>NW_008481810.1:958305-2297100 GCF_000365145.1 Cyphellophora europaea CBS 101466 | reverse complement strand
CCCGTACACTGTACTAGTATCAAGGAGAAGCCAGCAACAACTCCTCCTCCAGCACAGCTCTCAAACGAGCCATAGCACCCGGACCCAGCGCCTTCGGGCGGCCCAGCACCGGCTCATGCTGGATCGCGACGGCCGGCAGGTGGCGGACCTGATAGCGCGAGACAATGCTCTCGCAGTACAGTGAAGGGTATGTGTCGAAGAAGACGCCGTGCAGCTTCTGCGTGCTCAACTCGTCGTATTCGAGTTGGTAGGCGCGCGCCAGGGCTGTGACGGGCGCGGAGCGCGGCTTGTAGACTAGGCTCGGCTGGGTGAAGGGGGATTGGGAGGTGGTGGTGGTGGTGGAGGGGTTGGAGGCGGGGCGGGAAGAGAAGCCGGCTTGCTCTTCGAGCGTGCAGAGATCCCAGACGCGGAAGGATGTGCCAGCGATAGCGGTGGTGTCGGAGTCGGCGGCTGGCGTACGCGCTGCAGGTGTGCGGCGGTGTGCTACGACGTTGTGGATGGCGGTTCGGCAGACCATGTCGACGTCGGGAAACTGGTGCTGTTGCTCGATGAGCTTGTCGCGCAGATCGGGCCAGGGGAGCCAGTCGATGATGGGTGGGTGCGGCGTGCAGAGCTGTAGCCGCGTGGGACGGTAGGCCGGGTGCAAGGCGCCGAAGGTCTGCGCGCATGGGAAGTTACGCCACATCTCGACCTCGAAGAAGCCCTGCAGGGACGCCGTTACCTTCCAGTAGTGCTCGGCTTGTGGCCAGGCCTCTTGGACGGCCCACAGGACTCCGTGGGCGCTGAGTTTGCTGCAGAGCGTCACGTTGATCGCGAGCTGGTTGACGGCGTTTTTGAGGATGGATCCTAAGGCCATGATGTAGCCGTCTAACACTCCTTGAGTGGGTTTGCCGGCGCACCCTGCTGTAAGGTGGAGAGGAATGGGCAGCTCCGTTGGTGGCGCGAGCGCAGGCATATCCGGCTCGGGCAGGTCATCATTAAACTCGGTGTTTAGGACGAGGAGGTCGTCGTATTCTGCCAACCTCTGGTCATCGTCTTCGCTCGTCTGAGTGGCCTCACTCAAGGACCGATGCAAGGTGGCGGAACTTGTGTCCAGCTCGGAGGCAAATTGGAGCGGGTCGTACTCTGGGGAGGCGCCTTGCTGGCCGCCTTGCATGGGCTCAGGCCAGCATGGTAGATAGAAGGCCGGTTGGGATGCTGGTGTGATGTTGGGGAGGGTTTCAAAGCTGCCACCATGGTCATGGAACGGGGAGATCACTGCGGTGCCTTTTGCAAAGTTTGTTCTCATGGATGACGGTTGAACCTGCTCTACGGTCGGTGATGTTTCACGACGGAAAACCGCGTTTGGTATGCTTGCCCCAGGTGGTATTCGCTGCAGCTGCCGCTCGAGCGACTGCACTTGACATCGCAATCGCAAGTTCCCTGCAGACAGTTGTGCAATCTGTGCTGCACTGCAGTTGCAAGACATGATCGGCCAGCCGGTGACATCAGTCATTGTTTCTCTTGATTGTGATACTGAAGCAGACTTGAAGTCAATCCCCGCGACGTGTTTATGGGTGGTCCTCCGCTTCGGCAGACGCTATACCTTGTTACCGGCAACTGCGGGGCACTCCTCTTTGACTTCCGCCAGCAATGATTACAGTGATCATTGATGACAGTCAGGTAGCCGAACCCCAATCTTGGACGTATGCCATGCTGCGGGGAAGTCGGGGGGCTTGGATGCAGTAAGCTGAGCCCAGACTATCAACTTGGCTTCGAGTCGGTTTGCACGACAACCTCTCTGAGACCACATCCCGCTTTAGACCGGAAGACTTGATATGCCCTCGAACAAAGCCAAGTACCACTGTCCCCTTTGCTCTCGAGTCTTCACGCGAAACTTCCACCTCCAACGTCACATCAAGTCCCACAGTCCCGAGAGACCATTCACGTGCCCACTGTGTTTGTCGTCTTTCGGTCGCCGCGATGTCCTCAATCGACATGTTGCCGCCCACGCCAGACGCGAAGATTTGGAGGCCGGCTGCAACCAGAGCAAGGGTGGCCTTAAGACCTCGTTGCGCGAACCATCGGCAATGCCGTTGGATGGGAAACAGGCACTACCCCTGCATCCAAGTGAAGGACCAGGCAACCAATTCCCGGTAAACTCTCGGTCAGATTCGACAGCCTCTCATCTTCCAGCCCGTACCGTCGCCGCCTGTGACGCATGTGCATTGCAGAAAGTCAAATGTGATGACCATGTGCCATGCAGCGCTTGCAGGCGTGTAGACATCGATTGCACGTTCCAGAGAAGCCAAAAGCTGAACGGACGCCACAGAGCTCATGCCATGTCTGGATACAGTGACTACTAAAGAGAAAGCCGCCGGCAGACTACGAAGGGCACTTCCTAGCCCTGATCTCAACGTTGATACCCAACTGCTTGTTGAACCAGTAGTTATGGGTTTCCCACTCCTTGTTCGGATCGACCAGGTGGACCTCGAATTTGCGCAGGAACTCGGGGATCAGCTTATGCATTTCCGCAAGCGATATCTGCACATAATGTCAGCATTGAAAAGTGCGCTTACAGCCATGCAGCCATGCTCACATTCTTGCCTATGCAGGTCCGGGAGCCGCCGCCGAAATGGAGCATATGACGGTCCATCATGGCGCCATCACCTGTCAGCCAACGATCGGGATTGAAGGAATCTGCATCCGGTCCGAAGACTGTCTTGTCATAGTGTACCACAGCCGCATTGATACTGACTCGCTCGCCTGCGGCAAAGGTTCGGCCAGCGATTGTTGCACCACCTGCAGGCACATGGCGAGGCATTCCAAGGCCGACACTGGGGTGCAAGCGCATACCTTCTTTGCAGCACGCCACCAGATACGGCATCTTTATGGCCTCGTTGTAGGCTATATGTGCGCCTGTGACCCTCCCCTGGAAATAAAAATCGTCAACTTCCGCAACGAGTTTTTTCATGGCGTCAGGGGTCTTCATGAGGTGGTAGAAGATCGAGCGTATAGCTACAGCGGTGGTGTCGCTGCCGGCGAATCTGATGCATTGACGTCGGTTAGAAGACCTCCGGCTTCAAAGCAGGGTGGTGGGTAACACGCACATGGCAACGCAAGCTTCGTTTGCAATGTCCGGAATATCCCAGCCCTCCTTCTCGTCTCGAATGCGGAAGAACTTGTTGAGCAAATCAACTCTATTGACCTTGCCTGTGGAGAGCTCTTCTTGACGCTGAGCGGTCCAATACCGACCGGCGGCTCGAATCTCGTCGAATCCTTTGACCGAGGCCCTCACCGCGGGGAAGACCATGCCCAGACTGGTGTTGAGCGTGCGCACATACGATGGCAACACGCATGACAATGCGATACCGGGCAGCAGCGTGTCCAGGGACTCGATATACCGACCGAAGTCGTGCTCGTCTCGCATGAAGCCAAATTGACGGCCAAAGAAAAGCTCGCCCACAACATCAAAGGTATACCTGGAGGTTGAGCACTCGACATTCAGCATAGTTTCAACCCAGGCACGCGCAAAGAAAGACGTCAATAGGCCGCTCACCACTGAATCCATTCTCCAAAGTCAACCGCTTGACCGCTCTCTGCGAAGCGAGCCATCTTTTTCATAAACACGTCACTGCATGCATCGATATACTGCTCGCTCTCCAGAATGGTCGACATCGAGTACGTCGCGTTGACGTACCGCCTGCGCTCTGCGTGCTTCTTCTCGTCCAATTGCGAGAAGTGGTCTCCATGGGGGCTGATATTAGGCGCGAAGGGAGGATAGAAATCAGTCTTTGTGAAACCACTCTTAATGTTGTAGATCACTTTGATGGCCTCGGGATCCGCGACGGACACTTCGTTGGGGGCGATACGCACCAGCGGCCCGTACTTCTGATGCAGTGCGCGCTGTGTGTGTTCGGCCCTGCCGCTGAGCACGCTGGCGCCCATCCAGAGCCGTGAGATGGAGGCCAGGAAGGGTCCGGGGATGTCGTGGAAGGGGTGCAGGTACCGGGCGTAGACGGCCCAGCTGCAACAGTATAGGGCGATGGAGCCCAGGACGAGTGCGGGAAGAGATTGTCGTTGTGTTTGAGCCAGGAGGTAGGACAGGAGGCCCTCGTGCTGTGTCATGGTGCAAAGGATCGGAGGAGGGACCGTCAGGGGGGAACTCAGTACAATGCTGGAGCTGGAAGAGTGAGGGTGCTCTAGTGACTCTGGATGAAATCTGCCACTACATGCATCCAGCGAAACACAGCAGCTCTGTTTATAAAAACCTGAGCTGAACTGATCGATCTGTCTCCTTCCCATCATGCTACCCCCTGCCCCGCAGTAACTACCCCGGAGGTGGGTGCAAAGTGAAAGGCATGCCATCGGATGCTACTCCCTGTGTCATCTCGTCACTTACCGGGCGCACATCACCTATACAAACTTCCACCAGCGCTGCTTTCCGGCTTCCAGAGCACAATGACAATGACACGGTCTTGGCTGTTGTTTCCTCGAAAAGTGCCCCGCAAGTTCCGGCCCGGAGGACTAGTGCGAGTGACCTTCCGACGCGGGATAGTCGAGTCCCAGACGCCACTGGCGTTGGAAGGTGGAGGCCTGAAGCTCCGGTACTGTAATTGGGATGGCCTGGTTTGGTGGTTAGTTGAGCGTTGCTTCAGCTCGTCTTGGACGTGTGGGTGGCCATGAACCTGAATGTCCGCAAGAGGTGGACTGCAGGCAGTATAAGTCTTGGCATTACCTTTCGGAACCCCTCTTTGAAAGCCGAGGAGAGAGGGGTGTCAGTGGGAGGAGGGCGGGTGAGTCGAGAGTTCATGTTGCCGAGAGAGCAGTGTTAAGAGCGGATCGAGGCTGACAGAACATCCAGCGGAGGAGGACTTCGGTGAATGTGATCGATATTCTGGCCTGACTGGAGGTATCGTGGTCATGGTATTTGCCAGTGATCACTCGAGGCTAGGACATAGGATGAACTGGAAGACTCTGCAGTGCTTAGTATACGCAGCTCTCTACCTACCGCCGTACCTACAGAAGAGCTCCTTTCTGGTGGCAGCCTCGCCCAGCCTCGTTTGCCCGGACCCACCACGAAATGCAGCCACCGGAGCAGCTTAACCTCGACTCTTCTCCATCTACTTCGTCCCGTTCTTCCTCTTGTAATGCATCTTGTAGGATATACTAGGCAAGATGGACATTCATTCCTACCAGTCTATACACCGCCGCTCCGATGCTCATACGCCGCTGACCACGTGCTCGGGGACCCTTGCTAGGCCCTGAGCACACCATCGTGCCGAGACCTGTCGCAATCGACATGCCATTTCCGCCGCATCGGGACGCCGCATTACGGTCGTCTAACGCGAGACACAATTCATCAAAATGTCCACTGAGTCATCGTTCACTCTTCGCACCTGACCCTGAAGCTCCACGTTGTTTGCACCTTGGCCGCCGTACCCCACGGCTTAGGACATTACTGGCCGCAATGATACCTTTCTAGACGCTCTTCATCACAGCGATGTGGGATGCCAGCCCCTCGATCTTCGCGTCTTCCGCGGGGTACCGAGACAGATATAGATTCTGAATGGCATGAATTTGACGAGATGGCGCCCCTTGCCGCCCGCGACACTTCTTCGCAGTCGACGCACAATCCTGACGCGAGCCACGACATGATGGAAGATCCGAGCAGCTCTGTACGCATGTCTGCGGAGATACCTCTACTTTCAGGGCATCTGTCTGTTGATAAGTCTCTAGCCGTCGCATCTGGGCCAGGTTCGTGGTTTCGAAAGCGCCGCAAACCCCATCTCGATGCCATTGCTACCCAGCCTTCGGTGTTCGATGACCCAGAAACTGCAAAGCACCACCAGCCACGACCAGACTGGGAGAATATACATCGCTTCGATCCGACTGCAAGGTGGAGTTGGAGTGAGGAGTATACCATCGTTCGCAAAATAGACTACAAGATCATGGCGTTTACCTGCTTGATGTTCATGGTGCTGGAACTCGACCGAGCCAATCTGACGCAGGCCGTCACCGACAACTTCTTGGATGATCTCGGGTTGGATACGAATGGCATGGATGCCCTCCTATCTTCCGCGAGCAGCTTTCGCTAACGACCGGTAGACTATAACTGGGGCAACACGATTTTCAGGTTCAGCTTCCTCTGCGCCGAGCTGCCCTCTCAGCTGATTTCGAAGTGGTTGGGTCCAGATCGATGGATCCCAACGCAAATGGTGCTCTGGAGCCTCATTGCCTGCAGCCAATTCTGGCTATCTGGCCGCGGCTCTTTCCTCCTCACGCGCGGATTGCTGGGGATGATGCAGGGCGGCTTCATAGCCGACATCGTCCTCTATTTGTCGTACTTTTACACCCATGCAGAATTGTCTATTCGTCTTGGATTCTTCTGGACTGCGGGATCTGTGGCGGACATCATCGCCAGCTTCCTCGGTGCCGGCTTACTGCGCCTCCGAGGAGTCGGCGGTCTTGCAGGCTGGCGATGGCTCTTCCTGATAGAAGGGCTGATCACGCTATCAATCGGTTTCTTGGCGTTTCCCCTGATGCCTCCGGGGCCTTGCGAAACGGCGGGCTGGTTCCGTGGTGCCCAAGGCTGGTTCACGGAGCGTGAAGAGGTCATCATGACAAATCGCATACTGAGGGAAGACCCCAGCAAAGCCGGTATGCACAATCGCGAGCCAATTACGCCTAAGCTACTCTGGCAGAGCATAACCGACTACGATCTCTGGCCGCTCTACCTGCTGGGCCTCAACTTTGAAACACCCATGACAACGCCGCAGCAATACTTGACGCTGATTCTGCGGGGCTTCGGCTTCAGCACACTCACCACGAACCTCCTCGTTGTCCCCGCACAGGTCGGACACATCATCACCATGCTGCTGTTCGCTTACTTGGCCGAAGTGGTCGGCCAGCTCTGGCTATTTGGACTCCTCGCCCAATTCTGGCTACTGCCGCTCGTGGCGGTCATCTACACGTACGACCTCAATGCTATGAACCGGTGGCACGCGTGGGCAATACTCACGGTGCTGCTGGCATGTCCCAACATCCACGCCATCCAGGTAGGATGGAACTCCAGGAACTCCAATTCGGTCAGGAGCAGAACTGTCAGTGCGGCGCTCTACAACATGGCGGTGCAGACCTCAGGCATTATCGCCAGCAACATCTACCGAGAAGACGACAGGCCGCGGTACATCCGCGGCAATCGCGTTCTGTTGATACTGTGCTGTGTTAACATCGTGCTTTATATCTCTACCAAGGCGTACTATACCATGCGGAATCGGCACAAGGAGAAGCGATGGAGGAGGATGACGGACAGTCAGAGGGCGCGGTACCTGGAGACCAGCAAGGAGAAGGGGAACAAGAGGCTGGATTTCCGGTTTGCATCATAGAATTTGGATGGTCAGTGCGATCTTTGGACGTCCGCCCCAGTCCGCGGCTGTGCTGGTGTACTTGTGTCCGAGTTCCAGCCTGGTGTGGCCGACAGGGGCAGATGAGGCCACTTGACCGACCAACTTTCTGCTGTCTAGCATCTGCTTGAACATATCTCGATACACGTGTGTTCGAACATGAACGGTTTCAAATGGAGGGTTAGTAGGAGCGCCGCTAGATCTTCACATCGACGGAGCATAGAGGCAAACATCAGGCAGAGGCTACATGAATACCGCATTGCTACTAGTATCGCTTCATCTCATTGCTGCCCCTCAAGATACAATCGCGCATCCAGCCCCCAACACGGCCACCACCACCGACAACACAATCGGCACCACCCTGCCACCCCAAGTCCCATCTCCCGGCGTGTACGGCTGCGGCTGGCCCGCACCACCACCCGCGCCAGACAACTCTTCGACGGTCTTCACGCCATCATAGACGGCCAGCTCCTCCACCGCGCCCTCCACGAGCTCCAACGGCGCCACAAACGCCATCTGACTCCAGCTGAACAGCGTGTTGCGCCCGCCAAAGACGAACACCTCGAAGCGGCCGGCCCACGCGCCGTTGACCCAGACGCGCGAGCCGTCGATGGCGGTGGTGGTGATGACGATGTCCATTGCCGCTTCTTCGCTGGCTACAGGGGAAGAGAGCATGACGACCTCGTGGCTGGAGGTGGAGACGTTGCTCCAGATGCGGCCGGGGTGGCCGGGGTCGAAGCCGTCGTGCTCCGAGACGCTGCGGAGCGGGTAGAGCGTGCCGTCGGTGGTGTAGGTCAGGGTGCCGGAGGCGGCGTCGAGGGACAGGTTGATGGCGTCGGTGGGGGACGAGAGGTTGAAGGGTCCGGTGGTGCGGATGTGGAGGGTGTGGTTCATGCCTTTGGAGGGCTTGCCTAGTGTCACGGGCCCGTCGGTGGCGTCGCCTGACCAGGTGAAAAGCGGTGCGGAGGTGTCGCCGCTGGGGTGTGAACTGGGTAGGGCACGGTCTAGATTCTGGCCTGGGGCGCGCGAGGCGAGGAAGCGGATGCTGTCGTCGATGCTGGATCTGTCGAGCTCGGGGCCGCGAGTGCCAGACCAGGCGCGGGCGGCGACGAGCGGGAGGCCGAGGCGCCATATGTAATATGCTTCGAGTTGAGTGCTGGCGTCTGGGCCGTTGTCGTTCCAAGAGGCCATGATGGCGCCCTTGTTGGCCCGGCTGGAGGGCGAGAGCTGGTACTCGGCCGATGTGTTGACTTGGTTGAAGAGGTGCGGGTCCCACTGCCAGCCGGTTTGGTCTGCGAAGTTGAGGACGCGGGTGTTGTTGAAGAACTGGGGGTAGCGCGCTGGTAGGATCGGCATGTGGTCGTTCTTGACCGAGACGTACGCCCACCAATCCTGCGAGTTGATGATTTCATGACCATCGGCTTCGAGCTGGATTGGGTCGGATTGCCCGTACTGCCAGTGCTGTATGATAACATCCGGGTCGATGCGGATGTCCTGTGTGGGCTCGTCGAAGGGTGTGCCCCAAGCTCGAACACGTTTACCCGTAGTGTCATTGACAAAGGTGGCCATCTCATTGACGAACGTGATGTAGACATCTGCGAGAGAGGCGTTGTACTCGTCGGCGCCGATGTGGACTTCCTTAACGTTGAACCAGGGCAGGAATTCGGACCAGATGCGTTGCACTGTGGGTATGGCGTCTGGATGGGAAAGGTTTAGAAGGTCCTTCTTCTCGAGCGCGAGATCCGGTCTCCACTTTGTGATAGTCAGGCAGTGGCCTGGTGCTTCGATCTCAGGTATCACGGCAATCCCGCGTGCGGCGCAGTGGGATTCGAGGTCTGCATAGTCGGCTTGCGTGAGGGTCTCATTGACGCGTTCGATCAGGCCGGAAAGCAGCTCTGGATCTGTTGGCTGAAGGGAGAACTGGGAGTAGATATCTTGCCAGGTCTCGTTATGGCCACGGTTGAGTGGATAGTTGTCGGAGACATGGTAGTGGAATTCGGACATCTTGAAGAAGCTTGCGTACGTGCATAGGTCCTTCAAGACCGAGGGCGAGTACCATTTGCGGCCAGCGTCGAGCATGTAGCCTCTTGTGACGTATGCAGGAGCATCAGCCACAGATATCGAGGGAATCGACGTAAAATTGGACTGATATAGATGTTGCAGGACGGTACGAGTCCCCCACCACAAGCCACGAGAGCCCACGCCGCTGATGGTGACCTTCCCGTCGCCAACTTCCAGCTGATAACCCTCGCTTGTAGGCGTTCCATTCTCGTATGCAAGCTCTGTGTCGTTGCCCGAGTAGCGGGTCAGGAAGATACCAGAGATGTCAGGCAGATCTTCAACCACCTCGACAGTCCATTCTTCTTCTGTGGCACCGCTGAGGTCTTCTGCGAAAGTCACCGCAAATTCTGCACCTGACGGAGGTATAAGGGTCAGGCCGTCTGTGTCTCGCACGGAGGCGATGTCGTTAGAGACGTAGACTGTTCTTGGCACCTGTCTGAAGTCGAAGCCTCCCTCCTGGTGGCCCGGCGGTCTGACTGGTAGCGGCGGCAGTGCCTGCAGAGCAGCCGCGCCCACGGCGAACAGCAGTACAGCAAGCACCATGCTGTTGGGGTCAGCTTCTGCGTATGCGAGAATTATGAACCGTGCGGCTGCACAGCATCAGAAATATAGCTCTGTAAATTGGCTTAGGCATGGCTCGAGACATCGTTACCCCGGCTGCAACGTAGCCAGTGAAGTAGCATTGCCAAGGAGGCACTGGTGACGGAGCAGTCAGAATTCACTGCGCGTAGAGCACCGGTCGACCGAATTAGACAAGCGGGATCGACAATGCATGGTCGTACCTGATAGCAGTTCGCTTCGGACATCACCAGCAGTGCGGCGGTATAGCAGTTTGTGGCGGATTAGACGCGCTACACGTCAGGATTCCGACGGTTCTGTGAGCAGTCCACAGAGGACAACGTTGATAGCATGCTCATGACTGTAATCATCTGTAACAGCCGATCTTGTCTGAGGGTTCTGCTCGGTAGGTAAATCTGAATGCGGTCGACGCTCGGTCATGCGGGGAAGAGTGGGCTATCACAGTATCAGGCGGTGGGGGTTGCCCCGCTCACCCCCACTACCCTCACAGTGGCTGTTTTCACGATACAGGCATTCCATCCGTCTTATCGCTTTCCACATCACGTCAAAGCAGATAATGGCGTTGATGTCCTCTTCTGCAACATCCCATTGCAACCTCTTCTGCTGTAGCATCGACACGTTTCCAAAACCCCATGCTGTTACCAAGGAATCAAACTCGCGCCAAAGCCCATTCAATCATGAGCTTCGCAGTCTCTCCTTCTTCCATGCCGAGCGCAGGGCCAATCGCCGGCTCCGCATGGAAGTCGACTTCGGATTCGAAAAGCGTAAGACCGCTGTATACCGTCTGAATCTTCGCCGCACACGCACTCGTTTCCGCTGCCATCATCTCAACCTTTGACACCGTTACTAACACTTCCTTCACCACGTTATCCAATCCAGTCCACCACTCCGCGTCAGCGCTGAGCGGCTCATTCCATGCGTCTGCCTTGCTTGGACCCAGCATGTTCTGCAGCCACACCTCGATCGTGGCCGCTGATGCTGGATCCTGACCTTCGTGAGTGTGGAACCTGTCGTTCTTTGCGTTGAGAACAGTGACAGGGCTGCTGATCAATGCAGTCTTTAGTGGTGTCGATAGCTTGACGGGCTCGATGGAGGGATGCGGATGCATTAGGTGGGAAAGTATGCCGAAGATCAGATTGCCGCCGGCCGAATCGCCCATGAGAGAGATATGTTCGGGAGATTTGTGCAAATTGACTATCGCATAGCGTAAGAGTTCAACGGCTTGCTCGAGCTGTCGTGGGTATTGCCCGCCCGGGGCAAGGTCGTACTGAAGCATCAGCACGCCAACTGATTTTCCCGCGGTCGCGGCTTTCATGATCAGCGAATTGATGAAGGTGAAATGGCCATCCCCTCCCGGCATGCCAAAGCCACCGCCATGATAGTATAAGACGATATTGTCGGCTTTCTGATCACCGAACCAGAAGGCTTTCGTGTTGGCACACGATAAGGACACACTGCCGGGGCTCAAGTGCTCTTTCTTGGTCCATGCGAGGTAATTTGACTCGGTGGTTCCTGCAAGATACCCAGAGGAGAGTCAAAAAGCCGTGCAGGCGGCGGGGGCGACCTACTGTAATTGCTCGGGCGACAAACGTGTAAAGACCTTTCTGGTCACTGTCAAGAGAAGGTGACGCTTCAGAGTCTTTGGTGTATTCGGGCCTCGAAACGGCGAAAATGCCGCTGCTAACAAGGTCCCAAATACTGTAGAGCAATATTAGCTGGCTGTAGACCGGGCGGGCGAGTAAATGCTCACTGGCGTGGACGAAGCCCACAGGAATGTCCAGAATTTCAAGCAGGGAAAGCTTGCCGCTTGCCATTGTTTTGCTAACTTTTCCGAAGAATTCAAGAATGACAAAAGGCGACGATGAGAGACGGGGTCTGGCTAGATGCGTCTTGCTTTATACTTCGTTGAACCAGGCGCCGCTGAGAGAGGCCCATAGTTGTCGGACACACGTTACACCAGTCTCGGCCGTAGATACGGAGCATTGTCGTTACATGGAAGTTGATTGGTCGGGACAGGGGTGAGGTGATGCGCTTTGCCGTATTCTGATAACTTTGCGGAACTCAAAACTGTTTACTCATACGCGCTGGATAGGCATGAGTCCCATTATGTCATCACTGGCAGTCGATGCAAGCAGGATGCATATACAGTGTGCTGTCGACGAATTCATAGTCGTGTCTCCGCTTCATCAACTCAAGCCCCAAGTTCTGATGGAAGGAGTAAACCAGGCGGGCGCGTAAACCCTTGGCGTATTGGTTGGTATAAATCCTTTCAGAATTGCCTCGTATGCGGCAGGTTTCTCACTCAGTCCGGTGCGAAGCAAGAGTTGCTGTTGCTGTTCTTGGTAGTAGAAACAGCGATCTCCTGCGCGTCTCATCGCGGTCTCTTCGAGAAAGGACCCAACCTCAAGAAGGAACACCCGCAGACGCAGTTCCGGCCGTAAGCGCTCTGACACAGACACGCCGGACGATGGTGGAAGTAGTAGTGTGACGACGCTTTCTGACGTCTCAAGCAAGCTTCTCATTCTCTCCGCAATCCGTGGACCTTGGGGCCAGGTAGCGACCATGATGCCGGGACCATTAACATCATCGCCATCCGTTTCCATTCGAGTCATCAGGCGGAGCCAGTACAATGCCGCTAGACTCGCAGCGGCGAACTGAGAGAGCCGGAGCATCTCCAGAGCATCATCAGTGTGACGAGCATTATCTGTGCAGAGGATGCCATGATCGAGCAATTTCCCTCCAAGCACGAGTAAGTTGGATGACAGCTCAATGGAAGCATGGCGAGAGAGTTGAATGTTTCTGTCGGACAGCTGAGCTAGAACGTCGAGGTATGATCTCAGCTGTGTGTAAAGAGACACAAGACGGACATCATCCAGTGCCTCCAGGTCTATCTCGACCTCGGGGATGCGTAAACGGCTGTCCAGAAGAGCAAAATTTATGTCTGTTGTTCGATGACTCAGCTCTATCAGAGGCCGTGACAAGGTCGCAGTGGCTCTGTGAGTTTCTTGCCAGAGAAACGCGTGTTTCGCGGCACTTGGTATAGCCTCATATGCTGGATTTTGGGGATTAAAAATTGAAGACAATATTTTTGCATGGCTCAGTGCGGCAGCAAAGTTCCCTACAGCCAGGTCGCCAGCCAAAAGCCTCATTATACAGCCAGAATCACGAGGTGACAGACCACGAGACGCGATCTGCGCCCGCAGAAGTGCAATGGCTTGCAGGCGCCATTGTGCCGCAAGTACCATCATCTGATTGGACTGGGTGGAAGCGGTGTAGAAGTCGGCGGCAGCTGCGAGAAATGAGTAGCCATCACACGGAGTCCAAAGACATCGCATCGCCAATTGCCATGCACTATTAAAGAGATGCTGTATTGCTCTGTCTCGTTGCACGGATGGGCGGTTCAGATAATAACGCCAGAACTTGAGCAGTTCACTGACATGAGAGTCAATACGGATCGAGAAGGCTCCAAAGGGATCGTAGCCGCTTCCAAGAGGCGTCTGGACGATCTGTATGAGCCGTGATGCCGCATGGGCTCCTGGGACAACGGTGTAGTTCTTCTGTGGATAATGAGTGGTGCCATATGAAGATATTGGGCGCTTCACTAAGAGCGACCCTTTCTCGTGCATGGTCTGTGATTGACCAGGATTTTCCTGCCTGAATTCATAGTCGAGCGGTCCACGTCGGACACCTGAGCAGATAATCTTCCTCTTCACGCAGTTTCGACAGGAGGGCCGCTCGAGGTCACATCTTATTCGACTCTTGCGGCAGAACGCGCATCCTCGAGATGGGCCATGATTTACCATAGAGACTGAACGCAGAATGGAAATGCAAGCTGAGGTTGATGATGAAACGGAAAATCTTGGGTAAGCTTTTGGGCTCTGCCGCCTATAGTTGGACTAGGCCAGTGGGCTAAAACCTGTTAGGGTTCAGTCAAGGCGGACGCTGCCCGCCATAGTCGACCTAATGCAATTATTGCCCACTCGTTCAATCACTTGTAGCACGTTATCTGGCATCAAGCATCACTCCAGAAGCTCAGATTGAACGACCGTGCGAGAAAGTCCTTCGTTCCTTCTGCAATAGTAACGTTTGAAGTCAGCATGGCCTCCCCCACAGCGGAACCCTGTCAATTTACTACTAGTGAAGGCGGTGGGTTGGATCGAGCTGTAGTGCCGCACTTCTATCCACAGGTCAAATCATTCATTTGGCAATGGCGTCCCCTCATTGAGAGATTGTGCGGTGCAAAAGAAGAGACGAAGAAAGCTTCAGTATGTAAGGTATACATGTAAAGTTGAAAAAAGCACGTAAGCCAACATCTATAGGCCGATAAACAATTACATTGGCACATCGCTCTCCGTGCCACATTGATGTCACCACGGCATATCCATTGACTTAGCTATGGCTGGACCAGATGCATGACCGGCAATGCTCTGGGGAGCATTCTGTAATGATGTAGGCTGTGCGTTCTTTGCCCTTTGATGTCTTTAACGTCTACCATGGAAAGTTCACCTGTTGTACCTTGTAATAGTACAGGATAGGTCAACTTTCTGCTGCTATGTATGAGACCATGTCTTAGGAATTTCAAAGGAAGACGCTGGAGGGCACTAGCCCGAGTACATGTCCAAGCCTGAACATCTGCCTCTGTGTACCGGTGGGCAAGACTCGTGCCAACAGTATGTTGCCTATGGCCCTCACAAGTATTTCTTGGGACGGTGATGTTGTTTTCTCCGGGATCGTGTTCCTTGGCCGCTTTTGAAATCTAATACCATGTTGACTTCAGATTAAAATCCTGTACAAGCCCTTGTACGCGGCCCTACTCCCCAGTCTACGCCCTGAATGATCTGTTCAGGGTCAAGAAGTGCATGGCTAAGAAATACGAGCCCGCATTGAGAGCAAGACACATGGGGTCCTTTCTCATGCGGACTTCTGACCTTTATCTTCCACAAAGAGAGACTTGATCTTGGTCGTGATGCCAAGATAGACTTCCAGCGGAAGGTAAGCAGGCTAAGTAAGAATCTAAACGTGGCCTACCCCAAGGATGGTCTGGAAGTGGACCGAATGGATTGCCCACCCCATCTGCCCCTGCTCCCCACATCAGCCTTTTCCCTTTCCCCAACTGGGTGCCCATTTCAGTAACCACGTGAGAGTCGAGGACACAATGCTGCGCGCTGTCGCTTCTAAGGTCACCCTACTGCAGTTCTTGCTGCAACCCTGCTACCTTTTGAAGATGCGCTCGGGCTGTAACCAACGCCTGGTGCCCAGTTAATTGCAATTTATATCGCGTGCAGTTGATGTCTTCCAGTCTTCGGACTGTGTCAACGAGTGAGTAAGTATCGCTTCATACTCCTGGTCTCAAGGCTTCGGGTAAATACTGGATATTGTGGGAAGCAACGAGCGTACCTCGCTTGCGCTCAACAGCCGCCGGCGAAAATGGTCACACCCAAGGAATGGCTTAACGTCGGTACACAGTAATTAAGACTCCCAATCAGCCTGAATAGTAGTAGCCTAGTCCCCTTAGCAGACCGGCCGGCTCTACCAAGAACCGCAACGACTCGCCGGTTCTGCCAAGGTGCTGTCGTCTGTCTTTTACCGAGCTTGGACGTCCCTTGCCGCCGACGTAGGTGGAGTGAGCTGTGGACATCCCTGTCTGCCAAGATCCGGAGTGCGGGGGATGGGGAAGGGGTTCCGCTCTCCCACCGGAGAGTCTACCTTCTCGACCTTGATGGCAGTCTTCGGCACCTGTCTAATGCCCCGTGGCTGTCCCGAATCTCGCTCTAGTTCCATGGCATACCTTTGCAACGCCTTGGCCCATCAGTATCTGCCTAAATGCAGGCTCCTTCGAGGGAGAACTTATATGGAACATGGTTTCCCCACTCTGGGACTCGCAGTTATGTCCAACTTCACCCGAGCCTGTGGATAGTGAGATTCAGCAACTGTTCTTATCTCTCGTCCCTTCTACAGATATCATGGTGAGGCATTTGAAGGCCGAGCGTGCCACCAGGCTGGAGAAGCCACCCAAGGGGCATTTCTTCTTCGCTGGGCAGGCCCATCCTCGCGTGGCTTGGTGGCACAAGCCGAATCTCCGAAAGCTCTACTTCTACTGTGGTGAGTCTCCTTGTGGCCTTAAGCCTGTTGGCAGAGGCATTTTCATGGCCCGGAAGCTTGATATGTCACCGCGGTCTAGCTCAAATGCGGTCTTCGGACCCCAGTGCCCCCTCTACCTCAGTTTCCCTTACAATGCTACCGGCGGAAAGTAACAGTCTTCTAGTCATCCTGATCTTCGTCAATATAGCCAACGGATTTGATGGCTCGATGATGAATTCGCTGCAGAGCCTTGATCTGTGGCAAGACTACTTCAATTACCCAACGAAATCCACCCTGGGACTGTTTGGTGCAGCAATGAGTCTTGGCTCTATCATTGGATTCCCGGTTGTCCCATACATCTGCGACCATCTCGGTCGAAGATGGGCCGTCATCATTGGTTCCTTGATCCTCATTCTGGGTACGGGCCTGCAGGCTGGAGCCGCCAACTTTGCGATGTTCTTCGGCGGACGGATAGTTCTGGGCATCGGCATGGTCCTAGCCACGAGCGGAGGTCCACTACTTTGCGCCGAGATTGCTCACCCGCAGGATCGCGCAATCCTTACAACCTTCATGGGTTGTTCTTACTCGGTGGGATCGTTCCTCGCTTCCTGGATCACCCTCGGTACCTTGGAAATTCCTAACAACTGGGCCTGGCGTACACCTTCCCTTCTGCAATGCTGGGCCAGTATCGTGGTCCTCAGCGTGATCTATTGGATCCCGGAGTCTCCACGTTTCCACATGAACAAGGACAACTACGACGCTGCACTCAAGACACTGGCCTACTACCATGGCGAGGGCGATGAGAACGACCCATTCGTTCAGCTTGAGTTCACTGAGATCAAGACTGCTTTCCTCCTAGACAAAGAGTATAAGACCAACTCCCGATGGGCGGACTTTGTCAAGACCAAGGGAAATCGTCATCGCATCAGCTTGGTCATCGCTATTGCGATCTTCGGACAATGGTCTGGCAACGGTATCCTCGCATACTATCTTAAACTTGTGCTTGAACAGATTGGCATCACTTCACCAAACCAGCAGCTCGGCATCAATGGAGGGTCCAAGACTATGTCGCTCCTGGTCAACTTGGGTGTGGCGTTCTTCATCGACCGCTTCGGAAGACGGCCTATTCTGTTTTACTCGACAGTGGGCATGACACTCTTTTTCACCCTGCTAACAATCGTCACCGCACGTTACAACATTCTCCCGGAGGAGAACAGGCCCGCATCTATGGGACGAGCGGTCGTCGCTATCATTTATTTATACAATTTCTGCTACAACCTCAAGACCGGTCTCCCTTTGACCTACACCACTGAGTAAGTACTCTTTACCCCAACCGCATTTATCTGCGGCCACTACTGACGACATCATCAGGATCATGCCCTACGGTCTTCGAGCCAAGGCAGCCGTGATCGGCGGTCTCTGCACCATGATTGCCGTCTTCTTCAACCAATACATCAATCCCATCGCCATGGACGCCATTGCTTGGAGATACTACATTTGCTACTGCTGCTTCCTCGGCTTCGAGCTGTGGTTCATCTATTTCTTTGTCGTCGAGACTCGTTATGTGCCTATGGAAGAAATCGCTCGGTACTTCGACGGCGACAAGGCCGACGTTGTGGGCATCACACAGGCTGAGACGAAGGGCGTCCTGGCCGAGGAAGGCACGGCCCAAGAAGTTGAGAACAAGTCTGCAAGTGCTGAAATCAAGAGGCTGTGACCCACGGCCGTGTTGGTCGTCGGGAGATACGGTGGCGAGTCAGGTGAGGTCTGTCTGGTAGTCCGAGTTCACTCGAGCTTGTGCAGTTAGTAATGCGGTACGCTGTGCAAGGCCTGGCTCTGCAATTCATGAGTTTAAATTGGGCTTGACAGCTTTCACGTCCTGACTTTGTACGACAGCATCCATCAAGACTTTTCAGTCTGTTATTGGTTAGTGATGCTAGACTGATCCGACTTTCTGTTTACCCCAGTAGCAAACACTACATAGTGTCTGGCTTTCTGTAGTCCAATTGGCTCCCAAGCAGTTTCGCTCCTCCGAGGGTATGGACTCTTCCTGCTTGTCAAAGGGACTGACAAGGGCCTAGGATGTCAGTATTGGAGGCTGCGTAAGACGCCCGGATAGGATCTAATTCCAAGTGCGAAGTGGGACAAGATCCGGGGTCGGCGCGTATAGTCACACAGAGTCGGCAACACTGAACGAAGCTGAGCGTTCGTCCCGGACCCCTTGCCACGTCGTATCGACTATCCATACAACTCGCCGTCAGTAGCTATCGTAGGAGTGCAGGAGACTCCATATCGTCGGCAGCAGGCCTTCTAGTAATCGTGGAGGCCAAGAGAAGGTCTATTGTTTTGATCAGAGCTTGCCGTTCAACATGCCCACATCTTCAGGAGAATCTGAATGGCCGTAACATTTGGGTCGGCACGTCCGGCATGTATCTGCCATCGTAGCGATCAAAGGTTCTCTTAGTTGTCCAGTTTCAAGGCCAGTTAAGGTAGGTGATCCACCGACTCACATACGCACCTGGGTAAAAGCCTCGCATGCGCGACAGTCAGCAAGCACTCCAGCCAGCTGATAGGCTCGTCGAAGCAAGTGATTTTCAAGCTTGCGAAAACGCTTGTAACGCTGCTGTGAGTATCGAATATGCAATGCGAGGGAGCTGGAATGGCGGTGGGAGAAGAATCCTCCGACGGTGTGGCACTTGCACCGTCACAGCTCCGATTACACGGCCATGTGGCACAGATATCAAATGTGGCATTCCAATGCCATGTGACGAGGAGAATTTCCTGTCCTTCCAGAAGAATTTTCCTGGACTCGTATCCATATTTGTGCAGCGCTTCCCGTTTTCAAGGTTTGTTTTCGCACCGGAACACCACGTGTGGATGGAGGAGAGGCTGCGGATGTTTGCCCCCCCCCCCTGCAGGGGGTGGCTGAGAAAATGCTACGGGGACCTGGTTCCGTCAGACATCGCCCGGCCGGATGAGCATATTGGGAAGGCTTCTGGAGTGAAATGGGTGCGCTGGACCCTTGTTTCGCGGCGGGAGTGCGTGCCCCTGGCATGAAGTCATCCCTAACTCAAAAAAACTCCACCACCACCGCTGAACCACGTTTACCGTACCATGAAGGCGGCAACCATGACGCTTGCCGACTACCTGCTGGATTCGTTGGGAGCAAACACCACGGTCTTCTCACGTGCTTCGTTTCTTTTGCATACATTTCTGATCTGCTGTCTGAGCGATAATCAACCCCTTCTGCCGCATTCTCGTTGTCGTCGCCTCGTTTGACCGCACTCGTCGCGTTGCAACCCAAGCGATTTCCATTGGTTCGATTGAACCTCGGGCCTCTTCATCCGTTCAAGCGTTCTTTTACCACACCTCACCTCGATTTCCTGTCTGCAGTCATCGTAACCACCCGCATGCCGTCAAGTGCTTCACCATGGCTCCGCGATCGCCCACATACGAGCTACCGTCTGGCGCTCTTGAACAACACCCGCACAACTACTCCCCACTGAACTATCTCTCACATCAAAACTCCAATGACAACAGCGGCAGGGCGGTCCATTTCTCCGATCAGCCCACCACCGCACCCGTCACACGGCATTCTATCGCGACCTCACACGTTCCACTATTGCAGTCTGTGCCATCAGCAAGCCAAATGCCGCACTCTGCCGCTCGCTCCACACACCCGATGCCCAACATTGACCTCAATGCCGCGATCGAATACCACAAGAATACCGCCGAACATCTCAGAAAGATTCATGACAACGACAGAAGAGCTTGGGAGATAGAAAGGTCTGCTCTTCTGGCCCGGATAGCCGATTTGGAGTTCAGGTTGAATAGAGCCAGAGATCCCAAGCGAAGGTCGAGTAACGACCTTTCGCTCACCAGTGCTCAGTCCTTACGTGCCGATGTTGTCCCGCCTCAGTTCTCCTTCAGCAATAGCACCGGAGTCAGGAAAGGATCGGATTCTGTCTTGCCCTTTCACCCGCCAGTTTGGCATGGCCCAGAGTCAACACCGCCAGTGACCCGAGTCTTCTCTCACGATGACGATGTCAGCCATCTGCCCAGTATCTCCGAGGATGATTCTCTACCTTTCTTATCCAAACAAATTTCTCCAATCCATAAAGAAGAGGCTCGTTCTATACCGATAGGACAAATCGACAAAGAACTCGATGGCATCACGCTGAAATCCACTGGCCCCGCGGTCACTTCATCCTTTGTCAAAATCCACTCTCCGCCAATCGTCTCACCTGGCCGTTCTCCTTCTCCTGAACAATCGACGAATGGTGGTCTCCGGGTGGATATGCAAAGGCTAGTGTCGCCGTTGGACGAGAAGCTAAAGCGGCATGCCGGCCACACCCCTATGGCTTTTGACGGAACGCTATCGACTGAACAGACCACGAATACCGTTCCTTCACCGAGGCAGGAAGACCCTCCTGATCCGGCGCCCACGACGCGCCCGTCTATAAGGCCCTCAGAGAATTCAGATTCATATTTCTCGTTTGTGGGACAGCCTGGTAAGCTCGATGTTCAGTCAGATACCATCGCCGAGGAAGCTGTTGAAGACGAGCCGCTATTTGAGCCAGACGAGGATCCTGCCTTGAAGGGGCCGTTGATGCTGGATCCATCCGCCAAATCACAGGCTGCAAATGTCTTTCTGGAACAGGTCGATGCTAAGCTGAAAGAAGCTGCTGCCTATGAGGTATCTGATGCGGCAAACAGCGAGCCGTCGCCAGCAAATGTAGATGGTCAAGACGAAAAGCCGGAACAGAAACAAGACGACTTTCCTCACCTGAAAATCAAGAAGAGTACCAATTTTGGCAGTGCGTGGGGCGGCGATATGCCTGGTCACATATGATGTGTTTTGCATCGCTCGCAGGTCTGACAGAAGCATCACTGAAGCGTGGGGTGAAATTTACTGCACAAAGGAAAAGCCAGAGCGTCGCATCCAGCCTAGGAGTGGGAAATTTGCATTTGGCGGCGAAAAGACATGAACGGACTAGAGCTGTCGCAGCATATGAAGGCTGCTTCGGATGATGTATGGCTGCTTGCCAGGATAGCCTTAAGAACGAGAAGTCTCGATGTATGCTCGTTGTAGCAGGGAAAATCAAGAGCGATCAGCCACCCGCATCAAAGAATGTGTATAATTCGACTACGTGTAACAGCGGTCGACCCTTGCCTGTTGCCATCGCTACAACGCATCCCTTTGCCAGGGGGGGGCAGAATTTTTGCCTTGGTCATGGCTGAAATGTAAACTGGGATGCCAGTGAGCAGATCAGACTCTGAACTCGTCTGCACGTTCCGGCCCTCTTTGGGACGCATGAATACGATACGCCTCGCTTTTGTACCAGTGCAGACCTGCATACCTGATTGGACGGGTGTGGCCCCAGCTCGGCTGCCTGGCGAGACGTCCAGCCTGCTACTGCCGCCGGCTGCTCCTGTGAGCCTAACTTTGGTTGAGCCCATGTGGCGACGCATCTGAGGACGGAGCGCTTGCTTCTTTGCACTGGTGCACCCCGTCAGGTTATAATGGACGAGATCGCCCACCTGCACGGCTTCGTGCCTCTCCTTGCTTTGGAGTTGGCCAGAGTCAACGTTACCTGAGTACGCGGGCCATTTACACCGGCTATGAACCTTGCCATGGACTCTCGAGAATCTGTTCTCGACAGGCCATTCATCTGCACACATCCCGGGTGTGACAAGGCTTTCACTCGAGCATTCATCTTAAAGAACCACGTCGAAGCAAAGCACGAGCAAGTGAGGCATTTCTGTCCGGATTGCCCACAGAAGTTTCAGCGCAAGAACGATTTGCGCCAACATCGATCGCGTGTCCATGAAGGGATTCGACGCTTCGCGTGCGTGCGAGACAGTCGCAACGCGTCTGACTGCGCTTGCGGACAACGATTTGCTTCACGCTCAGAGCTGAATAGGCATCAGAGGAAAGGGAAGACCAAAGCCAACTCTCTAAGTCCGCAAGCCCTTGTTGCCGCAACGTCTGGGACAGTCTATCATGCGCCCTCGCAGTATCCATCCACGGCTGCTCTCGACACCTTCTTGATCGCCATCCGTACTTACTTCACCGGCTCATTTGAGGCAAAGACTTGGGTTTCAAGGAACAGCGACGAGCCATGCATCCATACCAAGCTCAGCAGCGATTGTGAGGGATTCTATTTGACAATGACAGTGCAGCAAGCCGTGGATCTCTTGCGACAAGGTGAGTATAAGCCGGCCGGATTGCACCTCTCGCGTGCCTGCCGATTTGCGCGCAGTCTTACTCGGAGTGAGCCCATGTACTTGATTCAAGATATGCTACGCATTGCACTCCTCGGTGGCACAAGCGAAATGCTTGTGCGGAAATCGGTTGAAAAGGTTATTCAACACTTCTACAAAATGGCGGAAGCTGTACACGGAAGAAGGCACCCGGTGACGACGATCATCAGAAGTACGTTACAGTATTTTGGTGGGGAGCAATTCCAATTGGCATTTGTTGCAGCGCAGTGCGTGATCCAGGGCTGTCTGGATGTTGCTCTGGGAACATATCATATGGAGAGCCTCTTGTTTCGGATCGTAGACATCAAGGCTGACATTTCTGGCTCAAAGAAGTCGTCTACGAACACGGCAGAAGTTCTCGCGCTGTTGTCGGACTGTGACGCTCTTTTCGGCCAAGGAAGTTGGCAGTCGAGGTTTTGCTACGGCGCGCTTCTAGGGCTACTGCGCCTTCCAGAGGAATGGGCGAGGATGGAGCACGTGCTTGAAAAGCTTCAACTACGTATTCAGCGGCTAGAATATGGGCGAAAACGTTCAAGTTGGGAGATGATGATGTGGATCCGCACTGAATCGATGTATTACACCGTGGGTAGATACGCTGAAGCTGCGGAAGTTATCGAAAAGCACTTGCTGCCTCTGCATATCGAGCTATTTGGCGAAATTTCGGCACATGTCATCAAGACTGTCACTATTCTAGAGATGTGCTATACATACCTCGAGAATCATGATCGCTCAGAAGAGGTGAGGATCTACCGTCGGAGATTACTGGATCAAATTGAGGAGGGGGAAAGGGAAGCGGAAGCAATTGAGGCAGCAGCACTTGCAGCGGCAGGCATCGTTCACGACGAGACTGAGGAGGATAATAACGAGCAAGATGTAGACTGCAGTTCCACGGTATAGCTGTATAGGGTCGATCCGTATCGCTATAGTTTGACGAAGCTAGATAAACATTTGTGTCAACCTTGGTCGCTGCAACGACGAGGGACAAAATACCCCCGTCCCGTTCAATCGAGAACATCGCTGGTCATTGCTCAGACCAAGTTCCTTGATGGCCAGTAATATCGGTGAAGTGGTAGCTCCGACCCAGGGCTTTCTGACACTTTCTGACAGCATTGCTTGGCATTATGACTTCTCAAATTTCAGCCTCGTCCGCAAAACAACACCTTCTGACATCTCTGACCAGACGCCAGAGCATGATTCGGCTGAATCTCTTCCCATGGTTTGAATCCTCCGAAGATGGTGCAAGATGAGTTGACGAGCTCGCGTCGAACTTTGAATGGCGGACAGATGAGTTCTTCCGGCTGGAGTCCCGGCATAATACAGGAAAGGAGACTGCACGCTCGGCGTAAGTCGTCGGAGCAGCCATAAATACTATGTGAGGCACCAGTTCTGTGCAGAGTCATTGAATCTAGACTTGGCAATCGACTCTCCTCTGCTCTTTAGCTTCATGCCGACACAGCCTCTCCTAGCTTGACGGGCCAACACACGACGACCGTGCTTACAATGTCTCCCTCCGCTGCCTCTCGCAAACCCACCGTCCTCATAACAGGTTGCTCTGATGGTTCTCTCGGCGCTGCACTCGCGATTGCTCTGTCGTCGACGCACCGTGTCTTCGCCACAGCCCGCGATCCCAACAAGCTCATCACCACGCAGTCGGCCGGAGTCGATATCCTAACCCTCGATGTACTCTCATCCACCTCCATCACCGAATGCGTATCATCCATAAGCCATCTGACTGGCGGCTCTCTCGACATGCTCGTGAACAACGCCGGCAGCACCTACTTCACCGCTCTAGCCGACATCGACACCAGCAAAGCCAAGGAACTCTTCGACCTCAACGTCTGGGCACAACTGTCCGTAACACAGGCATTCCTACCGCTGCTATTGGCTTCGAAGCGCGACGGTGGTGCCATCATCGTCAATCACACCTCCACGTCCTCCCTCGTCGCTCCGCCCTTTACAGCCATGTACGCGGCGAGCAAAGCCGCGCTGGCCATCATGACAGACGCTCTGCGCCATGAGCTGAGCCCGTTCGGTATCAACGTCGTTGACCTCAAGACCTCGTCTACCTTCAGCAACTTGAATGGCAACCAGGTCGTGGGGGCCCCGGCGGTGCCGAAGGGCAGTCTATACTGGGCTGCAAGAGACTGGCTGAATGAGCTGTACACTGGCGAGCCGTTTATGAAGGGGGCGATGGGCACGGAGGAGTGGGGAAAGAGGGTTGCAAAGCAGTTACAGAAGAGAAAACCCAACGCGCAGGTGTGGGAGGGCGGCTTTCCCTGGTTGATGTGGTTTGTTACTTGGTTGCCGAATGGAGTGGCGCAGAAGTTGCTTGCTGATGCGGCGGGCATGCCGAGGGTGACGGCGGAGCTGAAGAGTTATGGGGTCGAGAAAGCCGTCTCTGAGGCTTATGGAACTGAGGTGGCTAAGTCGTAGGAGGATCGTTGTCGAGTTGGCCCCCGAAGCATTGGGCTTCGCACCCGGGATTCTACTGGAAGGCGTCCGGCTCCGTATGCTCCAGATAAACCTAAACCATCCATAGTCTCAAGGTCAAGTTATCATTCTTCCAAAAAACTGCCCCAACTACAGCTATATACCATTAGCTATCACAACAACAACGGGAGTGACTCTTTTCGATCACGGGAGTGACATGTGAGATTGACCGCAAATCGCATGATACAACATCGCAAGCTCGGAAACCTCCAAACTAATGCACAGTACCGCTTCATTACCATGCTCATGCCTCGCGGCGACCTTGGTGAGTCTGCCACGGATCATAATCCCACCGGTGTATGCCATTGCGCGCGTAAATGACCAGGCATCCATTTTTCTGCAGACGCGGGAAACCTCGGCATTTTTTTCCGGGAACCGTTTTTTCCATATATCGGTGAACTTTTTTCATTTCCTCCCTCCGCGCCAATGAGCTTCCATAACTGGCGCGAATAGACCTTCTTCTTCTCTTTGTTGATTTGCTCTCGCAAGAGTTCTCGGTGTTTGTTTACTGTTGGGCTGGGGACTTTGCAGCGCGCATCAGGGGCTGAGCATATATAGGAGAGATCTGACCACAAGGGACATCACTCTATGGCATAGGAGACCGGTATCGATAACGGACACGACGCAGTAACTGCATTACAAAGTGATGGCGTCAAGTATCGCTTCTGATTATGATAGACTGCTAGACGGCTTGACGAAGCTAATAGACTGCGCGACGGCCGCTCCTGTCGCGACAGCCCTTCTGTCGCTCCCGGTGCTCTACATCGTCTTCAACATGAGCCGCCTCTTTGGCAAAGCAAAGGTTTCATTCCACCACGCCCAGACGACGTTATGCCTTCCACTCAAGTCCGGAGGCAGCGTCGCCCTCGCCGATCTAATTAAGCCGCTGACTCCGTCCTGTTGGCTAAATCCATTCATCTTCAACGGTGATGCCCAGACCGTGGCTACGCTCGTCAAGTCCATGCCGGTCAAGATCCACTACAAACGCCGCATCTTCGAAGCCGATGATCCCGCATACCTAGGCCACTTCGCAGTGGATTTCGTCGCACCACCGAGCAAAGACCACGATGATAAGTTACCACCCCGGACGACCTACTACAGCGAGGACGAGTTCGCCAATATCGGTAGCGACGACACAAAACCCATGCTCGTCGTCCTGCACGGTCTCAGCGGTGGCTCTCACGAGATGTATCTCCGTGCCTTCCTGGAACCTCTGGTAGCCAGCGAGCACAACCCTCAAGGCGGCGGGTGGGAAGCGTGCGTCGTCATCTCACGCGGTTGCTCCATGACGACCATCAGCAGCACGATTCTGTACAACGCCCGTGCGACGTGGGACGTCCGCCAGACCGTCAAGTGGCTGCGGAAGAAGTTCCCTAACCGACCCCTGTTCGGCGCGGGTTTCTCGTTAGGCGGGAATATCTTGACCAACTACCTCGGCGAGGAGGGTGAAAAGTGCGAGTTGCAAGCCGCTGTGGTTTTTAGTTCCGTGTGGAACATGGAGGTCGCGGCCAAAGCCCTGCAGCGGACGTGGTGGCACAAGGAAGTTTACAATCGCGCGCTGGGGACGAATATGAAGAAGCTTTTTGAGCGGCATGTGGATCAGATCTCCAAGATCCCAGGGATTAATGTCGACAAAGTACGCAATATCACGTACTTGTTCGAGTTTGACAGATACGTCCAGGGACCGACCTGGGGATACCCATCTGAGGGCGCATATTATCGGGACGCGAGCAGCATTGATGCAATGCTCGGCATCAGGATACCGCTATTGGCAATCCATGCTGAAGATGACCCGGTCTGTTGCAGTGAGGTGCTGCCTGTCCAGGAGGTGCAGGTCACCCCGTACGTGGTTCTGTGTAGCACGACTCTCGGAGGTCATCTTGGTTGGTTCGAAAACGGTGGCGGGCGGTGGTTCGTGAAGCCGGTATGGCCCTATCCCTGCTCGCATCGATATCTCTGCTGACATGCTGTAGTCGACTAGTTTCCTCGACAAAATGTACAAGGATGTCCAACTTGACAAGATCTCGCGAGATGAGCTCGGGCCCCTTGAGGGATACGTGAAGCGCGATAAGCGAGCACCGCTCCGGCCGGTATTCGACCCCGTCAGGCGAAAGCTGCATCTGCCCGTGGATCAGTGATCTCGTCATCACCTCCAAACAGTCCTTGTCTCGCACAGTCCAAAATCTTCCTCTCGGAGCCCTCTGAGAGGATACAGAATCCTGATCCAATCTGATGTTGCGGCCTTCAAGCAAATGCCACACTCTTCTTCTTCTTAGGCTTGAGCTCCCTCTCGCCGTTCTCGTTCGCTGCCTTGCTGACCTCGTCGAGGCCTCTCTTCCTCTTTCTTTTGCCTTTCACCTCCTCCATCTTGCCTTGTAGCTCGCCCTTCTTCTGGGCATCCCGTTTCTCTTGCTCCTTCTGTCTGGCTTCTCTTATTTCTTCAAGCCGGCGCATCTTGATCATCTTGCTCTCGATAACGCCATCTTTTTCCGCATTCACAATGCTCATGATGGTCTGCATGGCCTCGACATCGTCAACGAAAACC
Source organism: Cyphellophora europaea CBS 101466 (assembly GCF_000365145.1). Lineage (NCBI taxonomy): Eukaryota > Fungi > Ascomycota > Eurotiomycetes > Chaetothyriales > Cyphellophoraceae > Cyphellophora > Cyphellophora europaea. The sequence goes on along the minus strand of NW_008481810.1, from coordinate 2,269,695 downwards.
TTGCCTTTCTTCTTGCCTGTTCCTTTGCCAGAAGCGGCCTTGCTGGGATGCGAGATAGGCACAATGGAGTTGAGCGACGGCAGGCCCAATTGCTTGTCTGTATATGTCGGTGCCTTCTTCTTGGCAGGTTTCTGACCGTGCGCACCAGGCTTCGTCTTTTGCTGCTTTGGAGGCGGTCGAGTGACCTTGGATTTTGAGCTTGAAGCAGTCGATGACTTGCGGGCGAGAGGCTTCGCTTTCGCCGAGGCTTTGAGCGACGGCAGCGGCTTTTTAGGGCCTTTTGCGCTCTTTGTTGGCGCCATATCCCCAGGAAAGCTGTCAAAGTGAGTCGAAAGTGTGCACAGCGGTCAGAGACTGCGGGAGTCCGGCGAAAGAGGCTGGACCGCAAAACGCGAAATTTCTTATCGATAGCAGAAACAGGCGGAGCTGCGGGGCGTCGCGTGTTAGGCGTCACCAATCACCTGCGTGTAGCCTCACGACGTGCAAACGACGCTCTGTCCTTCTGTCATCTGAGACCATCCAATTCTCATCCGGCCTTTCATTCTCTTCTTTTCAAAATGGTCATTGCTGGGCGTTCTTGCAAAGCTGGGCGACCTGTCGATTACCATTTTATCGCCATCGTATAATATTGCTTCGAGAGAACAACAACCGCTTGTCCCTCAACTCTGGCGTTTCGGAACAGTAGAAGGCTTGCCGAGCGTCGAAGGAGAGCCTCGCAGCACTGTTGACCAAGGGTCGAAAATAGGTAGACGCGTGGAAATTCAGTGACCAACCGCCGGGCAGGTGCAAGGTAGGCAAGAACCTGCCTGCCTCTTCCACCATGGATGGCTATAACAACAAATGGTCTGGCTATGGCTTCGCCACCAACGACGAAACCGACTACCTTCAACAGCTCCAACAACACGCTAGGCAACAACCTCAAGTGTTTCAGTACTCGCAGTCCTACCAACAGCAGCAATACTACCCACCACAATCACAGCCTGCCGCCTATCCACAGATCGAAGTAGTAGTCCCTTCCAGACCGCCCCAAATGCAGTACCAGCCGTCAAACTCTCAACCCTCATACTACCACAATCAACAGTATGCGCCTCAGCCCGTCCAATACCACCAGATGTATCAGCAGCCACCTCAGTTCGATGGTACTATGAACGGCTACCCTGCGCTCGCGGTCCAACCTCCGCAAAGGCCTTTACACAACGGTGTACCGAAACAAGAGAGTCCAACCATGGCACCAGCTCCTGTTCCGCCACCTGCAACGTCAACACCCCCGCCTCAACACGATTATGCACGGATCTTGCTAGTTCTCGCCGATGAATATATCCAGGCTGCGAACCGGGCTGGGGAAGACTCAGAGGAGCATTTTCGGCTCGTCTCTTTCGCTCTGGGATGCATGGAGTCGGCGCTGAATAACTTCCAGTTGTCTCCTCTGCGCGAAGCCCAAGTTTCGCTCACCTATGCTCAAATCTTGTACGAGGAAACCGAGAACTACGACGAAGCCGAGAAAGTTCTGACAAAAGCCGTCGAGCTGTGCGAAAGAAACAACTACCTAGACCTCAAGTACTCATTGATGCTCCTCTCTGTCCGAGTCCTATTTCAGACCAAGCCCAAGGCCGCAGTCAAGGCCATACAAGGCTACCTCGCAGATATGGAGGCTTACAAGCATACTGCATGGGAATATGCCTTTCGCTACGAGCTCGCAATACTGAACCTCTCGCCAAATCTACGGGACATTCAGAGCGCCATTTTCCAACTTGGACGCCTGGAGAGTCTTGCGGACAAACACCATGACAAGGCCATGGTGGCGTTTGCTGCAGCTATGCTAGGACTCCTGCTTCTTCAGACATGTCAGGCAGATGCTATTTCTGACGCACAGCAAGCCATTGCACGGCTTAGATCTATGCAGTTCGACCCACAGGTAGCGGCCCTTCCACAACTCAGAATGCTTGCCGAGTACGTCGACTTGTGCTGTAGCATACGACAGTGCAATCACCAACAAGGCGATGAAAAAAGAAAGCGCATGCAAGACACATGGGGCCGTATAGTTAATGATGCGGCTTGGCGTGATGGTGGTAACGTCGTCTACATCCCCCTGAACGACAACTCACTCCACGAATACGCTCTTCAGTCCGGTGGATTGGTAGTGAAGCGAGATGGCAAATATGTGTTACCCTTCTCCTGGTGCAATCGAGACGAATTTGAAGCAGTCGCTTTCTTACTTTGCGCCAGTAGCAAAGCGCACAAGAATAGTTCGGACGGAGGAAAGGCGCAGCAGTTCCTTGACGAGGGACTTGCGCGTATTAGGGACGCCACCGGTGCTACGGTACTGAATCGACAGATGTTGGAATGCCGGTTCCTCATTGATTCCGCATACCTCCAATGCTTGAAGAGCCAATGGACGCACGCCAAAAAGCTTGTTACAGAAGCTGCCAGCACCATGAAAGGGCACGAAGATCACTATCCGAAAAGTATGATCTCCGCTCTGCAGTATCTTAATGGCACCATCCATCAAGGCTTAGGCAATCTGGAACGTGCTCTTCAGATATGGCAATCGCCTATATTTGACCTCAAGAACTTCTTACAGCGTCCGATACCAAATCAGCCTCGAATACTTCGACGGCATCAAGATCTGGATACCGAGGTTCGGCGCAACCTTTGCATTCTGGCGTGCATGAACCGATTATTCATCATTGATGATGGTTCCCACCCCAGACATCGCGAAAAGGCGGATCTTCTGGTAGTCCTGGATACATTCGTCAAATCCTCGCAAGATCGCAACATCTCAGCAGCTCACACGCTTGTGCATTCGCTTCTCACGAATAGTGGCATTTGGGTTTCAAAAGAGGCACTCGTCAAGGCCTTAGGCGTTGCAAAGGAGATTATGAATCAGCAGATCACAGCTCTGGTCCTAGTAGTAATGCAACAGGCCTTCTTCCTGGGAGCGACTGATGCACATGCGCAGAAGTGTGTCAATGCTGTTGCGGTGCAGATGAAAAGCTGGCGGAGTCCGACCTGGATGCATGTGACCGAGGGCATTCAAGCTGAGAGCCTACAATTCATGGGACAGTTCGATGAGTCTGCGCAGAAACTCGAAGCTGCCAGATGTAGCTGGGAGAAATTGCCTGAAGGCATAAGGAAAAGCGTCGACTGGCGTATGATGCCCAAGGTGAAGACGGTGGCAAAACAGCAGCACGATGCCGTCTAACGCAGTGCGGTGCAGCTACCCACCGCATTACAGCAACTTGGTCACTGCGTTTAGCCTCCATCTTGCCTTAATGGGGGTCGACGAATAGCTCGGAACCGGCATAAAATTGATGCCAGGATCAAACCGGGCAATCCGAATTTTGGACTCCCTGAGTCTAGTTGGGACGGACAGCGACCATATTCGGCAGCTATCCTTCCTTAAGCAGGACAAAATCAGTATTCGATGCGAAGAGTCCAGTTGTTAGACGTCGAGCACGATACCGAGTGGCTCAAGTGCGACATCTTGGGGCAGATCAGATGCGTTACAGATCACTCCATGTGCGAGACAAGGACTTGACTGGGCGCTGGTTGACGAACACGCTTCAGCAGCTAGGATGCCGCATGGGGAAAGAAAGTCAGCTTTCATCGGGAAAATATGCAGCTGAGAGGGGTCGACGGCCACGCCATCATCAGAAAGATGCTGTGGCTGTGTTTTTGGAATTCAATATGTGCCTCCACGAGTCCACTCATAAGAATCAACCAAAGTTTTGGGGGCATTGTTGGTACTATTCAAAAGGCGTGGAGCGTTCTGAGTCCAGGCAATCATGCTCTGATTGCAGTAATCAAACTGCCTCACAGGGACCGGTCTCAACTCTCATCGGCGGTGCAGGGGAAGTTTATGACGTTTTCGGCACACCATCACTTCTTCATGTTTACAGGTGCCTGAGACCCGAGAATTGGGTAAGGCTGTATTTGTCCACCACCATATCATTGAAGCAGGTCAGTTGCCGCAACGGGAAGGAAGGAGCGACTTTCATCGGAGCTGCCATGCAGGCAACTGGGGTCAATCAGTGGCTGTGGTGGACGATTGTTGTGTTCGCGTTCAGTGTGGAGCTGTTGTCAACTCGAGCATGGTGACCAGCCGCCCGTTAATTATGTGCGTGGTGAGCGCTAGGTGTTCGAGAAAAGTATGTCAAAAATGGACGAAGAGTTTGAGGAGGGAGATGTATTGTCTGGCCAGTATTCTTTATCCCCGGCTTTTACGACTGGAGGAAGTCTTCATTGCGGTGACCTGTGCGCAGACAGCACGTGCTCTTGTTCCTGAGTACATGGATCTGAGTCTGCTTCATTTCCCGCGCGCAAATGCACTGCTTAAACGCTCATAAGTCGTTGATCAACGCGACCCAGCGTCTACCCAAAAAGTGAACCAAGAACCATGCAACTCCACGCTTGCAACTCTACTCGACCCTATCAATGCCGATATCTCTCACCGTACCTCTCCTGGTCTCGTTGCCGCCGCAGCAACGTCCCCATCTATGCCTCTGGCTTCCGTATTGCCAGCCTCTCGCCGTGCGCGGCCCTCCCACAGTCGGACCCACCACTCCGGCGGCTCCATTACTCTCGCATTTCCCTCGCCGAGACCAGGCCACACGTCTGCCAGGAAATAGTAGACATGCCCCACCACGACGCCCAGCACCTCGTCCTTGGGCACCTGGCCGTGCATGAAGAGGCTGAAGCCGATGAGGACCCAAGGTAAGTACGGCGCGGTGAAGACAAGCAGCCCGAGAAAGCTCAGGCGAGTCTCTGGATTTCGGCGTGACCAGATGTAGACCAGGGTGGAGGAGAGGGCGGTTCCGAGGAAGCCGGGCTGGAAGGAGAGCTTGAAGGGTAGAGGTAGGGAGGTGAGGGTCAGGAGCGTGGTGGTGGCGTAGAGGAGGAGCCAGCTGAAGGTTGCGGGAGAGGCGGAGCTGGATTCCAGTAGACGTGAGTAGCGCGTCATGAAGAAGACGTGGAAGAGGAGGTCTAGGCTTGGGGGGCCGAAATAGATGAAGGTGGTGAGGATGCGCCAGTACTGTGAGAGTGTGGGGTCAGCACGTGGTCGGTGGGCGCAGGGGTTTGGATGTGGGGGAGTACGTACTTGGGACTTGTAGTAGACGGCGCGGAAGGTATAGAAGAGTTGGAAGGGGGTCAGGACTTTGCATTGCACGAGGACGGAGGCGATGACGGTGGCGGTCGTCCAGTAGCGAGTGCAGGGAGGCATTTCGTAGAACCACTGCTCAAGAGGGAACTGGCCCATCTGGGCGGCGCCGTTGTTGAACAGATCTGCCATGGCGGGTGTTTGTGGTCCTGCTTAGATGCGTCCCAGTTGGTATAGAATGGAGGGAAAGTTAGGAACGGCGGCGCATGAGGGGTGCGGTGGTGTGATTGTCTAACAAGATGCAGAGATGATTGCTGGTCTAGATCGTATAGTCATACGTGGCTTCTTCAGGTGCGGTCGTCACCAATGCAGGAACGAGTGAGGCTAGAAGTGTATAGGGTCATGGACCTGCAATTAGTGACAGGGCCGAAGATGACAGAAGGTTCTCTTGCCGCGGACGGAGGAGCGAGCAGGCGCAGTTCGGAGCCTCGTCGCCGCGGAATGATGCGATACAAGGCTTAAAACTAAGCCGCATCTTGGGGTGGTAGGCGAGCAACCAGCAGCCGACAAGTGGGGGAAAGAGCGGCCGCCCAAGAATTCGAGCAGGGGCCGTTTGGTGGCCGTTCTGAGCTGCTCGTTCGCGGTCTGCGCGTGTCGTGGCAACGTAAACATCGACATTGAGCTCATCCCATCTTCGGACTCCCATTTTACGACTGCTTCACGACGCGCCTGTCACCCTTCACTTGAATCTCCGCTTTTGTAATCGCCTGCGCCAAACTGCTTTGCGCCTATCTCGACGCGTCCCAGCCACCTCTTTTGTCGTCGGCCTGTACCAGGGTATCGCACGCAGTCGCACCGCGGCGCTTTCCCCAAAACCAACCCGCACTCAGCATCGGCGCAACAAAATTTGTCTGGTACAATTTATTCACCCTCTCTGTTAGCGCACTTCTGAAAATATCGCCCATGATGGCGCAAAAGCGCAAGTCGGTGGCAGCAGGCAAGAAAAGGGCCTCGACGGGCGGCAAGACAGCTCCAGGATCTGCCACACGCCGTACCAGCGGCGCGGGCAAGACAACAGCGGGACGCGGTCGTTCGCGCATACAACGTAGGTCTCTTCCGTGCGGGAGCATCCTCACTTTGCTCCTCTCACATTCTAACGACTGCTGCAGCAGGTGATCCTACCCCCAGTCGCGCAAAGAAACCTCATCGCTTCAAGCCTGGCACGATTGCCCTTCGCGAAATCCGTCGATACCAGCAATCAACAGATCTTTTGCTGCTCAAGCTGCCTTTTGCGCGTCTCGTCCGTGAGGTCGCGAATGATATCCTGCCTAGAGGGTCCGAGGAGTTCAGGTGGCAGAGCCAGGCCATTATGGCGCTACAAGAAGCGACCGAGGCTTTTCTGGTGCATCTGTTTGAGGACACGAATCTGTGCGCCATACACGCCAAGCGCGTGACTATCATGCAGAAGGACATTCAACTAGCCAGGAGATTGAGGGGTGCTTGGGGCGGCTTGGGGTGAAAATCCCCAGCAGACGCGTCCACTGGGACGTGTAAATCACTTTATGCTACAATCGCTGTCTCAGCAGCATCAAATGTGGGATTCCAGCTCTGTTAAGAAGGGACGAGGACCGCGTGGTTTACGTTTTGTGCCATTAGCGGGAGTCTGCCTCATCACTGCGGTTGGCATGTTGTGCGGTATAGCCAGTCTCTTGGGGGGCATGGCATTCGTGCAGTCGAGGAGAGGTGCTAGACAATTAGGCACCAGAAGCCGCGTCCGGTGACGTATGGCATTGAGAGTATTGAAGACCGAGGAAGCGTATGAAGCCAGAGAAGAGCATGCACTTGAGAGAAGAGACGCAACATGAGGTAGCGAAGGGCCGGCAGAGGGCCAGCATCGATGTTTCTGAAACCTTTTACCAAGTCCAGTACATTTTCCTTTCAAGCCTGTACCTTGAGCGCCAACGCCTCGGCCGCTCCTTCGCGCTGTCAAAGAGACGGCTCTCCCGGTCCCCTACATCCGAGTCCTACTCATTGACACTGCTCCCCAGCACACCCTTCGTACTCGTAACATCTCCCCATCCGGCACTTCCCACTCCTAGCCTGGAACACGCCGTCCGGCACGCCACCGCCAGAGCCTTGAACGCGCTCTCCGCCCGATGGTGATTGTTGTGGCCGTATACGCACTTGACATGCAACGTCACACTCGCCGCCTGCGCGAAACTCTCAAAGCCGTGGGTAATCATCTCGGTGCTCAGGTCGCCGATCTTTTCCCGCGTGAAGCCCAGATCGATGACCGCGTACGGGCGGTTGGAGAGGTCAATGACCGCCCCCGACAGAGCCTCGTCTAGGGGTGCGTCGCCGCGGCCGAAGCGTACAAGAGAGGCACGCGCGCCCAGGGCTTTGTTGAAGGCAGTGCCTAGCGCGAGGAAGACGTCTTCGGTGGTGTGGTGGTCGTCGATGAAGAGGTCGCCGCTGGCGCGGATGGCGAGGGACCAGCCCGCGTGCTTGGAAAGGGCGTGGAGCATGTGGTCGAGGAAACCGATGCCGGTGCTTAGGGATATTTGTTGCGTTGCGGTGATTTGGGTGGCATGGTGGGTGGGTGGGAGAGGAAATAGTACGTCTGGATGCTTGGATTTCTGTGCGGAAGGGATATCAGAAGAGAAATGATCCGAGTTTTCGAACGCTTCGAGGGCGCCGCCGTCCAGGGAGAGAGAGCATTGGATTTTGGTCTCGTTGGTGATGCGGGAGATGGTGGCGGTGCGCCGCGACGGAGGGGGCCCTGCGGAACCCATGACTGCGGCGCTGTCGTACTGTAGTATTCAAGAGATTCGATAGATGCTCGATTAAGGGACGTGTGTAATAGATCTTGTTTAGTTGGCTCGAAGCGAAAAAAGTATTTTGAGGGACGTTCGAGCTCCGTCATCGCTGCGGCGGGCGGGACCTGCAGCTTCGGGGCGGAAAGGATCTCCACCGGCTCTGCTCTCAATCCAAGCTCCACTACAGCTCAAACTGCACCTCACCTCTTACTAAAATTGACCGAAACCCCTCCACATCTACCAGAGGGCCACTAGGGCGCATATGTGACCTCTGTGATTGCCGTCATGCCCATCAGTCCGACCTATCTCGCGCAGAGGACGCGCTCCTGTGAGCTGCCGTGCACCGCACAACAAGGATCCCTTCAAGACTGATTGTGTATAGCGATCAATTGGGCCGACGCCCAGCGACGAGTCCTCAAGTCCTACCGAGAATGGCTACGAGCTGTATGTGCCCTCCGTTGGCATTTGGACGATGATCCCCGAGCCCGCTGGAAAAAGGACAGGATGAAGTGCAGCAGCTAATGTACAAACCTCATGCAGGGCCCTGAGATCCAGCAGATGTACTCCCTCAACATGCCGGTGGCTACCGTGCGCGCCAAGGTCCGCGAAGAGTTCGAGAAGCACCGCTACGTCAACAACATCCAGGCCGTCGATGTCCTGATCAGCCAGAGCCATATGGAGTTTCAGGAGACGTTAAACTTCTGGAAGCAGCTGTCGCAAGTCATGAAATATTTCCGCAAGGAGGAGGATCCGACGGCGAGGCTGCCCAAGAACTTCATGCAAGGTTTCCTGGAGGTGAGTTCAACGTGTACTATGTGGTGGAATTGGGGCTAACAAATGACAGGGTCGAAATTAGAAGGCGTCAAGAGCACGAGATCTATTCCTCCAGGCGTGGTCGATGCTGTACAGATGGTAGAGGACCCGTGTTGCGCCGCGCAATGCATGAATGAAAGATATCCAAAAACCATGATTCGTTCCGTTTGGTCCATCACAAAAACGGGATTATCACGGCTTAATTGCCATTCGCATGAGATGCGTTAAACTCATCTCGTGCGCTCTCAAACTTCTCCGTCACAACATCGCACGCCTCTACCATATCTAGTAGGCCTTTCCGGAGAGCTTCGTAAGCTGTCGTTGATGTGTCTTCTGTGATAGAGGTTAGTCTGAAGATGGCAGTTTCCGAACACCGTGTATACGTGGGGCGATGTTCAGGCTTGCAGTTTCATGGAATTCTTCATCCGTACGCAAACGGGAAACTCACCCCAAGTCTGTATCCTAATATGCATCTTGGTCTCGCTGGGATGCGGGATCGTGTAGCCGCAAAATTCGACATCAGGGCTGTGGTTGAGGAGTCAGCACCCTCGCCGATCTCGGCACAGGAGGGAGGAGACGTTGTAGCTCTGACTCACTTCTTATTGATGAAGTACCGTAGCGCGTTACCCAGAGTGTGGTCTTCCTTCTCGATCTGGAACGACGCAGCGTGCGATGATGCTCCTGGTAACTGAGAGAGACCGGTCAGCCATTCTTTCAGGGATCCACACCATCACCGAGAATCTGCCCGGCGCAGTTTTATCGCAGAATGACGATACAGATCCCACTGTCTCAAATCGATTGATATGAATGTAGATGTACTTACAATTCTCAACTTTTTCTCGCCGTCGAGAAGCAAGTCGTGCGCAGCCTCGGCGCCGACGTCTTCGCCAGTGTTGGTTTCGGACATTCTGAAAACCGCTTCAACGAGTCTAGGCTTGAAAATGCGTGTATGGGAAACAGAGGCGGACTGATGCACGAGAAGAAGTTTGATGCCAAGAATTTCTCTGGAAGCAGCCTGTGATTGGCCAGGAATGTTGGATGGGCGGAAAGAGCTTCTTTCCATCAAGACTGCTTGTCCTTACTTGGCCATAACCTCAATCCTTCATGGAGACGTCGGGTTTTTTGTTCTATATAATCTGGAGGCTCCCCGAGACACGATGATACGAGATGCCCATAGATGGTTGGACTGTTTTCTGAGACTATCGCTGCCGCCATGAGCGCCTGTCCGCATGTGTCCCGAAACATCGACACAGCCACTACGCTGCAAGTCGTACATTGTTGCCGTGCAAGATCTTGGAGAATAGTTCCTCACGTCCCGAACTACCCGCCAGATAGTGTTATCTGTACCCGGACGATCAGACACCAATGGCACGTTCCTTTCGGCTGTCGCAGGGTTCCCCGCGCCTTGGCTTCGCTACCATTGTGGTTTCCTCGGGCGTGGTTTGGCATTGCCGGCCGTGTAATCACGAACATCACGGCAACGATGACGATGATGAAGCACGGTAAGTCGGCAAAGCTCAGTGGCACTCCAAAGATAAGTAGTGCGCTCCAATGTGTTCCCTGGGAAGTCTTTTGTGTCCCCATTGACAATCGCTACTCTTCTACTTGGCTACTTCTGTCATCGTGAACATGAGGAATTACATGGCACTTGGCTGGTTTTACAGCCCCTCACAGATTGGCAGATACGTCTTGACCCGCCCAACAAGCCTGAAGCCGCCGCGAACGAAGCTACGCAACCCAGTCGCCGTGCTCAAGGAACTTGATAGACACCAATGGCTGATGTTCCTTGCTGGGTTCCTTGGGTGGACATGGGACGCCTTTGACTTCTTTACCGTCAGCTTGACTGTCACTGAGATTGCGGAAGACTTTGAAGTCAAGAACAGTGCTGTGACTTGGGTCAGTCGCAATCCCATGGTAAGCAATGACGGGAGCTAACAGACGTCTAGGGCCTGACGCTCACACTCATGCTCCGCTCAGTCGGTGCACTCGTCTTCGGGGCTCTGAGCGATCGGTATGGACGCAAGTGGCCGATGATCATCAACCTTTTTCTCTTTATCATCTTCGAGCTTGCATCTGGTTTCTGCAATACACTGCCCCAATTCTTGGGTGTACGGTCCTTGTATGGGATAGCCATGGGCGGCCTTTTTGGACCAGCCGCTGCCACCGCCCTCGAAGACCTCCCATACGATGCCCGTGGACTCCTCTCCGGTCTCTTTGAGCAAGGTTACGCGATGGGCTATCTGCTCGCATCAGTCTTCTACCGGGCGGTATGGTTTCTCTCCTCATTTTCCACCTTTTCACCCACTGACAACTAACTCTAGCTCGTTCCCACCACCACCCACGGTTGGCGCTCGCTTTTCTGGTTTGGAGCAGCACCGCCCGTCCTCATTATTGCGTTCCGCTGGTGGCTACCCGAAACGAACACCTTCCAGGTAATGAAGGCCGAACGCGAAGCACGTCTACTCGTCGAGAAGCAAAGCGGCAACGGACAACACAGTATCAAAGCCACAGGCGCAAGAGCGTGGTTCCGAGACGTTTGGGTGGCTATCAAGGCGAATTGGGTGCTTTGTACGGCTTCGGCCCCCTCCTTGGATCATCCTAACGCTAATTCAACTCCTAGTCGTATACATGGTCCTCCTGATGTCGTTCTTCAACAGCTGCAGTCATGGATCACAAGACTATTATCCGACATATCTCAAGAATCAAGTAGAGATGGGGCCGACCCAAGTCACCGTGATCTCCGTCGTGGGCCAAATCGGCGCTCTCATCGGTGGGACCATCCTAGGCTACCTCAGCACCTTCACCGGCCGCCGCCTCACCATGATCGTCGGCTGCATCATCGGCGGCGCCTTGGTGCCCGCCTACACCCTCCCGCACTCGATGGCCCTCGTCGCCAGCGCCTTCTTCCTCCAATTCTTCGTCGGCGGCGTCTGGGGCGTCATCCCCATCCATCTGACCGAGCTCTCCCCGCCAGCACTGCGCACCACGGCCGTGGGCCTCACGTACCAGCTCGGCAACCTTGCCAGTTCGGCGTCCGCGACCATCCAGGCCGTCATTGGCGAGCGGTACCCGCTCCCGCCGCACAATGGCGTCGAGCGCTTCGACTATGGGAAGGTGATTGCGATATTCATGGGTGCCATCTGGGCTGGGCAGATTGTGTTGCTGTTCGTGGGGCCGGAGATGTCGGAGGCCGAGAGGGCCGAGTATGCTGCGAGTGCGGATGATTTGGAGGCGCTGCGGAAGCAGGGTGTCAGCTTGGCGGAGATTGGGAGGCAGAGGGCTCGGGCGGAGGTAAAGGGGGACGGAGGAGAAGTCCTGGCTACTGGTGGGAAGACTGATGTGGGCGAGGTGGAGGATCTTGAGAGCGGAGCAGAGCGGGCACAACGGACAAATGTCGAGAAGAGCTTCTAAAATACTTTATTGGTAGTGTTTTTTGAACCAACTCTCCGCAGCACGATACTTCCTTCTCCAGCGCTCTACGGCGAGACACATTCAATCTCAGTCCCTGCTCCTCCGATCCGCATCTGCCACAACCGCATCAATGACCTCTTTATTCAACCCGCGCCACCCCTTCCTGGCCCACACCACCCACAGCGCCAGCGCTAGCACCACCACTAGCCCAAAGATCGGTCCCTCGTAGTTCATGTTCTCCCACGCGACCGGCAGCGTGGACGGGAGCAGCGTGAATAGGCCCACGTAGGCGGTGTAGACGAGCGCGTAGGCATTGATGACCGGGCCGAAGCGCCCTAGACTCCAGGTGTTGGGCGTATCTGCTACGAGAGTGGGGTTGCGGAGGCGGGCGGTGAGCATGCAGGCGATGGCGATGACTGGTTTTGAGACGGGTGTGGTTAGCGTGTGTTAGGGAGTCAAGGATTGGGAGGCTTAGCCTGGGGGGAGGATGAGGTTATGTGTCGTGATGTACTCACTGCAGCACAAATCAGTAAAAGGCAGCGGGTGTATTGTGTGGTGGGGATCAGTGGACAGGCCGCGCCCGGCTGTTCGCGCTACTAGGCCTTGTTGGGTAGTAACGGGTTGGCTGGGATAACAGGCATGGTGCCGTGAGCAGGATTCTGAGACAGCGTCTCCGAAACCTACCATTCGATACAGAATCGCGAGGGCCATTGGATCTTGTTGGACTTACCAGTATGACTAGAACAGGGAAAAGGAAGAGAGGGCGATGAAGGCGCCGAAAGCGGCGTAATTGCCTATGTTCAAGCAGGCGAGGCACATGACAATCACTACGGGCAGCCAGATCGAGCGTACGGGCACCCGGTGGCGTGGAGAAATGTGTGCAAAGTAGGAGGGCAGCCCACCGTCGCGAGCCCACGCCCAGGTGAGACGAGAGGCAGAGGCGATACTGCTGAGATTGACGGCGAGAGATATGACCAGCAGCCCACAGACCATCGCGGTAGCAGCTCGGACGGAGCCAACGGCTTGCGTGCAGATTTCGATGATAGGGAACGGAGCATTGAGCGCAGCGTCCAGGTCCCCCATGCTGAAAAGGATAACGAGGATGATGGCCCAGGCGAGCACGGAGTTCAGGGCGATAGTCCAAAACATTGCTCGTGGCACTGCTAGTCTTGCGCTTCTCACTTCTTCGGACATATGGACCGCACCGTCAAACCCCACGAAACCCCAAGTAGGCGTGAGAAGGCCGATGTTCCAGCTCACAAAGTAGTTGTTCCAGCCTGAAGAGGAGGATGGTACTCGCGAGGTGAAGACGAAATCCGCTGTGTGCTTAGACGCGGTTGCTAGGAGGGCGCTGACAAAGATGATGAACATGACTATGTGGAGGACTCCGGCGACGACCTCGATCCAAGGGATTAAAAAGAAGGTGTACATGTTGATCAAACCTTGCAGGATCAGCAGGGCGAAGATTAGGAGCGTGACGTGCCAGCGCTCCGGACTGTAGGTCTCGTAGTTGACAGCCACGAGAGATTGGAGCATATAGCAGGTGGTATTGGCCACCCCAGCAAGGAGCGATACCCAGCCGAACCAAGTTATCCAACCCTGCATCCATGTAATAAAGCGTCGTTGGGATTGAGGGGCAAGGAAATGAGTCCAGTGATATTGGGCGCCGGCGATGGGCTGTAGAGACGATAGCTCGGCTAGCGAGGCTGACTGAGCCAGAGCCCCAGAAATAACGACAAGAGCTCCCCATACCAGTGCATTCGGTCCCCCATTGTAGAAGACGGCTTGCAGATTTAATGCCATGACCTCCCAGCTCGACATGAAGGTCAGCGCAAAGAAGAAGATTTGCGTAAAGCTGAACAGCCTTCGAACTCGCAAGCCGACATTCCGGGTCTGATCAGTCCGGGCGCCAGGGTAGGCATTGACGGCACCGCCGACAGAAGTTGGGGATTCTGCGACGGCGACGAAGGTCTCTTTAGAACCTTCATCGATCTGGTTGTTCATGATGAAGGTGTAGTTGAGAGTTGCTCCTGACCAAGAGGATAGAACATGGAAATTGAAACAACGACGCGAGAGCACGAGCAGACGGCAGATTGAGCAGGCACAGCAGGAGGGGTCGGATTAGTTCAATGCAGGACCCAGAGCACGGTTGCGCTGGGAGGTATCCAGTAGTTGGCCTCAGTGGAGATGGCCCTCTGGCCCCAGGATCGGCCGGCCAGCCGCGTTGCATTGCAGGCATAGTCGAAGCACCAGATAGGTGTAATTGACCAATGAAAAGGGGCGAGTCGCTCGACGTGCAGATGCAGATGGGCGGGGAATGTGCTTCTGAGATCTGCTTTCCATGCCGATCAGGATTATTTGTCCGACTGCAGTCGCATCTCACAACTCTCCGAGGCGGTCTGGCTGGACGGACAATGGAGCAGCATCGCAGCAATGGAGGTAGCACCGCATGGCTATGCGAACCATGTACCTCAGCTCAATCGAGTCAAGCTACAGGCCGCCTTGAGCTATGCTTAGCGGAGAGCCACGGGCTCAATCAAGCGCTCCATGGCTTAGCTTGCACTCAGGCTCTGACGCGCGACATGAGAACGAGGTAGGAGTTGGTAACCACCGTGATATGAGGGTGCGGAGGAGGGCACGTTACCTAGACATGTCCACGCCCAATCACAGGCTGGGACTTTGCAGCCTTGTGATTACGTAATTGTAGCCCCGTGGCAAGTGCCTTTTGGCTTCTCGTTAGCTGCGGACATCTCACGTGCTAGAACTCACCGATGCCAACAACACCTCAACCATCTCTATACACACCTGCCGTACTTATAGACAGTGCCGAAAGATGCGAGAGCTATACAGCTAAGGCACTCGACCGAGATTGCTTCGCCAAGTCCAGGCTGGTATCAGTGCTCCACCTTAGCGCTGAATCTCGATGTGTGGTCTGCCAGCTTTTTGAACCCTCGGAATCGTTATCCGCCACCACCTTTCTTACCTCTCCTCCTCCAATATTCTTCCATTTGGTTTATAGCGCGGTGCATGTGGGTAAGCATGAAGCTTCACTTATCATAGATCTGCTCTGTGGCCGGTTTTAACGTCGCTACTGTCGCGCCATGTCTCTTGCACAGCATGTTTCCAGCGTTGAAGGCCCAGATCGCGTCGATCTCGCCAGTCTGTACGACGCGCCGGACAACGCCAGTCTACAGCTCGGAAGGAGGCTCAGCTTGACCTTGAGCTACGATCCTCTGCCCAGAACAGACGCCCAGACGACGGAGAAACCGGAGCCCGTTGGTGCTTACAAAGTTTCAACTCTCAAAAGGACTGGTAAGAATCCTTCTCCCCGCCGCAAGACAATGATTGATTTCGTATAGCACAAGTTACTGTCGGCGTTATAATATGTATCCTTGCCTCAGGAATCATCTTCGGGTTCGCAGCACTGAAGCAGATCCTTGTTGAGGAGTCTGTTTATCGCGATCTATGTACCCGCGAAGAGCTCGACCGTGGTGAGACGCTTTGCTACCTACAAGACCAAAGGTACGGGCCAACCCAGACTTGAGAGCGTCAACTAAGACTGCACAGGTTGAACCTGATTTTTATTCTCGGTTCAGTCACAACCAATCTCTCTGCCCTGCTCGTTGGCAGCATTCTAGATCGGTACGGACCATTTCCATGCGCCCTAGCCAGCTGTGCTATCCTTTCTTTGGGATCAATCTGCATGTCTCTGGCAGCCTCACTGCCTTTTGATGGCTATGTGGTAGGCTATTTTCTGCTCGCTCTGGGCGGCACCTTCACCTTCGTCCCTTCTTTTCACCTTGCGAATGCCTTCCCGCAATTGCAAGGTCTGATCCTATCTTTGATCACCGGCGCCTTTGATGCCTCTGCCGCCGTATTCCTCGGTTTTCGCGTGCTATACCAAGCAACCAATGGTTCTTTTGGTATAGCAGATTTTTTCCGGCTGTACCTGACCGTACCAGCTCTCATGCTTGTTGCTACGCTTTTCCTCATGCCAAAGCAGTCTTACGAGACCAGAGCCGAACTTGAGACCCAGATGGAGCGCGTGGCTGATAATACCCTCGATGTTCACGACTCGGATGAAGACCTCGAAACAACGGCAGAAGTCTATCGCATCCGTTCCAGGAGAGCAGCGGAGAGAGCAAAAGATGTCGCTCAAATCGAAGGCCTGATCGGTGATCAGAACACGCAGATCCAGCACGAGATCGATCAAGACACAAAGAAGATCGCCTCGGGTGTATGGGGCGTCCTCCACGGTATGCCAGCTGGTCAGCAGCTGATGACTCCCTGGTTCATTCTCATATGCCTCTTCACGGTTCTACAGATGACACGCTTCAATTTCTTCATCTCCACTATTTGGACTCAGTACAACTACCTGCTCGATTCTCCAAGTCGCGCGACCGAGCTCAACGAGTTCTTTGACCTAGTTCTTCCGATCGGTGGCGTTGCAACAGTCCCATTCATTGGCCTTCTACTTGACAAGACCTCAACTGTTACCGTTCTTGCGCTGCTGGTACTTCTTTCCACCATCAACGGAATCATGGGTGCCATACCGAATACCACAGCCGCGTACATCAATGTGGTGCTATTCTGCATCTTCCGTCCCCTCTATTACAGCGCCATGTCGGACTACGCCGCCAAAATCTTTGGTTTTGCCACTTTCGGGACTGTCTATGGGACCATGATTTGTGTCTCTGGTCTGTCGATCTTCTCCCAACCCGCTCTACAGGCTCTGGTACATGACGTCTTTTATGAAGACCCAGGACCTGTCAATCTCTACCTTGCAAGCGCGGGCCTCATCATCGGTGTCGCTCTGGTCATGTACATCGACAACAAAGCCAAGGAGATCCGGCATAATCAATACCAGTTTCTCGTTGCCAACGCCGGAAACATGGACCAGGACGATGAGCGCCGGAGCCTTCTCAGCGTCAGCCTCTACGACAACCGCCAAAGTACCACACCACGGAAACGTCGTATCGACCTCACCAGCCCCCGCCTCCGCCCGCAAGACGGCCAATATGGTAGCATCCCCAACATTAACGCGAGCCTCTTCTACAACTACGGCAGCATTGGCGCCGGCCTCGCCCCAGCAGGCTCCGATGCAGGTGCGGAAGACGACATCACGCCAGTAGGCAGCCTCCGGATCAGGCGCAGCAGACAGGCCTTGGGAGCGAATCTACGGACAGTCACGGAGAGGGACGAACCAGAGGATACAGCCGAGCCGGGAAACAGGAGGATTCGCGATTGGCAGCTGCGCACCAGTGACAAGCAGCAGCGTGGGGAAGAGGCGACGACGCCCAGTGCGTCGGAGGTCAGCGCCGATGAGCGGGATGGGATTGACGAGAGCGAGAATGATGCGGATATTGAGGAGGGAGCTGATGAGCTCACGCGTTTAATCAGTCTGGATGACGCTGGCGAGGAGGATGCTGCGGCGGCACAGGGGCAGGGACAAGGTCGCGGGAGGATTGCGCCGTAAAAACCAGCCGAGTGAGGCGACACATGGTTGTTTTGGATCTTGTTGTAGAGTTGTGGGATTTCGGGGGCAGTTCAAGCGGCATACAGCAGCATTCGTCACGTCGCTGATCCGGAGTAAGATCATGTATATAATACCTGCACACACACTACTATTACAATATAATACAAACACCTGACACGATTCTAGCTCCAGGCCATGGGCCGTGGTCGTAGAAGAAACCCTCATCTCGGAACACGCACCGCTGGAGCCAGGCTCTTGCAAGAGCGGCCAGAACCTACGAATACCGGCCCGCCCCAAGAACACGTCTAGAATAAAATCTAAATCTCACCCGCGCCTGCTTACCAGTGGGATCAAAGTAGCTTTCTTTCCACCTCTTGCAGCATACTATAAACGCAGCCGAAAAGGCAAAACAAAAAGCGGCCCCCTCCCCTCGCCCCGGCCCACGACAACCACGGGGGGTGCACGGTAAATGCCCATCTTTCGCAGCCCACACCCCACATATTTTTTGTCTCTTGAGTGTCCTCCCACTGGAACATGTGGGGCTTTCCGGGGGACCCAATACACTATATGATATGTTGGCTACGGCCGCACGCGACTGGGGACGTCGTGCTGGGTACGGAAATCGTTGAGCGGGACCATTGGGGCGGTAGCGCAACGAAAGATCTGCCGGATAGCCTACAAGTTTGCAAGTCGCACCACACACGCCGGCACTTACGAATCGTTTGTGGGAGGTCGAAAAGCTTTGCGGCTGCTGAAACGGCGACATCATGACTCAACTCATTCTCAACGACGAGCTGGCGCGGAAGCTGCAGGACAAGGTGGTGGTGCTGACGGGCGGATCGACTGGCATTGGGCGTGCGGCTGTGGAGATGTTTGTCGGTGAGTGCAGTTGCAGTTTGAGATGCGAGCAAAAGCATACCGTACTCGGACCTCCAGCTCTTTCCTTGCCTTGCCTTGCCTTGCCGAATGTTTCAGAAAGTGCTGATGCCGAGATCACCATTATTCAGGCTACGGCGCGAAAGTGGTCTTTGGCGACGTGAATGACTCTGTTGCCGAGGCCTTGGCGGCAGAGATGGGCCCGTCGGTGCGCTACCGGCACTGCGATGCGAGCAACTACGCGGACCAGCTTGCTCTCTTTGACGAGGCTGAGCGGGCTTTCGGCCGGGTGGACGTCGTGTGCGCGAATGCCGGGGTGGTCGTGCACAAGGACATTTTTGCACCGGACGCGGATTGGCGAGTGGAGCCGAGCATGATTGAGGTGGATGTCAATACGAAGGGATGTTTGTTCAGCGCGCGGATAGGAATGGGCATCCTGCGGAAGTACGGGGGAGGGGACATCGTGTTGACGAGCAGCATTGCTGGCTGGAAGGAGTGCTCGCATCTCGTGACCTACACGGCGAGCAAGCATGCCGTCATCGGCATTGTTAGAGGGCTCTATCAGCAGGCGTGGACCGAGGGGATTTCGGTCAACGTGATTTGTCCCTGGATGACGAGTGAGTACTCCGTATCCCTGTCCCTTGTCTGCTGTTGCTGTTTCTGTCCCTTGAGATGCTCGTTTCGAAGGGTCGGGGAGCTCGCTTGTTAAAGTAAGGGGACTGACCCTGATTGTCAGAAACGCGAATGGTAACCGGAATTGAGATGGGCTGGGCGAAGCTGGGGTTGCCAGAGAACACGGCTGCAGATGTCGCGCGGGCGATGGTCATTTGCGCAACCTCGAACCAAGGGGGTGGAGCTGGAGCTGATGCGCCATCGCACGACAATGCGGCCTTGCCGTTTATCGGCAAGATCGTATGGGTGGCTGGCGGTCAGTGTTACGAAATCGAAGATCGTATTCAGGCGTTGGAGCCACAGTGGCTCGGCGAGGAGAATGCGCGAGTGCTGGCTAAGGGGCAGGCCTTTTTGGCTGATTCGACCACGAGCTGGGATGCTGAGAAACTCGAAGCAGCCGAGCCGAAGACCAGTGGAGCTCAGGTTGAGACTAAGGAGGTGTTCCCAGCAGCGGCGGTGAAGATGGATGGCCCATAATAGAATCAATATTGATGATTATTTGATGAGCCGCACCGTCGGTAGGAACGCTTCTAGAAGCCCTGACGCACTGGCCCCGATCGAAGCTCGGAGCGTATCGATAGTGCGAAACTGGCCCCTGCAATACGCGTTTCACCACGGCTTACTATTCGCTCGGGCTGTTGGCTGATTGGCGTCCACCTCGGCAAGCAACGCAACCCTGGATGGCGACTTTTGCGACTATCGTTTCGCGACGTTCGTGGCAGCCATGCGAGCCCAGCCCAGCGAGAAAAAAAATATGCCGAAGTGAGACCCATGTGGTGTGGTCAGTATATTATTCTTGTCCCACTGAGTCACGCGATGTGGTGGAGGGAGATTCTTGGTAATGATTCAAGGGACAGTGGCTGTCTGGTGCTGCGTGACTGTCCGACAGGAAGCGTTTGAGGATTATGCTAGCCAGCTGTCAAAGGTCGACGCGCTCAAACTCTGCCGGCCTTGACTTCCGGCAGTCGACACGACGCTGCACCATTGTAGTACACAGTACTCCGTAATAGCCACAGGCCATACACCGGGGCACAACGTGTCGGGTACGGGTAAACGAGCCGGGTATCCCTGCACCGTAACAGATACAAGCATCAGCTCGCAGTGTTAGTGCCAGGCTCGGTAGCCCCATGCTCCTCTTCTCCCCTCCTGCCACAAAGCATACCGCGAGAAGCAACGGCTAAATAGACGACCGTTGTTGTTGCATCTTCATAGGAGGTAGCACAAATCGGGGTCGCAGTCAGTGTCTTTGTGGCACGGGTGCACCAGCTGAGCGGCTCGCCGCAACGTAGCCTGCTGTCTGGTGTCTGTCTCAGAGCGGGAGGGAATTGCAAGGCGCAGATGGAGATCAGGAGGCTCGAGGCCAGGCAAACGCCGGCAACCATTGGCCCACGCTGCCCGGGCTGAGGGTTTCAGACGAAACAGCCGCCCTGACGCTGCCCAGAATAAGCAAAAGCAGCCGTCCTAGGCACAAAATAGGCAAGGCACGAACCAGGGCTGGGCCTGCTGCACCCTTCAGAGGGGTCTCCTCGGCCTCTACCTGCGTCGCCTTCAAGTGAGCGTCGTCCGTTTCGCGCCCGCTCTGCATGCCTGCATCCTTTTCGCCCTTTGTCCTCCCTCGCTCTCCTCTTTTTCTCAATCCCCCCATCCCATCACATCCGCTCCCCTCCCTCCAACAGCCTCTTGCTCTGTCGTTTGCTATTTGACTGTGCTTGCAAGCATTGCGAGCCCTGCCTATACACGACCCAGTCGCTCGTTGTTCGTCCTGTCCTGCCGCCGCCCCAATTTTTTGCCGCGCAGTCCAAGTCCCTCCCTCGCTCTTTGCCGCGCTCCTTGTAAAAAGTCCAATACTGCTCTGGAGCAAGGCCTTTCCGCTCGTTACAGCAAGCTGCCAATTGCGCTGCTGCCTAGGTTCCGAAAAGTCCAACTTCACCGTCGACTTGGTGACTGTCAAGGGTGACTTCACGACCGAATCTTGCCCAAGCTTCACCCTCAGCCTCGCCGATGTCGACCGCCGTTGCACCTCCCACGATGGCTTCCCTGCCTCCCTTGGACCACAATCCAAGCCCGCGAAGCTATCCCCCACTGGCACCCTCCACCTCTGCTCCCATCGATAGACACCAGGAGGTCCACCACATACATGACATGTCAAGATCCGCCGAAAGGACACCTCCCGAGGCTGGAACCAACTCTCCCAGATCGTGAGTCCTCAGTCTAGTTTCCTCCCAGGGGATTGCACACTAATCTGCGCAGTTTGAGAAGTGCCGGGAATCCAAAGATCATTGTCAAGAAAGAGCCCCCTTCTTCACCTATCCAGCCAGCCGCCAGACACAGGCCGCGGAAACTAGATTTGAATACCTCAAGTGTTACAAACGGACCTGCCACTGCCAGACCTAACGGGAGTGCTCCTGGGACTGGCAGGGATGCCCTCAATTCGCTCCACGACGTTGGTCTGGCCTGTCTCTCCCCCGGTTTTCAGACTCATGACCCTACTATGCGCGAACAACTGCAGAGAAGTCTCTCCGTCCGGGACCAGCAGCGCTCCATCATCGAGCAGCGTCTACTCAAATCTGCCAAGGGCGATGCGCACGATGTCTCCAGGCCTGGAGAGACTCCCACAACAGGAAAGCAAGGCCCAAGCACTAAAAAGCGCCCTCCTCCTGGCTTGTCTATCGTTCCGCCTGCAGCTGAACGTTTTGCCAACGAGCGAGTCATCCAGTCCGCTCCCCTCAACCAGACATTCACAGGCCGCAATGACCCACCACCACCTCGCCAAGTGTCAGGGCAAAATCCGGCGCACGGCACCACCATCCAACAAATCCCCGCCATCCAGACCTCAAATCGACTCCCTCCCATATCCGACGTCTTTGGCGCGAATGAGCTACACCCCGGCCAGACGCGGCCTCCGTTCTTACATGCTAATTCAACGCCCGCTCACTCGCATGGTCCGCCATTGCCGTCGCCAAGCTTTCCACCCCAGACTGCTCACCCAATGTCTCAACATGCGTCCGCCTACGAACGGCCACGAGAGTACCGGTCCGCCGAGGATGCTGTGCACGAAATGACAGGTGGTCGCGAGGACCTCCAGCCCAGATTAGTCCACTATGGTGGCCACCAGCCTCCGACGCCCCCTTCACCAAGCCACCGGCACAATCTCACCCCCCACAAATATCAGCCTGCTCCGCCCGTGGCTGGCCAGAGACGAAGTAGGAATGAATATGAGGCTGACAGCAGCCCCCCACTCGGCCATGGGCGTGAGCCCAGGCTTGGACCTTTTGGCGAGGGTCGTGACAGTCCGGCCACGCAAAAAGCGAAGAAAGATGAATTTTTGTCCTTGTGCTCACGAGCCTGGGATTTATTTCACTCGTGATGAAGCATGTGTCGATACTGCAACTGCTTTCCAACTGTGGTACCGGGACGGAAAACAGAACCAATCGGGATTGGAAGGCGTTTGCATGATTTGATGGAATCCGAAGTGATGCTAGGAGTCTGGTTGTGGGACACGGACGATTACGCTTTGAACAGTTTTTGCGAACGAAGGAATCCTAATCAGACAATGAGGAAAGAAAGCTGGAACGGCTGAACTGGGCTGGTGGTCGTCTCTTGTTTGAATATTCACTTCTATCGTCCTTTCTATATGGCCTCCCACCCATGCAACGTGGGAATGTGGAACATGGCTCAGAGATCGGATGGCAAGGATCTTGAGAGAACGAAGACAAGGGCTTTCTATAATGGGAACCTGCATAATCTCCAAATCGATACTCTGCACTTGGTCACTCGGACTGTCACTTGCCCGATTCACTGCCTGGTGCATTTTTCTTTATCTCCTGCCAAGCAACGCAGCTCCGCTCGCCGACTCCTCTCCCCCCGCCGTGTCTGCCCGCTGCAGAACCCTAATGAGCTCGCCTCGTTTTGGCCTGCGAGCTCTCACGCACGGCGAGCTCCGATGACACCTGAGTACTACACATTCGTTTCTCTGTGAAAGATTCGAGCTGTCCTTGCTGTCCTTGCTGTCCTGGACCTATCGCCCTTTGTTGATCACGACCTCCCCGCGCTCGCCCTTCGTGCTTGCCGAGTGCTGTCCAGGTCACACGACCTGCACCTCCGGGTGGTAACATCCATTCCTCCCTCAAGCCTACCCGCCGCCGCCGTCATGACCTCCTCACCCGCCCTCCGCGCCTCCCTCAGCAACGCCTCCGGCGTAGCAGCGGGCACCACATTCGCCAGTCCCGCCTCGCCAGGCACGCGGGGCAAAGAAGAAGACCCCGATCGCGCGGCCTCACCAGCTTTGAACCTGGGCCCAGCCTACCGACCCTCGTCGGAGAAGCCCACGGCGACGGTATCGCGGCCAGCCGAAAGCCCCAACGTGCACATCCTCCCCCAGACGCCGCAGCTCATCGCGCTGCTAACCATGATCCGCGACAAGAACACCGCGCGGGCCGACTTCATCTTCTACAGCAACCGCATCATGCGCCTGCTGGTAGAGGAAGGGCTCAACCACCTCCCCGTCAACACGCACACCGTCACCTCCCCCGTAGGCAAGGACTACGTGGGCGTGGCGTTCCAGGGCCAGATCTGTGGCGTCAGCATCATGCGCGCGGGCGAGTCTATGGAAACGGCGCTCCGCGAGTGCTGCCGTAGCGTGCGCATCGGCAAGATCCTCATCCAGCGCAACGACGAGACGGGCAAGCCCAAACTCTTCTACGATAAGCTGCCGCCTGACATCAAGGACCGCTGGGTGTTGCTGTTGGATCCCATGCTTGCCACGGGCGGCTCGGCGATCATGGCCGTCGAGGTGTTGAAGAGCAAAGGCGTGCCGGAGGAGAGGATTCTGTTTTTGAACCTCATCGCGAGTCCCGAGGGCGTCAGGCGCTTCAACGAGGAGGTCCCCAAGGTCAGGGTCATCACGGCGTTTGTGGACCAGGGCTTGAATGAGAAGCTGTAAGTTTGGTTCTTCTTCGAATTTATTTCGGACGCCCTTGCTCTTGCTCGCTCGGGCCAGAGCTGGTCACTACGGGATCGAACATGCCAATACAGAAGAGTAGTTGCTAACGCGCAAGACAGATTCATCGTGCCCGGCCTGGGTGATTTCGGAGACCGCTACTTCACGGTATGATGGCCGCCCTCACAGAGGCCCTTTTCTGGCCAGTCGGTCCCAACGCCAGTTGCCTTTCCCAACATAGCTGCACCGTCTACAAAGAAATCCGCCTTCTTCGCTGTCGCGACAGCTGGCTGCAATGCAAAACAATACCACGGGAAGGAGTGGTTGAGATATGCCACACGTCCACAAGCAGGGATGGCACCACTCTTGCATCCGCAAAGCTCGAGGCCTGGAGATGCTGCACAGCTTCAGATTTCAGCCTCTTAACACGGAGCTGCGAGCAAAGATCCCGTGTCACGCTTTTTACGATGACCTCAAAGAAACGATAAGAGACCTCGAAAAGCAAAAAAACAGGGCGTATTCTAGGATGCTGTCATTCTCATCGTATCGTAGGCTTGAGCATAGCTCATCAAATCCACCGACAGAGCTACGGTTTGGAAAACTATGGAATAAAAAGCAGAATGCAAGAGAATAGATTCCCTCCTGGCCGTCGTATCGTCTGCTGTAACAAGGGAGACATGTTCGCCCAAGAGGTCTTTTGAGTCATCGTCTCAATTCAGTCAAACGTCCATCTCCCGATCATTGCTTCACAAATTTCGGTCATTGTCCCTGGCATTCTGATGCTCCATGAATCCATCCGGCCCCCTAACGCAGCCATTTCCTTTCACACATACCTTCCCATTCTCCCCCCAATCCGCTGCTCCAAAACCATGCCTCAAGCAAGGCTTCGCTAAGCCGCCTCCCCAACCCCCTTCCTGATCACTCGGCGCGGTGCTCCTGAGATTTCGCCTCGTTCATGATCGCCTGATGCTGATGCTGATGCTCATGCGAGTGAGGCCGCACACCAGCCGCGCCCGGAACTCGTCCCAGCCCCTGAACGTTGACGACACCCAGTGAACTAGGTGCCGCAAGTGGTGTCGGCGTACCAAATACCGGGACGTGTGGGCGAGCAGGGCCATTGCCAGCGACACTTGCGCCGGTCAGGATCGACTGGGTCGAGAACGCAGAGCCATCGCCGAATGGTGAGGAGGCGGTCCTGAAGGGGTTGGCTCCATTCGCACTGCTTGCGTGATTCCCTCCTTCAACTACCTTTGCGAACCCGGATTGAGTGGTGTCGGCGTATTTGCCAAAACCTTTCTCTCGCTTCCGTTGCGTTTCTTGTGTTCTGGCCTCGGAACGGTGCGCCGCGGTGAGTTCCGTATTGGGCGGTGGCGGCCCTTCTGATTCCTTCCGACGAGTCACTGTCTCACCATGCCTGGGAACAGACTGGCTCTCAGCTGTAGGAGCGTCGATAACTGAAGGTGCCACGCCGGCCGCAGACGGCATTGACTTAGCCATACAGGACGCCTCTGCTTCGATGTCAGTCGCCATATCCATCAGCTTGTTTGCGTGCTGTTGCAAGTTCCGATGTTTCAAGCACAACAGCTGCAGCTTGTAGTCTGCCAACTCATAGTTGCAACGTCCAATAACACGAGGAGATTCCGGCGGTTGCAGGTCTTCCGCAGACGGTACTTTCTCGAATGAAGCAGACACCGTTGACTCCGCGGACGTTAATGAGTCCATCATTTGTTGAAACAGCCGCTTCGTTTGCTTTTGTTCGAGTAGCACCGATTCCATTGCACCTTTCATCTTCTTGTAGCCTAAAAGGGAATGAGAACTCTTTGGGAGGTCGCTGGCGTATTTCTCCTCCTCTGCACGCGCAGCAATGGTTTCTTCTGTTTCGGTGGAGGTCTCAGCTTTGCTTGGAGCAAGTGACCTTGACGTGTGGACTTCCGGGCTATTTTGCTGTGTGAGACCGGAAGAAGACGACGGCGGCGTGAGGACAGGGTCATCAGAGGTGTCATCACTGTCCCCATCTTCCAACTGGGTCTCCTTCTGTTTTCCCTTGTCATTGTTCATGACGGTATGCTTGTAGGTCGGATTGTTGGAGCTACCGAAAACGTTGTTGGTCTGATGCGAGGTAGCCCAAGGACTGATGTCAACATGGCCAGACCCAAATAGATTCCTCGTTTGGTGGGGTGCGCGCGCTCCAGAAGCACTTCTGCTGGTATCGCCGCCCACCTGCGCAGCCGTTGCGCGAATAAACGCCCGTGCTGACGACTCGAAATCGTTGAAGCTTGGTGGCGCGTAAGGCTGCTGTGCTGTCCTGGAGGTTGTACTGGGCGGTCCAACACCAGGTTGAAGCTCCGGCCATTTGGGACCGAACAGAGATGATGTTTGCGAAGTCCCAGCCGCTGCGCTGGACTGCGCTTGATTGACGGTCGATTGGCCAAATAGGTGGCTTGTCGTAGGTTGGCCCGCTGGAAATGGTCCAAAGCTGGTGGTAGGGCCAGGAGTTGATTCTCGCTGTGAGAAGAGGCCTCCACGATAAGCAGAGCTCGGGGTTGGATTTGAAGGTGACGAACCAAAGTGCCAACCAATGTTTGGGGTATAGTGCGTGGCTCCAGGAGGAGGTACCCGGTCCCGGTCGTGGGTTACATCGCTACCAAAGTTACCAAATAGCGAGTGAGTGGTTTGGGGGTTCGCTGCCTTGAAAGCGGCGGCTGAAGGCCCGAAACCGACCGGCTTCGCCGCGACTGCGTTGATGACAGCGCCCATGATTTCGGGCAACCATTGTTTGAGCTTCTCGAGTTCTTCAGATGTGAATGCGTATCTTCCAGTCAAGATACCTCGACCAACCTCATTCATACACAGCTGCCGCAGGCGATCCGAGGGTCCGTGAGACTGCTCCAGAATGAATACAATCTGCCGGACAGTGTAAGGTGACCATGAAGCTTTGATCTGGTCGTAACACTGAGTTTGAAACTTGTCGTCCATGATGCGTTCGCCAAGTTTGTATAGACCCAAGATCATGTCTAAGGTGAGAGTAACGATCTGGCCCGAGTAAAGCCAGGTGACATAATGGTCAAAAAGTTCCGGTGCTTCATCAGGTAGACGAACGGTTCTTGTGCTTCTTTCGATGAATTGATGCTTCGTAGCTGCTGCCATGAACCTGGAGCTCGAAGTGAGGAGGTCATCGTGGATCTTCCAGTATGCTTGGGTGTGGCTCTCGCCAACGATGATCGAAATGATATTCTGACCCCTCAGACTGCGGAGGTCTTTCATTTGGCCGAAAGAGCTGATGTTGGTGTTGTTGGGTTTTACAGAACCCATTGCCAGCAGCTGCTCGTAGCGCAATTCTTCGTAGCTTTTGTTCGACAGCGGGCGTTGAGTGATTTCGCCATTGAGGAGATTGGTGGGCGGCGCGTCCCAGTCGGGCTCGCCGTATCGCAGTCGATGTGACATAGCGATATGTTGCAGTGGTCACGTTGCGAGGGAGTACAGATGACGATAGAGAAGATAAGCAGAGTAGGAGGGTGGGAGGTTGAAGCAAGCGCGGGGAAATTCAGGCAACAGCCGCCAGGCAACTGCGCTAGTCTCACCAGAGAAGCTAGGTGACACTGTGGCACCCAAGGCGGCTAAATTTGGTCAAGATTACTAGCGCATCGAAGTGCCTCATCATCGTGCTGACGGACGTCTGATCTATTGTACAGTCTTATGTTAGGTATCGGCCACCACGTGGTATACTACAGATGCCCTCCGCAATGTAGCTATGTGAAAGCAGCAGTCCCCGAAAACTTCCTTCAGGTAGGACTCCTCTCGGTTGTGATCGCGTTGAAGTCGGCAAGACTCACTTCGAATTTCCCGGCACTGTCGAGTTGTCCAATAGCTCCTGTGCCGACGGTAACGGGGGCTATGACCCCATCCATCAACAGCCAGGACTTCAACCATGTGTATGGCAGGCTTAGCATGGCCGTCAGGTTGCGGCTAGCGGTGGTCTCTGTGGACGGATTTAACCGTTGCTGCCACCGGTGCGGCAAGGAAAGCTCGCCGGCAGCCACGGTGAACCTTGTCTCGCTCCAGGGCATTCTTCGTCTGACGTGGACACCCAACTTGATGTTGCCAGCACCGAGGTCCACGAGACGGATAGATCTGATGAAGCCGCAGTATCTGAAGATGGCGAACCCTCCCATGAAGGTAAGAAAGAACATCGACACTCGGTTCCCTCCCGCAATGAAATTCTTCTGCCACGAACCCATTCCGTGAAGTGTGGACATGTCCCAGTGACGAAGCGAAACCAGGTTGACCGCATACCCGACAAAGCAAGCACCGATGAACCAGGCACCGAGAATCCTTCCCGAAAATGCAGGAGCTTCGTAGACAAGTCTTACGCCCTGATCATAGAGTTGCCGTGCTCTCTTCGCTTTTAAGCTTGCATGTGTTATCTGTTGTCCTGGCCTTGCGGCAGTACTACCTCCATTTTGTCTGAGGCCGGATTGTGGCAGAGCGGTCGTACGAGTTCGCTTCGCTTTCGCGCTGGCCGTTGCCACTGATCGAAGGCAGCTTGTGGCTCGGCTGGACTGTCGAGCAAAGCGCAGCGAAGTCGCACGTGGTAAAAGCATGGCGCAACTCTTCGTTGATCGAAAGTCTCTCCTCCACCCCTCCGTGCACCTTCGCTGCGTGAAATAATGCCAACGCGGAATTGGCGGTCACCGGAGCAGTAGCAGATGCAGGTGCGCGAGCGCGTCGCTTGCAGTGCTTCGGCTGCGTGAGGAATTCATGGGTTCCTATCGATAACTCAACAAGCCTAACCCGATTTTGCACGAGCCCACTTGCTGAGAGCGGTTAGCGTAGTATCGCCGGTTTCAACTGTAAAGTGTGTGCATAAGGACAGGTACATCTACCTGGCCCAGCACTTCCTATGTCGGTTTTAGAGAGGACACACCGCAATAGAGCGAGTTTCCTGGCCTGTTTGTCGCACTTATCAGCCTGAGCAGCAGTGGTCTCGGTTTAGACATGGGCTCGGCAGGCCCGTCAGTGCGCCCAAAGGCCCTGGTGTCAGAACTCGATTCCCGGCCCCCCTCCTGGCGTTGATGAAAAAGCCTCTCAGACCGTACTTGTATGTGGTACCCTGGAGTTGGTCGTCAATGCGACCAGTCTCGCTTTTTGGACGAGATAGTCCCGGCAGCGGGTATATTCTGGCCGCTCAGTGCTCATGCCGCTGTTTTCTCGTATGATTTCTACCGCGACTATGGTTTCTTATCTCATTTTTCGGGTTATGAGTAGGCATGTCAATGGCAAAATCAATATGACATTTACACAGCGATCATCAGCTCGTGACGACAGGGAAGCAGTGGATGTGCATGCAGAAGTAGTGCCTAACCCCACCCCGCTGGACGCCCCACTAGACTGGCATAGCAGTGGTTCTGCCTTGCCAGACATTATAAAAGCACACGTTTCGCTGCCAGGGGACAAAGCGCCTACTGCCTGGCAATATCTGCAATCACCTCAATCATGTCCATCGATCCCCTCACCGAGACAGCGTCAAGCCTTCAGACGAAGTTGACCGCAGGGACCATTACAAGTAAGCAATTGATTGATGTCTACCTAGGCCAATTAGCTCGTCACAATGGCTATCTGAAGGCTGTGATCGAGACCGCACCAGAGTCTCTACTCTATGCAAAAGCTACAGAACTTGATAATGAGCGCCAACAAGGGCACCTTCGGAGTCCACTCCATGGTATTCCCCTGATCGTCAAGGTATACACAGTACCCATGTCCTAAATCTTCAAGGCTGCTTGCACAGAACTTACGTATACTAAAGGACAACATCGCTACGGTGCCCGAATTAGGTCTGCAAACCACGTGTGGGAGCTACGCGCTAGAAGGCTCCAAGCCTCGAAAGAACGCCGTCGCAATTGATCGGGTATGTGCTCAAAAGTACCATCACGCAGAGTACTGACATGTTCACAGCTCATAGCAGCTGGAGCCATCGTGCTGGGCAAAGCCAATTTGTCGGTATGAAAACCTACATCAATGTCTGTGAGAACCCTCGAAGCTGACGCTGCATCTGATCTAGGAGTGGATGTGGTGCAGGTATGTGCCAAAAATGACTTTTGGCTCTCACTGACATGCTGATTCCGAGAGCAGATCCGATCGAGCCGACCAAGGTTGGTCCGCTGTCGGCGGTCAAGCGCAATCGCCGTATGTTCGAGGTGGGTTTCAACGCGACACCGACTCGTACAGTGGTCACAGTGTGAGTCTTTGCTGGTGTTTACGAGTTGTCGTTGAGACTGATGATTACTAGAGTGCTGGAGGATCTTCCACCGGTTCTGCTACTGGTGTGGCAGCGGGCTTTGCTCCTATCTCCCTCGGCACTGAAACCAGAGGCTCCCTCATCATGCCTAGCGATCGTGCCGCCCTGTACACTATCAAACCGACCGTCAAGATTATCTCTCAAGCAGGAGTC
Source organism: Cyphellophora europaea CBS 101466 (assembly GCF_000365145.1). NCBI lineage: Eukaryota > Fungi > Ascomycota > Eurotiomycetes > Chaetothyriales > Cyphellophoraceae > Cyphellophora > Cyphellophora europaea. Next base: position 2,239,146 of record NW_008481810.1, on the reverse strand, counting down.
ATCCCTGCATCGTACGTGGCAGACTCAGTTGGCCCGATAGCCAAGACATCACTGGACGTTGCAGACCTGCTGGATATCCTTGTCGATCCGAGCAAGACAACTATACCAAATGGAGGCTATAGATCTGCGGTCACTGGAGACTGGGGCGACATCAGAATCGGCTATGTCGACTCCGAGACATGGATTTTCCCTCACAGAATAGTGAAATACGTGAAGGAAGCATCCAATCAAATGGTATTCCTCCCAAAACGGTGGCCTGTCTGACGCTCACACCTTCAGTTTCGGGAGTTCGAGCTGGCATACGAAAAGCTCAAAACAGTCGTCAAAGTCGTCAAACCCATCGAAATGATGACACTTGAAGAATCGACTGAGTATGGGAAGACTGATATCGGAAAAGCTTTTCGTAAGACTGGATTCGCAACTTCAAGAACCTCTGCTAATCCCAGAAGTCAAATCATTTGAAGGTGATCTTAGAGGTTACCTATCGGGTCTCGATGAATCAAAGATTCATTCTCTAGCTGATCTGATCGAGTTCAACAAGGCACATCCCGATCTAGAGCTACCCATCGGTACGCAATATCATCCGCAGGCTCGGCAGCAAGCTGACGAGTGGCACAGCCGCAAGCAACCAGGCTGGACTGGAAAGAATGCTCAACTATGACATGACAGACGAAGAGTACGATAGGATAGTCCGCACTGCCAGAGAAGTCAACAAAGCTGGCATCGACAGAGTGCTGGAGGAGAATGCGATCGACATCATCATGGCGCCGGGAGAATCACTCATGTTCGAGATCCCGGCTGCAGCAGGTCAGGAACCTCGCCCCATAAAGTACCTCCAGTTTTGATCGTCCGACTGACCAGTTTTCAGGCTACCCAACTGCCTCCCTTCCCCTGGGATATTTGGACTACAACGGCAGGCCATTTGGACTGCAGATGCTAGCCAAAGCACATCAAGAGGCGATGTTAGTCCAGGCTCAGAGCGCGTGGGAAGCTACCTTCCCTGCTCGTCAATCTCCTCCTCTGGACGAGATTAATCCTCAGACTTGATAGTCATGTTCAACGCTGCTTGATTACGAGATTGAAGAATGGAGTGCAACTGAAGTTTCAGCACATTTGATCTCTCTGAATTCCAAACATTATGTGCATGAATTCCTCATAGCTAACGCCTATAATCATAGCTCATCTCTGTTTATGTTCACACCAGACGAAGAATATTTCGGGACGTCCACTGTGCCTCTTTTGACCATGTTGGTGATGAGTTCGAACATGATCTGAGCTGCAGCCAGCGAAGTAATCTCTCCCGCATCATAGCTCGGGCTGACCTCGACCACGTCAGCACCTACAATATTGAGGTTCTCAAGACCCCTGAGAATCCTGATCAGTTCTCTAGTCGTCCAGCCCCCAGGCTCTGGGGTGCCCGTCCCGGGAGCCGAGCCGGGATCAATCACATCTATATCGACGGAGATGTACACGGGATTCTGCGAACCAACCCTATTCAGAATGGACTCAATCACGCCGGACACGCCCATGTCGTCGATGTCGTCAACAAAAATCCTGTGCCAACCTTGGTCTGTATCGTCGTCGAAATCGGTGTAATCGTTGATACGCGCCCTTAGACCGGCATGGACGGAAGATGCGTTTGCTACCAGCCCCTCCTTGGACGCCAGCCACAGCATGCTCCCATGGTTGAAGAAGCTCTGCGTGCTGAGGTCATCTGCGTCAACCCACGCCTTGATGTATTTGGCAGGGTTGCGCGTATCCATGTGCGCGTCGAAGTGCAGCACCGACAGCGGCCGGCCGTATATAGCGTGAAGTGCACGAAGGATTGGCAGCAGGATGCTGTGGTCGCCCCCCATGGTCATGAGTTTCGGCTTCCTCCGGTATTCCCGCACCGACAGCCTCCCGTTCGGGGTCTGTCTGCTCCCGAGCTCGAAAAAAGCGTCGGTCATTTGGCGCAGGGCCAGGGCGTTGTCCCATGATGTGATGGGTATGTCCCCGCAGTCGAGGACCCGCGCCCATGATCGGTACGGGTTGATGCCCGCCCTGTAATTGAAGCTTCTAATGGAACTCTGGCGCGCTGAGCTGACGCGGATGGCGCGGGGTCCGAAACGTGCACCTATTGCCCCGTTTTAGTCTTTATTTCCGTAGACTGAGGGGAAAGCAAAAGGGACGCGCCTCAACTTACCCGGGCGGTAGCTGGTCGTCGTGTCAAAAGGGGCGCCAATGACGCCAATATCGAACGGCGCGTCTGGATTCACGAGGCATTTGACATGATCGAGGTGTGCGAATGTCGCAATGCCAGAGAAGGGCCACTGGACAGGGAGGAATATACAGGATGGTCAGTCAAATCCCAGTCGTCGTCAATTTGCCAACGGTTCCCCTCAGGAGTGTCTAAGGACTCACGTCTGATCCCCACTTCTGATCAAGCGACTCAGCCGTTGCATCACTCGCGGCAAGGCCCACGCCTACTCCGAGGGCGGCCGCAGCGAGGCAGACTTTCACCATGGATCTGCAGCTCAATCTCGTCTCGAAGACAGCAAGCATGCTGCACTTTTGAACGCGCGGTTGCACGGTTGAATCAACTGCACGACTGATCTTGGACCACCCTCATGTAGCGGCGGGATTAAGTTGTCGCGCTGTACTATCCCGTGCGTCGATCCCGAGGCGGGCCGTGTCAGGTGCATTGCTAGTGACACATTCAAGCTTGCAGAGGTCCTTTGCAAGGGCAGCCCTTGATGGATGGGGGATTCGGATTGTCAATGGCTGCCTTTTCAGGTGCACCTGGTCAATGCTTCAGCGTTCCAGGCAACTGTCCTGCGCCCGACAAGAACCAAAGAAATCCTTCTGCATGGCGTCGAAGTAGTCACAAAAGTACACTGCATTAGTACTAGTCTGCTGCCTCTTTTGGCCTAGACTGGCACACCGGTTATCGCTAGCGACCGCTCTCATTGGTGGAGTAGACTGGGCAGAAGTACTGTAGATCTCTCATCAATTCGACTTCGATCATGCTGCGTTGGAAGCGAGCAACTCAACTAATGCACCGTGAGGCACGTTCTGTGGTCCATCACAGGGGGACAGAGTTATTCGATCTCTTGCCTCTTCGAACATCACCCAGCACCTCCTTCGCGAGATCTCCAACCCACCATGGATACAGAACCCCGCGTCGAAGCCTACCTGAACACCCAAGACTTCTCGACCTGCAAGTACGACTTCGCACATCCGCAGCATGTCGAAGCTATCAAAGGCGGAACGACCAACTACACCTACAGGCTATTATACTCGCCAGAAAAGGGTCAACGGTCGGTCGTATCAGCAGTCCTGAAATTCGCCGCCGAGTATGCGACCAATGACCCTTTCACGCCTTTCTCGTCGGAGCGACAGCGCTACGAGGCGCACGCAATGCGCGAGCTAGCCGATGCCTTGAACGCCCAGTACGAGGGCGAAGAGTGTATCGTCCGGGCGCCCGAGCTTTACTACTACGACGACGCAAGCCACGTCATGATCATGGAAGACATCAGCCCTCCCCCATCGCTGAGCGCGTCCGGTGCAGGCCCCCTGTACATTTCACTGGAAAACATGTGTCAGAGTCCTGTGGGCGAAAACGCCTTGGAGCTCATGCGCCTGCTCGGGGATCAGCTGGGAAGATATCTGTACCGGTTACACTCGCTAACGAGGGGTGCGTCAGAGCCTGCCTCGCGGGATCTGCGCGTACTTTTCCTGCCCAACTCCATGAGCAAGGAGATCGACGTACAGACCTGCTTCCGAGATGTCCCCGCCAAGTTGGCGCAATATGGCATTCGTCTCTCTGCCGACGACCACAACAAACTTGCCGACATCATCGCCGATCTGGACAAGGACTACATGAACACACCAGAGAGTGTGATCATGGGGGATACATTGTACGCTCCACATCTCCGCCTGCCCGTCCCCTGCTTTTCCAAAATGAACGTACTGATGAAAATGCCTGTCTTTACATAGTTTTGGCAACATCATCCTCAAGCTGAACGGTAACGGTGGTGAGAAGACGCTCGAGAGCATCAGCATCATCGATTGGGAGTTCGCCGCGTGTGCGCCGTGCTATGTCGACCTCGCTCATTACCTCTCGGAAATATGGCTGCAAGACCGCTTCTTCCCTGGTCCGGGTCCGGCAGCGGCCGTGAACCAGGAAGCCGCAATCTCGACCTTCCAATCCTACATTCGGTCAGGTGGGTCTGTCGACCCTCGACGACTGGCATGCTACGTAGGCGGTCACGCGGCCTGCTTCCTACAGTTTATGGACTGGAACGACCACGACGGCGTCAAGCGGGCTGTGGCGAAGGAGGGCGCGCTGATGATGTTGCACGCTGACAAGGGAGATTGGGCTGAAATTGGCCGGAACAGCCCGTTCATGGGTAAGATCCTTGAGTTGCTCCTTTGATGTACCCTGCTCAAGAAAAGAGTACACATTCTGGGGGAGGCTTAGACTTCATCATGCGGACTTGGTTTTATGTAGAACCAGAAACATAGTAACGACTGTCTTTTGATGCACACATGTAACATATCCCTTGTGAAATGAAACCCGACATACAAATCGTTATCCTTCAGACAAGCTCAGACTCACCGGTCTCGACGTCTTCCATGTCTGATATCTACCACGAAGAGCCCCGGCGAGCAACAGCGCTCTGCCCTTCCAGCATCCACTGACGCCACGGTTTGTCGTCAGGTCTCTTGGGGTCGGGTTTCCAGGTCAACCACGGCATCTCCTTCTGCTGCTCTGCCGTGTAGTTCTCCTTGTTGGGCGGCCAGAACGATTTCCAAGGCTGGGCCCTCGCCGTAGTTGACGCAGCCTTGAGCCCTGTCGAGTGGTAGGTCCGAAGCCTTGCTTGTCAGAGGGGTTGCCACATCTTCACCTGGACACGGTCTACTCACGCTTGTTTGCAAACTTGAGACATTATTGAGGCGCGTCTGATACGGTGACTGCTGTTGAGATTGGTGAAGTCGCTTTGCAGTGTTTGCCTTTGACTCCCGAGTCCCTCGGGCTGGCTTTCAAGGATATTTGTACTGCAACGTTCCCCGCTCAAGCCTGACGAATGGCGCGGCCAATCCAGACTACGTATCGACCGAGCAAGTCTCGGCGGCGGTAGTAAAAGACTGGCGAATGGCTGATTTTCCTCTTATCGTGATGTGTTTGGAGTAGTCTTGCAGTCAACGTGCAGAAGCCACGATCCATACTTCTCAGTTACCCCGCCCTTCTGGACCTCTCAAAGGCTGGTAGCATCGAGCACATTGAGACATTGGTCAGTTGTATACTATACATATGCAGATATACGAGTGTTCATCCGTCGGGCGCTGCTAGTGGAAGAAAAAGGAACTGCACTGGGGATCTGCATAATTCAACCTAGTTGAGCCTCAAGGTCATCGTCGATCTCGTTGCTACTCACAATGTTCTTGAAATTCTCGTTGTGCACAGGAGGCTACTCTGGGAAGATCTACCAGAAACAAGTCTCTTGCTGCGGTTTCAGTGCGGTAAGGCTGACGTGTGCAGGAAAAGGACAGAAACATTCACTCCCCCAAGCCAGCTGCTCATGAGTAGGAAGGCTCTCCGTTATTCCATCTACGGCAATGTCTAGCCTCGTCAGTCCTGTAACAATGGCGGTACGAATCTGCTCACCTCTGCTTGGACATCCTGGACATCTTCGAGGTGCGATGGTGGATATACCACGATCGCCAAACATTCCACACTCTCTCTCGGTCTTGCATCTGCTGGAGCAAGCGGATCTCTGAAAGCAGCATGAGGACAGACTATAATTGCATATCGTAAGCAATAGCAATGCACCTGTGTCTTTGTACGTACCCCGCGCAGTTCCGTTTGTTTTTCGCGAGTCGTGACTTTTGAAGACTAGAGTTTCTTCCGGTCTCATGCCTTGTAAAAAGTACCATTTGTGCGAGGGACTGTGGTAGAGATTGTACGTCTCGGCAGCTGTATGTGTATAAACATTGTCGCTAGCCACCAGATCCTGAGAAGGGTCAATGGAGCGCCAGTCGCAAACCGCAAGCGGCCAGTCATATAATGGCCCAAACAAGGGGCGCCAGATACTAACTGGGGTTAGCAATGGACGTATTAGTATGGTGTCTTTATCGTACTTAAGGACTTGCCACCGGCGTGTCATGAGATAATCAACGACGGCTTCGCCGAAAGCCATGCGCGTTCTTTCCACAGCCCAGCGTGGAGTGAAGTCTTACTACGTTAGCGAGAGTCGTCCAGAGAGGCGGGTCGTAATACCAACGTGTACTCCTTGCACAGGCTGTGGCGCTTCTCCCGTACCTCGTGGAAGTCTTGGGAACACAGAAGCTCTCCTTCGAACCTGATGTGCATAAGCTTCCTCTATTCATAATAGCGCATGTAAACAGACCTCGTGAGTAAAAGGAAAGACAGCTTCTGCACCGAGCCGTTCCACGAGGAACTGACTGACTGCTGCTCTGTACCGCGACTTGACTGTTTGAAAATCCGCATACTCGTCATATTTCAACGCGGAGGCAAGAGAGAATGTCTTCTCCTCGTCTCGAAATACTTGAAAGCCGCTGTTATCCAGGCTGAACTCGTGCTCTCGGCCTCGCAGGTTGTTGACGGTGATTCCATCGTAACCCTCAGATTTCTCAGTTGATTGCATCCCGGGAGGAAGCGCAGAAGGCGGCACATTGATGTGATATGGCTTCTCATGTTTATAGAGTTCAAGACGCGAAAGGTAGTAGAGCGTTGCAGATGTAGTCGGTGTCGTTAGTGAACTTGCCCTCTTGGTGCTTTCTCAGCCTCTATACTTATATGCATGAACCAAAGAACTCACCTGCATAAAGACTCGAGAACCAGTGCGGCCAAAAGAAGGGGCTATGTCGATTAGCCGGCTACTTGATCGTAGTGTCTTCTGTACGAAGAACATGATTTCAAGTTATAACTTGGCCAGATATCATTCAAAATCACCAAAACAGCGAAGGCGGACGTAGAGGCTCTGATCAAGGCAAAATAGGCTTTCTTGCCTTTTAAGTCTTTCCTGAGCGGCCCATTCTCCCCCGCATCGAGTATAGGTGCACTTGTGCCCCCGAGCCCGCTAAAGCTCCCGGTGACAGCCATACGAGGGTCCTTGGGTGACCAGGCTTGGCACTTGACCTGTTTAGAACCCCGCACACCATTGCGAAATGAAGCACAACCATCCCAGAGATCCGAAGTGTATTGACATCGACGACAGCACTCACCAATAGCCCATATACGGGATGGTGGCATACACGACCCTATCTGAGGAGGACCAAGAGATCTCTCAAGAGCATTCTGAACAAGAGCACTGTTCTCGAGAGGACGACAATTTGCTCGGAACCCTTTCTGACTCAAACTCAAGGGGCGAGGATCATCATGCACAATCAACACAATCCACCTTCCAATGCAATATCATACTGTGCGCCGTGGTATTCTTCTTTGCTGAGCTGTTCGAACTGAGCCTCTTCGCTCCTGTCACGGCGATCCTGGAACGGGCCATATGTCTCACCTACTATTTTGAGGTCAACCCATCGATCATTGATGCACGCGGCTCGGTGTCGGAACAAAGCTGCAAAGTACCTGAAGTGCAAACAGAGCTCGCTACAATCAAAGCATGGAAGGCGATGATCGATTGCATACCGGGTCTGTCGAGCTCATTTGCTTCTCGCAAGTCTTCTCGCACGCTTACATCGGGCAGTCTTCATTGTGGCCGCCCCTCTCGCCAGACTGGCAAGAAAAATCGGTCCGACAAGAGTTCTTATCCTCGGTCTATCTGGGCTTGGAATGCAGACTTTCTGGGTGTATATCATTTGTGAGTATCTTACCGCACATCGGCCGACCGTCCTCCCTATTGACCAAATGAAGGCTCCTACCCCAACAGATTCGCTGTCCGCCTAGTCTGGATATCGTCCATCTTCTTTTTGTGTGGCGGCGGAACAATGTCAGTCGCAGCAATGGTGCATCTACTCGCAAGCAGACATGCAGGAGAGGACAACGTGTGAGTACGCAGAGCCGGTGAAAAGGTCGACATTAATCGCATAACGTAGAGGCAACGCCTTCTACCTCATCAACGTCGCCTATATGTTCGTTGAGTTGTTCGCTCCAGCCATGGCCAATTGGAGTATGAGGATATCGCTGACCCTTTCGTTTACACTTGCCTGGGCCTACCTCGGAATCGGCGCTCTCCTTGCCCTCGCGATACCTGATCAGCCTTCCAATGGCTCTAGCGGAGAAGACGAAGACGTTCTTACTCGCGCCAGGTCAGACTCGCTATTCCCATCGTTCCACACCTATATCCAGAGTCTACAGCCAGTCCTGCGGAGTCGTATTGGCATGCTTACACTGCCGATATTCTTCGTTGGCATGTTCCGCATGGCTATTATCAGTGTCATGATGCAGTTCCCTAGGATTCGTTTCGATTGGACATTCTTGCAGGTCACAGAGCTTTTCACAGCCACAGCAGTAATGAACCTCGTTATCTTTCTGGTCATTGTGCCTGGTTGCTTGCGGTGGCTTCGCTCAAAGGACATCACCAAGGAACTGGGCATCCAGGTCATGATGGTGCGGTGCAGCCTGATATCTACAGGCTTTGGGTGCTTACTGATAGGCATTTCCCCCTCTACAATCCTCCTGTGTATAGGTAAGCCTCAACGCCAAGCCTATTTATCGCGACTAATCGTAAAGGAACCGCCCTGTTCACAATATCTCAAATTACTCGACCGCCGCTTGTCGCCATTGCTACGCTATCGGTCCCGGAAGCATCGCGGGAGGATCTCTACGGGCTGATTCAGATGATCGAGAACATTACCTTGTTGGTGGCCGAGCCGATAATGCAGCAGCTTCTCAGCGCTGGGCTTACAAAATCCAGTGGGTGGTGGGGCATACCGTTCGTATTTGCTTCGGTAAGTCTTCGCTGAGGTGGAGAACCCAGGCTAATAGCAAACAGGGGCTTTATGCTGTATCAGTTGCATTTTCATTGTATCTGTGATCGAGCCATCCAGACTCGATCAGAAGAACGATCATGGGTCATCGTACAAGCGTGCATGGCTTTAGCATGACGCCAGATGTAAGCTTTCTAGCGTCATTGGGAAACGGGAGATGCCGGTACCGTTTCCGGAAGTTTAAGGGTAAGACCGTCCTCTGGCTCGGCTTCCAAGTGTGGTCTGTCTGGGGATCATTCTCCACATCACGCCAAACTCTACAGTAGCCCAGCGTCGGAAAAGCTTTACCGAGATCGGGGTTCAAGTCCAGAGTCAGTTCAGGCATGTGCAAGAAAGCTAAACCTGACCTCTTGTCTTGCTGCGAATCGGAAATCATGTTGCTGCATCCCCCAATGCTATCGCGCATCAGGCGGATGCGCCTCGCATGTCATTTGCAGATACCTATTGTGCATCGTGGTTTTGGGTCAGGATCAGCCTGCTTGACATTCCGCGTTTTCGTAGGCTAGGCCTGATCCGTCCAGAGAAACGGGTGCTGAGTGAAGCACGAATCATGACTCAACGTCTTTACCGCGGCCTTCATCAATCTCTCGCCCCACGACAGCAGAAGCAGTCTCGATCTCCTCCTCAATGCTTGATCAAATCAACAACGCATCTAACATAGCTGAAGAGCAAAAAAGCGACATGGGGACTGCCGAACATTCGTACCACAGCACCACCGAGGCTGAAAAGGCGAGGAAACCGCCGCGTGGCGTGGCCATAATTGGCGGCGGGGTGATCGGCCTATCAACTGCCTATTTCCTTGCCTTGTCTCATCGCGAAGATGCACGCCTTACTTCGTCCGCACCGGGCAACCAGAGGCCGCAGATCACCATTATCGAATCGTCCGATCGCCTGTGCCCTGCTGCATCCAGTCAGGCAACCGGTAGCCTTGGTTCTTCCCAAAGGAAAGAGAGCAAGACAGGCCGAGCTGGCCTTGTCTGCCTCTCGTATCGCCTCCAAGTCAGACTTGCAGAGCAATACAATGGCAAAGATGAATACGGATGGAGTGATCAAGTAAGCACAAGATCTATCTTGCAAGCTCTTTCCACCGTTTGATGCTCATCCTTACTAGACAATATATCGTCTCCAGAAGAAAGGTTCCTCGGATAGCTCCAGCCCCGGCGGTGGTTCGGGCTCTAAAGGGCCGCCTGTCTCGGTGCCACTCTCTGACCTCCCAGCCTGGGTCCGAGTGAGAGACGATTGGGACGCTTACAGAGTTTCTTCTCCCCCGAATGCGGCGCATCTGTATGTAATGACATGTTGAATCGCCTCCCCGACTAATTAACGGTATAAGGGATCCGAGACGCTTTTGCGAATTTCTTACGAAACGAGTCAAAGAACTTGGTGTAAGAATCGAAACAAGTGCTACAGCTACATCGATCCAGCTCGATCCAGCCGGATCCGCTTTTTCGGCGTTACACGTCCGAACGAGTAGCGGTTTGAGCCAGTCGATACCTGCCGACTCCGTGGTGATAGCGGCAGGTCCGTGGTCTGATCGAGTGTTTGCTACCCTTTTCCCAAGCGCTCAAGTCAAGCTCCCGATGGACTCAAGAGGAGCGGCAGGAAACCACGCACGTATCAGAAGTCCGTCTGGCCACGGCGAGGATAGCGTGCAGGTGTATTTTACCAACGTGACCCCGGATGGGAGTAGATTCGATGTTACGTCGTTTCCCAATGGCGATCTGTACATTGGAGGCTGGGGCGCTGTTGCAGAGGAGCTCCCACCTTTGGCAACTCAAGTGCTGCCTCAGCCAGCAGAGATCGAAAAAATGATCACTGCCACGAAGCATTATGTGAAAGTACCTAAGGACAAGGATCTGGAATATCACGACGCAGGGCGCTGCTATCGACCCACGGCCGTTCCAAACCGTCCCATCATTACCAGGGTCCCGTTTGACTTGCTGTTCGACAGACCCAGTGTCGATGCCTCCGTGACAGCGGACCCGGGAGGACTCTACATCAATACAGGACATTCTAGCGATGGAGTTGCCCTTAGTCTAGGCAGTGGGAAGCTAGCAAGCGAGTTGATCCTGGGACAACCTCTGTCTGTGGACATCTCGAGCTTGGGCCTCCCAGGAGTTGCATCATATCTCTAAATCTTGCCAGTTGGCTCAGCAGAAAACACAGCAAATCGAAAACAATAGACCTGTGGACGACTAACGGTGAATCTCCATTACGAGAAAGCCTTGTATGAAGGCATAGCCCTCAGGTCAAATGCCGACATCGCAACAGTAAGTACGAGCCAGGACCCGCTCTCAGGCGGTGCTCCTGATAGACGACTTTTTTGTCAGGACACTGTCCGAACAAGGGTATTGCTCTGCCCAAGAGCTTACAGAACCACTGTGTTGGTCTTGTTCCCATGACGGAAGGAAGGTGTCTCATTTCCGGCTACGCACATACGTGAAGCGAAGTACTTAGTGAAGAGCCTCGCATACGCCAAACCAGCCCTGAATCTTCCGCACATCACAGTCTTCAGCGATCTAGATCACGTTCCACAAGGCACATAATTGCGCGTCAGCCTGACAAGATTCTCTCTGTTCTTCATCAAGACGAAAGGAAAAGTAGATGGTGATCAAAGTGGTAGCGCCTGCATTTGGGGCGTCAATGAGACCCCTATCCCTGCAATTGCGACCCATGCCGTCCCATGTCGCCTCTGATGGGCACAGTCTGCCTTGCATCTAGCCTGAGGCGGGCACCTATCAGAAAACAAGATTCCTCTGCCGGTGGACAAATATCATACGAGATGCTACGTGTAGCTGAGAACGAGTCAGTACGCCTCTCAGCAGAGTGGCGAGCTTTTGTGACCTCCCAAAGAGCCAGTGTTGGCTGATTCCTGTTAGGATCGCCGAGTCCTGGCCTTGTACACTTTTGTGTGGCAGGGCTGTGGACAAAAGAAAAGACCACTACCCCAGGCCTATCGGATATGACACCAGAAAGAGTGAGCAGTAGGGCCCACTCTGCTTTAAGAAGCCTACAACAGGGGCAATCGTTGGTCCCTTCGAAAGTCCTTTGTGAGCCAGGAAGGACAGCCTGTGCAAGGCGAATCCCTGTCCGCCAGCAGCACCAGCACATTGCCTTGCAAATATCAATGCCTGATCCTGATCCAATTAAGTCTTGCAGAGCTACGAATCATCTGGTATTACTCGAGCTGCACAAATTGTTCTTTTCTGCTGGAGACCGTCCCTACCTTTCGGGACATCGAATTTACCATGGCAGCCAGCATTGTGTCTGTTCCCGGTGGCACTCCGCAGAACCCCGCGTCGAACACTATTACAATCGCACCAAATGCTAGCAATGCAGCAAAGATTAAACGAAGATCCAACGCTACGAACATTGTCATTGAAAATTCAGCGGCTGGTCCTCAGGATTCCAGTCCTATATCAGCGATCTGGCGGGAGGTGTTGAGAGAACATGTGGCCAATTTCAGCTATGAAGACCAGAAGCATTGCACCGCAATTTCGTGTCACGTTGCCATGGACAAGCGTTCATTAGAGGCTATGCTGAGTACAGTCCGCCCGAGATACGATGCAGGGGCGTTTAACAGATTCCTTGACAAAGTCGGTCTCATATCCCAGCATATCTTATCCTTCGGTAGAGCGATTGATGTGTCTGTTGGCGGCGGAGACCTGACTACAGGTGTTATATGGGGAGGCGTTCGAATACTTTTGGAGGTAACTAGTCCGAAATATGTGAAGGCGCACTGCAGCGTCTGCTCTTGTCTAGGATCGCTGACATGAAGGGTCAATAGGTATCAGCACGCACAACCGCTTTGCATGGCATCATTGTCGATCAGCTACAAAATCTGTCTAGCTATCTCCCTCTATTTGAAAGATGGTTGAAACTTTTCAGTGCAACTGACCACAGCGACCTCACCGCATCCATCAAAAATACTTGTACAGAATTTTTGGCTTTTATTGTTGAATCGATTCAATTTTTCCGAAAGCCAGCGCCACGTGAGTGTCGGATCACTGCTACAATTATGCGCCGTCTTGCTGAATAGCGGCGCAGTTCATTGGCTTAAGATGTTGTTTCGCCCTAACTTTGAGAAGAGATTTCTCGCATGTAAGGACCGAATTGAGTGGCACACCGGGCATGTCAAACTCCAGGTCAACACTGCAGGGTTTGAAGATTCTAAGAAGCGAGACGACAGTATGATGGCGCTATTGACGAAGAACATATCGAGCCAGCAAAGCATGGTCAAGATCACATTTCCCTTTCGATTCGTCCAAAATGTACCGCGCAACGATAACTTCTTCGGAAGGGGCAACGCTCTATGTGACATCGAGCAGCATCTAGACCCCGGCCCTCGAAGAGGCGTGCCACGTATGCGAAGCCTGGTCATACACGGACTGGGCGGGTGTGGCAAATCTTCTGTTGCAAAAGAGTACATGTATCGCGAATACAGAGCGGGAAAATACGAAGTAATCATCTGGCTATATGCTGACTCGAAGGACAAATTGGAGACGCAATTCATTGGACTTGCGAGAGCTCTAGGAATACAAGTCTCTGAGCCAGAGTCAAGGCACGCTGTTCTCAACTGGATCAACAACTTTGGTAAGTTTCCTACCCTATCGAGCTTATCCTCATCTGAGTATGTAGACAGGGAGTTTCTGTTTGTATTCGACAATGCCGACGATCCGGGATTCCTCAAGCCTTACTGGCCGAATACTGTTCGCGGTTCGGTACTTGTCACCAGTCGAAATCTCAAGGTCCAAAATGAAGGTCTAGCCTTCGTTGGCCTCCCATTGAGGGCCTTTGGCGACCAAGATGGAATCGACTTTCTGAGACAGGGGCTACCCTCTGGTTTTCAAGCAGATGAAGATGACATTAAGGCTCTCGAGCAGTTAACGCAACGATTTGGAGGCTTACCATTGGCGCTCAGAACAGCTGCATCTTTCATGACGAATAAAAACTGCAGCCCCGTCAAATTCCTCCGTCTCTATGATCAGCGATCCGAGGTCATCGATAGCTACCAGGTCGAGGGCTATAGCAGGACAGTCGCAACAACATGGACTGTCTCCACCAGCGCTCTCTCAGAAGCCTCCCTAGTTCTTCTGGACGCTTTCTCCTTACTCGATCCTGATTCTATTCCAGCTGAGCTCTTCGACTCGACTGAAACCCATCACGCATTTGCAATGTTCTTGGATGACCCGCTAGCTGTTGCAAACGCACAAGAAGGCCTGACTCAGCAATCACTGGTCGACTATGATCACAGCAGTAGGAGCATGAGTGTACACCGACACTTGCAACACATTACTCTCTCGCGACTTGTCAAAAATAAAACCCGATTCCGCCAGGTCACGGATTTATCCTTACATCTTCTAAGTGCGTATATTCCGGAGTTTGGCTTTACTTCAGTACGCCATCCTCAAAACTGGAAGTACGTTGAGCACTCACTCAGCCATATTCAAAGTGTTTATGGCAAATGTAAAGATGCGCTCACCGAATCAGCAAGTCAGAAGCTGTTGGTTTGCCTGACCAAGTCCATCTGGTATGTCAAAAAGTTTTCAAAGAAACTTTGTTTGGGTAGACTGCTAATCGAAGAAGCTATGCGTATGAATCAGGCCAATATGTGCTCGGAGTATGGGCCTACAAGGCAGCGATAGAGCTGACAGTGTCCATGTCCTCGCCGGCTCACCCCGCACTTTCCCTCATGTATTCCATCTATGCAAGACTCTGCGCCGAAATGTGTAACAGCAAAGAAGGTTTGATTGCGGCGATAAATGCAGAGAAACACGTCATGATAGCAGCACAGGATCGACCAGATCTCCTCAAAACGGGTCAGTATCTTCGCATTCTAACCAATCTTGGGATTCTCCATACGGACGCCGGAAACTGGGATGAGGCACTGAAATGGCACCACCTCGCAATCGAGACTTGCATCAACTGCGGCATGCAGAAGGAGTCCAGTCTTGGCAATCTGACGCAGAATCTCGCTGGAACCTATCTATGGAAGGGAGAGCTGGAGAAGGCTGAGGAGGTCGTCCGTCGGGCTTTGACAGAGCCCAACTCTACTCCCATGGCCGCAAATTTCACATTGGGCACGATCCTGTGGAAGCAAGGCCGGATCAGAGAGTCGCTTGATCTTCACAAACGGGTCTTGACAGACTACATCAATCTACTTGGCCCCACGCACCCCGTCACCGCAAACTCATGGCGCAGGGTTGGCTGTCTCTTTGCGACAAGTGATTACTCAGGCCGGGATCTGTCAGAAGCAGAGTAAGTCACATTCCCACCCTTCAACCACAGACTTTGTTTTGACCGCATGCAGACAATGCTACCGACAAGCGTGCAGCATCTGGAAGAATCTAGCCGCCAGGGGCGACCAGGATGCCACCATCTACCATGGAAACCACGCCCGGACCATATGGTCGCTGGCCGCCGTGCTCGAGGAACAAGGACCACAGCACCAAGAAGAAGTTCAGAAACTCCGTGACCAGACAAAGGATTATGTGCGAGCGCAATTTAACGGAAGTCTGCCTGAACACCAGGAGGTGCCTGAGTTGTTGTACGGCATGATATTCTACTGGGACCGATAATGGGGACGGACCGCTTGATGATGGGGCCAATCGCATTCGTGTCTACTGACTGCTTCACACACACGCCTGGCCTTCTTCAGGACTACTTCTCATTCTGATTCAACGCTTCTGACACCTCAGGACCGCTCAACGATCTCCTTCACGAACGACATTTCACGTGGGCAGTCTGCACGGAGCTCCCTAGAACACGTGGAATGGTGACAAGGTTCACCGTAACCGATCTTTGCAGACGCTTCGTGCAAGTTATCATGGCTATATTAATTCAGCTTACCATCACCAGCCACTCACCCTATGTGGCTTTCTGGTCGGGTATGCCGTACGACCTTGTTTCCGATCGAGCATACAACCCCTTCGCAGGGTCACTTTGGCTTATGCTTCATCGGCATGAACGTTGGCTGTTATGGCATGTTCGGCTTCGACGTACACGGCGTTTTCAGCTTTAGTTGTCAGTATCTCATTGACGCGGACGAGTTTCACGCTGCGCTACATGACGGCCAAGGTCATACAGGTCGTGTTCATTCCGATGTGCAAGAACACGGGGTTGCATTACAGCTCGACTTTTGTTTCCCCTGTGTTTCGGCCGTCATGATGCCAATTACTTAGCTCCTCTGCGTGTCTGGGTCGAGGATTGATTAACGGGTAGATGGCGGATCAGGCAGTGAACGTCTTGGCGGGTTAGCGGACTAACTGCGTTTGGAACGGCCCATTGCGTCCATATCTTGACTGGACGAGGCGTGTCGCACGCGACGAGCAACGTGCCTCCTGTTCTTTTGCAACACTTAGGTTCAAACAGTGATACAGCTGTTATAAATTGGACATAAATCGTTGCCATGTTGGTACTGGGGGATCGTTTCATCACCTCCCACTCTCAGTGAGAACATCGCTATCTTTAGGGGTATCGCCGTATTGCTTGCAGAACTCCTTCGCTGGAATACGTATATAGACCAGAGTTGTCCCCCAAACATCGCTGTTAGAGGAAATTTTCCACTCCTCCAAAGTCATGCGCATGCACAACCCTCAATGGGCTAAACATCTTCCTGGGTTCAAAAACATGGCCTCCGCTTTCATACTTCAGGGGTTATGGCCGGAGAGCCAACATACTTTTGATCTGGCATGTCTCTGACCCCGTCGTCTTCAAGAATGGCCCTGATCCTCGCTATAGTGGCTGGCTTGCGTAGGTAGAGGTTGAAACCAGCGCCTTCAACTTCACTTTGCGCCTCGGCACTTGCCAACCCTGTCAAGGCGATGATTTTGCTGCGCCACTCGCGCCTCATCCCTCTGCTTTTCTCGTACTCACGAATCCGACGCGTTGCGGTGAAACCGTCCATGACTGGCATTGAGATATCCATAAAGATCATGCTGATTCGGGTACCCGCCGAGACTGCCGCAATGTATTTATCGAGCGCTTCCTTACCGTTGACAGCTGTCAGACAGGAGATGCCACGCTTTTCAAGACCTAGCTTTGACACCGAAGCCACTAGTATGCGGAGATTGATGTCGTTATCATCAACCAGCAAGACAGCTTCTGTGGCCGGGGTCGCTGGAGTCTGGTAGCCTGCAGGCGTGAGGGTGGCTACCGAATCGGTCTGGAGTGACTCCCACGAACCGGTCAGTGGATTTATTGTGGGGAAAAAGGAGTCGCCACTGCCGTTCGAGATAGCAGACGAAAGCTTTGGTCGAGCGGGCACGCTTTGCATCGGCGAATCCTGGATATCGACCTTTCCCTGCAACTGCTCATTGAAATTCAGAAGCTCCAGAAGTACTTGAGCGATCCGGTTCGGGCCAGCTGGAGGGAGGAGGTAAGCCGAACTAGCCTGCTGCAGTCTATCAACGATGTTGTTTCGTCCATCGAGACCAACGACGAGAAGGCGATGATTCTTGTGGTCATATGTGTCCAATTCGCTTCTTAGTAGCCGTTCTTCAATGATGCAGATCTCCGCCTCTGTGGCCGCGGCACGCATTCCGAACCAGGTCGTCAATGTATTGGTCAGTGATGCTTGCATCTCAATCAAAGCCCTGGTCCTCGGGCTTGGTATCCCTGTCGACTGCTCGTGTAGAGACGGACGGTCATCAAAGCCTAGGAATTGGAAGGTCCGCCCGCGCGTCCGCGCGAGCAATTCTTCGTTATCGGCCATTCCCAGATTCTCGACCCGTTGCGCATGGTCGGAGATATCGAGTGGCACCTTGACGAGTATCTCGGTTCCCGTGCCAACTTCGCTGTGAACCTCGATCTGGCCCCCGAGGGACGACACGATCTTTTGGACTAGGCTTAAGCCCAATCCTGCGCCAACGGACAAGTTGTTCTCCTGTGCGAAAGGAGTGAAGAGACGATGTTTGAGGTATTCTTCCGATATACCCTGTCCAGTGTCGGATACTTTCAATTCGGCGACGCCTCTTCCTCCAGACTTGCGCGCATCTCGACAGGCTAGGCTCACACTGACATGTCCGGTCTGAGTATATTTGAGAGAGTTTCCAATCAAATTCATGATGATGCGTCTCCAAGAGCCAGGCTCAGACTGAATAGTCCACCAATCTTGCTTGGTAATGTTGAGGATGATGGGAATAGACAAGGTGTCGTCTTGATCCAGGGAGGCACTGCGGTCGTGCAAAGGTGACAAGCCCGAATCAGTGCGTCCGTGTTTCCGGAGTAACTGCTTGCTGCTTGCTGCCATGCTAACAACTGTTTCCTCCACCACTGATAGTAGATTCAGTCGTGTAATCTCAGACAGGTCCTTTGAATCGATTGCTTTGGGTACTGCCCGTCGATGCCGGCGGACGCGTTCTTGTGTGAGATTGTTGATTTTGGCATGATCAAGGAGGTGATTCATGGTGTCCAATAACGTTCGGGCACAGGTATCTATCATCTGCAGGAATTCCATTTGCTTGGGAGACGTAGGAGCTTCACTGAGAAGCTGGCTAGCAGCAAGGACACCATGCAGCGGCGAACGGAGCTCATGGCTGATAGATGAGATGAAATCGGACTTTGCTTTGTCTGTCGCTAACGCTTCAAGACGCATGACCTCGCACATGACGCTGTCGGCAAATCCGGAGACGAACACCTTCTCGTTTTTAAGGAGGCCACGAGATGGATCGGTTGTCCATCCCAGGAAGCCGGCGTAGACCTGCTGTCTCTCGTTGTCGTACAACGGTAAAAAGATCATGCTCGCAGCGGACGGGAAAAGTTTGTACAGCTTCGTAGACAGACTGTTTGGGCGTGCCGAGTTTTGAGAAGCTTCTGTACTACCTTCTCGCCTTTCTTCCTCGGACGAGATGGCCCCGAGGCTGTCGAAAGTGAAAATATGGCCCCGAGGGTATTTTGTGCTTAAACGAGCCAACAGAGATGCAGGAATGGTCAGGAAGCCGTGTGACGTTTCGCTGCCCGCAAGGCTGGAACTCGTTCGTGAGGCGTAGCCCAGCCGGCGGCAGTCTGCATCCGCTGCATAAGGAGTAGAGACTCTCCCAGCTGTAGTCTGAGGATCTAGAGCTGCGTCCCCCGATGTGTCGGTCGACTGGTCCGTATCTCCCGAGGTAACGGGTGACGACATGGAGGAAGGTTTGTCTGCATCTCGCTTGGGAGAAGGTTTCGACCGCCTATTGTTTCTGAAGCGTTCATTCTGCGGTATCTCCAGAAATGAAGTTGCGTCCAGATCCATGCTTTCCCTGAGAAGATTTGCCGCTCTCGAGAATGTTTGGCTGACCTTGAAGGAGGCAGTAGCGGACCGTCTCTTATCATTCGCGGGTTCTTGATCATAACCCACATGAAAATCTGTAGGATCGACGCCTAAGGCCAGCTTTCGCGGCGCCTCAGTCAACGACGGTCCGGTCGAAGTGGCAGGTGTTGTTACAGCAGATACCGAGCTTACGGATGGTGTCAATTGAGGCGCCGAAGGAGATGCTGTGGCAAGTATCTCCGAGGTAGCAGTTCCGGGGCTAGATTCGCTATTGGCGACATCGCGCATAAAGTCGATCGAGGCGAGCTGTGAAGACATTCGGTAGGCATCCGGGATGTCGTCTTGACCAGCCGTTTCCTTGGACCAAGCTGAGAGACTATTCTTTCCTTGAATAAAATGTCCCAGGCCTTCCAATATACGTTCAGCTCGCCCATGGTCTTCTTTCAAGCGAATGCGCCCCAAGTGTTGTACAACAAGATCAGACATGCGCTGAAGAGCCGCAATGTCCTTGGTGTTTGGGGCGCGGACTGTTGAATCGGCGACGCATATTGAGCCTACAGCGTAGCCGGACACTGATCGAAGGGGCACCTCAAGGTAATATCGTAGCATCAACGGGAACATTCGCGATGCCGACGCGGAGCTGATTCGTGGTTCGTGCAGCAAATCAGGAATGCATACATGATTCTCATCTGCTTGGGCGGCTGAGCTCTGGAACGCGGGCTGGCCGAAACCGGAAAATATAGCTAGGGATGGTGGGCACAAGCCAGAAGAGAGGGGGACTGTCTGTGCGCCAACGATGATGGCATCACCAGGCTCATGATCGTTCTGATCAAAGGGTGAAATGGTGCGGGTTGCTTCTGCAATTATGTGCTGGTTGTGTTCATCGATGATGCTGATGAACGCTCTATCGCACTTGAGGCGAAGCGCCGCCAGTTGAGCCAGGCCGGTAAGGAGGTGATCTGTAGACAAGGCGGGTTTGGCAGGGACGAAAGCCGCGTCAAGTCCAGGCCTTCCATCATACTTGAGATCTGGTTGAGGCAGATGTGCAGTTGCACAATAATACCTGGACAGCTCTCGTAAACGTAAGCGCGCTCTGCGGTCCTTGGGCGATTCCATTACAGTTGTGCAATGGCAATGGAACCCGCCCGTAATGGACAGGCGGCAGCCAAGGGAGTCGTGGCAACCGACTCGGCGGATGGGATCGAGCGTCGGATGTAGTCTCTCTAGCCTTCGTCCTCAATGTCGACCAACTGACCAGGTGACAAGACGCTGATGGGAAAATCGATGGTCGACATGCAAATTCGGAGATGCAATTCATCTGTACTGGCCGAGGAGGGTCACTGGTGCTGCCATGCCAAATCTTGTCCTTGCGGCGGCCGAGAACTAGACAAGAGTGAACCTTATCGAGCATCAGTTGGATCTAGGCCATCGAGAAGGGTCCAAGCACGCCCAGGGGTTCAGCATCGGGGTACTTGAGTAGACCCCACCCAGGCCGCCGTTCCCCTGCTGCCGGACTTGGGGAATTTCAAGAGTCCGATCAAGTTACAACTATGGTCATTGCATGTATAGTACTACTGTCTACGACTTATGTAACACATTGCAACAATCCAAGGGAAACCCTCCCGTCGTCTGCCGATTAAGCCACACCGTTGATTTTACGGGGTTCCAGTGCCAGGGATTCCCACTCGCCACTGTTGGTGAGCCACAGCTACGCAGCCTTGTAGCCTTATCAACTCTTGGCATCCGATGCGCTAGTTTATCCTTGTTCCGTGAGAGCTTCCCCCATCCCCAACATTATCGCACTGTTCACGCGCTCTGGACACGACCTTGTAGAGGCACCTCTCCAGAGCTCATTTGTGCCTCTAAAGACTTCAAGGTCTGCCTAATCGCCAATACTAGCATGGCTGGCCGACAGTCTGCTCGTCTGCTGGTTCGCCAGCTCCGAGCTCAACCATGCGCAGTCCGCTCGTTTTCCACTGCGTCCTCGAATCTAGCAGCGCACAATATGACAATGCCTGCCATGTCACCCACCATGACCGAGGGCAATGTAGCGAGCTGGAAGGTCAAAGAAGGCGACTCCTTCTCCGTTGGCGACATCTTGCTGGAAATTGAGACAGACAAAGCCACCATCGACGTCGAGGCTCAGGATGATGGGGTCATGGCCAAGATCTTCGCACAGGACGGCGCAAAAGGTGTCAAGGTCGGCACGCGCATAGCAGTGCTCGGTGACGCCGGCGATGATGTCTCCTCACTCGAGATTCCTCCCGATGACTCAAAGCCCATCGAATCCGAGAGCAGCAAGGATGCAGAGGCTTCCGATGCCGCACCTCCGCCGGAGAAGCAAGCCAAAGAGCCACCGAAGAAGGCACCCTCCAAATGCTCCGAGAAGCCGCCTGCTGGCCCTGGCCAGAATCCGAAATACCCACTATACCCGTCTGTCATTGCCCTCCTACACGAAAACCACATCTCCGACAGTGACATACCCAAAATCCCCGCCACTGGTCCCAACAACCGCTTGCTGAAAGGTGACGTCCTCGCCTACCTAGGCAGCATCTCTTCCACATATCCACAAGAACAATCCAAACGCATCACCCACCTAGCCCACCTCGATCTTTCCAACATCAAGCTCCTCGAGCAAAAGCCCGCCCCGTCCAAGTCATCAGCAGCCGCAGAACGTCCACCCCAACCCCAGCCCACGACTTCAATAACCCTCCCCATCTCCCTCTCCGAAGTCCTCAAGGTCCAGCAGAAAATGGCCGACACGTTGGGCGTCACCATTCCACTCAGCACCTTTCTCGCGAGAGCGGTCGACCTGGCCAACGACGATCTTCCGCGTCCTAGAGGCACGAAGCCTAGCAGCGACGAGCTCTTCAACGCCGTCCTTGGTCTGGACTCTATCCCTACCACCTCCACGGGCAGCTACCTTCCACAGATCAGCGCCCTTCCTCCCACATCCTTTACACGCGCCGCTCCACCGCGAGCGGTGAAGAAGCCTGACATCATCGACATCCTCGCTGGTAACACCAGGCCCACAAACAGGCGCATATCGAGCTCCGCCACGCTCAGCAGCCCTCTAGGCGGCAGCATAATGACGACAGGTGGCGCCATGAACGTCTTCTCAGTCACCGTCCCAGTAGGCGAGGAGAAGAGGGCGCGGACATTCTTGGAGCGGGTCAAGACCGTGCTGCAGATCGAGCCCGGAAGGCTAGTACTATAAGCCGGGCTGTTTGTGGAGCGGGAGTTTAATGAAAGTAGAATCTTTTTCCAGATTCTGAGCAGGAGCAAAGAGTCGTGGTGATTGGGGCAGGTGCTTCTGTGTAAGTAGTCTTCATACTGTGCGAGTAGCAAAAGCCGCTGTGGTGCCCCCCTTCCCCCTGTTTCTATCCTCCGATCTCTGGCTGCTTGGACTCGTGCTTTGTTTGCTTCTACCTGAAAAGTTCGGAGCGCCCGATCTATCCTACTATGTTGAGAGGACCGCGCCATCGCCGAAGAAAGTGCGTGGAAGATGGAATGTAGAAGATGAGAAGCAATTGGCTTCATTCAGCGCGAGATGACAGAGGACTTTAGGTGAGAGAGAGCGAGCTTTGTATTCATATAAGCTACACAGCTAACATGCGCAAGGAGACATAACTAATTAGGGGGAGCACAACGAGATGTGCTCTAGCACATCTACCACGCGTGTGGCCGTGTCAAAGTCCACGAACAGTCAGTGTATAGGCAAAAACCGAAAATCAAACAGTACAAGCCTTTCCACCACCCGGCCGTATATTTCGCATCTTCTTCGTGCCCATCCTCATTACTGCATGGGTCATTTCCGACTTCAATGGGACAAACCAATCCCAGAACATGCAACTCACTGCCAGTCCAATCTTTTCCGCAGTATCGTCGCTTCACCTCCACAAGGCTGTCTCAGATCATTCTCCGAGCTTTCGCCACACCTAGTGCAGTCGTGACAAACAGCGCAATGAAACCCAAGATGCCAAAGAACCATCCGTACCCGCCGATGTCCTGGCCTGGGACGTGGACGTTCATGCCGAAGAGGCCGGTGATGAGATTGAGCGGCACAAGCACCGTCGCCACGATTGTGATCTTCGTGAGCGACTTGTTAACACCGTTGCCCTTCATGATGCTGTCAACATTGAGTTGCGCCAAATAGTTGCCATGGCTTCGTGAAAGCATCTTCTCGACGTGGCCAAGGTTGCTCATCATAGTGACGACGTGATCCTGGATATCACCTAGGTACAGCCCGATGTCACCACGGGGTGTCATGTCGTAGCTCTCGTTGCATCTCTTCGCAAAGCCCTTGATGACGTCTGCCTTTCCACCGAGCAAGCGCATCATGTTAAGCACGCGCTTGCGGCACGTACCAATCTGCTTGAGCAGCGCACTAAGGTCATCTTCGCGGGCGATGAAGACCTGATCCTCAATATCCTCGGACTCTTGCTCGGCATCGCGAATGACAGGCGCGAAGCAATCCACAATGTCATCTATCATCGCATAGCAGATATAGTCAGGACCGAGCGAGACGAAATCGCCCAGCTTGTTGATTCGGCGGCGCACATTCTTAGCGTGCGGGTTGGGCGTATAGCTGAAAGATAGCACGCCATCCTGGCAGACAATGATGTACACATGAATCGGGTCCAGGAAGTCCTCCGAGTGTTTGTCCATATTGAACGATCGAAAACAGACAAAGTAGTACTGTGGGAACAGCTCAACTTTCTCGCGAGGCTCTTGCATTTCAATATCCTCCCGGGTGAGGCGATGGATCTTGAAAGCCTTTGAGATGGCCTCAAGCTCGTGGCGAGTCGGGTTCGAAACGTCGAGCCACCAGACACCACCTTCAGCGCCGACCTCGAAGAGGTCGCGGAACGTATTGTCTCCTGAGAGAAGGCCACCAAGCTTAGGAGCTTTGACCGGAGTACGCACATCCGAAGAGAAGAATGTGAATCTGTTGGTGGGCACGACATCATCACGAGTTGTAATGCGCTCGACTCTAGTCATGTTGCTGGACAGGTTGGTTAGGGGCTTCTCGTAGAAGGTCTCTCCGTTGAGAGCAACATTGGGTGCAGAAGCGCTGGCCTGCATAGGCCGTATGTCCTCAAAGACTTTGGGCGAACCTTCATTGCTGCCAGACTCGGATTGGGTGGTCGGATCGTCATCGGGGATTTTGCCTTGATTGCAAAGTGCAACGAATTCCTCAAGTTCCTCATAGTCAATCTTCAGTGTCTTGCCTGGTTCATCATCGACGAAGGACATGCGCTCGTCGGCATCGCGGTCAGTCCGCTGAGTTACATTGGCTGGAGCGCTGATTTGGCTCAAGGTGGGGCGCCGCGATTGATGGTCAGAGAAGGTACGAGCTTTGAAGCTTGGAGAGGAGGCGCGGCTGTCGATTGTGTTCGCCCTTGCGCGACGGCGTGGCTCAGCAAAGGCCTCGATCGAGTTTGCCGGAGATGAAGAGCGCGAAGAGGAGCTGTCCCTTGAGCGGTCATGGCGGCCCATGTTGATCGGACGGCCAGCACGATTGGTAAACTGGCGTGGCTTTCCTGGCCTGTTGATAGGCGACACCACGTCAATCTCATCGTCGCCATCTTCGATGGCTTGCTCAAAGTCTCGCGCGTTGACCGGACTTGGGCTGCCAATGGCGGCGTTTTTCAAGGCTTCGTCAAGTCTGGCAGTAATCTCGCTCCCCTCGGCCACACTCGGTCTAGGGGTTGGGTGCTGAACCGCGAGGGCTGGAATTTCGGGGGACTGCGGATTGAGGTTTGTCGCTCGGCGTCGGCGATGGTCGTCCAGCTCAGGAGCTGGCGTGCTGTAGCGAGTGTCGAGCTTGTCGCCGGAATGGTTGGAACCGGAGTAGGACATCTTGCCGTGCTAGGAACGGATGTTTGGGAACGCTTTGATCTTCTCTTTTTTTAGTACGACTTGTGTCGTTGTGTCTTCCAAAAACAATGGTGAATGGACAGATCTAATGCTGGACCGGGAGTCAAATTATGGGGGTCGGGTGTTTGCTCCGGCGTAGAAGACCATGAATGCAGTTCCTAGCAGAGGGCGAATAAGGGTCGACGGGATGAGCTGAGAGGTCGCCACGTTGAGGAGCGAAGGTATAGAGGGATCGTCGGTATTAGCCAGAATGAGTGGTATGCGATCGATAGAAAGACTGAGACCAGTCTTCCTACGTTTGGTGGTGTTGTCGGTGACGAGTCAAGGGCAAAGGGGCCCGGTTTGCGATCGTAGTAGTAAGGCAAAGACCACCCGTAAAGCTATGTGAGATATTAGAACGTTGCAATTGGGGCAGTGGTGTTTAGATGCGTGTGAAAGCAGGAGGTAAGTCCTTTGAAGGGATGTTGTAGAAGAGAAAAACTCTGTTGTCGTCAATGCGGGATTTGACTGATCTCGTTTCCCCCAGCCGACAAAGGTTCAATTAAAGTCCAGAAAAGCGGGTCTCTGGCATGTCAGCCTTGCCCAGCCTTGTCGTGGCGTCACTGCCGCTTCACCTTCAAGTCACGCGGCGTGTTTGGCATAGATTCTCGTCAACTTATTGGACGACGGTGGCTTCTGGTTCAGACGCTTAAGGTGGCAACCTGGTCATTTTCTCGATCCTGGTATTGCCGAGTCCAAAGATCCAAAGGCCAAGCTTTCTTGCTACGAAAGGCCCCCAAGTTTCGCCAGGTGTTCATTAAGTGGCCAACATTCTACCTCGTGACTTAGCGAGCCGCACACCTAGTTACTTCCAATAGCTAGCGTCCAGACATACCATCGCCACAATCGTCACAATGGACGCTATACTGGACCCGATCCGCGATTGGTTTGAGGGCACAACGGTACGCGGCCTACGCTCTCAGGGAGTCGGCTACTGACGGATGCTAGGACTTCAAGGGTCAGGTGTTTGCAGAGGAACTCTCCACGTTTTTGCTATACCTTTCCATGGTATGTAGGTCCTGTTTCACGCCGAGTGATAGCTGACATGTGCCAGATGATTGCTCTTGTCGCCGGATTCGTCAATAACGACATTTATATCACGCTTTGGACGGGCCTCGGCCTGACGCTCCTGGTCATGCTGCTCGTCGTCCCGGCCTGGCCGATCTTCAACAAGCACCCTGTGAGATGGCTGGGTTCATCTGTGCTTCCAGCAGGAGGAATAGTCGTAGGAGGGAAGATGATTCAATAGGCTCATGTATTTCATTCTGCTCATAACGTATTCATATGGACCTTGCGGCGTTCTGGTCTGCATACTTCCCCGCCCCGTCGTGGCCGATTCATCGCCTACTCGCGACCGCGAAACCTTTAGGCTTTGCTTTGGTGTTTCTATCCACAGTTTCTGGATCCTAGATCTTCGCACGTATCAGTACCTCTGGCGATTATCTATTGCAGCGAAACTGCAGTATGGTTGTCTTCGTATCTCCACTGTCCTTAGCGACCGTACTTCTGGAACTCCCAGTCACGATTGTCGAGCGGGCAAACTTGCCGGGTCTTGAGCCATCTTGAAATGCAATGGAAGTGGAAGGCGTGGTTACAGATACCCCAGGCGACGGTACATTCTTCTGTAGTCTGAGCTCCTTGATTTGCCTGGCATTCAATACCTGGAAAGCGTTTAGCCCACGCTTACTCATGCTAACGATTGTTTGACTTACACAGATCCATGATGTGGTTGCGACAGATGGCACAGTTGTCAACGACAATGTCCCAAGCCCAAAGAGCGACAGCATTCCACTGTAGCCTATCAGTATAATGCCCGTTGGCGCAGGACAACAGTGTAGATCTACCTTCTTCACCTCGAACTTCTTCTTGTTGTCACTCGCGCCGTCGGCAGGAGCAGATTTGGCGACAGGTTTGACGGCGGTCTTGCCATTGTCCCCAGCGGGCGCCGCGTCCGCCATCTCAACATCCGCCATATTTGTGGAAGGTGTGGAAGGTGTGCAAGGCGTGAGTCGAAGTTCTGGTCAGGTGGGGAAAGATTCGCCGCTCGGGAGCTCGATGGTGCGGCGGGTGGTGCAACCCAGATACAGACCGTAGGACTGTATCAAGAGTCAAAAACTAACGCCCGCTAGATGGATAGAGGACGCTTGGGTCTAAGGCACAACGAGGTGCCCATGCAACGAGTGTCACAAGTGAAAGAGAATAACGCCCGCGCAGGCAGCGACTGCATTCTGCCAGCTTACCTAAGAAGGCGGTGAAGTAAAGTACATGCTGAAGTCAGCTTCGCATTATCGCCTATCGCTCCGGGCGCCGAAGCACTGCCTGACGCATGCCCAGAACACCCGCTGCCCAAGCCGGGGCCGCCGTTGTCCAGCCATCACTTCATACCATCACCTGCGCCTCGCTCCTCTCAGCTGGTTGCGCCAGGCTCATCTGAACTTCACTCCCTACCCTCCCGACGGACATATTGACGCTCTAAATTTCGCCTTTCTCACTTCTATTTTCGACCTCGTCCTCATCACCATTGTCTATCGCTACCGCTTAGTGCAGAGCCATAGACAACGGATTCGCGCACGTCTTTCAACCCCACCAACGATGAACACATACACCACCGCAAGGACTACATCCTCAATACATTCACGACAACATCATCATACATTGCTCTGTTTACCTCAGTCAAAGCGCTCAAGATAATATCGTCGTCGTCGATATCCGACTCATCTTGCATTTCTGTTGTCTAATCTTGCGGTTCGCGCGGTTTACGTGTTTCTTTGTCCTCTACAACAGGTCCAGGGCTGCCGATTTTATCAAGCCCCAAACATCAAAAGATGTCTACACCTCAACAACAACAACCAATCCCCAAACCTCCGCGCCGTTCCGGGAGGAAGAACAAAGGCCAATCTACTCCAAATGGCACCCATCGAGCTGTCATGTCAGACAATGAAGCCTCCCTAAGTCAAGCCCATGTCAGTGGCACTGAACAAGCTGGAGGCAATCAGAAGGGTCGCCGGAAGTCTCAAGCGCACAACAAGGCGCAAACCAGTGGCCATGTCTCGGATAACCCCCAGCCTAGCAAAACACAGGCTACTCCGATCAAACAAGCGTATGCTGGACCTACTTTCCACCAGTCACCCGCAGCATCAGCGCTGCCTTTGCCGAGCTTTTACTCTAGATCCGTGCCAGCGCAAGCACGCATGCCTATAGCTGAAGATCCAGCTGAATCCGCCGACATCACCCCATCGGACGAGGGCACCCCTACGAAGCGAGAATCAACGCCTCTTGACTTCCTTTTCGATGCTGCCCGTCAGGCTCGCGGCACACCGCGTGGTGAGAGCCCTGCTGCGCGCTCTGGCAATCATTCCATTCCATCTCATAGTCCTGCTGGCAGGTCTCCAGTTCCTCGTGAGCCAGAGTCGGTGTTTCCATTCGAGCTGGATGGCGCCTCCGCAGCCGGCGAAGACGGCCCTAAGATCACGTCAACTTACAGAGACCGCATGGCCTCTGTAAAATCCACCCGGTCAACTTCGGACGGTGTGAGAGACATGGACGAAGGTGAGCGCAGAGCTAAGTCAGATGCTCTCAAGAAGCTGCTCATGCATCAAAGCCCTCATACGAGTCCTCAGGCGCTTGACCCCAGCAATCCATTTAACGCTCGGCCTGCACAACCACGTCAACATTCTGGGCCTCCTACTCCAGTAGGATACCCAAATCACAATAGTCAAGCCAATCAATATTTCAATATGAACGACACACCAAACAAGCAGTACACGCTCAACAATATGCCGGCTCGTCCGCCCTCACATCTTCGTTATGAAGCCGCATCTGAGCCAGAGCCAGCTGAGCTGTCGTCCGACAGCGCGATGTCCCCATCTCGCATCTCTACTAGCCGCCGTCAGGCGAACCACACCCTACCAATTCACCAACACCAGGTATATCATCAGCAAAATCGCCCGCCACCCGGCCTTGGCCACCAACAGGCACCAATGTACAATCCATATGGTCCGCCGCCAAGCGCACCAACGCAGCCGTCCCCTCGGCAAGGTCATCGCAGCAAACCGAGCGCACAACAGCTGGAAGACGATCTTAGGAGGGTACTCAACCTCAATGTTGCCAGTAACGGATGATCTCATTGCACCGGCATCATGTCGAAACAAGCGTGCGTCTTCATTGAATGAAGCTACCAACAGCTGGACCTGACGGCAGCAGCAAACTTTGCGTTCACACTACAAGACCATCGGAGGGTCACCGTTGAAATAAAGTGAAGGACACTCGCTTGAGGGGGATTTCACATGTCGAAGAAAAAGAGGACCAGGAGCTTGGAAGTTGCGTATCTATGGTGGTGCTGAATTGTAAGAAGATGCAGCAGCTCAAGGCCGTCTCGGCCATTGGTAGATATACTGATAATCAAGCTTGCTCCTCAACCATTCTGCCGCTTTTGAATCGGTCTCAAGCTCAATGTTCTGCCTCGTCTAACTCATGTCACGCCAGATTCACGCGAATAATGACCATTTCAGATCAACAAACCAGCACTCTGCTGTGGTGCAGTAGGCCCTCCTGACCAAAGTATGAAGATTGTCTGGTCCAGCGGCTCGACACCTCGAGCTCGTCTGTGCTGACAATCCCTCATGCAATATTTCTCTCGTAGACCACAGAGACTCGAACGGCATTCACCGTGCGCAACGGCCGCAGTAAGTCAGCGATCTCGTGGCTGCTGAGTCTGAGATTCCGCACCTCAGTACGGTTGCCACCCAATTTGCATCTCATACCATCATAAACGTTGATTAGTTTGGCATTCCGTGTCCTATGCTGACCCCGCCGAATATACTCGTGTTTGCGAAAGGGTATCGGTGTAGGTTTGTGCCAGAACAGAGAAGCGCGGCGTTCTTGGCTCAGCAGCCCGCATCGCCTAGCTTGAATGTACCTTTTACCGGGGATGCTGTCAAAGTAATCGAGCTGGAAGGCTGTAGCCAGGTGTGAGTACCTTTGCTGGGCATGTATATGGGTTTGGTTCGGAGACTAAGTCTCCAGTGAAACTTGCCAGCGTCGGCTTCACCGACGGATCGAGATGTTGTAAGATCGCGGAGGCGAGTCGTTGAGCAGGTCAGGCTCCTCTGCTGGGGGGGCAGCACATGGCCTTCCAGTACAGTATAAAGACGCGGATGTAATCGTCAATAATCACAAGTCGAAGTCGTGATCTACCGAGTGCGATACTCGTTTGGCACCTCGCCCGTCGTATGGCTCGTCACTCAGTCGGAGCTTGCGCACCCACGACACCCACAATTGACACACTGAACGCCCCCGGCGCCCGTATCCTTCCCATCTCCCTCCTCCTGTCTCTTCATCTGCGCCCTCGGCACCCTGCATACACAACTACCTCCGAAATTCGTCTCCTTGGTCTGCACGCATCTCAAACAGCACAGCTTCTCGTACCCTTGCTTCTTCCACTTCGCGATGAGCTCTTTGTCTGCGTACTTGTTTTTTAGCAGCCACTCGTACAACTCCTTGGAGATCGCCTCGCGCTCGTAGTACAGGTCGTAGATGTATCGTGAGCGCGCGTGACTGATCTGGAAGATTGGCCACAACGCCTCATGCTTGCGCTTGCCCTCGGTGCTGGCATTTTGCGCGTCGCGCATGCGATTCGTGTACCCAAGCAGAGTGTCTTCAATATCGGTGAAGCCTGCCGGTGGGGCTTTCTTGTTCTTTCCACTGCGCACGGGAGGCATAGCGAGGTGGGGAGGCAGGGTGGATCTGAGTTGGAGGTCCCGAACCAGCTTGAGGCGAGGTTCACAGGTGCGACAGGCGTTGTTGAAGTGTTGTGGTCTGTACGGGGGGGAAGAACGGTTCACCAGTCGTGGTGGAATGTGGCAGCGCGGTTTGTGGTGAGTGTTGCGCGCAATGAAGAGACAGGCAACGAGGGGAGCGACTTTTAGGTGGAGACATCTGTAACGATGCCCGGGTGCCGGAACAAGGTTTCTCCATCGATTATCAGTCTCTCACGAAGAGGTAGCACGAATCTGCAGGCTCGTTATCGACTATTCAACTCTCAAATCTGTTCACGTCGACTTGTCCACGCTCTGTCGCATTGAGCTACTCAACCCGCATCCCGACCGAGCCTCCGAAGCCATCCAACATCGCCTGCAACCGCAATAATGGAAGGTGAAGACTCCTACTCCATTTCCCAGGAAACCATCAGCCGCCTTTCGCCTGCCGACCAGCGCGGCCTCCAAGAATTCATTCAGGCTGAGAACCAAAAGAATCAGGTGCAAGCTGGTATGTTTTTCCATTTGGCAGATCCGCTGTTCGACTTCCCTGGTCGTTGCTTGTCGCGCACCGACCGCACACTTCCTGTCAACCCGATGGTATGCTGACAATGCTCATTCAGATGTCCACCGCCTCACAAATATGTGCTTCAAGAAGTGCGTTACTTCCATATCGGGGGGCGGCCTGGTCACCAAAGAACAAGGCTGCATGCAGAGTTGCGTCGATCGATTCATGGACTCCAATCTAGCTGTGTTGAAGCACTTGGAACAATTGCGCGCAAGCCAGTGAACTTGGCGTATATGATACTCGATTTGTCTGTGCAGAGACAACGTGCAGCATACACTCGGAGTGTTAGTATTACAAGTAACGGCGCCATAGCATCTGCACCGCTGGAATGACCTACACCGGGGACAGCATCGTGTAACAACACCTGGAAAGAGGGGAGGACGTTCGCTGCGAAAAGCATCAGGATGGGCGATGTACAACTACAAACGAGATGTCGGTGGACGATTAATGAAATCGTTGAATCATATTCATTCAACTCCAGCTCACATGGATGCACAATCCTTGGCATAGCTGACCACTATTGAGTGGATTTTTGGTATCTTGATCTTTCCTACACCCCCGGACTCGAGTCTTAAGCTGCCCTCTGCAGCTGTGGTCTCCATCTCTCATTTCAGACAACGCTTAGACGATAGACAGCTTCGTAGCCGCAATGTCCAGCGCATCAACATCAGCCGTCAACCGGGCGAACGCCTTCTTGGTACCATCTGGACGAATGAGGGTGTTGATTTTGATGCAATCCACATCGTACAGCTTCTTCAACGCAGCCTTGATCTGTCTCTTGTTTGCCTTGACGTCCACAACGAACACGAGAGTGTTATGTTCCTCGATCTTCTTCATGGCCGACTCGGTGTTGAGCGGGTGGACGATGACCTTGTGGTGGTCGAGGCGAGGCTCATGAGGAACAGACTTGCGTGGGTACTTGGGCGAGCGCGATAGCTGCAGAGTCTTGGGGCGGTGGAATGTGGTGGATGTGCGGATCTTGCGCGCCTTGTTGGCATTGACCTGGGAGTATTGTGTGAGTTGTGGTTCTTCTTGATACCGGCTCAACGGTCGCAAAGGAGACTTACACCACGGAGGGTGGCCTTTGCGGCTTGATTCGCCTTAGCGGATGGCTTCTTCGAGCCGCCTGTGGTGGTGAATTAGTGCCATGGTCCTGAAGAGGTGCGCGACTGTCATGGGACGACAGCGGAGTGAACGTACCCTTGGGCTTCTGAGTAGGAGGAGCCATTGCGAAAGTTGTCGAACGAGAGATTATTCGCAAACTTGTCGAAAGAGAGAGGAGTGGTCGATGCAGCGGAGGTCGGAGACTGCGCCAAAAAGGTCTGTGGTCTTTTTCTTTAGTGCGCCAAGATTTCCCGGTCGCCAAGAAGGCGGCAAGGCTACAAGGCTGCCTCAGTGCAAGCACCTTGTCTTTTCACAGCAGACACGGCGACCGAATCTGGAGTCGTTGGACTCTGTACAATACTAGTCGCTTTCGCTGCGTACCCTCCGGCGCTTGAGGATGCTCATTTGCGTGCACACAGATCGACTAATATACGAAGATGGCTGGCAAGCCTACTAACATGACTCCCGAGACCGAACAAGATCCGGATGACATTCTCGCCGAGCTGGAGGCAGAGGACGATGCCTCCTATCGGGCTCAGAGGCTTGAGGAATTGAAATCAGAAGCTAAGGAACTCCAGCCTCCCTCAACTACTTCGGGTCAAGCAACTTTCAAGACCCTAGGGGGTGACGATGAGTGTCTACAGTTTACGACGGAGCATGAGCGAGCGGTGGTCCATTTCTTCCATCCAGATTTTGCGAGATGCAGTGTGATGGATGGACACTGCCAGGAGATCGCGAAAAAGCACGGCGAATTTGGCGATGCAGATGTGGCGTTCGGCAGAATTGATGTGCGGAATGCGCCTTTTGTGGTTGAGAAGTTGAACATCAGGGTATTGCCAGCCGTCCTCGGCTTCGTCAAGGGCATTATTAAGGGTCGGGTGACAGGATTTGAAGGGATCACTTGGGGAGGTAGTGAGGAGGGTACTGCAGTCACGTCGATCCTGGAAGGAAAGCTTGCCGATTGGACGGTGCTCAAGAGAAGGCTTCTGGAGGAGGTCGATGAGGAGGAAGAACCGGAGAAGCCAGATAAGTCGGAATATCAGAGACGAGGCATCAAAGGCCGAAAGCAGGAGGTGGCTGACGAAGACGACGACTGGGACTGAACGAGGTGCAGCTCCCGCCGCTACCACCACCAAGGCTGCGTTATTGCATGAGAACATTGGACGTTGGCCATGTCTATCTGGCCAATCTCAATGACGATACTCTCAGCTTCGCCAATCGCGGTCAGCCATGATCCACGGAATCTCAAAGCCGGTTCGACCTCCTAAGACCACGAGCACAAGCGTGCGCCCCTCCTTTTCCATCGGCCAGGCTCGCAGACAACATGAACCCGCGGTCACAATATTCGGAACCCCTTGGATGCAACAATTACCTGCAGCCTGAGATAGTCGAGACCACGTTGCTCGTTAGGTTGTAATTTTAGTGGACAGAGGATCAATGCTTGTAGAGGCTTACTTAAAGGCCTTCCCGCTAACCCGTTTGGTACAGCTGAGCCACCATAATTTGTCCTCGCCTTGCCGCAAGTCAACGCGATCCCCCAGTCTCCTTTTCATCGTTGAAACTGTGCTCTTCACTTTCCTCTTCGTCTCTTGCTATTCCAAACTTTAATTTATTGCGCTTCACCTCGCATCGTTCCCCTTCTCAAACTACCCGCTTACACCGCAGTGTGTTCCGCTAATCTCCCCCGGCACCTCCCCCCTTTGGACCGGTCTCCCCTCCTCCAGCAACTATGGCCGAAGAAGAGAAGAAGAGAATGCTCGAGGGCAACGACCTCGAACTAGGCGAGAAGCAAGGCCGTTTCAGTCCACCCAGCAGACCCACGCCAGCGCCTCGTTATTCTCCCTCAACAGGCAATCTGCAGAACAACCCAATTCTCCCCGTTCTCAGCTATTGCGGCTCCTCCATCCTTATGACCGTCGCCAATAAATACATCCTCTCTTTCCCTGAATACAACCTCAACTTCTTCCTTTTGGCTGTGCAGGTACTGGAAATCCTTCTTCCTTGACCCCGCTCACTAACATGTTCTAGGCAATAGTCTGCGTCGTTGCGATCTCTTCTTGCAAAGCCGCCGGCATCATCACCTACCGGGATTTCAAAAGCGACGAAGCGAAAAAATGGTTTCCTATATCTCTGCTGCTCATCGGCATGATCTATACCTCCACCAAGGCCCTCCGCTTCCTCTCCATTCCCGTGTACACCATCTTCAAGAACTTGACAATCATCCTGATCGCCTACGGTGAAGTTCTATGGTTTGGCGGCTCTGTCTCTTCTATGGCTTTGCTTTCGTTTGGTCTGATGGTTTTGTCTTCGGTGGTCGCCGCTTGGGCCGATATCAGGCACGCGCTCGAGTCACACGGCACTTCAACCGGAGCGAGTTCTGAGCAGTTGGCGACGTTGAACGCGGGATACATGTGGATGTTGGTCAACTGCCTGTCTACTGCGGCTTATGTGTTGGGTATGCGCAAGCGCATCAAGATCACAAACTTTAAGGACTTCGACAGTAAGTACCTCTACGATACCGCGGATCTTTCTTCCTCACCATGCCAAAGGACTCTGCTAACCTCGTTCTCCAGCAATGTTCTATAACAATCTACTCACGATCCCCATCCTCCTCGTGTGCAGTCTTACCATGGAAGACTGGTCCTCAGCCAACATGGCGCGAAATTTTCCCCTGACCTCACGCAACGCCATCATCTCCGCCATGATCTTCACCGGCATGGCCTCCATCTTCATCAGCTACACCTCCGCGTGGTGCGTGCGCGCCACCTCCTCAACTACCTACAGCATGGTCGGTGCGCTCAACAAGCTGCCTATCGCCATCTCCGGTCTCGTGTTCTTCGATGCGCCCGTCACGCTGCCTAGCGTTACTGCCATCGCCATTGGCTTCGTCAGCGGCATCGTGTACGCCGTAGCGAAGGTGCGCGAGGGTGCACGAAAGGCGACCGGAAGCGTGCTGC
The DNA here is from genome assembly GCF_000365145.1 of Cyphellophora europaea CBS 101466. Classification (NCBI taxonomy): domain Eukaryota; kingdom Fungi; phylum Ascomycota; class Eurotiomycetes; order Chaetothyriales; family Cyphellophoraceae; genus Cyphellophora; species Cyphellophora europaea. The sequence continues at coordinate 2,203,644 of NW_008481810.1, read as the reverse complement.
CAACTTCCAAGGGCGTGGTCAGCGCTAGCAGCCAGAGCAGCAGAGACAGCTTGAAGGGATGAAAGGTCACTCTGGTTCGAGGAGTCCTCGTCTTCCCAGCCTGCGATTTTGTGCCTGCTCTTCTTCTGGGTCCAGTGGCTCCGACTCGAGATTACGTCTACGCATCGTGTTCAACAGCTCTACCCACAGTAGCGGGACCAGCTCAGACGTAATACACAGACTATCGTCTAGATTCCTCCACGACTGAAACAATGTCCCGGCGTAATATACAACCGCGCGGCTGGGCACCCGCCAGAAACGGACAGAACGGCGTTCTTGAGTGGCAAGCCTTTTGAGTCGGTTTGAGACATTTTCGAGAAAAAAGATAGAATTTTTCTAGGACCACACGCGAGGCGTATGAGAACCTTTCATGGCTTTGGGGGGAATGTATTACTACTACCTATTTACTGCATGAAGGGGAGACTAAGCCCCGGTATCAATCCAAATGATGACCCGAATGGCTTCCTTCACACGTTTTAAATAGATCTGCTCGAGCTTCCAACGGAAAGCAGAGAGTTGGGCGTCATGAAACTCAACCGATACCACGTGATGATATAATGCAGCAGCGCCGACCTCTAAGCGTAAGTAAGGCTCAATTCATTAGAAGCCATCTCCACCGCATGTGACGGGGACCACGAGGTTCACCCAGGGTACACTTCGGGCGGCCCGACGGATTGCGACGTACTCGAATGGGTATACGGGGTATTTCGAATGGCAGTGTGGGTTTAGTAGTCTGTTTGTTTGCGGGTGAGTGTGTGTATAGGAGGTGTTCCCAGGTGGGCTCCGCCGGCATTTATAATCCACGCGCGACGCAACACACCAACCACCAACCACGACGAGCGGTGGCAACCAACACCTCGACTTGTCAGGAATAGCAGAAGCAGATTGCTTTGATGAAAGGAAAAAAGAAGAAGAGAAATATAATGGCAAATTAGGGTATGAAACAATTTCTCATTTGCAAAAAGGCAAACTATCTGCGCCCGCCATTCCCCCAAATTCCCATGTACAGCGCATGCCACAACGGAAGCAACAGAGGCTTCGCTGCTGACGCAGCAACAGCAACGGCACCAGATGCTCCGCGGCATGCTTGACCAGGTAAGGACGTTGTCGTTATGTATGCACAAGGTGAGATTCATCAATGTTTGGTCGTCCAGTGAAGGGTTCCGTTCATACCACAGCGGCAGCAGCATCATCGAAGTTGAGACAGCGGTCATTAAATGGACGTTCATACAATCTTGTGTCCCGGTTGTCTTTTACCTAGCCCCGTTACCTGGCCCCCCAATCCCAAGACAGAGAATGTTTAGACGTGTCTTTACAGGCGAGAGCCGTGGATGACCTTGTAGTCAACGACCAGCTCACGACCGCCGTCGTTGATGACAAGGGCACGGACGGAGCCACGACCATCGTTAAAGGAGCCCTCGATTTTGCTGAAGAGGCCGTTGTTGTCGATGACGGAGAGGCCTTGCTTGATGTCGCCGGTCTCGGTCATGCAGACGAGGAGGCCGTCGTCACGGATGTCAAGGATGCGGTATTGCTTGAAGACGGGGCCGAGCATGCTCTGCACATAGACAGATGGCTCGGGGTTGGTGTTGAAGCTCGACTCCTCTTGCAGCTTCTTGGTGAAGAGGTCCACGCCGAGGTAGCGGTACTGACCAGTCTGGGAAGACAAGCTGATACGGATGACCTCGCAAGGACGGCCCTGCAGAATCACAAGGTCGCCGACGCGGATAAAGTGGCAGGGGATGGTTACTGTGTCGAAGCGAGACATGGCGCGGCGGGGCTCAACAAAGCGGACTTGATCACGAGCTCCGTCTCTAACGCGGCTTGGACCGGCAACCTCCTCAACGGCTTCGGGACGGCGGTCGTCAGAGACCTCGGTGGCGTGGTGGTGATGGTGGTGGTGACGATGAGAGAATGGGTGGACTAGGCGGTCAGCGGCACGTTCGAGACCACGGCGGAAGCTGTGGTAGTGACCCTCGTCGTCGTAATAGCCCATATCACGCTTGTGCTTGTCGAGCTTGATGCTCTCTTCGACGCGGACGTCTGTAGTAGGGCGGCGGCGCTCGTACTCGACGTCGTAGGTGTTGGTGCGGCGGCGGTAGTCTCGCTCGGTCTCGTCTAACTGATTACGAGCTTCGCGGTCGTAGGTCTGACGTCGGTCGTACTCGACGTCGTAGTGTTCGCGGGAGTCTTTGCGGTCGACTTCGATGTCAACCTTGGCGTCCTTGTAGTACTGATCAGGTGCTCTGTATCTGCAATTGTTAGATGGTAGGCCTCAGCGGTGAAGGTGGCTGACTTACTTCTCTCTGGTGAGCTCTACCTCGGGGTACCGATCGTCACGGATGATGCGGTCAGTCTTCTCGTAGATATGAACGTCGTCGCGATCCTTGCGGCGGTCGTCCTTGATGTTGATATCGAGCTGCTCCTTGGAGATCCGAGTATCTTCCCGTCCGCGCGAGGGGCGACCCTGAACTTGAACTTCCCCTTCTACCTTGGTCGTGGTAGAGTCTTCGGAAGTAGCGTCACTCCGGTACGTCGACGGGAAGACACTAATCGGAATGGGGACTCGAGCGTCAAAGTCCAGATTGTCGGCCTTTGGAGCGCCTCAACTCTCTTCTCCCTTTCGGCAGTCGAGAGTCAAGACTGACTTGGGGGGACAAGTCGTTCTTGAAATGGGGAGAATGGTGAGCAGTGCCGTGGAGTTCAGGGCACACTGCTGCACAGACCGAAGCAGGCTGATTGGTGATCAACTTGCAACGTGGATGAATAAGATTGTACGCACTGACTGTTGAGCAGAGTGTGGAATGTGAGTGAGAGAGAGAAAGGAGTGGTCAGGAGGAGCTTGGGCTTCGGTTTTTAGCCTGGGTCGTCGAGCGACACGTTGACGCAGCCTTGGCAAACACATGGTCGTCGAGGCAACCGCTCCCCTCAGCAACCTCTTTTCGCTCTAGCCTCTTCGCTTGTTTCACGTCAATCCTCCATTTCACTTGGGTTTCTCCCCTGTGGCTTCCGCTACTATTGCCGTCCAGGACTCTCCAAGGCCGTTCGCTATGTACAGAAACGACATCAGAGAAGACTCGGCCGCGGTGCATGCTCTGTGCAACCAGGGCTGCCTCGACAGGCGGATCAAAGTTGACTGCGGCCTACAACCTGCCTGAAGTCGTGTAGCACAATCATTGGCGTTGTCTTACCCACTCAACCCAAATCTCGCATCCTTGACGCATGTGCGTGCAGTGGCCCAAACCCGATTTCGCGGGACTCGTGGTGCTTGGGCTGGTCGCCTTCAGCTGCCTCGTCCCTCCTTGGCGTGCATGATGCTGCACAGTCCCTGCAGAGCTTCAGTGAGGGCCAGGATTATTCGGCCCATTCATCATCGTATTCGGTGCATCCGCGCCTGGATCTACCACTTACATCCTTACACGGTCGGTCCCTGCTTGAATCGACTCTACATGTGCGGCCATCTCAAGCTTTTGTCTATCATCATCATCATCATCGTCCAATATTGTTTGGCCAAATGTTAGCCCTTGCGCTTTTAGTCTTTCCAGCTTGCGCCTCGCTATGCAAAAAGAAACCTCACGGGCTGCCGCCATCTCTACTGTCTCTGCACGCAATTCCATTCGCACTGTTCCACATGTCAGCGGTATGCTTCGGTAAACGTCAGCTAAACTCACCACTCGGCCATCTTCGTCTCCCGTGTACACCATCTGCGGCATTGGCAAGATGCAGCTTATAGCAGAGCTGACGTTAGCGCCATCTCCGCGACTACTGTCGACGTGATTGAGCTGTCGAATGAGCTCAAGCTCAAACCGTCCGTCATGAATCACCTTGTTCCATATCCTTACGACTCCCCACTTATGACCCGTGAATATGATGTCGCGCTCCAGCCATTCATTACCCGCTCCTTCGTAGCAGGCACATGAGACGATATGCTCCCCACTCCTGTCGCCGGACTCTTGCCGCACCAGCAAATCGCCGTTGATCGTATAGACGCTGATCTGGGAGCCATGGCACAAGACAATGTTGCCAGTCACGTCGTTGACGCAAGCGCATTGAATTTCCATGTTCCCGTCGATCCTGCGAACGAATTCGCAGCGATTCAGGTCCCAGAGCATTAGCTCCCCAGCCTTCGATGCTGAAAGCAGCGCATTGAAAGATCGCGACATAGCCAGCACAGTAGCCGGTTCTCGGTGCCCAAACAGCGTGGCTTTGGGGAGCAGGTTCAGCACTTTTCCATGATGATGGATCTCCCACACAGCCACGGTGGAGTCAGTGCCGGCGGTGATCAATGTTTTGGAGTCGGCAAAGATCGCACACGATAGTTGTCCGATGTGCAGATGTTCGAATAAGCCGATCTGCTTGCCGCTATCCGCTGAGTAGAAGCGGACACTGTTATCGGAGAACCCCCACTCCATGTAGGTCTCGTAATGCGGCGGCATATTGATCCGGAAAGGACCCGAACATAAGAGCTTGTCCGCTTTCCATGCATAGCACAACGAGGCCACGCGCTCCTCACTGTCCAGGAGTGTGGAAGGGAGCCTCGTCAGCGACTCAGCTGCCGTATCTAGCCGTTTGTACTTGTGCCGGCTCTGCTCGCGGGCAGGATGTGCACGCTGAAAAACTTGGTAAGGTGTCTGTCCAAAATTGTGAATAATGCCAATAGTCGCCAGCCGTTCCACAGGGTCCGTGATCGCATCCAGATCCTTTGCCCCTTGATATGATAGATGATGAAACACATTGGCTGCCTCGATGGCGGCTTCACCTTTTTGCTTGAACCCAAAGACGAGGTCGATCCATTGATGCAGACGCTTGCTCACATATGGGCTTTCCAGGGCTTCTCGATTCTTCGAGATGAAGATTTTCGGGTCGCCTTTCGCCCACGGCGGAAGCTCGACGGAGCTGATGGATTTACTGGAATTTTGTCGGGTTCCAAAATCGAAATCGTTCAGGTTTTCAAGAAACTCCGGTAGGTAGAAGAACTCGGGCGTCAACTCGCGCACGTCCGTCATGTTCATTCTTGAAGCCGATTTCCATGTTCCCTCGATGGAGAAAAACATGCGGTCTGGATGATCGAATGTGCCCCCCTGCAGAAGTAAATACGACTTGACGAATGGCTGTAGCCGGATAAGGTACGATGTGACAATCATGGCCGACGAATAGTGCGTGCCGTAGTGAAAAGGCGGAGTATTCTCGTCAGACATCTCTGCGAATGTCTTGTATCGATCGCGGAACTCGGCTTCCCGGGTTGATGTCTGACAGCCCATAGGTTTCGACAGATCTCTGAAGGTTTGTGGGTCGTTCAGGTCGAGTTCGGCACTTGTGTAGTCAGCAATCACCCACGGGAAGACCGGGTATTGCGTTAAATCATTATAAGTCCGACCCGCGAGAGTATTGACAAGCATGAGATAGTGGAAGTTCGACAGCTCACCCTTCTGCCACTTCTTTGTAGCAGTCATTGCTGCTGTTTGACTGAAGACGTGTGCGAAGCGAGAACCGAAGCCTTGTGGCTCGTCATCCACAGACTTGAGCGTTTCGTATCGCCAGGCGAACTCCGACTGGGGGCTGTCTGGGGATCCAAAAGACGGTGCCCTGGCACTGATGAGCGAATGCAGATCATTCCGGGCTTGTGGCGAAACGACAGTAAGTAGGTAGCTGCGTCCGTCACCAAAGAAAATCTCGATAGCAACATCTCGGAATAAGAATCGTCGTTTCGAGACACTGATAACTTCAGACCACTTCCAACTCCTGACTTCGTGTTCGTTATCACGTGCCGTTGCTTTGCGCACCGTAACATCTCGGCCCGAAATCATTCGAATGTAAGAGTCCCGTTCTTCTTGAGGTGCTTGCCACACGTTGACAATCTCTCCATCCGCACGTTGGAAAAAATTGTCCATCAAGTACACATGATCCTTGCCCAATATGAGCAGGCCTTCAACTGCTTCCAGTCCAAGTATGCGAGAAATATTGGCGACGTGCTTGACTTGGTCACCTCTCTCGAGGCTGCGCATAACTTTGCGATTCTTATCCTCTGCATCCTCCTGACCCTCGTTTGGATCCTCAATAAGCTCAAAGCTATCATCGACATCATTTGGCTTTGACCCATCACCATTGGTCGGTGCATCTGGAAAGGCTTCACGGACTCCGTCTACATCAGAGTCGACAGCAGATTGAGGAGCCGGAGTCGCAGCAACTGCCTCCAGACTGCTCATCTTCACGTTTTTAGTGTCAAGCTGGAGTGCTGGAGTATCTGTGCCTTTCCGCTTGGGCTGCTGATCCTGCTGCGCTTTGCTGTGATCTTCGTGTAGTCGCATGCGCATCCTGTTGCGGCCTTCTGTCTGATCGAGCCTCCATTTGCGAGGCTTTTCTTCGGGGAAAACGCCTGATGATCGAGCCGTGTCCCTCTGCATCTTTGCAAAGGAGGTTTCGGCAAAATGAAGATCGTCCTGATGGTCTTGTAAGAGTCTCTGGTGTTTCAGATGCTCTGCCGAGTAGATGTTGGCGGTCCAATGCTCAAATGTAGTTTCGTGGCGTCTGATGAGCTCAGCCTCATCGGCTTCCTCGCGTGCCCACATTTTCAACTTCTCTCTTCGCCTGGAAATCCGACTTCGCGCGCCCTCTTCTGTTCGCTTATTCTCCTCGGCAACGAAGTGATCCCATGTTTTGGATAGAGTATCGAAGAACAGAAGATCAAGCTCGTCCCGATGCTCATCTATCCAATAGAGGAACGTTTCGTTGTCCAATTCAACAAGCTTTTCGAAGCTTGCTACCAGCCGCTTCTGCTCTGCTGTGTTTGCATAACCAAGAATTGCAGCCGCTTCCGCTGGTTTTTGGACCAAGATTATGCGCCAAAGATTGGCTGCGGCGTTTCTAACGGTCTCCCGTGGCGAAACCAAGCTGGCGTAGAGCAAGTAGCAGACCAGCTGCAAATGCGTTGATTGTGTCTCCTCTGCGGATAACAGCACAGTTTGCCAGTAACTGAGCTTTTCAAGGAAAGCAAATGAATCCTCGTCTTGGAGTTGAGAAAGGCTCAGTAGGACGGTGCGAAAGACGACTGCCCTAATCACCCCAATGGCCTGAGAACAAAGCCTGACGCTCTTCAGAGCAGCAATATCGGGGCGCTGGAGATGCTCCAGAATCGAGCCGGACAAGTCAAGAAGGCATTCGGCCCCACCAATGAACCATCCTTCGAATAGAGCTTCACCAAAATGTGAGAATAATCGGGCGAGATTCGTCAACACCTTCGGTTCTGCTAATATCTGCTGATTTAAGCTGAGATAATTCGACAACTGCGACACGGCATTGCGGAGAATCCATGACTCGAAGTATGATTGATGCTCCACGAAGCCCGGTGGAGTTTTCAGGAACAGACCTAAACCGGGGAAATCCTTCCTCGCCACGATCTGGTCGATGAACACCGCCACAATGATTTCGAGAAGATTCTGAACGATAGCAGAACCGTCGTTGAGCTCAGGTGGTTCAGCCATGGGCGATGCTGGGGTGACAGTCTGTGTCAAGCTCGACTGAGAGCCATTCTGACGTCCAACTTCCTTTGTGACCAGAACGAAAGATGAGCCTCTCCGTAATGCTTTGCCTCTAGAGTTTACCTGGGGAGCCTCCACATTGGACGTTCGGACAATTGGAGGGGCGGAAGAGAGTGGCTGCACAACGACATCGCTTCCATCGAATGTCAAAGTAGAGTCTCTTGCGTTGAGCTCTGTGCTTGCATCGACGATGTCGCTGCCGACAACCACAGGAAAAAGTACTCCCAGAAGGTCTTGTACGTACGATGAGCTTGCAGCAAACTCGCGAAACTTTGCAGACCGTGCATGGAGGTCAGACAGGAAACTAAGAACGATACCGAATGTGTCCACATGTTGACTTGTGACGATAGTCAGTAAGGGGTTTGGAGGCGCCATTGTCGACATTGAAAGGCGCTGCGGCGTTGAAGCCCCAGAAACTGGCTCTTGCGGAACGGAAAGTGTTGGTTTTTCGTGTTGCTTGGACGAAACAATTGCTTTGAGCCCGCTCTGAAGCATGCTTGTGATAACTCGAAACATCTCGGGATACACCACAGACAGCTCTTTTCGACCATTGAACAATTCCACAAGACCAAAAAGATCAAAGGGACGATTCAAGTCGAGCTTGGCCACGTCAACACCGAATAAAATTGCGAAGCAGCATGGCCATAGGGCGGGTAGATGCCACCAACGCTTCAGCCTGTGCGCCAGGATCTCAAATCCACCGCTTCGATCCTTCAGTTTCTTGACGTAAGCATCACCGTGAACTACCATCAATCGAGCCATGATCCTCATTGATAACACCACGATCTCGGGAGATGTCTCAGCCATAAGATAGAGGACCCATTTGTTGGTGACAGTTTTGGCGAAGCGTTTAATCAAGAAATCATCGCTATCCTTGCATAAGACATCGGAGTAGAGCCGCAGGACTTCCATGCCAATCTCAAAGTGAGTCAGGGAAGTACCAGGCTCTTCACCATGTCGGGACGGACTTGGGTTGGAGGACTGTCGAGGCCGTGTAGAACGCCGTGTTCCGCGGCGCGTCGGTAGATCCTGGTGACGCTTGCTGACCGCGTAGGTCACAAACAAGGCCATCGATCGCAGGAGTTCAGCGGAGACTGCTTGTGGAAGCAAGACTCTGAAGGTCTCCATGTACGCTTGCACAGCAGTCTGTGAGACAGGCTCGGATTTTAGTGCCTCAAGTAGCCTGCGTAAAACTCTCATACGCGCCAGGCGCTTCAAATTGAAACGCGCATGGATACTTGTGGCTGCAAAAATCTGGAACTGCTCGAAGTACAGCTCTTGTACGGCTTGTGGACCACACCGCCATATGCTGCAGTCCACAAGTAGCGTCTTGTACGCCATGGGGTTATTGATCACTGACTGATCTTTCTGATGCGAGTCGTATCCAACGAAATCCAGAACGGAACCAAGAACCTTCAGGAAGACGCCGGGTCGATCCAAGGCTGACGTTGGAAGGATGGCCACTGGCTTCGTGGCGTCGGTGTTGAGAGACAACTTTCCCCCGAGAAGCATTGCAAGGATCTCGTAGCCCCTTTCGCGTTCCATGACGTCGCTATTTCGCCAGCTTGACCGTATAGTCTCGAATAAAATATCAACAGCGACTGCGAGGTCTTCGGTGGTCGTAGCCTGTGCAACTAGGCCAAGGCCAACTGGTGCACATCCTCCCAGACGCCATGCGGCATCTTCCAAGGGCTGCGGGACTGCTACCGTCGGCTCGCCCATCAGCATTGCGACTCCACGAGCCTGTGTCAGTGCATCGTTGATGGAAGGCACGGCTCCGTTGATCGCCACAGCGTTAGAGCCTGACCGAGTGTAAGCGACTAAATTTTTTGCGGCGAGCTTTGACAACGATTTGACCAGCTGCGATTCATCGATATGATTTCGATCGTCCGAGTCTAAGACTGATGCCGGCGAGATGGACAGCAGGACACGGCCTTCGGCTATCAGATCGCTGGCTTTCTGTCTGATGGCCAGAATGAGCTCTGAATTGTCCTCTTTTCCGGGATGAAGCATTTCATTACGTAGATTCAAAGCAGCAGAAGCTTTGTATGTTTGAAAACCTCCCAGACAGTCCTGGAAGTTGCCATGATACTGCGGGCCTAGGTTGTAGAAGACTGCAATCAGATCGTCGCTGAGGGCATCCGAGATCAGGTGAGCAGATGCGAGTGACCACTTGGAAGTGCACTGGCCGCCCGAAGAAGCAGGCGAAAGATCGTGTGGTGTGCCGAAAAATGCTTGCACTTTAAGCCGCTGGCCACGATCCGAAGGCGGTATGGAAGGGTAGCTGGCCTTTTGTTGTTCGACAAACTCACCATCCACGAACAGAAAAGCCTTGGATGAGCTTGTTGCCCGTGGCCGCCTGTGGACGAGGCCTATGTGATACCATCGTCCAGGCTCAAAGACGATTGCCTTGAAACGGACGCTTGGCCGCGATCCACGAATTGAAGACTGCAGGATCAAGTGATGGGTATCTTTCTCAAGATAGATGAGCACAAAGCAGCTCTGCGAGCGGTCGAAGGCACCAAATAAGGTTGTATGTGCGGTTGAGTCAAACTCGTCGAACCGTGCCCAGACACTCAGAGTATAGCCGGCAGCTTCGGTAGGAGGGAACGATGCACCTAAAGTCGCCAATTCAACAGACGAATATCCAGATGTAGACAAGTCGAATTGGATGCTCGAAGGTCGGCGGGAGTTCTTGATCGCATCCAGCAGAAAAAGGGAAGCATCTGTCTTTGATCGAGCACTGCTGAACAGCTGGCCAGCTTCTTTGAGACTGGAAGCGCCTTCCTGATAAAGCAAAAGAGCCACATCCTTCCAGAGCTTTCTTTGTTGGGCAGGCAGATCATTGCTGAAGAGTAGCGGCAGCAGTGTCGAAGAAAGGCCAACGAGATGAGCATTCACCAGATTATGTCTGGTGGTCGAAATGAGCGCTTTCAGACTCAGAGGCAATGAAAAGTGCACCATGGAGGGGGCGGCTCGTTGGGACGCTCTCCAAGCAGACACTTGAATTGTCAGAAACTCTGGAAGGACCAAATCGGTTGCGCCAGCAAGCGCAGCTTTAACGCGGTCTTCAATCTCAGCAATTGTGTCCTCCGTGATAGACTCGAGTCCTTGGACTGGCTGTGATTTCGTGATTGAAGTGTATGTATCAGTGACAGTTTCCTCGCCTGTTGCGGCCACGAGCAACAGGCCGAGGAATGATTCCACTGCGAGGTCCTGGTGCGTAGATTGCTCAATCTTCTTCACAAGGACTGTAGCCAAGGATTCGATTTCATCCCAGCCGTTGCCATTTGGTCCCGTTCTGAAGAAACGCTGGTTGCCTGCATGACCTTCAAGGGAAGCACTAAGAACTCCAAGCAGTTGGCTAAGATTCTGTAGCAGTCGCTTGTTCTCCGAGGGAGACACCTCCTGCGAGGTAAAAAGATCGGTCAGGGCTTTCAACGACGTCAACAGCACGCGGTGGCCTCCAACGCGTCGGAAGCCCCCTTTAGAACCGTGCAGGTCATTGTCATCCTTCAAAATATGTCTCAATTGCTGCAGCACTGTAGAATCTTCCAACGCATGCGCCAGCGCCGAGTAGGAGGATCTGTCTATAACTCGGAGGACGTCGACAAGACCCGAAATGTCGCCATCTCTAGGTTCGGGGACGATAGCGGTCGATATCGCGCGCGAGCGGCCTTGAGTGCTGACGGCAAGGCTCATGGTGGCAGCGGAGCCTCTTCTGCGGCCACTTCACCAGCGGTGCTGAGAAGAGGGTCATCAGGGTATTGTCTGGTCTGGAATCATTTGGGGATGCTGTATCTGCATCCGGCTGCTATGCCGCGTCAAGGCGTTTTATACAGTCAGCATTGAGTGATGAGCTGATGCTGGGCCGCAAGTACTAAGATAGGCGGGTTGGCTGTGTGGCGTATGAGAGCTCACAACCGCCAAAAACCGAGCTATCGTTGGGATCGGTCCAGAAAAAGTTAGAGACAAGACGCTTGAAACGATCTTTGTATGGCCTATACAATTGCAATTATTGCATCAAGTCGACGTCTTTGCTAGTGTTCCGCGGTGCCTGCGCGTAAGGGCCCTGTCACTTGCAGCCTTGTCAAGAGGGGTGCTAAGGCTGGACTAGCCCCAAATCATGCGGCTGAGACCACCGCTCACGAGCCGCAACCCCACATCGCCGGGCCAGCTTGCGTTGCCCGGGGCGGTGCCTTCTCGGCGGCTGGCTGGGTCACATGCGTCATCCACGCGGGAGCATCGCCTCCGTCTCTAACAGGCTCCAGGACACTCTCTGCTTCTGACTGACCTCTTATCTCCCTCTCCCTCTCACCCGCACCATCAATCATATCCATCTCTTTCTCTTGTTCAATCTTCCGTCTGGATACTTGACGGGACATATTGCTAGCTTTTGAGTGCCACCCAACGTCCCCTCGGCTCGTCCTCGCTACCATGAGAGGCTTCCTCGGTCTGGCAGCTCTGCCTGTCCTGGCGGCTGGCTCGCCATTGTTCATTGACACCATCCACAACGGAGCTGCACCCATTGTTTCATCTGTCAACTCCAAGCACGTTCCTGACTCCTATATCGTCGTCTTCAAGGACCACGTCAGCAAGGATGCCGCCGCAGCTCACCAGCTCTGGGTCCAAGGCGTCCATGATGACTCCCACACCGAGCGCATGGAGCTCCGCAAGCGCGGTATCAACTCAGACCAAGAATCCGTATTCTCGGGCTTGAAGCACACATACCACATCCCTGGCAAGCTTCTGGGTTACTCTGGTCACTTTGACGAGGATGTGATCGAGAAGGTGCGCATGCACCCAGATGTAAGTTGACTCCCTTATCTCATTCGATCCTGGCTCGATAAGCCTCGAAGGCCTTCCGACGCAATAGCTAGCGCTATGATGCGATGTGCTGAAGTTGCATATTCGAGTCCCGACCCTATCGCATGTTATCGATGGAAATTGATGCTCACGTGCAACGCAGGTCGAATACGTGGAGATGGACTCTGAAGTTCACACGATGAAGGAGTCGCCTGAACTCGAGAAGAATGCCCCATGGGGTCTCGCTCGTATTTCCCACCGCGACAGCCTCGGCTTCGATACCTTTAACAAGTACCTCTACACTGAAAACGCCGGCGAGGGTGTCGATGCCTACATCATCGACACCGGTACAAACATTGAGCACGTGGACTTCGAAGGTCGCGCCAGCTGGGGCAAGACCATCCCTACCGGTGACGAGGATGTTGATGGCAACGGCCACGGCACCCACTGCTCCGGCACCGTTGCTGGCAAGAAGTTCGGCGTCGCCAAGAAGGCCAACGTCTACGCTGTCAAGGTTCTGAAGTCTAACGGTTCCGGCACCATGTCTGATGTCGTCAAGGGTGTTGAGTGGGCTGCTACCTCGCACACTGAGTCCATTAGCGCTGCAAAGAAGGGCAAGAAGAAGGGCTTCAAGGGCTCTGTCGCCAACATGAGCTTGGGTGGCGGCAAGTCCCGCACTCTGGATCTTGCTGTCAATGCTGCGGTTGATGCGGGTCTGCACTTTGCTGTCGCTGCTGGCAACGACAATGCGGACTCCTGCAACTACTCGCCTGCCGCTGCTGAGAACGCTGTCACTGTCGGTGCTTCTACCCTTGCCGATGAGCGTGCCTACTTCTCCAACTACGGCAAGTGCAACGACATCTTCGCTCCTGGACTGAACATTCTCTCTACCTGGGTCGGAAGCAAGTATGCCACCAACATCATCTCTGGTACCTCGATGGCCTCTCCTCATGTTTGTGGTCTCTTGGCCTATCTCTTGTCTCTCCAGCCAAGCTCCGACTCTGCCTATGCCGTTGCTGAGATCAGCCCGAAGAAACTCAAGGCCGACATCATTGGCATTGCGACCAAGGGTGCTTTGTCTGACGTTGGTCCGGACACTGCCAACATTCTCGCATGGAACGGTGGCGGTAAGACCAACTATAGCGAGATCGTCTCCGATGGAGGCTACCAAGTCTCCCACTTCTCTGCTGAGGATTACATCACCGACAAGCTCGTGGCCGTCGAGGACAAGGCTGCGGACATCAAGTCTGACATCAAGGAGGAGCTCCTCGAGATCACCAAGAAGCTTGAGCACCTCATCGATGAGGCGTAAGTCACCACTGCTTGTGAAGGCTAGATTTCGGCGGGACGCGGAATGCATTGCATCTGATGGTCGGGGTGGGCGCATTGGATGGGTTTCGTACTACACTGAATCTACAATGCACCGGGTAATCATAGCGGGCGCTCCTACACCACGTTGCGAGTGTGCCTTGTTACTGTATGTACCGACGTCATCAACTATAAACTGCAAGATAGACGCTTCTTCTCAGCTATCTCTCCTTCCTAGTAAAGGTTCCCTTTCTCCATCATCTTTCTTCTTTGCACCAGCGCCACCCTCCCCATCGTCACTTCCTTTCTCTCCAGGTAATCTCTTATACTCTCCGTTCTTCACCTTCACCACGGCCCACTCTCCAATGTCCGCCGCCTCCTTGAAGAAGTCTTGGTTCTCCTCAAAGCTTCGATTGCCAGTTTCAGGGCAGTACAGCCAAGTCCAAATGCCCGCGACCGCATTCGTCCCACAAAACACAACAAATAGATAGTACTCCAGATCGTTGAAGCCGATCGGAGTCAGCAACGTCACGGCGAAGTTGGCCAAGCCCCAGATCACGACACTGACCGCCGACCCCTGCGCTCGTGCGGTGCTGGGGTATATCTCGACGGGGACGAGCCAAGGCGGCACGAGCCATCCTATGCCAAAGACCGCCGTCGCCATGTACAGCGTGACAATGCCCGGCACCCCGGTCGCCAGCAGCGGTATCCCCAACTTCTGCCGGTTGTAGGCCAGCCCACCAAGCACGGCCAATAGGGCGAAGGATACGGCCAGCCAGAACGCACCACGCACCATCAGCCAGCGCCGGCCCTTGCGGTCGATCAGAATCCACGCGAACGTCATCATGCCCAGGTAGAATAGATAGTTGCCCATGGTCAGGTACTCGGCTTCGGTGACGCCGAAGCCCAGAAGTTCAAAGATCTGCGGGCCGTAGACGCTCACGGCGCCATAGCCCGTCAGCGCCTGGTTGACCTGCCCCATGACCGTCACGACTGTCGGATGGAACTGCGTGCCCGTCGGCCATAGCATGTCGGCATAGCCCACCATGCCGTCCTCCTGCTCCGTCTTGTGCGCTTCCTTCAGAGCGGTGATCCGCCCCTCAACGGCATCCTGTCCCCACACCTTGGCGATGGCTTTTTCCGCCTGCTTGGGCTTGTCATGCAGGATATACCAGCGAGGCGTTTCCGGCAGCAGGCCCGTCACGGCCAGCATGGTGATGGGGAAGATCTGCATGATGATGATTGGGGAGCGCCACGCCCACTGGCTGTACTTGCCCAGATTGTGCGTCAATGCCATGTTGATAACGAAAGCCATGTTGAGGCCCAGGATGTTGGCCTGGAACTCCTGTGCCAGCGCAGTGCCGCGCGCCTCGTCGGTGCTGAGCTCTGCGCTGTAGACTGGCACAACGGCGTCAATGCCTCCGACGCCAAGGCCCATGACGATGCGCCCAATGAGCATGACTTCGCGGCCGTAGGCCGTGCCATGAATGCCGGCGACGAACATGATCAGATTGCCGAGGGAAGCAGTGAGGAGACAGGCCAGGATGGAGGGTTTGCGGCCGAAGCGGTCGGAGAACTGGATCGGTGTCAACGGACAGCGGCCGACGGTGCGGCGGTGGAGAGAAACTTACCCATGAGGCGAGGATGGCACCAAAGGCGCACCCCAGATAGTATACGGAAACGATGATGCCCACAAGGGGGTCGTCACCGGGGATGCCCATGGTGCTGAGGTAGTTCTTATTGGTGTTGATGAGCGACATCATGCCTATATTGGAGGGGTTAGAACACGGGGACATAGGACGGGCCTGGGCATGGGAAGATGACACTGGGTTCTGTGGGAGTGCATATAGGTGATTCTCTGTACCTTGATCGTACCCATACAGCGCAATAGCTGTGGCAGAAAAGAAGACCACCTGCCCTTCCTTGTCCAAGATCTTGGACAGCTTGATGGGCGCCATGTTGGTGGTAGCGAGCGACTGTTTTCCAGGCACAAGGATGGGATCTGCTACAACAATAACTGTAGTTCGATTATGGGAAGTTCCAGTCGCTGCTAAACCGCCGTGGACCAATCAGTTGCGCCTCCCAGCCAGGAACTTGTTCTTGCTAGATAGGACCTCGTTCCAGCAAAAAAAAGAGCCTGAGGTTGACACGAAATTCCGGGCACAGGTGGGGAGCGCGAGACGGTTTTCTTTCAAGTTTTTTCATGACGACTGCGGTCGGCGATATGTACAGGAATCCACGCCGCTACCGAAGACCCAGCTCGATGGGAAGTAGAACCAAGATCGAAAATTAAGCGATGACGTCCCAGCCGCATGGCCTCGTGACCGAGTTCATTGGCGCGGAGAAGGCGCAAGATCGCGAGATATGCACTGCATAGACAGGGGTAGCAACAATGAGAGAAAACTGATCGTGACGAACATCTTCGGTTTGGAACCCTAGGCGTGTATCGGGACAAGTCTGATGCAGGTATTATGGGTGGTAACAGGTACAGCGATCGACAGGCTTGGACCATCAAAGAGCATGCAGCTCAAGCTCCCTGGCTGGTGCAAGCAATGCTAGGTCTACCTGGGCAGATCAGAGGTTTGAATTTCTGGGCCATGAAAGAATTACTGCTCCTTAGTTCGAGGCATCGTATTGTGGCGGGGCAAGATATCAATTATCGCCCCGGGAATGACCCGTATGCGAAGTCCGCTCAAGCAGAAATATTCGAACATCAACACGCGGTGTCAAAGCATAAAAACACAAAGTGAACCGAAGATCCTTGGTCTATGGCTTTGAATTGGGACCCTTGGTTGGGAGATCTCCATAGCACAAGGGACGGTGTCTGCTAACGTGTGGCTCAGGAACATCACAGGGTGGCGTCAGGCAACAAGGCGACCAGGTATTTACCGAAGTTCGACAAACCAAATGTGCTTTGCTGAGAATTCGGGTCCGAGCCAGCCCATCACTTTTCCCAGCTCCTAGAGGCTATTCCACATCGCCACATCCTCGAGGTCTATGCCATTATGTTGGCTTCTCATGCCCGCTGTTGTCTCTCTGGGAGGTCGCTCTCGCTGTTCAAAACGTCGAGAGATCAGTTGGATACAGACCGGCAGGTTCATCAGGCTCATCCTAAGCCTTCCAGCCGACCTTTTGACGAGGGTGGAGCACGCCTCGCAGGACAGTGTCGCTTGTAATTGACCATACTATTCGCTTTGATTTCGACTTTCAGGGGTTTCTCGTCAGGTACGTATTCGGCAGTGGCCGTGCCTATGCGGTCGAGCCAGACGGTTCGTGACGATGTGAAGTTCCCAAGGATGTAGTCATGATCTTGTAACTTGCTGCCAGGACTGAATCCGCTCGCAGAGTTGAAATTGCAGGCCAAACCTCGGCGTTCATACTGACTGAACCTCGCGGACAAATGGACGAGGCATTCTTGGAGAAGGTCGGGAACAGCATTGATAGGTGCTGTTGTTAGGTGAACTCCATTTTTGTTGAGCATGGGAGAGCCGCAGTGCAATTCGGCAGGCTTTGTCGGGTAGTTCATGTTCCCTGTGGTGTGCAGATAAGCTGTGGTCCTCTGGAGCAGCCATCAGTTGAGGACTACGGTGGCGTTTTGAGTATCGTTCATCGCGACCGTCCGCTGCACGTTGGGCAAATGGTAAGAGCGTAAAATCTGCGGTCGCTGCGATTTCTGCCGTTCAACATGACTGTTGCCATGAAGTAAGCTTTCGCTTTCAGGCAATCTCTGTTTTGAAGACAAGTGAAACACCATCATCTCCAGCACTGACAGTGACATTACCGCCACCGCCCTGCACGAAGTCTAGAACCCCGCCGCCTTCGCCATCTCCCCTATGACCCCGCCACTCCTGGATGAACCCTTGTCCGGCAGCAGTCGTGCCGCCTCTGACATCCCACCTTCGGATAACGCCATCCATGCCAGCACTCGTGAGGATATGGGCACCCTTTTGCGGATTTCTGACGAAGTCAAGCTTGACAACGGCATGCTCTTCATGTGCTTCTTTGATATGCCGTCGGACAGCAAAGCGGTGAGCTGTATCGAACAGTACAATCGAACCATCAACACTGCCGGCGGCGAGGATGTTAAGAGGCGCTGAAGAGAACGACAGTGTCTCGATGCTCTCGTTCTGAGGGTGTAGAGAGGCCAGTATCTGTCCAGCTGATGCTGCGGTCGGATTCGAGCCCTTTCCCGCCTTGGTCTTTTTCGATTGGTCTGCCGGCTGGGGAAGTCCAACAACCTTGATCATGCCGGTAGCACCACCAACCGCAACGATGCTCGACGTACAAGCAACACTGTACAGACCACCATCGATCTCGAAGCGCTGATCTGCGGCAGTCTGACTGACTAGTGCTTGGCCAGTCTCAAACACGTCCCAGACATACAGACTTCCATCTTCAGAGACTGTAGCCAGTAGCTTACCGTCAGGTGTCCACGCGCCAGCGGTGCATGATGCGGTATGGAGGTAGAAGGCTTGAACGATCGTAAGAGGGCTCGAGGTATCCGTGTGATTGATTTGGTATACCCATACAGAACCATCGTTGGCTCCCAGCGCAATTACATTGGGCTGATCAGGGTTTGGGCATGGTTTCACCCAGTTGATCTCTTGCACTTCTGATGCTTCGGCGAAGAATTTGTACTGTGTTGCTGATTTGTCGCTCTGATGGGCCCTCAATTGGCCGTCGAGTCCGGCAGTCACCAGATAGTCGCCTTTTGGTAGTGTAAAAGCAATTGCGTTCACGGAGTCTTTATGGCCCTCGAGCTTCTGGAGGGCGGGCAGACCCGCTCGTTCCCCTTGAGGTTTTGGTTCGCTCTCATAGGAGCTAGGCAGAACAGGTCCAGGAGCTAGCGTGGTATCAAAGACGTACGCGACATCATCACCACCTCCAGTAGCCACTATACCAGGGTTGGTAGGGTGCTGCGCTATACAGAATATGCTGTCTGCATGGGAGTCGAAATAAGCCGCAGAATCATTTTGCAGTTGGATCTCTTCCTCTTCGTCCTCATCATCCATGGGTTGGTCATCATCTTGCTGTATCTCTTCTGCTGCCTCGTCCGCATCGAGAAGGTCTTCGTCTTGCATGTCCGAGTCGTGAACAGGGTCGTTCTCCCGGCTCGCCATTGTGCTTGAGGGAGTGATCTATGCGCAAGAGAAAGTTGAGGAGGATGTAAGAAGGCTAAGTAGCGCAAGGAGGCAACGAGGCTTATGTACAAAGTCGGGTGGCTTCTATGTTGCTGGCTTAGAAATTCAATAATGGCCTGTCCCACTAATTTGTGACGAAGCCTTGTAGCCTCGTCGGCGGGGTGCCGAACAACGTCATTGGCTCAGACTTTTTGCAACAGGGAAATCTTTCCGCTTCAAAGTTGTCGGTCAATTGAATCTTGTGCAAGTGTATCTGTACTGTAGGACTCTGAGCTGTCATTCCAGACCATGGAACCGTATCCGGGTCCAGAGGTGAGCGAGACCGGGACCGCGAGTCTCCCTCACCTAGAACCCAGCAAACTCGGAACCCGTGTATAGTGAGTCAAATCGCCTGTATACTAAGGCAGATAGGCTGGTGGCTATCGCTGACGACTGTAAGCTGGGACCAGTACTACCATAACGAAATCATCAACCAGATGAATCAAGATGACTCGGTCAATTCGTCTAATCTAGAATCCTGGTTTGAGGATGTAGGTGCTCCGGCCAAAGTCCTCGAATACTTGACATCGGATTCGTTCCCCTTGTCGCAGTATAAGCAGAAGGCCTCGGTTCTAGACCTCGGAACGGGGAATGGTAGTGCTCTGTTCTCGCTCCGCCAAGAGGGTGGCTACACTGGACCACTTGTGGGGATTGACTATTCCGACCAAGGCATTCAGCTTGCGAACCGACTAAAGATTCACTTTGCCAATGACCCCGAAGATGAGCGACACATCGCTGTTCGCGATATGACATTTGATGTGTTTGATCTGATCAAGGAAAGTCCTGAAAAGATGCCCTGGTGGCCAAAGGATGGGACTGGCTTTGACTTGGTCCTGGACAAGGGCACGTTCGATGCCATTTCCTTGTCTTACGACACTGTGCCTGACGTACATGGTGCCCAGCAACATTTGAACCAAGTCTACCCGGCCAAAATCGCTGCAATGATCAAGCCCAATGGCTTCTTTCTGATCACCAGCTGTAACTGGACCGAGGATGAAATCGTGAGATGGTTCACCACAACAAAAAGTATTCAAGGAGTGTTCGATGTCTTTGACAAGATCAAGTACAAGGTATTTGAATTCGGGGGTCGTAAAGGACAAGGCGTTACATCTGTCTGCTTCCAAAAGAGAGCCTAAGAACAGCTAGGGTGCCATGGCACCAGATTCAACCTGCTTGGCGCGCCTGTGAGCCACGAAAAGTTCTCAATGCCGGGTCAACGAGGACTTGCAGGCGAATTTACGACTCACGGCCGTACCGTGGAGCGATGCCAATCTGAAGCGACGCGAGGTGGTGCACCAATCTTGGGGCCCGAAACCATGACAATCGTTGATTGGCTGCGGACTTTCGGCATCTCGTCAAAGTCCGACTGCACCCGGACTCTTTACATATCATGCTGACCAACGACCTGGAGGAAGGACACTGCTCAGTCTATCTCCGTGCTGGACCATCTTCGTCGCAATGTGCGTATCATGCCCGCAAAGATGGCGTAGCCAGTATAAAGAGACTCGTTGCCAGCCACGGATACCGTGTTGCCAACGAGAACATCAACACCTCAACGATCATACATCTAGAGAGCAAACGGTCAATATTCGATCCAACTTTACAGTCAAGCAAGATGTATGACCGATATGTCGAATTGCACAAGTTCGAAAATAATGCGGGCCCAGGCGACCACCGCCGCACCGCCTTACAGATTGTGGAAGACCAAGGTATTGTCGGAAAATGGAGCGACAAGGTTGTCCTCATCACAGGTTGCACGAGCGGCATTGGCATCGAGACTGCTCGCGCAATGAAAGCCACAGGCGCGAGAGTCTACATGACGGGACGCAATCTCGACAAAGGCAAAGAAGCATTGCAGGATATCCTGGAGCCTGGCCGGGCTGAACTGCTTGAACTCAGGTTAGACTCACTTGCAAGTGTCCGCGCATGCGCTGCGTCTTTTCAGAGCAAGGAGAATAAGCTTAACATCCTCATCAACAACGCCGGTGTTATGGCTATACCTGAACGTACGGAAACTGAAGACGGCTTCGAGACCCAGATCGGCACCAACCACATCGGCCATTTCCTGCTGTTTCAACTTCTCAAGCCGCAGCTTCTGGCCGCTTCGACACTCGAGTTCAACTCGCGCGTCGTCAATCTCACCTCTGTTGGCCACCGCTACAGTCCAGCGGTCCTGGATGATCTAAACCTCGCCAAGCCTGGCGTGTACCACCAATGGGGCGCTTACGGCCACTCCAAGAGTGCGCTTATCTGGATGGCCAACGAAATCGAGCACCGGTATGGCAACGACACCGCAAAGGCGAGTGGCAAGGCCATTCACGGCTGGTCTGTCAACCCAGGTGGCATTCGATCCGGCCTCCAGGTCCACGTTCCCGAGTTCGCAGCTATGTGGGAAATGCCCGAGGTCAAGAAGGTGGAGAAGTCACCCGAGCAGGGGGCCGCCACTACCGTCTGGGCTGCGGTAGAGAAGGATCTGGAGGGTACAGGGGCTATGTATCTCGAGGACTGTATGGTCGGCGGGCCAGCAAAGGAGGGCGCGGAGCTCGCTGACCCTGGATATGCTTCATGGGCGTTTGATGCCGAATCTGCAAAGAAGTTGTGGGAAGAAAGCTGCAAGCTGACTGGAGTCTCGGATGATTGAGCTTCGTTGCTCTATGCCTTGAGCCCAGCCTAGTATACACATTGTCACGTCTATATGCCCATCTTAGTTGCCAAGCAACACCTATGTAGCAGAACAGCCTGAGTTTGGGATGTCTAACAATTCCATACCGTACGCATTCCACCCATTAGCCATCAACAAGTGACTCGACTGCGGGCTACGCCACCAGACTTGAAAGGCCTTGAGCCTCGCCCTCGAATTACAAGCGCCATAGCGGCGATACGATTACGCTGCGGAGACATCACAATACGAACTGCCCGCCTCGACTACGCCTTGTGGTAAGGCCAACGAATACTATCCCTTCATGGCCTCGCTTATCGCTTAAGTGCCAGCCAATTCAACCGCACGGAATACGAAACACTTTCGCAGGCCTTGTGGCTGACCTAGTTCTTCTCATATGATTCCAGCCTGATCTTCGGTGAAGGCCTCAACTCACCTGTGAGCTGCGAGCAGAATCATCCATCGGCTTACAAGACGTAGATACAAGCAGTTCCGTGTACCTATACGATATAGATCATTTCTACACCCTCTGCCGCGGACACCCAGACAACGCACTGGCTGCAACCAGCCTCAGCCTCACGCGGACCAAGCACCAGCATGTCTGCCAGCACGGTTTCCATCCCGTCCTTCGAGCCTCCCGCAGAGCACACAACCCTAACCGCCACCCTCCAACTCTCCCTCACGGCCACCATGTCCATCTACCAATGCACGCCACCCACCTCTCCCCCGCTCTCCTGGGTCCAAACTGCCTACCACCCCCCACCCACCGAGTCGCCCGACCACGCCACCCATCCCCTCCTCTCCATCCCACCGCACTGGCACGCCCACCACGACGAGATCATGACCGTCACCTCCGGGCGCATGAAGTTCTCCATTGGCGGCCAGGACGTGATGCTCGGCCACGGCGAAGGCTGCGAGACCAACGAGGCGCAGATCAAGCGCGGCACCGTGCACGGTTTCACCGTGCTGAGAGGCGAGGCCGCTGAGTTTCGAGAGAGGACCGTGCCGCAGGGGCCGTTTAAGGGAGCGTGAGTCTTTGATCACCCCAGCGGAGACCCCGCGAACTACATAAAGCCCTTCTCTCTGGCCGGCATGGAGAACTTCCGTGCTCGGCATCAAACGGCGTGAAGATGCTAACAGTTACGATTTCTCTCCCCCCCATGTAGGTTCTTCCAAGATCTTTTCGCCGCGGGTGAGCCCGGCGTGCTGCATGCGATGCGGACGTTCGCTGATGGCGATACCTACGTGGCGCTGCCAGGCGGTTGGAAGTGGTTGGACTATTGGGTGAGTCCTGGAATTTTGCTGCTTGTGAGATTGCTCCCCACGAAAGGCAGTATCAGCTGATGGGGGTGATTACAGGTAACATGTGCGCTGGGAGCGCTGGGCAAGCTATTGCTGCCGTATCGTGAGGCGCCCGTCATGGTGGCGGAGATTGCGAAGAGTGATAGTAGCAAGACGAAGGTCATCTGAAAAAGGGGAAGTACCTTGTTGAAATTACGCGTGGTTAGCGAACAGGGCGGAGGCGGTTTATGCCGGGCTGCTCATCTTGCGCGGATGTTTGCACCTGGGAAAGGAACGACTTGGACCACGGTGGGTGTGGACGCGCTCTGTGATGAACCCGCTGAGCTGTGCTCATAATCCTAGAGAAGGATATGATGAACTGTACACGGACTTTTGTCCTTATTACAAACCAAAGGTAAATTACAAACGCCGCGCTGGGCAGAAATCACGGGCGATACAAGGCATTCTCTCTGCACAAGCAACGGAGAACGATCTCATCCTAGAACTTCAGCCTGAGAGCCTGGCCGCCCATGTGCCACGCCGTGTAGTAGATAGTCTTCCACAAGTTCCCAAAGTCAAGCGTGCTCGTGAAAGTATCAGCGAATCCTACAATGCCTCGTCAGCCACAACCATTCACCGCAACGCCAGGCTCTCGCCTGCTGGGGAAGACGAAAAACTCACCAAAAGGAAGCATAGGCGGGATCCAACCCTGCGCCAACTCGAGAGCAAAGCATTCCCTGGGCATGGCATACTGGGTGACGGTGCCACGCTTCATCAAGTTCTGGTCCCCAGGGCGGTAGATCTTGGGCTTGAGATCTCCCGCGGCGGCAACATACTGCTCGCCAACCAGGATGGTGAAGTAGTCGTCGGCCGTGTGCACGCCTGAGTGGCCTTCGGTCTGTAGCGGCGTGCCAAAGAAGATCAGATACTCGGAGATGGAGGCGTGGAGAATCACCATCGTGCCCTGCGACATTCATGAGCCACGCGAGTTCCGGGAGCATACCAGGGATAAAGGGGAGGGGTAATGATATTAATTACCATTGCACCACCGGCGTTGTTCCAGAACCAGTCCTCCTTGCTGTAGTCGGCGACGATGGCATCGCCGTACTCGGCGCGCAAACCCTGGTGGACCTGGCGCATGAGGGACTCGGTGTCATTGCCGTGCTTGGCGATGGCGGCCTGCGAGATCTCCTGCAGCTTGACATGGTCGAAGACGTACTGAGTGTGGATGTTCTGGTCGAGAAAATAGAACAGGGGAAGTAGCAAGGCGGCGAGAACGAGAAGGGGCGGGAAGGGGCGGGATTGAGCACTCATCGTGCTTGATCAGCCAGATGAAAGAAAAGGACAGGCCCCTATAGTATGAAGCTTTTGAAGGAAAGACGAAAGAAATCCAAATGAATGTAAATGCAATGATGAGCAGTAAACCTTCACAGTGGTACGATCCGGAGATGTTGAGGCCTCGGGGGAGCAGATGTTTTTGGCCGGGTGGAGCCAATCAGCGCTCGATGCGGGTTGGCGCCAAGATGCGGAAAATGAAACCTGCTCGGGCGGGCGTAGACCACGCCGAAAGTCCGAACAAGGCGTCTGTAAGGCGTCGAGGCACCTACGCGGTGTCGGTATCTGTTTCGGTATCGCCGGGGAGTCATTGACTTTTATTCTAGGTAGCTCACAGCGCTAGCTGGTCAACATCTTCACCGCCCACGGCACCGACAGCTGCCTCAAGTCGCCGTAGTGCTGTCCCACGCCGATGAACTGCACGGGCACGCCTGTCGCATGCACCAAGCTGACAATCGTGCCGCATGCATCTCCAATCGTATCAATCTTGGAAACGATGAACCCATCCAGCCTCCGCCCTTTCCCTAGAGCTCTCGTAAAATTCTGTGCCTGACCCACCGAGTCGTTGCCGACCAGTGCCTCCGCAACTTGCAGGATGAGATCAGGTTTTGCAAAATCAACGAGTTTCTCCAATGCAGCCATAAGCTGAGTATTGGTATGTGCCCGACCAGCAGTGTCGATCAGCACGATTTGATAGTCGTTGGCTGCGGCGTAAGAAACAGCGTCCTTGGCCACATTGGCGGCATCCTTGCCATAGCCCTTCTCGTATATGTCCACAGCACCAAGTTGCTCACGTGCAGTTAGTTCTTTCAGATTGCGTACGTGGAGGTTGAGCTGCTCGACCGCACCGGATCTGAAAGTATCGCCAGCAGCGATTAACACTCGATAATTGTTTTGCAGGAGAAAGTAGCACAACTTGGACAGATTCGTTGACTTGCCGACGCCGTTGACACCCAGAATGGTGATGACAAACGGGCGAGGCTTGACGTTGGAGCTCGCTGGCTGAGTAACCGATTCGATCTGCTGCAGAAGATCCAGGGAGCCCTTAGGTGTCATGATCTTGCGAAGGGAATTCTCAAGGGCGGGACGAAGAGCTGTGTCAACAGACTCAAACGCTGCAGTTTTCTTGCCCACCATCTCTGTCCGAACGCCGTCGCAGAGACGAATCGCAGCATCCCTCGCAACGTTTTTGTTGATGAGATGCTCCTCCATTGATTTCAGCGGCTTTTCAAGATCGTCCTTAGTCATTGTCTTCCCTCCGACAATGTTGCGGAAGTAGCCAGATATTGCTCCAAAGCGCGAGCCAGAGGCACCATCAGCGCCATTCGCTTTGTCGTTCTCGGCGTTTCGCAGAATGTCGTCGACTTCGTCCTCCAGATCCTTCAGCACGAATTGACCCTTCTTCGTCTTGGTGCCCCAACTATCTTGACTTATGGCTTCAGGAGGAGGAGATTTGGTCTCGTCGCCAGCATCTAGACCCTCGTCAACAGCCGAATAGTCGAGAGTCGCACCATCATCTTCGTCCGCCATGCCATCTGGTCCCCAAACTCTGCCCTTCTTGGCTTTGGCCTTCGGCTCGGCCAGTCGCTTCGATTCGTCACCAGATGACGTATAACTGGCCGCCGCATTAGCAGCTTTCCTTGCTCGCCGTGAGCCGCGGCTGCCAGGGCGTTGCTTCTCGCCGAGCAGGTGCGGCGGAAGCGGAGTGGTGGGCCGAGAAGTATCGGGCGTGTCCACGGGCGTGTTCAAACTGGAATCTCCATTTATAGGTGCAGTACGCGACTGCACCTTGAGTAGAGCAGGTTCTTCCGGGGGCGGAGGTCCTCCGTCGTCTCTCTCTTCTGGACTTATTTTCTTCTCCTGTGCTTCTACTCGCGGTGGTTCTGCGGTAGCTGCCCCTCCTGTGCTCTGATCCAGACGCTGCAGTTCTCGATCGAAATATGAGTCGAAGGTGTACTTGGTTGCAGTCGCGTTAGGCCTTTGCAATTGATCCTTGTACACTGTAACGAAGATGGTTCGGACGTCGTCGAGGAGCTTGTCGACCCAAGTGAGGTGCAGTAACGACTGGTAGACTGCCTAGAGAGGTGTCAGTCTGAGGTGCGGCTGCGCATTGATCTTGTACACTTACGACAAAGATCAAGCCAAGGTCCTTCACGAGTGTGTATTTCAGAGTGTACTTGTCGTACTTGTAGGTGGGGTTGCCTGCGGCGTTGGTATTTGGCCGTACTTTCTCTTCGATCAAGACATCGTTGATTAGACTGTTGACGGCAGTCGCACCAATGCCAGAGGTGCTTCGAGACCATAACACCACCCCAGATGTCGTGAGGACTTCGAACGCGTCAAGCATTGTGACGGCGACAGTCAATAATTGCCACAAAGAGTGTGGACAGCGTGCGCGACATTGTCGTCCCGCCGCGCCTCGAAGATGAAGATCGGTTCCGCGGTGACGCCTGCCAAGGACTTTCCGGAGCGGGCCCAGAACTGCCACGACTGCTTCAGCACTTGACCCAGCTTCACATCTGCCTTCGATCCATTAGAGCGCAAGGGCAATCATCTCAATACTAGTAATCGCATTCTCTGCGTCAGTTGATGAGGTGAGTGACATGAGGAGTAAGCCTGGCCTTGACACAATACCAAAATCCATGTACATTGGTTCGGAATTTGTCTTCTAAAACTTTGCTCATGATCGAGGCAGTCCAGTTGTTCATTCTCCTCAGCAAGATCACGATCCAATGTAGAAAGTCTAACCTGGCAGTTTCCCCTAGATGTTCCAAACTGGGAGACACTGAGAGTGTAGCGATGCAGCATGGACGTCCTCTGCCGTTCCTGGTTACTTACCACCAGCGAGAAGCAAACATCAGATCGTCGACTGTCCGAGAGGTTGTGTTATTTGTGGAAGAGCCACGTCTGACACGGTTGTTGGTGGGCGCCTGTTATGCAATAGGATCACTGAAGACCAAAAGCAGACTTGGATACTCCGCTCGTTCATCAGCCGATGCCGGCAACAACCCACATTGTAAACATCGAAAAGGATGCACCACCATCTGGATGCTAAAATCCTGCAGTGTAAGTGTCTTCTCTTCATTTTGCTTCAGGATCCTGCCGTTGCTTTTCATTCAAAAATTCTGCTGCAGCCTCGCGACAGCTGAACACTTTGTCAAAGCTGTCCCTCAGCCACCTCCAGAGCATCTAAAAGACAGACAGCTCAGTATCTGCGCCATAAAGTGATCCTGGTCTTGACCAGATACTATCTATGCATATGCAGACCTCGGGGCGGATGTAACTCAGCCATTGCTTTGATATGGCCAGCCTCAAGTGCAAAGCCTCCGTTGAAGGTTCTGATAACCTACAAAATCTCTACACCAAACGTCTCAAGGATTCACATATGGAGAGCAATGTCACCGTGGTCGCCGAGTCTGATCCCAGAAAGCGCAAAGCCCACAGTCCGCCCGAGAAACCGCCAGACACTGTCAGCAAGAAACGACTCGGCTCCGATCAACTGACCGCACACCACTCCACTTCAGACTCCGTTCCTGTCGACACAGGTTTTACCAATGACACGCAGCTCATCCGTCCTCCGCTCAACTTCTCCGCCACGGTCTTGCGTCGTACCCATATCTACTTCTGCACCACCCCTGACACGGTGAACCCGCCCAGGCCAAGCATGGCAGGCTCAGAAATACTCATTCACATCCACGAAAGCAGCGTCAAGTTGGTGCTCTCAAGTCTGTACGAAGCGGAGACACAAATGCGTACGAGTGGCCTTTATGAGATTGATAGCGTTCTGGGCTTTCTAGCTGCAATCATTGGAGCGTTTGTGTAGCCGACGAATGGCATGGGTATCGACAATGCGGGTCTGGTCTGTGCAATCAGCAGCTTAAGAGGCAGATGGGATATCAATGGGAAGATGGACCGACTACGAGCACGAATGTCCATGGAGAGTAGGAGCCGGCTTGAGGTGTTGATATATCGGCGGTGCCTTGTGGAGATCCTTACAGACATGTGAGGAGATGACAACAGTAAAGAAAGATCGACCTTCGATCAGAGAGAGTGTAGGAAAGCCCTTCCAACAACATGGATGTTCTGGTTGCAAATCTGGGGTTGAAATACAGCCCACTGGCACGCGTAAAGTGGACCTTTCAGCCTCAGCCATTCAGCCACACGTGGCGTAAAAGTGTAGCATGCGGCCGCCTTTTTGACAACTGGCATCGTCGACAACGCCTTATACTCTCGTCGACATCTCCTGTTTCTCACGTCTTCTGCAGCCACAGTACTCGCCCAAGATGCAGCGCCAGCCGTTTGCACCGCCGGCTCAGTCCCCCGAGCTCTTCCACCCACGACCGCAGCACATCTCACAAGTCCCTCATCTACGCTCTCCTCCACCACCCGTCCCATCGCAGTCGCAGTCCCAGCCACAGGTTCAGCCGCAAGCAAATGCCTGGGGTAACCCCTACCAACAATCGCCGCCAAATGGCTTCCAACAAAATAATTTTGGCGGCTTCGTCAACGATCCGACGGCGCAGATGGGCTTCCAGGTCGGCCAGCACGCTGTAGCAGCCGGCCAGAAATATATCGACCAGAACTTGAACCGCTACATCTCGGTCCCAGCGCTCAAACATTACTTCAACGTGTCAAACAGCTATGTGGTGCGAAAACTGCTCCTCGTACTATTCCCCTGGCGGCACAAGCCTTGGACACGGCAGTCGGCGCGCAGTGGGGATTCAGCCAGCGCTCAGATGAACAGCGCGCCACAAACATTCAATTACCTGCCGCCGCGAGATGATCTCAATTCGCCAGACATGTACATCCCGATCATGGCCTTCATCACGTACATTCTGCTGTCGACCGTCCTGGCCGGTATGCGCGGCAGCTTCCACCCCGAACTACTCGGCAGCACCACCTCCACAGCCTTGGGAGTGGTTCTTTTCGAGATTGTCGTCCTTAAAATGGCCATGTACCTCCTCAGCATCAACAACGACAGCCAGCTACTTGACTTGGTAGCTTACAGCGGTTACAAATTCGTCGGCGTGATCATCACGCTCTTTCTCTCCGAGATCCTCACCGCTGGGCAAGGTACAAACAACTGGGCAGGATGGACTTTCTTTCTGTACACTTGGTACGCCAACGCCTTCTTCTTGGTAAGTTTATGTCTCGCTCCGTTGTGCCTCTCTGCTCTTAGCTTTATCGTTATGCTTACAACATGTAGCTTCGTTCGCTGAAGTACGTTCTTCTTCCCGACAGCAGTAACGAGCCCGGCATTCGCGCAGGCGCTTCTTACACCACACATCGCGCACAGAAGAACCGACGAACTTATTTCCTGGCCATCTATGCTTTCCTGATCCAGATGTTCTTCATGTGGATCTTAAGCAGAGAGGAGAGCGCTTACAAGACGGTAGCGAATTCTCTGAGCAATTCTTGAGTATTCTCTTGCGGAAGAAATGTAGAGAGACATTTGGGTGTGCTCGTTATCCCTCGGGCCCCGGCTTACCAGCGGCTCGCAGTCCCGGGGAGGAGCACAAAATCTCAATGCACACCGCGATGTTGGCGAGGGTCGATCGTACTCGGCAGCAAACGGTCTGAACTTGGAATTTTCAAGCTTCAAGGTGTCGGACACGGCTTCAATTTTGGCCGTATCTTTTGCCACGAAGCAGTCAGCATGCCAAGCCCCTCCGCTCAGCCTCACAGTGGCGAGGCTGCGGTGCCCCTGGATATCGGAGATCCCGAATCAGAGTCGCGCAATTAGACGTCGAGTGTCGACCGCGCTTGCAGCTGCAGCTATACTTCTACTGCAGACATGACTGCATGTTTAGTTGTTGTCGGTGGCGGTGGCGGCGGAAAGGTAATTGAGATCGAGATAAGGCACCAGCTCAAGAGCGGCGCCGCTCCCAACGCCCGAAGTACCCAAATCAACGTACACGAGGCTCAGGCTCCAGCACGAGCGAACTGTGGGCTGAGATGCCGGCAGAAGTACGCGGTGTCATGCGACCTACACAGGTAGACAAAGTTAGATGCGAATCATCGAACACAACGGCTATCCAGCACCCGAAGTGCACCTTGGCTTCTAGCCACCCGCGAAATGTATCCCTCACCGCATCAGCAGTCTCTCCCCTCGTCTACGCATGCTGCCTGGAGCCCTTCTTCCGCTCCCCGGGCGGTCCCTGTCTCCCTTAGCAAGCCTGTGGCCCCCCCCCCTGATGACCGGTCCCGCAGAAAGAAGCCCTCCCCAACGCCACTGTAATACAGGCCTCGATGGGTCTTATCCTGCCCCTATCTGACGCCCATGATTGCCCTCTGCGACTTTGTCTCTCCGTGGATCTCTAGGCGCAATCATCACCTCCCGTATGCCCGTTCCCTGCCGTTCCTCGCGACACCCCTTCCCCCTAACTGTGCGTCACAAACTCGTTCTGGTTTTTCGGCCTCTTGCTTTTTAACTCACCTTCTTGCCCCAACAGCGGTCCATCGCTTCATGCACCGACTCCTGCTGACCAAGTCCTGCCTTCTGTCTATCTAACTGTCACCACACGCAGCATCAGAAAAACCCCTCCATTTCCGAATAGGGGGACACTTTACCACCACTTGCATTGCAGCAAAGTACACGTACGCCCACCGGGCCCTTTCGCTCCCTCTCCACGGTTCTTTCTCTTTTACTCTCTCTTCCCTTTCCTTTATTTCTCCTTTCGTTGCCCACCCAACCACCTTCCCCCTTCGAAATCTCAAGTCTCCTCTGTCGACCCTCTCACCTCCATCCCGACGTCCACCCAAATCTCCCCATTCATAAGGTTTTAGCCAACAATGACGCATCCAACTCGGGTAGAAAAAAGACGGTGACAAAAGAATCAATGGAGACGCATCGGGAAGAAAGGGAAGAAAGAACAGACAACGCAGACAGACATATACGGTGTCGAGAGCTCTTTGGTGGGGTATTTCAACGGGTCGCATTACAGCCAATTCCCCTCCTTCAGAATCTCCTCGCTGTATGTACAGGTGGATACAGGACGGTAGACTGAGAGAGATGATGACATTCTCCAACATTCATAAGTCAGAGAAAACACGGAGCACGAGACCGGCCTGAGCGACGAAGACTGATAACGACTGACGATTCCAGAGACGCCATGCACGATTGATTTTGATCGTATGTGAGCGGGGTAGCTAGTGTTCTTGATGGTGGCGGATGGAAGACGGCCTCGTCGTCTACTACAGTCTACACTGCGATCAGCGGGCGTCTTTGCCGGCTTTGAGGCATTATTGTGTATTTGCTTCATGCTGAACACTACAGATCAAGATGGCGGTCCTCTGGCCGCCATTTCGTCGAAGTTGAAGTCTGGTCGTAACTTCGTAACCGCTGTAGAAGTCTTGGTAGATTGAGCAAGGACTAAGTCTCTAGACCACAACTCTGAGTCCCAATAGATAATGAGGATATTCGGATATAGTCAAGGTAGTTTAACATATAGCCAGCCTTCCAGCCTGTCGTTACACAACAGCAGCCATAACCACTAGCTGTTCCTACGTGGTTCTTGTTCTTCGCGCCCCTTCTAATATGTGAATATCTCACGATCGAAGTCTTTACTGTACTCGCCTAGTAAATATGGTCAACGATGTTGAATTCTCTGTGCCCGGCAGAAACATTGCGGTGACCGCGAGAGAACAGCCTCAAGAAACGATTATACTGCAATTACTTTGCGCGAATCCGTCTAGTACATGTCCTCGTACGGTGCGAACCTGTAACGTCCTGTCAACATTAATACATGTGACGGTCACTTACCGCAGAAACCCCCAATATGTGCTGAGTACTTGCACCACCCCCAACCCCCGATTAGCCAGTCGAGGAGGGGAAACAGGCCCCACCTAGAACTAGCACCAGCACCAACATCAATATCTCCCGAGGGTGACGAGGTGAGGGGCAACGAAACTTCGGGTCCCAGGAGTGAACGTGCTCAGGAGAGCGAGCCTGGAGCCCAAAAGTCCTGCAGGGCCGTTCATTACCGGTCTGGCAAGCCGGGTTCCCGTGTCATGCAGGCTGCAAGGTGCTCGGCTCGATAGTCTGCATGACCGATCATAGTCGGACCACGACTTCTGAAACTGTTCCCCAGTTCCAGCCAACCGGAGAAAGTGTTTGGTAGACAGTTGAAGGCACGTGCCGGGCAGGGCTTGTGTAGCGAATATTCCTCGAAGCACAACGCTGGTCGTGAGTCGCGGTTGCAGATTGGCTGTGAATAGGTGGGTCTCGTAAAGTGCTCCTCCCATCCATCTAATTCGAGAAAATCGTGCAGTGCCGTACTCCAAAATCTGGGATAGAGTGACAATACCTATGGCTGGCGTGTTCAGTGAAACGCATGTACGGAAACACAGTCAACTCCTTTTCGAATGCGGCTCTCTTTGCGCACGCTGTAGGCTTGGTCGAATGTTCAGCCGAAACGACTATATAACAGAATTATTCCGGTTTATGCTCAGTTGACCGGGGCGCGACTAGATCGTTCTTGACAAGCATGCTGCGGCATTGAATTCTGGCTTGCAAATATCACCAACATGGGATGCTTTGTTCGGCAGTGTTCTTGAGGTCTCGTGGTCATCGGCGATGAGAAGCAAAAAATGCCAAATGCTAGCCGGAAGACGTGATCACCAAGGAGTAAATCGTTGCAGATCTGCAAGAAATCGTGACCGCGTCAAGTCCAAGGAATGGCCTAGCCGAGCTAGCTGAAGGAGTGTGGATCGTTGCAGAGCCAATGTGGGCAGCGAGGCCCATCAGACATTGACCGGTTGCGGAGAGTCGTTGGAGCCGAAGGCGAAAGGCGGCCATGAAATCCACGAGGTTAGGACCCGTGACGTGAGCCGTTTCGGGTGGGATGATGGAGAGGCTGCTTTTGATACCAATACTCATATGGGCGCGAGGGTTACCAGACCGTCCTTCAAAAAAGCGAGTGCGCCACCTTGTGCATCCAGACTCCCTCACACATATGTGGCAAAAGCGTCTCGTAGCCTGCAGAACAGTTCTGGGACGGTGGCCATGCAGTCGTGGCAAGCATGGACAGAGACCCCCGTATGTCGGCTTCACTTGGAGCAGCGACTAAAACAATGCGGACAAGTCCTCGGGTGGTTGCAATACTGTAGGATCTATCACCATTGTCGAGGCGTCGGTGGTAAAACTTAGCTCGGTGATCTTGCAAAGGGGCCCAAAGTGATGACACTTCATTGTCGACCTAGTAGTGGGTCCCGCTCGCACACGTGGAGCACCGCAAAGCATGGATGCAGCAGGACTTTCAGTTGGTGCAAAGTCATCAAATGCGAGATTCGGCGGTGTGCTGAACCATGGGTCAGGGACCAGTCTCCGGGCCTGTTGGGGGTTGCCGGCTTGCTTCAGCCCGAGCAAGCGGGTCCTGTCGCGGACATCCCTACAATTCTGGGCAATTTATTGTGGCCCCTGCCTCTTTGTGGGTTCTTTTGC
The DNA here is from genome assembly GCF_000365145.1 of Cyphellophora europaea CBS 101466. Classification (NCBI taxonomy): domain Eukaryota; kingdom Fungi; phylum Ascomycota; class Eurotiomycetes; order Chaetothyriales; family Cyphellophoraceae; genus Cyphellophora; species Cyphellophora europaea. The sequence continues at coordinate 2,170,056 of NW_008481810.1, read as the reverse complement.
TGCTGAGTCAAGTGTTTCCTGCTAAGGAAGCACTGCTCAGTCAGCGGAATGATGATAGTGAAGTCCTTTGTCTGGGTTCGTCCGGAACTACGCTGATATAGGCTGTCCAACTTGCCGCGCGGCCGCTCAGCTAGTCGACGGTATTGGTTCTCTCGCACATCAGGGTTCGGCTCGTTGCAGGACCTCGCAGGTCGGCGTATGCCGGGAGGTATTGACAGTGTCCAGCACTGCCAGCACGGTCAACCGTTGCAACAGCCGCACCTGTGGACTGAGGCTAGTTTGATTCATACAGTGGGGCGTTGAGATAGTCATCGATATGTCGCGGGCCTGAGCCTTCGAAACGTCAGCCAATGACATTGTGGGCAGACGCCTGTGCTATAGAGTTAGTAGGTCATCTTATGCACCAAGAGTGGTTCGCACGGAGAATCTCATCGGATTAGTGCTTATTCGACGCTCATCCAAAGTCCCATGAGCCCTGAATCACCTCTCATGATGAAGTGGTGCGGTTCTTGGCTGGTGTCGTTACATGGTTGGAACCACATTGGCACCTTCTGGTGGCGACACTGGCTGAAGAAAGGGGCTTCATGTAGGTGCTTAGCTCGCTCCACCGGGCTACCAAAAGCGGGCAGCGATTTCTTGCCACAGAGGTAGCGTGGTAAGCGCAGGGACAATTCGATAGCGACCTGGCTCCCAGCAGCATTGCAAAGGACAGCCTACCCACGGCAGCGCTGCAGAAGGCTGTGTTGGGTCACTCGGAAGGCTTTATAGTGGCTGAACTCTTTTGTACGAGGCAATTGCCCGATTCAGAGAAGTGCAAAGTTGTAACGACGAGTCTGAAGGGGGTAAGAAGTCACGACAGGTGCGAGGCGGCCAGGATCGGTCGTGGTGAGGACTGGCGGGGCGTGGAACCGTGGGAGAGGTTGCATGATGTCGCCACCGTATCGATTTGCAAGAGCGCCGCTTGCTGTCAAATACGTTAGACGAATGAGGACGTCGCAGAAGCGATACTGTTGCGGCAAAGGTTGTGGAAGTGAGAAGGAGAAGGCGACCACGGCAAAAGCACGCCTTCCGAAGGGACGGGTACGAACCAATCAGAGCTTCGGATCGACATTCTCGATACCCCGGCTTGGATCGACTTGCCCGATCAATGTACAGATTAATTACCGTTCTTGTCTATGGCCGTAATGCGTTGAGTTCCCTGAAAACGGCTATAGGTAGGCACCAGGGATCGGGGTGTGTTGATAGAAGGTCGCAGAAAACATGATGTGGAATTGGTCTTGGTACACCTTCCAAGCCCGTCCAGATTACTAAGACCGGCTTCCCTTCTTGTTGGGCCTGCGATCCGGCTGGGCGAATCTATGAGCGACAGGGGAAACACAGCATCCGTATGAGGCGCTGTCTTCTGGAATGCCGTCATCTCACTGTTTCGTCCTTTGGAGCTCCCGCGCAGTAGACACAAGGCAGGTACAGCTGGCCATCCTACAGTACTAGTCAGCAACACGCGACTTTGTCAATAGCTACCGGATTGATCGATAATTACTCAAGTAGGCAGGGCTAAAGTGCGTGACAATTGTATTGTATCCTTCGAGAACCGCTTGCCATGCCGGTCGATGTTAGACGATCGATCCACTACTAAACTCGATTCGAATGGCATGGAATACTCGATCCTCTCTCCTAACTCGTGGTGTGCAGAATCGTCGATCAGTCCCGAGCAGCAACACCTCGCTTGATAGATAGCATTTGTCAGATAGATGCATCCCTATACCGAATTGTCAATCATTTCAGACCGTCTTGAACACTACATGCGTGTCCGTGGTAATCGATCGGAAGCTTGCGCCCTGTTGGCTCTAGTCGCCGAGGCTGGAAGTGGCTCTGGTGGCTTGTCCAAATGACGAAGCCCTACCTCTACTCGGCTCTCGGGCGTATCGTATCCCCCAAAATGCCTCGTTCAGCTTCTTCGCCTAGATGCCACATATGTTGTGCACTGCTTCAATGACGTTCGAGAGACAGTGAGCTCGTCCGCTGCTCCGGGGCTAGACTGCTGCCTTTCGCGTGGTTGCACGAAGCTAACGATATGCAGATGTAGTCAGAGCGAGGTGGCGAGAGACTGCGGTAAGCGAGACTGGTGGAATTATAAAGGCTGAATTCTAAGGGGCAAATTCTTTAGATAAGCTGCTGTCAATGGCCCTTTGCGATGGCCAGTGGCCACCCCGGTAGCCTCGTGACAACACAATAGAACGAATGAGCACAGTATCGTACACTGCCAGCAGCTAATGCGGCGCTCCTGGAGCATTTCGCTTCATCCTTCCTCCTGCATCATCAGCGGCACGTCTCCCAGTTCTTTCGCTGCACACCATCGCGCTGTCCGGATCGCTGGGTCCCACGTGGATGCTCTGGTGCCTGTCTTGGTGCCTGCCCGTGGCGACATGGACCACCTTCTTGATTTGTCGTGCACAAAGGCAATCAGCGGCCGGTCGTGCTAGGCGGCTTACCATCCCAGTGCTTGAGCATCTGCCTGAGAGCCGTTGTCCACTCGGTCTTGGTGGCTTCGACAAGGCGGTCGAATTCGGCTTTGGTTGGCTTCTTGCCACCCCAGGTATGTGGTTTCGCTGCAAGGACCCGTGCATGTTTCGCCACAAGATTCCTAAGCAAAGAGTTAGATCGGGTTGCAGGGTAGACTGAACATTCACCCAACGTACTCTCGTTCCATCTTGACAAGCACCAACCAGCAAAAGTTCCAGCTGCGGACGCTGTTCGGATCGTTGACCACGAGCTGCTTGGCCTCGTCCAGGCACTCGGAGCTGAAAGGTATGCGCTTGGTCAGTCCACGAAGTTCGTTCAGCAGGTTATTCGAGTTGACGTAGTGGCGCCACGCGCTGGTCATGGGCTCTGTGACCTCGGCCGAGTCAAGGTACGCAAAGATCTTCTCGATGCGACGCAGTTCCGTAATCGTGTTGACCCGGTGCGTCCTCAAGGATTGGATCAGCTGATCTTTGTTGTTCTGCAGCCATGTCAGTGAGCTGAGCCCCGAACTTGAGTGCGCGATGCGAAGCAAGACCGAAGCAAGGAGAGATACACACAAATGGAATTTATAGGAAAGACAAATGAAAGGGGTGGGATCAAAATCACACGCATGGACAAAGGAATTTACAAAAATGAAGCCGGGACTAACTTGGCTCATCGCCCGAGGGTCGACTGGCGTACCCGGGGACACAAGCTGATACTGCCGGGGTGAGCGTCCTGACGTGGACGTGGGCGAATGTCGTGACATCGTGGCGTCGATCTCTGCTGCGTGTAGTCCAGCGAATGTTGGTTCGGAGGCGGGTACGTCGATCGGATCGACCTGCTGAGTAGAAGGCTGCCTGTCCTGCTGTCCAGAAGAGGTCGCGGGCTGATCAGTATCTGCGATATCTGTGAGAATGGGCTGTAGATATAGTATAAGGTCTTGGAAGCTTGCCTGAAAGCTCGGGGCTGTCCTCCATACACGCACTTTCCCGTCAATACTGCAGGTTTGACGTCGGAATAATGTTTTGGTATGTAACGGCTGAGGAGCTAAGATAGTCGAATACGCGCCTGCAGCATACGTCGAAACCAAAACACTTAAGGTAGAGGGTGTGGTGAAAAAATTAGTCAGGGTGCAGCAGCTCGGGCAAGGAATCGTAGTGCCCAAGGCGGAGAATCGTTCTTGAGGTCAAGGCTGGACTAGAGCAGTACACTTTCCAAGACCAGTAATGTAGATGACGAAGAGACGGGCGTTTGCTTTTGTCCTTCTATGTCCGATGAACGATTGTGCAGCATGCTTTTCCCACCCCGAGAGAGGCGCACAGGGCCCTCTTATGGTATGAGGGCAGCGAACCTGCGGTCAAAGAGGTCAATTGACAGGCGGAAGAACCTCTCGTAGCCAAGTGCCTTTCTGGGCGTGAGCATCATATTGCCGGGTCAGTTCGTTACCACTCTGACAGGCAAGCAAAAGGTCCAAGGCACTCTGAGACCCCCTGCTGGCGTTAATGACATAGTACTTGTCGTGCTATTCATCAGCCCTACGGGCGACAACCGCAAAATGGCTAGTGGCTGAGATCGTGGCCAAGTGGTCAAGTGGGCAAGATCAGGGGCAGTATTCAGCTCCTAGGGCTGTATACACTCTGGGGGAGCATCTAGTCAGAACTTAGGTCATCGTTGGCGACTAAGCATCACGTCATGGAACGATTGGAAGCTTCAATGGGGGTCAATCGAGAAGCTGCGATGATGGTGGCGGATCATAGCCTTGCCGAAGAGTGGCAAGGGAGACGCGAGAACGTGCAGGACAGACGCTTTGGGACAAAGCTGTGGCTGATGGTGCCGCCAAGATTAGTGAGATGGCTTGATTCTGATATGTCTTGGACCCCACGTTGCCCAATCGGGTAGAAGCTGAGCGTGGTTCGAGAAACTGGTAATCTTTTGGCCCGAAGAATCCTGATCCGGGGCTGGTGCTTATGCCAGAGCCTTGACGGTGACTCGAGACTGGTAGGAAGTTCCGACAGCCGAGTCTCTGTAGAAGCTAGTTGTTCGATCGGAAACGATACACTGTTGTATGCGGCCCACTCAGCATGAGAGGTGTGTACGAGGCTGTGCATCGTCTACCAGTTACCCGGTCTCCGGCCTGCAACGGCCCGCCGAGCAAGATTCAGGCCAGCACGAGCATCAGTATCCGTACCACAGCCCTGCATTAGAAGGGGACTTCCATCCTGGTGAGACTAACTGATTCGGATCATTTGCAAGATCCTAGCAGACTTCTGGTAGGGCGGCCCAAGCTGAAAGCCCCATACATGCAGTAGCGCACCACATTGTCGGCACCTAGTCGTTGCGAAGCCGTGCAATCAGAGGCTTCTGAGAAGACCTTGTACGACAAGCGTCAACGTCGCGCTCACCATCCACAGGCGCCCATAGGCCATACCAAGGAGATGCCATCGCCTTTGTATGCTCATTTGCTTCAGTTGCCCGCCACAGCTAGCTTACTGTGCATCTCCAGGCAGTGAATATGCAGCCTCAGCTCCAAGGATGTTTCATTCCATGTAAAGACGCATCAGTCAGCAGACTTGTTTTCTTGAGGCTCGTTCATCGTGGACCACGTGGGCCCGAAGGAAGACCACCTGGACGCTGTCGGGGAGGAGGAGCTGTACCGTAGGAATTTGGAGTCCCCGAACCGGAGTATGGGTTGCCTCCGCCACTGGCCCACGGGTCAGAAGCAGACACGTAAGGCGAACCCCCGCTCCCTGAATCGTAGCTATTTGCCGATCCAGAAAAAGACGACTGGCCTTGGGGCGCAGGAGAGCTTCTCCCGCTACTTCCACCCTGTAGTCGCGCACGGAGACGATCTCGTGATCCCATCGCAGCTGGGGTTGCCGAAGCTGTGTTCTGAAAACTGCCTGCCCGCTGACTTGGGAGGGGTCTGGCGGCCGAGGACTGTTGAGCATAAGATGGAACCGCGCCTGCCTGCTGGCTCATGGAACCGTCATGCGACCGCAGAGACTGTGGTGTTGGACGGGGTGCTCGAAGGCTCTGGGGTTGTGGTGCCGCTGCCGCCGCTGGCGCAGGCGACGAGTCCCATAGGTCTGAAAGTCCTCCTTGTCCAGCTGAGCTGTTTCTTCCAAAGTCCGGTTGACTACCGTATTGCGAGCCATATCCGCCGCTATACTGACTGTAAATATTTTGTTGCACTACCGGAGCGGGCGCTGGCTTCTTCGGATCTGGTGGAAGCCACTCAGGAAATGTCCGACCTTTCTCTGTGTAATATGCACGGAGCACGTTGGAAACGTGTGAACAGTCTTCATAGTCCGGGTCGTCCTCCTCCGCGTCCTTTGTCAAAGCTTTCCGAAGTGTGGCAATGCGCGATGAGAATGTGCTTGACCAAGTCGAACTTGCCGCGTTCGGGGGCGGAGTGGGTGCGCCGTATGGCGGCGTTGAAGTCGTAGAGTTGCTGGACGTGAAGTACGAGAGATACGACGCCATTTCCGCTGCAATAGGAACAAGGTCTCTGCGCTTCGACAATGGTGAGGACGTGAGCAGTTGGTGCGTACAGAGAGGGTTCGTCTGAAGCAACGAGGGGTTTCGGCGCGGATGCGCTACACCCGCTTGTTGCTCACTGACACAGCAGAGGCAGCGGGCCCCACTTCCCCAATAACTGCCCGTAAGGCTGCCTCTAGTATACCATTGAGCGTGGCATTATTGTTCTCACATCTACTGTCTGGCCGATATCACATAGTACACGATCCGCAGAGGAAAATCGAAGAGTGTGGCTGGCGATGAGCACGTAGTGATAGCAGTATCCTCTTTTGTGTTGATACAAATTCCATGGCACATGGATACCAGGCATAAAGGAAACCTCTGCCAGTAGTGGGGAGGCATCTATATTCATTACCTTGCAAGAACACACGCCCATTACTACTCCAACACATCTCGGTTTCACTGCTTGTAGCCGTCACAGGCGTAATTGACCCGAGCTCCATGGACCCTTCCCGAATTCTCAGAATCATTTGTGTACAGACCGTAGTTCGTCGGCCGTGACCCGCTATGGTTTCTGCAATTTGCATTGGTGAGCTCACAATGCTCGGGAGAGGGCGCTCTTGTCGACCTTGGACATGTTCAACGGGCACCCTGGTGCTAGTGTGAGATAGGAGCGAGCCATACGTCAGTGCGATGGCTGTTGATCGGATCGAAGGATGCCCGCTCTCAAAGTGAGCAGGTCCTGTTCAGTGGACAAAAGCTGTCTCTACCACTGGGCCCTTCCGATTCATACTGCTGCATCTGACCTGGCTGCGAGTTATAGTGGCTATTAGAGAGTGGTTGTCCCTCGAAGGCCACCCTAGAAATAATCTAGTCAGCATTTCCCCTTCTCGTCTCACGTCCTGTGGCTCATAGGACTGTCTGCCAACACGCTCGCGCTGGCATCAGTTGGAGTTTCGACAAAATCGCCACTTTCGGTGCCGGTAAGCTCTGCATCGCCCGCGCTCAGAGCACTGTCATCGTCATTCCAGATTTCTCTGCTCTCGCGCTCAACACGTCTCATTGCGCTTGCAACCTCGTCCAGCCGCAGCACCACATCCAACACGCCACGATTTACTTGTTGGAAATAACGATCGTTGGCCTCCCTTCGTCGTCTAGCAAGTTGAATATCCCTTTCGGTTTCTTGCTCCAACGTTCTGTCCCCAGACGCGCTGTTGCTGCGACTGCCACGCTTGCTGCTTGGGAGGCCAAAATTGGTGCCTGCACTGACATCGCCTCCTTCAGCATCGACATTCTCATGGTCCGTGATCTCGTCAGCTTCACTCTTCGCCCAGGCTTGAGCCAACGATAATTGTGCAGTCCTCAAATCCTCGAGCGCCTTGGCATGGTCTGCGCCAAATACATGCGACGGATTCATAGCGGACAGTTCGACGTCCGCCAGCGTCTTCTGCATCTCTGCCCAATGGCTTTCTGCCCTGAACTCATCGACACGAATGGATGGGTGGCGAAATGAACTCCCAGAGAAAGAAGTAGCCGGCGGTATTTTGGACGGTCGAGGCAACCCACGACTCCGATTAGTAGAGTCTTGATCTCTTCGCTGACTCTCGTCTGGGAGAACCAACGAGATGTGCGATGCATTTTTGGACGGTGGGCCCTTGAACAACGTTGGTGGAGGCAGCCGAGCTGTAGTTGTTCTGTTCTGGCCTGCCAGCTTGGGTCTCGCCGTTGGCGGAGAGTGGCCATCTCCAATCGGTGTCTCGAGCTGCGGAATATTTCGCGATGAGCCCGCCATCCTGATAATGGCAGAGAGCTGGTGCTCTCACCAATCGTTTGTTTGCCTCCGTTATTATTGCATTGACCAAAGTAGAGGCAGGAGTGAAGTCGAGACAGCCTCCCAGAGCTTATAGTAGACGGCAACTCGTGTCAGAAGATCCACCGGATTGCGCAAAACTCGCTGCTGGCCGCCGGAGCAGATCTTCACGTGACACTGTAATCTTGGCCAAAACGCACACTGAAATCCGAAGCTTGGCTTTTCTCAGGACTGCATCTAATCGCCAGCGACCTCACTACTCTTCGACACCACCTCCTCCGATCGATCTCTGTCCATCAACGTCGCCAGTAAGCCCTCCTACTCGATCTCTGCCACGCGCACTGGTCTTTCCCACGACCCTATATCCGTTGTCCCGCTCCAGCCTCTGCGCAGAGTCCCGCAAACAGGCCTGCGCCCGCCATTCCCAAAATCGCCGCACAAGCAAAAAGACTGACACACATTCTACAGAGATGACCAACAGAGGCAAGCCCCGCGGTCTCAACGCCGCCCGCAAGCTCGTACAAGCCCGCAAGGACGGTCGTTGGGCCGACCTGCACTACAAGAAGCGCCTGCTCGGCACCGCCTACAAGTCCTCGCCCTTCGGAGGTTCCTCTCACGCCAAGGGCATCGTGCTCGAGAAGGTCGGCGTCGAGGCCAAGCAGCCCAACTCTGCCATCCGCAAGTGTGTGCGTGTCCAGTTGATCAAGAACGGCAAGAAGGTCACCGCTTTCGGTACGTCTCAGCACCCCCAAGAGTATGGAAGAAGAGTTTGGTGGGAGCGTGATTGCTAACGGCGAGGACTAGTGCCCAATGACGGTTGCCTCAACTTCGTTGACGAGAACGACGAGGTCCTGCTCGCCGGTTTCGGTCGTAAGGGCAAGGCCAAGGGTGATATTCCCGGTGTGCGATTCAAGGTCGTCAAGGTGTCTGGTGTCGGTCTGAGCGCTCTATGGAAGGAGAAGAAGGAGAAGCCCAGATCGTAAGCGGCGAAATCGTGATGGAGAATCGACAACGTGTACGCTCTCAGGAATTCCAATCTTGAGGCGATACAATCTCATGCATGGGGCAGTGGGTCTTAGATGAAGGGGCCCAAACGGCCGCACTTTTGATGTGACGGCTCGCCAAAAGACAATGCTGCAAGCAATAAGGACTTCCGCAGCGCCTACGAGGGGTTGCAGGCCGAATGGTCGTGAAGGCCATCGTGCTCAGCCTCAAATGAAAACAATTTCAACCCACATCAGACTCCAGGTCCTAACTTAACTGTCGCTATGGCATCCATGCCTTGGGGAGGCGTTCTCAGAACAAACAACGGTGAACCCTGGCGAAGACGGAACCATTCTTATTACTATGAACGCCTGAAGCCGTCTATTGCCAAACACCCGCTGAAACCACCACAAATAGGCATGTACTTTTTGACAATTCGTCCACCCTATAAGGGCAGACCGACGTAAACCTCACATTCAACCATCGCTGCGACAAAGTCAGTGGCACCTCCATAAGCCTCAAACCCGATCAGTGCACAATATCAAGCGGATCCCTCTTCAACTCATCGTTCAGGACAGTCAATCCCTTGCGTCCTTTTCGCCCCCTCTCAGTGCCCGTGGGGCTCTTCTGCTCATCGCTAATAGGACTTCTAGCTTCATCATCTTCATCACTCGCGCTTGGACTCGGGGGCTGGGAATCCCTAGGTCCACGGCCCTTCATCATCTACTCCTGGTCAGCATCTCGCGTTTGACTTGGGCTATGTCTGATGCAACTTACCCAGCTCTTCACACCTCCAATCAGACCTAGCGCATATCCTTGAGCAAATTCCTCGCTCTTGCTCAGACCCAGCTGCAATCTGCCTGGACTATCACCTCTGGCACTGCCGGCACTGCCCGGGACCTCTAGGTGCTTGAGATGCTCCGTGCCTGTCGGACTCTTCAAGGTAGTGCTGCTAAGGCCATCGTCGCTCTTCATCCGCCTTAAGAAGGGTGCCGGACTGCTGGGCCTGCTGTTGCCACCAAGCCAGAAAGACCTCAGGTCTCGGCCTACCTCTCCACCAGCTGCCGTCCAGTTGGTTTTGATGGAGTCTCTCAGCTCTGACACGTGTCGTTTGATGTCCAGCTCGTTCTTTTTTAACCAACTGACATTGAGCTCTTGCCTGGTCGTGCCTCTCTTCAACTGCCGGCTAATGTATTTTTCGTAATCCCTCACAATCTTTGTGATGATGCCGGTGGTACTGACACCCTCCGTACGTTGGGTTACCAGAAACTTGCCCTGCTTCTTGATCGGCGCGTAGATATCATCTCCCTCGGCCGCACCGTAAGGATCGTCATCATGCGCGACATAGTCGATTCTGTGCTCGGCAAGGAATTCGGCGGTCACGACCCACGGGCAATTGGGCAGCACCTCGTCTACCCACTTGCAGTGACGTACGGTTTCGGCACGCTCGGCACCGGAGAGCACGGTGAGACCCTTGCGGCGCAGTGTCTCTGCGTCGCCTGTTACGCCAACGATGAGATAGGTGTTAGGGAAAATGGTCTTGGCTTGCTCGAGTTGGCGCATGTGGCTGAGGTTGGATTGTCAGTAAGCATGAAAGATGGGGTCTATGGGAATGGGAGGTGCGTACCCGAGATGGAAGAGGTCGAAGACTCCGTCAGCATAGACGCGCACGGGACGGCCTGCCGGCGGGGAATTTGTCTTGTAGCCGCCAGCAGGATGAACGAGTTCCTTCGGCGGCTGCTCCATGGCACGGTCCTCCTCGGAATTGTCGACGTTGATGCTCTTAGCATTGCTGGTAGCACGCGTCTTCCTCTTTGTCTTCGATTCTATGTCCTGACTATCTTCCGTGGTGCTGCTGGGCTCGCCAGGGTCATGGTGCGCGATCTCGGCGTCATGCGACGTGTCCATGCCGTTCATCGCTGCGTCCGTGGCGTTCGACTTTGTGCGTGCCCGCTTATTAGGGGGCACACCGGCGCTGTCGACGGAGTTGCTTGTAGCATGCTTTCGTCGCGTGTTGTGCGAGGGTGATTCGGCCAGCTCTTCGCCAGAGGCATCACGCGAGGACGGTTGCAGCATGTCTGCAGTAGAGGACTTTGCGAGCTCGGAGGCAGCTGTTCGCTTGCGCTTCGCGGACCCTGTGGAAGAAGGAGACGACATCTGTCGGGACTGGTAGAATGGAGCTTGCTGAAGAAGATATACAGAAGCGGAAGTGGGCGATCTTACGGTCTCGGAAAGGGGTGTGGTACCGGAGTCCAGGGCCTGAGGCCGCACCAGATTGACCAGATGCTACACGTGCCTGCCAAGTTTTGGGAGGCCCTGACGTTTAACCAGTAAACAGGAGATTGGCTTATACGAAGAACATCGATAGATGGGGGCAGTATCAAGACCTTGAATCGATGCTATCTGGTAACTTGCAAGCTGAGTTTGTGGGGAGGGGTTGTCCGCGTCTCTTGACAGGCGCGGGATATCGACGCAGACACGTCACGGACGTCGAGAGACGAGAGACACATTAGCTGTGCTTCCGCCAAAAAAAACAACTTTTTGGGCGCTTTTAAACGTCATCTTGCGTTACAAGACCACTAATTGATTTGAGCCACTTCGAGCCGGGTTTGCTCAGCCACAGCTTGGGAGGCGAAAGCGATATCCCTGCAATGTCTGTCACTACTTCTAGGGATCAGAAAGGGTGGTGGAAAAGATGGCATGAGTGCAATATTTTGGGCCTATGAACAAGCACCCACTCGTGCCAGCCACAGGCATCTGCGAAAAACAGAGTCTGGAGGCTTGCCTTCCTACGCCACACGTGCTGCCAGCCAGCAAGATAAGGTCTTCCATCTTCCATTTCCCGTCCCAAGCGTGTGCACATCAACATTCATGCATGCATCAGACTCGTATCGTTGCGCTGCCAGCCCTGCAACGGACTATCTAGGCTGCCACACTGCTTGCATCTTCTTTATTCGATGAATGGGGGTATCGTCCTTCGTGAGAATGCTCGTCACCGTAGTCCAAGGCAAGGTGCGTGGTCAAAAAGATGTCTAAGTCTCCTTCTTGCTGTCCCCTTCGTCAGCAACCGCCTTGATGGTTGCGGTATCGTTGCCATCCGCCGTCTTTTGTTGCTCCTGCGGTCCTGGAGTCCCCTCACGCTCGCTTCTGATTGGGTCAACATCGGACGTATCGGGGTTGGTTTTCTTGATTTGGTTCTCGGTGTCTTTGTCCTCCTCGGTATGGTCAAACATGTCTGCGTCGTCAGAGTCTGTCAGAACTTCAGTGCCGTCTCCCAGGAGGATGATTCTACCACGGCTGCCGAACCCACTTCTGTTCCTCTGATCGAGGTCCAATTCATACTCATCAGGGCTTTCGTGACCGTACTGATGTCGCACACCGGGACCCCGGAACTCAGCTGTGTTGCGTTAGTATACAGACTCGAGGTCAGGAACTAGGACTGACTTGCCGTACTCGGGCGGCGCACAAGGGCCATCCCCATCTGCCACGCGCTTGGCTATTAATTCGTACCATTCTTCCTTGGTACGGCCGTGCAGCAGACCGACCACGATCATGGTCATGTTATCACAGCCAACACCGCCGGTCTCGCTGTTTGAGGCCAGACAATTGTCCATCATATTCTCGCAGATCGATTGCAGGTCCTGCTTCGCTGCAATACCTCTTCTGACGAACTCCACGACGGCTTGAGAGGACTGGCAATCCCAAATTCCTGACTCGATTAGTATTGAGCCGTTCTTGGGACCATGTGGGCCTACCATCACAAGCAATGACGAGAAACTCATCATCGTCTGAGACCTCGTGCGAAATCACATCGGGGAAGGCCGTCACAATTTGTTGCTCGGGTGAAAGGTCGGCACTCTTCTTAAATTCAAAGTCGCCGATGGCACGCGACAGAGCGAGATTGCCATTGACTCGACCGAAGTCAACGAAGCCACCGGCGGCGCTAATACGAGCTTTCTCGCCTACAGCGCGTGAACGTCTGGACAAATATCTCCGGAACGGTGAGCGAACCTACCTTCATTCTGAGGTTTGTGGTCGAATGACAGAGGCTTCGCCCGGCCTTTGACACCGAGCACTGATCTCGAATCTCCAGCATTCGCCTAGACGTGTTAGTGAATGTTCTGAGACGAATGCGACTAATTTTCAGCATACCACCCAAATCTTGTCCTTAGAGATTATGCCAACCGATGCAGTGCAACCAGAAACCTCGTCCTCGTATCTCGTATCTGTAGCCGGTCAGTAACCGTGCCCGGTAGTCTGGTGTACGGCTCGATCACCATTGAGAATAGCCCGGTCTGTAGCGAGAAACCCATCTTTCAAGGCCTGTTCAATATCACCTTTCGAATAGGCTTCTTGCTTGGCCACGATCTTATGGATGTTCTCGCCCGCGAACTGGGCTACCTTTTCTCCGCCATGGCCATCGTAGACACCAAAGAACGACAGTCTTTTGTCGGGTGGGGCGGCTTGTTGTTGCTTGCCCTCTTTCTCGGTTTGTAGATCGAGGATCGCTGCATGTGCATCTTCCATGCTTATACGCCATCCCTGCATGGCCGATAGGCCGAACACGACGCAGTCATCAGCACCCTCGTGGGAGATCTAGAGTAGATATCAGCGCTGAGCTTTTGAACCACGAGTATGGCAATCCGCCAACATTTGTCCAAAAGCCATGGGGCACGAGAATATTGTCGTGATGTAAGCGGACGAGTGCGTGCGGTTATTCACCTTTTCTACAACAGGCTCTGACAAGGTCTGACCCATGGTGACTGATTGTCACTTGATGATGAACGTAGAGTTTGGTGAGTGTTCATATACTTGGGTCCTGCTTTTCGAAGATCGTGATTGAAGGCGGATGGAAGAGGCACGAGGCACGAGGCACGGACGTGGCAGACTTCACACTAGCTTGGTGGGGCGGCGTTCGCAGGGTCTGCTGGTGGCGATACGGGGGCGGCGGGGACGAAGAAATTGGATCTCGAGCCTAACAAGAGAAGGCGCACGGAAACGCGACTTGCAGTGCGGACGATGAGCGGCAGGAATAGGATGTTGCTGCGTAAAATGACGACAGCAGCAAAGATGCCAAAAGACACGAACAGGGTGCGAACGGTGGAGGAGCTGCAGTTCCAACGCCAAGCCATGAGCCGGGCGCCTCTGGCTTCCAACACGCTTCCAGACCGACCTTGACAGGCATTCAGTGGTTCTCCAGCTCGCCATATGTCTCCCATCAGTACTGCTGTTGTTTTTCTATTCATCAATATGAGTTGTTCTATATCCAACATGAGTTCTTTCACATTGTAAACCATCCTGCCCATGTTTTATACCCACGCTACCCGCTACCTCCCAGTCAGCATAGTACTCGTGGAGAGGAGCCAGCCATATCATGCCCGGGGACTAGGTCAGACGCCGGTCCGACTGCATGAGCAACCGTACCTTATCAATTCTCTTCGCCAGGCAGTCTTCACCAATCCTCTGCATGCGTGCTCGGCCACCTCACCATAGCCGTCGAGACAGGCACCTATTGGCGTCAACTACTACCAGACTCTCGATGCTCTTACTCGCACATAGGTTTTTACTCACTTTCAGCTCTGGAACATCCAACTCAGTTTCACCTACTTGGATGAATCCAACCTTGTAGTACAACGGCAGGCCTGCTGGTCGGGCAAATAACCATATAGGTACACGCATGTCATCCGCTTCCTCGGTAACATGCTGCATGAGCTTGCCAGCGATTCCCTTACGCTGGTGTTTGGGATCCACCATCAGACGACGAATGACTAGCGCACAGGTCTGTATCAGCCATGGCCCCTTCGCGGGTGAGGGAATCAACGCACACAGATGCTTCCGCGACCGCACCGTGCCGATGTACCAGTTTCGTGAGTGAGTATAGATTGCATCACCCACCCTGAGTCTTGCCGCATACGCCTGATCAACAGTGGTCTCTGGTGCATTGCTTTTGGCTTGCTTCTGAAAATCACCCTTGGTGTTTTTCCCGCTGGGGATTTGGATGAAGCCACGGAAATATTGGACAAACCCAACCACCACGCTACCTCCCTCTGCAACAGATTCCTTGGCCACGGCCTTGATCATTGTATGATGAGGGTCATCAAGTGCGCTTATTAGTGCTGACCTTGTTCCATCGTCTTCGTTCTCTTCTGTGTACAAGGCCATCCAACGGTAGAGAGGGTCGGGAACCATTGCATTATGGTTTTATATCCACCAGTGTTTCAATGTCGTCTCGGTCCGTCACTGGCACCAGATCAATATCCATGCTGCCTTTCGGAAGTTTTGAGCGCTCGACCACGGCTTGGTTTTGCGGGAGCGCCGGACGACTTGTGTGAAATGCTTCTTCTTTGTGGCGAGTTTCGGATTTTCACTGGTAGGCACTGATCCAGGAGAGAGCTTACCCAAAGGGAAGGCGCCTGTCCTGAGAAACTTAGATCGATTCGTAAAGAGACCTTGTACGCAGAAATGATGTTCGAGCCTACATACGATATACACTACTACCAGTACTGAGTCAGACTGTGGAGTCTCCACCAATTCCAATGCCAAGATGTTCCAGCTGATGTCAATGGTACATTATACATGAGCTTCCTATCCAACCTAACCACTCGTACCAAGATCAGCTTGTCTCATCATCTATGCCATGGACTTCCCAAATCTCGAAATCAATTGCACCGTCTCTACGAAGACGCTTGAGTCTGTGATTTGAATCTACTATTGAGTCAGATCCAGAGCCACCTGTCATGTAAGCTGCTCACACGGAGGTCGTCAAGTGCAAAATGCCTCGCTTTGCGACTTTCGCGGCATGAGTCCCTTGGGAAGGACGGAAGGCAGCTCATTTGATGTGGTATTTCAATGTCTCTAACTCTCGAAGCTGTCAATTAATCCCTTGAACCACTTGCGCGTCCGTTGCATTCTCACGGCGCGTGCGCGTGGCTGGGAATCATGTTCATCCCTTGCAGGATGAACTGGTGCACCGCCCACCACCCCCAACCCTCGCTGCGCTCAAGCTCATGCGATGATTTTCCTACTGTCAATGTTTCAGCGCGTCTTACTCACTGTGTTAACGATTCACTGCTACTCATTGCCTCTAGAGCCCAATCGATGTACTTGACAGACCGCCAGAAGCCGGTGAGACGAACTCAGCGTGAATGCGCCGGCCTACTTCCTTAGGAGCCTGCCTCGCAAGCACACTTTTGCTTGTGCGACATGCGAGCTCTGCGCCTCAGCTTGTGTTCCCGATCAACGCCCAGGTGCCTCCCGTAGCTTACGCTTCCCGACCATATCAATTCTCGTTTGCGGATACCACGTTCCATTCAGACAGCTCGTCGATATCATACAACATTGGCAGCGCACCAGAATGGCTGTCTCTCGACCCGAATACACGAACGCTCGAAGGTACCCCGGGAACTTCAGATGTCGGCGCCGTTACTTTCCAAGTCACCGCGAGCGATAATACTGGCCAGACATCCGCAAGTGTCACACTTGTGGTAGCAGACGGCTCAAGTCTCAGCACGGGCGTGTCGATTACATCCTCTTTACGCGCTGCTGGTCAAGTACAGGAACCTTCAACACTCTACCTCAATCCATTGACATCGTTCGCCATTCTATTTCCGCCACAGCTATTTGCCGGCACCTCGTCGTCAACAGTCTACTACGCAGTCACAGAAGATGACTCGCCTCTTCCACCATGGATTCAATTCGATGCGCAGGTATTGCGTGTATCTGGTTCCACGCCCCCAATCATAAATGCAAGTGCGCAGCAGCAAAGCTACGGCGTCAAGCTCGTGGCCAGTAATGTCCCAGGCTTTGCCGAGGCTGCCGTTGTATTCAATATCATTGTCGCTAACAGGATATTCGCTTTCCAGTCAGCCTCAGAAACCGTGAATGTGACGAGCGGCCAAGAATTTCAATCCGACACATTTCGTGATATCTTGTATCTTGACGGGAAGCCAATCAGCTCAGCAGACTTTCTGGGCGCTCAAGCGAGCTTACCGTCCTGGATGAAGTTGGATGAAGAGAGCATTATTCTCAGTGGAACAGTTCCAGAGGACTTTTCGGCACAGACTGTCACGATTACCGCGCAAGATAGGTCGAACGATGAGGCAACTTTGGCCGTGACCATACAGCCAGCTTCTACCGGTACACCAGAAGTCGCTCTCAACATTACGGCATATCCGGGAGAGTACCTCGACTACGAGATCCCGGAATCGATTACCGACGCAGCAGACGAGGTGACGGCCAGTATAAACACTGCGGCACCTTGGCTAGTCTTCTCAAGCGATAACTTGACATTCCATGGCCAAGTGCCAAACGATTTGGGCCAGCGCGTGTTGAGCTCGTCATTAACGGTGGTGAAAGGTGTCTCACGGACTACGTATCCAGTCCAGATACTCGTGGGAGCCGCCATTGGGTCTACACCAACTCGGCCTGGTCCATCATCTACAGGATCTTCTGATATAGCTACGTCTACACCTGCCGGGGGTAATCAAGCCGACAACAGCCCGCGCGTCAACCGGCGACATATCTTAGCGATTGTCCTGACTACGGTCTTTTGTGTACTCGGAGTTGTACTAATAATTCTGCTGTGTTTGTGTTGGCGGAAGCGCAAGAACAAGAAACAAAAGGACAAAGAGGTGTCAGACGATGAGCAAGCAACGTCTCGCAACAGTGCCGCGAGTTCAGAGTTTCAAGCCACCCCGTACGATGGGATTGACGATGCCGAACCTCCGGCTGTGGTCAACAAGACATCGAACCGGAGCAGCGCCAGAGAAATGCTGCAAACCCCCGTAAAACCGCCGCAGGTTGAGCTACCATGGGCGCCGGATTCGCTGAAGCGGGCTAGAACAAGACTGCAGAAGCGCCAGAAGCCTCAAGCCCACGAGTCTTTTGATTCAAACTGGGGCGACTTGATGCTCACTCCTGCTGGGCAGAAAGGATCCCCTAGCCTGGCCGCTGAGCCAGCTTCAGCTGATCTCCTCACACTGCCTGTTGATGAGCCCTCAACGTCGCCGAAGCGGAAGCGGAATGATGGACCTGCGCTGTTCCAGAGAAAAAGGGTCAGCAGAGAGCCCGCAGCGGCATACCCTGAACGTACCAATTCACAGGCAACCAGCCTACGTTCTGGATTACCATCCCGTCTATCCGCGATTGTTGGCGTTGGCCACGGCTCCATCATTCGCTCACCTTCTTCCTTGAAATCGGACAATCCATTTCGTATTTCGCAAGCTCCCACCCGCTCATCCTGGGCTACAACGTATGGAACCCTGAACGGCAGAGACAATGCTCGCCCCTCTATCGCAACCACAAATCTTGATCTCTTCCCTCTTCCGCCGTCGACTTCGGCCCATGGGGAAGGACTCCCTGACGATCAAAGTGATGACGGGCTCCATGGACCATACGGTTCCATGGCACAGCGCTCGGATTCTAAGATCGCCAACAAGCCCGCCAAAAGCCGATCAGTTCGTGCTGTCCACACTCCTCAAGACCATCCATACAACCTGCCTGGACCACAAGATACCGAAGCCTTCTACCAGGCGCGAAAAGACTGGTACAATGAGCGCGCTCGCGCCGAGCTCGAAGGCCTGTCGCATTTCTCGAATTCCGGCAGCCGCACGCCATCGATCAGCCGCTTCAAACCTGGGACGTCGGCCATCCGGCCCTCCAGCAGATCCTTCAGCCCTGGCTACCCATTCTCAAGCACCCGAAGCGGCACCTTCCCAATTTTCGAGGCGAACGAAGACGGCATGATGGAGGGTCTCAGCACTCCTGCAGGAAACATCTATATGCCCTCTTCGCCCCCATCACCGAGCCAGCGGACTCGTGAGCCGCCTTCTTCTGCGAACTGGAAGCGCTTGATGCCGGCGTCCTCGTCGGCCGCTGCCTTTGGACCATGGGGCATCCGGGCTGCGCCTTCTTCAGATCAGCCAGACTATGATACCCCACTGCCGCAGCGGCAAGACCCTAGTAGACATGAGCTTATCCGTACGGTGTCCATCTCCAGCGGGCAGTTTTCCAGCGCAGTGTCCTCCAGCTCCACCTCGCAGTGGGAGGACATGGAACCGCGCGAATCGCTTGCTGTGCAGAGACACATGCCGACGCAAATGCATACACCCCCAGCTGTTGTGACGGTACCCAAACGCATACCACTCCGGTCACTGCCGCAGACGACGGCGGCGTCAAGGATGAGGCCGCCAAGCAGGCGTTCGCCCAGTGCAGGACGCGCCTCATCAAAGGCCCGAAATAGTGGCAGGAGCAGTGGTTATGTCCACGGCTACGGCGGTTTGGGCATAGGCGCGGGCGTCGATAAAGAGATGGACCGAGGCGGAAAGGCAGGAGCTAGCATCGAGGAACAGACGGACAAAATGCTATACGAGCTGGGCATGGATGAAAGGGGGGAGCGACTACGGGACACGGCGAGCAGCTTTGGGGGCAACAGCGCGGTAGCGAGCCCGCGTCTGGGAGGGTGGCCACCAATGCCATTTAGTGGAGGCAGGGAGACGACAGGCGACGAGGGAGAAACGGAGACGGGGACAGGGACGGAGAGTGAAGGCTTTGTTGGTCGGGCGGTGGGGAGGATGCTAGGCCGAGCGAGAGCGAGTGGAGGAGGATTTGGAGGTTTGAGGCTCGGGGACAATCGGAAACGCGTCGTCAGTGTTGATAATAAGGGTGACGGGCCACAGAGTCTGCGTGGGAATGGTGACAGCAGTCGTCCTGACAGTGGAGGTGGGTCTGAGAACGAGCTACCCTGGGGCGGAAGGGAGAAAAGTCACAAGGGGAGCCTGCGGTTCATCTGATACTTCGTTGTTCTCGGCTGGATGGGATTCATTTCCTTTTGTTAACCATTGATAACCCTTGATAATGCACAGCTTGAATACCTGCTTATTCGAAAGGACATGGTTCTGAAAGACCCAGAGTGTACGGTGCAGCGGATAGGTCCGAGATAGACATCTAATTCATACTACAGCTCTTCTCCATTGCTAAGGTATAGGTGAGATATATCATGAAATCACTACAACGTACAGACTATGTATCCGGGGTACTACTTATACGTGCGCAGGGAGGCACGGCTCTGGCGTTTTAGCGCGTTTACCATTTCTTGGCGCGCTTCTTGCTGAAGCCCTTCGCAGCTCCCCTTCTTCTTTCCATCTTGCTCACCGGCCCAGGTCTGAAAGTGATATCGAAACTACTGTCAACAAACATGTCAACTAAAGAGTCAAAGAAGGAGAAGGCTCGCGAAGTCATCGACATTTTGCAAGAGATCTCGGTCCTCTTAGTCCGTGTCGCACGCCAAAACAAGGGGAGGTCCACACGGCTGACAAGAGATACAGAACACCCAGCTTGATCGCACTCAGCTCTCATTATGTGTCTCGCTGATGGAAAATGGGGTAAATCCGGAGGCACTTGCTGTGAGTCTGGACTGAGCCCGAGTGTGTGCTCATCTGTTGACATTGGCAGAACGCTATCAATCAACTCCGGCGTGAGAGAGTCGAAACTCAGCCTGAATCCGGCATGTCAAGTCAGAATGATTGAGGATGGGCGGAGATTCAGCAGACGTTCAATGTCAAGAACAAGCACATCCTACCCGACTCGATCTACAGCGTAGCAGCACCACCGAGTTGGGGCCATCGGTGCGTTTGTCTGCTACAATGCAACTCAACGAACAGGAGGTTTGCTTTCTATCCGCAACATTCCCCCAGGCAATGAGCAACGCGCAACGCAAAACCACGTGCTAGCGCAGTTTCTATTTGCGCACCGTTTTCCAGGTGCCTGAGAAACCAGGTCCTCAGAAACAGTCACTGGCTACGAAGGCACCGGCGAGGTCACCGCCGTTAGCGAAAGCGGCAAATGACTGGGCCCCAGGCACGAAAACGGGAAAACTGGGCAAAAGTTGGATTCGGCTAGGCGCGGGCTGGCGCTTGCTGCCGCACGGGCCTGTGTTGGCCCAGCACCGCCGGCCTTGCCAAAAACACTGCCTAACCACATCAAGGCCGAAGGCTGGGCACAAATCACCAGAATGACGTCGCTCCGCAATGTCCAGCACGTCGATCGCAGTGGCTGAGATTCCTGGCTACGCGACTCTCAGACAACTTCAAGACAGACGCAAAATCCAAGACCCTCGAACCATGTTTGCTTCAGACATCACTGGTTGACAGCAATCCTGCATTGTTCCTGGCGCCGGCTCCTGCCACGAGTATAAGCTTGTAACACAGCCCCATCTTCCTCCTTCTATCCATCCTTTGCATATCTCCCTTGCAAAGGCTCTAAACCAGCGTTGCGCCTTCCACCTTCTCGCTGACCTATTTCATTCTCACCCCAAGATTGTTCTCAACGTACTCGATCATTTGGATCACCGACACGCCGACACACCGACAATGCGGCTGACCTCGATTCTCACGCTCACCTGCTCGATAGCGGCCCTGGTCCTCTCGTTACTATGCTTGTTCGCAGGCTCCAGCCGATCCTTCCTGCAGAGCGCCGATGTCATGACCCTGAACGTATCTCAGATCGGCCAGGGTGAGATATTCAACACGACTTCCGACCCTGACGACAACTTCCTAGATGATCTCGTCAATTCTGCCCAGGACGTCGCCAACGATCTCATCGGCGATGCTGCCGATGCCATCACCGAGCGTCTCAATATCTCCGACTTTTACGCCGTGCACGTCATGAACTACTGCGAGGGCATGTTTGAACCCAATGGCACCGCCGACAACGCCAAGAAGAATACTACCAACTGCTCCGAGCGCAATGCCCTTTTCCACTTCAATCCCTCCGAGATCATCGAGGAGCACTTACCTAGCGGTATCACTCTGGAGGACTTGAACTGGCCTGAAGACATCGACAGAGCTGTGGATGCCATCCGTGCCGCGAGCATTGCCATGTTCGTCTTCTGGTGTGTTGGCATCGGCTTCGCTGGCTTCGCCATCATCGGTTCCGCGGTCAGCATCTTCAGTTCCGGACGAGGCACCCCTTGTGGTGTCTTCGTTGTCTCATTCGTACGTACCTTGTTACCAAATTTCTTGTTGCCACGCGCTAACTAGTTGCAAAGATCTCGTTCCTTTCCCTCGGCATAGCCTCCGCCATCGCGACGGCTGTCATGGCCAAAGCAACCGACGCCATCAACAAGTACGGCCAAGACATTGGCGTCTCCGCCACCAAGGGCACAGAGTTCCTCGGCATGTCCTGGGGCGCCACAGCGGCTATGCTGGTGGCTACCATTCTTTCTATTGCGCAGGTCTGTGGCGGTCGGCGAGACAAGGGTTTCAAGTCGAGCAAGATCTGAGCGGCGAGCATGAGAGTTGTCGCAAAGGGACTCCTGGGTGTGAATTTTAGCGCTGTATTTTAGCGAGGGTTTGTGCACTAGATGGTGGCAGAACGAGAAGTATGTAATGATATGAGTCTTTTGAACTGCCAAAAATGGATGGGCAAGTTTCGTAGTACCCTCAATTGTGGCTATGTGACGCCGGGTGCGTGATCTGCTGGCCGCGATCCGACCATTCGTGGCTCATTTTGCAAGGTGGAAGAATCTACCATGTCTCTCTGGAAAGCGGCATCTTTTCGTTGCAATCTCTCAACTCCACCGCACCTCAGGAACCGTGTCTGAAGATAGTCTCGCGGCTTGTCGAGGTCTTGCGGCTCATGATCCTCGTCTTGACGCCGAACGCAAGTCCAGCTTCAGGGCCGAGCCTCCTTTTCGAACACTCTCAATATTTTCTCATCGCAAGATGAGACTCGTCCAAAGACCCTGGCTATATCAAGCAATATCTGGCAAACTCCAATTGCTAGATCAGGCTCGACGGCACTGACAAGCAGGCTGGACTGATGGCAAAGACAATTCAGCTCCATGGGCAACGCGTACAAACGTATATATCCGGCTGTGGGTAAGCAAGCCAGGAGAAGTCGGTAAAGGGAGACCTTGCCCAGTCTATCGCCTGCAGAGGGCGTGCAAAGCGGAGCCCATTATCGAGCTAGCAAGCATGCTGTCGGCGATGGATTCTCCCGCAATTGAAACTTGCAGCTGTTTTTCACTGCCGCTTGAGTCTTATTTGAGGCTGGTTTGATCATCCTGGGAGCGCATCCTACCCGATGTTCGAGTCGAAGAAATGGCTGGTGCAAACATTTTGGTCACTGATTGACAATCAGTTGGCTCGGTAGCAAATCTGCTTGATATGAAACTTGCGGATGAGCAGCTTTCAGCTATTCGACTATGTCACTCATGGCTACCGTCATACTTGCTACTTTCCACAGCTCCTGTGGCTGAAGTCAAGAAAGAGTTGCTTGTGAAGGTCATACGACGTTGCTTATTACCGGGTCCTTTGCTCCGGGAAAAGGCGATGCTTCGGCTATTAGGCATCACGGTGAAACTGTCACCTGAGTCTGACCGGAGTGTGACAACCTCTCCGCGCTGTGAGTGAAGCCATGTGCCAGGCTGTCTCCTACACGGGACAATGCTCGGGCCGGCTGCGGTTGCCCTTCACAAGACGGATATAGAGCTATATTATCCCCTAGCGCCAACCCTTATGACATAAGGTCAAACGCACTCGAGGACACCCCGCCAGAAAGTTGCTTCTTGACCTTCATCCCACCCAAAAGTGTCATTTAACTCACACCGCACATTGTGCTACTTCGAGAACTTCCTGCTCCTCATCACACCACTGCGTTCGCCGCGTCTCTGCTTCAGCTATCTGAGTCTCACCAACTGTAAGTAGCTCACGCAGTGGGCAAACTTTAGCTTGAACCTGAACTGACCGCTCGATCACCGCAGTCTCCAAACCTACCAAACTCTTCCCAACTCAAAACCATGGCTCCCATCGCTGTGCACTTTGGCGGCGGCAACATTGGTCGTGGCTTCATTGCCGAGCTCCTCCACGAGTCTGGTTATGAGGTCGTCTTTGTCGATGTTGTCGATGATCTCGTCAACAACATTAACAACACCAAGTCGTACAAGATCACCGAAGTTGGTGCTGAGGGCACTAAGACCAAGACCATCACCAACTACCGTGCCATCAACTCCAAGCACAACTTGCAAGATGCCATCGATACCATCAGCAAGGCCGCTATCGTCACCTGTGCCGTTGGTCCTACCATCCTCAAGTTCATCGCTGAGCCCATCTCCAAGGCCATCATCCAGCGTACTGAGGAGAAGCCTCTTGCTGTCATTGCCTGCGAGAACATGATTAATGCCACTGATGCTCTGCGTGAGCACATCATTGCAAAGACTCCTAAACCCGACCAGGACAAGATCACTTCCAAGGCCGAGTATGGCAACTCAGCCATCGACCGCATCGTCCCCACTCAGCCCGCCGGTGCCAACCTCGATGTCCTCATCGAGTCCTTCTACGAGTGGTGCGTCCAGAGCACTGGCTTCAAATCTGGTATTCCCAAGGTCAACGGTATCCACTGGGTCGAGGACCTCGAGCCGTTCATCGAGCGCAAGCTCTTTACTGTCAACACCTCCCACGCTACTGCCGCCTACTTTGGCTACCAGAAAGGCAAGAAGACTATCCACGAGGCTATGGCCGACGAGGATATCAAGAACGAGGTCAACGAGGCTCTCAAGGAGACTGCTCACCTGATTGTCAACAAGCACGGCATCAGCAAGGAGGAACAGCAGAAATACGTTGACACCATTGTCAAGCGTATCTCCAATCCTCACCTTGAGGATGTTCCTGTCCGCGTCGGTCGCGCCCCTCTCCGCAAGCTCGGCCGCAAGGAGCGATTCATTGGTCCTGCTGCTCAGCTCGCCGAGCAGGGCTACGACGTCAAGGCTCTCCTCGGTGGTGTCGAGATGGCTCTTCGATTCCAGAACGTCGAAGGTGACGACGAGTCTAAGGAGCTCGCCACCATTCTCAAGGAAAACTCTGCTGAGGATGCTACCACCAAGCTCACCGGCCTCGAGTCATCTCACCCCTTGTACAGCAAGGTCCTCGAGCGCGTCAAGAAGGTTCAGGGCTAGCTCAGCTCAACTTGACATGGTACCCACAGGTCCATAATATTGTCGAGGTGTCGGCTATCAAGATGGAATGTGAACATGAGCGATGATTACCACAAGGACGAATTCCATATTCAAAAGTACAGCGGGCTTACACGAAAGCATGATTTTAATCTTTCTTCAGTTCGATCACACAGAAGATTCGACATTCTGCACGGATAGACAAGACTTCTTTGATTGTTCGATCAATGATGCCTGGCTTTCATACATGGTCAGGGGTTGAGCTTGTCGAACCTCAGGATCAGCCTCGAGGGGAGAGCAGACCTCCATATGCTCAGAGTGGTCGACGGTCTTAGGACTGTCCTACATTTAGATAGATCGCATGACAATGGAAGCCATCAAACGATCCTGTCGTATCCGCTTCATCCATCATGTCTGCCCTATTGTAAGTCATACGATCGACTCCTTGACCTCATGACTGTCCCTAGGTCTTGATGACCTCGACAGCACAGCTCGTAGCTGCCCGACATCAACTTTGTACATACTACGAAACCCAGGCAACATGCATACGAAGACGTGCTCCCTCAGCTTATGCAAACCCCCTCCAGCTGTGGTTTGGCTCTGCTGACTTTCGGCCGTACGTCGCCGTACGTGGCCTTAGGCCATGCTCTGCCCTGAACGAGCAGTCTCCCCAGCCTGAATTCTGCTTATACGTCAATTGCTTGATTGACAAGACTCGAAAGCGACACAATCCCATCTGATATAAAGCAGCTATCCTATTCCCTTTGGTATCGTTCACCAACCTTGACGCAATTTACCTGTTTCCATCATCTTCTAACCAACACGCACAGTCCGGCCACCCACTCCTCTCGACAAACTCCATCTCCCCGGACTTTCTAGATCGCGCCCCCCGTCACCACGCACACCCTAAAGTCTTACGGCAACCTATTACCTCCCCGCAGCGGTACATGCCTCCAACAATGACTTCCCACCCCCTATCCCTCTCCACCCTCCCCACCCTCTTCTGCACAGCCTGGTCCGCCCCCCTCACCGACCACAACGCCACCCACTTCGCCTCCACTCTTCCACCCCACCAGCCCCAGCACCGGCGGCACCTACACGGACCACGGCTTCCGCATCCGCCGCTCCAGCCCCTCGCACCTCGCCAACCACTTCAAGATCCAGCAGACGGCGCACCCGGACTTCGCCATGTCTCTCGACCCGGCCTCCCCCATCTACTACCACGCCACCTCCGACGGGGGACGCATCCGCCACGAGCAGCGGCAGAGTG
This sequence comes from Cyphellophora europaea CBS 101466, assembly GCF_000365145.1. NCBI lineage: Eukaryota > Fungi > Ascomycota > Eurotiomycetes > Chaetothyriales > Cyphellophoraceae > Cyphellophora > Cyphellophora europaea. The sequence continues at coordinate 2,144,061 of NW_008481810.1, read as the reverse complement.
AGTTTCCGGACGATCAACAAGGGGGACGTTTACGCACGATCTGCCGCGGAATAAGGCCACGGGCCGGAAGTGGGGCGTTGGACCTCGTGGTGCGGCATGGGACGATCGAGGTGAGTCCTCTCTCCCTCCTGCTCTACTTGGGAGACCCTGTATTGGGAGAGTGTAAGTGGTATGCTTTTTACCATCCCAGCATGGCCGGGGCATCGTCATCTCGTTATCCGGAAATGCTCTCGATGCAAATCTTACTGACACTTTTCTATAAGCGGTGTGACGAGTGGTATGACTGGAGTGCTCGGACGGAGATGGGGGTCGCAGGGAACGGCGATGAGGCAACTGAGGTGAAGACTTGGGAAGCGTGGGTGCCAGAAGATGGATATCATGTGCTCGGGGAGGGCGACTTCGATCAGAGGACTCTGGACAAGGCCTGAGCGATGCAAACAACAATGCCTGGAGAATGGGAGAAGAGACTCTACAATGACCAATGAGTTCAGAGATAATTTTGAATACCCCTATGAGACGAGACTAAAAAGATAATTCGACTGATCCCTGTGATCCCTGTGATCCGTTCGCAGGTGCTTGCTGTCCATTTAGGCCATCCCACCGTTGTCATGAGAACGTACCAATGAACTCCTGCCTATGAACAAGTACACTATCACTGGACAACGGCAACGATAGTCGGTGATAAGGTCATGTGGCTAAGACGTTGTCGTATCTTGAGTCGCCGACATTATTGCAAGCTCATCTCCCCCTCCCAAAAGTGCGACTAAAGTCAGTTACATGTCGCGGCGTCGGGCACGGATGGAGAAGTCGTGAGCTGGTGGAGTTGGAGTGCTGGGCGGCAACTCTGGCAGCGGTGGTGCATCCTAAGCACGCTGATGCTGGGGCATCTGAGGCATACCGGCATATTGGCCACCCTGGTTCTGCTGTTGCTGCAGCTGCTGGTAATACAGAGCCTGTTGCTGTTGTTCTTGTGTCATGTAGCCAGCATTGTGAGCAGGGGCGCGAGGCATGGCTGGAGGAGGTTGAGGCATGCTCGAAACGTCATCGGGGGAGGCAACATCATCAGCACCATCAACACCGTTATCGCTGCTGGGCTCTGGGGCGTTCAAGCAGGCTTGAATCAGATTCTTGCCCTCAGCCTTGGTGACGAGAGGCTGGAGTTTGGGTGTGGTAAAGGTGTAGACGAGGCCAGTCTCGGAGACGACTAGAAGCAGCACTTGGGTGCCGGTGAGGACCGAAAGCTCGTACGCCTGGATTCGGTCAGTGAGGTCTTGTGCACAGGGAGTAAGCGAGACAAACCTTCTTCATGATTCCGGCTTTCCTCTTGGAGAAGGTGATATGCCGGCGAGACTTGTCCTGGATAAACTTGATCTCAATCTTTCTCCGCTCACGGCCACCTTTCTCGTCATCGTCGTCATCATCCTCACCGGCCATGGAAGCTCTGTTGTTGCGCTTCTGACCACGGGTGTCGCCACCATTGCCAGCAAGGTCATCACCAGGCGATGGCTGGTCGAGACCGGCGGAAGGGTCAGTGATATCGGCCATTGTCAAGACAGGTTAGACAAGGACTTCTAGAAAGGGTATCAGCATGATTGATTGTGGAAAGCTGATTGCCTTGTTAGGAATGGATCGTGGCACTAACCTGGTTTGGGCGAGAGGTGAAGCGATGGAAAGATGTCGACAGTATTTGCCGATGAGCAGTCTAGGACCTATAGTCAAGTCAAGTCAGTAATGAGATGACACAGCTTGAGCGAAGCCACAGTAAAGATGGAAGAAAACGCGTCAATGGTCAAGTAGCAGTTGCGTGCGCGCTCGGGCTCGACGCCTAACGCGCGATGAGGTTGACGACGCGACAAGGCAAGAGGAATGAAAATCTGGGGGAAACATACACAAGCTTTCGGCTTTGATGACCAAAATAATTTGCAAGAGTTAAGAAACTGGAAAGCAGAATCGTGAGTGGATTGACGATGCAGGACGGTAAACCGCTTTGGATGGCAAAGAGTAGAAAGAGGAATGGAAGGAGAGGGTCGGGGCAGGCCTTGGGCGGCTGCCACTTCGGCTTCGGCGTGAAGACGCGGGGCAGGGCAGGGCAGGGCAGGGCAGGGCAGGCGCGTCAAAGCTTGGCGCGCTGGGCGCCCAACCTGAACTTTCAGCCCTAAAGTCCGGGCCTATAACCAGCCCCTCGAGCACCCGATGAGCCATGGTGCGACAGTCAACAGCCATCACTACGGCGGTGATGTCGACATGGGGTCATCTCAGAGGTGCATGCTGGGTGGTTTTGAGGCAGTCGTGCAGGGTTCAGGAGGATCGTTATGGCACGAAAGTCATACTCCAGCCCGCAGCGCAACAAGGGAAGGCGCGTCTCTCGAATGGGAAGTAGATCCACGCTTTCGATTGATTGGGAATGGACAACACGACTTGAAGTGTTGGCACGTACCTTTTGCCACGCGGCTGTGCTGCCCGCAACAGAGTTAGAGGTGTCGAAGAACACGCCGGATGCGTTGCCGTACGAGGGTGCCAATTCGAGTTGTCGAACAGAAGGTGGTGCAAGGCGTGCCTTTGGGTGATCGAAGACGCTGGGAGGAGACGAGAAGAGAAAGAAACAGAAGGGGAATAGTGCTCCCTCACTTCCCTTATGTAGATTGGAGGCCTCATGCTGGCACTGTCATTGGCGCCATCCACCTCCACCACGCCTCCACCGTGCCTCATGTCATTTGTTGCTATTTGCTGATACCAGGCGGATCAAGTTTTCCCCGTCACTCCTCTCGCCGCGCCGGTTTTTCGCTGGCCGCTTTTCCTCTTTGCCATGCTTCTCCAGATTTTCCAAGCAGATGGATGATCAAAGTGCGAAAAGCCGTGTATACCGCTTTGAGCCATATCAACATGTCTTTGGCATCAACCGTGCTACTTTCTGCCTCTATTGTCCCAACCACATGCTTAGAGTCTGGCCCTCGCCACGATCGGCACCTTGAGGCACACTAGCGTGGCACTCCAGGCAGCTAGCGTCTTCCGGCTGAATCATCACGTACTGCCTGCTCCCCAGCTCGCCATCTCCAGGCGGTCTTCCCACCCTCCGTGCATCTTGCTCTGCCGCCCCCAGTCACCTCTTGAAAGCGACGCCATGCAACTCTGCTTTAATCCCGAGGCTCCCACACACCTACGGCCTCCGTATGCGGCACGTCATTATTGGAATAGCGCGCGCGTCCAATTAATACCCCCCAGCGCCTGCACTCAGGAACAGGCAAAGTAATTACTCTTTCCATCCGGCTCTTGCCGGAACGGTTCGCCTTGGGGGCGGGCGTGTCTAAGATCGCCCTCGACTGCAAAGCCCTACGCTCTGTGTAACCATGCCACCTCGTGTCAGCAAAGGGGCCATCCCACATAAGCCGCCGCCCACGCCATTCATCTGTCCCTACTCCGTAGCTTGGGTACCTTTGGGTGCCGCGTTGTTCGTGCAGCACTACCCACACCGCTTCCCCAACCTCCTCCTGCACTCTCACACACACTAAGGCGGTATCGCCTTTCCCTGCCAATCCCAACACTGGCCACGATCTCCATCTCCGAGTCCCTTCACAACCTCCACTAGATGCTCAGCACTAAACCCGGGGCTAAACAGTTTCTCCTTGGGCGTGCTTTTCCAGAACTCCTCACTCAAGCTCGTCTTCACCGTTCCTGGATGCAAACTGACGCACATCGCATTCTTTCCACTTTGCATTTGCAGATAAATGTCCACCGACCGGGCTAGCTGGTTGACCCCAGCCTTGCTTGAGCGGTAACTATACCAGCCGCCCATCCTATTGTCCCCGATCGACCCTACCCGTGCGCTCATGAACCCAAGCACCGCTTGCCCTGGTAGTCCCTGGATGGCTTCCAGCGTGGTCGCCTTCCGCGGCAACAGCCCAGTGAAATGCTTTGCCAGCATCATAGGCGCCAGCAGATTCAGCTTGAGCGTCTCCAAGGCTCCCTCGAACTCGATCTTATCCGGCGCCTTCTCCGGAATCAGCATGCCTGGAATTGCCAGCCCCAGCCGTAAATGCGCGTTCTTGTCTTTCTGCTTGTTGCCGTACCGCTCCTTGCAGTAGCCCGCCAGGTCCGCAATCGAGGACTCCTGCAGCAGGTCGCACGTCCGCACCTCCAGACGCTTCCGCTGGGCGTCGGAAACATCAAGAGACGCGAGAAGTCTCTCGGCGGTGCCGTCTGGATCGGAGCGCGCGGTGGCGACGACGGGCACGCCGGCGGGTGTCGTGCGTAGAAGATGCCGCGTGAGGGCTGCGCCGATGCCGCGCGACGAGGGCGTGACCAGGATCCATGCCATCGTCGCTGGTCTTTCTCCCTTTACTCCGAGATGAGGTGATGTGAAGGTTAACACGGACCTCAGCCCCCTCCACTCCTCAGCTTGATGTTGATAGACAAAAGTCGACCACGCCGGAAACACCGTAAAAACGACGAATTGACTGAAGTTTGACTTTGCCGTTCCGTTTTCGAGCTCCTAGCAGCTACTCCGTACCACTTAGAGCTTGCGGCACAACTATCGGTGCATGAACTCGCAGCTCGCTTAGCACATTCCCGCAGTAGCCTTTATGCAGCCATCATCTCGGACGAAGAACCTCGCAGTAGCAGGAACAATAGTACTTGGGGCTTTGAAGCAAGGCTGCGCCTAGTTTACGGCGGGTTGCAGATTGGAAGGAACCGTTCTCACATATTTATTTGGGTAAACAATTATATTCCAATTCGGTAACTTTGACATCACCATCTTGCCTCCGCTCAAGTCATAAGCTTTGGGCCATAACCGCGAATCTCCAGACCAAGATCCCTAAACGGTCACTAAGATGGTGGCCTGTGTCTACTTCGTGTGTACCAAGCATCACGGTTTACTTCCGATCATGTGCTACCCTTCCCTGTGCTCGGAAGTTACCCGTCTATCTGGTGCGCGCAAAACACACATAAAAGAAAGCATGACTTACGAGGACAAGGCTCGTTAATAATAGTTCCTCTGGGGCTGAAGTTTCGCTGTTTGCTCATATAATTGCGGCTCCTACCCCTCGTCCGCGCGATCATCACGTTCGCGGGCCTCGTTCGCCATATTCTGCTCCTCCTCTCGCAGCTCCTCGCCGCGCCTCGCATCCCATCGACTCGGGCTCGGTGCATCCGCAAATCTAACGCTTGCGCTCCGCTGCCTCCTATGCTCTCCGCTTTGCTTCCGGATGCCCGTGGGACTAACACTCGCACTGGTCCTCTCTTGCTCCTTGATGTGCACGCTATTGGAGCTATGGTCCGTCGTGGTGCTGACAGCCTGCGAGGAAGCCGAGTCCCCTCGTCTGCGTGTTTTGCGGAGCGCCTTGTGCGTAAGGAAAGGAGAGGCTCCTGGTAGAGAAGCAAGGAAGTCGGAGTTCTCGTATGGGCCATCATCATCGAGCTCGGCCCAAATATCGCGGGAGATGGCTGCTTCGGGGTCCGCTGGGTGTATGGAAAGTGTCGGTGGCCGAGAGCGGCGGCGACCGACCAGAAGTGGCGTTTGCTCGTTCAGGCTGGAGCGTGAGGCGTTGGTAGAGGAGCGAGAGCGTGTGCGAAGAAGAGACTCGCGCGATTCGTCTTCGGATGTGCGCATCATGCCCATGCCGGGAGTGAGGGGTGTGGAGGGATCCAGTGTTGCGGGCGCCGGCTCTTCGGAAGGAACTTCCTCTAGACGGCAAGATAGAGCAAAGACGCCCACAAGGAGAATAAAGGTACCCATAGCCACGAGGCCACCATGTAGCGCGCTCAGCTTCGAAGCTTGGTGGAAATATATGAGACCGTCTAGGATCGCAATTATGTTGTAGACGCAAAAGACGAAAGGGTATAGCACGCTTGTACTGCAGAGGCGCAAACCAAGATGCAGGTAATAAAGCTGAGTCAGGGCAAAGAAAAGGAGAGCAATGAGAATCAACCAAGATTGAAACTGATTGAACTGGTTATTCCGGTCAACGATTGTTCGGACCAGGAGCTCCACTGCTGATTTGGCAACCAGCAAGGAGTGGGCGGAGAGAATGCCAGATACCAACCCATAGGCCAGACCTCGAGCGAGGCGAAGTCGGTTCACTCGTATTTGTAGCGGTATTGGTAGCGAGCTTGTGAATGAGCGTTTGAGTCCTGTTGCACCTATACTCGAGATGGAAGCGGAGCGAGGGCGCTCGGTTTTGAGGAAATGATTCTCGATATGTCGGTGAGATGACCATATCTTGAGAAAGTGCGCAATGAGAATGGTGCCTACCACGACTATCAATGTTCCAGCCATCCAGACGATGAAGTTCCATCTCCTCATCAACTCCAGCAGTTGTGTCAAACTATGCGCCGGCTCCCCAATGGCACCAAACGTCGCAATGAGCGCGGCACCACCGCATGTGAGAATTGTTCCAATTATAGAGTACCGTGTGAAGGGCTCTCCGAGAAGCAGCGTGGCAAAGCCTGTGTTGAAGACAAGACCGGAAGCCTGCAGTGTGGAGAGCACAGGCAATGGAAGCGTTGTGATCTGGATGGTACTGCCCACAAGATTCGAAATGACAAACATGAACATTCCGAGTTGCCATTTTCGTCGCTTATAAGCCGGTCGACGGGTCTCAGCAGGATCTTTGGCGTCCTCAACCAAATGCGATTTTCGTTGCAAGGTCAAGCCCAGGCTCTGAATGGAAGTGGAGAGGAGTCCGACAATGATTCCAACCTAGATCTGTTAGCATAATATGTATAGATTCATATCAATTCTCTTACAGCGATGCCCGCCTGAGGCGACAGGTCACCGAGCTGGCCCATCTTGTCGGATGCTTAGCCTGAGAGGTGAAGGAGAGTGCAACGTAGGCTGCGGACGCATGTTGGAGGCACCTCAACGATCGTGCTTCTCAAGACAAACCAGCATAGTCTCTGGAAACAGTGGCGGTTCGGTGGGATGATGTTGGAGAAAGTGAAAAGGAGATGAGGAATGAGTTGCTGCCCGCAAAGAGGCGGTCGACAACAAAGTGTCACCTGCGCCGGAGGTGAAGTCATAGGCCCATACGACGTGTAATTGGTCGGATCCCAGAGCTTGGGCTCCATACCAGTCTCATCGACGCCGGCTGAACGTTCCTGCATTTGGGGGAGCCTGCTGCTGGTGAATTGACTGCAGCAAGCAATATCTATCCTGTAAAAGCACCTGCTTCTGCTATACACGTCTCTTGCAACCACTGCCCTGCACATAGTCACCGCGGCGGCCAGCACATCTGCTCAGAGCTCTGATCTGCTCGTGTCGATACATTATCGTTTTAACCTGAGAGCTACCTACCTCTATTACCAGCCAAACCAACTCCGCGCAGGTGGTACCTTTCGTCGCTTCTCAGCAGTCTAACCGCCGCCCCTGCGGCTCCTTCAGCATCATGTCGTCCAACCACGCTCTCTCCGACGATCAGGTGCGTCCTCTCCTCGCAAGACCTAAGCAGCATGCTAATGCCCCCACCAGGTCGCAAATGAGCTCAAGAAGATGACGGCCTTCATTCGGCAAGAAGCACTCGAGAAGTCCCGTGAGATCCAACTCAAAGCCGACGAGGAATTTGCAATCGAGAAATCGAAGCTTGTCCGTGAATCCACGGCCGACATTGACGCCGAGTACGAGAAGAAGTTCAAGCAGGCCTCCATGTCGCAGCAAATCACCCGCTCTACACAAGCCAACAAGACGCGACTACGTGTACTGTCTGCGAGGCAGGAGCTGCTCGACGAACTATTCGAGAAGGCGAGGGGCAAGCTGGGTGACGCGAGCAAGGGGAAGCAGTACGACGATACGCTCAAGGACCTAATCCTCGAGTGCATGTATATGATGGGCGAGAAGAAGATTGGTCTCAGATGCAGAAAGGCCGACAAGGGCAAGGTCGAGTCTGCGTCGAAGAAAGCTGGCGAGGAGTACAAGAAGAACATGGGCGGCGAGATTGAAGCAGTGATTGATGAGAAGAACTGGTTGCCAGAAAGCTCGCAAGTTTCCCAGCAACTGATTGTATGAGGATGAGGACTAACAGTTGGCAGGCCTGGCGGCGTCTTCGTCCTCAGTGGCAGCGGCAAGATCGAACTCAACAACACATTCGAGGAGCGGCTACGTATGCTGGAGACGGAGGCACTACCGACGATGCGGGCGACCCTCTTCGGGGAGAACGAGAACCGTCATTTCCGCGATTAGGCTGGTCTCACACCCTGCAAAGATTTGTCGGCGGGCGCACGCGATACGGACCTCATAGAAGCCCCCGGACTCTCTTGATTTTGGCGACTAGCACGAGTATCATGGCAGACGGACATCAACACCATAGCGTGGCGGTTGACTTAGTACGTTGGCAGCGGCGAGAAGGCTGCGTGTTCTTGCTCTATTACTGCTCTAGCGACGGGTTGTACTCTACAGCTTAGGACAAGCGTACTTCTCTATATTATGGTTCGCTGCAATGACATGTCGTACCCCACCAATCATTAGGTCGGATCTTCAGACAGCCTCTCGGAGGCCTCTTCAAAGACCTGCGTACTCCCTGAGCTCGGGGTCCAGAATTTCTCCTCTTTGATCTTGCCCTCAACCTGGTCTTCCTTGACCTTGGCCAGAAATCCCTGCATGATCGCCCTGCCTCGCCCGACGGCTCTCACCTCGTCTCCGTCCCCGTACTTGCCCGTCACTTGATCAAAGATGTGCTTTTTCGGAGGCGGTTCCGTCCTCACCGCGTAGAGTAATCGGCGATACACACCCTCCAACTTCTCCTTTGCTTCTGTGCGCTTCATGTGGGTCGCGCCCGTGTCGGCAATGGCAGTGGTGGTTCTGCGAAGAGCGGCCGCCAACCCATCAACCTCGCGATTGAAGTCTTTGACGCTTGCGAACTGTGGTGTCGGAAAAGCATCGGGGATGCCACCGTTGGAGACGGCTATGTCTAGAATAGTGATGCGGGCGCGGAGTTGCGTGTAATTCAGTGTGGTACGGTGCTTGGCGGTAGCATAGTCGTCGGACGTACTGATCAGAGTAGTAAGCGCAGGCAAGTCAACTTTGGCGGGCTGTGCGAAAGAGAGGCTGCTGTTGCTGCTGCTGGTAACACCGAGCAGGAATGCATGCGCTAAGTTCATGCGGACGTTGCATTGCAGAGGAGTTCCCGGGGGGATGTGCTCAAGAAGAAGCGCCTGTAGTGTCGGATCCATCAGGTTTGCGACCATATCGGTGAACATATGCGACGCCACATGGAGTGCTGCTTCTGTCGCTAGGTTGCCACCTAAAAGGCCTTGAAAGAGCAATTCAACCTTTGCTGCGATTCGTGAGTCAGCCATAACGTAGGCGTCGATAGCGATCCGACACAGTATTGAAGACAGCATACTCAGGGCTTCAAAGCCCATATGAGGAGACATCCTGATAAAGACCTCCAGCACAGAAATAAGCTCTCTGGGCATCAGGGGTGGGCGTTGACGGGGATGTTGTCTGGCTTCGAGGTGCGTACTCGAATCAATACTTGATGAGTGTGCACCTATTGCCCTGAAACAGGCTTGAACATCGGTTGCCGTGATGTTGGTTCGAGCCCAACTCCGGGCTCCTTGCTCTAAGGATTCGAGATAGGCGTAGCGTAAACTGTAGTTCGGCTCTGTTGGCAGCGCATTGAAAGCCCAAGTGAGCGTCTGATCGTCAAGCACTCCTTCATTGGCCAACTCGGATATGAAGCCGGACATGAAAGCGCGAGAGCGGCCGTCATCGTCATAACTACGGAAGAGGTTGAGAGGCACGGATCCAGCCGGAAAATCGACTTCGGCAGAAGATTCAAGAGCCCAGTCTATCATTCCCTTGGGCCCGAAGAAGGAGAAAGACGGTTCCTCGGATAGCGCCTCTGTGCGACGAACAGCACCCATCAGCCGGTCAGCCTCTCCCTCATCGGCACCCACATACTCTTGCAGCTTAGATACGAGATCACCCGTGGACGCTTCCTGATCAAGCTCCCGCAAGTGGCTTTCGTATCTTTCCCGTGCTTCTTTGATCTCACCAGCTGCTTTGACATGAGCTTCTTGTTGTGTCATGTATTTGCTCATATTTCTCGACGCTTTCATCGCTAGGATCTCTCGGATCTTTTGTTTGCCTACTATTGGGTCGGACCGGCCATTTGTGAACAATCGTAGGGTACTGATCCTCTCCGCCTCACGGTTCTTCTCTTCGAGCTCGGGCGGCGATGAAGCAGAAGTCTCATCATCATCTTTTCTCCATCCAAAGATGTCGGTGAGAGACGTTAGAGACTCATTGTCATCCGAATCCGAGTCTCTCACTGCTATGACTTTGCCTTCCTTCACTATGGTCTGCGTCGAGGCCGGTAAAATGGTGGGATTCACCGTGCTCTCATTCCTCTGATTCGCTGGCGTTGGCGATGGCGATCCAGCCGATGAATATGCTGTAGCGTCGTATTCAGGTGGAGGCGCACCCTCTAGATTGCGGTTATCGGTTGGAGGAGGCGCAAGCGCAAGCCCAGGAAGTATCCTGCTGCTCTGAGGCGTCCGAATAGCAAGGGTTTCGGAGCGGGGTGTGGTTATTGAGCTGTGTGATGGTGACTTTGGCGTGGAGACTGCTTTTTGCGGTCGCCTCCTCGGAGGCGTAGACGGGCGCGGAGGAGAGATGCGCTGCGGGTCGCTGGCACCATCGACCTGCTCGTTAGGCTGTGGTGAGGAGCGCTTCTGAGGTATCGTCTGCTTTGTGAGAAACCTGGCGCGGGCGTAGGGTTTGAAAAAGTCCGCAAGATCACGTTTCTGCTGGCTCGGGGCCATAATGGCCGCTACCGAAGCCGGCAGGAGAGTATTGCAGGTATAAGTCGAGGTTATACGCAACGTCTGTCGCAAGTTACGGCTAGCGTCACTGTGGGGCCAACGACGCGGGCGCGCGTCGCGCAAGGCGTTCGGCGGTTTGGCTTGGCAAAATCTGGTTCTCTTAAGACACCTGACTCCACCACCTCCTCATCCTTCTGCTTCTAGGCGTATTGTTTGCTTAATTAACCATGATTGGTTGCATAGAGATCTTTACCACTGTAGAGCGGTAGTGTATGATTGACCAAGACTTCGCCACCGATATATCGCTCATAGACATGTCATCGGTGGTCCGAGGTGTACGTGGTGTGCTCGTCTTCCTCGCTATCCATGTTCAAAACCTCCGTGAAACCAAATCCCAGCGGCAGATCCTCGGCGTGTGCAAGCATTCCATCCGCATCTGCGAACCGACCTGTTGAGGTGGACGTCGATGTGGAGAACGGCTTCGATACCTTCGCTGGACCGGGGGGCGGCCTCTCTGTAGCTACTTTCCTCAGCATATCAGCCGTTCTTTCTCCAGCACACACCTTCCGCGTCCTCTGTTCGATCTCTTCAAAATCAAAGTCGACTGTGTGGTTTAGCTGCTGAACCACGGTCCGTAAGACCCTTAAGCACATGCTCGCGCCATTGTCCACGCAGGCGTTCGCGTAAAGGATACCAATTCCGATGCTTGCGCGTTTCCAAGCCTCACTCGGAAGTGAGGTGCCATTGTGCGCCGAAATTAGGAAAACCAAGCACATAACGGCGAGGAACAGCGTGTAGATAGTGTCCCAGGATAGTGGGACAGGCGTATCAGTGCCGAGGACGAGCTGTGTACGCAGAATGGTATTGGATGCAAGCTTTACACAGGCAAGGGCGTGACGAGATTGCGAGCGAGGTATAGGAGCCTTGTTGTCAGCCATGTGCCGAAGATAATGCAAGAACGGCCGGTAGAGAATCAGCTGGGAGAAATTCGATGCAGTTTCCAAGAAGTGTTTTTGCCTACATATGCGGTGAATGTTGTCAGCACGAAGTACGATATAAGCCGCCGGAGAAGAGGACGAGTGGGAAAAGGCGCAGAGACTCACATGGCCAAGTCCACGCTCTTGGGTACTCGTGAAAATAGTACGGAGACTTCTTCTGTCCAGCGATGAAGCTCACCTTCAACGCTGCTCAACTGGTTCAGGTCGATCGTCTCGATGCGCTCACCTGTCATTGGGTTCACATAGACTGCACGTCGAGCGTTGCAGGTGAGGCGGAGGAGTTCGAGGTGCTTTATGGAAGCTTCTGTGCGGAATTCGATCTTCTCTTCTTCTGATAACCTTGCGTAGAGGCTGTTAAGACTCAAATCAACCAGGTCGTCTTGAATGAAGCGCGGCAGATCCAGGATGAGACTTGTATACATGTCCATTCTCAGAAGGCTGGCGAAAACCAAATCCCTCATCTGCCGCTCGTCTTGCAGCATGGGTGCGGTGTTATTGGCTTCGCAAGGGAGTCCTAGACGCATAGCCGACGAAGCTGCGAGTCCAATAAGTGCATGTCCGGTCGCGATTCGAGAGGTAGACATGAGAAAAACTGCTCCACATAGAAGAGTCTGCATAGATAGGAGATCATCACATCTGATGACGTTCAGGAGTTGTTGGCTGTGAGCAAAGTGCTTCATCGCAGTGTCGATGGCTTGCGAACAGCCGCGAGTTTCGTGCTCTTTGCGACAGAACAGATATCCGAGGGCTAGAACATGGTGGAGGAGAGGAAGAAAGCGAACGTAGGCCTCGTCTCTTGTACCCCGCTCCTCGTATATGATCTCAACCATGTCTCGAAAGTGTTGAGGGTGCAGAAAATCCAGGAAAGGATGATCGCGTGCAAATACTGAGCCAACTACTCGAAGTGTAGTCGCCTTTTCCGGCAGCGCGCTTGTAGACTGGCGGTCTACTCGAATGATTGACGGCTGTCGGACCATGGTATCAGGAGGTAATGGTAAGTTGAATACTTCTGTCACCGGCCCGAGACTCTGCTGCGGTGAATATGCACCAAGATCGAAAAGCTCGAGTGTGCGCAGAATGAATGAGACTTCAGACATTGCGCCATAGAATGACGAACTCCACGGAGCTGGGCTGATCAGCCGCTGGCATCCGACTAGCATGCTGGTTAGCTGTGCCCGTTGGGCTTCATCATCGCCACTTGCGGCTGTCGGAGATGTTGGTTCTATTCACTGATCAGCCACAGCTCGCTAACACGCCCAAAGAGTACGGCTTGTCCTTCCAAGCGAGGTCTCAAGACCATGAGCCCAGCAGTCGGAGCAAATGCACATCAAAGAGTTGCCGAGTCATGAGTCATTCTTGAGGTTGGACCTACCGTATGACCAGAAATTCAGAGTATCGAGCACCGGCTTCACATTGATGTTTGTTTCTGGTGGCAATCGCCTGTCTAGGTCCTGTAGGAAGGACACAGCATGACGGAGATGCGATTCGAGTAGCCGTATGCGTTGTGTAGGTGCAAGAGCAGGTCGACGAAAGCGATAATCACAATCTGCGTAGATCAGCCAATGACCTCCTTGATAGTTGCTAGTTGTGAAATGAGGCAACAGCAACAAGGCGAATGTGGAGCGGACCTAAGTCGGACGTCTTGCAGGGCTGGCATGGTTGTGAGCCATCACATTTTCTCTTCCGTAACCTGCATTCATCGCACGCCCATGGTGAACGACGATGCGCCTTCCTTCTGCGCGGAGAGCGGGGAACAGCTTCATCACTTCTGCCTTCGCCTCTCACTTGGACCATCCCACAATGGGAACTGCTGGGTTTCTAGACTTGGTGAATCTCGGAAAGGGTTAGGTGAGGGAGTTGCAGATGCGTGCCAAGATTTCTGACCGTTGTGCCGTCTTTGGTTCCCACTCGCTGCTTGAGTTGTTGAAGCAAACTTGGCGAGGGTGTACAGGACTCAAGCACCGAGGTCAGCCAATAGCCATGCGTACTACTCAGTATGCGGTCAACTCAGGATGCGGTTTCGATGCCCTTCGGCAAGATGGTATCACTAAGGAAGCAAGGCCATGGCAAATTGACTAATATGACGAAGTCAAGCTCAAGCTGGGTACGGTCGAAGATAGAGGGGATGTTCCTGGGCCCGCTAGTACGGTGGCCCATTTACGAATGGTATTAAACAAGTAAGATGTTGTGCTCACCACAAGCTTTTCAGCATTGAAATGAGCTTGACGATCTTACCAGGAGCAAGAGTGCAATTACGTTCTTCAATACCCTGCTATCTCTCGAACACAGACATTTGTCGCAGTCTGACAGTCACGCCGCACCCTCACAGTGGTCAGAAGAGATCTTGGAATCCGGAATTCCAGGATCCAGGTACCATCTCTGGATACAGAGGTGGGTAAGCAATATTGTGAAAGCCTTAGCCTGTGACTTCCTTGCCTGCAATGTGGACTGGGGTCTCTAGGTACCACACCCCGAAGCCTTGCTAGCAACAAGACCGAGTTCGTGAAGACTACACGGCAGTAGTCTCGTGAGCATGTGGTCTTCGCAGTGCTGATGAGATGTATGGAAGTTTTGGCGGGCGGGCGACATCTGGAACATCGACTAAGTACTCGGCGGGCATTCGTGGATATGGCAGGAGCCGTTGGCATTAAGTGTGGAAGACCAAACGAGCATTGCGGAAGACATCCACTTCTTCAGCCATGATGTAGAGACCTCAGTCGTTGTCATCTTCAAGGCTCTGTCCGCGCTCTTCGAACAGTAGAAACGGATGGTTGAGTGCTTCGGCACCAATGATGTCGTCCCAGAGCGAACGTATGGGCTTTGTGATCTCGTCCTCCACGGCGAGATCGAAGCGGCGCGATACTATACCAACGTTGCTATTACTATACAGCGGCTCGCTTGTAAGGGCCATCTCAGTGGAATGTAGCCGAGTCCGATATGATAGATGCCACAGTATCTTGGGATTTCGCTTCGTGTTCATCTGACCAACGGCGCCAATGAGTTCTGAAACAGCATCGTACAGGACGGCATTATTTTCCTGGGAGTTGGAATGCATACATGCGTAGACAACACCTGAGAGTCGATGCCAGATCAGTAACGTGATTGAGAGACGGAATTCGCATCAAAAGTTCGCCAAAGAGTCCCAATCAGGTTGTCAGAGGTGTATATCTCAGCACAGGCAAAAGCCTCAGGCAATGTAGATAAGTAATGTTACAAATCATCACAGGATAGAAGACAAAAGACGACAGACTTACTTTGATTAGCAGGGCATTCGCCAGTATCCTCAGAGTGAACCTGCAAATAGATGGGAGGCTGTCCAGAGCCATTGGCGCGCTCCACGAGGATGATGGCAGCAGCAGGTACTGGTCCGTTGTCGGAGGTTGGTGAGAGCAAGTCGCTCAGGGGATCTGAGATGATGCTTATGCTCTGGAGCATAGTAGCTTCGCCTTCAGCAGAAAAGGGCACTGGTGTAGGTATTGGTACATCGTCTATACCTCCCACCACGCGATGTGCTCGCACAATTGTGCCATCCGTTAGTGTGACACGGAGTGGCGGTTGTTGAGAGCCTTCGGGTTCCTCTTGATTAACATGGTCGATATTATGAATACCAGAGCCTAGCAGATAAACTCCGCCTCCCACAGCTTGTGCTCTGCAAGCAACTTGTGCTATTTCAGAGTTGCCGCCGTATTTCGCAATCACAGCTCCGAAGCCCGGTCCAAAGTATCCAACTGACTGCAAGTGCCGTCTGATCCGGCGGATTGCGTGGTCAGAATTGGTAAGGGTGGACGGCTGCGTCGATAATGCTAATGCAAGGATCGGCGAATGCAAGGATTCGGGAATCTTGAAGCCCTCGAGTGTCTGCTTTAGGGTAGTTTCTGGACTATCAATGCTTTCGATAGGCGAATGATCCTCGTCCTGGAGTACGAAGCGCAGAAACTTCATTAAACTCCTCTTGTCACGGACCGATAAGGTGTCATCATTGAACACATCTTCTCTTGTGCTTGGAATCTTGCGCAACTCGTTGTTTCGCAGTACCCACCAGGATCCAACAGCAAGAAACTCAAGCTGCGCGTGTATTTGTGAAGATACAAGTGTGGGAAGGAAGTCAGATCGGGCATACACAATCTGAGGATTCAGGCTCAGTGTGTAGGCCCTTGAAGGTCCCAATCGAGGGCCGTCGTCGTCGGTAGACACTTCAATGTGTGCTAGTTGAGGTTCGGAGAATACCTGGCTACTACCTACAAAAGTCAGTATGTTGTCGAAAGGCTGCGAGGAATTCTTGCCTTTTTGCAAATCTTTCACCCAGGTGTCGACTTCCTGCAAGCTGAAGCCCGCATCACTTCCACCATAGTATCCATTACGGTCAACGTGTAGTATCTTTTTACCTGATCGAGATAGCGACCTTTTCCCAAGAGCTTGAGTCAGTCAGACGCGTACTGACAAGCATGCGAGAATCGTACTGACAGTGCAAGTAAGGACTGCTGAAGGCTGGTTCCGGATATGACCAGATCCCAAGTTTCCTCGGTCAAGCTCTCCATCTGAGATCACCTGGAGAGGCGAGGCTGTCACCGTAGAAGGGGAAGATGCAAGTTGGTGGAAGTTCGATGAGATATGCAGGAAAACGTGTTTCGGACCGGATCATTATGGACTCCGGAGCTTGGAAGCGAAGCGGGTCAAGTTGTCCGGAGTAGGTGCGGCGTAACCCACGAACGTTATCGCGCCTGCCGAGGCTGTCCGAGCTGATCATCGGGCGCGCGTTTGGCAGACTCGCCCAAAGACCGGGTAGCCACGCATATCGGTGGTCAATAAAGGACCGAGACCTCCCTCTTTGATGTATTATCCCCTGAGCCATCTTTGTGTTGAATCTTGTGTACAACCGGTTCGCCCAGTATGACCCAGACAATTAAGCTAGCAGAATACTTGTTCAAGCGTCTCAAGCAATTAGGAGTGGGGTCGATCCATGGCGTTCCTGGTGACTATAATTTGACACTCCTCGACTATGTCGAACCTGCAGGGATCCACTGGGTTGGCAACTGTAACGAGCTCAACGCCGGCTACGCTGCGGATGGGTACGCCCGAATCAACGGTATTGGGGCACTCATCACGACATTTGGAGTCGGCGAGTTGTCAGCCATCAACGCGATCGCAGGCGCGTATACGGAACGCGCAGCAGTCGTGCACATAGTCGGTACCCCGGCCCGCGCATCCCAGGACAACCGTCTGCTCATCCACCACACCTTCAATGATGGCGAGTACCGCAGATTCGGGCAAATGCACGCACATGTGACTATTGCTCAGACAAGCCTGAGAGACCCTCGGACCACCCCAGCGCAGATCGACCACGTCTTGCAGCAATGTATTATTCACAGCCGTCCAGTGTACATCGAGGTGCCTGTTGATCTAGTCGGTGCATCAGTTGCAGAAGACAGCCTCTCGACGCCTCTTCAGATACCCAATGCCATTCACACTCCTGCACATGACCAAGCGCTGCAGAAGGTCTTTGACAGAGTTTATGCTGCAAAACAACCTATCATTCTTGTCGACGGTGAGAGCAGGGCCCTGAATATCGTCGAAGAGGTGCAGCAGGTGGTCGAGGCCACCAAGTGGCCCACGTGGACCACCACATTCGCCAAAGGCCTGTTGGACGAAACGCTTCCCAACGTTCATGGCATCTACCAAGGCACCTTCGATAGCCAGGAGGCACAAGACTTTTTCAATGGTTCCGACCTCGTCATCTGCTTTGGCCCTCATTTCAGCAGCACGAACTCGTACTCGTACACGAGTATTCCAAAAGCAGAGCTGACAATCTCTTTCTCCGACACCGAAATCAAACTGGGGAACGAAGTGTTCCGTGATATCCCCGCCAAGCACGCTGTAGCCCTTTTCCTCAAGCAGCTCGAATTGTCGAAGATCAAGTCCTACAGCCCATATCCTACACTCTTCCGACCTGCGGCCGTTCAATTCTCGTCGGTTCACAGCGATGGGGCTATCTCACAGGACAAGCTCTGGGGCCTTTTATCCAACTTCCTGGAGCCTGGAGACATTGTCTTTGGTGAGACGGGCACAGCTGGCTACGGAAGCCGCGTAATGCCTCTGCCGAAAAACACACGCCTGTTCACTCCCGTTACCTGGTTGTCGATAGGTTACATGCTACCTGCTTCTCAGGGTGCTGCTTTGGCACAGCGAGAACTCATTGCCAAGTCCAGGTATCATGACCTCAAAGATGCTAGGACTATCCTCCTTATCGGCGATGGAAGCTTCCAGATGACAGCGCAGGAGCTGTCCACCATCATCAAGGAAAACCTGAACCTCGTCTTATTCCTGATCAATAATGACGGGTACACTATTGAACGGTGCATCCACGGTCTCAACCAAGGCTACAATGACGTCGCCCGCTGGAATTACTTGCTAACTCCTGCCGCTTTTGGAGCCAGGGACGACACATTTACGGCAACCGCCAAGACATGGGGCGATCTAGAGAAAGTTTTGGTTGACGAGCGACTCGTCACGAGCAAAGGGTTACGAATGGTGGAGATCTTTATGGACCGTGAGGACGCGCCGGCCGGTCCGTTACTCAAGATGATAAATGCACAAAAGGAGGCGGAACAGCGCGCCGCTGGCAATGCATAGACTTCTCAAGAGCAGACTCGTGGCTATGTTTACAAAGTCCAACTCCGACATCATGGTCCTCGTCCACGTATTCGGGGAGCAGTGGCTGGAGGTGGGGTTGGCTCTAGTCCCAACATAGAAAACGAGAGATCGCTAAGACTTCGCGGGGGTACTGCGTCCAATAGGTTTTCTCCACCGCCCCATGTCCAGTGTAGCCTACTACTTACCATGTGTTTTAGATCGATCTGTTCTCGTCACTCAGTCGTACGGCTAATTCTGCCTCGCAGCTAGAGCAAGCACAGCTGAGCCTCGAACGTCTGTGCTCGGCGTATGTGAGCAAACACTTCTCGTGATGCCCCGGCCCCAGTGAACCCAGGCTCGGACGTTTCCTTGCGCCTGGCGGAACCACGATCAGACCTGCACTTGCTGCGACACCTCGTTTACCACTTGCAGCGAGCATATTCAACTCCAAACCCTTTGTGTTGTCGTGACCGAGCCGCATCAATGTCTGGTAAAGTCTTCGTCTTTGATCCTCGAGACCCTTCCGAGTCTGTCAGGGCCTACAAGGTTCGCAAGTCGCACACGAAAAGCCGAGCTGGGTGTCGAAACTGCAAGGAGAGACGCGTCAAGGTAAGTCAATGCGGTTTCGGTTATGTTGTTTGCTCCAGTATCGACGATGGTATTGCACGAATACCAATGCGTGTGCCACTCTTGGAGTTAACTGCCTCTTGGCACTAACGTGATGCTGCTGTAGTGTGATGAAGAACGGCCAGTATGCGGACCTTGCAGCCGGCGGGGTATGGACTGTCCCTACACCGGCAGTAGTCAGCTCAAGTCGAGGCGCGCTTTGAGCAGGGAAACCCGCGATACAACACGTTCGCGCACCTCCCTTGTCCCGAATTCCTGTCACGTTCAGCGGCGACGTGATCCCTCTAGCATCCTCTGGCCGACCTTATGGCCCGGGAAGACTTCGCCTTCGATCTTGAGCGAGTCTGGCGCCTTCTGTTCACGCTACGATCTGACCATGCTGGACTGGTTGGCGCACGGAATGGTTGGGCCGTCCTTGGTAAAGCAGCATTTCCCACCTCAACTGCGCTTAGCGATGCACACGTGCGAGGACCTGACACTTTTTCTAGTTCGCCGAATCACAACGTAACTTTCATATCGACGTCCTGTCCATCGCTCAGTCGCATGTTCACGTCATGCACGCGCTCCTCGCCGCGTCCGCCCTGCACATCCGCTTCCGGAGCAACCCATCGCTAACGCAACCCCCACCCCGGACCCTGACGGCCGCCCTAGCCAGCACAAACGACGACTTTGCCGTCGTCGAAGCCGGCCACCACCTCTCCGCCACCGCCGGCTTCCGCACCGCCCTCTCGTCGCTGTCTGAAACGACCCAGATCGACCCGTTGCTGACGACCTGCATGCTCTTGAACATGCTGTCCTTTGCCGGCCTTCCCGAGGCCGAAGACGACGTCCGCCGCTGGCCGTTTCTCGGCTACGGCGGCGAGCAGCCGCTGCACTGGTTGCGGATCCAGCTCGGGTTCGCACCCCTGATGGGCGGACTGAGCATCAAGGCGAAGCGGGGCAGTGCATGGCTGGCATTCTTCGAAGGGTTGGACCACAACGTGCTCTATGACGAAAGGGATGGCACAGAAGGCGTGCCGGAGGCGTGGTGTGCCTTCTGGGCCATTCGCGACGATGACGGAATCGACGGACACCGATATCTGAGAGTGGTGCGGAGGTTAGTGTCGATATTGGCGGTGTGGGAATCCGTGGAGGCTGGGAACGGCGCCACGCATGACGGGAGGTGCTTGCAATACTTGCAGTTTATGCAGGGGGTTGATGAGGCGGTAAGTACACGATTCGTTCCCTGCTTTTTGGTGTTGAGCACCAAAGCGAGGCGCGTTTGTACAAAGTAGCCGCGGAACGAGCTTGAGCTTGAGGTGACATCTAGATGCCATACTCGCCACCCTGCCCATGCGGACCTGTTGACATTCTACTGTTTCTGGAAAGCTGCTGACTTGCTACAGTTCATTTGTCGGTTGGAGGCTCGAGATGCCAAGGCACTGGTCGTATATGGCTGGTTCATGGCAATACTCACATACACCAACCATTGGTGGTGCCGGTCGAGAGCCGTTCGTGAATGCACGGCTGTAGTCAGATATCTGGACGAGACCTACGGCGCAGCATTGGACGACTGGCTCGGATTCATGGCAAAGGCTGTTGGCTATGAGTTAAAAGGTAGTGCGATCGATAGATTTCTTTTGGAGCTATAAATATAATGTGCAGTGGTCACGATCACTGCTCAACCTGCACTATAGATTCGAGTACGCCTTCGCTAGATGCCTGGGTGTCGTAGGTGGTGTTGGATCTTTCTATAAATCTTGCAAATTCGAAATAAAGCGCTAAATGGGTCCGCATCATCGCCCTTCGAATTTACAGAACCTGCATGCCACCGAGCTTCATGTCAATCTTCCTGAAGCGTTCCCGCTCTTTGCGGTCCTTGATTAAACACATCGTAGCAAGCAAAAGGAGCATGTCGACGGCGCAGAAGCCGAAGAAGCCGGTGAAGACGACGTCCAAGAACTGGTTGGCAAAACTTCCAAAGGGAACCGTGCAGGATCCGAGTTGGGCGGCGACGGCGGCCGTGGGGCAAGTCTGGTCGCGGATAAACAAGCTGGGGTTGTTGTAGCCGCAGCATTCGAAGCGGGACTGCAAGAGTGACTGCACAAACTCTTCCTGGCTGTTCCAGATGGGTTCAAGATTCTTGTGCGTCTCGAGAGTGTCAAACCAGATTCGAAGACCGATCCCGAGGGAGACGAAGGCAGTGATCACAATGCCCCACGCGTGGACAATGAGCCATTTGCGGTTGGTTTTGATGAACATCGCTGGGAGGGACATGAGGAAGACGACGAACATGAGGATCGAATTGACGAGGGATGCTGGTCACGTTGTTAGCAAAAGCACGTCTGTTGTTGCACAATGTCCATACCTGTGAGAGGGCAGTGGTCGAGCAGTAGATCACCTGCAACATTATCGCGGTTGGGTGCTCGTCCCAGCGAGGCGTGTGTAGTGAGAGGAATCACGAGGTGGAGGATGGCGCAGCCTAAGTAGAGAGTCTCGAAGCCGATGAAGGCCCAGAGAATCTTGTTGCCGCCGTTCATGGCTTACGGTTGTCCTGCACCGGTGGGAAGTAGGTAGCGATTGAGATGTTCTTAGATGGTCGCACGTAGGGAGGCCGGCTCGAACCTACGAAAAAAACGGTGCAACTGTAGTGAGTGTGAACAGCAACGAATGCCGAAAGATCAAAAGAGTGAGAGCAATGCGACAAGCAGAGATTTGCAAGCAAGATGAGCGAGGGGAAGAAGGGTGAAGGAGTGGTGGTGGTTGGTGCAAAGTCTCTGGCCTACCTGCGACAAGGGGCGCTTAATTGCCGTTTCAGGGGGCCAAGCTCGCGTGCACCAAGGCTGATTTGAGACGCGAAGCGTCGCATTGGAATCATGCCACCGCTACGCGCGAACATGATTGCTTCGCGCGAATATCAGGTAGAGTTGCAGAGGTCGCAACGTTATTTTAAGGCGAGGTTGTTAAGCCGTGTTCGATGATGGCACAGGCGGAAATGAGTGAAGCCATCAAAACGCCCATCAGGCGCCGAGGCCAATTACAAACTGCCATGGCTTGCGCCGGGGATGATTTCCGCAGCCACAGCCACAGCCACTTGAGCCGCTCTCATTGCCAAGTACCTTATTATATCCTCGTTCGTTACCACCTCACCCGTAAGAATGATACATTCGTCCATTCATAGCTGTCGCATAGCCATTTGAAGCGTCATCGATGGTCATATAGTTATGTGCGCCGACTCGACTTAACGATCCCCGAGAGCCTGCAGCCGCTCGCAGGTACCTTTTGGCCGATTTTATGTCGAAAGCATTTCCTCGGGCCACTTCAAATGCTCGTGCCAGGTGTCAGGGACGCTCTCCTTGATAGTCTCCATCATACTAGAAACTTCGTCAGTTCAACTCCACCGACCAAAGCTGACAGGAGACTTACTACCGACCCCACCCACTGATGAACCAGTTGTCTTTCGTCTCACCCCATGAGATCAGCACGCAGTAGTGAGCCAGGATGACCAGTGCTTCTGGTTGCTTCTCACTCAGGAGGTCAACGAATTTGGGCGGGAGGTGAACGGGCCAAACCAGAGATGCAAGCAGTCCGTCGTGACCTCGAGTCCGGCAGATGCTCGTCTGGGTGAATACACTGAGCAGCGTATGAATCGCCATCGTATATGCTTGCGACGTTTCGCGCTCATGGCTTGAGATATTGCAGATGCGAAATAGATCAGTGATCCGGTCTGCGCCTGGAATGCTGTAGGTCGCTGTGTTCTCCGTATATGCCATCTCATCCAGGAGTGGCTTCAAAAAGCTGCACTTGATGGCTTCTGGGAACATGTCAAGGACGATCTTGCCACCTCTTAGCATGTGGAACCACTGCAGCACATCTGCATTGAAGTCCGCCGGTTGGCTCTTGGGGCTGCTGGCGAAGGTTAGAATGATGATCAGGCACGAGAATCCGAAGAGTGCGTGGCAATTAGAGTCGTCAACCCGAGCGAGCACTTCTTGGAATTGATTCAAAGCCAAGCTTTGATGCCTCGAAGCTATCAAGCCGTACTCCTCGCTTCGTTCGGGGGAGGCATAGGCGATGTGGTACGCAGCCACCGCGAGGATGCCGCGGAGAAGAAACTCGTGCTTGAAACCAAGCTTAACGAGATGCTCCTGCCATAACAGCAGCGTATCCGGATGTTTCTCTACCGGAGATGCCAACTCCACCGCAACGACCGTGGTGAAATGGTGAAGAAGTCTTAGGTCCACCACGTCAAGATCTGTTGTCGGTCTCGAGCTGATCAGGTCCGGTGCATCAAAAGGGTTGAGTGGCAGCTGTTGCGGCGTGGCCAGAGCACCTGGTGATCGGAGAGTTAGCTGCTGCGACGCATCGCCGTTAGTCGCCTTTCCATCAGTACTGTTGGTCCACTGTGGCGATGTGCTTGTTTCTGGCGGTGTCAAAGAGAAGTCGCATGTTATCTGTCTTCGCTCGCAGTTATAGCAGACGGGATGCACCTCATTACACTGTCTGGTGTGAGTGGAGCCTTCTAGGCAACAAGGCAGCACATTGAGATACCTTGATACGCCTCTGTTTGCATTGAGAACAGCCACTCTTGCTCTTCGTATGGCTTCTCCGCTGGTGTTTTGGCGGCATTGGTGATTGTCTGGAATTATTGTATGCAACCGTACTCCTCGCGCTTGACGCGCATCATGTGGATGCCACTACGCGAGAACAGCTGGGAGACCTCTTTATACCGGCGCCGAGCTCAACCACGTTATGCGCACAACTCGCAGCACCCCAACGGACGAGATACAGGAGACTCCGAGTGGCTTAGTAGAGTTGAGGCCAGGTGGCTCAGAGTCCCAATCCCGGTGCTTCCACAATCTTGTTGCCTAAGGGCCAGGGCCGGGCGGCCGATTTAGACATCGGCGAAGCGTGCTTAGAGCAAAACTAACGGAAGGCTTGGCACCGGGCAACGCGGGACTGTATGCACCGCTTGCGCGAACTCGGTTTACTGATCAGCAACGCGTAGGGCTTCGTCTAGGCCGAGTAAAGCGTTTGCCTTTTGGGGCTACGGACTACACAGTACAATGATCTGGTTCTCGTGCGAAGAGTAAGCCCACTCACTGATACTCCAGGCAGCGCGAGGGTCTGCGTAGTACGCACAAATCTTTGTGACTCGGGAAGTCTTGACCTACGCAGCAGATACGGGTCGACGTGTTCACATGAGTCTGAGACCGCTTTCGTCCCCAGTGAGTATGACACGAGGCGACCACTGCCCTGTTCGACCGACTTCATTATAATTATGTGGTACGGTAAGGTCCGCGCGATCACTTGGGGGACAACAAAGTGCTGGTTGGGCGCACCTTCGATTATCCAGCCCGCTACCAAGTTTTTGGCCGTCGTGCCCGATTCTCTCGATGTCGCTTGTCCTTCAGTACAGCTCTCCGCCTAGCTTTCCAAGCCCGGTTGTTATCTCCTCGCTTGTCCCAGAACATTTTCTCGAAGTTGCTAGTGCCAGAAGGATGTTTGCTCGCGCTCCTCAGCTGCTTGGGTGACGGCTCTCTCGGGCCACCACCTTTTGCCTCAGACTCATCCCCATCTTCTTCTGACAGCTCGCCTTCTGTTAAGCCAGCACTGTCGTAGCTATTGAAGCGGCTGGGATAGGCGGTGTCGGGCGTTGGGGCGGCACTTCGTAGACCACGATTCCTCATCTCTTGAGAAGTAAATGGAGTCAAGGGGATCTCCGGCTCATCTTCAATGTCATCCGTTCCACCGCCAAAAAATGAGAATGCCGTGGATACTTCTAGCGAGGGTTTGGCGACATCTTGCGATACAGGCTTCTGCGGCTTCTTGAATATTGTCTCCAGCGGATGGGCCTTAAGAGGCTCGACATTGGCGTTGCCTGCGGCATTCAGTGTATGCTTTGGTGTACTCAATCTTGACGAAGAACCAGTGGACCCCGAATCCTGTTCGGCATTATCGTCCGATGAAGAACTGTCCATGGAAGGCGAGTCTGTGTCGGCGTCCCGGTCAACGGCTAGGTGACCTTTCCCCTCCGTGGGTGGCTTCTGCGCTTTCTTCGAGCTCGGGCCGGTTGTTACGGTACGCTTGGATTGCGTCCGTTTCCGCTTGACTGATGAAGGCTCTCCTTCCACCACATTGCCATGTTCGTCAACCCAGCCTTTGCCGTCGACATACTCCAGGCTGGTCTTGTTGTGGGCTTGCTCATGCTTTAGAAAAGATGGTTCCGACGTGGTTTTCTCGAACTCATGCACAGTATGCTCTTCCGCTCCATGCCTAGCCTTTCTCGCCTGTTTGGACTTCTTCAATACCAGATTGCTTTTATTCGGAGGTACCCTTGTCCTGAACAAAAGCTCATCCTTGTCTGTGTATTTGGAATGTTGCCTTTCAGTCTTCGCATCATCTTTCTTCCCCCTCTTCTCTTTACGCGCCTCGGTCCATCCGCGTTGTACTTTGCGCTCGGGCGACAGCAGATGACCAGTCATAACATCGTCATCCGCGACCTTGCGCTTCCGTTTCGTTTTGAGGCTAGAGTCTGCGCCTCGCGCAGGCTCCGTGTCTTGCACTGTTCGCCTTGACGACTTCTTTGGTCTTGCTTCTTCTACCTTCATCTTGGTGCCTTTCAAAATGGCGCCACTCAGTTTCTTCTTGAATTGCGCGGCATCCGCCGTAGGCAATTCGATGAAACCGTAGTTCTTTTCGGGGTACGTCTGGAGCTCGTGATATGATATATTCTGTGCAGCACTCTTGAACGTTGAACCCAGCACAACCGGGAGGAGATCAGGCGTCAGAGGTGATACGTGCAGTCGCGTAGTATCAAGGGTCATGGTCGTCGAACAGGCGAGCGCATTATTGTATTATTGTGGCGGATTGGCAAATTGTCAAAATTGAAGGGCAATTCGGCGGCTATCAGGAACGGGCTCTGAACAACATCACGAGGCTGCCAGCCTGAGAGAAGTGGGCTTTTAAGTCAACTTTGTGAGCTGCAGTGCCCGGTTGGTACCTTGCATTATCTTTGCTAAACTTCTTGGGCGCCGTGCTGGCCACAATGCTTAGTCTGCCTGGTGCGGGGGTCACTAGGTGCTCTCTGGACTTGGGATTGTAATCAGGTCTTTTTCGCTGGCCTACTATATTCCAGGCAGACAAGATGGATATAATGGCTGCAGCTGCGTTCAGGTCGACCGGTACCTAAACACACGCAATTAACTCTAGTTTGACATGACCCTGCAGGAAGCATGATCTTTGAATAAATGAAGCATTGATAGACTCCGAAAATTGGGCGAGGTGGCCGCGTCAGAACCGGATGCAAACAAGGGTCGATCTACGGATAGGCAGGAATCGCACGGCAGCGCGCAGTGATCTCACTCCTCCAACTTCTGCTGTCGCTGCATCTCCTGGCAGTGCGTGTTGCTCTCAGGACTATTTGCACCCCAGATCTGCCAGTCCATTTGGACCACATCACTATCTCAGGGCTTGCTATTTTTTTCCGCATTATCGTCGTCTTGACCACATCCGCGTTTGCTCCATTTCCGGTAATCGTTGACTGCTGTTGATTCACGTTCTCTGCACCCCACCACCTCCATCCCGGCAGGTCCGTCGTTTGGACCATATCCTCTCTTGCAGCTCAGAGTCGCGGACAAAGATGTGCTCTATCCGGCGAGAACTGCACTAGGATGCGTAATCTGACCTGATTGCGATCGCGACCGCCCAGAAATATATCCGTGTTCACCAACATGGGAAACTCGCAGACCAAGGAAGCACGCGGCCACCCTGCCTCCCGGGTCAGCGGCAGTAGCAGCCCTACTCAAAGACAAGATCCCACCATTCCCACCCCAGAGCCAAGCACCAGAAGCCTTCTTTCCTCTCGCCAGCGGGGAAATAGCCGGCCAGATTTCTCGTTCCTCGGCATCGGCGGGAACGGCGACCAAGATGTTCTTTCGTTGGAGCAGCGCCGTGAGAACAAGGTCGAGCGCGAAGCGCGCAAGGCCGATAAAGAACGCCAGGCCCGACTCAAAGAGCGAGAGCGCAGCATGAGGGAAGAGAATATCGATGGAGGGTATCTTGTGACCCAAGGTGTCTATGTTGGGGTGGAAGACTACAACAAGGCCATCGTTAGGCAGTTGATGGTAAGTCAAGGGAAAGCTCGTAACGCACCACCGCTAACGCTGGTCTAGATCGAGAGGCGTCTTGCGCCGTTCTGGAGGGGTCTGAACGACTTTTCGGAGTCATGGGCAGAACATCAGCTTATGGCAGCTGCCCGCGGCATGGAAATCCCTCCGGCCGACGAAGTACCCCCGGAACTGGAATACCGACTTTCCAAGAAGCCCACGACAGATTCGAAGGACAAGTCTATCAAGAGCCTGACACTGCCCATCGGTGGTCGTTCACAATCATATCAATCCGATACTTCCGGGCCCATCTCACCGATGAACAATTCATTACCAGTGTCTTCCCCAACATCACCGCTACCATCGTCGTCCCCAGGAACACCGCTTTTTCGAGCGAGAGCAAAGACTCTAGCCTCCCTAACAACGTCTTCTCGCAACAATAGCCAGGCGGATATGACGCCACGAGAATTCCAGCTACCTCCGGATCCCTTCGTGAACGGACAGCCCATCGAAGTCTACCTTTACAAAGACGCATCGGAATGTCCCATTTGCTTCCTCTACTATCCTCCCTACCTCAACACTACAAGATGCTGTGAGCAGCCTATCTGCTCGGAGTGTTTCGTACAGATCAAGCGCCCCGACCCACACCCTCCGGAACACGAGACGCCTGATCCCAACGCTCCACCGTTGTCGGAAGAGGATCGTCAGGCCCAGCAGGAAGGTCTACTTGTCTCAGAGGTTGCAACATGCCCATACTGCAAGCAACCGGAGTTTGGTATCACTTACCCACCTCCTCCTTTTCGGCGGGGCCTCACCTACGGCTCTAGCTCCCAGCCTTATCAGATCAGGTCAGCCATGTCTTCGCAAACTTCTATCTCTTCCTCCGGAATGTCGCCGTCGGGACGACGTAGGGGAACGTCTCTCTCGGCCACTGCTCCGGAGGTCATCACCACTGATAAAGTTCGCCCAGATTGGGCAAACAAACTTGCAACGGCGAGGGCTCATGCCGCCCGCAGGTCAGCTGCAGCAACCGCGCTCCACACGGCTGCATATATGATGAACGGTCAAGCAGATCCCAGAGCTTTCGGCCCGTTCGGCCGACGCAGCGTTCTTCGTCGGCCTACAGGCGATAACCCCGACGGACAGAGCCCGCATCTGAGCGCATTATCCATGCTTGCTGAGAGGCATGCTGGAAGGCAACAAGAAGAGGGACAAGGACGGGCAAATCCGTTTCTGGCTCCTCCGCGCGCCAGCAGCAACCGCCGCAGTCGCATGGATGATCTAGAAGACATGATGATGATGGAAGCTATACGCCTCAGTCTCGCGTCGGAAGATGAACGGCGAAAGAAAGAAGAGAAAGAGGCCAAAAAAGAGGCCAAGAAGAAAGCCAAAGAGCAGAAAAAAGAAGAAAAGGCTGCGCGAAAGAGTACCCTCTTTCCTACGTATTCCAACACCAGCATTGGAGATGGCGCGAGCAGCTTAATGGAACGTTCTCGCAGTAACCTCTCCTCGGTCCCTGACGAAGACCATGAGATCGGTAAGGGCAAAGGCATCGAGAGAGGAGAGTCGCCGTTGGAAGAAGACGGCGATTCGAGAGCCGGCGAGGGCTTGCGAATGTCACGCTTCCCAGAACTCTCCTTATCCGGTACCAGTCAAGAGTCTCTTGCCCCCAGTATTCCTATACCGGGTTCTGGGGAGCCTTTAAGGCCGTCGCACCTACGACACATGTCAAACGCTTCTTCAGCGGCATCCTCCATCGCAGAAATTGGGCCCTCCGGCTCTGTGCCTACAGGATCCACTCCGCCAGAACCGATGTTCAACTTCCAAAGCCTTGCTGCCATGATCGACGAAGATGACAAAGCCGATGCCTCGACTCATGTAGAGCACGCTGTGCCGAATGGAACGGCGTTAGCTCTGGGAAGACCAGAGAGCCGAAACGGCGAGCGTGCTTCAGCTTCCGAGACCGTGGCTCAGTCTGATGCTTCTGCATTGAAGCAGCTCGCGAAGCCCGGAGAGAGTGTGCAAAAGGAGAAGAATCCCATTCCTGCTACGGTCGAGTTTGAGGATCGCAATGAATTGACACGGCAAGAACTGTAGCTGGACTTCGACGATATCTGCAGGTATGAACCAGGATGTGTGAGAGTGATCCCGGTCTCAAACGATTTTAGCCTTCAATGGTTGATTATGCATGCGAGTCTTGCCAGGACCATGATGATAGACGACGGATGGCTCAACCCCCTGTAAATAGCAAGTTATGACAATCTAGACCTAGAACATTTCAACCGAAATCCTGCAACAGAAATTGTGTGCTTCACTTGGAGTCTGGGGGCAGTCTCCTCCCTTGATTGGCGGCATGGCCCGCATCGCGGTCATCCTTCAGGAAATCAGGCGCCTTCCACGACTCGCGTTCCTGTACCTTTTGTGACCGCCAACTCGCCAGTCACCGAGCACGGTCTTATGAGCAATCAATTAGGAGATTGTGCACAATCAGATCTTTACCATAATCAAAGCCCCTTCAATCTTTCCTGTCCTTCGCACGCACGCGTACCCATCGAAGTCTGCCCTCGACAGAGTGTAATGCGGCAGGAGGATTTGCATGGGAATGGCACCAGATCTCAATAGCATTCGAAACTCTTCTGCAACTATGCCTACCGCAGCTGGAAGTAACACACAGATGCCGCCACCTCCACCGCCGCCTCCTCGTACGGACAGTCTACCAAGTTCGCCGCAAATGGACAACACTGGCGTGGGAATCGGGCCAGGTAAAGTCGCCCAAATCTCCCGTGTCTGATAAAGCTGACCTGTACAGGACCGATCCGTCACCCACGACCTGTTAGCGCAGCTGAGTTGCACCTCGAACTGGAAAAGGAGCAGGAAAACATGGTCAATCGCCTAACAAGAGAACTATCTGCATTGCGGGCTCAGACGGCTTCGGTCGCGTCCACTACATCCTCTACCTCAGACCATTTCTTCAGTAACGACCAGTTCGGCACCGGAGCTACCATCATCCCAACTTCTGCCCGCCGACATCGATCTTCATCGAACCTATCAGCAAGGTCCTCCAGGTCGATACGAGAGAATTTAACGAGCGCTGCCTCCACGAGTGTCTCTGGGGTTGCAGCCCCTCGAGATCAGACCGTGCAAGCGGGGAACATGGAAACCCTCAGGCCTGAGATGAGCCGACAGAACTCAACGAGCGCTGGGGTATATCGCAGCAGCTCTATTCATGCCTCACCCCGTCTATCACAAGTTGGGTACCACCGCGCCTCTGTATCGTCCAACACCAATTATAGCGAGGCCGCGTCCAATCCGCGAAGCCCCGGTTTCAGTTCGGCGGGAGCAGCGGCACGTTACGAGGAGGCACAGCTACATAGGGCTGAATTGGAGGCCGTCAGAAAGGAAAACGAGACCCTGCGGCAAAGAGTAAGAGACTTGGAGCGCAGCCTGGCCGCAACGACCCCTACCAGAGGTCATGGTCTTGCTGGAGCTGCAGGCTAACGAACCCAAAGCTACTGGTTCTGAATGCTGTTCATGATGTTATGATGCGAGAACCGGCTCACGAATAGACTAAGCGAGGCGTATGGTAGGAGAGGCAGGGAGGTATTCGGAGGTCATCTTAGGTTTCAGCTGCCCACAATACCCCCAGCTTTTTATCTAGTAGTTATTTCTCTCTAATTCAAGGTGACAGAGCGACACGACTAACAATAAATGGAACCTCGAGTCGTATGTCATAATGCTTATCGGCCAAGCCACGGAGTTGCTGAACAGAAGGAGGCTTTTTACTAGTCGTACCCTTCTGACCAATCCCGCCATTTGGAATTTTCCTCACAGCGCAGCTGCGCATCCACCTTTCACCGCCGGCTTCAACACCTCGCCCCGAGACCGCTCTGCAAGATTTTACTGCATACCTATCCCGCTCAGGCTCTGACGGCGACCATTTTTATGACTCTCAGTTGTTCCCAATCAGTCCCACGGTACTGGTCGAAGTCATAAATCGCGTTCATGTGCTTTCCATCTCTATTTACCAACCAAGTGAGTTATGCCCCTCCCTTCCCAGTAGTGGAAAGCCTTGATAAGCACAATACTAATTGACGCTGTGTAGGATTACATCAGTGGTAGATTATATCCCCTCCGTGCTCCCACACGTCTCTGACAGCTCCTAGATCATTTGTGGAAAGCCCAGGCGAACTAGAAGCCCTCCGAGATACCAGTAACAAGCAAACACAGCAATGTTCGGCCGTCTACTTCGGCCGTCTTTCAAAGGCCCTAAGCTGGTCACGAGCCTGCAAGCACGAGCGCTGGCCACTATTGCAGAGAACACTCCGCGACAGCAGGATCTGCCATTGCGCAAGGCCTTGAAGCACACTCCTGTTCCTAAAGAACGAGCTACCTTCACCCTCCGCAATGGGCCGATCTTCCATGGCACATCCTTCGGTGCTCGAAGCAACATCTCTGGCGAAGCAGTCTTCACCACTTCCCTTGTCGGATATCCGGAATCTCTTACAGATCCCTCGTACCGAGGCCAGATTCTGGTTTTCACGCAGCCATTAATTGGAAACTATGGCGTGCCTGCTGGTGTGAAAGATGACTTCGGTCTATACAAATACTTCGAGAGCCCCAACATTCAAGCCTGCGGTGTCGTCGTGGCAGATGTCGCCGAGAGGTATTCCCACTGGACTGCAGTCGAGAGCTTGGGCGAATGGTGCGCAAGGGAAGGTGTTCCGGCAATCAGTGGCGTGGATACACGAGCCATTGTCACGTACCTCCGAGAGCAAGGCTCCACTCTTGCTCGGCTGACTGTCGGCGAGGAATACGATCAGGACGAAGATGAAGCATATGTCGACCCGGAGCAGATCAACCTCGTTCGGAAAGTCAGTACGAAGGCCCCATTCCACGTTAGTGCACCTTCTCCCATCGCACATGTTGCAGTCCTGGATTGTGGAGTCAAAGAGAACATCTTGCGAAGCCTTGTGAGCCGCGGGGCCAGCGCCACTGTATTCCCTTTCGACTATCCTATCCACAAGGTCGCTCACCATTTCGATGGTGTTTTCATTTCGAATGGCCCAGGTGATCCCACTCATTGCCAGGATGCCGTCTATCATCTGCGAAAGCTCATGGAAAATCACCAATTGCCTATCTTCGGCATCTGCCTCGGACATCAGCTGCTGGCCCTAGCTGCTGGCGCAAAGACCGTCAAGCTGAAGTATGGCAACCGAGCACATAACATCCCCGCACTCGACCTCACGACTGGGAGATGCCATATCACTAGCCAGAATCACGGCTACGCTGTTGACGCTGCAACGCTGCCTTCGGACTGGGCGCCTTATTTCATTAATCTGAACGACAATTCCAATGAGGGTAAGTCCAAAGCGGCAAGTGAGTTTGGTGCAAGGATGTTAACAAGTTATCAGGCCTGATCCATAAGACTCGTCCAATCTTTTCTACGCAGTTCCACCCCGAAGCCAAAGGTGGACCCTTGGACTCTTCTTATCTGTTCGACATGTATCTGGAGAACATTCAGAAGTACAAGGAAGGTCAGCTTACCGGCCAGCCGCAGCGTGACAGCATCCCTTCCCCTCTGCTTGTCGACCTTCTGGCCAAAGAGCGGGTTGGCGTGGATCCTACGCAAGGCATTCAGAATATGATGGCTCTCAATGCTACTCAACAACAGCCCCAGCAATTCTACGCGGCGGGTGCAGCTTAAGCACAACGAACAGACATCGGGCGGTAGATGATTACAGAATGCGGAGCCTGGCACGGTGATTTGGTTCTTGAGTTTCGGGAATGGCTGTGATGATGGAGTAGCGCACTTTTGCTAGCAAACTACCTCTTACTCAGAGCTTCTACCGATCCCTCATTCGCCTCTTTCTAGCGTGCCCAATGTGCGGGAACTGGTAATGCCCAAACGCAAATTCGCTCATACCGGAGCCATAGCCCCTAGTCACCCGCGAGGTATCTAACATGCTCTGGATCCAACGCCCATACTCTGGCTCAGCTTCGAGGACCTTGGACGCAACGCCAAGCGGGAGTAACCAGAACAGTGTCGAGTCCTGACTATTGTCGATGTTCAATAGCTGGTACTCGAAGCCACGACATATTTCTTCGGCTGGCTCCAGCAAGGAAAAGATCTCGTCTGGCCGTTTCAGTATCGAGTTTGTGGGTGCCGGTACCTCGACTTCGGCTGGAGGATCGAATTGCCACAGTGCGCCCAAGAGACAGAGGAGCACCGCATTATACAGCAGAATCTCCGTTGCCTGGGTGAAGTTGCGGAACCACAGGACCTTGCGAAACAATCGAAAGTCACATACGCGTCTTCCCACAGGCAATGCGCCTGGCTCCATCTCGATCGCTGCGTTGGGATTGTGCGCTTCCCATTTCCATCGCCAGTCGAATAAAGTGGACAGGTCGGCCTTGAGACGAGCTAGCAACAGAGCCTTCTTCTGTTTGTCTTTCGCACCTCCTTGCTGAATCTCCACAGTGTCCTGCATGTATCCTGGGATTCCAACCATGATGTCGACGAGCTCGTTCTGCGCAGTTTTGGGCGGCAGTCCTGAACCCTGCCAAGGTGCTGTCTTCCAGATTGCTTGCTCCAGAAAGATCCGCTTCTTGGCAACCAGGCCGACGGTGAACTGTGGGAGGCACCTCATGAGCATATTTTGGAACTCCACATCAGTCACAAGAGACTCACCAAGGTCGATCTCGCAGACTCAAAAGCCAGCCTCAATGGCATGGTTGCAAATCTTGCCGGCTCGCATGACTGGATGACCCTGTTGAGGCCAGTCACGTGGAAAAGTGATGCCTGTCGATCGGCGACGGTAGACTAAGCCCTAATGTCAGGTTCGGACCGTCAACGGACCAGGCATTGGGGGGGCACCTTACGGCGTGCATAAGCAGCAAGAGGACGGGCACGATGAGGTACTCGCTTCCGGGTTGAGCCACGTGGTTGAGCTCCTGCGACAGGGTTCGTATGGTGTCTCCGTAGATGGCTTGCCCTTGCAGCTCGATCGCCCGTTGGTGGTGATGCCTGCCGAAGACGGTTTGCGCAAAGGCCCTCGCCGCGTTTAGCGAGAGTTGGCCTAGCTTGCCGCTGCACGACATCTCCAGCCAGGGTGTGCCATAGGTCCTCCATACGAAGTTGTCGATTAGGTAACCTAAGGGTTCCGAACGTGTCAGTAAGTTCGAGGCACGCCTGGGAGTCTGCAACAAGCCGGGCCGCCAGAGATTGAATAAGCTCAGATCTACGAAGACTCACTGAACTCGATGCTATCCTTGAAGGCCACGAGGCTCAACGACTGAGGTACTTCCCGAGTCGCAGTGCTAGGTCCTTGACTCTGGTCATTCAGGATCAGCTCAACCATCTGGTGCCGGGCTCTAGGTTTAGCCTTTTCCGGTCTGGTTGTGAGCATCTTAGCGTCCGTTGTGAAGCTGTGGCTGCGTATCTCGAGCGCTCGCTCATATCCTCCGCATTTGAAGCCGGCTTTTTGGCATCTGGTGCAGGTCGGCCTAGTTTCATCTGAATATGGTCACGTCGCGTGAGTATTCGTCGCGATAGGAGGGGTTTCGAGGTTTACGCACCACATTTGACCTTGCGTCTAAGGCACGTTGAGCAGCCTTTGCTCCTGCCAGGAACACCGACCATCTTTCGCGCAGTACAGCAAAGTATTCACACCTCGCTCTCTGTCTTTCGGGTTGAGTAGACAGATGCCTTCTGCCTTTTTGTATTGAATCATCTCACCGCTGTTGCGTCTTTCAGCTCTTCGGCTTTCGGCGAAGCGAACGTCCTATCAGCTCATAGGCTGTATCCCCTGCCATTGTTGTTTGGCTATCAAATTCACCATATTTGGACGGGCCTGTACCGACGGTTTGGGCCTCAGCGACGCAAAGTTCCAGCATTGTTGATGCCTCGGCTCCCTCCTGAATTGCCTCATGAGACCAGGCGACAAGATCTTCTTTGCCATTGGCGATTCAACCCGGCCTTGGCAATATGCACCTCGCATTCTCCTTCTTCAATCGGGCGTAGTCTGTAGGGCTGGGTGAAGACGTGTGGGCCCAGGCCGGGGTCATCATGGTCGATCGCTGTCTTCAGCAAGTGATGCTCAGGGCAGAAGCGTCAAGTCACCAATCATGTTGCGGGTGGACTGTTGGGCCTGTGGGCTGTTTCCCGATAACGCCGCGGGATATGCATCTTGAGCGCAAGCCATTTCGGCCCCTAAGCTTCCTCATAGCTATAAGAGTGGATAATCCCAGTTGACCCGCGGAGCCGGTCTGTTCTCCGTATGGTTGGGCATGCTGATCGACCACTAATGAGAGCCTCCTGCACCGATCAGTATCATGTTTCCTGGCACCCAGCAGGCAATGCTCCCTTAGGATTGCTAGGAAACGATTCAGCCTGGCTCGAGTTGGGTGCGTGCGACGCGATTGCTGAGCGTGGTCTTCAGCTCCTACCGATGGTTTCCATAATCTGGTGATCCCCCAGGGTGACAGTGACCTCGACCTGCGACAGGACGCATGTCTCCGTAGCAAGACTAACATACGGAGCAATGAGATGTTTGGGAATGGCACTGAACATGCCCGGACAACATCCATGTGAACCACTTGCAGGGTTTGCTTCCGCATGCCTCTTCATACTACGGAGAAAAGGCTATGGCGTCTTTTCGTGGCCTCTAATTGTCTTGGAACTCTCCTCACTCCAGCCGCAGCAGTACTAGTACCTCCGTACAGGCGGTCTGTATGTGCCGTGTGTGTTGAGGTGACGGTTGCTGCGTTGGATGGGCAGGTGAGGTGGAATTTGGCTTTTCCTAAATGGAGCAGCAATGATCAGAAGGTGGACTTCTGGCCGGTAGCAACAGCACATCGGATCCTTCACACCAATTCTCAGTGTTGGATAGCTCGATCGAGAAATTCGTCTCTAACATTGCCGCAACCTTCTGTTCGTCGAAGGGCACCACAGACAAGGCGGCTATCCTTGCGTCGAACGGCCTAGGTCAAGCATGATCGCACTGAAACTCATCACGCCGACTCAAAGGAATGCAGCTTGGTATAGTATGCTATCCGTGACGACTGTTCTGTTTTCTTGCACGACCAACCTAGGCACCGGACCTCGCAGAAGGTCCAAGGCGACAGCCTGAAAGTCAACATCCACGTCGATGACCTCGAGTGACTTGCCAAGCTGCTTGAATCTGGTGAGTATACCACGTCTGCCGGCAAGCCGGAGAAGCTTGTCCTCATGCGCTACGCTTTGGCAGCTATCATACGTTATGCGCGCCGCTATTGGGGTCCGCCCCTGAAATTGCTTCCTGAAATTGGCTTCATCCAACGGCAATCAATGTCAACAGTTTCATCGAGCTATTTTGGTTCGCCAGGCAAGACGGCTATCTCACGTAGGTAGTCGATTTAGACATGGATCAACACGTGAGAGACCCCCTTCAGGGCTCCGGGAACGGATGCCGACAACAATGACAGGTACTCCAATATCCGTTCTACCGTTCACATTCGCGGACTATTGTACCTTGCCGTCCGGTATTGGTTGTCGGTCACCGTGCATATGTTCATTTCTATGATACAGCCACCATGCAGAATCAACGTTCTGACCGCGGGTACAATCTGCACGGACACGAGCAACTCCGCGGGCCGGCCACTGGCAATCACGGGCAAGCAGCCACCGCCTACGTTGTATATGGTAAGGATGAAATTCAGCAGGCTGGGGGATGACGGGGAATCGAAATCTGTGCGCAACGACGACTGGGCCTATGACGGACGAATGACTGCAAGTGTTATCTTTGAAGTAGCAATCAAGGGGGGTGCGAAAGACGAGTCAGCCTGTTCCCAGCCGAGTTGTAAATGTCCGCCACTCCATCACCAGCTTCGCTTCCGAAAAGACAGATGCTAGTTTATGCATGTTATGGAGCAGGGGTGCGAAGTCTGCGTAAAGTTTGACATCAGACACACTGTCAGACGGACTGAATTCACCGTAGAAAGTGCGAGACTGCCGTCTGACGGTGGTCTTTTCCTCTTAGCGGTCCGTGCGGCACCGCGATGGAACCTTCCTCGCCGAACCGCCCTTGCGCCACTCCTCTCTCCACCCCGTACTGCCCTTGCTGACTCTGCCAGGCTCGACAAGATCCGAGATTCGGGCTCACGGTGATACAGACGTGCATGTCTCGATTGTGTTTGAGACTCAGAATGCGCATCGCATGGAGACACAGACCGTGAGCAGATCATCCAACGTGGCATCATCCACAACACCTCGTTACTGGCCATGCTTGACAATTGACAGATTGTCTGGAACAAGACGCTGCTCATCACCAGCCTCCTCGGATGAGGATCGATGACATACATTAACTTCAGCGTTTTCTCAACCGTCCATCCACCAATAGGCTCGGCTCCCTAGTACCCATCTAGCGTGCTTCCACCCCTTGCTTTACCTTTCCGGCAATCTAGATGGGGACTTCGGATGGATTGTACACCATGCGACCTGCGCTGACCAGCCAAGATGGCCTCAAACGGCGTTGAATTTCTGCCAGGATATGTCCGCTCGCTTATCGACACAGCAAGGGTGTTTTTACGAACCCCGATCCCCACAGCAAACATGGATAGTATGGCTGTATATCATCCTCTATCAGACCGGGGCACCTCTTTGCCCCACTCCCTTACTGCGCAATATGCTGCAACAAGGCGGGGTTGACGCATAGCAGTGTCCAAAGGGGTCTCCAGCCGGCTCCCGATATCTGCCTCTTCCCCGTTATAGGACCATGTGTCCGACTTTTGTTTCCCCAGGCAAGCTTCGTCTCAGGAATGCACCAGAAGCACCGTGCCCCCCCAGCAGTGAAGCCCAGACCTGATCGTCTGTGAGACCTCTAGCATTCCTCATCATCATCCGTACATGCAGCAACCCATTTCCTGATCATCATCGTCAGTACTGAGGCCGCAGGCTGAAACCACCGACATGCGGGTCTCAGAGTCAGATGAAGCTGAGCTCCGGCACGGCAAGGCCGTCGAGGCGAAACCACCAAGCCCAGCTATCGAACAACAAAGCATAACAGTCACGAGAACTCTCGAAGTCAAGCCGGCGACCCCTCTGTCGTCTAAATCCGACAACGGGCCCCCAGCAGGGCCTCGATCATATGTCCAAGGTGCCGTCGCTCATGGCTATCACCCGCTTGCGACCAGTAGCGTCAGCCAACTACTCCTACCGACGATTCCTACATTGTCGTCCATCGATCTGAATGAACCCGTCCGACTGACGACTCCTCGCCCACCACCTCGACCAAAGACCGCCCCTAGTCCTTCGTCTGTCGCCGAGCAGCCTCGGCCTCCACCCAAGCTCCCACCTTTCATGCAATCTCGCCGGTGGGCAGCCATGTGTGAGACAGCACGCCCTCAGACGTCTGCCCATGATCGCGCCGTCTCCGAAGAGACCCGAACCATGACACTACGCGAAGTGTCCTTCGAACAACAGCGCGCGGCCCCGAAACGCCACTTGCCAGTCGATACACCTCAAAGTGTGAATGAGAACGAGTCTGTCGCTTCAACAGAAGGTCTGTGTCGGCCTATCTCGCTGCCAACATGGCAGCTGGTGCGTATGGCAAGAGGTACGCGGGGGAGCAGCCAGTCAACTAATAGTGTCTTCCGCAAGCTCACTATGCACCGCAGTGGCGCGTCGCCAAAGCATTCCAAACGTCAGAGCGTGGAGAAGCCATTGCCTCGTCTGTCACGATCGTCTCAAATGGGCCGCAAAAGAGCTGTCTCCGACTTGAGGAGAAGGGCAGGCACGGGCCACAAACGCAACGTTTCGAGCCCTGTCGTGAACCTGGACGGAGCTTTCCCTGGACCCTTGAAGACTGGCAGGCGATCATCATCACCTGTGCCGTCACTCCACGATCCGGAAAAGGCCAAAAGGTTCAGCGAGGAATGCGAAGCTTTGTTGACAAACAAGGATTTCGAAAAGGACTTTTTGTCACCACCGGCAGCTTCTATAGGAAATGCCACCTCGGCCTCACGCGAAGCTGCCGTCGCTCAAAATACGTCGAAACAGACAAAAGAAGATGTTGTTGGGGAGGCGAAACCCGCCCAATGTTCGCCTTCAAGCAGTCTGCTAGCAGCTCCGCACCCTCCTGTACGGACCTCAAGCAAAGGAGATGCGAGACTCGCTACCATGGTCCATATGACCAAAATACTAGGCACACCGGCCGTGACAAGCTCGACAGGCGATGCGCTTGTCGTTTCCGACGTCTCAAGCAATCAGTCAGCAGGTCAAAGAGCGATAACTCAGTCCCAGCATAGCCAAATACCTTGCCGCATGGCTTCTGCGGAATCCACCGATACCAAAAAGACCAACAGGGCCAGAGCTGCGAAGAGCACCGATACCCTCGCGTTGATCGAGGCTCAAATTCGCGACCCTGTCAACTTCTCACGCGATGGCCAAATGGATCAGAAATTCGAAGCTGGGTTGCCCCATCATAAAAAACTTGGCCCAGCAGGTACGCCACCGGAAAGGCCACTGCCAGACTTGCCTACGACCAGACCCACCTCCCCCTCTAGCCTTCCAGTGAGAGCGTCCTCAGTACTATCGATAGGTAGCACCCGGCGGTCATTGCTCTCACCCTTGTCTGAACCTGAGCGCAATCGATCGACAACCGCCGTCGATGTCGGCTCCTGTCAGGGCTCAATCCCCATCTTGCCGAAAGGCCTTGCGATTAAGCATCTCGATGAGGATAGAGTGGGAGACCCAGCACCAACCAGTCCGAGCTCGATCTACAGCCAAACTTCGCAAGTGTCTGGACAGTCCACAAAACATAAATTCGTCAGACACGACAAGAGCGTCTTCCGAGCTGCACGCATAACAGAGGTTAGGCGACGTATCCAAGCTGACAGGGATCGAGAACAGCGTATCAGCGAGGAGAGCGAACGCCCGGGGCGAGAAGAACACAATCCTGTAAACATCGGATTGGATCCTCCACTACCATTTCCGTCTGCGCTCAAAGAGCAATCGTCGCTCGACCAACTCGATCAGTTCCCTCCTGTCCCAGCCTCCCGGCCAGCCAGTCGTACATCCCATAACAGTGCAACGATTCACCGACCTCATAGTCGCACACGTAGTCACGTCCGTCAATCTTCCAAAGCATCGTCCCGCTACAGCTATCGTCACGCCATACCTCGTGGACAGGGCGGGCAGATTCTTGCAACTAGCCAGATTAAGGTTCTCGTCGACACTGACCCTGTCACTGGTAACTTTCGTGCTGGTGCCATGACCCCAGAACCAAGTCCGATTCGTGAGGCACACAGCCCTGAACACACTCCAATCAAGCCGTCGACTCTGCGCACGATACGTCCTGCTAAGCTTCCTAGCCGCATTGATGAGAACGAGCAGGTGAACGATGTGTCGCCTCGGAAGAAAACAAGTACGCGAAGTCTTCGCTCGCATACAAGTGCCGTCTCCGGACGGCACTCGATGACTGGTAGTCGTCAATCAGCACGGCGTCCATCCTCCGATGTCAGTCACTTGGAATCAAGCGATGATGAAGATGTGATGCCCTTCAGTGTTGGCAAGAACGGTAAAAGGAAGCTCCGACGCCGGTGGAACAGCAACGACATCCGCACAGTGCAGATGATGTACAACGATTTCGAAGATATCTACGAATCGCTTATGCAAAAAGAACGAGAGGTACAACAGCAAAGGGATGAGATTCAGAGGATGATCCGCGTCTTTGCGGCGTCATCACGTGGGCATGGCTTACGAGGCGTGATGTTCCCTGCTGAAAGACTCGACTTCGCTGACCAGAACGTCACGCTTCTCGACGACACTCGGAGCCTCCATACACCCAACATTGCACGCAATGTTACGAGAGGTGGGCAAGCACCCAGCGTAATGTCTAACACCAGCGCTGTCCGCCTTGCTAGCCCAGCACGTAAGGGGAAGCATGTTAACAAGTCTCTTAGCGAGGCACGTCTTGATGCTGCGAGTGATGCGCTGGATACTGTCATCAAGGCTCGTCCAGTCAGCAACATATCGTCAGCGTCGGCAACGACTGACCTCAGCCGCGGCAGCGGCAGCAGCAAAGAAAACAGCGCGGCGGAAGGCAGCATGACGGATCCGTACGAATACGATGTGGGGCCTGCGAAGGCCCTTGAAGCAGCCACTCTTATGAAGGATCATGGGCCAGGCATCCGCGAGAAGGGAGGCAGCGAGACACCTGATTACACTGGCCGACCTCAGAGTAGAGGCACGGCAAAGGTCAGCCTCGCTAAGTCCAGAGATGCTGTCCCGCTACACCATCCACCGCCTGTAGCGGTCAATATTCCAAGAGGTGCGTTGAGTGAGGAAGAAGAAGAAGAAGACGATAGCCAAGGAAGATTCTCAAACACGACCGTTGCGAAACGGTCGGCTGCCATGGAATCTGCGCTTGCAGTGCCCAGGTCGGCGTCTGCTGCATCGGGGGACTCTTCGCCAGAGGAAAAGAGACTCAGTGTGAATCACGTGCTGACACGGACGGAGGAGATGGATCGTATGCTGAATGCCATTAGTTTGCTGGGGTAGATGTCTGGATTCAGTTCCTTGTCACCGGGGCAGGGAGGTGGGTGTCAATAGCTGGTCGGATGTGGATCTGGATCTGGCTGCGGCTGCTGGATGGTATGCCATTCACGAAAGCGCAGCATGACTATAAAATTTCGGGTATCATGTATGAAGGCAGTAATGTGTTCATATCTTCCAAGAACTAAGACAGTTCCCGCGATGTTGGCCTTCGTAGGTGGCGACCAACGAGATAGCAGAGTATCCGAGGACAGCGTAATGGAAGGTGCTTCG
This sequence comes from Cyphellophora europaea CBS 101466, assembly GCF_000365145.1. NCBI lineage: Eukaryota > Fungi > Ascomycota > Eurotiomycetes > Chaetothyriales > Cyphellophoraceae > Cyphellophora > Cyphellophora europaea. Next base: position 2,102,158 of record NW_008481810.1, on the reverse strand, counting down.
GCTGGTCGTTCACCCGCCGTTGAAATCACCGGTGCCGTCTCTACTGTAGCTTCGTATCTACTGGATCTTGAAGCTGAATTCAAGGGCTTCGGAAAACTCAGTGAAAGGAAAGCCGAGGATCGAGAAACACCGGGCGGGAGGGACCTCCAAATAGGGCACCGCGCGCCAAGAGCAACGGCGTGGCGCGGCGCACTAGGGAGAGACACAAGGCGGCGAGGCAACCACCCCACACCTCCACACCTCCACACACACCACGACCGCGCAAATCCAACCAGAGTATATACTTCTGCTATGTGGTGCCATCTGCTCGTGCATCTATAGTGGAGCTGAGAGCCAGAGTCGAAGATCGCCGCCGATGGCTTCTCACTATAGCACGCAGCAGGTATCGACTACCGGATATAAATACTTTTTTACTTAAACAGGCTTACGAACAGTCACGACAAGGGCAATTCACACCACAGAAAGATACGGTCTTTAACCATAGCCAGCCAGTCGCCGCTGTCGAAATGGTCGCTAACATCGTGGTCGATGCGGGCGTGAGAGTGAGCCCGGTTATGAATCCTCATGTGAGAGCCACTACGTCGATTACGGGTCTTCCCACCTTGATTGGATCCCTTATCTAATGGCCCTGCATGAGAGGTGAGCGTGTTTGCATGCTCTCCGGCATGACGAAGGCCCTTTGCCCGTCAAAGCGGGGGCCACTATTCTACTCATACTAAAACATGGAGCGGATTCAAAAAAGTTCGGTCGTCTCCATATCCTTCGCGCCTCGCTATGCGATTGAAATCCGGTAGTGTGCCGATGTGCTTCTCACTTTCGCTTCATGAATATGTCATCCGGATTCGCTTTCTTCTTCCGGACGAGGGGCGGTGCTCCACCCATGCTCGACATTGCACTTTTTACCGCAGGACCTCGCGGTACGCCATTGCCATCAATTCTAGGAGCCTTCTGCGTGCCTGTGATCGAGATCTCATGCTCGTCTCGCTTGCGCTTGGGCTCCCCAGAAGGCGCGGTGCTCTTTACCTCAGGGATGATGGCGTTGTGATCGCCGAGCTGACGCGCAGCACGTTTTGCGATATCCTTCTCTCGCTGTTTTTTGTATCGCTCTTCCTGCAAGATGACCTCGTCTTGTTGGTCTTTCTTGAGGCGCATCTGCATGGGAGCTCTGCATTCGTCTCTACCATGGCCCACCTCACCACAACCCACACAACGAGGCTCATTGCAGTTCAATATGCCGTGACCGGCTTGCCAGCACCGCTTGCACTTGCCCATCTGTGAGTCCCTGGCTGCCAGATCATTGCAATTAAAGCTGAAGTGCTCGTTCGAGCCACAAATAACACAGTTAGCTAAGTCGTTGAGACCAAAGCGGCCACCGGACGGTCCAAAGGCAGAGTTGGAGTTTCTCCGCTCAGGCATGTGCGTAGGGCGAGTAGCTGGAGGCAGTGAAGGCGAAGAAATCTGTTTTCCCGACTCAGCTGCAGCCACACTTTTGGTCAAAGCCTTGGTCGAGTCGCGTCGCAGGGGTTCCTGTCTGATGATGCCCGCGACTGACGAAGACGAGGAATTCCTCGATAGAACGCTCGCCGGGCGAGACGATGCCGGTGTTCCACTATTTGATGGATCCACCCGGGCATTGCGATTGACTGATTGCGGCTTGTCCGGCTGCTGAGGCTCAGGCGTGCTCGATTCTACCATCTCGATGTCATCCTTCATCATATCCTCCGTCAATAGCGGGCGACTGAGGAGCGCTTTGATGTTACCATCAGTGTATAGCTGTCTCGTTTTCGCGTCGGAGATTAGGCCACGCCAGAATTCGCCTTGATTGAGCGCTTCGGTATTGCCGAGCACCCACAACGAGCACTTGGCACGAGTGAGACCAACATTCATGCGTCTAATGTCGTTCAGGAAGCCAATACCCTTCGTCGACGCACGCACACACGAGAAGATTATGATCTCGCTCTCTCTGCCTTGGAAAGCGTCGGTTGTGTTGAACTCAACAGCCGAGGTGATGTCCTCACCGTAGCGTCCGCGAAAACGTGTCTTTAGCTCCCTCAGCTGACCCTTGTAGGGTGTGATTATGCCCACTTTTCCTCTGAAGCTGTACTTCTTCACGTCCGTAATGAGACGGTCGTACAAGGCCATAGCAATATCGATCTCTGCTATGTTGATGAGCGAGTGGCCTTTAGTTGCCGATTGGCTCATGCCTTGCACATCGAAAAAGCGATACGGTGCAAGAACCGGGCTATGATGCCATGGTCGGGAACGTAGCTTAGCCATGCCAGCACCATCCTTGAGACGGGAATCGTAGAAGGTTCGACTGGGAAACAAACTGATCTCGGGGTGCATACGATATTGAGTGTCCAGGAGATGAATGTGCTTCTTGTGATTCTTTTCCATTCTCGCAAACAAGCTCTGCTCGTACTGAAATCTGGCAGCCTCGCGTGACAGGACAGTAGGCGGTAATTGCTTTGGATCGCCAACAAGAATACATTTGGTGCATCCATATTTGAGAGGAATGAGAGCCGACAACTCGATCGACTGAGCAGCCTCGTCGATAATGACCGTCTCAAATTCGACGTTAAGGCCTTGAAAGATTTCGTGACCACTTCCGCTCAGGGTGGCGCAAAGTACGTGAGCGGTGTCCAGGATTTCTTGCTGCACTCGTTTCCGGTTGAGATCAGCATTGCGTGACTCGGAGTTCTGCTTTTCCCGGACAGCATCAATCTTGTTGCTGAGCGAAGTCTTCTTACGCTTGAGGCCATCCAGCGCGTTTTCGTCAGCAACTGGAATAGCTTCGCCTTTCTGGCGCTTGGCACTTATACCGTCTCGCAGTTCGATCATCTCATTCGAGACACTTTTGTGCTGCATCATGATGGCATGGATGTCTTCCTTCTGATCCTTTGGCCCGACATCCAGCTTGGCATTGACAAGTTCATCGAGAGTGACGTCCTTGACATTGGTGTTGATGGCATCGCTGCGGCCAAGGCGGACCACGTTGATTTTCTCGCTTGAACCGTCCATCAGCTTCAGACCAGTCTTGAAGCGCATGACAAGCTCGTCCACAGCGGCATTGCTGGGCGCGCATACAAGAATCTTTTTCGCTGCCTTCGGAGCACTGACCACGCCACTGGCAGCATTCAAGCGCGGACCCTTGTCGTTGTGCTTGGGCAAGAAGCCGGTCATCGCAGCACCTACAAGTGCGCAAATTGTCTTAGTCTTGCCTGACCCTGGCGGACCTTGTATCAATGTGAAAGCATCGTTATCTAACGCTGATTTGACTGCTCTTGCTTGGGCCTCGTTGACATCGTACGTTTGGACGAATGTAGCAAGCTCGTGGTCGGGATAGTCCATCAGTCGAGATGGCTTTGCTGCGATGATCTCTTCGCTGAGGTCATAATAGGGAAGAGCCATCAGGGCGCCAAATTCGCGTTCCAAAGTCGTAAGAGAGAGAATTTGCGAAGCCCAGATCGTGGCCTTGTCGTTCAAGAAGGGTCTCATTGGGTTTCCAGCAGCATTTATTCGAAGCACAATCTGAACTTCGCCCTTCTTCCGGCTCACCTCTTTGATACGGGCAAGGCAATGAGGTTCGCTCGAATCGGTTGTCGGCCGACTCGACCTCGAAAGAATAACCACATCCGTTGTTCCCCAACCCAAATCCTGACCTTGTTGATACGACATAGTCACATTCAATTCAAAGAAGCTGTCAACGAGTAACGAATTGGAGATCTTGAGCTCCTGGGCTTTGAAGGTGCCATCTTCTCGAGCAGCTCGAAAGCTCTGCCAGCTTTCAAGAATCAAGAGTGGTTCAAAGGTTTTCTGGTAATCCTGAACGCTTTGGAACTCGTTTGTGACCAAGGTATAGTCGTCCTTGGCAGAATTAGGAGGCAGGTCTGTGTCAGCAAAGAAGTCCCATGCAAGGATCGTCTTGTGTAAATTGGTCAGATCTGGCGCGAGTCGAGCTCTCATATCCTTCTGAGATCGCACTTGCTTGATTTTGCGTACGGGCCCTGCTGCTACAGGCTGCCGAGTATGGGCATGAGTCTTGGTAATCGGGTGCACGCGCTGGACTTTCCCAAACAGAGCATCGTCGGAGTCCTCGGACTCGGAACCGCTAGAGACCATCATGCCCGGTTCTGCAGGCTTCGTATGGTCTTTCCCTAGGACCCCGAAGCCCTCGCCGAGGGTAGACTTGCCTCTGGCCTTCGCTGCAAATTCCCTGTCGCGCTGCTTACGGAGCTCCTGCTCACGTTTACGGTCTGCAATGAAAGCTTTGCTTTCGCTTTCTTTCTTTGCGGCAAGCTTTGCAGCGAGAGCATCTGACTTCTTTTGCAGAGGAAGCGACTGCTGGGGAGGGATTGATTTGGTAGGAGCAGGTTTCGACGACTCGGATTTGACCTGCTTGATAACGTTGGCCCACTCTACCTGCGGAATCTCGTCATACTCATCAGAGCTCTCTTTTCGTCCCAAGCTTGATCGCTTCTCAGCCGAGCGCGACCAGGTATCCATCTGCAGTGTCGATTGTTTCTTCTTCAGGGGTTTTGCGATTTGCTGCCCGGTGTAATTTTCTAATGCACGCACCAGGGTGGCTTTCTGAGTGTCTGATAGAATTGTCTTGATGTTTGGTGTGGTAGCGACGTCCTTGACGTATTTGAGGCCATCAAAGTCGCCCGTGACATCGTGCATCTTCAGCTGATTGAGCATGTTAGTGATCAGCTTGACCTGCGTGTCTGCTAAGAACTGATCCCGCAGTCGCAACCATTTGGCCATTGATCCTAAGACTTTCAGTGGAGATCCCAGCTCCGGTTCGCTTGGGTTCAGTAGGCTTCTTGGGATGTCCTCCTCAGCGCTCGGCTTCGCCTTTGTCAGGTATCTGGCAAAGGTATGGTACTGTTCGAAGAGATCTTGGGCATACTGCATAGTGTCTCGACAAACTTCTGTCATGAGAGGCTTATCGTGTAGCTCTATAGACCACGACTCCATATGTTGGAAGATTGTACGTAAGGCGATCCACTGATATGACCAGAACTTGTACACCGGCTTATAATCGTGACTCTCAATCTTGCTTTGTTTTCTGAGCCTGCCGTCACTCGGACTGCAGAGGACATCAAGGATTTCCATGCCAGACTTGACCATCCGCGGCACCGAAGCGAATGTCTGCATGGTAGCAATCCGGCGGAAAGTCCAGGAGAGACTGAAAATCGTGGTCTCGGAGAAAGCGTCAATCAAGTGTGCCAAAGCGTCTTTGCGACTTCCTTGGCCGCTAATGTTCTTGATCAATTCGATTGCGGCCTGATATACGTCATCATTCGATGAGAGAAGAGCTGCGACCAAGTGCATGCAAGTAGGCATTTGCTTGTAGAGCATGTCGAGGTGTTCCGGATCAAAGTCCGCGATCTTCCCCAATAGTCTACTGTAAGCAGCGTTGACTTGATCGAATGTTGAGTTGTATATGCCTTTCTGCTTAGAGAGAGGGTCACCAGCTTTCAGTCGAAACCTCTCCAAACCTGGCAACGCCACTGTGCCTTGAAGCACTTCTCCAGACAGAGCAGTGTCAGTGTTGTCTAAAGCACGCACGGCTGTATCCCAGAGAGGTTTCGAATAGCAACTTGGATCATGTTTAAGGCCGGTATTGGATTCCTTGAGTGATGCAAAATCGTTTCTGAGGTTGTAGCAGTCGATAGCAATGCCGTTCTTGACCAGCGAGAGTACGCAAGCACGTGCAGTCTTGCCCAAGTCACCTGTCAGACCAACTTGGTGAGGGTTCAACAGGTCACTAATGTGGTCGTTGACAGTCTTCATAACGTCCAGAAGTACGATGCGTTCCGAGACATGTTTTTCTTGATGAACTGCAAAGTTCTTGGTTGTCTGCATCATGACCTGCGCCGCGACCTCGAAGCAGAGCGTCTTCGCACGCTGAGAGGTCTCAAGAACATGGAGCTTTTGGAAAAGTTGTGTGGCAAGAGCTTGACATGCAGCTGCCTGGTTATTCAGGTCTAAAGATTTCACGAGAGCTGGCCCCCATCGCAAGACATCGAATTCTTCTTTATTTTCGGCGATTGCTGAATCGTTGAGACACTTAATGAACCTCGGACTCGCGAAAACCTGCTCGATGACAGTAGGCGAAGAAATGGTTCCCATAGTCTGCCAGAAAGCTTTGGGAGCTTTGGTCAGAATGATTTTAAGAGTTTGAGTGATAAACGAGACGGCCGGCGTCGGCTGGTGTAAATGGTCTAGAGCAGCCATGCAGAGGTTGGGTTGCATATCCAAGAGCTTGTGGCTAATGAGATCTTCTGGTAGCGTCTTCGCGATGATCATAGCCCCACTCCAGAAGCGTGATATTGATGCGGCATCCGTGGCCTTCTGTAGACGATCTTGTAATTGACTCTTGATAGACCAAGTCCATTCAAGATCAGTAGGTGCGCGGCCGAGACGACCCCATGTAGCGGTTGCCCAATTCAGCCGTCTGTGGTTGGAACTGAACAAGAAGCGAACGGTGGAGGGAAGGATCTCGCGGATCTTCAGCTGCTTTTTCGTCTGAATAAGCCGAAACGGCTCGTCGAAGTGTTGAGCCAGGAGGTTCTCATCCTGGAGAAAAGCGTCGCAGAGCAGTGCTTCGAAGAGAGCGTGCAATTGTGCAGGCTCGAGTGCGGCAGTGCCTCGCTTGGCTTCCGGAAGTGATTTCAAGACTCTTTCGGCAGCGTCAAGCCCCTTGGTGATACGGGCAGTATCTCGTCGATCGATCAGACCGAAGAATTGCTGAACATCCGGCTCTTCGTACTCCTCGCGCAGCCGTGCAAGAAAGCGCAGTTTCTCGACGTAGTAGTTCCGGATGCAGATATCGCATTTACCAAGAGTATTGTCCAAGGTGTCCCAGATCATCCGCTGGTACTTCTCAGTCTCCTCACCATCATAGGCGAGGAGTTGTAGGCAGGACATGAATTTGTCTCTTCTCTCTCTCGCTTCCGTGATTGTCTTCGTCCGGACATCATTCTGTTCGCCGCGCAAAGGACCACCTTGAATGTCTTCATCATATCGATCCTGATCGTCATCGTTCTGGCGGGGGCAGAGAATGTGAACGCTGGGGGGTAGGGCTCGCAGCTCGAGGAGTGGAGGGATCAAGTGAGACATCTCTACTCAGTTGATGCGCCAAGGATCAAAAGACCAAAGAAACATTTAGTAAACGAGTGTGGCGGCAATGGCTTCGGCCTGCAAGTCTGGCCATGTCATGAAGAAAATAAGTAGTAGAGAGAACAGTGTGGAAAGCAGGGCAGTAAAGGAAGTTGCACGAACGGTATGAAAGTGAATGCACAGCACAGGGACACACTACAGTGACTTTGCCAGTGCATCCAGTGCAAATGCACTCACTTGCTTTGCAAAAGGCTGATGGAAGGGACAATGAGCGGAGTTATCGAGTGATGGAGTCGTGAGTGGCACGCCGCTAAAATTCGACGCGACTTCGCGCGTCGACCGGAATGACCTCACTATCTTGGCGCTCTGATTCCCGTCACTACCTTAATCGAGTATTCAGACAAGGGAATACTGAGGTGGCGGTGAGACGAGATGCAATAGGCACAGTACCATGATGTTGGTTAAACGTGTTTGAAGGCGCTGCTCTCTGCTGCTGTCCAACAATCTAGCTCTTTAGTTCCCGGGTTGGGAAAACGCCTCCATGACCAGCTCCTAACGCCTGGTCTGACAGCTTCGAAGATCTTATATACAGACTAGATCATGTGAAGATCCAAATGCTTCTTTTGAACGCTCTCATAACCATCAAAGAACACCGTATCCTTATCAGGACTTGACATAACCTCGTTACACCATATTATACTCCACTGAAACATTACTTCAGATCAGACGTAATGTCATCTCTTCTCCTTGATGCAGTTGCGGTTGGAGTCAGTGGAGACCCGTGAGAGTACGACGACTCCATTCTCGTGAGTAGAGCCGCAGACGTGAAGTCTCTGCTGGCTTCAAAGCTTGAGCGAGATTTCTCATAGGAACGGCGAGATCTCTCGAACGACGATCGCACCCTCTCTAATGACGGACGCTTACTATCCTGATTGCGAACACGGTCGGCGGGTGTCTCGATCGGTGCATCCGCTGGCGCCTGGCGGTTTTCAGGTACCGTCATCCGCAGGTCAAATGAAGGCTTCGTCCTGTCAGTGCCATCGCTGCCAGTCTGGCTGTGGGGCGGCTTTGTCTGATATGTCGGGGCTTCCGACGGAGGATAGATTGGTCGTTGGGACTCAGTCATACTCAGACGCCGAGAATCCTGTGGTACGGGCACTTCTCCGGTGTGATCTGACGAGTTGCCGTTTGACACGACTTTTGGAGGCACATATGCTTCATAATTGTCGAGGTAGTCGAATTTGCCCTGTCGTACTTGCTCACGGATGACATCGATATCGTAAGGTCGATAATTCTTCTGAAAGAACTTGACCGAGAAACGAGGAAGCAAGCATGCGACCCAGATGAGTAAACTCAGACACCAGAATGTCAATGCACCGTAAACCTCTTGGCCAGCTCGATAGAATTGGAAAGAGCCTGTAAAGGACGAGTAGACTCCAGTCCAGAACCAGATGGCAAGTGTGCTGATTGCGGCGACTAGGGTGATGATCCAATCCCACTTATAGGTGTTGAGCAGGATGTATGAGTTGATGACTGCGATGGACACACAAGCTGCGTAGACACCCATGCGACTTCTGTCTGCAACTCCTCGGCCGCTCTCGGTCTCGAAAGTAGCTGGAGCGAAGAGGAGATGCGTGAAAAAGTAACAAATGACCGACTGGTAGAGGCCGTCAAACATATAGAGCCTACGCGCAATGGTTAGTCAATTCGTAAGCAAGGGGCTTGGGGTGGGATCTACCAGAACTTAAGCTGTGTCCATTCCTTCCGCTCGATGCCGCGGCGGTACAATTGTGGAACAGCCAAGGAGACTTTGTCGCTGACGTCTTGATCCAGGACACCCATCAGACCGACAGGGAGAGATGTGAAGACTAAATTGACGAGTAGAATGTAAGTGTAGTCGTAAAGATAGGTGATGTCGAAGTTGGTGTAGATCTGGTACCAAAACAGCGCGAAAGTCCAGATGATGTTCTTGTAGAAGAAGTTGGCAGTTGTCTCAGCCATGCGGCGGTAATCCCATCGTCCGTGAACCAGAACTAGTCTCTGCAAGAACCTGAACTGGCCAATGGCGTAGTCTGACGACATGACTGCTTGACGACCTTCCTCACCAGCAATACCAACACCAACATCGGCTTCCTGTATCATGGCGACGTCATTCGCACCATCTCCGATGGAGAGCGCCATAATGTTAAGACCGTTTCGAACGAGCGAGACAACTGCTGCTTTCTGCGCTGGGCTGACTCTGCAGCACAAAACAGACTTGCACTGCTTGCAAAGCAGGAGAAAGCGTTGCCTGAGGTCATCGGAAAGGACCAGCTTGAGCGATTCGCCGTCAATGATCAACGCATGCGTCGGCGCCGGTGGTTCGTGATTGATTCTGGCTGCTGCCAGCTCCTCGTCGGACCCAGCCAACCCAAACTGTTGCAAATGCTTGTCGAGCAGATTGCTGGCATCATCGACGGAGCCTTCCGGCAGGTCAAACAAAATTAGATCCATTTCGTTGGTCAGAAGATTGCATGAAAAGCCGATGTTGATAGCAGTCTCGACTTTGTCTCCAGTCAACACCCACAGCTTGATTCCAGCTTGACCTAGAAGGGCAATAGTGTCGGGAACACCATCTTGCAGACGATCCTCGATGGCCGTACCTCCAATCAGCATCAGATCTCGCTCGATGCGGTCTGCGACTTCTTCCAAACGATCATCGCGGTCCTGCATGGCTTGGGCAGCGAAATCATGGTCCTTGCTCCATTCTTGATAGTATTCCTCATCGACGTCTCGCTGGGCCACACAAAGCGTTCGAAGGCCCTCGCGAGCAAACATTTCGAGGTTCTCGGCTGTAGCCTTTCGCAGCTCTTGCTGGTAACCTTTGGCCAATCGGGAATAGATCATACTGTCGGCGCCTTTGCAGAAGAGTTTGATGTTGCCGTCCGGCATTCTCACGATAGCACTCATGCGCTTTCTGGTCGAGTTGAATTCCAAGGTGTTCAGTATGCGGTAGGTGCGCTCTTCACCGAGGACATTGACGTGCAGATCTTCGTTCGATCGGCCTAGCACGGTGAAGCCGCAGTCTCGGGCAGTGGCCACCAGGGCAGCTTCATCTGGCGACTGCGCCTTGAATTCAATCTTTGGTGGATCACCAGGAGTGGTCTCTGTAATGACAGTGTGGCACAGAGCCAAAGCAACCATGAAATCCTCGTTGAACTGTGCCTGTTGCTCGCCTGACCGACCGTTGAGATCAGTGACGAAATCGGGCGCGATGAAAGTCAGGTCTTCGTCGTGGAGGTATGGATTGTCATGAGTCTTGCGGAGATTTCGCAACATCTCTGTGCGGGCCTCTGCGATCTGTGCTCGTACCTGCGCAGCCTCGGCTTCTACGTCAACACCCTGTCTCCGTCGCATACCGGCTTCGGCTTCTGTGTACGCTTCTCCGTATGCAACACCGTTGATGGTGCACTTTTTGAACTCCATGACGTTCTGAGTCAATGTTCCAGTCTTGTCGGAGAAGATATACTCAATCTGACCCAGATCATCTGAAATGTTCCAGCTCTTGGGTGTGCATGGGTAGTCGAGCTTGTCATAATACATGAAAATGTCCGAGTAGATGAAGAAGGCCTGCAACGAACGAATGATTTCGAGCGTTATGTAGAGCGAAATGGGCACCAAGTTCTGGAACAGAATGATTGCGGACCAGAACGTGACGAATCCATCCAAAGCTGGGGTGCCGCCAACTGAGCCAAACTCGAAAAATCTGGCCGTGTTGCCTCCGTTGGACCAAGTGATGCCCTGAACCAGACCGGAAATGAGGCACATGAAAAAGAGAATGATGAAGTTGTAGATGACGTTCCAGTTCATATCCTTAGCCAACTGTGCGCGCTTGCTAGGCGTGATTCCTGAATTCAGCATGATCTTGCTTTCTTGGCCGGTGAAGACGACAACACCCAAAGCCCATTCGGTGTTCTTGATGCTGCAACCACGGAGAAGGAGGTTGTTGATGCCGATCGGCTCTCCTCTCACACGTGGAGGCGCGTCCGGGTCTTTGGGATCGCGTTGGTTGAATCTGAGCACAGCGTTATAATTGTAAAGATTCGGGTTGGGACCTTCGCTTTCGATCCAGAACTCAGATTTCTCGCAATCGCGTGCGTGGCGGACTTTACGGGTGGCCTGCAGGGCCTGTCGAACCTTCAGATTGGTCTCCCCATCCAAGTTCTTCGTCTCCACGTAACACGCACCATCAGGGTCTGAAGTCGAGAGAACCACAATGTCTGCCGGAACTTGATCGTCATTGTAGATGCGCACAAAGTCGCCCACCTGTACGTTTTTCCAAAAGTCTTTCTTGAATCGTGCTTCTTCCGTAGCATGTCGATATGGATTGATGACATTGCCAAAATCTTTCGCGGGCGCTAATTGACTTTTCCGCTGCGAGGAGCGGTTGTTCAACTTGGAGGAGCTCGCCCCTGAAGCACGCTTGTTTGCCTCGTTTGCAGTCTCGTAAGAAAGCGCACTGTGAGGTGGCTCTCCTGGAGGCGCAAGTTGGCCGCCGCTCGGAGAAGTTGGCCGCATACTGGGGGACGGGACAGGAGTCATCGCGATCTCATCACCCTGCTGCTCTCGAGTGGAATGGAAGGATGTTCGCTCTGTATAAATCGAGTCGCGGACTGTCGGTGCGATTGAAGGACGACGGTCGACGCCTCCCGTTTCCGCATCCTTTTCAGAACTTTGTTTTTTCTTGCCCAATCCTTTCAACTTCCGATAGGTTGCAACAACAGTCCTCGTGCAAGACTTCTTGATCCGTCGCCAAACACTGATATCATCGGTGGAAATATTAACGTTTGCCCATCCTACCAGTCGGTAGACTGGGGAGTTATTGAGCTCGGTATCAAGTACGGTACGCCGCCAATCTTCGACGGCGTCTTTGATTGCAGTAACTGTCAGGATGAAGATGAGAGGGACGGCGTTCAGGCCTGGATTAGAAGCGCCGAATATGGAAAAGATCTAAAGGCATTCTCTCAGCATGATTCCTGAAGCAACCATCATGTCACTTACCGAAAGAATGACGATGAACAGGAAGTATATGTTGGCGACATTATGAAATTGAAAATACAAGTTCTTCGGGATGAAGCTGAGAGGGGTGTACTTCGCGGTCCGAATCTTGTTCCGAGGGTATTGGTGGATGTTGTGGCCATGCTCGTCCTTGTCTTCGTCTGGCAGGGGAATACTAACGTAAATATTTCGAGACTGCTGACCAGGATCATCTTGCTGCTGGCCCATAGGGCTTGCCTCAGTTATATTGCCGTGGTTGGACTTCCCGTCTGGTCCGGGCTTTTCTTCATAGCTGGAGATATTTATTCCTGGCACGCGGTTCAATATTGACCGCCTCTTGCGAGAGCCGTCGGTATGTGAGTGGCGGATGGTAGCCCATCGCTGTCTTTTGACCGGTTTCGACACGTCGCCTGATGGCTTTGGAGGCTGGTCGCCGTCGCTGAAATGTATCTTGGCCATGGTATGAGATGCCAACGAATGCCAACGCGCCCGTCAGGGCTGGGAGCAGGGTATATCTCAGCAGCCGCAATTGTGAGATGTTTCCAAGGCCCAAATTGGAAGCCGAGAACTATTTCTGTACAGAAAACCTGTCAAGAGTGATCGACTGGGGCTGTGTCGTGAGGCAACACTAGGAATTGCGGGCTCCCCGGAAGAGATGGCTCACGTCAGCAATTGGCTGCACAGTACATAATCGTGTCGGCAGCGGACGAGGCAGGGACGATGAGTTAGGGAGGGCGACAAGAAAGCGCTTGCAGTGGTGGGAAAGCGGTATGATGATGGAATTATCAGGGCGGAGGACGGCGGAAAGAAAGTTCCCAATGCGAAGGGTCCGAGTATGAGGACGCGGGTACCGTGTGCCCGAATGTCGCCGCCGGTGTGGGGAACGGAACGAGTAGAAGGCAGTGCGAAAACAGTCCCAAAAAGCTGTGGTCGGAGACCAGTGATCAACAGCTCTCAGGTTATCAGAACAGAAGAGAATGTCATCTGGAAAATAATGAGGTGTATACAGATCCAAGGCAGGGGCGCTGCTGCCAAATGGGTACCGGCTTCGCTCGTGAATGAGACGCGAAGACCCGCCAGGCGAGAATGCTGGGCCGCGCTTCGGACTGGCTGTGCTCGCAAGGGCTGATCCCTTGTGCACCTCCTATTGAGCGAGGTGCCATACCGCACATCTCTTGGCTACGGTTGGCTAATCGCTATTCGGAATGGTGGGAGCACGCCTTGATGCGTTTCAGGTTTAGGCCCTAGGGTTATTCATCTTTATGCGCTCGTGGCCCAGCAGGTCAGCGTGAGGCTCATGACTGTACACCGCTGCAGCTCGAGATTCTACTTTCGGCAGCTGGGACGAGTCCCTTCACTGCAAGGAAATGTTTTCTGAGAATTTCCATTGTTGCTTCTAAGTCAAACGCTCCAATGTTGTCGACACCACGGGCCGTATCGTCCCCTGAGCTCTCACGGCGCAGTTGGTAATGAAGAATGAGCCACTGTGGCATCGGCGGGCTGCGGTGCTGATTAATGGACAGCCTTAGAATTATCTCCGACCCGTAAGGAGTGCTCTCAGTAACTTTGGCAGTCTATTGCAACAGTGTCCTGGAGAGACCCTAGAATAAGTCTACGACCTACGCAGTTGCATTTGCATCTGTTGCACTCAGGAAGATGATCCCAACGTGCTCGAATGACTTAGCTACACACGTTCAACGACAAGGGCGGACAGCAGCCAACATGAGGCGTGTTAAAGTTGATTACCAATAACGACAAGTGCTGAGGTCACGCTGCGGCTGGGACCTCCACATGGAAGACCCTGCATGATAGTACAACACATATGGCTTCCAGATAAACACGTTTTGAGAACTTCCCTCAAGTCTGCGCGGCTTTACAAATTTATGTCGAGCTCGCGGACGACGCCGAAGACCACGTCTTTCTGCGCCATCATCAACCAAGTTAGGCAAACTAGGTCGTAAGATCAGCGAGCGCATAGCTCAAAACACCTCTCGTACACCGTGGCTGTGCATCAGCCATTTGAGTCGACATGGTTGCTACGAATCGATGTGTGGTTCGCACGAAGTTATGGAACAGCAGCAGGTGTCCTTGGGCAGATGACAACATCCCAATAGAGGAATAAAAATGCGCCTAGTTATGCTACGAACAAGTCGTATCTGCCTCGGGCCTAGAGGACTGTTTCCGCTCAAGTTGCTCTTCACAACTTCCGGACCATCCGGGGCACCAGTCTGTAATTGGATGTAGTTTACTGCCTGGCCAATAATTTCTGGCCGGGCAGAACGCTTTCAGCTTGTTGCAAGTGGTGATGTGTACTCACTTAGGGATGGAGAACAATCCCACGTGGGAAGAGGATCTTGGTCCTGCTTGACATGAAGTATACATTCTCAAGATCGTTGCCTCGTATGCGTAAAGGATCAAGATGCCTTCCACGAAGCTTGTTTAGCCCGGAACCCAAGCATCAGGGCCCGGGTTCGCCATCTGAAGCGAAAGATAAATCTTCGAAGGTAACGGCCGTTGACGAGATCGGCTAGTGTCGAGAGAACGGAGCCGAAACGCTTGCAAAGAGGTGTACCGGAAAGTTTTCAAATCCCGAGCTTTACTGGGAGGGTGGGATGCTCGAGGAAATGCAGTTCAGAGGACGAAGCTTGTTACATGCCAGTCAGTTGGGAGATGTTCTTGCCTGCATCCGTTACGGAGTATATAGGAGTGGTACAGCACAAGCAGTACCTCCGGACCGTTGAAGCCCCTGGCGGGCGTTTCTTTGCGCATCTTGCTCCGTCACCACTGAAGCATTGGCAGAAATAAGAATCATGCAAGTCTCACACTAGCCGCACACGTTGCAGGGATTAGGCTCATAGATACTGGTCCCCATTGGAGTCGGGGGTGGGGATTATGTAGACGTGTGCAACGACTACACGATTTTTCTCGCCAGTCTTTGGACCAGTCTCTGAATCATGGCAGCTGCTTACTGCTGTAGCCAGGCCCGGACCGCACTGGCCTGTTGCTGGGTTTCAAGCTTGCAGAACCATCCCCATCTGAGCCACTGTAGCAGAATGCCACTTCTGCACCCGTCCTTCAGACGCGTTCATTTCGGCACGGATGCACCTTATGATGATCTCCGCTGGGTATGGGATACGACGATAGAAACATGGAAAAGTTGTTTAGCGATATCGAAACCCAGCGGTAGCACGGATTAAGCGAGATACACCTATGTTCAGATCGCTGGATAGGGACGCGAGGGGCCTATCCCGACAGTGTCCCTGAGATTGTGATAACCTTGGCCTCGACGGCGCTCGTTAGTAGGGTCAAAAATAACTCGTTGTGCAAGGCTAGCTACGCCAGCATTCCCAGTTCCCCAGCCAAGAGACCAATGATCTCCGTTGCACATTCACCATCGTTGGCGCTGCAAGCAGATTGGGCTGCAATGATATCGCACATGGCCATCTGCCGCATCGTTTGTAAGAGAACCCTGCTCGCCATGCTTTTAATGGTTTGACAAGCCTCTTGACTAGCATCACCGTAACGTATGCGCACGACAGTTGTCATGAGTTGGCATCGCAAATTCCTCAAAAGCCGAGTACAGATTGACTTTGGAGTTGGAGCTGTATTGCCCGAGAGTGGTGCGACTGGGGCAAGATCAAGATCGAAGATGGGTGCAAAGGCAGGCAGTAGGAGGCGAATGAAGTCTCGGCTAGTGCAATTCTCGTTGTCGATTCGCGATCACCACACAATAGAAAGACAGTGTCTCGCAGCTACGTTAGAGCACCAGTCTCATCGAGGTAGGCTTGACGCTATAGCTGCGATGATGTTCGTCCATCTGGAAGACAAGGTCTGTATTTGTACATCTGTGCAGGGTCAAGATGTTCCTGGCCGATAGGTGGGCTACGATGATTGGGGGAGGAGGAATTAAGGTACAGCTCCCCTGGCAGTGGCACCAACGCAGCTTAAAACCTTGGTTCTAAGCGTTTGCCTTGGAGCCCGTAACGCTCACCTGTTCCCGCGCTCCGATAGCGAGAACCCACCCTGTGCCGCCTAAAAAACGCTCGTCGAATATTCGCAAGCCCAGTAGCGCGTGTCGGCATCTGCAGCAAGCAAATCCGCACTGTAGCAAGACCCTCACCTCCTCGCACCTCAAGTCCAACCTCCGTACTGCGTTTTGGCACGAGTCCCCTTTCTCTTCCATCAGCCATTGTTGTTGTCTCTGCTGCATTTAACCTGCGGTGCTCTTTTGCACATTCTGGTCGCCCTTAATATCACCCCTTTCTCCTTGATACCCGCCGCTCGTTTCCAAGCCTGGTCTGGTCTGCGCCGAACCATCAAAAGCACGGACATCTTCACGGCAAAGAAGTCTCGCCATCTCCAGGCCTCCAACGCTCGTTCCTCCCTACGAGCGCGAAAAGAGCAGGTCAAGACCACCATTTTGGACGCATCTCTTGATTCATAATTCCGATCAGTCCTCTCGCTTCGATCTAATGTCAAACCATTCGATTTGACCACCATACATCCATCACATTCTTTCCTGCAGTTGCGGAATAATCACCCTCACCCGATAATCTCTGTTGCGGAACTGGACAGAACGGGACGAAAGTAGCGAGTCTTATCTAAGGGGAATCGAGGCGATCGCGCTCCAGACAAAAGCCGGCTTCACATAAAAAGACCATATTCGATCCATCCTGCGCACGATGGCTCCTTCTCCGCCGCGTCTCAAAATCCTGTCAGGTATGTTAATCACTCGCCGCAGGCGTTCTCGCAAGAGCCGAGACGTTACACTTTCACAATGAGCACAGAACTAAGACGCGTGTGCACAGTGGGCGGAAACGCCATCTCGGCATTTCTCTCCTGGAGGTTACAAGCAACCAACGCGTGTGATGT
Source organism: Cyphellophora europaea CBS 101466 (assembly GCF_000365145.1). Classification (NCBI taxonomy): domain Eukaryota; kingdom Fungi; phylum Ascomycota; class Eurotiomycetes; order Chaetothyriales; family Cyphellophoraceae; genus Cyphellophora; species Cyphellophora europaea. The sequence goes on along the minus strand of NW_008481810.1, from coordinate 2,085,121 downwards.
GACGCTTGTCTGGAAAGCAAATTATCAGACTGTGGCGCAGTACGGCGTGTCATTCAAGTTAGTAACCCTCGCCTGAAGTCTCCCAATTGTGTGCTGACCCAGCAAAGATCAGACAAATTCGGCAATGAACGCTTCAAACCACGATATGGTACGATCTATTCCACGCAGCAGCCGAATGGCAGCTAACAGTCTTGATAGTTGTGCAAAATCCTGATGACGCGGCCCACCAGAATGTTGCTTTCGACTATGTCATCCTCTGTGTCAAGGCCCTCCCCGACGTGTACAACCTTGCAGACATCATTCAGTCCGTCGTAACGAAGCAGCATACTTGCATTCTCGTCAATACAACGAACACGTTGGGTGTTGAGAAGGAGCTGGAAGAGCGTTTCCCCACCAACGTAGTCCTGTCCCTCGTCTCCGGGGCGGATCTGACGCAGCTGGGCTCCAGCGAATTCGAACACAGCGGCTCAACCGAGATGTGGGTAGGACCGGCCAACGTCAATTCTGCGATCCCGGAAGAAATTCAAAAAGACATGGCCGAAGCTCTCGCCATGACACTGACCACAGGACAAGTCGACTGCAAAGTCGCGCCTAACATTCGGCAACAGCAATTTGAGCGCATGATTGGGTAAGCAGAGCGCTCTGTCTCCTGTGTACTTGGACTAACTTTGGCAGCCCTATAGCCTTTCATCCAGCAAGTGTCATTTTCGAGACTCCGAACCACACGGAGCTACTACAGAAACCTGGAGTCGAAGACTTAGTGAAGGACATCATTCAAGAGCTTGTCACCCTTGCAGCCGTTTACGAATGCGAGTTTCCCTCCGACTTCGCATCCAGCGTCATCCGCACCATGACAGCTCGTGCGGAGCCTAGTACCATGTATCAAGATTTTTCCTCGAGAAGACCAATGGAGGTCGAGACATATCTTGGCTCGCCTGTAAAGCTCGCAAAAGCTTCTGGCATTAGTGTCCCTCGCCTCGAGACGTTGTACACTATGATGAGGCATGTCAACACCTCGAACAAGGATCGTTCACCGCCTCCACCATCACCAGCAGTTGCCCAGTCCGTCCAACCACCACCCAGGACTGCATCTATGCAACCTCCCCCAAGGATGCCTAATGGGTCGATGGCCGGCGGGCCACGTCCACCGCGTGGTCCCGGTGGGCCTTCAGGACCTCCAGGGCCTATGGGACCTGGCCGACGTGGTCCTCCGCCCGTCAATGGCTTTCGTGGTTTCCCTCGCGAAAATGGGATGCAACGACGGCCTTCGTTCGATGAGAACGGTCTGGACGAATTCAGTCACGTGGTACTGTACGATGATCTTCCCGAGGGCGATGTCGCGGGTGATGGCCTTCATCTTGGCGGCCTCTCAGTGCGAGAGAGAGAGTTAATGCTGCGGGAAAAGGAGATACATCTCAAGCAGCAAGAGATGGCGATGCGAGGTCGTGGCGCTGGGCGTAAACCTCCAATGCGTCCGCAGGATTTTGACGACGACGACGAGGATGACGATTTCGTTGACCCCATGCAGCCTCGCTTTGGTCAGCCTCCGATCGACGATAACATCGACATGATGAGTGTCACGTCGCGTCGCACGAAACGGCACCCGAGTCAAGGCCAGATGCGCAGGGACATGTTTGGTGGCGGTCCGCCTATGCGCGGAGGCTACAACAGTCGCCCTTACATGAGCAGAAACCGCACGAGCGCTCAACTCATGTCTGATATGCCTGCCTTGGGAGAGAACATACTTGATAATCCCATGATGGGCTTCTCATCCAATCGATACGGAACTGTTGATCGGGGGGAGATGCATAACGAGTCCCGAACCAATTCGCTTACCGCCGCTCGTCTCCACGAAATGGGTGGGGGTGGAGGACCTTATCCAGGACCTTCACCTGCACCCCCGAGCCGCCGGACAAGTCGCTCGCCTGGCAATCCTCTTGGACCTGTGGGTCGCCCAATGGGCCGACCGTCCCCTCCTCACGACCCGTACATGCAGAATGGCCCTCCACGTAACGGACGCCCTTCGCCACCAGGCGCAATGCCTGCTCCGACACCAAGATATCCTCCAGGACACGGAAACGCTGTCCATCCTCATCAAGTCGAACAACAAGTCGGGGTGAGCAAGCCATACCCACCTAAAGCCCCTCCAAAAAGTCTGACTGGAAGTGCGAGTGCTAGCGCGGGGAGTGGTGATAGTGGCAGCGCGAATATCGAATCCGAACCTTCTGCACACAGCAGTCAGAGCAGCTTCGCGCCACGAGCGGTCATGACTGCGGCACGCTAATGCGACAGTCAGTTGAGCGTGCCGTTTGGTTATGTGCACCTCCCACATGGACTTCGCTTCAATTTTCGGGACCGAGACCACCGACTCCGGCCTCGCTGGTGTACTGTACCATGCTACTCGGCCGGACGCCTACCCTGTTTCGAACACAATATAATGATACCTTACAATATGTTACGACATGACGACCCGCGCGGTCGGCCGAAACCAGCATTATGCAGGATTCAGCACCAAGACAGGAAAACAAGACAATGGAGGGGACACGGTTCACTTGGCACTTCGGATACATACAGAATTAGGGGGAGTTTTGCACATGAGGACGGGCTGAGGATAGCACGAAGGCATATTCTGGCGTTCCTCGGTTGGGATTTTGCATTGCACATTTTGATCCCGCATCCGCCTGCGGCCTTGTATCACAAATATGCATATATTAGCAACGGAGAAGGCACAACATTTCAATAATCAGGTTGGTCAAGGAAGGCCGAGAGCCAGTATACTTTGCGTAGACATGCAACACGGAGAATAGCACACGCCAGGGCCGGAGGAGCGCCGCTCCGTAGGTAGAGGAACAGTCAATGCCAATGTCAAAATCTTGTTGGCAACTAATAGCCTTTCCCTTTTACCGTTTGTAGATGCTTTCGTGATGAATTGATAGAAAGTGTGAGGAGCATCCAGTCAGCTCGTACATAAACGCCGCGTCGAGTGTTGGAGCCTCGTACAAGCCTTGACCACCAGATTCCGCCAAGAAAGGCAGACGACACGCGCGCAAACGCGGGGCGCGCCGAGTGCTCAGCACTGACCAGCCTCGATCATACCTCCTCTCTAGCAAAACGCATTGGTAAGAACAGGTCTGGTAGACGCGACACAACAAGCCGGCCGCCTCTCCTGCCATAATGTCCACAAATCAAACCACGCGATTCCCTCCATCGCAGAATCCACCACCACGTCCCTCCTCGCAGGCAACCATGAACCACTCCAATGCCTCCTCGAGTAGCGCGACGAACAAGAACAGGCAATATGCGCACCTCCACGCGCAGCTAGCGCAACTAAACGCGCATCTCGCGGATACGGAGAACCTGGTTCGTGCGACGGCCGCTCAGGCGCAAGACATGAGATTCTTGGGTGGATATGTCGGGGCATTGTTTATGGGGAGTGCGCGTGTTTTGGGCGAGGATAGCGTACGAGGCAGGGATGGGTAGTTGACTGGAGAACATCCCGCACTGGTTAGGTTTTCGAACCTTTGAGCCACGATGAAACGTTGCCCCCGAGCAAAACGATACGACACCAAACATTATGCGACCCGCGGTGATGGGCCAAGTGGGCAAGGATTCGTCTTGGGAAAGAAATGTCTAGTATCACGGCTTTTGGACATGTGTCGACAACCCGCGCTGGTGCAATTAACCCACAGACAGCCTGAAGTGATTCGGAAAACACGACCAGACTTTCGAGCTCAGATACTGTCACTATGAACAGGAACACATCTGACGTCCGTGGAAGGTCAACATGAGACGTCCAGGACGGTTGAGTCTAACAGCCGACGCTTGAAAGCCTGTCCAAACTCGAAAACCTGAGAACTTTGCAAGCATCCTTCTCTGGCTCTCCGCCTTCCAGACCTGATCACGCAATGTTTACGACCAGCCTCCCTCAATACTGCAGCGTCGATACCTTCTCCAACGCCTCGTTCCCATCTCAGCGTCACGTAGTCAACTGGTCAGAGCTCAGTGACTTTCCCTCTTTTACGTGCCTTCATGGCCCTTACACTGTCGATTACAACCTTCCGCTTCCCTCGCTCGGCCAGCGTAGCAGCTCTCTGAAGCCTGCCATTGATTGCTGCGTCGTTCCTCATGTAGTGCTTCCTTGGAATTCCGCCCAGGAGCACAGGCCTGAATCTTTTTCAGTCTTGTCGGCATCACTGCGCTTGGAAAGCACATTCACCGAAGGGTTCCTCATCTCGTTCACCATGCCGAGCAGAATGAAGACCCTGGCCTCTTTTGAGGTATTCTGGGCAGTTCTTATGAAGCGCTGCATGTCCTGCAGTATCGAAGATGGCATCGAATAAGTCATTTCCATGCACCTGGATCAGGTTTTCGTGTATGACGGCACGTGCTTCGTATAGACAATAGTGTTGACTACAATTTTTGCCTCGACCAACTTCAGATAGACAGCCTGCGTTTGCAATACGTCTCGGGCATGCAGCTTACCTCATCGGCGGCCCAGGTTGTTGACCATTGCTCTGTTCCACTCTGAGCATGGCATCCATTGCCAGTGGAATAGAGCGTGTGTGTCCAATGTTTGACTCTCAAGAAGCCAACCGTCTCTGCGCAGGCAGTGCGTTTATATTGTTCCTGCACTCTACCGGACCAGAGGGGGGCTGGGTTCTGCTTGCTCGAGAGACAAGCCAGTCGTAATTGCATTTCATAGCATCGTTGAAAGCCACAGGCAGCAGCAGCAGCACACCACCCGAAGCGCTAGTTACAAGCCATTATATCGATTTGAAGCTTGGTTTACACAAACAAATGAGCGCACGCACCACATGGTTGCCTGATTGAGTTGCCTGATTGTCCAAGCGGCAAGCCGCAGATGCAAACCCCGCATCTGACTTTACTTTGTTTCAGCTTCGAGTCCTTTTCGCATACTTATTCTCAAATGGGACATGAGACGGTTTACTGTCCGCACACTAGCTCACACCGGCCACCTAACTGATACCGACGATGCTGCCACTGCGCCGGATACCCTCGCCATGCAACACCCGCCTCATCTCCTTTCTCTTCCCACCGAGATCCAGCAACTAATCGCCGCGCACACGCCGTACAACGGCCTCCGGGCCCTCCGGTTCGCGCACCGTACCTTCGCGACCCTCATCTCCACTTCTCACCTTGCTACCGCCCGCGACCACCTCCGCGCCAGCCTGGCCCACAGCGAGAGACACGGCCTCAGCTTCCCAGCCGACGCCTTGAGGCACACCAACGCATACCTCGACCTCATCTCCGCCCCCTCCAGCGGCCTCTCCCTAGAGACATGCACTCTCAGCTGCTACGCCTACCCCACCCCAACAGCTTACCACTCCAAGCGGCCCACGCGCGTCACTCCTCGTACCCTACCGCTAGGCACGCATCCGCACACGCTCTCCACCGCGGCCACGTTGCACCCCTGCTACAGCTGTCTCGTCTTGCTCCCCGTCTCGCATTTCTACACCCGCCAGATCAGCAACACACGCGCGCTCGGCCGCGCAGACTGCGCCCAGCGGTTCTGCATCGACTGCGCCATTCACCGGGGCATCTGGACGGTGGGAACCCGCATCGGGGCTCGCGGTAGCGAATTCGTGGTTTGTGAGGCGTGCTTGGGCTTCAAGGCGCACGCTAGGTTGTCACCGAACCTAGGAGTGTTAGGGGGGCCGACGCCGGTGGCGAGGGAGGAATTTGGCACCAAGCTGTGCGATGACTGCTTCCAGGGGAAGTTGAAGGCGCGGAAGGAAGTGCAGGACATGCTCGAGATATCAGGAAAGAGGGTGGTAATCGAGACCGGGACGAGGGGCGTGCTTGAAGAAGCGAGGGATGAGGGCACCGTGGTGCTTGGACGCAAAGGGCGCTGTCAGCGGTGCTGGGCAATCAACCATACGCAGAGAGCGGCTCTGGAAGAGCTGGAAGGCCGTCCGTTGTGCAATGCTTGCTGGACACTAGCAACCGCAGGAGGAGCTGGAGACAGCATGTTCAGTTGAATGATTGATGAACTGCTGATTGATGCTATTGGCCAGCCCGGACACCTTCGCCTCGTATCTCTTTGTGGAGGAGGGTGCAGTGTGGGCATAGCAGTAGCCGCCCAGATCGCCACAGTGACGGATAGCTTATCTACAATGTTGAAACCATCGCTTCTCATTGCTCAGGTCCCGGCATGTGAGGTCTATACGGAGTACCGCTTGTTCGCTACAGCAGAGTGTGTAGGTCGACGAGGCTGAAGATTTCAGGGAGGCCCCCGGGGAGAGAACGGCCGCCGCGAGTCAGCCCTAGCTGGGGACACGAGAACCCGCGGGGGGCGGTCGGGTCAGAGGCCTGGAGTCTTCGGCTCCACATCCGAATACGAGTAGGGCGTCTGTGGTGCTGCAGGAAGCGAAGATAGGGGGGGGGGGGGGAGGGGAACTTTGATTGTTGGGAACAATGTGACAAGCTCATTGTCCAGCAATTTCTACTGATTGAGACTGTAAATTACACACGCCTGTATCAATTCTGTATCCAGCCATCCGACGCCACCCGTCTCGAATCGTGGATCGTCTCTCCAATCATCTCCACCCTAGTTGGCATTGTGGTAGACTCTGGGCGGGTTCCTCGCTTAATGCTGCTTACCTGATCTATAGTAGCTTCCACGTAAACTCTGGGACCAGCGGGACTGGTGCCGCGTGGAGCTGAAGCCGCTGGGCCACGCGCGGGTCTGTGGATCTTGGGTTTGTGCAGCGCAGCGGTGTGGGCATGTGGATCACAAGCTGTGCATGCATGTGGTGGGACCGCGTCAGTTGTCAGTTGGTGGGTTCGCAAGTCGGTGCTTTCCCTTTGCAGCAGCTTCCTAACACTGCAAGAACCTGGTTGAAGTTGAATCGAGCATTGACTCGGCGCACTCAGGCAAAATGTTGCTTACATCGAGAGTATGGAGGCGCCGACACTGTCACTACTGAGCACAGAGCCTCATCAGCTGTAGACTCGCTACGACATTGCAACTTGGTCGTGGATACGGAGTAGCAAAGCCCTGGTCTTTCTCGGTCTGCGAAGGTCGCACAAGGCTGCTTGTCGGGGTAGTGATCAGGCCTCCCACAAGGTCTAATCTAGGGTCTGAAGCATCGCGCGACACTGCTCGCCCTACTGAGCTGGGCAGACGGTCTGGTTCCTCTAGACTTCCTCCACTTGTCCTGGCTGGTGGCCCGCTTTCGAGGTCATGGCCATGGCATTGTGAAGAATTCGCCATAGCTGCTGGCAGTAGTAATGTTGGCATTTTCATAACGTGTAGTTTTGCATCGGCTGTGGCATCGCTTCCGAAACACTGGTGCTCGCCTTTGCAAGCACCACAAAGTCATTTTGGCATAATCTGCATCCATCTAAGCGAAACTTCAACAGGCGTTCGAGACCTGCTCTCACCCAGCGCTCGCCATCTGTTGTTCAGACAACTGTGCCCAGACTGTTGGGCTGCGAAGCTCGGTCGTTTTATGCGAGGCTGACCATGCGAAACAAACTCATGGTCTTCGGTCAATGACTTCTGTGTCGTCAGATCACGAAGCCAACCAGCTGATCAGAGTAAGCTTCCTTTTCCTGAGATGGAAATAATGGGTCGATTCGTCGAAGAAAACCCTTTGAGAGCATGCAGTCGGTCTGCGAAACCAACTTGAGCCATAGACCGTTTGTCATCTACAACACCCAATCTGCCTTTTGAAAGTCGCGTGAGGGGGAGTGGCTTCTTTCAGCAGCTTCTGCAGCCCGAATATTTTGCAATATTTTGCACGTCATTGACCTGATGAGCAGGTAACCGTATCCAGAGCAGTCAGAACTTGCATTGGACGATTGAGTTGCAAGCCCAGAAGCGTACTCCCCTAGCCGGTAGGAAGGTCGTGCATTCGTCGGATGTGGGGGGATTGCCGATTCATTTGCAATCCTGCCTTTTGCTCTTTGGATAAACTCACCATCAGCCAATAATTTGAACGATCTTGCTCCTTCTGGTCGGAATCTTTTGCAGTGTGCCATTCGCACGACTCTCGCGCCCTCTTCTTGGTGCTTATGGCGGTGGAATGGCAATGAGAGGTTCCAAGGCGCGACAGATTGCTGGGCCTTCGCAAAGGCTGGAAATAAGGACTACACTCTGTGAGCATAGTCGCTGTGGTATCCCTTATCCATTTCTCATAGGCTTCTGTCACATCGAGGCCATGATATGCCATAACGTTTGATGTAAGAGAGATCGGTCATTAACTGGTCAGATAGACCTGTATTATTGATATTTGTGGCGAAGGCTGCGGTGTTTACGTGTCTTCCTTGTTACTTATCGCCCTAGATGGTATGACTGGTGGCTATGTCCCTGCATCTGTGATGCTTGTGACGGATCTTCTTCTTCACGGACATAAGGTAGGGGTGCAGTGTACCAGGATTGTGGATAGCCCGCTGTGGTCACTGGAGACATCTGTGATCCTCGAGCTGCGGGATGAGGCAGCCAGCCCATATTTGCAAATTGCGATGGATCCGTGTACTCCCGGCCAGCACCCTGCTGCTGATATTCGGTGCTCATCGGGTACGCATGGGCGTTGGGCGCACTAGAAAGTGAGATATCGTGTGGCGTACCCAGATTTCGATCTATGCTAGGATAAGAGTATGCTCGATGCCCCGGAAAAGCGGCATAGGTCTCATCCGGATCTGCAGCAGAGATAGACCTGCCTCCCACTTGACCGGACCAGGCGAGATCAACACCCGAGCCAGGGCGCTGCTGCGGCGAGAACATTGCTGATGGCGACGATGAGGTCAGCGTCGAGCTCAACATCGACGGCCCATACGTAGTTGGGTAGGGATTGTGTAGGCCGTGAGTCTCGTTCGTGGCATAATAAGGGCTCGGTCGGAACAGAGGTGGAGGTGCCGAAAGGTGTGGTAGACTGCGAGATGGTTCGAGGTTCGATCCCACGGCGTCGTATTCGTGTGCATGAGGGTAGTCTAGAAATGTAACGTTAGCGAGACGCTCGGCACATGAGATTGACGTACTTAAATGGTGGTGAGCGGCATGTTCTTCAGGTGATATTGGCGTACCGCCGTGTCCGTTCGTATGACTTAATTGTTCGTCGAGCGACGAGCTTTTGAGAGTGGAAGGTACGCCTGATTCGGGCGACGAGGCTCTGGTGTCTTCCTCAGGTTGGGAACCCTCGACCTTCGAACCTGACCTCCCTCGGCGTCCAGCAGGAGCATTATGTTGGTCCACGGGAAAGAAATGACACTCTTTCTTCAGGCGAATGCAATTCTGGCATCGGCCTGTTGTGTCGTCAAGAGCCGCAATGCATCGTATCTTGCGTCTCCTGCAATGTCCTAGACTGTTGTCAGCCAATACCTTCGGAGACAGAGCTTGAACTTGGACTGCGTACCACATGCAACGGCAGTCCGGTGGTAGCCGAGCTTGTTTCGCTTCTTGTCCGCGGCGCTCATGACCATACCATCACCACCCGAGTCACGAACATTGGGTGATGATACGGCTCTTTTCAAGATCCCTGGCCCGCCCGCGGCGGATCTTCGCTTGCTTCCAGGTGTCGAAGGCGACCCCGGAGTGTCTTCGTCAGAATCCGGCATCACCATCTCTGGCTCCATTACATTAGACATAAGGACGTGCTCAGATAAGGAGCCTATCTCGCTGTGGGGAAGATTGTAACCCATGATGGCTCTTGATCAACTGGTGAGCTCGATGTATGGATGAAAAGAGCAGCCTTGCGGACAGACATTCTGCGCCATCAAATGGGCAATGCCATAGTCTGCCCTCGCCGTACACCAGCCTTATCGCAATAGTATAGCCAGCGATACCAGAGCAATGTGAAATAGCTAATCGTCGCGATGCTGGCCTTGCGGCAGGAGGTGTTTCTCGGCAATAAGAGAAACGTCAACGTCAATGGAGCACCGGCAGCAGGTGCGACGCCTCGCAAGATCCTTTATCTGCAGCGTCTTCTGATGAACGACCCTCGGGGGGGAGGCGCCAGGCGCTCAATTTCCGGCGGCGAATAATGTGTACTGAGTGGCGACGAGAACAAGGGTCTGAGCGGTCAGAGGCGTGAAGTGAGATCAGTCCTTTGAATGCTGCGCAATGGTGAACAGATGTGGCGGTCGATTGCAGTCGGCAATCGCACAAGGTCAACGGAGGTTGAAGGAGAAGGAATAAGAGCAGGAGATGGCGCCATGTTTCCCCGAGTGCTGGCATATGTAGGGTCCCAAAAAATGTCGGAATCAAAAACTATGGACGGGGACCCTGGCACACAATTCGCTAGATGCTGTTGGGCAAGCACTGTATGCCCCATCTTTGCATGATACCCCCCAGGCACAGTGGCGCAAATGGTTAACCAACACCTCGGGCCCAGACAGGCTTAAGTCCAAAGCAATCACCTGTGCAGGGTGTGCTCAGGGAGATCTGTCCGGTGTCCACAGCCACCATGATGGGGCCAGCCTTGGGAAGAGCTTGGGTCACAGCAGATCGGAGATGGCCTGGTTGGATGGAAGCAGTTAGGGCTATTTGGACCTGCTGGTTCTAGTGTTTGCGAATGAAGCATATACAGTGGTGGAACCGTCATCAGTCCACGAATTGGGGCCGCCCACCTGGTTAGTCACTGCAAGTTGGCGACAAGGGGGGACGAGCCTAGTACCATACCGTCACTGAGGCGCTAAATTGAAGGGTAGAAGCCAGGACTCGTCCGGAAACCCACATGCGTGGCATCTAGCGAGAACGACGTTCAAGCTGGAGCCGGGAAACCATCAGTAGTAGCAGATCTGCTGCGGTGCACTCGACTTAAGCTCTGACCAGGCAGGGTTCGCCGTGTGAAGATATCATCGGGTATACGCGGTGTTCATTGGTCGGAGCCTGTTCGATAGCATACGATCGGCCCTTGGAAGACGCGAACAACGACCCCCTCCGAAAGTCAAAGCACATGGAATCTGGCCTCTGCTCATCAGTACCCGTGCAGTTCTCGGCTAGCTCTCTCCGAGTAACTCTGGGAACATGAGAAGCAACGGAGCGGGTCATGGAAAGCCGATAGTTGCATTCAACGGGCATGTTAGTCTCATCGCCAGAAACCCGACAATGCGGTGTGTAACCGCAGCCATTTTGCCCTTCAGAGACACGATGACAATTGATCTTGCATCGGCCCTGCAGCAAGGTCAGAGATCCTAGGACGGGGCCTAAGCCTGAGGTTTGGGCGTACGCGTGCCTTTGCACGTGCACGTTTGTTCGGAGGGCTAGGCCGTCCAGTCAGGGCGCTGCTGTATGGTCGAGACTGGACAGGATGGCCGAAGACATCGAGCTCCATGCGTTCGGCTGAACCTTGGGACATTGGCGGGTCTGGCTTGAAACCTGGGCTATCTGGCAGTCGATGCAAGGATCTGCAGCGCCAGCGTCCGGTAGATGGTAGCTGATTGGAAGTGAAGAAGGGAAGGCTGGTCTTGGAAAACCTTCTAGGAAGTGCTCGGGGGGAGGTTAAAATGTACTTTCGCGAAATAAGGGCAGCCAATTCTGCTATGGAAAGCAACCTGCCGACCGCAGGCTGCATGGCTGCATGGAGTATGTACTCTCAACAGAGAAGAGATGCCAGGAACCCAGGGTCCTGAACAATGCCAGGATGGACTGGTGGACCCATCACAACGGTAAATACATGGTAGTGGACAAACAGCATGCCGACTTTAGTCAACCTGCAGAATGCACAGCTATATTGTTAGCATGGTGCAGCTTGGCCTGGGTGCCCACGCAGGGGAGCTGCCAGCACTAGGCATGCATGTAGTGATAGGAATGCAACCTCTGGCGCCTATCCACTCTCTTGACCAACCATCTGTCCATGTCCGTTCGTAACCGATACCTACTCCGTACTCCGTACCGTACTCTGGCGCTTACCAAGTGCCCAGTAACCGAGAAAGCCTGGCTTGTATAAAAATAATATCGGGGATACGCCGAGCCGGTTGAAAGGTCCAGCAGCCGAGATGCGAGCGTGAAGCCTCTGGTTACGTGAGGCCTCAGTCCCTGGCAAACAAGACTAGTGCCCCTGGCGGTGGACACCAGAGATCATCTCTGTCGTAACCCAAGGCGTCAATCGCAGAGGGGGTTAGGGAAGCAACGATGTGAAGCAAAGAAAGTAAATCTGCGCCATCAATGTCAGAAGTTCCAGCTGATATTTTCCCCGATCACGAACAATGTCAGGCCGACAGTTTGTACCAGGCAGCCTAGGCGATATGCTTATGCTTGCCGCACGTGCTGGAGATCTCGGGGGTCCAAGCTATAGCCCCCGGAAATAATTATCCGAAGCCAAAACAGAATACCGTCCCCGTCGCGTTTCGCGTGTAACCCATCAATCAATGCTTGCCACCACCATCATCATCACCAGTCTCGCTACAGCACGCCGCGACCAGAGGCTGTTCTTTGTGACTTTTATGCCATTCTCTACACTATTTTATGCCTAGGCACCACCGCAGCTGAAAGAGATCGGACCACATTGTCTCTTCCGGTAAGTCAATGTCGATCTTGCCGCAGATCAGCCCCCGGAACCCCCTCTTTCTCAGGCTTCAGCCAACGCCTCACCATCATCGATATCTGCAAGCAACAACCGTTCTTCTGGCGGTACTACCGACTCCTTGGATGCCCCACGATTGACCATGCCGGCTATTGTGTCTAAGTTTTCCACACCAATCCGCTGGACCTTTTGCAACAGTATCCATCGGTCCAATCGCTTCCTGCGTATGCCCCCCAAACCTTGGGGGCCCCTCCCCTCAGAAGGAGTAGTTGCCACCTAGCACATCGAACCCCAGTGCTCCAGGCCACTACCTCCTTGGAACTCGCGCAACATCTTGCACGCGCCACCTTGTCACTGTGTGGATCTTTGTTCGGCTTCACGAGTACGGAGCATGTCCCAGGTGTGGTCCGATGATGATCGTCCGTCAGGGTGTAATTGACCGGATCGCGCCCCTGGGCCTCGACCAGTCCAGCTCCACGCCTCATCTGTTAGAAAACGTGATGCTCTTTTCCCAGATCGACGCGTTCTGTCTAACGTGCCAGATGCAGATCCCTCCTCAGCATAGGCAGACACTATTCTTACATCACGGAACCATCGATACAGTAGTCGCCAGGCCTCCAACTGCACACTGCGCAGGGGCCAAATTCGCATGTCACGGGGAATCGAGGCTTGCAGAAACAAGGCAATTGGCATTCCACATGCGAAGTACTCCCTTCAGTACGCTCTCTGCACACCTCTGCCTCACCGCTGATCCCGTGCGCCAGATCATCTTGCATACTAGCCCTCAAGCAGTCCGATGATCAGACGCAGCAGCCTCATGCTTCAACCCTGATAATGACACCAATCTCGAGTGCACGCGCCTCTCTGACAGCACAAGCAATGCATCCTACTCCCACCCGGCTAACGATAGCGTGCCTCCCAACACTCGCACACCAGGCCCTCACCAAAGTTTCCCGTTGCCAGCCTCCTCGGGCATCAATCACCCATACCGGGCTCGCCTCCTTGTCCGTGGGGTTGGGCAGCGTGAGCTCGTCGCCGGGACCCAGATCGATGACCTCTTCGATCGAACGTAGTGAGTACTTGTATGACTTGTGCAGTGGGTGCGCCGGAAGGTGCTCCAGGTGCTTGGGCGCCGCCAGAGGTTGTAACTTGTCGCCCGAGTCCTGTGGTGAGGCTTGCTTCGCTTGCTTCGCGTGCCCGTGAGGAGGTCGGCACGGATGGCCCCCAACGAAGCGCACACTATATCTCAGCGGCAGCAGCTTGTGCTTCCGAGCATGCTCACCTGCGCCTTCGCGCGCCACGCTCGCACTGACGGCTGCCTCGTATGGCTGGTCACGGTCGCCCGGCTGCTGCTGCTGCGGCTGCGGCAGCCACTTCAGAATCAACCGCAGGTTTGTCACCTCCATCCTCTCCATGCCGTTGAAAGCATGGTCGGTGAGCATGCCAAACTCGCTCGCCATGATGTGGCCTTTCCCAACTCCCAACGTACTGCTCTCTTTGGCCATATCGTCTCCATCGAGGATGCGTTCGCCATTCCTCAATCTCGGCACATCCTTAGACACTATCAACCACCATCCATCGCCCAAAGCCTGCCCTGTCTCATGATCGTGCGGGCTCAGCGGCGTCGGTAGACCGATCCAGCCCATTCTTTCCACCGCATTGTCCGCGTCAGCGAGGACCACCCCCACGACGCACAATTTGCTCCACCAGCTTCTGCTGTTGAGGACGAACCCAGATCTGGGATGTGCCATGTTACCCAGTTTCTCCACCGCCATTTGCTTGGTATCACTCTCCAGTAGCGCGCACATGAGCAAATCGCACGCGAAGTAGCCCGGTATGATCAAACCCCCTAGCCACGTATGAGTCAACGGCCCGCCCAGGGTATGCTCTCCCGCGGCCTTGAGCTCCACCTTGCTCTTGTCCTTGTGGTGTTGCGCGACGTGAGGGTGGTCGAGCGCCTCGGTCCCACGAGCGAGCATCTCCTCCCTCTGCTCCAGCGTCTTGTCACACAACTTCTCCGCTAGTTGTCTCCTTATATGCTCTACCGCGTCGGCGTCCCAGCCAATGTCCTCCGCAAAGCGTAGAAGCCCGTCGGCCATGACGCTCGGCTGCCGAGGCAGCACCGCGCAGTCGTACGGCCAGCTATCCTCCTCCTTCTCTTTGTCTCGAATGTGCAACGTCTCCTTGAACCTCCCAAAGAAGCCCCCCTCCTTCTGCCCGTGGTGACTTTTGGGGGGCGGCGACGCGTCCGCTGGCGTCTCCACCGCCGGCGGCGCACCGCCGACCTCATTCTTGGGCACTTTCCTCACATAGCACAGATCCAACCATCTCCTCGCCACCACGAAGTCCCAATCAACCTTCAGGTTCCTCAACCGGTTGAAATGGTGGATCTCCACACTGCTGACTTCCACCTTCTCACTGTGACTCGCAACGCCCAGCCTCAAGGCCGCGTCCAACCTCAACACCAGTTCCACCGACAACAACAGCTGAATCAGGCCCCATCTCCTCTTGATCTCGGGCCTCAAACCCATCGCATCCACGCCGCTTCCATCACTCGCCGCCTCCTTCGCGTACAAATTCTGGCTGAACAACAGCCTCTCCCTCGGCAGACTGAAGTCCAACCACGCGCCCCTCGTTGTCAATACCTTGACCAGCGCCTCAATCTGCACCTTCAGCTCATGCCCTTTACTGCCGGCCTCCACACCACCACCCCCTCCTCTCCCCGCCCTCTTTTCCGGCGGATAAAGCAACTCACCAAAAAGCCAGTCCCCCATCTCCTCCTCCGTCCACACCTGCAGCACCGTGTACCGCCAGCCCCGTTTCACCACGTCGTCCCGCAACTTGCTGATGAGCTCCAACCGTTCCGTGACGGTGCGCAGCGACATGTCGCGGACGCCCACGCGCTTCCACGCCTTGGGCCCGTCGCGCAGGAGCGCCACCCGGTCGATCGGCGGCGCATGCTTGCCCACGTGCACGGAGCCTTCGTCGTGCGCGAGAGCCTTGAGCGCCTCGGACGTAGACAAGTGTTCCGTCAGCGACGCCGAGTTCTTGCCCGCTTCACAAGTCGTGTTTGTCGGCTCGGGGTCAGACGATGAGTGCTCGTGTTTCTCGTCGACGAGGCCGTCGGCGACCGGCCGCTCGAGGAAGGCGCGCATGCCGAAGGTGCCGCGCTCGATGCCGTGGAGCGAGAGCATGTTGGGGCGCTCGTAGATGCCGAGGTCGAACATGGGCCGCCTGTTGGTTGCGAGACGAGCGACGCCGGCGAGAGTCGAGGCGGCGCTGGAGGTACTTGTAGTGCGGGTTACGGCACCTGTGGGGAGCGAGGAGGATACCAGAGAAGAGGTTGGTGTTGCTGGACTTGGAGATGGAGGGGCTTCGGTAGCGGGTGTGCTGGTGGCTGACAAGGGCGAGGGAGACGGCGGCGCGGCGAGGGTGGAGGATGATGGAAGGAGTCCACCAGTTGGTACTGGGGCACCAGGCTTCCAGGCGGCCTCGTGTGGAACGGGGAGGTGCGAGTGGAGGGTGAATAGGGCAAAGGATTCGTGCTTGAGGTATCGACGGTCCTGGAGGTCTGTAATGTCGAGTGGTGAAGAATAGGGGAAGAAGGCTTGTGGGAAAAACCGGCCGCGACGACCTTTCTCTAGCAAGAACTATAGTAGAAGCGCCGTCAGTGGCCTGGACACAGCTACCGGTAGACAAGGGGAGGGCCAAATACATGCGGTGCTCCATGGAATAGAGTCTGGACGTCATCTCTGGAGAGGGCGTCAGAGTCAACAGGACGGGCGGTTGCCTCGCTCATGGTAAGGTTGCCGTTGTCGGAAGGTGGTCTCGAGGATGACTGGTGGCGTGAATGCGAGCTAGAGGACTTGTTCGGATCTGACTGTCGCTCTCCTGACCTAGACGAGCGTTGTTGCTGTTGCTCGGAGGAAGGGGTACTCTCGCCAGTCGGAGTCTTTGTTGCCAATGCAGCATCACCCGAGGTGCTCTAATACCCATGTCAGCATGTACGTTCCAGCATGCCATGCCCCAGTAGGGAACAAGGCGTCCACCCTGTCTGTACCTTTCCCGACGAGGCAACCACACTATGTGGCGGCGGATCCGCCGGCTTCGCTGATTCGCCGTCGCCATGCTTTTCCTATAGAATCATGTAAGAAGGACAAGGTTTGGCGTACTTTCTACGAGAATGGTCGCTCACAATGCTTTGACTCGAGGATTTGCGGCTCGAGCTTGAGAGGCGGCGGAGAAGACTAGTGTGCTTAGATTCGGGTTCGGCGCCGCCGTCAGAGGATTTATCGCTGGTAGATTTGTGGTGAAAGAGGGGCATGTTACCGTGTCGCGTTGGTAAGGTTGAGCGTTGGAAACCTGTGGAGGCCAGGGAGAGGTGGGAGTCGAAGTATCGGGGCTGCTTATGAGAGGAGGGGCCGGCGGTCGCTGGCGCAGCTCATTCCCTTACAGTGTGCTCGTCGCATGCAGCGCTGTTCATCAATCAAATTTGCCGCAGTCTGCTGACTGAGCGTGTAACAAAGTGAAGCGAGGGGTCGGACCTGGTCCAGCTGGAGTTATGTAAGTCAGCTAGCATGTGCTCGCAAGACCACATGAGGGGAGATGCGTGCCAGGAAAAATGATCTCATCGTGCTGCAACCAAAGAATTAAGTGATATGTATATTTCACGGCCTGAGACTTTTTGGCAACAGCCCAAAACTCTGCACCCCAGTCGCCTTCGTGAGCATCAAGACAAGGCATGGCTGTTTCCGGGCACGTCTGCCGTCGAGCCTGCGACGCGCTGTTTTGGACTTGCCCTTCACTGGTTCCTCCAGTGCTCACGGCGGATAGCCGTGATGGGTTTGCGGACCCCTAGGCGGTGGCATGCCATGCCCGGGCGCCGCAAAGCCCTGGCCCATACCTGGGTCCATTGGACCAGCCCAATAACCTGGCATGGGTAGTCCGTGGCTTACATGTGGAAGTGACTGTACGGCGCCATGTCCTACCCACGACGACGGGCCATGGCTTGGCAGTACAGCAGGCCCGGGGCCTGCGCTACTAGCTATGTCGCCATCGTCCACATCATGCTCGTCTACCATGACCGTGCCCTGCCCTTGCATGCCCACCGAGACATTCAGCGGGGGTGCCGGCAACGACTTCTGAATGTCGGCCTCATATGCAGGAATTGTCTCCCATAGCTCCTCATGTCCATTGAAGAACACCCGCTTCATTGTCCAGCACCGAATATCCGCTTGGCGCCGCATGAACTCAGGAGTCGAGCAATACAATGAGGTGACAGGGTCTTTGGTGTATGTATCTGCGGCGTCGAACGGCCATAAAAACTTCAAGTTGTGCCTGAAGCTCTCGTTAAGTTCGTTGGTGATGTATCGTTGCGGTGTGTCAAGGAGTAACTTGCGAAAACCCGGCCACACAAAGTTGTCCACCACGTTGGCGCGGTTGTCGTGCTGAATCACTTCATTGGTCATATATTGCGGGATGTCCTGCGGTGGGGGGATGGAACTGCCGGCCTTGATGTTTGCGGTATGTAGTAACTTCATGCGTAGGAGCCGCAACGCAGCCATACGCTCGACAACGCCACAGTCGCCAAAGATGACCTGGTCGATCTCCTGCAGGACCTGCCACCCGAGGTCGAGGTGGTGACGCTCTTCCACCGCGGCCCACCCTTCGACCACAGCACGCACGATAATATCTTCGTCGAAAGGGCGGTTAGAGAAAGCGCCAGGACCAGGGGAGTTGTAGACCCGTGACAGGTGATATTCGGCGTAGTAGAACATCTCACCTTCGAATCGCTGCGAGGGATCCTTGGCGGGCCGCGCAGGATGCATACCTGGCGGGCTCGTGTGACTCGATGCCACGGCCGTCGAGGTGGACGGTTGTGTGCTGTCTGCAGACGGGAGCCAGAAGGGGGCACTTGCATCGGTATTGGGCTGCCTTGAAGCACTGAAGCTGCGACCGAGAGTTGGAGGCTGCTCGCTGCCCGATGGTGGAGAAGCCGAGGAAGACAGCTGCCTCTGTTCCTGAGCTTCGCCGCTGCTGGCCAGCTTGAAAGAGTCTCCTAGTGCGCCACCCAACACCCGCTGCACTCCTAGCATGGCTTCTCGTAAGCGCCGTACCTCTTCCTGGCTTTGGCGTAGCTGGTTCATTAGTTCTCGTGTTTGATGGTTCTCTCCATCTGGACCGCCGGCGTCATTCTGCTCCATGGCTTTGACCAGGGATTCGAGATGGGCGATATAATTTTTGGTCTTTATTCGAATGCTACGCTGCGCCTCACGGTCAATGGCGCGTTTCCTCTCGCGTTGCGAAGCAGTCAGCTTAAGCGGTCGTTTTCGCTTAGGAGCTGTCCCGGCCGTGGAGCCAGTACCTTGACCTTCTTGCTTTGTCGAGTTCTGCGCGCTACTTGGTCCACCAGCATCATCACTCTCCCCGATTGCGTCTTCCTCATCATCTCTCGGTTCAGTTTGGGTGCTGTAAGCCCATGGTTGCTGAGAAGCAGACTGGATAGAGCTTCGGCCATGAATCGGGGCTGTGCTGAGATTGTTGCTATTGCGGCTCGGTAAGCGATTCATGTCGCATTCAGGGTGACAGGAACATAGTAAGAGTAGTGATAGCTCCGGCTTTGGAAATAATACTTGGTGGTGCCACCGAGTTTGCGCCGCTATCACCCGTTGCCGTTAGAGAATTTGGTCCGTCGGCGCCTCACTCCAATCGTGAGAGCCCGAGCAGTCACTGTCGACTTGCGACCCCGGTGCAGATCCGTCTTGAGGTATGCTCCACGTGGCAAAGGCTATCCCAGTGGAGCAAGCGCTGCCATACCCAGCTTCCAGAAGACTGGGCTGGATTTTACGGCCCAAAAACCCCGATGTGAACAGAACGGGAAGGTTTCGGACGGCTGCTCTCTACGAGACAGCATGGAGGTGTGCAGATTTTCAAGTATCCCAAAGAGCTGGCAAACTCCAGATGTAGGGGTACGAGTGGCGGACAGGCGTGTGAGGACGTGCTGGGAGCGCTAGGCCAGGGCTTCAACGTCGATACCTTCGGCGCATCAATCAGCGAGGAGGATTCGCGCCGTGATCACCCACTACGCCGGCGAAGGTCAAAGATCACCCGACAGCCCCGGATCCCACCCTTGTCGCCTCAAGCTAACGACGCACCGATTTTTGACCGCTTGAGCACTTGGCACAGATCCGGAACAGCCCAACGCTCGACTGGGAGTCCTGAGTGGGGATGTGGCCATACACAAGTCGTCATCACAAGGCTCCTTCTCAAGTCATGAAGTCTTCAGACAGGCATGTCTGTCCAAGAGCAAGATTTGCTTGCAGCTGTCGGTTTCGGAGAAGCACTGAAGATCCCCACGTTCACGATGCCACGTTCTGCAATGCCTCGGCACCGCGCGGCACCGCGAAATTCCCCTCTTCTCTGTCCCGTTAAACGTTGTTGGCCCGGAGCAGCTCGGGCAGCTCGGAAATATCTATGGGCGTTCTGACTTTGCCAATGCCCGATACATCGACACTTGCGTTTATGGTGACACAGACCGTTCGGGGGTCGAGGCTAGCCGTAGCTAAGCAGCGTAGGCGAAATGAAGCACTTCTACCTCACCATCTGGGTTTTAGATCGCCTGTTCCCACGTTGTACATAGTCCTCGTTAGATGCCGGCCCGGTATTCCGACGTTCCTTTCGTGGGGAATATTGCGTGCCTTGGAAGCGAGTCGCCCGTTCGATACCCGTGCTCAATCGGTTCGTAATCATCTCGCTCTATTAAGCTGACTATGTTCGCTTAAAGTATGTACATTATCTGAAGAATACGTGTGCTCGTGAATCCACGAAAGCTCATCTGTACAGAGCTGGCAGCGACGCAACCTCCCCGATTCCTAGCACGACATCCATTTCGCAGGCGCGCCGGCTCATGCGAGTATCGTGCCATCATGTAAAAGTGTCTTCGTAACTGTTCGCGCACGTGTCGACTGAGCTGCAGGGCTCATGCGAAACATGCGAATGTCATAAGTGGCCAGATTCAGTGAACCGTCTAACAGCGCGGACAGGGTTGCTGGGTGGTTCACCTCGTGGAACCCCTGTGTTCATGCATTGCTCTCAAGCTTCTCTATGGAGAGGAGTCGCGTACTCATCTCCCTCCAAAACAATTGAGCTGTTCCGTTTCGGCTGAAGCGGGTTGGACACGGTGCGACGGTGCCCCGTCCTACCTTCCGTGGCTCTGTGAGCAGTGGCTGCGAACCCTGCTGCGGCATCGACGCCAGCCCTATGTGGCCCTCGAAGACTTGCTGCACGGTGTCGTTGGATTACATCACGAACGACTTCCTGACTCATGCGTTGGTGCAGCTCCGGGGGCGGCTGATGGTCTTGCTCATGCTCAACGAAATCTCTCGTGGACCAGCTGTTTCTAGGCCCTCGGGCACCATACGGCAAATTCGAGTGACTGGATCGCATCGACATTGCTCTCGAAGGCGCTTGGATTCCTCCTTTATCGTCTGTGGATGCTCTGACATTGGCCTCGCCGTCCTGAATATCGGCATCGTTTTCATCAATCTTCGGCTCACGTCGGACTGCTGTTACAGAAAAGTAAGGCTCCTTCGGATATTCGGGGGCTGGTGGTGGCGGTGGCGGTGGCGGGCGTGGTTTGTCAGTTGCTTTGAATGCAACATGCTCAAAATACCGCTCTCGTGGCTTGTTCCATGAACGGGGGCGAATCTCCTGACGATAGCGCATGACAGACATGTAGCTTGAAATGGCCCCAAGCACGACAAAGATCATCAACACGATCGTTAAGAGGCCCTGAATCACAATGATGATGACACCGATCACGGTGGTAAGAATCCGTCCTAGGCCGAATCGAGGGTCAAAGGCCGATGAGAGGGCGACAGTCACAACTTTGCTGAATCCCAAGAAGTAGACCATAAGGAAATTGAGCCGGTTGCTTTCGAAAGGTCGCATCCAGACGATAGCCACAAGTGAGATGATCTCCCAAGCCAAGAGACCAAAGACTTGTGTCTGAGCGTGACCTGCAGCTCCTCCGAACAAGCATGCTCTAACAAGCTCGTACACGAGCCAGAAAGCAAAGAACCACCATTTACTCCGCCTGAACCGTGCTGATAACCAGCCAAACCTGCTCGTAAAGTCCGGATCATCATGCACATGAGGAAGATTAGAGTCTACGTCGGTGAATTGAAACCGCCGGAAGGGTATTGAGATACGAGGACGGCCGGGCTTGGACTCGACCGATGAAGCGCTTTCTGTTGGTCCGTGCTCAAGACTGAGTCTCGCAGATCGGGCCACGAAGCGTTGATGGCGGAGTCTGTAATAGAGCGCATATGCAGCGGTTCCCAGCATACCAACAACGAAGAGGGTAAAGACGACTGCGGCCAACGCGATGACGCCAGCGGAGCCTCCCAGGGTGAATTGGAACAGGGCTAAGAACAGCATCAGAAAGAAAGCGATGTAACAGGTTCTTAGCAGTGCAATTCCCGTGTATTTCAACCAGTTATTCCGAAAGCTGTCGAGATTGCGGGTTCTGATAATCTTAATCTTCACCAGAGCTTCGATCGACCATTTCAGGAGAACCGTAGCTCCCGCAACGATGACGAGCAAGATGAGGAACCACAGCAAGCCAGTAAGGAACGCATTCGAGGCCGGAATATTGTGGGGTGCCAGTGTTCCAGCAAAACCAGAGTAGTTCCCAGGAAGCGGTAGTCCGGGGCGGACGGGTTGACCATACCATGAAGATTGAGATACGGGTTCGGTGTCGTCACGCTTCGAAAACAGGTTAGCAGATGCCCCTGAGAGTACTTCGGTCAGACCCAGTGCACGCTTGTAGATCTGCGTAATCTGGAAACCTCCCCCGAGTCCAGGGTTGTTCTGACCAGCGGGTGCCGAGCCGACCATACTGATGTTACCACTGTTGCTGCCGATGAAACTGTTGATGCTATTCTGCATGGATTCACTGTGGATCATTCCAGCAGACCAAGCGTAGTTGCTCCAGAAGGCAACCAAGACGCTAGGCCAGTTCATCGAAAGTGCGCCTGTAAAATAGATGTGGTGAAACACAGCGAATACTACAGACACGGAGAGCGAGTGAGCAAAGTGTTGCCTTGTGTCGGTGACGCTAGCTCCGAAACTTGCGACAATAGCCGAGGAGAACATCGCTATGAGGGCGAAGAGGCCCAGAACCGTACCAATGGCAGAGGGATGCGAGAAGGATGAACCGTTGGTGATGACCGCTGAGAAACACCCAATCTGTGATTGAGTAGAATTGGCAAACACACGCAAGATCGCCTGCCCTTCAAAGTCTGGAATGGACAGCGCAATCGGGGGTATATTTGCAACGTCCGCAGGGGCTACCGGGATGATGCCGTTGGCCTGAATTGGTACAGAAGCATTCATAGGACAGAGGCTATGAATGTTGGCGAAACATGGGTCAAAAGTCAGGTTGAACCTAGGTTCTCCGTACGCATAAACTCCAATGTAAACTACTTCACGTTAGCAAGGCAGATGTGCAATCGTCCACGCGGACTTACGAATGACGCTCTCGTTTGCCAGTGCTGAACTTCCCTCTAGATGGAAGAGGACGGTCATGTTGTCCTTGTAGTAGGCAGCATCGAAGCGACTGACGTTCAGCAGAGAATCGCCCTGGCAGTCTCCGAACGTCTGGGTGTACAGCGAAGGTCTTCTATCGTCCATAAACCATTGCGTTCCGTCATCGCCGGTGTACGGGATCATGAGATGGCCGTTCACCACGGTGGGCTGGGCCTGGGCATTTACGAAGGTCACCAGTAACGAAAGCGAGACCAACAAGGTCCAGCAATGGAACCATGAGCGAGTGACAAAGTACGCCATGTTGCTCTGAATGGCTCCTGCTGTTCTTGAAGACGTATATGTCGGGGCTGGGACTGCGCAGCTCTGGAACGCAACAGCAAGGCCCTTGACGGCTTCTCAAATAGAGGAGGGTTCAGCCTCGCACGACTAGCGGACGAGCATATTGACTGGCTGATAGTCCAGCATTCTCGAGAGTGTTGGTACTATGGTAGAAGTCTGGCTTGAGACCGCAGTCGGTGGTGGGAGGGTTGGGGTGAGGAGGGTTGGGGTGAGGAGGGTTGGGGTGAGGAGGGTTGTTCGAGGGCTTTGTGTTAGTGATAGCGACTGTGAGCGGCGGTCACCAGGAACGATGGTGAGACTAGGTATCGTTGTACTCCGTACACAGTAAGTAAAGAACGTACGTTGCCAGCCGTTGCGTGGAGGTGCACCGGGATGAAGGCAGGAAGGACCGAGCGGGCGCAGATAACAGGGAAGCAGCGCATGGGACAGTGGAAGCAACGGATCGCGTTGCATGGGGTTTGCTTAGTTCTGGGATGGCGGGAAGACGAAGGAAGCTAGAAACTAGCCAGGCTAGCTGTAGCTGCCGGTTAAAGTGACCCACCTCATGCCTAATTTGTGCTCTCGAGCTGCCTGCAGCCAGTGGTGGGCGGCCACTGCGGAACCAGCAAGAGCCTGCAACGTCGGGGTTTCGGGGCCTGCCTCATGCTGGTCTGCAAAGTCTCTCTCTCGGTTAACCTTAGCTGACATGTTCCCAATGTACGGACGTCCGTCGTCTGTGCATGGTACCTGTGAACAAGGGTTCAGCTGCGGCGTTGATGTCGTCGGTCCCGCCCTGCGCATTTCGTTGCAAGATATCATTCCTTTCGACAAGAAAACAAACAATGGCGACATGTGAATGGTCGACAATCTCTTGCATGGAAGTGACGTGAAGAGTCTCTGCGGTCATTGGTAATTGGCATTGAGCTTGTGTGTGTGGGGCGTGGAGCTTCCTCCCTTACAGCTGCTTTTTAAGACACTCATCTTCTCCACCAATTGCTCCCAGCCCCGTTCGTCGCTGTCTGTACAGACGCGCCCGCAGCGGCTTGGGCAAACAGATGTCTTGCTTACAGTGCAACCAAAAAGAGGCCGTGTCATCTCATTCGAGAAATCTTGTAAGCGGATTGCGGCTACGCTTATCCGCCAAAGACGCCGATCATACACAGCCAGATCTAGCTATATAATTCCAACGTTCAAATACGCGCTATGTTCATCTTCTAATATCTAGCAGACGACTTACCGAGAAGCCCAGCCTCAGAGCGTCAATTCAATGTCATTGATCGCCTTCATCACGTCCCGGATCTTCGCCTTAACGGGTTCCGCAGGCTCTTCATACGGCCGTCGTGGCCGCAGCAGTCTCTCCAGAACAGCCTTATCACCACCTTCGATGCCTGCAGCCACAGCGCTGAACTGACTGACCGCATACTTGGTGGTTGCGATCCCCGCCTTGGTCGGATTCTCCGCATGTGCCGAGATCTTTTGCAGCGCCAACGCCTGATCGTGCTTCCCCATCTTGTACAAATTGAAGATCTTGACCAAAGTTTTGGGGAAGATGTTCGCAAATGCAGCAATGCAGCCCACACTGCCAGCTGCCAAACCGCCAACCAAGAAGTCAGATTGTCCCCCGAAGACGGCAAAGCGTTCCGGCGTGAACGTCGCCGCGAGCCGAGTGATCTTGCCGACGGATGCACAAGTCAGCTTAACACCGACAATGTTTGGATTCGCCTCTGCCAGCGCTGTAATCTGATCCGAGTCCAGATCGAGGCCGTTGCAAACGGCCGGGAAGTTATAGATCAGGATCGGCAACGGCGACGCCTTAGCAACGGCGTTATAGAAGTTATTGACCACTTGCGGGGTGGTCTGCTTGCCGAAGTATGCACACGGTAAGACGAGGACGTAGTTGGCACCTGCCTCATAGGCGTCATTGATGAATTCGAGTACCTGTGCTGTCGAGTGTCCGCCGACGCCGGCAATGATAGGATAACCTTCTGGCACGGACTTGCGAGCAATCTTCAACAGCGTCGCACGCTCTTCACGCGTCAGCATGAAGGTCTCTGCATTCGTGCCCAGGATGACCAGTCCTGTCAGACCGGTCGATGCAAGGTATTTGTAGTATTGAGACTGCTGCTCTGGAAGCAGGCAGTCCTTTTCGGGATCGAAGAAGGTGACTGCAGGAGGATAGATGCCCGGCGACGGGACTGGATATGCATGCGTGCCCGTGCTTGCTGTGACTGAGCCCATGGTGAGGTGACTGAATACTTTCTGCGTTCTACAATTAGCTAACTTGAGTGTAGAGACATTAGGCATTGAGGGCAGCAGGTCTCGTTTACTTACAGACGTGTGGTATATTTGAAGACTTTTCACTGATCGCGAACAAATATTTGCTGTTCGATATACGACTGTCAGGGCCGACTTGAAAGTCGGCTAGCGATCCCGATTGTCTAAGGGCGGACGTGCCGATATTCTAGCTCGGAAGAGGCGTCTCCAAATCCACCGCTTGATGCTGCTGAGGACGAATGAAGCAAAGCCGATTCTACGATGGTTGGGACCGTTGCGACGAGCAGCTCGGTATTCGTAGACCGGCTGAGGAGCGTGATGCGAGTCTATATGTCGGACAACTGCCGCCAGAGGACGTGCGCATTTTCATCTTTGTCGTCGTCCTGCCCCCAACTTCCCCTCTTCACCCCACTCTGCATGCTCCGAGCCGATTCCACCGGAATCCTGACCGGTCGGAAAAGCCAGCGGCACAGACTTTAAGCCCTAATTTTTTCCGATGATGCCGCCTCTGCCCGCCTTACCTGTTTGCCCGCCTGATTGCCTTGCGTGTAAGGCAATGCGGGACTTTCCACAGGTCTCTGGGCAGGAACGGTAAGGTGCCTAGCAATGTCTATTCTTGGCGTGTTAGTGGGGCGCTTCCCGATCACCGCCATTTCTGTGTCTCGTCTTTCTGTTCGCGTCGACCGTGTCTACCCCCGTGGCCTCGATGAGGGATAACAATGCGCCGCGCACTGCTCCGCCTCAGAGTGATGAAGGCTCTTCCATGATGTCGGTGTTGAGATTGCTGCGCCGCAGGACCACTTGGGCGTACATCGTCCTGGCTGTTTCATTTCTCTTCCTGCTCGGGGACCGTCTATTCCAACTACTATCTCTCGCTTCAAGCGCCGTGCCGTCTCCACCTACCTCTGAAGAAGCTCACAACTGGAACCTCTTCTATCACCTCGGTGGCAATGGCCCGTGGATCCCAAAGCATACCCGGGGAGGTACCCCAGATGATGCCTTACCGGATGGCTGCATGGTCGACCAGGTGCACATGATGTCTCGGCACGGGGAGCGATATCCAACAAGAAATGCCGGCAGCCGCCATCTCCAGCTTCTGGACAGGCTCAAGGCGCCCGATGTTTCCTTACAAGGAGCACTCGAGTTTCTCAATCATTGGACTTATTTCACCAGCCAACAAGATCCTGCGTTCGAGAATCTCACTGCTGAAGGGCCCTACGCCGGTACAAAACAAGCACGAGACACGGGCCGCAAGCTTCGTGAACGCTACGACCACCTTGTATCAGCAGAAAAGAGGGTGCGATTCTGGTCTTGCGATTCTGGACGCGATGTAGAAACAGCCCGGTATTTTGCAGACGGCTTCTTCGGCTCGGATTGGGAAAGTAAAGGTGTAGCCGAGCTAGAGATCATTCCAGAGGATGCTGATCGAGGAGGGGATACTCTCACTCCAGGAGATACATGTCTCCGGTATGTGGACGATCTTGTGCATGGCCATGACCAAGGTTATGGCAAGCTCGAGGCCTATCAAAAGCACTTCACTGCACCCATTATCACGAATCTTTCGAAGGCCGCTCCCGGCTTGGAGTTCAGTCACCTGGATGTCTACAGCATGATGGAGATGTGCGGGTTCGAGATTCTTGCACGAGGAAGCAGTCCCTGGTGCGAAATCTTCACACGTGAGGAATGGCTCCAATTCGAGTACGCTCGGGACCTGCTACATTTCTATCGGGCTGGACCTGGGAACGAATTCTCACGGACAATGGGTTGGCTTTATCTCAACGCCACGGCCGATCTATTGATGCAACCGTTGTCGAAAGACGTATATCTGAGCTTTGTGCACGACGGAGATATCGTGCCACTTCTGGCAGCCCTGCGAATTCTTGATGAAGATGGCAAGCAGGAGCTGCCGACAGACCGCCGGTCAGCGGGCAGACGCTGGAAAACGAGTGATGTCGTACCGATGGGAGGACGAGTCTTGTTCGAGCGCATTGCCTGTGGTCATGAGCAAGACAGCCTCCAAAGATTCATGCGACTATCTATCAACGATGGTATCGTCAGCATTCCAGGCCTCACCACGTCGCCGATTGTACCCTACGGCGTCCCGGTCAAAGATTTCTGGAAGTTTGTTGAGTTCAAGTTGACCGAGTACGGTGAATTCCCCGAAGTGTGCGGGCTGCCAGCAGGAGCTGCTTCTAGAATCACTTTCCTCCATCAGTGATAGAAATACAAGAACTTCATCACCCCCCCAAGTTTAATGTTTCCGGGCGTCGAGGCCCGCCTGAACCAGGGCGATCATACCCACCCTGTTGAGATCAACCAATAGGCGGCATCCGATGACCTGCACGGGTAAATCGTAGGCTCTATTTAGCAC
This sequence comes from Cyphellophora europaea CBS 101466, assembly GCF_000365145.1. Lineage (NCBI taxonomy): Eukaryota > Fungi > Ascomycota > Eurotiomycetes > Chaetothyriales > Cyphellophoraceae > Cyphellophora > Cyphellophora europaea. The sequence continues at coordinate 2,057,122 of NW_008481810.1, read as the reverse complement.
CCCCGAGGCTGAGCAGTGCAGCCGATCTGCGACCCCGGTCAAAAAGTGTCTCGCATCCTTTCAGGTCTCCTGAAACAGACACGACCTGGTTCGTGCTCAGATTCTTGCTGACCTGTGCAACGTCACTCGTTCCTCCAATACCACCCTCTTTTGTTTCTCCTGAATCTATCCTCAACAGTATAACCTGCCTCAGCATACCTAGCGTTACCCACCCTGTGTTCATTCACTCACCATCCACCCCATGGCCGAATCAATACCCGAGCAGTCAGCAACTGAAAAGACTGTCTTCGAAACTGCACCAGCGTCACTCAAGGATGCTCCCTCAGAGGTCGTAGCAGTCGAAAAGGCAGAGCCGCTCCATACCAATGGCGTTACTCCCGTACCCGAAGCCGCACCGATCCAAGATGCGCTTGTAGCTGCGCCAGTCAAGGACAACGCAACACAAGTGACCACAGAGGAGACGCTCAATGGCACCTCAGCTCCTACACAAGATAAAAGCACCGCTGCCCAGCCTGCACCAGTCCAGACGACGACTGGTGAGCCCAATGGCACCAACGGCGTTTCCGTTAATGGCACCTCCGCGACCACCGAGGACGACACAGAAATTCCCCTCTTCTCTCCTACGCTCATCTCTCCCGAGGTCTCTGCCATTCTTCCAGAGGGATATACTATGCGACCGCTGCGGCGTAGCGATTACAACAGAGGTACACCTGCCCCCGCCTATCCCCCACCATCCCGCCCACTGACATCTCCCCCATAGGTTTCCTCGACACCCTTCGCGTCCTCACAACGGTCGGCAGCCCCTCCTTCAGCACCTTCTCAGACCACTTCGCCCTAATGGCTTCGATACCCTCGACATACCACATCCTCGTCATTCTAGACTCCTCCGACCAAATAGTCGGCACGGGCGCCGTGATCGTCGAGCGCAAGTTCATACACAACATGGGCCTGGTGGGGCACATCGAGGACATCGCCGTGGCGAAGAACCAGCAGGGCAAGAAGCTGGGCCTGCGGATCATCCAGGCGCTGGACTACGTGGCTGAGAAGGTGGGATGCTACAAGTGTATATTGGACTGCAGTGAGGCCAACGAGGGGTTCTATGTCAAGTGTGGCTTTAAGCGGGCGGGCTTGGAGATGGCGCATTACTACGGGCGGGATTAAAGGTATGGTGAACGTTTCGTGCGTGGTGCATTGGGTACGGCTGCAGCGAGCGAAAACGGTACACGTCGATCGGACTGACCAATATTGTATGAATTATAGACGCGGGACGCGGGGCCTCTTCAGCGGCCGTGGGACGACGCTGACGGACTGTGACAGTATTACATTAGACAGCTTTATGAGAAAGGGCCTTCTCAAACCAGCAAATCTCGAAGCCCATGGGCTGCTGGCGACTGTGGTGGCCAGGTCTCTTTCGTTTGCTCACTGCTTTTGAGCAGCGGGTATTTTCCAAATATCACTGCGCGCGCGTCCGTCCATGCTACCTCATAATCTTCAGTGTGCCTTGGCTGTGCCATCACAGGTTGCGCTGGGTCATTTTGGATATCTTGGTCATCACCGGTCCTGGCTTGACTGCGGCAGCCTTCCGGTACTGGCAAGATAGCACACAGACTGACTTGGTCTCGCGCAGCATTGGCAGCATGTGAGAACCCCTTCCACCCAACTCGATTAGGGGAAAACCGTGTCTGCCACACAGACTGTATATGTGGCATCCGTAGCCCGTAGCATCGTTGCAATGCAGTTCGAAAACCTCGTACTGCCAAAGATCGCACCTTATCTCCGCCGCTCTCTCCTGCCCTGGCTCACCTTCGGAAACTCCACCGGAAATTTGAGCTTCGCAAACTTGACCTTCTTGAAGTTCAAGGGCTCTCCATCTCCATCTGTTCTGCCTTTGAGCTTGTCGAGGTTGAACACCTTCATATCGGTGTCACTCAACGGCGCAATGCGACAGCCCACTTCCCGATACAGTTTGGTGACGACTTCGCGATCCAGTGCAAGATCTCTTGCAATATCTGTGGGCTCGGCCACGAGCGTATTGGTGTCCGGTGTACGCCCAGCTGGGGGAATGTGCAGACTGATCGCGAGGATGGTGCTTCGGAGGAGGGTCAGGGCATTCGCGTTTGCGGTCCGCTCGGGGAAGAAATGGTCAAGCACACCTTTCAGAATCGACATATCGAACTCTCTCTGGACGGTGCCCTCGGGCCACTGGTGGGCGGGAGGGAAGCGCTTGCGCGGAGACTGCCGGGCTAGGTACACGTGCATCTGGAGAAGCAATTCGAGGTATCGCAAAAGTTGGATCTGCTGTGTAATGCGTGCATGTGCCTGAGTCTCCGATGGTGCGGTTGTCTTTTGCACGTGTAGGAGGGGCACAATGCGGTTGACGACAAAGTTCGAAAGCCCCTTAATGGCCTTATTATTGCTTGCGCGGTCGCGCCAGTAGGCGATGGGCATCGACTCTAGCGTGACCAAGCCGGAAGGGAATACAAGTGAGGATACGGGGTAGACTTCTCTGATATCTTCGGTGTTTAGGTTTGCCGTGGGCAGAGGTTTGTTGGACCGCACAGGCTCTTGGGTATCGATATCGCCATCATCATCGATCGCAACAGTGGAATGGATTGCGTGTGACAGCGGATCGGCATCGCTACCACCAAGAGCAAAGAGACGGTTCTCTGCTATTGACTGAACGGCCTTCTTGGACTTCTTCGTGCCGAAAGCTTCTGTGAGAGCAGCCCGCGAAGCATAGCCGGGTGTTGGAGCGGCCGCATTTTCTTCATGGTCGTCGTCCGTCTGTTTCTCGAACTGCCTGACTTGTGCGCGGGCTGCTACCTTTCTTGCCTCCATAACCGTGAGATGGCTTGTAGTCGGATCATATACAGCGACATAATGCTTCATGTGAGACTCCGTCGAGCTGGTAGTCCGAGTCTCAACGGCGGTGAAGTCGATCGTATCGTGATCTGATGAATGGAGGAGTACCCGTGGATCGGATCTCGTGGCATAGGTTTCGAACTTGATGTTTGAAGGCAAGCTGCTACCTGGACAGCTTGCTGGTACTGTTAGACATCGACCAGGAACACTATCGAAAGTAGACTTACCTATAGTAGGCCTCGCAATGTTGGGGCCCTTATGGTGCGTGACTTTGACCATCGTCCCAGTCTGAGGCTTCTTGCTCGGCCGCGGGTTGCCTTGAGAGCCAGCCTTTCTTTTCCTGTCGGACATTGCGCACGATCTTTTCCGTGGTCTTAAGGACGGCTTAAAAGACTACTCCAGTTTGATTGAATAGCTTTGGCGCAAGTCGTCGGACGTTCTCCAAAAATGAAAATAATTTGGTATGAGGAAAGCGGGCCCCGCACGTCACTGGGCCTCACTGGCAGAAGCACTGGTCACAAGTCGGTGATAGCCAAGGGCATATCAGCGCACAGAGCTTCAATATTGCAGCAGGAGAGGAATAGGTAGAGACTTCGTGCTTGTCTTGAATATAGTGAGGTCCTCTGGTGGCTAAGCGAAGGCAGCTTAGGATGGATGGATCTCTATGTCTTGAAGCTACTGTTTTTAGCACCAAGTTCACAACCAGTGAAGAAACCATGCATTACCCTTGGTCTCAACGATGTTCACGTGCAGAATAAGAAACACTCTCTACCTCTTAAGCGTGGGGAATTAACACGCAGCGAGGTACTGAGCAGCTGTAACGCAACTTTAGCTACAAGTTAGTGAGGGTGTTGAAATACTCTGAATGATCGAGTCTACAGATCGTGGGAAGCATGCAGGGATCGAGACATATCACGAGTACTCTAAGAGTGGTCAAAGGCCTTTTCTCATTGATTTGTTTGGGGGAGGTATCTTCTGACGTTGCGGTATTGTCGAAACTCCAATGGGTCGCGTGGAGTACATTAGGAACCGCCAGAGACCTCGTAAGTAACCCGTCAACAGCTTCATATGTAGTTGACCACCTTTGCTCCTCCCATGGACGTGACACACAAACATGTGTCCAGTCCAGAGGCCATTCTCGATGATTGTTTGCGAACGTAGCATAACATTTCCAGACGAATGGTGTCGCGTGACTTTCCCAACTTCGAAGTTTCGATGTCGTTTCGCTCACTTGAGTCGTGTCTGGGATTGATCTCGAGGTGTTGACATTGGTCGAGAGCGCCGGTGAGATGAAGAAGTCGAATCGTTTACTTGCTGCGGGCTGAAAGTCGTTAGAACGGGTTGGATGCAAAGGAAAAAGGAGCACATACCGCGAACCTTTCTTCTCTTACGCTTGAGGCGTCGAACGCGCTTCTTTCTCCACTTGGCTCTCATCTTTACGTTGAGGGACGAGTGTCGATGAAAGTGGTGGAAGAGGTCGAAGATGAAGCTGCGGGGCGGAAGTTTTGTACTGTGCGGCCAGCCTTGGCAGACGTATGTTACGCTTGTCCCGAAGTAGGCAAGCGTGAAATCTGGCGAGCCCTAAAGCAGCCATTGATAACTTGGCACAGCTATGCTCCTTCACTTCACCCTCACCTTCCTCTCACCCACGTCTACCTGTAAAGCAGGAAGGCTAGAGTCACATGATGTTGACAAAGGTGAGGTACGAGTGACTCGATGATCTGGCCGACTCGCTCCGATTTTGGTGATTTGTCGCCGTGCTATGTCTCGATGCCCATCATTCACTAATTAATGAACGTGAGCCATGATTCAAGATTACTAACATGCCATCGTCATCGGCCACTGGCCGAACGTCTTCTCGTTCTCGCAGTTTGCCGTCGCAATGTCGCGTTGTCGGCGTTCTAGAGGAGATCGGTGCTGATGGCCGGCTTGTGTCAGGTAACCAAGCAACTACTCCTTACGAGGTCTGATACTATCCTTGATAGTCAAGCAGATTCTACCTGGCAAAGAGCTTCTGATCGGTCGAGATCGCTCAAAATGGTATAGAATACCTCGTTCCTAACATTTCATTAGACTAATTGTTGTGTAGTCAGGTCTTCATCGACGACCCTTACGTATCGGCAAAGCATCTGCGAGTCTACAGCATCGTCTACGATGATAGCGATGCAACCGAGATTGATACGCTCGTTTATGCTGAAGACTTATCTCGACACGGCACGTTTTGGAATGGCTCCTTCATAGGACGCGGCAATGGCGGCTTCCTTCTCAGCCCAGGCGACGTGCTCAAGCTCTCTGCCCATGTCTCTTTTCTCTTCAAGAACAGCGGTGAAGCGAACGATGTCTCACAATTTGATCTAATTCAGGAGAACGAGATGCAAGTAAGTCCGTAGCTCACACTTTTGTCAGATGATTCTCATCCCTACAGAAGTTTCGCGACTCTTATATCGTCACCGATAGACTTCTCGGCTCTGGTGCTTTCGGAAAAGTGTTCATGGCAATAGAGCAGGCCACTCGTACTCAGCTGGCGTGCAAGGTCGTGGACCTGCGGCGTCTACGACCGGCCAGTCGCTTCGGTCGCAAAGAAGAACCACTTCCCGCAAACGAGGTGGATTGTAGCGACCAGCTACGGAAAGTCAAGAAATGGGCCGATCAGCAAAAGAGAGAAAATAAGCTTGAGGAAAAGCTCAAGATCTATTATCGTGAAGCAGATATCCTTGCATCTATACGACATCCCAACATCATCGGCCTGGAGAAGGTCTTCGTCACAGACAACACGATCTACATGTTCGAAGATCTCGTTACGGGCGGCGACTTGTTTTCATATCTCGAGTCGAAGAACAGCAAGCTGTCAGAGGTGGAAGCAGCCGTGATTATCCGTCAAATTGTCGTTGCGCTCTGCTTCTTACACGAGAAGAACATCGTCCACAGAGACCTCAAGCCAGATAACATTCTCATGACGAGTCTTTCAACTGGCTGTCGGGTGCTCTTGACCGACTTTGGAGCGGCCAGACGGTTAGACGGTCCGCGACATCGCATGCTGTCCATGGCTGGAACTGATGAATATGCTGCCCCGTAAGTGACTCGACCACATCCCGTCAACACGGCCGCGGCCCAACATCACCGTCGCCTCTCCTGATGCATAGGTCCGAATCAATGAAGGCCATTTCATCTTGCTAACGAATGTAGTGAGGTGACTGCCAACGGCTCGACCAAATCGGGCTACACAAAGGCTGTTGATCTTTGGTCTTTGGGATGTGTTGCCGCCATACTGCTGACTGGAGCTTCAGCATTCACCGACCCCGAGACCAGGCAACACTCGCCGGCCCTCGCCAAGAAGTGTAGTCTGCACTTCCTTCGACAGTCTACCATATGGCAGAACGTCCGTCCTCGACCGAAGGACTTTGTCGAAAGGCTGCTCGTGCTGACAGATGATGATCGGATGACTGCAACACAAGCTCTTGAGCACGGATGGTTCTCGAATGATCTTCATAAGACAAATTTTGAAGAGCTCTACCAGCGGGCGATCAGGCATTGGCGGCCCCGGCCAACTCGAGCGGACCTTTTCGAGTTCTCTGGGGCTTACGATGCCCGGAAGGTGGCTCGCACAGAGGGTGTTTTAGCCCCAAGGAAACCACGCAACCAGGGCCCAAGGCCTGGGCAGATCGTGGAATCACACTACAAGCCTTTTCCACGGCAGATGCACACGTCGATCTGGCCGAGAAGGCGTCCTTCTGCCTCTTACATCGCGCCGGAAACCAAGGCTGCAATTGAAGCAAACTGGCCCTTCCCAATCAGAACGATCACTGAGAAGAGCGGCGCGGATCCCCTGTCAGAGGCGAAGTTGAAGCGGCGGTCGTCGTTCCCGTCTGCAGACCCGCAGCCCTTACACTGCACTTCGACGGCACAACAACTCCCGCCTCCGGCCAATAGGCTGACTAGCAAACTATCCAGAGTGACAGTGCCTTTGCGCCTTGCCAAACCCAACAGGTTCTCAAGGAGTGCGATTGAGACTTCAAGTCCAAGATCCCATTCACCTTCGCCTACGACCGAAACAGTCGGTTCTCATGCTCGTGTTCCCAAGCTTAGAAGGCGTTCTAGTCCGGCAGAAGACAGACAATTACCAGCACTGCTTGCGACACCTTCAAAGAGACGACGAGACTCCGTTTTCGATCTAGACGATGAGAAAGAAAACAGGATGAGCTTGACAGTCTCTGCGCATAAGCGCTCGCGGCACGATGAGGACTACGACGAAACCCTGCCTCACCACGTGTCAGCTTTCGCTGAAGGCGATCTTGAGTAAGGGTCCCAGGCGTTGGACTGCGATGAAGGCTCAATCGAAATAATGTAGCAGAAGTACGATAGCGATTAGCCAAGTGGGACTTTTCTATCCTGCAGTCGCATAAGCATTTGATCATCGTCGATGATAGTCCTCTGCATTGTCTACCACAAGTAGCTTCAATCATCTTCCCATACCTCCTCCAACTCGCGTCCCGTGAATTTTCAGCGCCTTAGCATCCCAACCAGTTCATCTCTAGCCTCTGGAAATCCCATCAGGCCCTCCGAGCACAACACTCATCCGACTCTGACGTCTAACCCCCCCCCTGGTTGATCAACGCAAGCAGGCCTCGTAGATGGACCTCGATGTCGAACTGCGGGAGTTGAGCTCGAATCTGTAGAGCAGCGAGAATCGGCCTCGGGGCTTTCGGAAATTGTGTAAAGGAGGTGGTGGTGGCAGACCGAACAGAGAGAGGGTTCCGGTGGAGAAAAAGGGCACATGTTTGTACTTGAGACCTTCACACTGTGTTGTCAGGCACCATTGTTGCGTGCTTCAAAGCTCAGTTTTATTTGATACAAGCCAGTAAATAGTCTCACAGCAAGTGGCTCCAACTTAGTTGGGAATAGCTCAGAACCGGTCAAACTGGTGTTAAGAGGGAGAAGGGTGGCAGTAGAGAGAAGATAAAGACTATTGGCCAGCCAGAGAATGGGGCAGCTATCGGTACCTGGAAGGCTGGTGCTACTATGAGACCTTGCCTCTCATCTCGCTGTTAGTGTATTTAATCTTCTGCAGCATGTGACCTTCCTGTACCGCTTTCTGAAACTTGTGGGCTGGTCAGCCTCCGCCTAGGTGTGTGTTATAGGCGTAGTCTCGATGGTGGACTAGAGGCGAACGCCTGCGCCGCCCTGGTCGCTTGACGGATCGACTCCAGCCTCTTCTTGGATGGCCTCAAGCAGTCTCGGCGGCACGAGCCTGGTATTTTCTTCTTGGACCACATTCAACAGCTTCGTGAAGAAGTCTTGGCGTAGCACATCCATGAGAAAGTCGTTTGAGTCGATCATGTTCGACGCGGCATACCTCAACAAGCCTCCATACGGTTGACTTGGCGTCTCGCTTTTCACGAAGTCGGCCTCAACCTCGGGAAGAGTGGATGTGGTGATGGCGGTCCAGTCAAGCACGAACGTCCGAGCTACAAAGTCAAATAATCTTGCCTGGGAGATGGTGACCTGCTGTTGACCTTTCTTGGATTTGAGGTCGTGGTTCGACTTGCTCAAGGAAGTCCAGAGAAAGAAGAGCTTGTAGACCTGGACGTCGTGGAAGAGACGTCTCCACATCAGGCCTTGCCCTTGGGCTTCACCGATACGGTTCTCAGCAGCAAGTACGGTCGTAGTGTCCGGGTTATCAACTGCCAGCAATGAGACGAGACACTCTAAAGCTCGCTCCGAGACTTCTGTGCTTTCCACCGACAGCCAGACTGTGACGAGACGCTGTACAAGGTTGGAGCTTGCTGCAACGAAAGAAGCGCCACTGGGGGTGTCGGAAGCTTTGGCGAGGTAGGCCAGACATAGAAGTTGAATTGATACAGAGGCCGACTTGAGCCCCTCCTCGAGCTTTTCGGAGGATATGACCGACTTCAGCTCGTCGAACGGAATCAGGAGAACCACTCTCTCGAGTAGGCGCGTTAGGGGTCGGGGATCTTCCAGCATTGCTTGAAGCAGACCTTCGCCTATTTGGAGCAGTCGCCAAAGCAGGTCGCGTGGTGTACTGACATCGAGAGCTCGTTCCGCGCGTCGGAAGAGCTCTTCGTTGAGTGGAGTGGTCGATTGTTGCTGGAGTTCACCCAAGTGCTGGAAAACCTCGGTGAACAATGCATCCTTGTCCTCCGACGGGACATCCATTTTGAAGGGTCAGTCTGTCCCGAGGTCTAGGGAATTATGGTTTGGGCACTGGTGGTTCATTGACGGCTTGGCTTTGGCGTCAAACGATCGTGTTGGACTACAGCCAATTTGTCTATGACAGGGAATATGACTGATGCGAATAATAGAAAGGAAGCAGGAGGTGAGCAAACGACGCCTCGCCAGGCAATCCTTGGCATGCGTGGTCCGAGAGTCTCGGTTTATGATTGGCCAATGAAGAGGAAACTAGGCCTGAACAACTAGCACAACTGAAATGTAACTTGCACTTTAGCATATGTCGGTATTCCTCATCCAAGTCTGGAGCACAGGAAGCTCTTGAGGGGATTTGGGAGGTGTGAGCACCTGTTGACTAGTGTCCATCGAGGCATAGAAATGCTTTTGTTCTACACGTTATTGTATCGCTCAGAATGGGTGATGTATGGACCATTCACCAATTCTCCCACACTCCATCCGGCAGAACAGTGCGCATGACTTTCCAATGGCCTATGGCACTTCTGGTCTGGTACTTTTCCAACTTCGCTGCATTCTTCGCAGTCAGCACCTCGCCCTCGCGAACGAATTCTTCCGCGTCAATCTCATGCTGCGGAAACATGTACGCTTTGCGTAGACCGGAGCCCAAGAAATCAGCATTAACCGGATTCCGAAATTTGACGGGCTGCGTAGAAGGCTTCCGACAAAAGAAGACCATGTTCGTAAAGTCACCATCGCTCTCCTTATTCGGTGCCGGCTCTTCGCGAAAGATACGACATGCTCCGAAAACTGATGTTATTGTACGATAGATCAGCGATGCACTGGGTGTTCTGAGATCTCCAGCATAGTTGATGGCGATGACCCCATCGTCTGCAAGCAGCATATGCAGACCGGACAGAAAATCTGATGTGAATAGAGGCACCGGCTCCGCGCCACCCGTGAAAACATCGTGGATGATGTAGTCAAACTGTCGTGCTCGCTGCTCCTTCCGCCGATATACCCACGCTGCTGCATCGCCATGGGCGTAGGAATGGTTATGCGGCAAATTGAAGTATTTGACGGCAAATTCGTGGACGACGGGATCGAGCTCAAGGATGGTGGTCTTGATTCCGTGATGAATTAGTGCTGATGGGGCGGTGCCGATACCTAGGCCAATGTTGAGAGCTCTCTGTTCTCCCATGGGCGTCGATGGGGGTGGGTCAACAAGGCGGATCGACTCCAGCATGGTGAACACGGCATAGATGGGCTCGGCCACGAGTCGAGGAGGATCACCCTTCTTCGGCGGAGGAGGATTGAGCCATTCTCCTCCGAGCAGCGAGTGGTCACATCGCATGACGCGAAAACCGTCTTTATTCGAATCCAACACTGAAATATACCCAGACAAAGACTCCCGTCGCTCAACGAGCGTATAATCGTAGAGAGAGAGCGTGTTGTTCAAGACATCCGTTGTGCGAAGAAGAGGTGTGTGAGAGTTGCCTAGGAATGTGAACACAACCGACGGAAATGCTGGCCAGAACATGCTGTGCGGGAGGATCATGCAATAGAGCAGCCCGGCGCCAATTTGCAGGCCTATCCGGGTGAAGAGGATATTGGTTCCGACCCATCGAACAAACCAGTCCCGAGAGCTCCTTTGGACGAAGGAGAAGATCGCGAACAGCACACAAGCGGGTGTGGCATCTGCTAGTGGTGATGGGCTTCCTTCAGGGTCTTGCAGTTCGTGAAAAAGATCCAATGCCACGTAGAATGATAGCACAAGCAAAGGATAGTACGTCAAGATCTCCGTTATCAGGGGACCCAGTGGACTGCCGAGCTGCGCACTGAAACCAGTCAAACCGAATTGGATCGTCGGTATCCAGAACGCCCATGTCGGGACCATTCGTTGTACCCAAGCTGGAAGGCGACGTCTTACAGCAAATGCCAGGAAGATGCTTGCGATTGACCCATACCTGTGGTAGACAGCTGATGGTATTGATCCGTAGACGGGAGCGAGGTTAGCTTGGGAGATAGTCGACGAGATAGCAGCTACAACTACCAATTGCAAACCGCGCTGCACGTTGAGATTCTTGATGTACTGAAACGCGGTCTTGGGGTACTTGATTGCTTGCTCTCGTGTTGGTGCTGGGGCAGCAGTCGTCTCGCTGATGGCTGTGTTGGGTCCCTCTCCCTGCTTCGCCGGCGTCTGTCTTTGCCTCTGCTTTCTGGCCATGCTAGAGAGCTTGACTGCATGGAATGTATGATTAGTAGTAATCGCCCTTTTCACTAAGACATTGCGGTGATGTTGTGAAGTGGACGAGGGGACCTGAGGCGTACGTCAATCGGGGTCCAGTAGCCGCTCGAGACGACCAGCGTCTTCTGTATGATGATGTGATGGGCTCCGAACAACTGGACCTTCGGATTCGAGCTCGTTGAGCTGCACTGGCACCAAGCCTTGGCAGGGGCAGCTCGTCGCCTTCCGCCCCTCTTAGGGTTAGGGTTCGGGAGCCCCGCCGTAGTCTTGCTAGAAACTTTTTGGTGGAGTGTAGGACTGATTTGCCGGTGATGGTGCAATCCATTGAGTCCGCTGTCGGCTGCAACCACTGCCTCTGGGCGAAAATCCAAGGCCATTATGACTGCTAGACCAGTCATATTCTTTGCGTATAGATTGTTTGCGACTGGCTCTTAATCGCACTCCAGAAGCAGCAGTCCAGCTCGAGTCATCTTGCATCGGCCGCCTCTACTCCGCAACGGCCCTCGACGGAATCTGGACCCCTACAGTTGCTCGATATAATGAGTACATCAGAGACCAACGGCCACGCGCCCGTACCGCTACGTCAGTCGCACCTGTCCATCCCAAACACCTTTCGCTCCTACAAGCTGCAGCATGCTAAATCCCGTAGAGACTGTCACCTCCCAACCTGAAAACCCGTTCGCGCAGCTGGTCACTGAGCAGCGAATATCGACTATACCTTCCTTTGAGCTAGAATCGGGTGCGACCATCAAGAACGTTCCAGTCGCCTATACCGTCCGTGGACGACTGTCAGAAAAGGCCGACAATGCTTTGGTCATATGCCATGCGCTCAGTGGGAGCGCAGACGTTGCCGATTGGTGGGGTCCCCTACTGGGAGGTCCTGGACGGGCGTTTGACATGTCCCGATTCTTTGTCATCTGCCTGAACAGCTTAGGCAGTCCATATGGGAGCGCCAGCCCCGTCACATGCAAAGATGGCGACTTAAAGAATGAGCGATATGGACCGGAATTTCCTCTCACAACCATCCGGGACGATGTCAGGTGAGTGTCATACGCCAATTTGAGGAAAGAGGCACTAATTCAGCGGCAGAATCCACAAGCTCATTCTAGACTTCCTAGGCGTAAAACAAATCGCCTGCGTGGTTGGCGGATCAATGGGAGGTATGCTCGTCCTTGAATATGCTTACTTTGGCAAAGACTATGTTCGGACAATCGCACCAATTGCAACTTCAGCCACACACAGTGCTTGGGGCATCAGTTGGGGCGAGGCACAAAGACAGGCGATATATTCCGACCCAAAGTACGAAGACGGCTATTACTCGTTTGACGACCCTCCATCTGCCGGACTTGGCGCCGCTCGCATGTCTGCTCTTCTTACCTACAGAAGTCGTGATTCATTCGAGTCGCGTTTTGGACGGAACACTCCGGACCTCTCCAAGAGACCAAATATCAATCAGGCAAACGGCAGCCCGAGCAGATCTCACAATGAGCACTGGGAAATCCACAATCATGGCCACACTCGTGCCAAAAGCTCGAGGCCTCCCTCCCGGAATGGCACAGCCGAAGACAAGCGTGAGGACACGGACCCGCCTGTGGCCATATTCAACGACCCTCAGTTCAGCGGCACGACCGAATATCAGGTACCAGTACCCGTGGTGAACAAGAAAACCAACAATTCCACCAGCCACTATTTCTCAGCCCAGTCATATTTGCGTTATCAAGGCAACAAGTTTGTTGGTCGTTTTGACGCAAACTGCTACATCGCCATAACCAGAAAGCTCGATACTCACGATGTGTCGCGGGACAGAGCCTCCAGCGTTCGGGAAGCATTGGCACTGATTGAGCAACCTGCAATAGTGCTGGGAATCGAGAGTGACGGCTTGTTCACCATTCAAGAGCAGCAGGAAATCGCCGACTCTATACCCAATGCGATACTCGGTAAGATAGACAGCCCCGAAGGACACGATGCGTTCCTACTCCAGTTTGAGGCCGTGAACAGATATCTCCTCGACTTCTTCCGGGAGCATCTACCGGATCTCATGGAGCGGCCCGGGATACAGCTCGAGGGTATCGAAGGAGATGGTCAAGATGGAGTCGGAAAAATCACCAAGAGCAGCACTTTTGGCGAGGCTGAGGTGGAGGACTTGACCGCCTGGTAAAACACTAGATCACCACGGATCGACATAATCGATAGAAGGGCTTCCCATTGAATCACATCCAAAAGGCCTCTGGTGTGAGTTTGTGGAGCCCTCCCGTCAATTTTGTCGACAAGTGGTGTACCAGCCGGTATCATATGGCTTGGACCAGTTCAACTCTGGATCTGATGCCCCTCTTAGGAGTTTTGGATGTACATTGTCGCCGGTTGCGAGACGCGCCGCATTCACAATACCCCTAACATGCAATATACTGATCTGTATTCACTGGACCTTCGCTCGAGAGTCGCTTCAAATTGTGCTAGGCTCTTAACAGTACACCAGGGTTTGGTAACGAGAACCTGGTCAACACTATTGCCTTCTCTCCTCGAAATTCCGCCTGCAATGACAAGGCTGAGCGAGCAAAGGAGTGCCAAGAAATGACGTCGGCCAGTGTTCCGCGATTCTGCGCGCGAAGTTCAAGTTCGCAGCCTCATCCAACAGCACTTGGACCACATTCTTTCCTAGCCACACCTTTGTTGTGATAACCATGCGCTGTCGCAGACACCGCGCTTGAATCTCATTGCGCTCACATTGCGCTCACATCAATCGCGACATTTACCGCCCGCCATGACTAATTGGTCGAAATTGAAGGTCGTTGACCTGAAGGCTGAATGCGCCCAACGCGAGATTCCGCTGACGGGCCTGAAACTCAAGCAGCAATATATCGACAAGCTTGAGGAATGGGAAGCTGCTCAAGGTCAAGGACAAGAGACAGACGCAGTGAAACAATCGCCGGCGTTGGCGAACGGCGAACCCTCAATAACACAGCCAGAAGTTGAGCAGCAGACGGCGCAAGAAACCCAAAGTATTGCACAAGCCGACGATGGACAGAAGACTCAGATCATCGACGAAGCGCCTGCCAGCGGCGATCTGCAGCCGCAAGCCGAGATCAAAGAGACCCAGAATAGCGATGCTCCGCCAAATCTTCAAGAGCAGGCCGCACCCACGCAAGAGACCGAGCAAATTAATAGCGAGCAGGTTGCACCTCTTCTTGAAGAACAGCAGGCCGCTACCGAGCGTGAAGCGCCGGCCGAAACCAATATTGAGCAGCCGGCTGTGTCAGTTGCAGAGCATACAGATAGAGAAGATGCAACTGCTGGGTCGACCGAGGCTCCAACATCAGACTTCCAACAACCCGCGCCAGCTCCGATCCTTGACGAAACACCTCTTGGTGTGTCCGCGTCCATACCGCCGACGGGTGATACGACACGTAGCTCGTCAGGGGCGCCGCCAGTCGAAGTGATGGAAGACGCTCGAAAGCGCAAGCGCAGAAGCGTGACGCCCACGCCCAAAGCAGAGGAGGTCGCATTAAAGCGCATCAAAGCCAACGATGGCTCTCCACTACTCCGTGCCCAGGAGGAAGCGATAGCAGAGCAAAAAGCTATTGATGAAGCTGGTGTAGATGCAGACGCTGGTCCACTGGCCAAGGATCAGCCTGTCGCAGAAGTCGAGCTTCAATCAGGGCCGCTTTCGCAACAGGGTGATAAAGCTTCTCTGGAGCGTTCGGCTTCACCTGTCAGTGACCACCCAGTGGTCCCGGCCTTGCATCCTGCGACCTCGACGTTGTACATCCGCAATTTCAAACGTCCGCTACGTCAGCCCGATCTCCAAGCGCACATCGCATCACTCGCACGCGCGAGCAGGGATGAGCCTGACTCGAACCCGATCAAATTCTTCTACCTCGATGTCATCCGCACCCACGCCTTTGTTCGCCTCCAATCTATAGTCTCGGCATCGCGAGTGCGCTCTGCTCTACATGGTACTCGATGGCCGGACGAACCGAATCGCGAGCTCTTATGGGTCGATTTCATCCCTGACGACAAAGCTGAAACCTGGGCTAATCAAGAAGCCGACGCAAGCGCAGGGAGTGGCTTTGGAGGTCGCGGCGGCGGTGGCAAGCGGTGGGAAGTCGTGTATCAAGATGGCTCGAATGGCGTCGAAGCACGTCTACAAGACGCGAATGAGGCCCGAAGAGGTCCTCGGCAGCAACGGTCTAGCTTTTCGCAGCCTGGCAAACCTTCAATACACCTCCAGCAAGACCTGATGCCCGGCGTGCACCCAGATCGTGCTGCGTACGTCCCACGAGCCGATGCTCGTAGAGGCTCTAAGCCTTACGACGACCGGCCCCTACCACCGAGGCAGCCGAAGCACGCGGAGCGCAATTTCGCCGCGCTTGACGAGCTCTTCTCATCGACAGAGAGAACAAAGCCGAAGCTGTACTACAAGCCCGTTGCGCCCGAAGTTGTCGACCGGAGATTGGAGATGATGAAGGACATGCGCGTGGGTCACAATGACATGGGACGGAGTGGCGACGAGGGCATGAAGCGCTACTCGTTTGAATGGGATCGCGGAAGAGTAGAATGGGTCGACAAAGGGCCGGAATTTGGCTTTGGGAGGAAGGGCCGCGAGAGACTTATGGGTGACAGAGGCGGTAGAGGCGGCGGCGGCGGATTCCGCGGTCGTGGCGGAGGAGGTATGGGACGCCCTCCACGAGGTCCGAGCGGAGGATACCAGGATTGGGATGCTCCTCCGCCAGGAAGGAGGGATGGCGATAGCTGGCGCGGTGGCCGCTAGTCTGGTCTGGCAGTGCCGACACCTGGCCTTTTGTATGAGTATACCGAACGGGTGGCAGACGAAGCCATCGAGGTTGATGATAGATTTGAAGTGTGGTGGGATTTGTGGTATCCTGAGCAGCCGATGCTCAGCTTGTAACAGAAACCTTTGACGCTAAGGCAAGAAATGAATGAGACCATTATCCAAACGACATGATTCTTGTTGCATTTACTGCCTGATATGTAAGGTGACGTCAATGACACCAAGGCGTTCGCTTGATATGCTCCCCTTTGACAGGGAATTATGATTCAGGTCTATACTTGACTCTTACCGGTCACCGCACGCTTTCACGTTGTGTAGAGACGCAACGAGGTCGCTTCACACTTATGAACAAGGTCCTTTCCGCTTCTTCGGGCCGTTGCGCTTTTGACCACCAACATGTCACAGAAACCTCCTCCCCCACTACCCAACAAGCCAAAACACCTCACCAACACTGCTTCTAATGCTTCCTTCACAAATGCGTCCTCAGTCGTGCGAACCCAAAAGCGGGGTCTTGGATGGCCTTGGGACTATCCTGCTGAACGTAAGCCCCCCCCCCCCCCCCCCCCCCCAGCGATCTAAACATCTCCGTACGCACTCACCCGCGCCTCCCCCCCCCACAACCCCCCCCCCCCCCCCCCGGGCTTCTCTCCACGAGGGGTTGACAACATTGATGGGGGAGCTTCCCAGACTCACAGCCAGTCATACATGAAAGCCTCTGCTGTGACTCCCAGGAGTACTCCCGTCAATTGAGTCGATTCGTCGCCCTAGCGCCTTTCCCAGATTCCTTCCCAAACCCGCCAGCGGTCGACGAACTCGACGGGCGGCGTTCCGGGACTCACATCCTATACCTCTACTTCGATCTGCCGTGAGCCCCAGGAGCTCGCCCACCGGTTTCGTCGAGGCCTCTCTCGTGCACTCAATCTTGCCTTCTTCAGCCTAACCCCTTTCAAATTCCAGGCTTCGCCCTCTACGAACCCGCCATCGCCGCCAACAAAGTCGCCTGGCTCTTCAACTGGGAGCTGTGGTCGCCCGCCGGCCTGCCAAAAACCATAGAATGGGTACCTTGTGTCCGCACCGCCGCTAATGCCAAAGATGTGGTCCCCTTCCTCACCGACATCGTCGACAACAAGCACCAGCGCGTCACCGCCCTGCTGGGCTTCAACGAGCCCGAGATCCCGGACCAGGCGAACCTCAGCGTGGAAGACGCGCTGCGGCTGTGGCGGGAGGTGTGTCTACCGGCCCGCCAGAGGTGGGGTCTGAGGCTGGGGAGCCCTGGCATGTCAAGCGATCTGGGGAGGTCGGGGCCGTGGCTGGATAGGTTCCTGGGCCAGTTGGAGGAGGGCGAGAAGCCGGATTTCGTTGTTGTGCATTGGTATGGACGGCGCTGGACGGATATGCGGTGGTTTCTGGAGGAATGTCGGCGGAGATGGGGGCATGCGTTGTGGGTCAATGAATTTGCTTGCAGTGCTATGGCGGATGGAGAGACGACGGAGGCTGAGGTAAAGGATTTTATGACAGAGGCGGTGAGGTGGCTGGAGGAGTGTGAGTTTGTCGAGAGGTATGCGTACTTTGGCAACGGTCAAGGGGGGACTGTAGGAAGTTGGGTTGGACCAAGGAACGATTTCTGTGAAGATATGGATGGAGGGAGGAGGTTAACGACCGTGGGCAAACTTTACAGTGACCTGTGAAGGAATGCAGTTATGGTGATAGGTGGAGAGTACGAGTGCGGATGGCGCCCTGGTCAGCGAAATACGGCACGCTCCTTTCGCATATCGTCCTGTAGTGCGCGAGTCTCGGGTGTGCATCAAGCAGACTCGATAGAATATATATGCATGGGCCCTGTTACAAGAAAGGGTTAGTGGTTGACCCATATGTCAGGGAAAGAGCCAGGTAGCCGAAGGACCAACTTGGAGAGAAGGGATGGAGATGCACAGGGTTATCTTGTGTATGGAAAATAACAATCCGATAGTTCTGTGACTCTCTTCTTCCATTCGTGTAGCTCTATGTACGTCCGGACAGTATAGGATGCTGGCATAAGTTTGTCTAAATTCTATGCTTCAATCGCGCGCCAAATCAGGATCAGCTTTCGAGGAGGTCACCCAACTTATCAACATAGAACGCTGGCCGTGAATCTCCATCCAGGAACTCCTCTCTGGTACTCACTCCGGTCAGAACGCCCAGGGTGCCACCTAGCTTGCCCTCGAGACCAAAACGGATATCTGTGTTGGCCCGATCCCCTACCATGACAGCCTTCGAGCGATCAAACTGGAACTTTCCTTCGATTGCATCCATCATAGCTTGACTTGGCTTGCCGAAAGTGATCGGTTCACGCTGAAAGGCCAGGCTCAGAGCAGCACTCATGCTGCCAGCGCCCGGGAACAACGAGCCAGCAGAAGGTAGCGTCGAGTCAATGTTCGTGGCCAGAAACAGAGCGCCCCGTCGAATGTATTGCATGGCTAAGCACATCTTGAAGTAGTTGTAGTGGAAGTCTAGACCAACAAGAACGACCCCAACCTGAGGATCGATGAGCGAAGGATCGCCATTAGCCATTAATTTGTAGTCCTCTGGCCGAATGTCGCGCCTGAAGGCTGGGTCTGTGCCTCCGATGTGAGGCACTCCCTCGGAGTCGAGTTCTGCTTCGATACCTGCCTCGCCGATAACAAAGACCTTGTTCTTTTCTTTCAATTGGGGATGCTCTTTGGGCAGAATCCGAGAGATGTAGATACTGGCGGAGTACGAGGACCCGAAAACCTCTTCAGCGGTAGCTGGGATGCCCATACTCTCGAGCTTTTTCTTGTAATCCTGTCGCGACTTGGTCGAATTGTTGGTCACGAAAACAACTTGCTTGTTCTTGCTGCGCAGAAACTCGAGCGTCGGGACGGTGCCGGGGAAGAGGTCGTCGCCGGACCAGAGAACGCCATCGCAATCGAAGAGAAAGACCTAAAGCACAAGTCAGGAGATTCGGAGCACATTGAGAAGAGCCGCATATGCATATCGGTTCAATGAGAGTAGTGTCATTCATACATCGTACTTGTCAACGAAGCTCTTGATGGCGTCTTTGTCACCGGTGAGGTATTTTGGAGCCGCCATAGCAGCGACGAGGACCCGGAATGATGAGCTTCAGCTTTAGAACTGTCGTGCCGGCGTCCCACGTGGGGCAGACAGATAGATTGTTGAAGAATCTCCAAAATTGGAGGTCCGTCAACTCAGCGATGCGTCATTCGCGCCCCCTCGCCGCGATCCGGCAGAGCTCTTGGCCCACACGCCGGCCTGCGGGATACCTTAAGAGGCAACCAGCACGTTCCCATCACCACCAGAATTGACGGGAGGGCTGTCCAGACTCATGGCATGGACTTGACGTGTAACTCATGGGGAATTTGGTGAGCCCTGCCATCAATCCTGTCGAAAGCTGGACCATGGCATAGCTGTAAGTGCCAGTTTTGGGCACTGGTAGTACGCATTGAAAGCCGTCTGCATGATATTCTGAACACCGCTCCAGATCTCCTGCATCCTTCATCTTGTATCTCATCTTGTAGTCAAAGGGTATCACCTCACTAAAATTCGCAGGAGTATTGCATAGACCTCACTCAAGGCTTGCACAAAATCTTCCGTCTAGCGTTTCCTCCGGCGAAACGCGGCTGGTGCACTTCTCAGACATTGTGTGTTTAATTGGCGAGGACGGTTCCGTACAGCGCAGAACGCTGCTGGTGTTGTTTCAAAACCTCGACTCAGTCAACAAGTATGGTCTTCTCCAGAGCGGAGTAGTGTTGGAAGAAACTGCTGAACAATCTCACGGCGTGATGGACGTCATCTGTACCGCCAGTCTCGCGGCAACTGTGCATTGAGAGTTGAGGATTTCCCAAGTCGAGTGTTCTGGCGCCGAGATGAGCTGATAGCATGGGTCCAATTGTGCTCCCGCAACTAGAATCGTTTCGGACGACAAAGAGCTGGAGCGGTACACCCTCAGCATCATCATTGGTGATCTTGGCAGCTTTTCGAGCGACTTCTTGGAGGAGCACGATACCCGGAGAGTTGGTTGCATATCGGGCATTTGCATTGATCTTGATCACGGGACCCTGGTTCATCTCTGGGCGATGATCCGACTCGTACTTGCCTCCATAGTTTGGATTGACTGAATGTGCCATGTCGGCGGACAATAGAAAAGAGCTTGACATTGTCTGCTCGTAGGCAGTAGACAAGTCGGGCTCCGTGGTCTTGTCGTAAGATTTCTCGGATGCTTCATCTGCAAACGACGAGGCCGGGAGAACTGAAAGCCTTCGCAGAATTCCAGGAAGCATCATGGAGAAGGCGCCCTGGGCAGTCATGCTGCCGATCTCTTCGTGGTCGAAGCAGGCAATTAGACGGATCGATGACTCTTCGTCGAGGGCGTCCTCGGCCTTCAGCGACTCGATCAAGCCTTGCGTAGCACAGTAGGTCTGGTTGAGATTGTCAAGTCTTGCCGAGAAGATAAACTCTTCGGTCAACCCACCAAGGCAGGCTTTTTGGGTATCATAGAGCACGACCTCGAAATCCACGACATCCTCAGCATCCACGCCAGCTTCCGCAGCGATCAACTCGACAATAAGCGAGTGGTGTCTCGTCGTGATTGTCTTAAGCGGACTGAAAGGCTTGTCCTCGGTATCATCGCCCTCTTTTTCATCGCCAGTCTTGTTCTTCTCTTGTCTTTTCAACTCAGCGGCGACCAGGCCGGCAATGGGGAAGAGCTGAGTCTCCTTGTTGAACTCGAACTTCTCTTGGCGATCAAGGTGAATGGCAAGAGTGGGTATGCGGAGGACTGCAGACGTCAGAAAGGCTCGTGCAATACAAAGGGATCCATACTGGGTCTATCGACGCGAACCAGCTTCTGCACAACACTGCCGTTACCATCTCTTACCATTGCTCGCCCTGCGATACCAAGATCGCGGTCGAACCACGTATGCCACAGCCCGCCGCCGTAAGTCTCCACTCCCACCTGGATGAAGCCGTCTCCTTGCTTCTTGCTAACCGGCTTGATGCGCAGGCAGGGCGAGTCAGTGTGGGCACCGATCATGGATATGGCATTTCCAGGCCGCCACTTATTGCCGATTGCGAACGCTACGATGGTCGAGCCATTTCGAGTCAGATAATACCTGCCACCAGGCTGGCAAGTTGATGACCATGATTCCTTCTCCTGCGCCGGATTAATGCCGGGACATCAATCGTGCCGCGAGAGCTTACCTTGATCTCTGTGAAACCAGCCTTGGTCAGCTTCTCCTTGACAGATCTAACAGCATGGAACGGAGTCGGTGAAGCATTGACGAAGCTCAAGAAATCATTGGCCGCCATCTTGGTGGTCACGGTAGGAGGCATGGTGGAGTATGCTCTGGTAGCAACCTGTTGAGAAATGGCTAACAACCTTGATGTCATGTAGGAACGAGCAATGGCGAAATAGCTACTCCTTGCATGAAACGTGAGTCTATTGTTGTCGCAACAATGCCCTTGCTGATGCGAGGTCACGACAGAATTCCGAGGTAGGTATAGGGAGCAGCCGAGCCGACGCCACGCTTAGGTCTTGACTTGCGGGTGGCCCAAGCGTTCTGCAGGGCAGCCGCTGGCTGAAACACAGGCTGCTGTCCTATCGTTCCACGGCGTCGCGTGTCGTCTCCAGATGGTACCTGTACACGCCTGGGCAGCAAAACAACCCAAATTGAGCGCCGAGTTGCTTTGTACCACAACACAGACGCGCTGTGTTGTGCTCTACCGGGTTGGACTATGGTCGCGCCAAGCTAAACATTCATGATGCTGACCTCTAATGGTGACTGTCAATGCCATTGACGAATTGCAGAATTATACAGCTGTAGTGTTACTTAGCTTTCAGCTACAGATCCATATTGCTATTGTTCAAATCGACGCTGAATGAGCGCCAGTCACGGATATCGATGTTAGCAGACCGCAGCCGTTCCGCGCTAGCCTTTCCTCTTTGGGAAGCGCCCTGAAGCAACTGCCATCACCAGCCTTCTTCCGATTGCAAGTCACTTGGACCTCAATTACTGAGATCTATACTTCACTTCGAAACAATATACGATACAAACAGTCGTTGCCCCTCGCAAAAACATCGATCCTCCCTTTCGAGTACATAACATTAGAGCAATACTCTTCGCCGACCGCTTCCGAATTCAACGAGCGTCCCCAACCGTGGAAGTTGTACATCTTCACTTACTGCTTGGTCAATCGAGTCATCCTATCCCAGGCGCGCTCAGTGGGCGACACTTGTCATCTAAAACCTGAAAAGCTGCTGCCTGCTCCTGCGTCCACGTTGCTACCAATACTTTGTTGCGCCCTCAGTGATAGCCTGCGACTGCGGGCATCATGGAGGACGAGATGCATCAAGACAATGCTGCCGTCACCAATTCCTCAAAGCGGCCTCAGACGCCTCCTCTTGAATCCATAAATCGCCCTCGAACTCCTCCCACTGTTTCCACAAGACACGTCTCACGCGCATCAATGTCAGGTCAAGTTGGCATGCCTGAAGAGTCGGAGGCTATGCTACGCAAGATGAAGGATTTCGAGAACGCCGGGCGACAGCGTGAGAGGACTCCCGGCCGAAGTCCAAGCCGAAAACGTCAGCGAACCTACGGTGACCGCTTTATCCCAAATCGAGATGGTCAGGATCTCCAGGCCAGCTACAGTTTGCTACATGACGACGGTTCACCTGCAACACCCTCAAGGTCCAAGAAGAAGACGCCTCATGGAGAGCTGCACTTCCAGAAGACGGAAGAAGCCAACCGCACTTACTCTAAAGTTTTACGGAATGAGCTGATGGGGGACTCGGTACCGCAGGACAATCGCTCCATGTCACCGGACGGTCTCTTTGGCTCTAGACACACACCACCAATTCAAGCCGCTTCATCGCTACCACCGGCATCGATTACGCCAACTACTCCACACAAGAACATGTTCTCGTACATGTCGCCCCACAAGAAAATCGGCTCTGGTCACCCGACGCCTTCGTCGAGAAACAAGCACGCGGGCATCATCAACCTCAACGCTCGATCGGACCTCTACTCTGTTTCTCCACTCAACTATTCTTCGCAAGCTATCCTCCAAACTCCTAAGAAGCAGCCCCGACATATTGCCAAGGTACCTTACAAAGTGCTTGATGCACCCGAACTAGCTGACGACTTCTACCTCAACCTCGTGGACTGGGGATCCGCCAACATCCTCGGTGTTGGCCTCGGATCTTGTGTCTATATGTGGAACTCCACGACGGGCAAGGTGACGCAGCTGTGCAAATTGCCAGACAACGATCTCGTGACATCAGTCGCTTGGATTCAACGGGGTTCTCACCTAGCGATCGGCACCCATAAAGGCTTCGTTCAGATTTACGATGCCGAGAAGTCGAGGAGACTACGAACGATGACGGGCCACACTGCCCGAGTGGGTGCTTTGGCTTGGAATGACCATGTTCTCACTTCTGGATCACGAGATCGACTCATCTTCCATCGCGATGTGCGATCTCCCGACCAGTATCTTCGTCGTCTTGCTGGACACAAGCAAGAAGTTTGTGGTCTTCGATGGAACACCGAAGATGGCCAGCTAGCTTCCGGAGGCAATGACAACAAATTGTGTGTCTGGGATAAGCTCACAGAGACACCGTTGTATCGATTTTCCAATCATGTGGCAGCTGTCAAGGCCATCACTTGGTCGCCTCACCAACATCATTTGTTGGCGTCAGGTGGTGGTACCGCTGATCGCTCTATCAAATTCTGGAACACGTCAACAGGCTCATTGATCAAGGAAGTTGATACTGGCAGTCAGGTTTGCAATCTTGCTTGGTCGAAGAACTCCGACGAAATCGTTTCGACCCATGGCTACAGCCAAAACCAGATTGTAGTCTGGAAGTATCCCAAAATGGAGCAGGTTGTGAGTTTGACAGGCCACACTTATAGGGTGCTTTATTTGAGCAGCTCTCCGGACGGCACCACCGTTGTTACTGGCGCGGGCGACGAGACTCTTCGATTCTGGCGTGTCTTTGGTAAGAAGGGTGGTGAGAAGATCGGTCCCGTGGACGGACTGAGCCTTGGTGGTGGGAAGCTCAATGACTGGGGCAGTATTCGATAAGTTCACTCCTTGCTAAAAAAAAAAAAAAAAAGAGCGAACTGCCGCCAACTTGAACGGCAGCAAATCTGGACAGAGTGGGAGCAGAAGCGCACTCAGAAGCGCACGGCATCGTGTGTATTCACCGGGTGTCTATCGGCTGCGCAGTGAATGCGAACAAGGCCCAACATCTGAATTGGGGCGTGTTCATGATGACGAGATGAGATCAGATGGTAAACATTGAGAAGGGAGCTACGTTTTGCTGAACGTGACGAGAGATGAAGCAAGATCACAGATTTTGACATGATCCGGTCCACGAGAGATGAAGCAAGCGATCGGAGTCCCAGCGAGCAGCATGGTATTTTGGGTATCTGAGCAAGGCGTCTGGAGTTGGGAAATGCTCGTAGCGAGGTCTCGACATTTGACCATGAAAATGATACCACTTTGGTCAGGCTCATGGTCCCGTTGCCCGGCATGGGCCCGTAAACGGTTTTCTAAAACCAATGCCGGCAATCGTCGCCTCTCGCAAGACTGCCTGTTGGGGTACGCAGACGCTGACTGGTCATGTTGCAGGCACGCGACGATCCCAAGTCCTACTTCCACGCCAAGTGTTCTGGAAACAGCGGATGATCAGCAGAGTCAAAGATATCATGTCTCTACCATGGTGCTATTCTTATGCGTACTGTAGATCTGTGTCCTGGGAGCCCGAGCCACCGAAGGATCGTCCATAGCCAGCAACCAGCAGATGCAGCTTCGCTTCTACGGTGTCGGATTCACATGACCCAAGGTTGCTCCCGCTGCAAAAACTCTTGCTGGCCGACAGCAAAATTGGTCGGCGAGGATGAAAATCTCCTTTAATCATGATCTGACGATAAGGGGCTCGGCTGGACCCCGCCTTCATTTTAGACGCAGGTCCAATGCTTAGTTGCGCCACAAGCCACCGCGGCTGATGGAAAACGCGCGGAAACACGCTTGATGATTGGGCAGATCCGAGAAAGGGGCGTCGGTTCAGCGATATGCAGAAGCGCTGGATGCAGCCCTCCGCTGTCTGCGATGCTTGCTACACCGTTGCCACAGACGTAGTCTGGTGCTCAGTACAATCTCTGCAGCAGAAGCAGCACGAGGCCGGGAAGGTGTGGCGCCGCATGCGGAGAAGGGGACAAGGCCCAGAAGGGGCGAGAAACTTGGTCGGTGGCCCGCAGGAATGCCAAAAACTGGCCTGATGCTGCGCCGCTTGCACTACAACGGCTATCCAAACAGCTTGCATGTGTGTCTTGACTGTATTGTCGCTTAAGTGGTGCAGCAAAGATCTTGTAGGCGCTGCTCCAGCACCCGGAAGGCTGGAAAAAACCATTAAGCACTTGGCGCCAGGGGGCTTCCTTCGAGGGCAAGCGTGACGGACAGGCTACCCGCGTCTGCTCTGCCAAAAGTCTAAAGGGCAACTTCCCTGCCCGCAATTACTTCCCAACCCACCGCGCACCCTTTATCGTGATTATCCCCGGCCTTACGAGTCTTCTCCTCTCGCTCACTACTCTGAAACGCCCGCCAACATACACTCGCTTTGCTAATCGATTCTACCAAGTCAACTGTGTCTGGCCTGCTCGACGCATCCGGACAGACAACAAATTGCACCCTGACCCCAACCACCGACACTCCTTTGTTGCATTCGCGCCGCAACTGCGACCGCACTTGTTCACAACCTGATCTTCCTTCTGTCCTGTCTCAGTCGACAATCTGGCCGCCGCTACAGCACAACAATCGCCAGCCATGGCAGCAAACAGGTAAGCCGCCAACTTCCTTCCCATATTCGAAGCGCCCAACTGACTCCGGGCCCAGCTTTGCTACTGCCTTCCGCTCGTTCTGGCATACTATGACCTCTAATGACCGACACGCCAGCCATGACTCTCCCTATCGGACAGGCTCACATATGCCCGTGAGCCAGAGTCGGCACGCTCCCCTGACGTCAATTGCCACTGCTGCCACCGATTCCCAGCACGACCTGACCGATCATGGTGACGCGAAACGCCCATCCATTTCTTCCACACAAATTGCAATGCCCTCTCCAAACAGACCTTATTCCCCCGGTATGCGCTCAGTATCTTCGCCGAAAGTTCCTCAGACCGAAGAAACCCCTGTGTCCCCAGGTGAAATTCAAATGCAGAGCTTCGCCGACGGCGCTCCGCCGCCGCCTCCACCCTCACATTCCTGGAAGAAGATAGATCGGTGGGCCGAGAAGAATTACGAGGAGCTTTTCGATAATCTTTGCGAAGGCTGCACCCAGAACGATATCAATGAGCTCGAGCACGAGTTGGACATGACACTTCCTCAAGATGTCAGGGAATCCCTTGGTATTCACGATGGGCAGGAGCGTGGTGGTCGACCCAGTGGGATCATTTTTGGGTGCATGCTTCTTGACTGCGAGGAAATTGTCCAGGAATGGAACAACTGGAAAACCGTCAACGAAGAATATCTCTCCGGTGCCAAAAAGCCTGTTCCTCATTATCCTCTCAAGAGCCTGAACACCGCTGCTTCGTCATCAAGTTCGTCGTCAACTCCGCCTGGCAATAAGCTCTGGAGGCAAGATTTGATCGACAGGCAAGACTCACAGCCACCCAAAGCAATTCAGAAAGCATATGCACACCCTAGCTGGATCCCTTTAGCACGCGATTGGGGCGGCAACAACATCGCCGTCGACCTTGCGCCAGGACCGCTGGGCAAATGGGGTCAGATCATCCTCTTCGGCCGCGATTACGACACCAAGTACGTTATTGCGCGATCGTGGTCTCATTTCCTGGCGATCGTCGCGGACGATATGTCCAGCGATCGGGTCTTCGTAGACGAGGACAGCGGAGAGATGAAGCTGAGAGAGTTCAAAACCGAAACCGTGGAGCCGCCTTACATGGACATTCTGCGATGGCGGTGCGATCAGAAGTACGGTCGGAAGGCCAATAATCGAAACAGCCGGGCATACGGACTCAACACCAATGTCAAGCCTGTTAATAGCAGAGGCTCACCGTACGGCAGCCCCGTCCCCGGCGAAAATGATGACCGCGGGAGATCACCTCAACGATTCTCCCGTGCGGGTACTGGTAGCCCCAGACCCACGGTTGGAAGCCCTCTTGCGCGCGTTCAGGAGGAATCTTCTCAGCCTCTTTCCGTAAGGACTGGTGGTGATGTTGTCAGGGACTTTGCTGTTCCAGAGTCTGACTCTTCGCAGAGTAATAGTACGGCAAACCAGAAGCCTGAGAAGCTTGTCGATGCCCCAACACCTTCACCCCTCGACACATCGCAGCAGATGACAATGCCTCCCAAGAAGGAGAAGCTGGTTGATGTCCCTACCCCCACAACCGCGAAAAGCGAAGGCAAGAGGGACTTTCCATCCTCAAAACTGAGCCGAGTCTCAACTGAGGACGATAACAAGGAGAACAATAAAAGTCCAGTTACTGATAAGGTCGGAGACGTCAAGGGCCTAGGGGTCGATACGGTCGAGGACGAGATGAAGAACGTCGCCATTTGAACGTGCTGCGGCACAAAATACTGATGATGCAAAGACTCGCTGGCTGATCTTTGCTTCGGAGCAGCTCGCACCGCATACCTTAGCAAACGGCACGTTCTTATCTCTGACCTGGCCGATGATTTCAAGCCCAATATTCCACAGGGCTTAATTCTGGAACCGACTTACTACTTACTGTACGAATATCGACATCAACGACGAGTAACAAATGTGACGGTGCATTCACCAGACTCTAGGCGTTCGCGAGTATGCATAGTTATGGCGCAACACATATTTCAGACACGATCGCGCCGGTGGACACTCGCGCGTGCAGGGTCTGTTGAGAAGGGGGAGCTTGGATTTGTGTGCAAGCGGACAGTACCTGTCCATGACAACATGCAAGACATTATTACTTTAGTAGACCGCGTTGGACAACAATGATAGGAGATGAGCATAACAAACGGGTTCGCCTCGCCTGAACCTCTTGGCCCTCCAGTAGTGTTCGCCTTGCATACGTCGACGACTCCATATCAAGCCTGAAGGCGTCCGCAGCGCCGGGCTGTCTGACAACTTCTGATTGACAGGGCTCAGATTGGTAGGCTCTTACTGCCGATGGTGCAACCTTACGAGTCGTATCGAAAGGCATATTAACCCACTAAACAGCTTAGCCTAATATCCGCACATCCTTCCGTGGGGAATGAGTAGATGGATGATTGCATCCCCCGCGCCATTGGAGAATATATATACAGCGGACGACTTCACACCAAGGATTGACTGCCTGCTGTTGACCTTTGACATTACTTGAAGTTATCCTTGCCCATATCGGGCTGCGAGGCCATCACCGTTTTGGGTACCGCAATACGCACTACATAGAGTTACTCCTTCTACAGTCACCACCTCACCCCCCGCAACTGCAACAGCCGCTATAGGCATTGCTCGCCACCACAGATAATGACCCCAAAACTCAAGATTGGCATCGTCGGCTTCGGCGGCAGTGCCAATGTATATGTGAGGCAACGTTCTCCCCCTGCCCCGATCCCCAGCCATTCACCAAGAGACCGTGTAATCGATTCCGTCAAGCAGAACAGGACGCCACAAAACCCCAATGCCCACCGCCACACGTATTCATTAATGGCAGCAAGCTCTCCATCAAGACGACCCTTGGCCTTCCCACCTCGCAGGTTTTCTAAAGCTCGTTGACTCATATGATATTTCACAGAACCTGCCCTACATCTTGCCGAACCCGGACATTGAGGTATACGCGTTCCTGCAGCGTAAATCGCCCGGCGATCCGAAGTTGGGACGCTTCGGCCACTGCACAGAGAAGTTTCCAGATGCGAAGTGGTACGCAAAGGAGGATGAGGTAGGGCTTCCCCTCCCCCATTTTGTTTAGTCGACGCGAGGATGTAGGGGGCGAAGGAAATGGAGCCTCATGGGGACTGTCGGGGCGGCGAGGAATCGTCTCTAGCGAGGAGGCTTGCTGGGCAACTAAACCTGCCTGATCAACGAGAGTGACTCTCGTCGAGTGTCTCGCCAGCCTCATCATGGCCTGCACACACATAGTCCACGCCAGCAGGCCCCTGACCTTGGCCCCCTCTCCTCTCTTCACCCCACGCCCAACAACCCGCCGACTACAACACTGACAGAAAGAACCCTTCCCCAGTTCCTCGCCGACCCCGCCATAGACCTCGTAGTCGTCACGACCAGCACCTCCTCACACGCCCCCGTCGCCGAAGCAGCCCTCCACGCCGGCAAGCACGTCCTGGTGGAGAAGCCGTTCACGACCTCGTCCGCCTCAGCCAACCAGCTGATCGCGCTCGCCAAATCCAAGAACCTCGTGCTCACCGTCTACCAGAACCGGCGCTGGGACAGCGAGTTCCTGACGCTGTCGCACCTGGTGCAAGAGAAAAAGGCGCTGGGCGAGCTCACCGACGTGCAGATCCACTACGACGTGCCGTTTCCGGCGTGGATCCAGGGCTGGACGGACCCGCAGTATAGCGAGGGGGAGGGCATGATGTTTGGGCTAGGCAGCCACAGTATCGACCAGGCGCTGCTGCTGCTGGGACGGCCGAGCCGCGTGACGGGCTGGATCCGGAGTCTGAGAGGGGTGGAGAGTGAAGTGGACGATACGTTTACCGTGGTGCTCGAGTATGAGGGGAGGCCCGTCATGTGTACGGTCAAGACGACGGTGGTCAACGTGATGCGGGACCCGTTGAAGTATTTTGTGCGTGGCAGGGAGGGCACGTTTGTCAAGTTCGGCGAGTGTCGGCAGGAGGAGCATTCGTTGAAGGGGATGAAGGCTACGGATGACGGGTTTGGGCGGGATGAGGAACCGTGCTGGGGGGAGTTGACGACGAATGAGAAGGTGGACAATTGTCAGACCAAGGATGAGAAGACGGGGAAATGGATTGGGCGCTATCCGACAAAGACGGGGTATTGGCGGGGGTTGTATGAGAATGTGGTGGCGGCTATCAGGGGGGAGGCAGAGTTGCAGGTCAAGCCGGAGCAGTCGAGGGATGGTATTCGGGTTATGGAGCTGGCGAGGCAGAGCTGGAAGGAGGGGAGGACTGTGCCCTGGAGTTGAGGTGCATCTTAGCCGCATGGGGCCTGAGGTGGGAGTCTTGTTCGCGGCGTATCGCTTTAGATCTGCTCCGCTTGCTCGGCCGCGCTTTGAGCGGAAAATGTTGTGAAGGCGTTGGACCAAAATACTCAGACGAATCAGCCATGATGTTCTGCCCAAGACGAGCCCGCATGGTAGGTTGCTGAAGACGAAAAGGCGAGTGGAAAGCATTGGGAAAGTCTTTCGTGCTGTCCTGACATCTACGACTTTGACGCCGAGTCTCCTTTCAAGTACTCTATCATGGCATCGATATCTCGCAATCTCTCGGGCGGCTTCTCAGCCAGCTTGCTCGATTCCTGCTTGATCTTCTCGATGTTTGCGTGTGTGCCGACCGTCCCCGCGGTGTCGTCATTGATGTATTCTTTGAAGACTGTCTTGCGGTGCGCGTACTCTGCAGCGCGTCAGTAAATGGCCACAGGGAGATATCAAGGCTGGCAGAGCAACGCAAAGCTTACCGTGCAATTTTTTCTGCCGAAGCTCCGCAGAACCTAGTTGTTCCAAGGCGAGCCGGACCAAATATTTCGTGCCCAGGTAGACATGCTCAGCCATGAATATGGTGATTGGCAGTGTCCACCATGTCTTTGGATCGTTGAGCTTCTCGGTGTCATGGAAGAGATGTACTATAGCCGCCGTGACAATGCTGCCGAGCCAGGTGAGGAAGTTTAGCGAGTCGATCCACGCGCCAATGCCATCGGTGCGGACTGGATCTGGTCGCTGATGGTCAATGGAAATCTTCAGCAGGTCTGAACGCAGCTCAACCCAGTTGTTGATCAGGAAACCGATCGGCACCAATGGCCAGACGGGGCTGAACAGGGCCAGATACCCGAATTGTGTGACCATCTGCTGGATGTCTTCGTGGACGGAGTACGGCTCGCGCTGAGACTCATCCCGGACCTGCCGTAGAAGCTTTACCTCTGCAGCACTCTCGTAAGCGCCGGTGGAGCGGCTGTAATTGAAGCCGCGATTGGTGCCCCTCCAGTTGCTGTACCACGTCTGTGCTCGGAGCTTGATCAGAGGAAGAATGAGCTCTTCACCAAATCCCGAGATCTGCTCTGTGACAGTCAAAGCGATAACCTCGCTTTGTAGCCGTGACGTGTCGACGTGGATGTCAGGTGCGAGTAGCTTCTCCCAGCCCGGAGATGAGCTGAAGTACACCCGAGCCCAGTTTATGATTCCGTCGCCGAAGGGAATGTAAACGAAGGCGCTGAGAAGGACAGGTAGATAGGACGTGATGAATGTGAGGATAAAGACCTTCTGGGTCTGCGACATCTCGTGGCGGTCCTGTGTCCGCCAGTTCTCGTATTCTGTCAGTTGCGTGGCAAGACCTTCGAGGAAATCGCGAATATAGGGCAGGCACAGAGCTAGGATAACGGTGGGCATGTATTCCTGAGCGCCGTCAGCATGAGACCGGTCAGCTTGGGACTAGGACCCACCAGCCAGGCCTTGTATTTGCCATCGTAGATGTGTGAAATGAAGACTTCAATGCCGAAGACGCCTGTCGTTACAGTTCCAAGCACTGCTAGTGCAGCGAGGGCAAAGGGGATACTGATCAGCTGGCGGGCAACCTGCTTCCGCTTAGGAAAGTACTGTTGCTTCTCTCCAGTGATCGGGTCTTGAATTTCTTTTTCGTAAACGTATTCACGTCGGTTGACCTTGAGAATCTCTGGTCAGCGATTGACACGTCCGGGTTGCAGGTGCTTCGTTATGTAAATGACACTTACCTTCAAGCTGCCCACGCCCTGGACGTTCCAGCGTAAGCTCAAGGAGATTTCTTCCATTCTCCAATATTCTAGGAAAACAACACACCATATCACGGTCGAGATGGCGTATAGAAGTGAAACACGATGTAGGAAGAAATAAGCCAGGATGCCCGAGATCGAGGGAAATACGAGGGCGATGATGTAGCCTAGAAGGTGAGCTCTGGTCAGCAACTGTGTTCGCCATGGTCGACTCGATAAGATTGGGACGTGGCTTGGGAAGGACGGTCTTTGACGACTTTCTTCCGGTGCTGATTCTGACTTACTTTGCAGGAAACAGAAGTAGAATGCAACCTTCGAGCCGTCAGTCAGATTGCCATTTACCAGACACTATACTCACTTTCTCGCCATAGACTGCACGGATTTCGTCCAAATCACTTCGATTCAGGGTCGCTTGCCGGCTGAATTTGGACAGTAAAGCCCTGTTACGGGCTCTATTGTGAACAGGGAAGACGGATCTCACTTGCTTCCACTGCCGGTATCCGGGCATGATGCCGGCGCCACCGAGTTCCTTCTTCCAGGTGACCAGGTGAAACATGCTCCGGAGGTTTTCTGTTTCGGTCTCCCCGTCGACGACGGTATCGTAGGAGCCTTTGGGCCGCGCATCGATGATTCCGTATAGCCAGTCCTTGATCCTGATACGGTCAATCGTTGGGAAAGGACTCTCACGACGGCTTTGTACCTTGATCGATGGACCGCATTACCAAGCAAGTCCCTTGGAGCCTTCAAAATGATGAGAAGGGAGCATTCAGGTCCCACACGGACGGCAGACTGCAGGCCGGCTTTCGTGCAGTCCTGAATCAGTCGCTCGACTTCATCCTTGGCTTTCTTCGTATCTTTCTTTGGTCAGACTGAAGAGAATGGCGAGAGACGGTTTCAAGATTCCTCACCAATGTCACTCAGGTCGTAATGGACAACATAGACGTCGTCATTTTGGCCCGTCGCCTCGTCCAACGAGAGGACCAGCTGGGAGTTATCGTTGCCGACGGTCTTCTCGGTCATGTCCTGAAGGACTATCCAATCGTTGTCCAAAGCCTCTGCGAGAAGACTGCGAGCACAGGGTGAGGGGGCCACAACGATGAGCACGAAGAGGATGTGAACAAGAAGAGGGGAACGAACGAAATGAGCGGGTATCTGCGTGATGCAGAAACAAGCGGGGACATGCAGCAACGAGGCTGACACGAAGTCTTGAAGCTGCAGATATGAATGCCTCAACAGTTCTGCTGGACCCAGTGACGCGTCATGTCGGATCCCGGAGCTGCACTTGGCGAAGCATGGCGTCCGTAGGGCCCTGCGCAAGACTCCACGAGACCAATACCGTGTCTTAGCATAGGCGGCAGGGTCATGTCAAGAGAGTGAGGCTGGATGCTGAACAATAAGAAGTGTTATATCTGCCGGATGTTGGAGAGGAGATGCGAACCGTATCGCGGTCAAGGACGGTCATAACGGCCTTGTGCCCATGGCCTAAGGCAGGCGCTTACTAGTACACGGGCTCCCGCCGAGAATACCTTGAAAAGTGGACTTGTCACTCTAGCTAGACCATAGAACAATTTCTGCATCGACGTATGGTGTAGAATCTCAAGTGTTGATGTGTAGGATGGCGGGAATGGGGGCGTTAAGCTCCCCACGACTTCGGAACTCGGCTTGCTATCAATAGCACATCCCTACTAGGGTTTGTGACACAGACCGATCTAAACCGGTCTCGATGGACTTTTCGCAGCTCTGACAAAACACTCGAATACATGCATACAGGTTGGCAATCGAAGCACAACAATGGTCCGGGCGTTGCTCTGCAGCTTCATTGGGCAGCAGTCTCGCTATAGCATTTCTCGACTCAACTTTCGTGAGCGTCTACACGACCAAAGTCACCAGTGGACAGCCTGCAAACCACACTCCCGGTGGCCTGTCTCTCGATGCTTTGACTAAGATCCAGATGCTTCCGGTGCCTCAGTGACGCGTGATTGCTTCTCAACGAACTCCAGTTCCTCAGGCGTGCTCTCCCTCCCGAGTATCTTGTTCCTGGTAGGAAACCGACCAAATCTCTCGATTGCCTCTAGATGACTCTTCGACGCTTTTATAGACCCAGACAGAAACTTCCAATCTTCGCTGCCGGGCTCGCTCTGCATCCTGCGTTTCTCTAAAAATGCTAAGCACGCTATCTGGGCCAGCAAGCTTTCGTTGTGCATCAGTGGTAAGTACTGCTTGGGCGTTAATGTACATCAAGGCTCGCTCACTCGGGCTCTCACTTACGAAAGTGACAGCCTGGGCCATGGGCACTTCCCCATCCCACCCTTTGGCAATGGCTCGAATGGCAATGTCCAGCGCCTTTGGATCCGCGCTGAAGGCATTAGGTGTATCACGATGAATGTTGCGCGAGAATTGATCGAGCAGGATGATAATGGCCAGACTGCCGTTCCTATCCGACGTCCACTGGTCCAAATTGCCGTCACGCGCATCCTGGACCAGGCCACCAAATTGTGTCGCGCACGCGCTGTCGAAGCCTTCAGGGGGCATAAACCATTCAACAGGCGGCCGTGAGTACCAAAAGTCGTGTATTCGAGCAATGTCAGGGTTTTCCATTGTCGCCTGTAGGGTGCTGTTTGTTGCGAAGCGTATCGAGCTCGGGAAGAACGACTGCAAGGACAGAAGCTGCCAGCTGGTGTTAGTAGCGGCAAGCCGCGAAAGTCTGTATGGCCGTACCCTGCTCAGTGCTTGGCGTGGTCCCAGCATTTACACAACTGCGCGGGTGAGATGCGGCTTCAAGGGAGGAGGCCAGAAATGTTCTAGGTTGTATAAGAGTAATGCTTCGGGCCAGATTTGCCGATGGGATCGCATTTCCATTGAACCAATCCTTGACAATTGCTCAAATGAGCCCCTCTTTAGTCAGCAGGAGCCCCTGGACCTTGTGGGCTTTTCCGCTTGCGCATCCTGCCCTGAGAGCATCATCGCTTTCGGACGACGTTTTGAAAGCGCTGAAATAGCCAGATGCCTTTCAGGACGCCTCACCACCTCTTGACCTGCGCGCGATCGATTTCTGGAGCGGCATGACATGCATGGCTCCTGTCCAGGGATCCGTCTTCGCTTCGAGCGGCTTTGGCGGCCGTCAGGAAGCCTTTGCATTCGGCCTCTGACCCGCTATCCAGTGCCATAGGCTCCGTCCAGCTCCCAAAAACAAAATTCGCCCAGACCTCTGCTCAATATGCAGGAACCTGTACCCTCCCCACGTGTTACCGAAGCCCTTCGGCGACGCCCGAGCTTGTGGAGGACCAGACGATAGCGAGGTTGCAGACCAAGCCCGCCGCCTCCTTGGCGGTTCGCCTCCGGGGCAAGTGCCTGCCTTTTTGCTGTTAGTGCCTCACCCAGCTGGCCGAGCAGAAGCCCTCATAGGTGCTTCAGCCGTCCTTCCAAGCTTTTCTAGGTGCTTATGCGGTGATCTGCTCTGCAAGGTCTCGCGCGCGACCAAGGGATTTCGAGGTCCGGGGGATAAGCCATTTTTGGCTGAGGCAGATAAAACCAGGAAGCTGCCTGTGTTGCGAAGAAGGGCTTTGCTTTCTTCCACGCACAACAAATCTTCAGCGACACTATGGGCTTCTCCAAGACTTTGACCTTGGCCGCCGGGCTCGCCATGACGGCTAGTCTGGCCGTGGGCGAAGATGTCCTAGTGAGTAAGCGCGCTCTTGAGAAAAGACAACTCAATAGCGAGGGCCTGTACAATATGTCCTTCTTCCATGTCAACGATGTTCACTCCCATCTGGACGAGTTTCGTTCTTCCGGCACTGACTGCGAAGACCCGTCAAGCGGTTGTTACGGAGGCTATGCTCGAATCAAGACTATCGTCGATGAGCGGAGACCGACCGTTGGTGATAGTCTCTTCCTAAATGCTGGCGATGAATTTCAGGGCACGCTATACTATACCTACTGGGGAGGTTTCGCAATTGGCGAAGTTCTCGAGCAGCTGGGCTTCGATGGCATGACCCTTGGCAACCACGAATTCGACGGCGGTGACGATGAGTTGGGTGCCTTCCTGGAGAATCTCACCTTTCCCATCATCAGCGCAAACATCCAGTCCGATCACCCCGTCCTCAACGAAACCCTTCAGCCTTACCACATCTACGAGGAGTACGATCTTGCCGTCATTGGTGTTACCACCCCAGACACCCCAGGTATCTCGAGTCCTGGCGAGGGCACTGTCTTTGGCGACGTCGTTGAGGCCGTACAGCGTGCGATCGACGAGATCCGCAGCACTACCAACATCACTCGAATTGCAGCCTTGACCCATATTGGCTATGAGGAAGACCAGAGGCTGGCAGAGGAAACCACAGGTCTATACTTGATCATGGGTGGTCACAGTCACACTCCACTCGGAGACTTCGAGGACGCCGAGGGTCCTTATCCCACAATTGTCGAAAACATGGATGGCGATGAGGTTTTCATTGTCACAGCCTACCGATGGGGCGAGTATCTGGGCTACATTGATGTTCTGTACGATGATGAGGGCAAGATCCTCGAGTATCATGGTGGTCCAGTCCATGTCACCAACACCACCGAGCAGGATTCCGATCTCCAAGCCCAAATCGAGGAGCTCGCCGAGCCCTTCGAAGCCTTTGCTGCCGAAGTCCTTGGTGTCTCTAGCGTCGAACTTGACCAGACGACCTGCCAAGAGCAGGAGTGTCTACTTGGTAATTTCATGGCCGATGCCATGCTCGTGTACCGTCAGAACCAGTCTGATGAGGCGGACTTCGCCCTCATCAACGCTGGCGGTATTCGTGCTACTATCGATGAAGGTGATATTACTCGTGGGGAGGTCCTGACCTCATTCCCTTTCGGCAACTCGATCGTCGAGATTACGCTAAGTGGCGAGGAGGTCTGGAACGTGCTCGAGGGCATAGTCTCAGGCGTCAACCAGGAGAACGATGATGAGGTCACAAGCTTTTTTCAGGTCAGCCGCGGCATCGTTGTTACTTATAACCCTGAGGGCGAGAGCGGCTCAAGGCTAGTAAGTGTTGAAATTGGGGGAGAGCTGCTCGACTCAGAGGAAGAGTACACCATTGTGACTCTCGACTTCCTTGCTGGTGGAGGCGACAATTTCTTCCAGCCTACAACTGACTTCGTCTCACTTGATACACAAGACGAAGTGCTTGTGATGTACATCGAGTCTCAGAGCCCTGTCAGTATTGAGCTGGAAGGTCGTATCGTGGAGAGCGATGCAGAGCCTGGCTCCCCGTCGGGCGGGAACGGTACCAGCAACTCTGGAAGCGAGGAGGCTGAGCAAGGAGCCGATGGTCAGGAAGACGGTCAGGAAGACGCTGCACCACGCCTTACCAGCATGAGTGCTGGCCTGGTTGCTCTCGTGGTTGCCGTGGCTCTGACAGCGTTCTAAGATCGTATAGACTGCGATAGTAACTTTCCCGATGATCATACTTTCCAAATTGAGGATACATATCAACACATGACACAATGCCACGATGAGAGAGCCATGTGATCCCCCTGCGATGAGTGATAAAACCATCGGCTCCAGGACTCTGGTGACTGAAAGGTTGCCTTGTTTCTCCTTGGCATGTCAAATTGTCAGCCTCGCGCAGTCGTGCAGCCTGATTCCCCCGCAGCAGTTAGTTCCGCAATCCTGAAGATGCGGTAACAGGCAATTCTAGTACTTTCTCATACGCGTTCAGTTGATCTGATACTATGGAGCAGACTTCAGAGAACCCGCTGCTTTCAGTCAAGCCTTCAGACTCAGGCACCTCTGTGTCTCTTCATCCTCTTGTGCTCCTTACAGCGTCGGATCAGATTACCCGACACCGCGTCCGCGGCGAGTCGCAGCCTATAATTGGCATTCTGCTCGGCCAACAGAAAGGCCGTGAGATCACTGCAGAACACGCTTTCGCTGCTGCACTCGACAAAGATGAGTCCGGCAGGTACAGTTTCAAGCAACCATGGCTCGATCAGAGAACCCAGCAATGTAAGCTCTCCCAATCCCCTGTCCTGCGTCCTGACTGACCGTTCCGCAGATCGCGACGTCCACAAGGCTCCTGCTCTTGATGTCGTAGGCTGGTTCACTCTTGTCCCGACCTCTGGCCCGCTACCTGAGCTTGTCCAATTCCAGCGTTATATCACCAGCCTCAACGAGACCAATGTCCTATTAGCAATCCACCCAACCGCATTCGAGCGCTCCGAGTCAGCCGACCAGAAGCTTCCCGTCACAATCTACGAGAGCGTCCTCGAGTCAGATGGTGCAAAAGATGAAGGCTCCATGCAAATTGACGGTGAGGAAAGCTCCGACCTCAAGTTCCGACCCGTCCCGTACACAATCGAAACCGATGAGACCGAGATGATCGCCATCAACTTTGTTTCCAAGGGTGCCGGTAGTGCAGCTGCGGTCGCTGACTCCGCGGCGAGCGCTACAGCCGTTGCTCAACCTCCCCCCGAGGACCGTAAGGGGAAGAAGCGTGCCTCTCCAGAAGCCAGCGAAACCAAACTCCACACTCCTACCGATCTCGAAGTCCTTTCCTCGGAGGAGCAAGATCAGATCGCCAGTCTCACCACCCGTCTCAATTCCATAAGGATGCTTGAATCGCGCATAGCCCAGATCAAGACCTTTGTCTCCGCGCTGCCCCCCTCTTACCTCTCCGACTCCTCCCTACCAATTACCGGCGAATCTCCAGACCCGGAGCTCCTGCCACATCTCCGCAGCATTCAAGCTCTTCTCACCCGGCTCTCGCTGCTTACACCACCCGAGTCCGCCGATGGTACCGAAAACGAGCTTGAAGCCGCCGCCAAAGCGCAGAAGAATGACGTTTCATTGACGCAGCTCCTGAGCACGCTGAGCAAGGATGTGCAGGGCCTACAGGAATTGGGCAAGACGTTCGCAGGCGTCGAGCAGACGCGATCGAGCAAGCGTAAGGCGGGCGGTGGACCGTTCGACGTGGGTAATCTGCCGGACTTCGGCGGGTACCAGGGTCCTGGGGGTCGAAGCCTGCTTGTGTAGGAGGGGCTGTGCCTACCGGGTGGCGTCACCCAGGCAATTTGACCGGCACGATGTGCTCGAACATGGAGCGCGGGTGCTGTTTCTCGAGGACTGCGCACGAATGGAACGGAATGAAATGAAGACATGATACCCCCTAGAGGAAACCCCGACCGGATGAAATCATGGTACGGCATGCAAAGCGTGCAAGAAAGTGGCATAGCGACGGCGTTACTAGAGAGAGCATGGGACACACCTGGACGGACAGTCAGGTAGACAGCCCAGCCAGACAGAGCTTCAATGGCGAGTGCTTCGACCGTCGGCTGGTCAAGCAACTCGGCGCCCCTGTTCGGCTGACCTGCTGAAATGCAATTAGATAAAATAAAGCTTCAAGAGCCAGAACAAACATCTGCCATGCCCCACCGATTTGCTCAGTACCTCCGTCTCCTTCAATCTCATCATTTTGTTGAACGCGACTCTCACGAACGGCTGCGCCCGCTGACATTGTCTTTGACAAGAGCGGTGCGCGATGTGCAGACAGAGCTGTGTGAAGCGGTGAGGGGACAACACTCGATGGCTATTACACTACTTCACCCCAAAAATCGCGAAAGAATGAAGGTGGAAAGGGGGTGTAGTATTGATCAATTCATGGAAAGCCCATTTGCTCCGGCGGCTAGCCAGCGCAGCCAGCTTGCCCCCCAGCCTGAGACCCCGTCACTTGGCCCGTCGCCGTTACATTCGTGGCTCATATTCCCCCTTCATCCCCCCTCCCCTGCACCAGTTCATTGTAGGATATATACAGATTGTCGAAGTGAAGGTATATTTGCAAAATATGCAGAGCAATGTCAGTTAGGAAAAGTATTGTAGGGTATCGTGCGACGACCTTGTGAGACACGCTAATGGAAAGCTCCCTGTGCGATGGTCTGATATCCTGGTCCGCAATGAGAATCGCCCCCAATATATACGAGTCTCCTGATAGTCCGGTCCAAAGTGGTTATAGATTAGACCGCCGAGCAGGTTTTGAGATGTCCGAATAATGCTATCGTAAGAGTCGTGAACGCCGTGCAAACGCCATCGCTGAGATTGTAAAAAGAGTGATTCACCGCCATGATTCCGCCGACGAAAGGAGAAGTTTGGTAAGAGACGAGTTGGAAATATGACTATGAGACAGTTATGCCTCTCGTCGAGATCTCTGGCCGCTCTTTGCGGCCAAAGATCTTAAGCTTACTTGCAAGCTTTTTTTTGCTGTCAGCTCCCACGGCTGGGCTCACAGGTGCGCTCTTGACATGTTTGACGGGGGTTGAGATTCGGCCGTCTGAGCCAGTCAGCGGCTCGCAGTCTTCTTCGTCATCGCCGTGAATTGTGCTCTTCTTCCGGCTGATGGTCTTGAACATACGTGATAGTGAGGCAGACTTCTGTGGATCATCCCCAGAAGCCTCTTTGGGCAAAGGTGGGAGCTTCTTATTGAGCTCGGCCTGAGAGTAACGATTGGAGCGTGGGAATTCTGTCGAACGAGCAGGATTTGGTTGACTGCTAGTTGAGCCACGCGGTGATTCTGTGGCGAAGCGCAGAGCACGTTCTGTGCCTACCGGGGCAGAGGCCGACGATTTCCGCGCGTCTAATACCTTGCGTGGATCGACTGGTTGCAATGCCTTGGATGGTGGAGGATGCGAATGAGCTTTTGCCCGCTGGTAAGCTTGTTGCCATGAGTCGAAGCGCAGGTTGCTAGCAGTGATACCTTTTGAGCTTGATGAAGCTTTGTTGTTGTTGTCGGAGTTGCGCTTCACAGTTTCGCCGGGAGTGATGCCAGCACTGGTCAGGGGAGTTGAATAGTCGGTGGCTGTGCCGACAGTGTCCCTCTTAGAAGCTTCTGACGGCGTCCGAGTCTCTGCATACTGTGGCTGCGGTGGCTTTACATCCTCTCGCGCAGCAGTTTTGTATTTTCGAGGGGCCTGAGGCTGAGGCTGTCGCGGAGGTGCCGGATCTGGTTCGTCAGAATGCGGAACATGGGCGAGAGCCAGTGCGCATAGTCTCTTCAGTTCGCCTTCTTCCTGCTCGGTAAATTGAGCGCGTTCTATCAGTGGGCTGTCGGGAATAAAGTGCGGGTCGTCTGGTTCTCCGAGGTACTTCTTGTGTATTTTGGGGGTGGTGTCGAGGGCCAGGCCCGTTTTATTCTTGATAATGGCGATCATGGTCATAGCGGTGGTTCCGACGACGCAATTGTATTTTGGATGGAGGTCGAGGTGACGATGACAGTGCTCGAGGTTGGCGATGAGATCGACACAGAAGGGCGGGTTGCAGTCAGCACTCAATGCGTTCCTGCCTCCCAGAAAAGTGGCGCAAAACACTGGATTGACGCTATTAAACAGGGAATGAGAAAGTACATGCAAGGAGAAGTTGGCGGAGCCAAAGCAGCATCTACTGCGGTCGCGAAAAGGGTCGCACAGATAGTGACCAGCAGGTACAGATATCAGGGAACAAGAGCGAACAGGAGTTCCTTGGGAGAAATGATTAGCTGAGGCTGTCACCTTTTGCGGACTGGTTGTACAGGTTGGTGTAGTCAGAGCGGCGTTTCAGCTTCAGGCTTACAATGGCAGGCGCGAGGTGTGAGTGGACCACGAGGAGTGCCACGGCAAAGGCCTCCGCAGAAAATACGGACAGCAGACTGATAGGATAGGTCAGCGCACGATATAGGAATAGCCGTGGCGTGCCTAAAGGTCGAGAGGGTAAGGTCCGGCTGGTTTCCCAAACCAGGGTGTTCTCCAGAGCCCACAAGAAACGAGAAACCGCGGGACATCGTGCAAAGGACAACAAGGGAGGTACCGAGAAGCCGTGCCTTTGCCGGGCTAAGAAGAAGCCAGTGAAAAGGGCTGATTGGTGGTGGAAATTGCAGAGAAATTGGAAGGGGTGGCGGCCATTTCGCTGTCGAAGTCGGTTGCGCAAGGAATGCACTCGCTTCCGGGACCCTCGGGCGTGATAAGCACAAGCTCCAGGGCGCAAATCCCTGCCTTCTTCAGCTAACCCGTCAGCCTTGCATCTATTCATATCTAGACGACAGCCAGGGTAAGCGGTCGAAATGTTCTCTACATTTGAAGCGATTCGAAAACAGTCTGATTGGTA
Source organism: Cyphellophora europaea CBS 101466 (assembly GCF_000365145.1). NCBI lineage: Eukaryota > Fungi > Ascomycota > Eurotiomycetes > Chaetothyriales > Cyphellophoraceae > Cyphellophora > Cyphellophora europaea. The sequence continues at coordinate 2,015,055 of NW_008481810.1, read as the reverse complement.
TCCCACTGAGACGAACCCTCAAGTTATGAAGCCAGATTGAGGGCCTTGGCGCTTCCAGAGTTGGTGCTTGAGATCAGCCACAACCGATGACTCCCAGCATCTGGCTGCACTATTTTTCTTAGAGGCTGCTGAGTTGCGTTGGCGCACCCGAGTTTACTCGGTGGACTGTTGCTTGTACTCAAGTACTGCCTGCACGATCTCCTCGCATGCCTACCTTAATGGCGACTCAGTGGTGTTCCAGACACATGAGTGGTTCTGGCTTTAGCCCAAATGATATGCCAGCCGTCGCCATGGGCCAGCGAATGGGATGGGTGGATTCACGATCTGCTGCAGGTGCTCCGTATTATCTCCATTATGCCCACGCGTTCTATACCGTACGTGGGTTGTGTCTGTTCACAGACTATCATTGTTGCGCGGATGATACCCCAATGCTCTGTCTCGGGACGGGTCGAATATCTGGGTTCAATAACCATCGTTCTGACGGAGCCAGCACCGACCCTATGATGGTCTCTCCGAATTGCATCCGGTGAAGCTAGTGGTGGGTGCAGCGGAATCGAAGAAGTTCTTCTATCGCGGCATCATGGCCACTCACTGTCATCGTGCAACTATGCTTTCCCTGGCTAGTATCGACATTCCGAGACGTCTGGATTTGCCATGTCTTGCGTGGCCTGTTCCTGCCCAGGCTCACGCCCTTCTGATCGCCCAGCTGATGTCTTTGATACTAACTTCGTCGCCGGCTTTTTCGTCGTAATCGAACCATTCACCTTCACTCAGGTCTATTCCCGTGAAAAGCGTACCCGATTCCACGCCTTTAGCTTCCCACTCTCCCTGGATATGATCAGCGTCCTTTCCGTGCTTACACATGCGCGGGTTCATACATCCGGCTTGAATTCGGTGAACTCGAGGCCCCTGCAGTCAATATCGATCAGATTCTTGGCTTTAGGTGGCTCTGTCTGTTCGTAGGTCGCAGGCGCTGATTTGATAGTGGCACTTGATTCGCGCTGTCCGCAACTGATCAGCTGCCTCGTCTTACGACCTCGCTAGTAGTCATGACCCATACCTTGCAATTCTTGCACTTCCAGACGAAATTGGCTTCCCCTCGCGAGCCCGATTGCTCACTCATCTCCTGTCCCCCAATGTCAGGCTTCCGCAATCATAAATGTGGTACAAACCATAAGAAGTCAATAATGATGGGTACGTAATGGACCGGCTTCTCGTCCGACGAAGAGGTGGTGCGGAAACGACATGACAGCCTCAAAGGCCTGGCTGGGAGACTTTCGGACCTACATGGCGGTTCACACCAACCCAATTCGCATGGGTCTCACGACATGACGTGCATTGGACTTTGAACGTATACCAGTATGGGGTTTCCACTGTGTCAGTAGGACGCAAATCAGTGACCCTGGGATGGTCAGCGGAGCTCGCGATATATGCCGAACATGAGTCGTTACCCATTCAACTCTGCGGTCAACTCCAGGGCAAGCATGATCAATGGGTCTTGTTGGAGTGCTGAAACGAAGATGAAGGTAGAGTAGAGGAACGAGTCGATGCATCCGTTCACATCGAGCCCTAAACCCTATTGAGCCTTGCCCGCAACGCCAAGACTAGCATGTTCACTTTTCTGCGGAGCGCAGTTCAATCTGATGGCTTCAAGCTCAGGCTCGCGTTGAGGATCTAATCGCTTGTTGCATGCACAAGGAAACTCTGAACCGGTTTCTCACGATTTATTTCCGACAAGCTTGACATCTACAGGCGGCAAGTCAGCATGAGTGTGCGTCTCCTTCCCGAAACGTGCGAAACACCTGCTAATATAGACCAGTTTGCGCCTGTCAACCCTCGGCCGATGCTGCAGTCGCTGTAAGTTAGCATTCCTTCCGGCCTACGCTGCTTGCGAAATCCGATCGAGTATCCGTCCACCGGACGCACGCAGCGATTGCAAATTAGACCCAGGGTAGGAGCTCATTTCTGACGTATCTGCGGCAGCATCAACGAGGATGTCATAATCCGCCTCAAATGGGGTCAGACCGAATATAAAGGCAGACTGATAAGCGTCGACTCGTATATGAACATTCAGCTATCAGGCACTGAAGAATACATAAACCGCAAACATACCGGTACATTGGGCCAGGTCCTTATTCGGTACGATTGTGTCATCCTTACGCGCCAGGACCGACAGACACTAATGTCAAGCAGGTGTAACAATGTCCTATGGATTTCCGCGGCTAAAGGGGTGGAAATGAACGGAGATGCGTCGGACGTGAAGATGGAGGGTTGAGTGCTACAGCACTCTTTGTGAGCGACCAAAACAACCAACATCGACTCTCCTTCGCGGAACCCACGCGAAAGTCAACGCTCGGCTTGTTCGCGCGGCCATGTCAGCAATGACATATGACGTCCAGCGCAAGAAGGCACGCCGCGTGCTATATTATCGGAAGTCTGCGGAAGAGGCAAATCTGTTGCCAGCATGGCAGTGTTCTGAGGTGTGAGGCTCGCAAAGATATCGACCGATGCCTGAATTGATGTGCGGGCTGCGTAACGGATGGACACTCCGTGTATGAGTGGGCAGATGAGCAAGCACGTTGCGCAAGACAAACACGGCGGTGGTTGGAAGTGACGAAGCAGCCGCGCCGAACAGCACATGTATCGTGCCGATCAGTGAGCATAGCCACACGTGCGACGTTTGTGGCCACAGTCGCCCCTCGCCAGCAATTGCTTCCCACCCAGCTACTCCCCACCTTGAATAACTATTGAATGCCGATTTACCAAATGTACGGCGTTAGTTCTCAGACATGCATTGCTCATAGCGCAATACCGAAACTAGGAAATCTGTAACCCCAGTGCATATTCGGCGGTCGAGACGCGCCGCTAACTAACTCATAGGGTCGTCAATTGTTGCCCAAGCGCCCCACCAGGTAAAAATTGCCTTCCCAGGACCAGGGTGTTCTGGCACATCCCTGGGTTCGGTTGTCCATGCATGGCAACCGTCTTCGTCCATACCCTAGGGGGCAGCACTGCTGACACACTCGAATAGAAATCCCCAGGTCATGTGTATGCCCCGAGGCACACGACCATATTACACCCGAAAAAAGTCCTCCGCGTGCAGAAGTTGCGTTGACACGGCCCTAATAGCGCCATAAGTCTACGCCTGGAGAGGCCTGGCGTAGACGCCACCGGTTCCGCAGATTGGTCGGTCCAGAGCCCGGTCTGGGGCGAGCAAAGTCTGGAGCCGATGTGCACCGCTCTGTGGCCTACCCGCCGATCGCAAGGGCCCTGAAGGACCCTGGTCCCACCTCCAATTCAGACCATTAGACGGCCTGCGAGTCTCGCCTCCAGTGACGAGGCGGCTTGCACGGCACAGCCAAACGGAGGGCGAATCCCTTTCGAAACGAACTCTCTGAGATTGAAGAATAGACACGAGTCGCGTGTCCGCCCTTACGAAGAGCCGAACAGTAAAAATCTTTCCATATATCCCACTGCCTGGGACCGTAACACTCCTTCCTCCCTCCTCAGTTACCTTCACACCTCACTATCGCTCATACCTCGTTCGCTACCACTACAAATATATATAAGCTGCCGTACATTTCGCGCCACATCAAGCCCTTGAACGAATAAACATGTCTGCCTCAAAGTTCACCGAAATCATGGATCCTCAGTTCCACTGTACATCTCCAAATTCGGATGTACGGTTGGAGGACATCCTTGCAGCAACCGAATCCCATAGCCGTGGCCGAACACCCTCAGAGACCAGTAGCAATGCTTCTGGTGAGAGCCGCCAGAATAGTGGCGAGCGTACCGAGAACAAAACGAAGCAGCGTCTATCGCGCCTCTTGTCCATCAAGAAGTAGGCTGGAGCACATTTACTATTACGACCGAGACGCTGCCTACGAATACTCACTGCCTGATACTTTGATCACGACTTATGCTACAGCACACCGCACGCCGAGCCAAACGCCGCGCCACGGGCTCATTACGACAACAGAGATCGAGCTGTTTCTCGAACGAACATCGAGCAAGTCGAGGTTCAGCTCGCGAGATGCACCGCTTTTCCTGCATGCTTCCAAAAAACCATCCACATCCGCGCCTCTTCTTTGGAACTTACGCACCACCCAAGTCCCGAAACATCAAAGCCCCAAACCAACCGTGAACCTTGCCATTATCGAATACGAAGGCTTTGGCAGTTCAACATTCCGCCATCGCAGATCCACCAGTTTGGCACGATAAACGAGCCTCAGTTCACGTCCCGCAAATCTGGTGCGCACATATGTTACTCTGATATCTGGGGTAAATCTCCTGGGAATACGGAAAAAGCTCCCATAATCGGCCAATCTCCCTTCCGCGCGGTCTCGCTACACAACAGCTAGTGTTCATGCGAGACGCGGCACGGCCTGGCGAGACCTCTTCATCCCTGCACGCCCGGATAACGGATGCGACATGCGTTTCTGTCTGGATCGCACGGCGCAACTGGCCACGTTCACTCAAGCGCGCTTCCGAAGCGGAAGTCTACCAGCCGTTTGGATGTCCCAGCGTCAGGGGTTGCACATTGCGCGGGGTGGCTTGCAGGCGCGAAGTCAGACGCGAAGTCAGCGCGACTTTGGCTTTGAGGGGTGTGTCGCGACGCCAGACTTGGCATGGGGTGGAGATGCATTTCCCCTGAACATGGATGAATTGACTCGAGAGGCCAACAACTTTCTTCCCTTAGACCCGAAGACTGAGTACACTGACCTTTGTTTCGCATCAAAACACAATTCTAGAACTGGATTGTAAAACCATTTATCTGAGGACCTATACTATCTGGAATCGAAGGCAATGAAATGCAATACGAACACCTCAACTTCTTCCCAAGCTTTCCACCTCCCTTTCCGCCGGTACTTGTTTCTGCTGTTGCCATTGCTGCGTTTCCGCAAACACAACGAGCGAAGGTTCAAGCTCATAAGTAATAAGGAATTGGCTCACTTTTGGAGGTGTGTGGACCGTCCTGAGGTTTCCTGGTAGCCAACCACGTGACCGATCTACTCACACGTCCGTCGGCAAAATTACATTCTATACCACGCACATGAAACTCCTTCCACCACCAAAGCTTTAACGTCGTCTACACCACCTCGCTGGAGCTACAACGTGGTTTACACCACCTCATCGACGTCCAGGGCTCCAAAAATATCAAAAAAGCATATGAGAGGAGTGGGATTCGAACCCACGAGGTTTCCCACTGCGGTTTCTGCCATTGTAACGTTCCAAGTCTCCCTGAAAAGCAAGACCTAAACACAGCGCCTTAACCACTCGGCCATCCTCCCGGGGCCAGTCTAGTTAAAGACAGATTGATTTCGTTTGTGCGAAATCTGTGCGTCCATTCGATGGAGAAAAATCGTGTAGGAAACCCATGAAGCTATGTGAAAACTCAACCCAATACTGCCCATTGAGAGCCTCTGTCGTAATGAATGGTGGGCCCTACATGAGCCCAAGAAATCTAACCCCTACGACTATCTGCATAAGTCTGCACGATACAACATCCCCTCATGTTGGTTCTAATCCACTATTTCAGTCTGCATGTTTGCCTCACAGGACACTGTTCTACAACCACCCCCCGTTACCCAGCAATAGCCGCTGCCATCTAGAGGAGACCGCATCGTTCCGTCAGCTTACCTATTTGCTACGTCGAAGCCGCCTACACATCCCATGTCCTCAACTTCAGCGTCACCATCAACGGCTTCTTAATCCAGGTCAAAAACGTCTTCTGGTCTACCCACCCTGCCTTCTTTTCTTCTGTCCCTGCAAGCACGAGCTCAAAGTTCCACAGAACCCTAGCCAGTATAACCCTCATTTCCGCGTTTGCAAGATTCTGCCCTATGCAGTTCCTCGGTCCTACGCTGAATGGCTGATGTACCGCGCGGTCGTCGTTCGCGAACTCGCCGCCTTCCCGTTGATGCTCAGGGAGCCAGCGCTCGGGCACAAACCCACGTGCGCGCTTGAAGTTGCGTTCCGACCAAAATGCTGCACTTTGGTGCACGGACACGTACGTGCCCGGGGGGACGACGGTACCGTCGATGCTCGTGCTGGGCGAGACGGTCACCCGCTGAACACTTCCGGGTGCGGGCGGGTAGCAGCGGAGCGCCTCGTCCAGACACGCGCGCATGTATGGTAAGTTCGCCGAAACCGAGGTCATCGTTATCTCCTTTTCGTCCTTGAAGGTGTTGCGCACCTCAGCCTGAGCGCGTTGCAAGATCGAAGGTTTCTTCAGGAGGAAGTAGGTCACGCCACTGAGCAAGGTGGCGGTTGTCTCGGAGCCGGCAACAAGGATCAAGAATGCGTTGCTGACCATTTCCTCCTCCGTGATCTCGATTTCGGTGCCTTTGTTTCTGCTCATGGCATCGACGAAATCAGGACGACCTTGTTTGGAGCCGTCCTTTAAGCGACGCTTGATGCACTGCGCTGCAAAGTCCCAATGCTCGTCTGCGGCTTTCTGGATGCTACGAGGTACGATACGCTGAGCCAGCGAGATCAGGAACGGGTACTCGCTCGTGCCACGGACGATGGCCGCCATCTGCAGCATCTTGAAGAGATTGACTATCCAGGTGTGCAAAGTGGCATCGCGCAGACCGTTGAACGACTGCCCGAAAGCAAGATCCCCAATGATGTCGAAAGTCGTGAAGTCGTACCATTGAGCAATATCCACCGGCGTGACGCCGTCAGCCCGGTCCCGCAACCTCTTCATAAGCAGGTTGATGTACCCCTGAATCAAGCCCTCCTGTGCGCGCATGGCCCTCTCAGAAAAGCCATAGGATAGTGCTTTGCGGAACCGAGCGTGGTCTGCGGTGCTCGCTTCGACCATGCTTCGCGGGCGCCCGTCGTGCAGCCCCTGGAAGCCCTTGGGTAGTTCAGGGTTGTTCTTGGGTCCACAGGTGTCAGCCCACGCCTGAGCTCCGGTGAACGACAGCTCTTTGGCAGCAATGCGGATGGTTGGGCCATAGACCTCGTGCCACTCCACCATCTTCGCGTCGAGGTCGCCACGGATTACGTGCAGCCATTTGAGGAGGGGAAAAGCGATCCAGAGCTTGGGCCCGTGAATGTGACTTAGTGGGTGGAAGTAGACGTTTTTGACGGCAATAGCAATGCTGTACAATGTATATAGCAAGATACACCCCCCAGCTAAGTATGCGATACCGTTTGACTCTGATAGCAGTGATCGTGGCGTAGCCTCGCCCATACTGTCGGACATCCTGGGCAATTATCGAGCGTGCCAGTGTCAAAAGGTATTCGGAGGAGTCGACAGAGGATTTTGAGACACTTGCGTCGGTCGCCCACCCCAGCCAGCCCGAGTATTAATACGTGATCACTGGTGGGCCTCCGTCACGCTGCTGCGTTGCTCGTTCCTTAGGGCCTCCGATCCTCACCTGAACTAAACATATCTTGGCTATCAAATCGAGCGAGATAAACGAGGCTGAGGTTCCATCATCCGCGAGTGCATGCCAGGACCTTCTATATCGGGCCGCTATTGTCTGATGATGGTCTCGGGCGTGTTGATTGGCGTGCGAGCTGTGGTTGTCATTGCAAGAGTCCCCAACCTTGTGGTAGGGAGAGCATCAGCTGGAAGCAATGCTTCAATTGCAGTGGTTTATCCGGGCTTCCTTGGTTGGGATTGGCACTGTTCCCGGAGCATTATTCAAGAAGAGGACACATAACGCAGTACATCAAGAAGCCTTCGAGGATCGTGGATACACCGAGGCAGAAAATGTTGAACTTGTGGTATACTTACTTAGTTCCGCTGTCCAGGGCGTTGATTGGCCGATCCCTAGGGTTCAGGCAGTGAATCGGCTGCTGCTGGTGGGGAGACGCGACTTTCGGCCCGCATCAACATTGAGCTCTACAGCATCAGGTATTCCTGTGCATCAACCCAAGTCGGCACCAATAGATCCCCAACCGCGCGTTGCTTTTTGCTGGACCTCCCCCCGTTTCGCGACTGGTGACAACCCCCCCAGCGCGCCACACCCACCGGCGCCCCTTCACGACCCCCACCATCATGTCGACCTCGATAGCCGACGCGCCGCAGCCAGCGCAATCCGAGTTCCAACAGCGCCGCGCCGCACTGGTCACCGAGATCGGCGACTCGTTAGAACAGGTGCTCACGCAGATAAACGCGCTGAATCGCGGGCTGGAAGGCATTATCGAGATCGGCAACGAGTTTGCCAGTGTGGAAGCGCTGTGGAGCCAGTTTGAGGGCGTCATGGGCAATCAAGGCGGCGGCGGGCATGAGGCCCAGGGCGAAGGCGAGGGGGTGAATGGGAAAGACGGTCAAGAAGCCAAGGAGGGGGAAGAAGAGGAGGGCGACACGACCATGCAGGCGGCGAATTCATGAACTATGGTCTGCGACACCAAACACAAAACCGGACTTCGAGACAGGTTCCGCGAACAAGGCGCAAGAGGGAGACATAAAACTATGTATGAATCATGGTATTCTTACAGAGCTGGAGGTGGTACCATCACTACCTCGCTCATCACATCGTTGAAGGGACATCAAAAGCCGTATCCAGGCGCTTGTTGCGTTGCCACACTCTACGCCAATGCCACGTGCAAGTCGCAACGCCATCTAATATGCACATCAACCACCCCCCGAGACCGCCGCGCCAACGTGTCCATCGGTTTCCACATCATAGGAACACGCACTTCCTCTTCTTGGCCTTCTTCACCTTGTTTCCACGGGCACTAGGCTGCTCTTCGTAGCTGTCTTCCTCGGCCTGAACAGCTGTATTGATGGCAAGTTCGAAGACTTCATTGATTCCTCTGGATTCCTTGGCCGAGCATTCAATGTATTGAGCCCCCATTTTCTTTGCCACCGCGGCGCCCTGCTCGGGAGTTACAGGCGTGAGGCCTTGTGTGCGGAGGAGTTCGATGCAGGTGCGTTTGGAGCGAAGGTCGGATTTCAGGCCAACGAGCACCAGCGGAGTGTTCGGGCAGAAATGAAGGACTTCCGGGTACCACTAGACTCTGTTAGATCGGAGATAGTAACACATGGATGTACCTACCTTGTCCATGACATTCTCGAGTGAGTTTGGGCAGTCGATAGCGAAGCAAACGAACAGCAGATCGGTCTCTGGGTACGAGAGTGGTCGCAACCTGTCGTACTCTTCCTGGCCAGCAGTGTCCCACAAGGCAAGCTCGACAGTTTTGCCCGAGGGCTGATGCATGGTCTGGGTAATGTAGTTTTCGAAGACAGTGGGAACATATTTCTGTGCGATTGTCAGCATTCCTCATTCAACCTTCGTGGCAGCGTCTCACCTCTGGGAAATAGCCTTGAGAATAGCTAATCAGCAAGCACGTCTTTCCACATCCTCCATCTCCTACAACGACAAACTTCTTCGAGTAGGATGGCGGCTGAGTAATGTTGGTGGCTTCTGATAGTCGTGTCCCCATGCTGCTGCCGTAGCTCATGTTCGTGCTCACAGTTGCATTCGATGTGCGTGTGCTCTCTGCTCTACGGTGCGTGGGCTTTCGGCGGGGAGAAGGAGGGCTGATGTATGACGAAGCGGACTTCTCAGACATGAGAGTTGGTTGATTGGCAAACTGGTGATCGTAGGTGTCTGTCATGTTGGGTGGAGGCCGCAGCTGCGGCAGATGAGTATTGCTTTGCGGAATGAGGTTCTGTTGAGTATGAGCTGAGCAGGAGCTGATGTTTTTGTTTTTGGGATGCAAAACAGCGATGCGGGAGGTTGCAGATGTCGAGGCTTATTATTATGTACAATGAAGCTGCCTAAAGTTGGACGTGATGCAAGGACAAGGGTACAATAGTGGGATGGGAGAGCCACAGCGCAGGAGGGCTTGTTGACGAAACGGTTGACCCAGCAACAGTGGGCAACCGCCACCTAGACATATGCGCATGCCGCCTCTACCGCCGGGATCATGTGGCCCCGTTCAGTCCATCACGCTGTTGTGGACGTACTTGTAGAAACCTTGTTGTTCCATATGTATCGCTGTTCGTATGCAGGCGCATACTTCGCTGCACATGACTCGAGGGTGTTGCGCAGCATGATAGATGTGCACTGAAAGACTGCGCTAGCTCCCATTGGCGCAGCTTACCGCGGTTTGTCGTTCTGCGAGAATCACCATGTTACCAACTTGCCTTATCAGCCACACAGCCCGGCGAGCGCGGTAAATTCGTGCTCGAAATCCTCTGACTACTTCTCTTCGCCCTTCGATGGACCCACTACAACGAAAGAGGCGCTCAAAATGGTTCAGAAAAAAGACAATCCTGACGCGGGGCTGAGGAGTCTGAATCACTGTAGGAATTCCCAGCCAGAGGTGGTGATCCTGGTGGTGCTGACCAGGCCATAGACAAGACCAGACTACCACGGTGGCGGCATGCTCTTCGAGAGCGCTTGTTGCCTATCGTCCGCTTCGAGACGCCCTATGTAGCGTGGCTTCAGAACAGCCTCCGGTCGCCGTTCCTCGACAGCTACTTTGCCATGACGGCCAATCTGGGGACTCATACGTTTTTCATGGTCATGCTTCCAATCATCTTCTGGTGTGGGTATAATAATGTGGGCAGAGGGTTCGTAGCATCCTCGCCGTCTTGAACCATTCTGACGTTCGCAGCATGGTGTACATACTGGCTGCCGGCGTTTACTGGAGCGGATTTGCTAAGGACCTGATGTGTCTCCCCCGACCCCTGTCGCCGCCCCTGCAGAGGATCACCATGTCTGGATCCGTGGCTCTGGAATACGGCTTCCCGTCGACGCACTCGGCAAACGCTGTGTCGGTCGCCATATACTGCATCCATCTACTGCGAACAGGGGAAACAGCAGGCACGACGCTCAACTCGACGCTGCAGGGACTTGCCTACTTCTACTTCTTCTCCATAGCCATTGGTCGACTGTACTGTGGTATGCATGGCTTTTTCGATGTCACGTGGGGAACTGTCTTGGGCTCTATCATTGCATTCCTTCAGTGCAAGTACGGGGACGCTTTTGATCTATATTTATACGAAGGTGACATACAGAGACTGATCATTGCTGTACTGGTCGTGTGTGTACTTGTTCGCATACATCCAGAGCCAGTTGATGATTGTCCCTGCTACGATGACAGCGTCTCCTTTGCAGGCGTTGTGGTCGGGATCTTCTTCGGCAGCTGGCATTATGCGCACTCTGGGTGGGCATTGAATGACCCTACCCCAGCCACTGTCCGGTTCGACCTTGAAAAAATGGGCTGGGGTATCACAATATTACGCATAACGCTCGGTGTGGTCATCATCTTCGTGTGGCGGGCGGGGGCAAAGCCAACGTTACTCAGAATCCTGCCGCCAATCTTCCGGAGTATCGAGCACTATGGCCTCACACTTCCTCGGCGGTACTTCACGCCCGCCTCACAGTACAAGACTGTGCCAGCACAACGCAACGATGACAACGTTATCCCTTCTGCCCGAGATATTCCCGGTCTTCTTAGACGCAGGAGAGCCGTCTCGATTGGACCACAATCAGAAGCTGACGCTTATGAGGCATTGGCATATCGGGCGAAGCAACGTCGAGATAGCATGCACCTGAGCCCTGTAGAAGCCTCACCTCCAGCTTCACCCAAAGCAGGATACTTCACCGACAGCCCGTTGGACAATGGAGAATCAGTACGGGGTAATCGAAAACGAGCCTCAAGCCTGGAGCTGTTCAAAGCTCAGATGGGCATGGGTGCTGAGTCACTGTCGCCTGTGGCCGTCGATTCACCAGGGCGCTCCCGAGCTGGAGCTGGCAGTCCGGATGAAGATGCCGATGATGAAGTCTTGCAGACCAGCACGCTGTTCGCGAATGTTCAGAAGCCTCGGGTGAGATACGATGTCGAAGTAGTGACAAAGCTGATCGTATATTGCGGAATCGGTTGGCTTGCAGTTGAGTGGAATCCCGTCATCTTTGAGAAAGTTGGACTAGGCCTCAATTGAGTGGCCATTCCGAGGCCGCAGAAGCCGTCCCGGATATTGCGAGAGATGCTTTTATGGTGTAGATAGACGAGAAAATTCGCCGAACCCTCATCCCGTGGTGATGCAGAAGTTGTTGCGGTCTCTACCTGACCGCAGCTCCTCCTTCTTGAAGACGACTTTTCTTTGCTGCTGCACGTGGTGTCGGTTTGCATCGTAGCGCCATAGTGAGTAGTAGAGCTTGCTCGACCTCTTCACGTGCAGCTCCTCGTACCCCAGACTCTGAAGGATAGCCGTCAGTCGCTCCTCATTGAGATACCGGGAGTTGTCCACACAAGGTAGCGGCAGCACGAGGAACAAGGCCGGCAACAACTTCTTCTGACGCCGTTGCTGCGACCCCTCCTCCTGTCCACTCTGCAGGAACTCTGTCGTACGCTCCAACATCCGTCCACGTTCTCGGGGATTGCCGACGAAATTCACCACCAAGCTCAGGCTGAGGACATCGTATCTCTCACTCCCGCGCCAGGGCGCACCATCGATGGGCAGCGTCATGAAGTCCTGCTGCTCGATTCCCGGCGCGGTGGAACGGAGGTCGATGCGCCGCACGACCGTCTCGCCGGGCACGTTGATGGCGTTCGTCGTACTCAGGGCGCCGACCTCCAGAATGCGTAGGGGCCGCTGCTTCGCGGTCTCTGAATCGTGGTGGTGGTCTGATTCAGCGCTCCTTTCCGACGTCAGTGCTGATGGAGAGAGCCATTCGACCAGGACTTTGGAAGTGTCGCCTCCGCGCTGGGCGGACTGGCCGATCGTGGAGGCCGCCTGGTAAGCTTGCAGGCCACCGGAGGCGGAGAGCTGGGACTGCAGTGACTCGGCGAGAGCATCGTCGCCGTTGGCCAAGGCGTGTGCGAGGCGCTTTTGGACCGTGTGGTAGTTGCGGATCGTGCCGCGCGTGGCTCGCGAGGATTGGGTCGTGGATGATGTGGCTGCGTTGGCGAGAGGCGGACGGGAATGTGAGAGGAGTTTCAGGCGTTGTGGTCCAGTCTTCGGCTTGGGCATTCTGGCGTCTGATACGGCCAGAAGAACGCAATAGTAGTGTAGGGGCCAGCACTCACTCCAGGCATTTCCTGCATGTTCTGGTGATCGTCGAAAAGGCGGTCGAATGAGTCCACAGCTACTTTGCAGCCCCAACCACTGTCGAATCTATTCAACTTGCTGCTACTCCAGCCTCGGTCGACTACTCTGGGTATTACGATGGGCACTCTCAGGGAGGGAACGATACCCCCAATTCGGATGAAGTTTGCTTTGACGCCTTTTTGAGGCGATCTCTACGGTGGAGGAGAGAGACCTACAGGACCACACGGTTACTTCACCACTTACCTCACTAGGTACCTCCCCGAGCCCTCTCTACCTAGCGATTAGAGAACATCAATCAACCCGCTACGTCAAGGTCAAGGTCAACATGCCGTCGTTCATACTTGCTCGACCCTCTTCTCGCCCGCCCCGGTGTTACTAGCCCTACCGTTCTCACCCAGACCGCCCTGCCGACCGATCGTGCTTCGTCTGCCACTCTTTTCAAGTCTGGCTCGTCTCTGCTTCTCAAGCTCCTGCGCAAACCTACTCTTCAAGCGGATCTGCTCCCCCTTCCAGTAAAACACGTAGACTGGAATGATGACCAATACCGCCAGACAAGCCAGGATTGTACTCGGGTAAACGAGCTTCCTGTTCTCGGGCCCAATATTCTCGTAGAAGGGATGTGCGTATAACGCAGCGATACCGGCCAGGAAGTCGCGGGCAAGGTCGTTGCCACCCGTGGCGGAAGCAGCATATACACCATAGGCCGCTATCATATAGTCTATGGAGGACTTGTAGATAGCGTAGTTGGCTATTCCGATCACCGCGGCGCTAATGATGGGTGCGATCCAATGCGTGTGGGGTGGGCCGAGAGAGGTCCAGCTGAACATGAAGAGGCCGATGCTCAGAAGTGGAGCCACTGAATTGAGTTAGTTGTGGTCGCAAAAATGAGGTGAGGGACATACGGAATAATAGCCACCAGAGACGGGACTCTGGAGAGAGTTGATCTGGATTGACCTTGCGAGTCTTGTTGTGATGCCATATCACCGGTAGATAGGTGAGATAAGAGATAATGTAGCCGACAATCGATCTATCACAGTTAGCAAGGCATAATAACTTTAGGCCGGTCGTCTCACGAGAGGAAGCACAATCCAACTTGCCAGGTCTCGAAGTCCCATTGCTCGAAGACTGGCGTGAAGGCCTCTAGGAAGATAAAGACCAGCATATCAGCGAATCCTGAGAGAAGGGATAGGAACAGCACGATGGGCTCAGTGAAGAACATGAGCCAAGGCCGCCACCAGATCTTGCCGATCTCTTTCATGCTGAAGCGCTCCTTGAAGGTCTTGAGTTCGTTAGGACCGTAGATATTGCTGTCGCCATTCTTGCGCCGCTTCTTTGCCTCTCGGTCCAGGAGGATAGTGGAGCGGGTCTCTGGGACGAGAAAGAAATGCAGGATTTGGACCACTCCACCCATGATGAGAAGGACCCAGAAAACCCAGTACCATTCCCGGTATTGTCCCACGAAACCGCCTATGACGGCCCCTAGCGGCGCCCCTCCAACGGATGACAGTATGACGAAAGCCACAGCGTACTGGAAACCTGTGTCCTCCGGCTCGTAGAGGTCGGCGATGACTCCCAGCGTGACCGAGCCACCGCTCGTGCTTAAACCTCCCAACGCTCGCGAGACCATAATGGTGCCAAAATTGGGCGCTAGGGCAGAAGATATCTGCCAGATATTGACCAGGAACAGTGACATCTGCTGAGTTGGCCACCTGCCGAGTTCCTCAGACCAAGGCGCCCACAACTCACAACCAAACGCATAGCAGACCAAGAAGATGAATTGGCCAAGGCGAGCCTTGGTTTCCGAGACGTGAAACTCCTCGGCAATACCCTCAACAGCAAAGCCGTACATGCTAGCGTTGCTGTTCATCGAGGTCTGAATGCAAAGGATGAGAATGAAGATGGACCATTTACGCCACTCGGGCAGAGAGTAGCCCAGCTTGTCCCAAGCATCCTCTTCGGTCAGTTCCTGCTTCCCGTCGGCACGGAAGGGGGTTGTGGTTTGGAACTGTGCTGCAGTGTCCTGCCCGTCCACGCCGAGCAGCGATTGCTTGTTGCCAGGCGATTGGTCCATGCTTTTCTCGCGGTGCCGGGCTTCGTCGCTATCGGCAATCGTCGATGATCTTGTTGAGCCAGCCATGGCCGATTATGTGTTTTTGCTTTTGATGATCCGTCGATCGACAGCCTTAGTGAGGGCGTCAGCAAAGATCAGAGCCAGTCCAGATGCTTGATGGGGAGAATTAAGGAGGGGTTCGGTAAATGTTAGAGGCAATCCGGGCTGCTAAAGCTCGAGGCTGTCGACGATGCTGTAATTAAGAAAGCGAACTCAAAAAATGAGCGAGGGCCTCGGGTGAGGTGTTTCAATGTTATGTATCCAGCAAGGCCAAAGAAAATTACACCGCTCTTGCATGAGGCAGAAATGACCTCATCCTCTGATATGGACAGCCCAGAATGCAACGCGGGCACAGCAGCATCAAAATGCGGGGGCAAAGAAGCCGACTAGGGGCGCGCGCTGCAGAAGATCGCTGTTGATCGAGCGTCACACGAGCAAGCCGGAAGAAGCCATTCAGCAGGGTGCCAACATGGCATTGGTATGGGTACCAGCAATCGAGATACAGACCAGGCTTTTGCGATGATCTCATCCCCTCAGCCAAGGCAGACAAGACACGGGAAGAAGTCGAAGACGGAGCGAGGGTGGCTTGTTTTGAGGGCGTGCACCAATTCAAGATTGGAGGGAAGAAATGCTTGGATACGGTTGTGCAGGGGTCCGAGGCGGCGAGAGGAGGGGCGGTACGGTCGTTAGGTCTGGGCGTCGTCTTGGTATGTTCGCGTAGGGGCGTGGGTGACGTATGGGCCAGGGAGGTCCATCAGGCGGGTTGCCCGACGGTTACGAACACGCATCTTGTAGATAATCCTTGGATGTGATGAAAGTGGTACTGTTGCAAGAGAGAATTTGCAGGAAAAAGAAGTATCAAAGGAGGGAGTTGCTGGCGCTGGGTCTTGGCACAAAGTATGATCGGATGACTCCTGTCTTCACTGGTGTGGACACGCCAACATGTCACAGCATTGCCTGACGAGAAGAAGTAATCGGAACCGAAGACCAAGTATATATAAACATGCTATCTGAGCTTCGGTGACATTCGGTTGTCCTTTCGTGAATGAATGGATCACAAGTTATGTAGGCTGATCATTACCGGTCATTAGGGGGATCTGCTCCCCATTATTTCCAATATCCTATAGCAATCATGCTTTTCTCATCCTTTTGGAAAACGCCGTTTTTCTCGATCCCAGGAATGCTTTCAATATAGACAGTTCGTACAAGAGATATATAAAACAAAAGTCGTCGTGACCTTGACTCTTCAAGCCGCAGACTTTTACGGCTTCTGCAGCTGTTCCTTGCGGTAGAACTTGTAGAACCCTACACAGATGAGCAGGTTCATGATCAGGCCGATCCAGAACCACGCCTGCCAGAGAGCACTGACTCCACCGGTGATATCCGGGCTGATAGGGCCGGGACCGAGCCTGTTGGGTGCGCAGGCTCGTGCCACGATCGTGGCTATGGAGCCCAAGACCTGGGCCGAGATGAGGGTGAAGGCCACGTGCACGCGAGTGAGCGTGCCGAGGAGAATCATGCCTAGGCCCACGCCCTGAATGGCATCGAGCGTGCCCAGCCACAACCACACCGCGCGGGACAGCAGGGCGGATGAAGTATAGCCGCCGGCCCAAGGAAGCCACAGCCCAAGCCCGGATGTACCCCACCAGATCTGCGCCCATCTGGGAGCTCCCAGGCCGATGGCGAAAAGAGGCAGGATCCATGAGTGCGACTTACTCAAGTGGCCGAAGAGCCAGAGGAAGCCGGCCCAGACGCCGATGAAGAAGAGGACTACCAGAAGTAGGACGGCGTAGGTGGGCGCGTGATTGCTGCTGAAGAGGAAGCTCCAATTACGGCCATATGGGGCGGACAGGAAGAAATTCTGGATGAGCACGGTGACGAAGAACCACAGCACAATCTTGCGGCGTGCCATCGATCTATAGAAGCTGGGCATCTTGCCTGGAGTCTGGCGGTAGTAGTTGGGTAGCCCGAAAAACATGAGGAGTCCAACCGTCCAGAGGAGTATCGCGATCGGGAGAGTGATAGCTGTGATGCGCCAGGTAGACGAGATCGGGTCGTCAGCCACCAAGATGCCGTCTTGTGTCCGCTTGCTGATGATGCTGCCCCAGTACCAGAGTGCCACAATGTAGATCTGCTGTGTGCCTTGAATGGTGCAGGCGCGGAAAACCCAGGACTTGACATGAGCACCACCTTCGTCACCGAAGTTCAGCGCGAAGAAAATGCTGCCCGAGGAAGATGCGGTGGCATAGAAAGCTGCACCAACATTCTGGATCCAGCCACGCTGATCCGCCGAGGAAGCATAGTGAGCAGTGCCAATAAGGATGAACGCCAGGCCGTAGAAAAGCCACGGCAGCGACAAGCTGTAGAGGGATGGCAGGCGACGGAACAGATACCACCACATGATGGATGTTGCCAGATAGATCGAGGCAATGACGTACAGCTTCGAAGCTTGTTGACCGACCTCGCCCGTCAGGAGCGTTATTTGGTAACTGTTGGCTGAGATGATCTGGCCAAAGGCCATCAGGAAAGCATAGGCAGGCCAGTCACCGATCTTCATCTGCATGTACTTCCGCAGGCCGGTGGGAGGAACATAATCATTGCCCAAGAGAAACTCGTCGTTGAGAGAATTTGAAATAGCCATATCCTCCTTCGATTGATCGCGATCGTCCGTGGGAGCAATGGATCCGGGACGACTGGCCTGGAAGCTGTTGCGTGCCGAGTAGATGTGGTGGCGGCCGAGTTTGGCATTGCGGTAGTCGTCAAACCAATGCTTTTCAGATTTGATCAAGAACTCCTCGATGGCAAATCCTGCGGTGGTACTGTTACTCGCTGAGAGACCCTCAAGCTTCTTCTCAAACTCGTCGTAGTACTTGCCATTGGAATCCGTGAAGAAGGGATCAACTTTCTGCAGCTTGTAGTCCGTCTTTTCGCCCACGACCGTGTCAATAGAGAGCATAGAAGGTGTCGCAGACAGGCGGTTATTGTTCGACTCCGAGAATAGAGCTGGAGGCGGTGCGAGGAGTCCGGCATGCGCATCGGGAAAACCTGGACTCCCAGGAGTACCCGGCAAAGGCGGCGATCTTGGGCCGCCGAAGCCAAAATCCAAGTCCTGATTCCGGTGTTGGGCCCCAGGCCTGGCGCGGGTAGGCATGCTCATCGGCTCGTCATCGTCACTCCTGTCGCTGGCGTCGCTCACATCGTCGTCGTAGTAACTCGTCGGGCCGAGACGGCCAGTATTGTCGCCGGCAAAGTCTGGAATAGTGGGCAGCACGGTGTGGTTCGCCGCTGGTCCATCGTGACTATCGACAGCTGTGATATGTCCCGGTCCCCGGCGAGATCCCAAGGATACTTGCCGCTTGAGGCCAGATACAGGCTTTTCGGGAGTAGTCTCGGTATGCTGGCCCGCCAGACCTCGCAGCTTTGCACCCAAAGAGTGTAGACTGACAGAATAAGAGCTGTTGCGAGAGTGCAGCGCAGGCGTCCGCGCACCACTTGGCGTATTGGCTCCGCTTGGTCCATATCCTGGTGATGCAGCACCAGAGTGAGGGAACATGAAGCCTTCCGTCGCTGAATGCCTCTTGTTGGCCTCGACCTTGTCGTGAATTCGGATGGCGGTGGACTGGAGAATTTCCAGGTCCTCTACCCACTGGGCCACGGGGAAACGCTGCTTCGCGGATCGTGCTCTCATCATGGCTCTCACATCAGTCTTGGAGCTCAATGCTTCCTCGATGGCCATTTGAAATTGCTTAGTAAGGTGCTGGCTTGTGGTGGATTCGATGGTGTACCACCAACCAGGCATCTGACCAAGACCACCGACTCGAGCGCCCACACCTAGTGCACCCTTGCGACCGAACTCAACAGCAACAAGGCCAAAAGGCTCATCTCGGGACGGGATCAGAGCGAACTCGGCACCTGAGAAGATGTAAGGAGGTAGAGCTGTGAACTCAGGCTTACTGTACACCCGGCCAGGATAGAGCTTCATCAGCCGTGCAAGCTTCAGCGCAGCAAATTTGCCATAGAGATCAATGACCGGGCCGATACAAATAAGCTGCACGTTAGGCTTGGATTCCAAGACGGCCGGGAAAACGTCAGCAATGAGGTCAACACCCTTTTGCATACTCCAACGTCCAACGAAGACAAAGAGCTCAGCATAGGGGTTCTGCTCCAGGCCAGCCCACTCTTGGGCTTGCCGCTTGAGTTCTGGCCTCGCTGCCTCGAATTCGGGATCAACACGGATATCTTCCTCCCTGGGCAGCTTCTTGTCCCATTCACCGGTATCAGATGGATCTGGGTTGGGCAGCGCGCCAACCTTTTTGAGACCCCAGAAGATGGGATATCTTGCAAAACTTCTTGCACCATACTTCTTAGATACACCGACGGAGCCGAAACCTTCTTGGAAGACTCGTAAGTAGGAGGCTCCCGCATGCAACAAATTGAATACCTCTCCAAATTGAACGAACTGCTGGACTACCTCTTGAGGGAGATTGAAGACGCTGCACACTTCTTCTCGCTCTTTGCGGTTACGCATAGGCCAGAGACCCTGGAACTCGGCGTTGTGGAGAGATAGCGCAGCCGGAATTGAGCGAGGCAGTAGGTAAAGAGGCGCAACAGATCCGTGGTAATCGTTGATGTGGTAAAGGTCGATTGGGAAGCGTTTGAGAGCCTGAGCAATGCACTGGTTCCACGCGGAGTAGTAGATAGCTGACTCCATGTCGTCCATGCGGGCAGGGTATGGCTCCGATTTCGTCTGCTGGCGGAAAACAGGTGCATCGAGAAGCACATAAGTGATGTTCCGGAGCTTATGATACTGAACCTTGACCTCGTACTCCACATTCATGATAGTAACAGTCATTGGGTCAGCACGGGTGTCCTCGGGGTAGTCAACACCTCCGACACAAGGTACAACCCAGATCAAGTCCTGATGGCTCAGGTTCTTTCCCATCAGTTGAGCCATCACACCAAGGCCACCAATTTTGATCTTGATGGCCCAGTCCTCGATGTCGTATTCCATAGTGGCGATAAGCACAGTTCTTCGGCGACCTCCAGTCTCAAGGACGGTGTCCTTGGTTTGCAGAAAGTTCGGTGACTTTCGTTTAAGTTTGGCCAGGAGTCGAGGCTGCTCATCCGGCTCATGGCTGGCAAGTCTCTTGAAAGGTCTCTTGATAGCCATCGGAATAAGGCCACCTTTTTCACTGACGCCTATTTTATTGTATTTGACGCCATAGAAGGACTGCATGTAGAGCCAGCAAGATACCGCTGCGGTGAGAACCGGAACGATCCACAGTAGTATATAGACGATCAGCTGGGACCACATGTTGCCGGATGGGAGAATAGAGAAACGGAGCGAACCATCGTGGACAGTGAAACGCCAGCCAAGGTAAGGTTTCGGAGGAGCTGTAGTGACGTTGAGCACGAGGTCTGACAACGAGCTCGGAGGAAGTCGATCGAGAATGGAATCTCCGTCAATGTCGCCCATGACGAAGGTCTGGTCGGGCTTGCCATCGGGATTGATACCCCAGACGTTGATCTGAGCTAGAGCGCCATGAGGATTCCATTCAACCATCCAATGGTGGCTCCATTCGGCGTCGCCAGTGAGTTTCATTTCGTTGTTCAAGCCAGCATCGTAGCCATACTGATTGTACGGTCCATTCAAGAAAACATGTGGGAATCTCCTGGCGTGCTTGACACCGGTGTCACCCTGCTGAATATGGTCGCTGCTTCCACCGAGTCGGGAGAAGTACTCGACGCGAACGTGCTCGCCCTCCCAGGCCTGCAGCTTCGTGCCGGACCAGGGCTGCTTCTCGATCTCGACTATGCCGCCTTCATAAGGCATCCACTCCGAAAAACTGGTATCAAAATTGGTCGAGTATCGCCAAAGGTCCGCACCGGCAGCGGAGTGATTTACCATGAGGCGATCGCCGTCCTGAGATAGCAGCGTGCGGGAGTAGTTGGCCGATCTGGGGAAAACGATCGGATTGTTGGCCTGGCCAATGCGGAACAGAAAGTGGTCGTTCGCGTTTGTAACGTCACCATTCTCGGAGCTGGCATTGCGAACTGTCAGGCGATGAACACCGTTCTGAACATCATTAAGTGTCGCGGACCAGGACCATGCGGAAAGAATCTGTCCCACAAGGTTGGCTTCACCAGCATCATCAACGTTTCTACACTGGATGCTGCCTTGATCGATAGTGGGAGAACGACCTTGCTCGGTAGTCGAGTTGAATACGATGCTGTTTGTGACTGAATCGCAATCCATCTCTGTCGAGAACTGCAGCTCGATATCAACTGATTCTGTGCCGTTTGGTCCCGTGGTAGATTGCAGCCGTGTGTCATGTCCAGGGGAGAACCTCGTGATCATAGGGCGCGGCCCAACCCAGGAGTCAGTTGGCACATAGGCTTTCCAGCCGTATGCAGGCAATTCGAGTCTGGGGATGCAGCCATTTGGTCTTGTGCTCCCGTTGAAGCCCAGTGATCGACTACTGTCTTCTAGAGTATGCTCGTCGTACGGGTGGAATAGGTTCTTCACTGTCGTGCCGCTCGGGTACGGTGCAAGCAGCGCGGTTATGTTCAGGTTGGTGTCGTTGTTGCTGCAGTCGAATTCGTAGGTCTTAGTGTCGTTGAGGTTCGAGTAGACTAGCCATACCGGGTTTGGATCGATGTCCTGAACACCTTCAAATTGGGATCGCATGACAGACCACAGGCCGGTCTCGGTCTCGACTCCAGAACTACCAGGATAGACGACCTGATCCGTTTGGTTGCTGAGCTGCTGGAGCCAGTAGCCATCGTTGAGGACCGGAAAAGCTTCGCGAAGCTGGTGCATATGCTTGAGGATATTGTGCATAGGATGAGATGGATCCCGATGGTCGTAACTCACTGTGTCATCGTTGCAACCATCCCTGGCCTTATCCCAAGGCATTTTGAAGTATTGTGTTGAATCGAGAGAATAGCAACCATGCGATTGCCATGCCGAAGCTGAACTCATAGCCTGGCGTCCGAAGATATAGTTGCTGGCAGTGCTATCCAGAACATAGAAAGCTTGCTCTTCACCCCACAATAGCATCGGGATACCGGGCATATGAATTGTCGTAATAAAATGACCGAGTAACTGACGCTGTGTGCCATTGGCGATGGCAGGCCACCGAAACACATCTTGATTTGTGACGCCATACATATGCCGTGGGTCAAACTTGCCCGTGTTGGGATTCACGAGGTCGTTCGTGAGCATGAAGGTATTATGCATGTCAACCCAATTCCGAGGTACATCGTAGCCGGCCTCGAGATTACCGTCCATACCCAGAAAGCGCGTGAGCGAACGGTATAAACTGTAATGGAAGGCGCCAGCATCAAGTCCGGCTAACTCAGGTGTTCGCAGGAAATAGTCATCGGAGGACTCATTCGTGAGCGTGACGGCCTGAGTCAAGTTTTCGGGACGCTGGTCAGGTTGACGACCACGACCTAGGTAAAGTGACCCGAAATCGTTACCGCCAGTGATCTCACCGCTGATGAAGAAGTTCTGCTTGCCGAAGCGACGAGCACAGGTTCGCATGGCCTCGTTCATGAAGCCAACAGCTTCGACAGTCGCTTGCTGAGCTTTGTCGTACCGATAGCCATCAAAGTCCAGTTGAGCGATAGCCATACAATAGAAGTTCTGGATCTTCTCTCGCGTGGGCGTATGCCACTCGCGCAAGCGGTCCTGGACGGAGGCGAACTTAGACAGTTGACGACGGTAGTCGGGGAATACACCAAAAGCTTCGGTGTCGCCAAATTGATCGAACTCGGAGTCATAACATCCTTTGAACATGTCGACGACATATTGGTCCACAGGGAAGCCAGTCTCGTTCCAGAATTTTGGGTACTCGCAGGTTTCGTTGTAGGAGTTGCCGAATTCAAAGTCTACATAGTGTCTGTCGGACTTATACATGACCTTGTGTTCTTCTGTAAGGAACGGCGCAGTCTCGTTCAGGTATCCTTGAAAGCCGATCAAGTCACCCAGGGTGGCGAAGACGTTGTCTAGTACAACATACATGTCGCGCGCATGCATGGCATCGATCATGCGTCGCCACATGGCAATGTTGCCAAAGTGCATGTCCATTAGACTGAGATCGACCGGGCTGTATTGATCATAACCCCAAGGCTGGTTCATGAAAGGGGAGCCAGCGATGTACAGGCCTTTGATGCCAAGGCCTTGCATATAGTCGAGCGAGTCGATGAGGCCCTGTGGTATTCTAGTCAGCGACCATGATCTCGCTTGTGTAGGCCGGCACTTACCTGTAAGTCGCCACCATGACGCATCTGGTTGGAGTTTGTATCATGTTCAAAGGATGTGCCGTTAATGTTATCATTCGTAGGATCGCCGTTCACCCATCGGTCGATGAAGATTGTGTAGAAAGGAAAGCTATAGTCAGTTAGTTGATGTATCAGGTATGATATGTCATGGATCTCTGGGAGAGATAGTATTGTATGCGTCAACTGCTATGGTAACCATATCGGTAGAGCACATCGTACCGATAGGCGTTGCACGTGCTCCGAGGGCGGTAACCAGCAGGACACAGGGCACCTTCACCCCAGATGTTACAGGCCCAGGAATACCCGGGGGGGCAGGATGGTATGGAATGACGTACCGCCAGTTGTCTGGTGAAGGGAAATAGACATGATCCGGCTCATCGATGGTTCGTTGACCCCAATACTCCAGGGGGTGGGTGGCTGTTTTGTTCTGATTGAGATTGTACTGCTCCAACGATGGATCGTACCGCGCGGCATGTGAAAGAGAGAGGAACGCCGACAATACCAGAACGAATGGTCCCATTCTGGGCGGCGATGGTCGCCGGAAGATGTTAACGAAAGACCAGAACGATTGACGATGTAAAACGAAAGTGTGCAACCTTGCAGTGCCGCTTGTAAATTGACTGATCAACACATGGGCTCGTGGACGCGTGAGAGAAAGAATCCGGAAGTATGGGGAGGAGGGGAAGAACTGGAGTGTAGAGAGAAGACAGTGCAGCAGTATGCGGGCGAGGCGCATTGACAGCTGGGCTCCTGGGTCTATTGATAGAAGGATGATCCACACCCAGATGACTCCCAGTGACCGGGTGAGGAGGGAAATCACTCGGGTAGCTGAGTAGGGTCAGCCATCATGCAGGTTGGCAGAATCGAGAACCCTCGTATCTGCACTGGGTCGCTTGTGTCGGCAATTCCAGGCCTGAGAGTGGCGGGCGCCGGTCATTTTGCTCCGTAGCGAAGTATCTGTGCGGTTTCACGCAGAGCCACGATAAGCAGGGAGGGTCTCCCAACATCTGGTGTGCAGACACCAACGTGCCAACAGGGATCATTTGCGGGTCCTTGAGGGCCGTCTGCTGCAGGACCCATCGAAATTTCTAAGGTTGGTACAGGACGGGGGCTATGGCCAAATGACCACATAGCAAGAGCAGGGGCCCTAAAAGCATTTTGCTGGGATCGGTAACAAGAACGGATAACAGGCCGTAAAAAGATTGTCAGGTTCCGGGGCACTAAAGACTGCCATGAATCAATAGCAGCAATAGGAGGCAGTGCTTCACCAGAGCCGTCAGGAGACAATGCTCTGGTATCGGTCGGGTGTCGCCTTCAGCCAGTCCCAGGACCAAGATGGTGGGAACGGGCTCCGAAACCCTGTTTGACCAGTATAAAAGATTTCACTTGAATATGGAGGCGCCAAATCCTGTGACAGCAGGACTGTGGAAAGAACGATACCGTTTAGAGCCAAACCTGAGACCCACCTAGTGGCGTTGTAGCCTGCAGATGATGGCCACGTGAAGGGTCTGCTTCGCTCGAACCGTCTCACAAGGATCCAATTTGGTCGAGCCAACTCCCAATGTGGATAGCAGTGTTGAGAAGATGGATTTCCGATGTGACCGGTCCAGCCACAGCCGCACAAGTCGGGAAGGTCGAGTATCCTAGCTCGAGGGCGGCAAGGCTGGGCATGGCTTCGATGATGACCAGGTAGCCGGACCGATGGGAAGTACATCCTAGCACGGTACAGGGGATGCGTGAGTCGACAGCGGCATACAGAAAACTCAGGCTGTTTGAGGAAGCCAACCAATGGATCCTCCAGAGTTTGTGGTAGCCGCCAGATCACAAGAGGTGACGTCTGATGCGTGCCAAGGGACTAACCAATGCGGGTTACGGCCAAGGCGAGCCGAGAAAATCTGAGACCGGCGGGAACGGGAAGGACAAAGTCTGCGCGGACGGCACTGTGCGCCATCGTTTGTAAGGCTGAAGATCTCAACACAACAAATGCCTGGCTTGGTTTCTTTGTGCGCCCCCCTGACATGTGCATGGATGCCGATATGAGCCTTGCCCCTGACAAAGTTCGAAGGCGGAAGATCTCCCAGCACTATGGATTTGCTGGCGCATGCTCCATACGCCTTATCTGGGCGGCGTCTGAGGTGATAATTAGCCGTGCTCCAGCCAGGGACGCTAGAAATTCGCCTCGCCTCGCTACGTTAATCGCGCTTTGTCAAGCGAGGATCCTTGAGGCACTCGATGCGATTACGGACAACAGTCCCCCGAGCACTTCTATCTACATACATTATCGGTGTTGTCGACCTGAAGTCGAGGATGAAAGTGGTGAGTCCACTAAGCACCAAACCATGTGTTTCATGGGTACGTAGACTTTTCCCTGGGGCCGGGAGCAAACTCCATCTGAGCCTTTGTCAGAGACTTCCGGGTCGCCTTGTGGCTTGGTCAAGCTTTGGCATCGCTAGATGGGCAGCCGGAAACACATGTTAGTGCCACGAATCCCAGGTTCAAATTTTCGGCAGAACCTCTGCCAATCACATCCACGCGTGGCTGTTCAACAGACTACAAGTCAACTGATAAGGATCTTGGTACGGAGAACACGTACAGGCAGGCAGTGCTAAATTTACTGCCTTCCCTGGGACTTGTTCCCAAGGCCATTGTCCTTCCCACCAGATATTATCACTCACCGACGCCTGTTTCCTACGTCGCTGATCGTTGGCGACGCAAATACTCAACAGTTGCGAGACACCAGGATTACGGTGTATCAGGCGTGGGAAATCGTAGTTCCGAAACATGACCGAACAGCAACGGTCCACCGATCCACATGATCATTATACACAGTAACTGCTCCTTACTCGGGTGGCACATTGAGCAGATATTCTCAGTAATCCTTGAACTGACGCCAGGCTCAACGAGGGCCTCGGCTTCATTTCCAACTAGGCCACTTTTCATTTAAAGATAAGCGTGTGAACATCGCCACGCTATCGACTGTCATGGCCCAAATAGACCACTCAGCACGCCATTCGAGAGCTGGCGGCGTGATCAGCCTGGCCATCGCTAAGAGCAGGCAGAGCCTCCCCAAATGTAGCTCGATGCGCGGCTTTCCCGATCTGAAGCACTTGAGCGAGGCTTGTCAGCAATCGAATGCAACATGAGACCCCTCGCAGGGGATGGCGCTCCTGTGCGATAGTTGTTGTAAGGGCGACCCCTGCCGACCTTCACATGCGCAGAGCGAAATGCATTGGGGACGTCCTACGCAAGCCACTCTCTTGCTTGGGTCACGGCAGCAGCGGCTCCCACACGCTCCTGCTCCTTTCATCTCCACCCAATTATTCCAATAGAGCCACGTGGGCTTGGGTCTCCGTACTTTTCCTCGGCGCGTCGCGACAGTACTCAGTAGCAGTACAGTAAATGCGCTGTGTAGTGATCGACGAAGTCGCTCCTTGTTCGGTCGTTTTTGATGGAGTGACGCGGCCAAGGTCAACTCTAATCAATGGGCACTCATACAGTATTGTCCGGAATACCAACTAGGACATGTTGACAGCGATCAGCGGGTTTCCGGGTTTGTTCAGGGTTAATCCCAGGGGCAGGTTCCAGAAAAGCTCAAAATCAGCAAAACACTGCACTGCCCAATGTCTTGTTTCGGCCTAGCGGGCCAGCGCTCTGTCACCCACACACCACCACCATTATTTTCGTGACCATGTTTCGTCATACGACAGCATGAACAGTGCCTTTGTCGTTCAGAGTGAGACATATCCAGTCATTCGGCGCCCAAGCATAAAGTCACCGCGCGGCAGAATTGCTAAATATTGACACCGTGGGTAGCGACTTTGCACCCGCCAGCTTTTTTCCGGCCCGGAAGCCACACTTACGGCGGTCCCGGCAAGCCGATATCCGCGACCTCAACGCCTGATTAAACTGCATCAGGTTGCAACATGGTATCTACGGAGTACGTATCCGCTTATCTGGCTTTCGCCTTCAAACGCGCGCTTTATAATCTTACATTTGCCTCTCGTCGGAGCCCTTGCTTCTCAACGGCAAGACGTAGTATAGTAATCGTCAAAGGCATTATGCAACTCCCATGTTCGACTTTAGCCGTCTTCCATCGGGATGCGACGATTTGTGGCAGCCACATCTTCATCTTACGCGAGCCCGATCTGATCAGGTAACCGACGACAAACACGGTAAGTTGGACACCGAAAAGAGCCCATAGAGCAGCCTCTGCCCGACCGATCGTACGAATCGGAGTCGACTGCTCGCTGACGATCGATTTTGATTACGATCAAGTGCAGCTCGCGATCGTTCGCAATTGGCGACGATCATCGTACGGATTGGGGCATCCGAACTTCTGCCAGAATTGATGCGAGCCTGTGCACACATTGTACCACCGACAGAGTCTATGTCGGCGTTAAAACACCAAAAGAGAATATTTCCTGGCGTGCACTTGGTGAAAGGTAGAAAGAGCAAGGCGTAAATTTTGTGTACAGCGACCACAGATCTTACAGCTAGGTTTACTGCCTAGACAACCGCAACGCGTCCAAGGCCCCGTCTGCGCAAGCGTGAACGGGTCGGAACTCGCTAATCGCCATCAAATCCGCACGTATGTTAGCGTGCTAGCTTACGAACGCACCAGTCAATCCAAAGCTCGAGCTTGTCTGCCATTCTGCCGCAAACGGCGACTGCGCGAAACCCGCCCCCAAAACAGCTTCGTCAAACTGAGACTCCGTACAAACAAAACCGCGAAGCGGAACAGCGACAGCGACGCGCATCGCTCTCGAGATGATCCTTGATATAGCAAGCCACCGAGCCAGTGAGTATGAGATCAGGTTGAGCAAGCTTCTGAGATTGTGTACCTGAATTTGGCCGCAACATTTATATTGGAAGCGGGATACACGAGAACCGGGTAGCCGCGCCCACACCCAAATCCTAGTCGACATTATCCTTTCTACACTCAATGAGAGGTGTCAATTGCCAAACGATGAAGCTTCACTATTTTGTCCATATAATACAAGATCTAATCAACCCCGAGAACCAACTGGGGCCCCAGCCAATATATGTCGCCCATTATCCCTGGTCTCCTTTTGGCACATATATCTCGTAAGTTGTAACTTCATTCGCCCTGCCATCGTTACCACGTAGCCACCCCCTCAATTCCGCGTATTCCATATCTCATAACGCAAAAATTCCATGAGTAAGTCATTAATAGTTCGTCCACCCAAGAAATCATCAACAACACATCGCCTCAACCCCCCCTTCCATTTCTCACAGCACAACCCCCATCACAGCCGCCACGCCCAACATCCACCAAACTCTCCCCTCGCCCCCACCCCAACTCCATCTCCCCGACGCCGCGCCCCCCGTATACCCCTGCACAAAGGTATCGACATCGTGCGTCGGCGTCGGTTTCCCATCCGCGCCCTCAACCGTCGCGGTCACGACGTCGACGTCGCTCGAGCCGGGCGGCACCTGCATCGTGGGGATGGGGATGAAGCTGGTGGTAGAGCGCGTCATGGTGACGACGGTGTTTTGCGCCGTGTCCGTCCAGATGAGGATGTTGGGGTCTGTGTTGGGAGGTTCTTCTGATGAGGAGGCGGCGGCGGTGTCGGAGGGGAGAGAGGCTGGGGCGGTGATTGTGCTGATGTCCTCGGAGTCGGAATCGGAGGCGGAAGAGGCTTGAGGGGATGAGGAGGGTTGCGAGAGGGCCGTGACGGCGGGTGTGGCGTCCGAGTCCGATTCCGAATCCGAGGCCGAGCCTGCTGATGCGGCCGAGGAGGCTGCGGGGATGGCGAGGCCGTTGATGGGATTGACTGCTTGGGCCGTCTGCGCGGATTGCTGCTGTGGGAGAGAGAGGGCGAGGGGTGCCAGTGCCAATAGCAGCGCTGTAAGTGATGGGGCGGTAGGCATTGTTGGAGGAGGGCTTTGGTGTTTGACGTGGTGCTCAGCTGGGTGTGAGATGAGTCGGAAGGGCGTCTGGGCAGAAGCTCAGCACTGAGCGAGATGGCAATCGATCAAGGGCAAATCTCAATGGGAGAACAGTACGACAGCTCTGCAGAATTGTCTGTGTTTGAAATTCAGGTAACGGTCTACTTCACTTGTCGTCGTGGTGGAAAGCGAGCAACAAAGTCATGTCAAGCGACGGTTTCTCAAGCGAAGACCTGCAGCTGCTCCTCACAACATATAACATTGGATCCCGTCTCCCCAACCATCGCGCACATCTGCCTTTCGCTTGCCACACTCCAACCACTGGAGTATTGATGTGTCGCAAACCCATTTCGAGGCCGTTGTATAGAAGTGGAGACCCCGAACGAATCAGAATGGAAGAAAACAAGGTGGCTCGGAAGACGCTAAACCACTATTGGTAAAAGGGTGGCTGGTCAGCTGGCGCTGAGTCTGACGGACTCGATCATCCGGACCAGCCACTCTAGCTTGTATTCACACTGTCGAAATCAAGGATGAGTTACTGACGACTTGTTGGAGGGCCGAAATTTCTCGTAAAGTCGCAGCAAGTAACAAGAGAAGACGACGGGGGCAACGAGATCCACGATGTCCAACATCGTCAACATTATCATGCTGCCACAACCTTGTCCTCATCCATCCCTGTGCTCACCCCAACTGTACAATACGTAGTCGACCGCTGATAATGCTACAGTCTGTCTTCAAAACGCAGCTCGTGGTACACCTAATCGTCTTGAACCATTTCGTACACCCAACACCAATCCGGTCCCATCTCTTTGCAATGCATCGAACGCTCCAAAAATGAAAGAAAAATCAATCGTCAACCCGCGCAGGCTGCTCAGCTGAACCTTCCTTCGCGTCATCCTCCTTTACTGCACCATCTGCCTCGCGCTGTGGCATCTCAGGGCTGATAACAATGGTTGGTGTGGAGACGATCCCCGCGGAGGCTTTATCGTTCTCGTCGACCTTCTCCAAGATGCCACTCCCTGGGCTTTTCACGTCGGACGAGAATTCCGTCTGCATGGGACTTGGTGTTACGATGCCACTGGCAGAGCTGATGCTGTTGTTCTGCTGTGTCCGGCGCCGCATCCTCCGAGCTTTGCGCTCTTCGTCCGCGCCTTCTCTTCTTCGCCTCACGGCGAGCTCGCCATCGCCTGGCGTGGTACTCATCTCCTTCAGGGCACGAAGAGCGCGATCAGCAACGTCTTCGCTTTCACTCACATGACTTTCTTCTTTCTTTTCTTCGTCACCCTCGGGAATATTGCTGTCCTCGCCCTCGCTCTTCCCATTGGCGATGCCTCTGCTTTCCTCAAGCTCATCCCGAACAGGTAGATCAGGTATATGCTGGCCGCTAGCCAGCCGCTCTTGGTGCTTCTCTTTGAGCATTCTTCGCCGTCTTCGATCTCTCTGATCTTTGCCAGGGTTTCCAGCAGCTCGAAGCTTCTCGAGAAGAGAGTCCATTGCGCCACTTCCAGTGGGACTATTCGGCGAGTCAGTGCCGCTGGCGCTCGGAAGAGCAGTCGCTGCCTTCTTGCGAGCCAGTGATGCTTCGATGCGCCTCTTGCTCTCCTCTAGGCTGATGTTCTTCTCTCGTGACTTCTTCCATTCCACGAGGAAGCCGGAGAGCTTGCTGAAAAAGTCACGACGGGCATTTTCATCCTGTGAATCTTCGCCAAAGTATGTCATGATATCATCGTAGACCCGACTCGTTTCATCGAGATAGATTTGTAGTTGCTCGGCCTTTCTGCGGGCGTCCTTCATCGATCGCTGCACAACTTGAGCCACCCGATCTTGAGGATGAAACTTCTTGGGGTCGCTTAGGTTGCCAGCGTCGAGCGAAGATTGTACATTGTTAATATTGTCGATGTACTTCTTTGCAACTGTGCGCAGCTGGTCAACATTGAGCTTGGCGATACCAACAACGCCCGATATGTCCTCGACAAAGCCTTCCCATTCGGAATACTGATTTCGAACGATGCGCTCAATGAGATCGGCAAAGGTCGACTCGTTCTTGTCATCCTTCACCATCCCAAGACGAGCAAGGGAACTGAGCTTGAAGCCAGTCGCCTGCTTGTTTGAATCGTTCATGTAATTGCCAATGTCCAAAATGAGTGCCAGTACGCTCATGAGTGAAGTGGAATCTCTGATGGACTCTGAAACGTTCACCACCTCCTTGAGCTTCTTGGAGATATCGTCATACTCAGGCTCAAAGCTGCGAGTTAGAGCCAGAGCACGCATTCTGGCCTTCCAGTAATGATGCAGCTCGTAGGCGGTCTGAAGATAAATCTGGTCTTCTCGTGTAAGTTCATTCGGATCCTGCTCACGAGCAGTACTGGCGGCGTCCGGACCAGTCCAGTCCTTGCTATAAGGCGCTATAAGTTTGGCGACATTCTCTGGGATTGTGCACTGGTCGTCTCGTTGAAGGAAATCCATCACAACTGGGTTATCCAGTATATCTCGATCACAATGGATGATCTTGCGGATAATGTCGTCTGACGTGTCACTCTTGAACTTGGCCATGGCCACGTGATAATTCTTGCGCATGTCGCTAGAGATAATTTGCTTCTTCTCGTTCTTGGCTTTGCCAGAGACAGCACCAATAATCTTGACGTCTTTTGCGGAGAACAGCTTCTCGACTTCATCGAGCACACCCCTTCGCTGGAGTTCACGGTACTTCTCTTCTTTGGCTTCTATTGAGGCTGCATCGGCCCAGACGGTGATCTCGGGGCTGTCGACTTTATCCCAGTGGAAAGCTTTGAGCTTCTTTTTGGGGCGCATCAAAGGCATCTTCATCATCGGGACAGAGGACAACTGTGGTTGAGGCAAGAAATGACCATGCTGCTGACCAGGTAGAGGAGGAGCGCCGGGAATCGGTGGAGGTGGCGGAGGCGGCGGAGGCGGCGGCGGCGGACCGGCAGACGTTCCGAGTCCAGGAGGAGGTGGCGGAGGCGGCGGAGGCGGAGGCGGTCCGGTAAAGCCTGGCATTGGTGGCGGAGGTGGAGGTGGAGGTCCTGAGAACTTGCCGTCTAAGGCAGTCTCGTCGAGCGGCGTCTTTGGCGACTGCGACTCAAGGCTTGGGTGCGTTGGACCGGTTGTGACACCGTCGCCCTCCGCCTCGCCTTCATCGTCGCTGGCATCCATCTTCTTGACTTTGGCTGCCATTTCGCCGAACAAGTTAGCGTGCTGCTTCTTGTCCATCTTGGGCCTGCTCATCTCCACGAGGCGTGGTTTCTCGATCACAATTTCATCGTCAGCCTCCTCATCTTCCTCTGGCAGTGCAGGCCTGCCGCCTACGGGTTTCCTGGAGCGATGAGCATTACTGCGGGTGACGCTGCCCATGACACTGGCGGTGAGTTGTCTCTGTGTTCTCTCCTGGAAGTCGGCCTCATTCGGGTTGTCATCCATCTGTTCGCGGAGCTCTCGCAAACGTTCCGACGGACCAGATTGGCCCCATACTTTGCCCTCAAGCTTGAATTGAGTCTTGGTCCTCTCAAGATTGCGTTCGAGGCGCTCCATAAGCTTCTCGCGGTCGAGGATACCCTGCATCTGAGAAGGATCCTGACCAACAGCATTCGCGTTCTTGGCATGCGACGCAGCAACGTCCTGTGCATCCTTGAGCATGAGATAAAGCTCTCTGGTCTCGAGCTCGTTGCGTTGCAGCTCTTGATTTCGCAGTCGGTGGAGTTCTGCAATTTCGGACTTCATAGACTCTGCCTGGCGCCGCTGCATTTCGATGATCTCGCTTTGCTCGTCGATGTGCTTCTGCAACCGGTCCACGAGCCCATCGGCACCCATAGCCACTTTCGATGCCATCTCATCTCGCTCAGCGAGCGCCGCTTCGGCGATCTGCCTTGACTCAGTGGCTTCATCAAAGGCAATCCTTGCCTCGGAATCGGTGTACAACTTGTCGAGTAGATTCTGGACGGTGAAGTTCAGACTCTGTTTAAGGTCCATGTCCGGCAGGCGCCTGTCCATGGCTACATAGCTGAGCATCGAGTCCACGAGCTGGAACATCCGCAGTCGATCGTCTGAGTTGTTCTCCCTAAGAATCAGCAGATGCTGCATGGCGGAAATGAAGTAGTCTTGTGTCCGCGTTCCCTGGATCCTGCTCATGATAGCGTCCGTGATCTGCACTGGGTCGGTCATATCCTTGACATCGCCCTCGACGCTGTCGACCATGCTGCTGTTCTCGCGCTGTAGAATATCCTCGTAATCGATGGCTTCATTCTCACGAAACCTCTCAATCTGTTTGTCAATGACATCGTACTGGAAGCCTTCCATCTTGGTCAAGATCCGCTTGACACCGCAAGCAATGAACTGGGCACGAATGTGACATCTTAGCTGCAGGTCTCGCTCAGGCGCATCGATCATTGAGTTGAGCAGAACGAGCGTAGCCACAGCGTACTCCATCAGTAGGTTCTCCATCCCAACACCACCGCTTCGTACTTCTTCGCTGGCACCAACCAAGCTGCCCATCTTACCGCGGCCATCGATTGTGACCTCGACAATTCTCATCCAAGCGTCGAAGCGCCCATTCTCATTAATCATGCCTTTGAGATGATCTAGCGATTGGAGAACCTTGAGGTGACCCTGGCCCTCGCCGCAATGGCAGAGGAAGGTAATGACTTCAGATACCAATCTTCGGGTAGTCAACCGAGGTGAAATGAGGCACATTGCCAGCGCGACAGTGACTTGGGGGTGATTGAGCGCATCGTCGGCCCCGTATTTATTGTTCATGAGAGCCTTGAGACACTTTACAATGTCGTATTCCCTGTCCAGGTCTTTTTCACTAGACGCGGCTGTAGATGCTGGAGTCGGGCCACCATCTTGCCTCCGGTTGATCTTCATCAGCACATTGGTCAAGGCTATCTGGCCCTGTGCTTCGATGAAGGTCTT
The DNA here is from genome assembly GCF_000365145.1 of Cyphellophora europaea CBS 101466. Taxonomy (NCBI): domain Eukaryota; kingdom Fungi; phylum Ascomycota; class Eurotiomycetes; order Chaetothyriales; family Cyphellophoraceae; genus Cyphellophora; species Cyphellophora europaea. Next base: position 1,980,796 of record NW_008481810.1, on the reverse strand, counting down.
CACCCAGGAGATGGGCTGCGTGCGTAAGCTGACACTCAGACTCTGGAGTTGCTTTGTGGTTATGCTATTGTCCATGATCTTCTTCACATACCACTCGGGGCTGCCCTCGAGATCCGGTCGCGCCATCGCGCCATCGACGACGCCGGTCTGGCGCGCCTGCTGGCGTCGCTTCTGCTCTCCTTGCCATTCTGTCAATTTATCTTGATGCACAAGCGTCCATTTCTTAGCTGGAGCATATGCAAGCATTTGCCGCCGAGCCTGCTCAGGTAGGTTCTGCCATCCTCTTTTGTGCATTAAGTCGATGAAGAGTTTCTCGATGTCTTCGTCATTATCGGGCTTCGGAAGGTAGAACCCCGCAGGATTGAAAGAGGTGGTCGAACTGAATGCGGCCTGCTGTTGCGAAGGCCAGCCCGACATGGTTGACATCTTGGACAATCGCGAGCCTGAGGGTGACAGTATGGAGAAGTTGTCGGTGTCATTTCTTGCGGCAACCGCGGTTCGTGACGAATTATCTGACGAGAAAATGGTCGATCCTCGTGTGGCGGAGGAGGCGCTTGACTTTATGCTTGCACCATCGAAGGACCGTCTGGGCCCGTTTGAGCTGTCGGTGGTGGATACGGAGTCGTAAACTGAATTGCCATCCCTGCTCCCGACCTTTCCCCATTGCTGGTACCTTGCACCCTTGTCACCTCCCTGACTTGATGCCATTGTAATTCCTGTGCCATGAGGCGGCGGGCGAGGGCCCGAGGGATGTGAGGCACCATTTTGTGGAGATGGGGCTTCGAATCTTGGGTACTGATGAAAGTCCGAACCCCTCGAGAAAGAGCTTGTTTGTTGAGCGGGAAGTTGGTCTTCTTGGGGGAGGAAATCTACCGACACAGGAGCACTCGAGTCGGCAGTGGAGGAGTATGGTACAGACGTGATGCTAGGCCTGAGGCCGACGTTGGCGATATCTTGATATCCTGCTGTTGACCCTCTCTTCGAATGTCCAGAAACGGTAGACCCATTGAGGCTTGGGGTTGGGGGCAGCTCATCCTTGTCCTTGTTTCGTCTGAAGAAGCCTTTGCCGGAGGATTGTCTGCCGTTTCTATCAGGCTGCGGATACGTTGGCATTATTGAGGGCGAGGTGAATGGCGCAGTGTATCGCCCTGTAGAGTCATTGAAGACCTTTGATATCAGGGATGAGGTGGAGCTGTGAGGGTGTGCAGGCCGGTGTCGATGCACCCGGGACTTGATAAGGTGACAGTCTTTGCTCTTGAAGTTTGATATGTATGTTATCCTTGCATAGGCTCCTGCTTGCCGGTTTCAGGTTTGCTTGAGGCGGGAATTCGATCGCACGTGCGGGTCAGGAGAAACAAGGCTGCGGATGCGTCGCAAACAGGTTAGGAGGTCAACAAAATCGGGATGATATCAGCAACCCTGATTCCCGCAGAGGAGGTCGAGTCTGTACTTCACAGCGGTGGAAAGGAGGGACGACACGAGGCGAGTGAAGGGTGCAGCGAGGATGCAGCGGATAGCGTAGTCGCGGTCGTCGTCCATGGGCTGCAAGCGGTGTTTGCAGCGCAGGTTGCGGTTGGCGAGGCCAGACGCCGCAATTGGGATTAGCGGCACCCCCCATAAGTGCCGACCAGGCTCTAGCGCTTGCGCTGGGGGTCCTCCTCCAGGGACCAGAGCTCGTGATCGTCGGCAGGGCTCACGAATCAGGCGTCGCACGCACCTGTTCTTCATCTCCAGGAAGCTTGATGCAAGCGCAACCATATCCACCCGAATCTCTCCTTCTTGACCATTGTACGTCCAGCATTGCATTCTTCGTTAGGAGCACGTCAAAAAGCACGTGTCGGTCGTCCAACTACCGTCCCAGACGGCGAATTTACATCGCGAGTAAAGGGCGAATAGAGACACTTTAGCGACAAGTCTCCATCCCCATACCTCCCCCTCTGCCGCGGTGCCGCCATACTCGCGCGCCATCCAATTTCGCCCTCTGCCCTCGCTACGGCCCAAACTCACCGAGGAACACCTTTTCTATCCGCCCTCTGCACCCAAACGACCTTTCGATCTCGCCATGAGGTCTTACGGTCACCAAGCATAAGCACGCCCTCGCATGTCCTTCCTGCTCCTCCGCTCCCTGCCTGGCGGCATACCACCGCACGGCGCCCCTCCAGTCCATACCGAGGCACAGGACAACACCTCGACCATGGCCAAAAAGACATCCTCAAAACCCATGCTGTTACCGGTCCTGATCCCAATAGCCATCGCATTGGGCGTATACTTGCTATTATTCCACCTGCTCATACCAACATGGCGCGCCCACCGTGAGCGCTACCGACAAGTACGTGTGGCATCTCCTCCCCTTGTTTCTACCACTGCGTGACCGCTAGAGTCAGCACTGTTCATTGCACCCGACTGCTTTTCATTGTTCCGCTGAGGGTCATGTCTAACTCCTTCTAGTATCTCCCACTTCACACTTCCTCCCAGATCTCCTCTCGCCTTCCCGCCTTCCTCCACCCCCAGACTCTCTCGCGGGGCATGCACTCCATCGTTTTACGCATCTTCTTTCCCAGCACCTGGGCCCTCAGCCGATACCAGGACCCCTCCACATCATCCCGCCCCAACGACCCCAGCAGTACCACCCACCGCCGCACCTCCACCTCTTCTTTTGACCTTGACGATGAGTCAGGCGAGGCGATGATCGGCTTCGACGTTCCCCGTGCGGACACAGATTCAGCCGCAGATCCTCGCGAGGCCAATCGCCGACGCCGTGAAAACATGGAGCGCTTTGCTGGGCGCAATATGGCCTTCGCGCGAGGCATGGCCGGTGCTGATGACGGCATCCGGGAAGGACGCAGCGCATTACATCCCGAACGCAGATTGAATCGTGAACTAGAAGCGGGTTTCATGGACGACAGCGAAGACGATGAGGAGGATGACAGCCGAGGTGTCACGGTGGGGAGGCAAAGCTTCAGTGCCAGCCGATAGCGTTGTCTCCAGGTGGATGCAGCAGGCGGCCCAAAGCCTTCGCACCAGCCAAGTAGCTATAACAATGTATTACGAAACGATGGCTTTTCGTGGGATGGTCGCACTGGTAGGCCATCCGACTTTACACCCTGTGAACGTTTGGAATGAACTAGCCCTAAAACGCCGCCATGCACCACTAGTCATGCAAAGGAGCCATTTTCAAGGACTTAATCATGACTTCGTAATGCCTCAGTACCTCTCTCCGCGCCCGGGCCTGATACAGTTGTACTGCGAATGAACATGCTGTAAGACATCCCGGCCCCAAGTGCCGCCCGGTGCTAACCACCAGGAAGCCGGGGGGGGGGGGGGGGGGGAAACTGTGCAGACATTTGTTCACCGCAAGGCCTCAGCGCTACCAGCTCACACCAAACCAAACCGTATAGCTCGTATAGCTTTGGCAGCCAACAAGTGAAGGAAAGGCAGTCCTGGAGGCTACCAAAGGCCAGTGGTAGAGAACGAGACTGGCGAAGATTCAAAGGAGGGGAGGGGGACAGAACGATGCAGTGAGGACGGGGGAAGCGAGCTTGCTAGATGTCTAACTAGCCGGCGGTTGGAGAACCTGGGCAAGACATGTGCCGCGGGAATGGTGCGATGAGGTCGCGAAGCACAAAGAGTCTAGAGGAAGTTACAACGTCAACAGCTCGAAACGATCGTAGGCAGGAAAGTCAGAGGACGCCAGAAAAGGATACGTAAGGTGAAGTTCAAAAGTCATATTTTGGATCCAACTGGATCGATCTCATCCGCCGGCCAGACAGCTTGCTCGGGTATCTATCAACAACACCCAACGGAGGTGCTTGGAGCCGCAATATCAGATGCCCGGATACCCCAAGAGTCAAGGAAACTAATATATATACAAGGTAACGGCGTGCCGTAGTATTGAAACTCGCAAGTCTCAACAAAGGATGTCCAATTTGTCACCCTTCCCAAATATCTCGACCAGAATCTCATGCATTGAGTCCGTAAGGTCTTGAAATGTCGTCCACTGATGTGTCTGTGCCTCTTGTCTCGATCTCCTCCCATCATGCTCGGATGTGACCGTTGCCAGAGGTCGGTCACCCAAATCTCTCGCTCTGTGTGTCTTGACTTTTCCCCAAAGAAATATGAGATGGTCAACATGTCTCAAGAGAGACGGGATGAAAACATTGATTGCGCCTCAAAAGCAGGAAAATTGGAAAATCGTAAGCTCATTCACTGCATGCCCGCAAAGCCATGTTGCTGAAAGAAAATCACAAGCACGAATGCCGTAAAACGAACGCCGTAAGCAATGCGTGCTGTTAGATCGTGTGTTGCAGCATCTGCGGCTGCACCAGCTGACTTGGGGTAATCATGGGTTGCGGGATGGGTTGCATGATTAAGCTCGACGGCGGGGGCATGCTCGTCGACATGGCGGGAATGATGCCTTCAGGACCCTTGATATCTTCGGGTGAAGAGAGTTCATCATCAAGAGATCCGAAATCGTTCTCCTCGTTCTCGAGATCCTCCTCGGAGGTGGGCCCCAGTGATTGACCGTCCTGGTTGGTCTCATGGGTTCTGCGGTGCCTAATGAAACAATCAGTAAGCGAGGAATGATGAGTACCAGGATGATACATACTGAGCAAGGTTGTCGGACCGCGAAAAGGCCTTATTGCAGTACCGGCAAACATACGGACGTTCTTGGGTATGTGTTCGCACGTGTCTAGCCGCCGAGAGTTAGTAAGCGCCATAAGTAATTTCCGAGCGCCGATCCCTTGCCTGCAACCCATGTGGTTGCATAACAAAGACGCGGGAGAGTAACATACCGTTTGAGATGCTCCAAACGCTTGAACAAGCGGCCACAGCTGGGGATTGGACAGGAATGTGATTTGTATGGCATGCCTAGCTCCATCATGGTAGCGCTGCGTGCTCGTCGCACAGGACCGGGACGGTCCATCCGGACGGCTGCGGAGCCTGGGAATGAGCTGTGCATATCTTCGCCAAAGCTGGGGAAGCTCTCGCCGGCGTTGCCCAGAGGGGTGCCCTGGGGATCCTCCTCAAGGCTAGCCAGGGGCGTGGTGTGGCGGGAGTATTCGTTTTCGCGATTGACAACGGAAGAAGGGTAGCTGTGCGTGAGGCCAGGAGGTGACTGCCCTTGGGACTCGTCACCCTCCGCGATTGGCAGCACAGAGTTTGACATTGACCGCCGTAGATCGCTTGGTCGCGAAGGAGCGTGGGGCTTCATCTGAGTGACTTGAGCCACAGCGTTGGCGGCCACAGCGTTCATGATCGACGATGGGATGGACGATCGCCTTCTCCGCGCCTTATAGGTAGGAGAGCCCTCGATAACGGAGTAGACGTTGGAAGGAGCGAAAGGACGGCTGGTATTGGCGTAAGTGGTGGGGCCAGACATGCTCGACGGAGGCATCTGGGACATTGGATTGTACGATGGCATGGGATGCATTTCAGGGATAGCCGAGTACAGGCCAGTGTCCTCGTTGGCGATGTAAGCCGGCTCGCTGCCTACAGGGACAGCCTGTTGTGGAGGAGTAATCGGTTCGTATGACATTCCTCGGTTGCTGTAGTCCTCGAAATGAGACGAGACAAAGGACGGAGCAGGCGAGTATTCCATATAAGCTGGCATGGAAGTGTGACGCATGTGCGTACGGTCGTAGTGGCCCATCTGAGAGTACTCGGGTTCACGATGCATCATGCCTCCAGCCATGGTGTTCTGCATTTGGCCAGGCATTGAGGTCTGGACGTACATGTTCTGGTGCTGTTGTTCAACAGATCGGGGCATTTGCTGAGGCAGCATCTGTGGTGGAGGCATCGAGTCCGCAGCACGCATGATAGGAGAAGTTGACTGAGAGTATGAGGCGGCACCCGCATTGGCAGTTGCGAAAGAAGAAGAGCTGGCTTGCTGGGCCTTGGTCAGCTGCTCAAAAAGAGACTGCGATGAGTCAAACTCGAAAGACAGCGCAGGCTCCGCAACGGCCTTGGTGGTAGCTTCCTGTCCCATCTTTTCTCTCTTCAAATCTCTCTCGAGAGCATCGAGGAACAGACGGTCGTGGGGGACGGAATACCAATAGAAGACCTTCTGCTTCTTCTGAGTGCGGATGCAGTTGTTCTTGTACAGGAAGTCGAGGAAGGGGCTCTTGGGCTCCTCAAGAGAGGCGTCAGTGCCTGATTTCAGATTCCTTAGATCGGAAAAGATGCCCTCCTCGAACTTCTTGGGGTTCTTAACAGGACGGCCAAAGGCCTGGAAGCGAAAGGACAGACATCGGACAATGTCCGTACCAGACACGTGGAAGAGGTTGTTCCATAGCACGCACGAGACGTACTCGCCGGTCGGTAGGAGGAAGCGTCGGATCAGAGACTCGGGCGACCAATCGACCGGCGCGGAGATGAGAAAGTATTTGAGGTTGTCGACCTGCTGCAGGGCGACTTGCGCATCTTGAGGCAGGCTTTGCTGTGCTTCGTTGGACAGCATGAACGTCTCTGGCTTCTGTGGTTGCGCCATGGGAGCTCCACTGGAGGGAAACATATTGACGACGGTGCAGGACTGTAGTCCTCGACGCGACGGCGGGGAGCTGCGTGTTGACGTGTAGCTTGCCGTTCAAGTTTTTCTGGATGATGATGATAGCGATGATGTCAATCTCAGATTGAGGTGAGGAGGTGGTGTAAGGCTTTCGTGTCGGATCGTGCAGACCAGCAGCTCGTTCGGCGACAGATATGTGGTGACAGCTGGTCGAGGCGAAAAGTTATCAATGATGTAAACAGGGCCCAAGTGCAATGCGGGAAACCGGTCCTCGCGACGTATCCAGACGTAGTGAAGCTCCTGTCTCAAACAGTTGAAGCGAGCGCGGGTGAAACGAGGGTGGGTATGGAGAGCAGGCTGGGCTCTCTCTGACTTAAGATTCCCAAGAGCAGTGTTTTGGGACGATGGGTGCTCTCGTGAGAATGTAAGGGACGAAGTGAACGTATGCTTGCCGGAGGGAGGGGCTCAAGCAAGGGAATACCTGCGCAGGTAAATGTATGAAGTGATGAACGGAGGGAGGAAGATGGGGGGGCAGAATAGTGTCGAAGTAAAAAGCAGGATGAAACGCGGCGCTGGGGGGGAGAAGACGGGTAGAAGAGAGCGGGCAGCGGAAGCGGCCCTAAGACTAAGAGGGGACAGGCAGGGCCCAAGGAGGAATGGACATGGACAGGCAAGCGACCCGGCCCAGGGAATCAGGGATCGCTGTTTTTCGCACTGGCAGGTCCGCTAGCACGGTGGAGTTTTGGCGACGGTACGGGTGACTACTAGCGCTAGCAGGCCCCGAGTAGCGCTGGGCCCAGCTGGAGCTGGCTCGGAGGCTTCAGTCCAAAGTGTTACAGGTCCACTTGAAACTGGCGCCGCCCTTTTTCTTCGTGCTCTCACAGCTGCGAGTCCACGGCGCCCAAGCGTGTTCATGGTAGGCATTCTTCCATCACAGCCGTAGTGGTAGGGCTTTTGTCAGAGTTTCTGGGCGCGGTGGCTCATCTGGCCGAGCATATCATCATTCTGGCCTCGCATACTGACACAGCTCGTGTCGCTACGAGAACAGCCATGGATAACCGACAGCTTACGGGGCGGTCAGACGCACAACTATCGGACCCTCGCTGATTGCCATTTACGCTTCACCCAAACCACGCATACCAATTTACTGGCCTCTATTGCATGTTGCGGATAAGGGTGAGAAGACAGGAATGCACGCTGCTAGCCAGTTGACCATGGTGATTCTATTTTAGCAACCCTACTCGGCAGCGACTCGCCCACGAGACCTCGAGTCACCGTGCGATGCCTGTCGAATGGTGAGCTAGAACGCGGATGGAAGCTGTGGCAATCCATGCTGAAACAGAGGTGGCAGGCGCCCGTGGCCAATCAAGATGCGGTGCCCAGAGGGCATGCCGTGGCCAACAACTGTCTCAAGCTCTCAGCCATCCGAAACGCTCTCCAAACTGACGCCGAGCAAGCATGTCCGTGTGTCAGATGGTGGAAATTAGCCGCCGTGTGCCTGGCAGACTCAGTGACCGCCCCAGCGTCCGCATTCCTATCAGAGATGAGATGATCCCATCTCGGTCGTCGCTGTCGACGACCAGCAGCGAATGGACCCCCAAAAGATACACCACCGTCGAGAGACGCCGCTCACTGAATGTTGATCGCGATGGCGCAAACCCGCGCGCGGGAGATTTACCGGACCCCTTTTCCCAGCATCGCATCGACAGGGATGTTAGTCAAGGCCAGATGCCAACCTAGTCGGCCAGTCAGCTAACGCAGCGTCTGCATAAGCGTGCCTAATTCTCCTCTTGCGCTAAGCTCACTGCGCGTAGATTTTGCGTCCATGTCGGCTTGTACCTTGCAGCTTCATCCGCCGCTGATCCGTGCTGATCCAATGAATACTACCTATCTTGTGGAGAGGTGAGTAACGGCTTTTCCCTCGTGAAGGAGCAATTGTGTCGCGCACTCACACCGACAACGACCGACCCACTCATCATCACTCATATCTTGTCAATCTTTATGTCAATACTAGTCGCGATGATTGCGTCTTCAATGCATGTATCAAGGTTCAATGGCACAACCCACCTGCTTTAGACTTCGGATGTCGCGACATTGTCCAGAGCGTAGAACAGTGCACGGCCGGGGAATATACCGCATCTGGCTATGGCAAACAAGGCTTAGCTCTGAGGCTCCTAGCATCGAGATACGAGGTGGTATTCGTGCTGTAGACTCTCCCTTTTGTTCTGCCAGCAGACCTTTGTGTTATTCGCTCGAGAGACACCATCACAGCAATGCACTCGATATCCACTGGGTGACCGGATGCTTGAGACTGCCAGGCACAAATACAGGTCGAGGCATTCGGTGCCGGCACAGTCACACTCTCCCTGATCGTTGATGTACGTAGAGGTCCTCACAACAAAGCCGTCCTGCCATCTCGGCACTCCACTTTTCGCCGCATTTCGTCTATTGCGAGGCGCCGCCTATCAAGCAATCCAGACCAAGAAGCTAAAGCCGACCGCCCACTGCGCTGACTACACTATACGTTTCAAGATGCCTCGCCTCGGCCGCCACTTTGCACGTTCGCCCGCTTGTTTACTCCAGTATCTGGTAGCCTGGCAGTGCTTGCTGCTCACAGCTGCAGGCGTAATTGGCCTCGAATGTTTCCGGCCTGCACGAGATGAATGCACATCACTTGCGCATCTGCAGTGTGCGTCAACCACAGCGAATTCTCCGTCCCAAACGAAACCGCATGAACGCAAGATCTGCTCGTGCTGTCCGTGCTTCTCTCCCTATCCATTCAAACCATGCTATAGACACCATGTCAACCTCGCCACGTACTTTCACGGCTAATCTCTAGCTACCCACCCCCGCACAGGTACTCTGCACGGATACCATACCGCCAATTCCGCAGTCCAAGGTGCACAACCCTCGCGTCGGCTCTTGACCGTTGCCAATTTATCGCTAACAGCATGCGTTCTGCTGCTCTAGGCTCTAGTCATTCGGTACGACCTTCGGGCGCCGTGGTCGTTCAGGTTTCAATCCGTGCAATCTCCCGCCCAAGACAACCATACCTCTTGCATCTTTTTCACTGTTTGCAAAGCCGACGGCCAGACCCACTGTCTCAGCCCAATAAATCCGCATTGGGCCATTTTCAGTAAAGCCGGCTGGTTTGTTGAACAATTCTGGATGCGCATTAGTACGCCAACGCGAGGTCCGCAGCCTGCATCGCTTCCAGGAAACCCTGCCTAGTGCCATCATGATACACGCTGTGTCGAAGACCCTGGTTCGAAGGTGTGAGGCTTATGCGTTCCGAGGAACTTGTTGTTGTCTGTGGAGTTGTAAAGCTCTACGTCAACGGCAACACCCTCCGGCTAATGCATGGCGTCCCAGAGTCCCCGGCCGGCTTGTTCTCCGACCTACCTCACCCATGACTCGCTGTCCGCCCCGCTGTGGTACCTACACAAGAACATGGCCATGCAGGGACATAGGGCAAGCACAATGGTCAAACACTTCCACCGGGACCAGCAGCCATCGCAGCGCCTCCTGGCCAACGCCCATCCGCTTGGTCGTCGTCATTGCTGACCAGGTACACGTAGCTTGTGGCGAAGGCCACCTGCCTCAAGTCGCCCAAAGCAGGGCAATGGAACATCGTCACTCGCCCGATCTGGGCGGACTGAGGCATTGCCGACATCTCGAGACAGTTCAGGAGCCACCTCACGTATGCCTAGACCTGACGACCAACAAGCCAGAGGCAAGCAGCAAGCACATTGGCCAGAGCATCATCGCCACAAGCGAAGGCAGGAGAATTCTCGCAGCGAGCGAGCCACCGGTTCCAGAAGGATTCTTTCGATCAGCAAGGTACCATGTACCGAGTCCAGAAGCCTGCATGCCCTTCTGCCCATCACGATTTTCTCCGACGGCTACCTGATGAGCGAGCAGGACCCTGCATACCTTTCACATCACGTTTGCTCAACGTCAGCGTCCCGCCTCTGAACCTGCCCAGGCCAGGCGCATCAACCGCCCTCTCCCTCTTGCCCTCCCTCGTAGCCTTCCTCTGCTTCTTCTCCAGCACGATACCGTGCTCCCTGGCCTCCTCTCTCCTCTTGCCCTCTTTCTCCTTCTTTTTGCCCTCAATACCCTTCCTGTGGGCCATGGGCATTGATTCTCGCCCACCGCTGCCCGTTCCGGCTCCCAAATCACGCATTCGCAGATCCGTAGCCCTATGCCTCTGCTTCCCCGTAGCACTGCCCACCACTGGCATGGATTGACTTCCTCGTTCGAACAGGTGCGACTCTTTGAGGAGGCGCTGCAGGTCGAGGTCGTGTTTCAGGTTGCGTGTTTCAAGTTCGTCCTCCTCTGAGCTCCCGGACTCCACTTGTCTTTGCTGCGGCACTTCCTTAGGAGGTTTCGAACTCTATCGCCAGCGACCACATCTGTCAGCGCGGGTTGCGGGTCCTTGACTTTGACGTGCACGCACAACTGCCGGACGTAGGGTAGGGTAAAGAAGGGGCGAAGAGGGGCGCTGCACTCACCATAAACGCCTTGAACTCTGTCAAGGAGCTGGGCTTGGCATGTTGTGCGGGTTCACCGCCGTGGGAGATGACCTCGACGGTGACTGGAGAGGGAGATCGTGCGTCCTCCGAATCAGAGAAGCCTGAGAACTCAGAGCCCCCGTCGCTCAGTGGCCCTCCTTCCTCCGAGGATTCTTCCGCGATTTCGGCTTTGATGTCGGACTCGGGCAGCGGCTCGAACACGCTCTCGAAATACTTGCGGAGCACATCGTTGTTGCCCTTACCGCCATCGTTACCATTGTCCTGTCTCTCCCGACGGACGACAACCGCATCTCGCTTCCTCTTTCCAATCATGGTTGCTTGAGGCTGCAGGGAATTTGCATCCAAAGGCCAGAAGAAAAGAAAACCCGGGTCGCGCAAAGCACTTCCCAGGCGGCAAATGCCAAGCTCTTCCTCCTCATTGGGTTTAGTGCCCTACAACCTTGATCCGACCGAGTTTCTGAGTTTCTGAGTTTCTTTTCGGACTTGCGAAGCCCAACGTGCAACTCTCATCCCATTGCCCCTTGCCTTTTAATGACAATAAAGAAAAAGCTCATAATCTCTTTTGTGCCACCTCACCCTTGCAGAAGCATTCCTCGATTACCTCGGAGCATCGTGAGATCCCGGCAAGGCAATTATGACAAAGTTCCGCCCCTGCATAGATTTGCACTCCGGCCAGGTGAAGCAGATCGTGGGCGGCACCCTCGGCACTGTGGCCTCGGACCTCAAGACCAATTTCGTGTCTACGCACAGCGCGGCCTACTACGCCGGCCTCTACCGTGATGCTAAGTTGACAGGGGCGCACGTTATCATGCTAGGTCCTGGGAACGAGGATGCCGCAAAGGAGGCGCTGCGCGAGTGGCCCGGCGGGTTGCAGGTGGGTGGTGGGATTAATGACCAGAATGCAGCTACGTGGATCGAGCGGGGTGCTGAAAGGGTGAGTGCTGCTGTACTTCTTCTGGGGATGGACGGTGGCATGTGATACGTGATATGTGCTGAAGGCTGATCGGATGATAGTAGGTCATTGTCACATCGTTTCTTTTTCCAGAAGGACGTTTCTCGTTAGAGCGGCTGCAAGCCGTGCTTTCTGCGTTGGGGGGCGACAAGGAGAGGCTGGTTATTGACCTTAGCTGCCGGAGGACTGGGAGCACGTGGTTCGTGGCGATGAATAAGTGGCAGACCATTACGGAGATGGAGGTGACGAAGGGTGAGTTAGGTGGTCATGCGGACCTGTTACCATGCTAACTGTCCGACAGAAAGTATCGAGTTGCTGGAGCCCTATTGCTCCGAGTTTCTGGTTCACGCCGCCGATAATGAAGGCCTTCAGCAGGGCATCGACGTTGAGCTTGTCAAGCGGCTGTCAGAGTGGTGCAGCGTTCCCGTCACCTACGCCGGCGGCGCGAGAACTGTGGCCGATCTCGATCTTGTGAAGGAAACCAGCAGCGGCAAAGTCGATCTCACAATAGGAAGCGCCCTAGATGTCTTTGGTGGTAGCGGCGCACAGTTCGATGACTGCATTGCGTGGAACGAGAAGAATGCGTAAAAGAAATTCCAACTCGCACGGTACGTGCTCTGTCTCATTCTGTGGTGACATATTGCTGCGTTGCTTGCATGATCAAAATCTGGCCAACTACGAATGGAATTGGCACTCTCTCCCTCAGTTCTCTCCCTCGTATCAGAGTCTGACCTGCCCTCCGGACCGCTTCTGAGGCCCAGCTTGCTGTTCACCCCAGCCCTTTCAGCAGGTTGCCTCGCGCTCCACTCTCCTTTCCGGGCTATGTCTTTCTCATGAAGCCCTCAATCCACTCCTCCATCGACCACATCGTCCTCCTCACGCCACACTACCCATCCTCATCCGCCACGTACCGCCCTTCCACATACTCAATCCCCGCCACCACATACTCGCACATCTCAGCCAACGCCCCAGCGAGCCTGCGTCCTCTCCTCGCCCTGCCCATCACCACCCCTGTCCGCCCCTGCACATCCTCCAACAGGTAATCCCACATCGTCTCCTGCACGTACCTCTTGATTATCCTGACCACCTCTGTCCTCGGCACGCCATCTTTCTCCCACATCACCTTCATGTCGTCGTTGTTTGGCGCCCGCTTGCTCACACACACCACGCCATCATCTCCGCCAGCTCGCCTCTCTTCTGCAGGCCTACCACGCCGCCCATGCGTGCATCTTCTTTGGCTTGCAGCTCCTACACAAAGCTTTGCGTTGCGGCGTCGGCGTGGTACGCCGCTTGGCGGCAGAGCGGGACGTAGCGGAAACCCTGGGGAGGCTTCGGCACAGGCGCGGAGGGGAGAGCGGCAATCTGCTGCCGGAGTATCTGAGGGTGTTCGTCCATGTACCCGCGTGAAGGTGTAGTGGCGTTGGGCGGCTCCGCGTTGTTTGTGTTATTTTTGTTCAGTGTCGCTTTCAAGTTTGATTCGAGGAGAAAATTCCGATGTCTACACAGTGTCGAGGCGGAGACACACCATCTTCAACCACAGTTTGTAGGGTGCGAAGTCAGAAAATCGTCCTGGAAACGAGTTCGATGCCAAACGAAAGACTAGCTCAAGTCCGTGGATAGGGCAATGTGAGAATACTTATTCACGGCAGCACAATGGACTGGCGGCAAGGTTGAAGGCAAAGTTGTGCTTTGGCGCTGTATGCAAGTGAGACCATAACAGTCAGGCTGGACCTTAGAAAGCAATGCGGCATATGTTCAGACTACCCTCTGCCTGAGTAATATGCCTGATGAAGTCCGCATTGTTTGTGTAGCAGCCAGCACTGTATCATGTCGCGAGTGAATCGCAGTCGGCGTGGTCTTTGTAGAGCAGAGCGGCATTTCAATCACAGCATTAAATGGCATTGATGCCTTCCTGGTAGAGATTACAGCTGTTCATCCGAAAGGAAGTGCTTCGGTTCAAAGTCAGCAGGTCCGGTAGCCATTCTTGACACTTGACCTCGATGTTGCAAGTCTCAGGGTAAGAAGGCGTGGAAGGAGGTTACTACACGAGCACACAGATCACCATATCAACGAACTTCATAATACAACGAGGTAATCGAATCGCCAAGTTTTCTCGTAACTGAGATGTAAGGTAAAGCAACGATCACTGGTCAGCACAACTGGAAGAATAACTCCGATCTACGCGGGGCACAAGACAAGGTTCACGGAAACACAAAGACACAGACTTATCTGAAGTGGTTGATTGGGCTACCGGTAAGCGGTGCTAATCATTTATGCTATCGAAACCATCAATCCATGGGGACGTGATGTATTGTCGTAAGTCATAAGAACCGTGAAGCCCGTCTGAAGAACATCGCGGAGCTCATCATCTCGATATCAACCGTTCTGTACTGATACATTCTCAGGATCGGTGAGGAAAGTCGGTTGATCGATTGTGATAGAAGTGCAGAGACACTTAGTGCGTAGCCTTCTGCTTGTTGCCCTCGGCGGAAGCCTCAAGAACTGTTAGCATGTTGAATGAGAGAGAACTAGAATTGACATACAGAGTTCTTGCTCTCGTCGAGCTTGTCACCAAGAGCATCCTTGGCTGCAGTGGCACGCGTGCTGGCGTCGGCGTTGCCTAAAACATTAGTAAGAATACATCTTTGGCCTGGGGTTCGAAAAGACTCACTGTCCTTGGCGACGTTCTTGTTGGCCTCCTTGGAAGCGCCGGAGGTGAGCTCGCTGGCCTTGTCACCAACGTAGTTGGCAGCATCCTTAACAGACTCCATTTCTGTGGTAGTGTGGATTGATTGGGTTTGGTTTGGTTTGAAGAGTTCAAGTCTTGGAAACTGATTCGAAAGTCGTGAGTAGTGGTATGAAGCAGAAAGAGTCTACGTGGACGGCTGATTCTTATAATTTGTGGAAGCACTCCTGCCCCTCCATTTCTTCACGCGTTTGCACATGCCCCGCGATTGTCCGCGTCCAGCCAGGCACCCGCGTGTCAGGTGGTATCGTGCAGTGACGATGCATGACGACACGGGCGATTGATCCTGCATTGAATCAATCCGTCAATGACGAGCGGCCGGGAAATGCATGCGCCTCAAGTTGCACCGCCATACAAACGTCATCTAAGGCTGACGCTAGACTTCTAGAGTAATAGCTCTCTGCGGGATTCAGATCCGAGGCGAATCAGGCGAGTTCGAGGCAACCTCGGTGCGTCGTCCCAAGGCCTCAGGCGAGTTTTCATTCTTCGCTACCAGGTTCGTGTTTGCACTCACCAGAACTGACCTGCGAACGCGTGGGATTGTTGACTGGCGCTACGATCATCGTCATGGTGATCTGTGATCTTGTTTCACATGTCACAGCCTCTCGGCTTTTGCTGTCGGAAGAGCTCGAAAGCGTCTCACGACACAGCAGACTGGGTCAACGCTACGTCAGCCTTCACTGTAGCCGAGCACGAACTTGGAACTGTGGCTAGACTCTGATGGAAATGTGACATGAGATCCACCAAAGATGCTGTCATGCAGACAAAGGAACTCTGTCTGACGCTAGAAAGACGCCTGACCATTGGTACACTTTTGAGCCAGTGTCTATCGATTTCCCTCTCGCTTATTGTTCCACGGCATGCCTCGGCTTGCATTGTCCGGTGTTGTCATGATTCGGGCCATGAGTTGTGAATCTCAAGGTCTGTCATGCATCAGTGCCACATGAATTGGTTGATGCCCATGACCCAACCACCCGCGATAACCCGAGCAGTTTTACATGCGATCAAGGGGTGTGACAGCAAAACTCGCAGTATCCGTCAGGGTCGACTAAACGGAAGTCTTCGAGGCCCCAAGTTTGCAGCTTGATATCGTCCTCTGGCTGGTAACCATTGCTCACAAGCCGGTCCCGTTCTGCTATCAAATCGTCCACCTCGATTACAAGTTCCAAGGCCTTGGTTGGCCTCCGGTATGTTCCTTCTCCTTCAACGTTTCATCACTCTCGATTTTGATAGCTGCAAGAAAGATCCTCTCCCCGAAGAAAGCATAATTGTCCTTGCGTTCCCGCATCTGAAATCCCAGAGCGTCGATGTAGAACCGAAGACACCTCTCCATGTCAGAAGGAAAAAACCCTAGGCCCAAAGAGGCCAGCATTTCG
This sequence comes from Cyphellophora europaea CBS 101466, assembly GCF_000365145.1. NCBI lineage: Eukaryota > Fungi > Ascomycota > Eurotiomycetes > Chaetothyriales > Cyphellophoraceae > Cyphellophora > Cyphellophora europaea. The sequence continues at coordinate 1,964,682 of NW_008481810.1, read as the reverse complement.
GAGATGATGTGCACTGCAATTTGAAGCCATCAGAATGCGTACACCAGTTGCAATATTGATGCTCGACAGTTGCACATACACTTGTGCTTCTAGAGGCTTAATGTTGGGGTTATGTAAGTTTCAGGTCCAGACCGATGCCTTACATAAGCGAGGCAGGCGACATGGTGTCTAACGCAAGGTACGAAGTTCACCGCTTCGACTTAGGATCATCGCCATTGTGGCTGGTGTACGGGACTAAACCCCTCGAAGCTCACCAATAGCATGTTAACAGCTGCAAGCGTGTGTCAATTCGCATGCAGCTTCCATTACTATCTCTAACAGTCAGACAGACACCTGAACTCGAGGGCACAGAGTCTCCAGATTACTACTCCGCCCTCCGCCAACACTACATTCAAGCACCAATTCCGTTCTTCTTCAGGAAATCCACCATGAATTTTCCGACAGTCTCCGTCTGCGCCTCTTCCAAGAAATGCCCACCCGTCACCAGCTCAATCTGCGCATCAGGTAGGTCGCGCTTGAAGGCCTCGGCGCCCGCCTTCACGAAAATCTCATCCTCAGCACCCCACACGGCCAATAGCGGCACCTGCGAGTCCCTCAGCCACTTTTGAAATTGAGGATACAGCGTCACGTTAGTCCTGTAATCCTTGAACAGTCCCAATTGCACCTGGATGTTGGCCGGGTGGTTCATCAACGCCCAGTCCAGCGTCCAGCTCGCCGGGTCAACAAGCTCCGGATGCGGCTCGTGCTCGGTATACTGCCATTTCGTGGCGTCAAGATTTAGTACAGCGCCCTTAATAGTGCTTTTCAATTTCTCTTCTTCGGCGGAGCCCTCTGCCGCGGCCCACAACTGGCGGAGCGGATCCCAGAACGCTCCCAGACCCTCCTCGTAGGCGTTGCCGTTCTGGCTCACGACCGCGGTGATGGCCTTGGGGCGCTGCAGGGCGAGGCGGAATCCAGTGGGGGCGCCATAGTCGAAGACATAAACGGCAAACTTCTCGATCTTGAGCGCGTCCAGGAACGAGCCCATGGTCTCGGCGATGTTTGCGAAGGTGTACTGGAAATTTAGCGACTCGGGAATCTCGGTGAAGCCAAAACCTGGTAGGTCCGGGGCGATGACTCTGTAACCGGCGAGAGCGAGGATGGGAATCAGGTTGCGGAACTGGAACGAAGAGGCTGGAAAGCCGTGCAGAAGGAGGATGACAGGGCCATCTGACGGTCCAGCGGACCGGTAGAAGACGTTGATGCTGTTGGGTAAGGATTGGTGGGCAGTGGTGACATGTGGTACGGTATTGTTGGACATGGTAGCGGTTGCTTTGATCGTGATTTTAGTGGTGTGTGAGCTGTTGTAGAAGTAAGAGCAAGGATTGGTAGTCTTTTTGTTTGGTAGATGACCTTTATCTGAGTTGGTTGTTGACGACTTCTAAATTCCTCGCAGTCGAAGCATTTATATTCATTACCCGACCGCATAGTTCAGACACGCCATCTGAATAATCAGCCCGCATCTCATACTGGAATCATCACGACAATCCTAAACTCTCTCAATTCTTCCAAATAGCTCGAGTTTTTTATCACCAACTCTGCTACCACAGCGCAGAGGTGCCCCGGGGCAAAACCACTGCTGCTTTGCCAAGTGGTCCTAAAACCAGCGAGCGCTGACGTCCAGGCTCGACGCACGCTGACACACCGTCCGCCAAAGACGCCCATTGGCCTAAGGCCCTAGGACGTCGCCGCTTTCGGCCAGCGAAGGGCTGCTGCTTTTGGCAATTGGGCAGAGGGGACAGGGTCCCGCTCGTGTAGCGGCGCGTAGCGGTAGATTTACTACTAGGTACTGTGCGTTGGTTGGAGCAGCTCATCGAGGTCACCTCGAGCGTTGTTGCCCGTTCATTCATCTGGCTCGCGTACCAGAGAAGTCAAGTCAGACTAGCCGAGCGTTCCACAGCGCCGTTAGAGCTCCCGAGAGGGGTCGGATCTGAAAATGGATCATGAGCTGTTGATTCTCTGTGGGTAGATACGGGAAGTGCATTTCTAAGAACAGGCACCGCTTTTTCATTCCTTGCGCGATCGAGACGCAAAAGACGCCATCGCTGTTTACACCAGTTGTCGCTGTGCGCCTGAGCATGCTGACCGCGCCCACTCAAGCCAGTAGCGCTTCCTTCTGAAGCGGTTCAGTCTCGTACTCGATCTCCATCCTGGGCGGCTTCTTCCTGGACTTTGGCTGAGGCTTGCCTCTCTTCCGCTTGGCACCAGCCTTCGCGTCCTCATCCTCATCCTCCTCGGAGTCATCGCTCTCGTCACTGTCCTCTTCCTCGCTCCCTTCTTCGCTGTCATCCGGGCTCTCACCTCCAAGCCAGTCATCAAAGTCTTCCATCTCCTGTTCGTCCTCGCTCTCTTCCAAGTCGCTGACATACTCCACCTCAGCCTCGCCCTCTTCGAGCTCCTCTTCATCCTCTTCGTCCTCCAAGTCTTCTCCTTTCTCTGCACGCTCCAACCCCCTCAACACCCGTTTCCATACGCCCTCCTCCACGTTGATCGGCCGCTCACCGTAAGCACCACTTCGTAATCGCTCAATAAGCTCCCTCTCGACAACCCGCTCCACCTTTGCGGCGCTCTCTGCTTTGCGCTCTCTCGTCTCCTCTCTCCTCCGCACTTTACTAGCCAGCTTCGGCACCAACTTCTCTCCCAGTCTCTCTTCCTCCTTCGCCAGCCTGCGCGTACGGATCGCCACCTGCGTCAACCGCGTAAGACGCTGTTTGCACTTGTGTGTGTAGAACTTCGGCCAGTACAGCAATTTCTCGTCGACCATTGCCAGTGCCTTCTCATAGTTTTGCGGTAAACGAATCTTCTCCCACCATTGTGACGGCAGGTGAACACGCTCTGGGGTCTTTATGTAGAGGTAGAGGGCACCAGTGGCGGGATCGGGCCGCACAGTGGCATACCGGGAGTTGGCGAGCGGACAGGATTGTCGATTGCAGAAGCCGGTGACATTATGTTCGTTACGGCAGAAGGTCTGCTCTTTCGTAGAAAGTCTGTAGGCTGGGAGTTAGCGGGACCGTTGGCTACAGAACGGGCTGGATGTTGAAGTGACTGACTTTAGTTTGAATGAGCAAAATTGCTGGTTGATGACCTGCCAAACAATCTCATCAGCAGCCATGGCTTCTGTGACGTCTGCTGCACGGAGGGATCTGGAGGTTTTTGTAGGAGAGCAGTGCGAACGAAGAGAAGCCGTGCCTACGGCTGTCACTGTCGAAACTTTTTCTCCACGCAAGACGGTCGATCACCCTTATCGATTAGAAGAGCTTGGCAAGGCTGTGATACAGCCCCGTCTTCACCTTTCCCACAGCCACTGAGGACGCGGCAATTATCCTGGCGATTTAAAAGGCAAAGAATGGTTGTGAGGGTTGGTTTAAGACGCAGATCCGGGTTCATTCAACAGGTCATGCTACAGGGATGCCGCTAAGTACATCCCAACTTCTGGAGCCGGATCACGCGAGGCAGTGGAAACGACCATGGGCAAAGTGAAGAAGCAGACCCAGACCAGCAACAAACATGGCCCTGGACGGCAAGGCCAGAATGCGATCAAGCGTCGACAACACAGCCAGGTGCTCCCTCAGAAGCAATTGCAACAGCGCAAAACTCCGAAAGTGCACCCGGTCCAGGCGAGTCAGCAACCAAAAGTCCCCTTCTCCACACGGGACAACGTGCTTCTCATCGGAGAGGGAGACTTTTCCTTTGCCCTGTCTTTGATCAAGAACTACCGCCCCGGGGCTGTAACGGCGACATGCTACGATACTGAAGCAGACCTGGTCCAGAAGTATCCCGGTGTTCACGCGACAATCTCCAAGCTGGCACCAGAAGGGTTTAATGGGGATGCCTCTCAAGCAGTCAACGAGCCAGAGGATGGAGAATCTTTCGAGGGCTTCTCGCCACCCTCTTCCCCGAACTCGGGTAGCAGCAAAGCCGCTCCAGCGCCAGCACACTCCAGGGTCCACGTCCTCTACGGCATCGATGCCACCGCCCTGAGTACCATACACCGCAAGACCCTCCGCGCCCTCGGGCCCTTTACCAAGATTGTCTTCAACTTCCCGCACGTTGGCGGACTTTCCACCGACGTCAATCGCCAAGTCCGGGCCAACCAGGAGCTCCTCGTCAAGTTCTTCGACGCCGCAAAGCCACAACTCGCCTCCCTCACGACCACCCCCTCCATCACCTCTCAGCGCCCCCCCACGACCGCCAAAAGCGACCGGTACGACACCGATGAATCCGAAGCCTCCGACGACGAAGCCACCGACTCCTCTCCGTCGACTCCAAGCCCTCAAATCCTCGTATCGCTCTTCACATCCCACCCCTACACGCTCTGGAACATCCGCGACCTAGCGCGCCACTGCGGGCTCCAGGTGCAGGAATCATTCCGCTTCCCATGGGAGGCGTATCCGGGGTACCAGCACGCGCGCACCGCGGGCGACATCACGACGGGCAAGGACCGCAGCGATGAAGGGAAGCGCAGGGGAAAATGGCGGGGTGAGGAGCGCGAGGCGCGCTGCTATGTGTTGGAAGTCAAGGGTGAGGAGGCTGGGCGTGGAACGCAGCAATGGCAACAGCGACGGCAAAAGCAGCAGCAGGGGAAGCAGCAGGCGAAGCGCAAGAGAGGAGAAGAGAGTGGTGAGGAAAGTGATTGATCAGGCACTCTATTCCAGTTAGGTAGCTACGGTAGATGGCTCGTGCTCGCTTGTATCTGTGCTCGAGCTTGTTCAAAGGTCACGCGCGCTGCACTGGACACCGATCTCTACCAATCGTAGCGTTCAAAGAACAAACAGGGACATTCCACGGTATATCATTGTCACATATAGCATTTATCGTTTCCGGGTCACTCACAGCTTGCACTCAAGCCACTATATCACAAACACATCGGGGTCCCTTTTTGAACCCTCTAGCTACTATAGCTCTGGCAGATATATATCGTACAAACACGATCAATAACTACCAAGACACACCAGCTCTCAGGGCCCATGACCACCTCCAGTGCCATCCGGCGTTCCCCTCCCCTGGCCCTGGTGCTGATCCAGCAGCAGCGTCGGCTTGATGAAGTCTTCATCCAGCTGCTTGAACCACGCCGTGTGGTCCGCCGCGGCGTTGCGGAGCATATCCCTAATACCTCCTGCCACACCGCCGCCCCCAGCACCACCACCGCCAGCCACCACACCCGCAGCACTTGGGCCGGCGCCAGTGCCGAGATCACCGTCATCCTGACCGCCGTGTGCCGCGGGTGCAGAGCGACTTCTGTCGCCCAGACTCGGCATGGGACTCATGTGCCGTGGCGCGCTCGGCGGCAGATCTAGGTCCAAGCCTTCATCGTCGGACGATGCGTTGCCGGAGTCGAGTAAGAGGCCATGCTGTGTTTCCTCTTCTCGCTGCCGCTGTGTGGTGATCTTACCCTTACTATTTTTCCTTTGCGTCCCTGCGGGACTTGTGCCCGGCCTGATTGGCGGACTGTGTCTGTTGCTGCTGCTGAAACCCCTGCTCTGACTCCCCAATCTGCCAGGACGTCTTGCAGTCCCGTTGGCGCCCTTTGGAGTCACGTGGTCATTATTGACGTGCTCCAAACCGATGTTACTGGAGTGGCGAGGATTGTGCCCAAAGGCCACGCCGTTGCGCTTGTAGTATGTGCCGCCGTTGGCGGTTTCGATGTCGAACTCGTCATCGCTGTCAATCTCCTCGACCACACCCGTGCGAATACTTAGAATCTCGAGCATACGGGCTGTGGTACCGCCAAAGATAATGACAGTCAACACAACGACGACAAGGACTGTGGCACGCAAAGCGGGGCCATTCTCGCCCGACAGACCGGCGGCGAGCGCGACGCCAACAGCTCCACGTAGTCCGGCCCAAAAGAGCATGGCTTGATAGTTATAGGGCAACTCATCCGCGACATCGGGGCGACCTTGGCGGCGGGCGCGCAGTCGAATGACAGCGTTGATGGCCTTCGACAGGGGGAAAACGGCCAACCAGCGAGCGGCGCAGATGCCGATGGTGGCGATGAGGATGAAGAGGGGTTTAAACTCGAGGTCTGTCTCGGTGAATAGTGTGAGGCCTAGGTAAATGAAGATGAAATTTTCCGACAGTTGCGCGGTGATTTGGAAGATAAATTTGGTGGTGAGCTGTGTGCGACGGGACATATTGTAGTAGGCGTAATGTTTCAAGGTGATGCCGCAGAAAAGGAGGGAGACGATGCCCGACATGTGAACGCCATTGGAGAAGAAGTAGGAGGCGTAGGCGATGAGAACGACGAGGCAGGATTCGATTTTCGGGAAACGTCGGACCAGGGTGTATTTGAGCGCCAGTGCGGTGCCGATACCAACCAGGACACCGATCAAGAGGGAGCCAAAGAAGACGAGCAGGAAGATGCCGATGGCTTCGAAGAGGGACATGATGCTCAGATTGCTGCCCGCGGCACCGCCGGGTTTGTAGCGTTGGGCGGTCTCGAAGAGGACGATGGCGATGGCGTCGTTGAGAATAGATTCGCCGAAGATGACGGTGTACAGCTTCGGCTCGACTTTATAGTGGTTGAAGATGGAAAGGATGGTAACGGGGTCGGTGGCCGAGAGGGTGGCTCCCACCGAGATAGCCTCGACAAAGGAGACAGATAGACCATCAAGGGGAATACGCGTCCACACCCACAAGATGAGACCGAGTGACATGGCAGATATGAATGTGCCAGCGAAAGCGAAGGTAAGAATACTGCCGATGTTGCGGAAGAAGTTGGCCTGTCTGTGTCAACATGCACTCTCTTGCAACCCCAGAAGCCCTACCTGGTGCAGCTCGTAGCCGGACGCAAGAATGATTGGCGGCAGGAGTAGATTGAAGAAGAATTGGTAGTCGAAACTGACGCTGTCCTGAATCGCCGTGCCTGGAGTTACTCGTATGGTCAAGCCTACCACCATGCCTGCGCTCGTCAGATGATGGTCGTTTGGGGGTGCTAGGAGGAGTCGGACCAGCAAATATGGACATGACAGTCTCATTGACAGCTTGGATCTTTTTCTGCTGCAGGATATAACTCGTGAACAGGGCCGCGATCAGCAGCATGATCAATATGAAGAGTGCCCATGACGAGAATATCTCCTTCTGTCCCGCTTCGGCCGGCTCTGCACGCGGGCGTCAGTTTGGCTACTCGAACAGGGGCAATGGTTATGGCGCACCGTCAGGGTCGATGTCGTCGTCGGCGGCACGGCCTGCGCGTATGGTCAGCATTGTCCGTTATGTGTATCATGGGGTTGAGCGTACGTAGCAGCTGGAAGGCAGACTCGGTGAATGTCGACGCCATGGTGTCAGGACGCTGGATCATACGTCGCGCAATAGGAGAGGTAGCATCGCTGACATCTGCACTGCCAGTAGTGATGCCTGCGACAGCCAAATTGAATAGTGCAGGTGGTTGTAGTTGAGAGACGCGACGAATTGTTGAACAGGTCACGTTGCATGTGCAGGCTGGGCGGGATAGCAGGTAGTTATGCTTTTGAATTTCCCGTTTCCCGCGAACACATGCAAGGCTGCCAGGCACCCGCTCACACAATCCCAGAGTCTATCGACCGAACATCTAAATTTGCGGCCTCCTTGCGGCTTAGAGCTTAATGCTGACTGCTGCGAATGGTATCTAGGCTAATACAACTCCTCCGAGTACCCTCCGCATCTCCGCATGAGGCAGGGCTGAGGAGAAGACAAACTGGAGAGTCTCCCTGGACCCCCGTCCCTTCACGTCCATTCTCCTCCACAAAGTGTCAAAGCTATAGTCGCGCACCCGCCAGCGCCCCCGCAAGATGCTTTGTCTGTGTATGAATAAAACCACAATCCCGTCTGCGCCCAAAGCATGGTGTTTGTCGTGGTCTTACATTATTCGGCCCCGCTTCCAGGCGCACTCCCATTCAGCCCCGAGTTGCCCATTGTCAATCGAAGCTTCGTGCCTCCAGATGGAGCGACCGAAGCTCGTGGCGTGCCAGCCGCAGAGCCGCCCACAGTTGACCCATCTTGTCCATTCTCCAACGCTGCAAGATTGGGTCGCTCTTGCAGCTGCTTGCTGATCTTTTCATGGCAGCTTACCTGTCAATGGTCAGTATCAAGACAACTTACATGCTAACCGCGATGTCACTTACCTCGATGGTATTAGCATCCATGAACAACATGCTCCCGTCCTCGTTGTAGGTTTTGGCGTTCTTAACCAGCAGACTAATATCATCACCGAACTCCTTCAGGCTCGTATACCGGTTCTGGTTGATCTTCTTCTCAATCATGTCCATGGCGATCGGCTCTTGGATGAAGGTGTAGTAATCGGGGTAGAGCTTCTTCGGTGGTAGCTCCAGGAACGGGCCGATGATCAGCCGCGTTGGTGGCCCGTCGTCGCTTTCGTCGTCCGACTGGGGCTCTGGATCACTATCCGGCACTTCGAGATTCTTCAGCGCCTCGAAGATTGACTTCAACGCCTTTTGTAGGGCTGCTCGGTCGCTGCCGCTGAGCATGTCCACGACCTTAGGCTGCCGACCGCGCTTGCGTTTAGCCGGTGGCGTCTCTTCGACAAGCTCTTCCTCGGCTTTGCGCTTGTTGCCACCGCTTTTGCGGCCTCGCTTCTTCGGCTGCGCTTCTTCCTCACTTTCAGGTTCTGGCTCGGGCTCGGGTTCAGGCTCGGGTGACGATCCTTCACCCGGTCCACGCTCACGCTTGGCCTTGTTGGTACGCCGCTTGTCGATGCGAGCTTGTTTCCGCGCCGCCGCCTCTGTAATTGAATCGTCCGAATCGTCCACAGCCGCCAGCCACTGCTCCTCAGTGAGTCCGTCGTCGTACCGCACCTGCGTCTTGACACGAGCACCACGACCGGCATACTCTTCCTCGGTAGCCGGCGGCTCCGGATTGTCCTCCGCCATGTAAATCTCCGGTAGCTCTGATTCTCCCATCAATCGAGGAAGAGCCTTGTCCGGTCCATAAGGATCAGCTGCGACACGCTCCTTGTCCATTTGTTGGAAGAGTGCCATCTCCTCGTCTGAACGCGCCATGACCATGTTGAGATCGTCGTCTTCCATCTCCTCCTGTTCACCGGCTTGGTCCGCTGCCTCGGCCGCTTCGAGCAGTGTCTTGAGGAACGTGTCTCGCTCTTCAGCAGTCGACTTGTTGTCGAACTTACCTGCTTGAATAACCTTGCCATCCATGTCAAGCTTGAATTGGGCAGCCTCCAGAATTTTCTCTTCGACAGAGTTGGAGCTGATCAGTCGCAGAATGCGCACTTCGTTCTTTTGACCGATTCGGTGGGCACGATCCTGCGCCTGCAGATCTTGATGAGGATTCCAGTCCGAGTCGTAGATGATGACTGTGTCGGCAGTCTGAAGGTTGAGGCCCAAACCACCAGCTCTCGTAGATAGTAAGAATATGTCATAAGGCGAACCCGGCGCGTTGAACAGCCTGAGGAGCTCACTACGATCCTCAGACTTTGTCCCACCGTCAAGTCGGAGGTACTGAAATCCTCGCAACCGCAAGAAGTCCTCCATGATGTTCATAATTTGTGTCATCTGGAAGAACATCAAAATGCGATGTCCCGTGGCTTTGAACTTTGGAAGCACACGATCCAGAAGTTCAAACTTGCCGGCAGTACGCCAGATGGAGTCATTGGTAGCCTTTGTGGGGTTCATCTGATCTTCCACAGGCTCGAAGACGTATGGATGGTTGCACAGCTTTCGTAATTGCATCATCATGTTGCTCAATCCGCGCATACTTGTCTTGCCACCCTTGCCATCTGCAACAGCGAGCTTGTTGTGATGGAAAAGCTGCAGGTAGAGTTTGGATTGAAGTGCGGAGAAACGACACTTGACGACACGCTCTTGCTTGTCCGGCAAGTCCTTCTCAACGTCCTTCTTGAGTCGACGGAGTAGGAAAGGCCGCAGCACCTTGTGGAGGCGACGAATAACCAACAGTGATTCTTCTTCTGATAATTCCATCTTGTCTTGTCCGCCTGTGTTGGCGAAAGGCGTGTTGAACCACTCATCGAAAGACTTCACCGACTTGAAAATGGTTGGCAGCACAAAGTTGAGCAAAGCCCACAGTTCTGGCAGGTTGTTTTGGAGTGGGGTACCGGTCAAAATCAGACGGTACTTGGTCGTGTAGTACTGTGTAAGAGTGCTGCTGAGCTTTGACTGTGCGTTCTTCATACGATGACCTTCGTCGACGATCATGTGGACCCATCGAATTTTGCTGAGAATCGGTCGGTCTTTTATGATGTATTCATAGGTGGTGAGGAGGACTTGGAAGCCACCCTGGCGAATCCGCATTTGCTGGGCTTTTCGACTGGTCGGAGGTCCTTTGTAAACAATCCGATTGATTGACGGCGCCCACTTCTCAAATTCCAGGTTCCAATTCGTGAGCGTACTGAGCGGCACAATGACCAGGAACGGACCGGGGCTGTTCTTCTTCTCGATCAGATGAGTGATCAAAGAGATGGTTTGGATCGTCTTGCCCAAGCCCATTTCATCGGCTAGAATACCGTTGAGGTTGTTGTTGTAGAGCGAAATCATCCATTGGAGACCCTTGATTTGATACTCTTTCAGGGTTCCACCAACCAATATCGAGGGCTGGATATTGACCTCCTCCTTGATTCTATGAGCTACCGCATAGTAATCAACCTTACTCTCGCCGTCTTCATCATCACTGCCGACTTCTTCTTCGGACATGTCATGATCGTCACCCCAACGCTCGGCCGTTTTCCGCTGCTGTTGGCGCACGGATGCAGCCAGCTGCTTCAAGAAACCATCGGTTTGCTTGAGTAGATGACTGATGCGAGAGTCCTTGGCTTGACCGAGGAGCTTAAGGTACGTTTCTTCATCGTTGGCCTTCAAAGCCTGCAGACGCTGCTTGGCAGTACGTTCGATACGTTTCTGCTCTTCCTTCTCCATGAATTGATGCTGAGCAGTCATCATCTTGCCCAATTTCTGGAAGCGAGCACGCTGTTGAGCAGCGTTATTGCGAATGTCTTGGCCATGATCAAGGATGGCCTTGAGGTGGTTTGATTGCCGAGTCTTCTCCTTATTCTCCCGGGCATCCCTCTGTTGCTTCTCAAGTTTCTCGGTGATTTTGGCCTCCCTCAACGACTGCTTCTTCATGCGTCGGTGCATTGCTCTGTTAGCAGTCATGGCCAGGTTATCGTAGCTAAAAAGCTCTTGTTGGATTTCGCGCCTAAAATCTCGCTGCTTCTGCAGGAGAGACAGCTTCTTGTATTCGATGAGTGCTTTGAGCTTGAGTGAGTCATTGTCCGTGGCTTCCGCCGAACTTTTAGCATCCCATGACGCTAGATTGACAGGTAGTGCTGATAGCTCAGCTTGGCGGGCACGAACTCTGTTGTAAATGCTTCGCTCCTGATCCTCGCGCGCGGCTTCGGGATCAACACCAAGTGGTAAAAGACTCGGAATGCGCTGGCGCTTAGCTCTCAGGGAATGGTCGGCAAAGCTGATGTACTTGCTCAGAAGCTCGAACGGCGAGTCGTAGGTCTCAAAGAACGCCTTGTCCAGAAGGATTTCCCCATCCGCGGTCTCTTTCGATTCGCTCGCGTCGTCTAGTGTCTTGCTCGCGGCTACAAGCGCATCTGATGTAGCCTGAACAGCCTGTTTCTGTGACGGAAATAGCTGCTGTTGTAGTTTGCCAGGCAGGACTAGGTTCTTCGACAACATCTTGAACGCGTAGATCTGAGTCCTCAGTAAACTCAGCTGCTCCGAACTGAAGCTCCCATTGGCTTGCGTTGCGACACGTTGCACAGCACCTGCTGCGCCGGAAGGTTGCGCGCCGTTACCAGCCGAGGAGGGCGCGGAGCCGGGGCTGGCGGCATTGACAGGGTTGAAAGTATCAGCTGGGACGTTGGTATTTCCATTCTTGACAGCGCCGTTCGTCGCGCCATTGACTTGGGGTTTTTGTTGACCCTGCTGTTGTTGCTGTTGGGATTGATGGGCTTGCTGCTGCTGCATCTGCTGCTGCTTTTGGGCTTGCAGTGCCTGCTGGTACTTCTGCCGCTGCTGCACCGCAGTGAGAAACTGTCGGGCTTTGAGGAACTCGGGATCTGATTCTGAGACATTCGAAGCTTTCATGCGTTGGAATTTCTAGATCGATGTTAGCAGATCTGATCGATGGACTAGCGCTATCGCATAGGCGATATGGAGGTACGTGTATATGGGCGACATACTTGGTAGACCTCTTGTATCTGTTGTGGAGTCACATTGGGAGGTAGTGGTGGAAGCCCAGCCTGCATGGCGGGCGCAGATTGCACCGATGCCATGGTAGAGAAGTGGAAGGGCGGAAGGGATCGCGATTATTGCGGGTCGTTTTGCATATGGATGATATTTGCCCGGCTTCTACACCGAGTACTGCCTGGCTTCCGTTGATTTTCGATGGTCGTGACTTGCGACGCGGGTTGCTGGGCTTGCTGTGATGGCCCCAGTGACTTGGCGCACCTCGTCGATGCGTAAAGCTGAGAAGGAGAGTGGCAGGCAAAACCTGGAGGAGGCACCGAAGGAATTGACGCAGGCGCTCAGACGCACTATTGCGGAGTTGAGGGAACCAGCGGTGGTTGATAGCGATGGAAAAAGGTGATCGCGACGCGTTGTCGATACGTTCTCAATGGAGACCCCTCGCTTTCGCAGACACGCTCCGATCACTCAAGCGTCTGGCGAGGAGTCAGTCAGACGGCAAAGAAGAAAAACGCTAAACTGTTTTTAGATTAGGCCTTGGCAATCAAACCTCACCAGTTCACGGTAGTCTTTGCACTGAAGATTCGACTACGCAGCATCCTAGATCAGATCGTACAGTGCGGGAGCGCGGCACTTTCGAAGCCGCTGAGCTCGTCTAGACACTATTCGTCATCACCTTCCATCGATTTGAAAATGGCACTTACTAGTCTTGGCAAAACCTCACCCGTCCGGTCTGGAGGCCGGTGTTCACCAGATAGGCGGCACGGGCCCGTAAGGAGGCAGTAGTAGTACACATACAAGACGCTAATACCGCACCGTATCATTGATGAGGCTGGAACATAGCACGGAATCAGTGCTAGGAATACTGAGTCTGCATGGGTCTATCCTGTTGCCGTTCCTATTGGTACCCAACCCCTCGCTTGCTAATGGAGGCGAAAACCTGCCCTTGCTGTAAGAACAGCCCGAAACACTAGAGCCGGACTCCCCGAGTCGTTTCCAGCATGATTGTCACTGAACCGATGAATCCAAAAGGAGTGCCTGCGATCTCTAGTAAATAACACTTGCTCTCTTCTGAGGAATGGGCGGAGGCGGTTTCTTGGATCGGCTGGGGGGCGGTGGTGGCGGAGCACGTCGGCCTGTTAAAGGAGCAGCAGAGCTACTGGCGTTGGACGTTGCAGGACTGCTGGCACGGTCCCCATACGACTGATCTGGGGACGAGTCATCCGCAAATACATCTTGATCCTGATGGTTCCGCAGGTTCGAGCGAGCAGTTTTTATCATCAGAGAGTCGCTAGGAACACGGGATAACGGAGCAGACCCGGCAGGCGAAAGATCCCTTCTCGGTTGAGCTGGGACGTCGTACGTTGTGGATCTACCAATTGCGGGACGGGCTGCGCTGTTCGAGACCATTCGGCTGGTGTTTGACCTGATTGTAGGTCGGATCTCGGGAACTGGTTCGGGTTCTGGTTCAGGTTGCGTATAAGAGCGGAGTGTGCTAGAGCGCGACCGAGGGTTTGGTCTACCGCCGCGGCTCGGTAGTTGTGTGCTAGGTGCGTTAGTTGAGTTTAGAAGAATATTGGCATGGCATACCTTGCAGGCCAGTCAGCCTGGAGTTGGAGTAGTGCCTGGCGGCACTTCTCGTGGTACTCGAGTTGTGCTTCGAGAAACAACCCCATATCCGCGACACACTGCGGGTCGTTATCACGAACATCTTCCATGCGCCGATGGACATCGTCCTCCGCTTCTTCGTACTTGGCCTTCTGAGACCGGAGCTCTTCTTCCACGCGGAAATCCTCCTTCTTAGCCTTCTGCATCTTGGCTAGGGTTGTATCGTAGGCCAATCTCCTTTGCTCTAGCTTCTTGCGAGCGGCTTGGAATTCCTTCATCTGGACTAACGATCTTTCGAGAGATTCGAGCCACGTAGCACTTGCGGATTCAATGTAAGTCTCCTGCGTTCGCGCCAGCCGCTCTTCAGTCCTGCCCATAACTGCTTATGGTTAGTCCTGCCTCAGCGGCGGAAGGAAGATTTCCTTACGGCTCAAGCATTGCCCGAATTCAGAGTCTGACTCAAAGTCAGAACCATGCGTGATCATGGTTCCCCCCATGTGGGCAATGGGTAGGATCTTCTCCTTGGGTTCAAGCTCAGAGCGCTTGGAGATGGCTTTGACGTAGGCATTTGTGGACTTTTGCATCTTATCAAGACCTGTTGCTATGGTTAGTCCACACCATAGAAGACGGAGAGCGTGGCATACCAGTCTGTCGAAGTTCCATCTCAACTTCGAGCGCTTTGAAGTCATTTGACTTCTCCGTCTTGATCTCCCCACCCATGCGCTCGTTCGTCCATTGCTTGAAGCGATCGAATTTCTTGTTCATATTCATCTTGACTAAATTATCGTACTCGCAGTACGGTATGGGTAGATAAAGGAGGCACAAGCTCTTGCTGAGTTGCAAGAAGATTTAGGTTGAGCGATCAAGCGCAGGTAGGGGTGAGTCGTGGAGGAATGCGGATCTGTCGCGCACAAGTGACAAAGACCGCAGTTGGATGTGCGCCTGTCGGGAAGAGATACCGATCGACAATGAATGAAGGAGAATATGCCGTGTTGCAATGAGACAAGTCTGCTGCACTGCACGTCGTGAGATTCGTAAATCAACTCAATTAAGAGCAGGAAAGAATGTTAACAGAAGCTGCGATGCGCGCCGTGGCGTCCCAGTTCTAATCGCAGCAAGCTGACGTGGTATGTTTCACAGCGATCAAGCGAATGCGGCGCGGAGAAGGAGGGGATCTCATGAGCCATTCAACAAGTTCGAGACCCCTGACTACAAAACACCCCTCCCCTCAGGGTCGTTAGTCGCCCCAAGGAGACGCCACGATAACGCTAATTCGACCCCCAGAACACATGGCAAGGCCAACTAATTTCGGGCATTATTTCATTTAAGCAAATGCTCGACCACCTATTACCACCTTAGAAGCGGAGGGTGGTATGCGAGTTGTGTCTCTGGGCGACACGGCCACCACGCGCAATAGGAGGAGTGTTTGCGTTGCCGCCCGAAGCCGGTCGTGCCATCTCGCTGTCGTCCAAGACCCACGAGTTTTCGGGCAGTTTTGGAGGCCCGGCATCCTATTGCGGCTTGCGGCTTTTGGCTTTCAGGCCTCAAGACATGCCTGTTTACGGCTTGACTTCCCGAAGCTTCATATAGATCCCGTGGTGATCCGTCAGTGGTGGACGTGGGGTTTAGTAGGTAGTAGATGGGCATACAGTGGAACCAGAGAATGGCATGAGAGAGAATAGCATTGAGAATTTCATTTGATTTTGGCTTCCGTGATGAAGCCACCACTGATCTCGCTGTGCAACACGATCGCTTCTTCAGAGGTGATGACGCCTCTCGTTGAGTTCACGTCGTTACACTCCACGCGCCTCCACGCCAGTTCAGATTTCGGCAAAGAGCCTGCAACCTCTCTCGCCCTGATCGTCAATGCGCACAATGACTTCCTTCTTTCATGAAACCTCTCAGTCCTTCGTCTTCTGGGTACCACGGAGCAGACCAGTTCTGCGAGCAGCAATGAGACCAGCCTTTTGACCTTGGGCAGCGTATCTTGAGATGGTAGAAGCTTTACCGATATGCTGGTGGTTACCACCACCGTGAGGATGATCGACAGGGTTCATAGCAACACCACGAGTCTTGGGCCAGGAGTTGCGCTTGACCGCAAACTTGTGCTTTGCTCTCGAAGCCTCTGTTGGATTGTTAGCGTTATTCGCATATCTTGAATGGATTAAGACATACTGAGCATTGGCTTGTCTGTACGGCCGCCACCAGCAACAATGCCAATCATACCACGAGCAGAGCTGAGAACGACCTTCTTAGCACCGGAAGGCAGCTTGACGCGAGTCTTGCCCTCGTCGGGGTTGTGGCCAATGACGGTGACATAGTTGCCAGATGTTCTGCCGAGCGCACCACGGTCTCCAGTCTTCTCTTCAACGTTGGTGACAACGGTACCTTCCGGGACGGCACCAAGAGGCAGGACGTTGCCGACTGTCAGGTTCGCATTCTTGCCGGCGTAGATGAATTGGCCAGTGTACATGCCCTCGTTGGCAATGAAGACCTCATTTCGGTCCTTGAACTTGTATGGGCTTCGGAAGCTGACCTTCGCGAGAGGAGCGCCACGGCCGGGGTCGTGGATGATTTCCTTGACTACACCGCGAACGTAGCCATGTCGTTCGGAGAAGTCGAGTTGTCTGAACTTTGCAGGAGCCTTGTTCAGGCGGGTGTTGGCCGCTGTTCATTGTTAGCGAATGTTATTGGAGTCGACAGGCTGGTGGGAGGCATACTGAAGATGGAGCCGCGGCCCTTACGCTGATTCCGGATGACTCTACCCATTGTGCGATAGAGCCAAACAAGAATTCAAGAAGTTGTGGGAAGGTGGGAGTCGGCTGAAGTCGTGGTGTTGGAACGCAGCACGACTATTTTTGCAAAGTTGTGGGAAAGTCTTGGCGTTGCGGCAGCGCCAAGACCGTTCAGGCTGCAGTTTAGCCTTGCTTGGACTTCACTTTGTTGCATCCTTTATTTCGTACCATGTCAATCCCTCGCCCGTTCGAGGTCACTTTCCAAAATCAATACACTTATGCAGTAGGTTGCAGTGAGAGTGATAGGACTGTCGCCGGTCCAGCGCGGTCCCTAGTAAGTACATGAGATCCTGAGCTCGACCGAAGCATCTAGAGCTCAACGCCTCCCATTCCGGGCACCAAATTCCTTGTGAAGTCGTCAAGCACCAATTTTGACGTTACGAGCATGGTTCGTGGACGTGGAGAGTGTTGCGCTGCGAAGATCTGCACTCGTCTGGGGCTTCGCCATGCGTTCCAGACCATCAGCGTTTGAGACAACAAACTCGAAACCCACGTTACAAAGCAATATGCAATGGTATGGGTGGTCCAGCTGTCTGACGGATTTGATATCCAGAACAGCGTCTGCGTTCCGACCCTGTAATAGCTATGTGTCTGGTGCCTATTTACAACCGGAAACACCCTCGCCACAGAATATTGCAGCAGAACGCTAGCACATCATTGCGCACACACCGTTGATATGCGGGTGTCCCGCATTAATACTTTCACTGAGGTTTCGTGTCTGAGTACTGACAGATCTCTCTGCCGGTGATCAACGAAAATTAGGAGTTGGCTCCCTGGATTCACAGCAGAAGCATTTGGGTATTATCTGCTGTGAGTTCCGGGAGCACAGCTGTCAATATTGCCGGCCCTTGCTGTGAGTCCAGGGGGCTCGCCTTTAACTTTTCAGGCCCCTGGTGCCCCTGCAGCCCGCTCGAAGCTACAAGATATCGAGATTAGCGTTCAGTGCAGCGCAAGATGGACAGAAAATGACGATTTTCAAGATCGATCTTCCAGAGTTGCACAGGCCAAATGTTAGCGGGGGATTTGGTGGAATTCGCCAGAGGGAGAACTAGTTCCCTTGGGCTTGGCATATTCTAAGTCGCAGCTTTCTCCAATCGGCACGCAGTGCTCAGCGACCAACAGTTGGAATGCGTACGTGAAATTTGCACAAGGTTTACATGATGGTGCATGGAGAAGGGTGCTCTGGCGGTTCATGGTCGCTGGCCCTGCACAGAGGCAGCTGGAACGACCGGCGCAAGGCAGTAGAAAGCGCGTTCGAGAGTCCAACTACGCGTCAAATCGCGGTCCATGCCAAGTTATACAGTTTTAGCTCCAATCATAATCGCTTGCCAACCTCCAGCACTGCTGCGGCCCTTCTTGTGCAAGCGCTCCTTCCATCCAAGTCTCAACTTGCCTTCCACACCCACCAAATGGCTGACTCTGACTCTTCATCCTTGTCATCGGCGCCCAGCACCGATGACGAGGCTATGGAATTGAAGATGTCGAAGCCGACAGGACTCGACCGGTATTTCAAACCGGCACCCAAGACCAAAGAGACCACTCCTGAGCCTCCTCGTCGCGCACCGTCCCCCCCTCACGAATACACCTTGATCGACAATGAGACGATTGCATTCCTTGTCATGTTCAGGAGCCGCTTTGGCGACGCGTTTCCTAAGTCGCTACCGCATTACGGACCACAGGATATCGAGCGGGGTGTTGCCGGAGAACTACCTGATGAGAGCGTCGAGAAATATCTATGCGCGTTACTAGGTCTGGTCTTGAACAGAAAGAAGGATGTCGAGTAGGCAACTTCACGCTGGAGACCTGTTATCAATCGCTGACTACATTACAGGAGAGGACACTACAACAGAGCGCTCGAAGATGCAATCTCCACGAACAAAGCCCAATGGCCTGCTGTCTGGAAGGAAGAAAACCCTTTGCGCGGCAACAAGTCTTTCCACAATATGACCGCGGAAGAGCGGGTGAGTGTTCCTACAACTGTGCAGCATATATTTGTCTGACAAACTCTCAAGCTCAATCTCTTACGCGCCCTCGTCCTGTGGTCCCTCAACCAGTCCGAAGGTGTGCAAGCGATACTGAAAGAATCCTACAAACAAACCCGTCGGGACGATGACAAGAACCAACCTCGGAGCGTCCAACCCTGGTTCACAGACTCCTACCGCCGCCGTTTCTGGCTGATCGAGGGTCAAGAAGATTCGCACTTCCGAGTCTACCGCGAGAACGACGGTAAGACATCCAAGACCAATACGTGGTTCAGTGTGGCGGGTTCTATTGAGGATGTTGCCTCGCTTGCAGACAAATTCGCCGAGGAGGGCACGTCAAATGCTAGGATGAACGCAGACAAACTCAGAGCCGCGATCCCCCGCTTCGAGCAGGGTGATGAGGTAAACATGCTTCGGACCTTCTCGCGGAAGTTGCTAACACATGCAGAAACGCAAGCGTCGCGACTATCGACAGCAGCGGAAAGCCGCCTGGGCGCGACCTGCCCCTGGCTTTTCTCTCTACGAAGGTCGCACTCGTGGCAAACGTGCTAGATACACTTTCGACGAAGAAGATGAATTTATCTCCGACGGAACACGACGGTCTACGCGCAATGCTTCACCCATCGACGCAGGGCCTGTTGTAACTGCCAGTGGGCGGCAGGTGAAATCGCGTGTTGGTGGTATGTATGGTGAGAGTTTGTCAGCCGATCAGAGGAAGGAACACGACTACAACTCCGGAATTGGTGAACCAGAAGGAGAGGAGAGCGAGGACGGCATGCCCGCTTCCGCACCAACAGGCCGACCGCATAGGGCCGCTCGGCCAGCACAGAGGTCTAACAAAGTTCCCGAGCGGACCACCAACGGCGATGACATGGATACCGATAGCGACGAACAACAGAGCGAAGGCGAAGAGTGGAGCGGCGACGAGGATGAAGTCGATGACGAGGAATCCGAAGGCGAGATGAGTGGAGATGATGACATTGGCGAGGATGAAGTGAGCGTCGATGAAGGTGACATGCAGAAAAGCTTGGTGGTGCAACTGCGATATAGACCACGGAAAACGCCGGTCCCACCAAGTAGTCGTGCAAGGACGCCATTGGGGACTACTTCTAATGTGGGTGTTGAGATGCCGATGGTAAATGGATTCGGAGGGCAGGAAACCCGAGCGGAAGGGCCGAGTATTGCTGAGAACGAGCAAGTTCGAGAGCAGTCCGTCCAGATTCCGGCTGATCCGCAACAGCATCTCGAGCAGCTACCCGCTCAGGAGCTGGCGCTGGATCCACAGGCAAACGACGAACAGAACACGAGCGGCATGCGACAAACGCAGAGTACCTCAATTCCTGGCCATCAGTCTGAGGGCGCACGGGTCAATGGACTGCCACAGCCGCAGCCACAGCAGCCACGTCCATTTCAGCCTTCGGAACTTACCAGCGATACAACGAGACCCCATGCCCCTGCGACCGGCTTGCCCGACCTGTTGACCAGCACCCCAAAAGCTGTGTCCGATGCCCCCCAACATCAGCAACAGTATCAGCCGCAACCACATGCTATGGACGTGTCTTGAAAGCAGCGGGATCTGGCCAGCGTCCATCAAGACGCAGGCAAGCAGTGGTGGGACTGTCAAACAGGATCCCGAATCGTATGACGATAATATGTCGTGTAAAAGGACATGAAACGAAGCGATGGCTATAGACGGCTTCGCGGGAGGGGGGAGCTGCTTCAACCTTGCCGCTCTGTAGCACTACAGACTGAGTCCTTAGACACGAAAGCACTTGCTATGTTGTATATGACAGTGGCAGAATAATGAAGAGCACGCAGGAGATTGTTTGGGTTTCCTCGTGGCAAGCTTCTGTTCTGACTTGCATTTCAACGTGAAATTGATTTACGCTTTGACGAGGCCTTCGTCAATGTGGCATCTAGTGTTGATAGTATCGACAAAGTGCCCTTGAGGGGCTCTTCAAACTACCCAGCACGCCATCAGTGGGCTATTTTTACCTTCAACCCGGTAGACAGGGATGACAGTTTGATCAAGACCACCGTAGTAACGCTAGTCGACCACCGCAGCATGCTGCGCAATTCAATCCCAGGACAATGTAGCCCACCATATCTGCTCTCAGCTATGACATGACCAATCCATCTGCCAGTTATCGGAGGATGTAGGCGGGCACCAGGTGAAGCCATGGCAGGTGGTTGCCATCGAGGTATCCCACCTTGTTCGCATGCTTAAATCCTTGGTGGCAGATCTTTTGTTGAATTAGCTGCTAGACTTCCGTCACGCTTGTCTTTGAATCGAACCTTGACCGAAGTAATGGCGGACGATATCGGATGTCGAGCAGGGAGAGCAAGCGTCTCTAGGAAAGGGAGTCATTTTCGGTGGTAGTGGGATCGGACCATATGCCTCCTTCGAGTTTCCGCTTACTGATTGGACGGCCATGTTGTAGTCTGTACCACTCGTCGCGCCGGCCTTTCAATCGTTTTCAATCATGGTCATTTTTATGAGATGACCCTCTGCTCCAACACCCTCAGTCGCCAAGGGAGGTACCAAAGCGGTCGACGTAAAAGTCCTCTGCGCCTTTGGCGAACTCGGCTTTCCCATTCTTCAGCTTCGGCACCTTCCAATTATTCACACCCCACCACCACTTCCGTACCTTCGCGCCAATGCTCTCGCCCTGGAACTTTGCACCCCGGTTCCAATGTCGCCATCCAAAGAGCACAAAGTTCCACAATGTGCCTTGGAGCAGTGGCAGCAATATTTGATCGCGTATCGTAATGATGGCTACTTGTGTTTTGGTCTCGGCGTTTTCTATGGACGCGAGGTAGGACTGCTCGAAGCGCATGTCAGGGAGAGGCGGGAAAGCCTTCTGGCGTGAGCGCGGCGTAGGGCGGACAATGTCGCTTGGAATAGTGGAGGCATCGTCTTCGGCGTCTGATAGATCGGGAGAGTGGACGTCGGCCGGGACCAGGTCTGAGGCGGCAGTGGAGGGATTTACATCATGCGTTGGCGACGGATTGCGTACGATGTGGGCGGCTTGAATGGTGGAAGCAAGCTCGGCGGCTGGATTCGAAGCCATCGCGGAGAGTCTAGGTTGGTAGCCGTTGATGTGGCAGGGACCTAGAGCTCGAGAGAGGTCTTTAGCACTTGAGGCGTAGACTTTGTACGGTTTCCGGCGAGGGTCGTATGATGTCGAGAAGAACTTGATAAGACGTGCGTGACTTGAGGTAGGCAATGATCCCTGGGTGGCCGATGTAGATGGTGGGTGAGGTGCTGGACTGCAGCGTCGTCGGAATAGAATGGGAACTCGGAGTGCATCCAGCACGAAAAGTCCCTATTGCGGCCCCACAATTTGACGTTCTCCAATGCCCCTCCATCAGACATGCCGACATTGTAAAGATTTCTTTTCCGGGTCAAGACCGCCAAACATCTTACTGACCTGGTCTTTTTTCATTCCACTACAGCAACAAAGCATCAAACTTCAAAAAACCCAACGAGAATAGCACCCAAGATGGCCGGCAAATCTTTCAAGCTACTCTGTCTGGAGAACCCTCTCCTCGACATCCAGGGTCAAGGGTACATCCTCCTCTCTCCACTTTCTTATAGCTGTCCCTAACTCGAAACAAAGTGATCAAGCGATGCTTGAGGAATATGGACTCAAACTCGACGATACGTTGTTGGTCGACGCTGAGAAAGAGCCCGAGAAGATGGGACTTTACGACGACTTGATCAAGAACCGCAATGCCAAGCTGATCCCTGGTGGCGCAGCCCAGAATACTGCCCGTGGGGCCCAGTATATGCTTGGACCGGACTCGGTGTGGTACATTGGTTCTGTTGGTGATGACGAATACAGCAAGTTGCTGCGCGAGAAATGCGCAGAACAAGGTACGTCCCTGACTAAAACCGAATACGATTTCACTGCCTGCTGCTTCCTGGCTGTCTTCACCAACACGTCCAGCTCATCTTCCGATGTCTCTAAGACTAACACTCGACAGGCCTGCACGTCGAATACCACGTCGACAGCGCCCCTACCGGCAAATGCGGTGTCGTGATCACCGACCACCACCGGACGATGCTGACGCACCTCGCGGCCGCCAACAACTACAAACTCACCCATCTACAGCAACCCTCCATCTGGTCCCTCGTCACCTCCACCCCAGTCTACTATGTTGGCGGCTACCACCTCACGGTGTGCCCACCCGCGGCCATGGCCCTCGCCACGCACGCCGCCGAGACCAACAAGACCTTCATGCTCTCGCTGTCCGCCGGCTTCATCCCGCAATTCTTCAAGGACCCGCTCTCCGAAATACTGCCGTACTGCGACTACGTCTTCGGCAACGAGAACGAGGCCACCACCTGGGCGGAGAACAACGGCTTCGAGAGCGTCAAGGACAACATCCCCGAGGCGGCCAAGGCGCTGGCTGGGACGGAAAAAGTCAATGCGAAGCGACCCCGTGTCGTCATCATCACGCAGGGGACGGATCCGACCATCGTGGCCGTCAAAGAGGATGGCAAGGAGGCGCAGGTCCAGGAGTATCCCGTGGCGGCGATTGACGGGAAAGACATTGTGGATACGAACGGCGCTGGTGATGCGTTTGCGGGAGGCTTCTGCGCCGGTATTGTGGAGGGCAAGAGCCTCGAGGAGAGCATTGCCCAAGGCCACTGGTTGGCCAGGCTGGGCTTGAAGGAATTGGGACCCTCGTATGTGCTGCTCTATCCCTTTTCGTTTGTCAGGTCGTTCGCACACCGCAGTGCGATGCGGTTTGAGTACAGGATTCCTCCTATGGACGCTGTCGCAGACCAATTCGCCCGTTCTCTCCCATTCTCGCACTTCACTATCGCTCTCCCCACCTCCCAGATACATCCCCCAGCGTCACCGATTCCAGGCTGATCATCCACTTCCAGGTACCCATACCCCAAACAGACCTACGGCGCCTGATCAACCAACACATTCCTAGCAGCAGGGTGAAGGAATGGACCGCCCCCATGATAAGCATCATCTCGGCGTTTTTGAGGGTCCAAAAGTGCATGGTCTTGTTTCAACAAAAAGACCTTTCGGCAAGCGGCAGGCATGTGTGACGATACGACATGATACCCCCCAACGGTGTCCTCCACGACACTATAGAATCAGCAGGGCTGGTGAATAGCCTTGCGCCATAGAGCAGACACTCAAATTGTGACACAGGGTGCAGTTGATAGATAGAGCCTACCAATCTACTTCTCTTCATCGTCCCTAGCCTGGCTGCCCACTCCTCGGTGCCTTTGCCATCTTTGGCCTCGAATCCCCAATAGCTCCAAATTTGGACGGGCTGTGCGCCTTCCTGACGACAAAGTCAGAGGCGGCAGCTGAGGCAGAGAGGGGCGATGGCCACTGATCTTGCTGCAGCGATGCTCGAGAGCGATCCTGAGCAAACGTATAAAATCCAGTAGGCGTACTTGAAACTCCTGAAGGTTCCAGAGACATGATGGGCGAAGACCGCGCCTCAATTGCTTTCTGTCGCTTGGTGATGTCGTCCTGGAAGCTGGCGCTAGACCCAAAGTGGCCAACGCGCGGCGATGTTGTTTGGTGTGCAGTACCAGGCCGGGAACCGGTCACGGAGCTGCCAAACTCACCTGGCATTGGCGCGAATGGGGTCTGGTAAAGCCCGAAAGACGCCCGGTGGCTGCTCTGGTGCACAGGAGTGCTGAAATTTCCGGCAGGTGAACCCTGAGAAATCTGGCGCACGAGGTCTGAGGCAGTGAGGATGCCAGAGGTGGGTCTAGAGCTCTCTTTGCTGGATCCGTCCAGGATACCCGAGCTATTCATGCGAGAGTCTGGTCGCCCGCGAGTACTGGCTGGCTCAGGTCCCACCAGGTCATCAACCATATTCTCGATGTTTTCGGGGTCTGTATGACCGACTCTACTGATGGGCGAAAGTAAAGCATCGTTCGCATACACTTGAGCGCCAGCTGTATCAGCACCAAGGCCATCCGAGGAAGTATTGAGAGCTTCTGGAGACGACTGGTACTCGAATTGGTTATCCTTGAAGATAAGAGGGACCTGGCTTGGACCGAACTCAAGCTAAAGATTATATTAGTGGCGTTCGATGAGGTGCCAAATTACTCACCTGATTTTTGACTAGATGAATACCCACCTTGAGCAGACCTTTGATCCTGAAAAGCATCTCCGTATCCGGTCTCTGCGCGTCAGGGACGAGCGGCGCATTGCACTGGCCACGGTACGGCTTCAAAACTCCTTGGTCATTCATATGAAGGAACTTCCGAGTAACATCCTCGAAAGGGTTGAAGTGCAAGGTGTCTTGTTCTTCCTCGAGAAGGTATGGGATGTTCAAGAAGGTGCTGACTGGGAAGAGTTCGGACAGATAGCTCAATGCATCCGCATACGCCGGCCAGAAGGCTTTGAGACCAACATCGGTGCCGGAAGCCTCATATGTAAGCAGCAAAGGAAGGTCAGCCAGTAACCAACCACTGTAAAGGCGCAGACAGGGAAGTAGGCGCCGGCAGACAGGCGTTAGCCTAGCAATGCTTTCCGATGGCCCAGGAAGACGGCCAACCTCCAAAGCGATGGGCTTGAGCTGATCCGAGAACAGGCGCAAAAAGGTGGTGAACGTGGAGAGATTCAGAGACTGGAGCAGCCTCCAAGTTTCGGCGTACTGTTCAGGGGTTATTGTTTCCTTCAGCAAGGGAGGGTTTCGAGCACATTCTCTCGCATGCTTGCTAGCCGCTATATTGATCAGGCACAGCTTTCTCAATGAGGCGTTGCAGGGCTGAGAAGTCACGACCTGAGACAATCTGGATAGTAAACCAACTTCTTCTGCCTCAGAACTGGGAAAGCCATTGCTTGCATAGCATTGACCATGGAACTTAAGAAATGGAATCTCGCTGTCTCCAAGCTTCGTCTCGAGACTGGCAGGAGAAAGACTTTTGTTGCGAAGCTTCTTTACTTCCGTGAGTAAATTACCTGGGGCGTTTTCAAAGCTCGCAGGCATGGCCAAGCATCGATAGAGGTAGAACAGGGCTCGGAAGTGATCGCCGTCGGCGAGGGCCATGACAGACAACTGATTGAACGAACGACCAGATGTCGGATCGAGCTCGGCGGCGCACTCATAGTAGCCTTTTGCGGGGCCCCAGTTGCGCTCCTTTTGATTGAGCTCAATTTCTCGGTAGCGCGACAGGTCGCCACACTGTATGAGGGCAGTGTGGCATGAGCGCACAAGTTGGCGTTTTTGATCAGCGCTGGCTTCGATTGGTGCGTCGACGGAGGTGATGTCGAGGTGCATCTTGCTGGCGATGCTGTAGATTTCGCCGAGATTCCCGAAATGAGAGCAGATTCGCTGGATAAAGCCGCGGTAGAAACGCTGCGAGGACTTGATGAAATCAAGGTACATCTTTTCGGCCTTGCGACGTTCTACAGTCTTCTTGCGGTTCTCCTCTCGACGAAGGGAAGCGAGATAGGTCCTGAAGGACACATTCACTTTGACGTGACCAGCCCACAGGCGGGTCTCAACGTCCTTGGATGTCGCAACTTTGATATCCTGAAAGAACAGATCCAGCGATACATCGCGAAACCTTGGCTAATCAGCACATGTCGCATAGACCTCAATAGACTCACTTTGCGAGCGTTGGTTCAAGACTTGTGTATACAAGGTCTTTGGACTGCGTCAGTGCAGCGAGATCACGTTCCGCGCGATCTACTTTCCTGGACATGGGTCAGCATGAGACTCGGTTATGTTGCGCAAAATGCCTTACTGGGACGTCTTCTTGACGTGCTCTTCCATTTTGAATTATGAGAATGCGACACGGTCATCCCGACCTCCAATACTGGTCAAGATGAGTGTCGGGCGGGCGTTGACCAGAGCAGAAGGCCGTGCTCCATCGGTGGAAGTGGATGGTCTCGACTAAAGAAGCCGAGAGCCGCGGTGGGTAGAGTGAAGGACGGAAGTTTGGTTAGATCTCGCGACCAGCGGGCAGAAGCGACGTAGGTAGGCAGGTAGGTGGTATACGAAGCGGAAGACTGAAGGCGTGCGAGTGCGCGAAGAGAAGAAAGAAGTAGGTCGCCAGCACGCGGGTTGGGCGTGAGTGGAGCGGCAAGCCTCCGAGTTGGACTCATCGATTCACTGTATCTGAAGCGGAGCATGCGAGATCCCGCAAGGCTGGATCTCAGCCTTGTTGAACTTTCTACGGACCAGATTTCTTACCAGTTCTATATGCAGTCGAGCTTGGAGTTGGCAGCTCATGCCCACTTCTTAAGGGGTCGCTTTATTTCATTTTCGTATCCACAAGTCGCGTGGATGGCAGGTTCACCACTGGCTGTCCGCCTGTCGCGGAGCTGGCGCAGCATCAATGGCCACTCAATCTGTTCGCAGTGCTCCAAATCTCCTCGACGGCTCCTATCGACGCAGTCCCCATCGAGTTCGATAGATGGTATGGAGGAGAATCCATCTCTAGTCAGAGGCTCCTCACCGGTCGACGCATCCTCCTACGACCCAGTCAAGAATGCCAAAAACAGAAAATACCAGCTCCCTCCCAGCAGGTATGTCCGCGTTTCCCAAGCTACACAGTCGCAGCTCACTCTTCTAGATACCAATACCGTTCACCTCGGTACTATCGCGGACCTTTGCACCCACATCAACCGCCGCCACCCCATGACCCGTCCTCCCGCGAGTTCGTCCCTGGGCCATTCTCCAATCCACGGTTGGAGCAGACCTATCATTCCATCATCGCCCCGGACTTCATGACTATGTGCTATCAACACACGCCTCCTGGATTTCGAGCTCCGGCCAAAGGTCCGCGACTGAGGCCGTGGATTGGCGAGAGCCCTTACTTCAAGAACCGTCCAGTGCGCGGACCTAGAGGAGGAGACGTCCTGCGCCTGCTACGCAAACCAATTACATTTAACAACATTCCTCAGCTAAAACGTGTTACGGTGCACGCCTTCATAAGAGATGCCGCGTCCAAAGGCTCACCTCCGCTCCACGCCGCTGGTCTGCTGCTGCAGTCGATCACGAACAAGCGAGTGGAAGTCCATCGTGCCAAGAAGTCGGTGTCTCAATGGTCCCTCATCGCTGGCAAGCCCATCTCCTTGACGGTGGATCTGGAGGGTGAAGATATGTACCATTTCCTCAGCAAGGTGATCACGGTCGTGCTACCGAGAATCAAGGATTGGAGGGGTGTGAGAGCTACGACGGGCGACAGTTCTGGCAACTTGACGTTTGGGCTGGAGCCGGAGACGGTCGCGGCGTTTCCGGAGGTAGAGACAAACTACGACGCGTACCCACCCAAGATGATACCGGTGAGCGAAGATCTACTTGCAGAAAGAAATGACGGGATGCTGACTTTCAATGTTAGGGTATGCACATCACGATCCACACGAGTGCGGACACCGACAAGGACGCCCGATTGCTTCTTCAACAACTAGGTGTCCCATTCTACGGCAAGATTGTAGACTAGAAACCGCGTAACGGGACGGATGTGAAGCGTCCTCGAGCCCAGAAGCTCGAGATAGGTGTACAGCATGTAACATAAGTCAGGGAAGGTTGATAGCCAACGCCTGTCATAGCGCGCGCTGTCTATGAGCGCTGCCCACTTCCAAAATCTAAGTTCGGTTCAAAGACTGTACTTGAAGAGCTCTGGGACCTGCAGCACGTGTGACGAGCGAGACATGGCATCAAAGTCGCAGTCTCGGTGACGCCACGCAACGAGCCGCTGTCGTAACATCCTCAATACGTATAATAGCATTTCGGACAGGTCCTTTTGAGCATCCAGATTGTAGATCTAGCAGGAGAGTCTGACCAGTCGGTTGAAGAAGCGGAAGCAGCCTCCCATTGCATGCACTCTTCCACCCTCATTCGAACCAGCATGCCGTCTTTGCTGATTTCAACTCCCGCTGCCCGGCTACAACTTCTCACTCCTGCCCTCCTCCAATGCCCTTTTCCGATCCCACGGCTCTCCCTCTCGCCAGAAGCCCTCCACCACCAGCTTCCTCCCCTGCTTTCCGCCCCTGGGCAGCTCGTTCAGCCACCGCCAATGGCACTTCTCTTTCCATCCCTTGTCCTTCCATTCGTTTAGGCCCTCACCTTCTAGACCTTCCTTGTTGAACTTGGGGAGTATGTCCAAAATAGCCGCGTCGTGCGCAATGCACACCAGCACGTCCTCGCTCTCGTCGAAAGTCTGCATTCGCCGCACGCTTTGCCTCGCGGTCGGCACGTCGATGTATGCCGCACGTGGATGGTCGGTGACCTCGTACCATGGGGTCTCTTGGGCTTTGTTCTCATCGGACTCGCGTGGGTGGTGTGCGGTGAAGAGGGCGCACGGGCAGGGAATGGGGAAGTGGGGCGATGAGTCGAGCACGCCTGACGGAATGGGGTCCGGGAGAGGGTAGGCAGGCGTGGGCCGGTAGTCGCCTGGGAAGTGGCAGATGTCGCCGCCGAGGAACACGAAGGAGTGGGCAGGAGAAGGGGTGGTGCGGGCGAGGGCGCACATGTGGCCGACGCAGTGTCCTGGCGTGTCGAGCAGGTAGAGGCTGCCGTCACCGAAGAAGTCGTGGGCTGGAAGGTCGCCTATGCGGAGGCCATTGGAAGGAAAGGTGATCTCGGTCAGAGTGCGGTTGGCGAAGTCGCTTTCGGAGACGGGGGATTTGGTATGTGCTGGATAGCCGGGAAGGAGGGAGTCATTGGCCTTGAAGCCGGGGCCAACAACGAGCTCGGTTGACGGGGGATATTGTGCGACGTTGCCGGTATGATCCCAATGATAGTGGGACCAGATGATGGCGGCTGTAGATAGTATGGGTCAGATTCGCTGCAAGTCAGGTAGATAAATGAGGTCAAGATTAGGTATGGGTGAATGAGTGAATTGGAGGCGAGTCTCGAGTGACTAACAGGAGAAGGCAATGAGATAACGGCAGCTGGTATCATGGCCCGGGCTTACATATTGAGTCAGGTGGCACACCCTTCTCTTGCAGTATCTCACTGACGTCCTTGTCGACTCTCAGGCTCGGTATAACATCGCCGAGCCGTTTCTGGATAACAGCAGGCAGATTCCAGTAGTCCTTCCTACAGCCCAGGTCAAACAATATTTTCTTGCCTGAGGGTTCGTGTTCGATCAAGAAAGCGACATCAGTGACGTTGATCAGTTCGTGGCCTTTCTGCACAGGCTTGACGAATGATTCAGACCTGATAGTCATCAATGTAGTTGTGTCTATGAGCCGGACGCGCACAGTGGCATTGGACTCTGGCAGCTGGAGTTTGGTCGCCATTGTAGTGCAAACAGTAGTAAGTACGAGGAAGTGATGTCGGTGGTCCTCGGCAGGAACGCGTCGGCATTGAGTAGCATCAAATACATCATGCCTACCATATCCCAGCTGCTACTCGGATCCCCGAACCGTGGTGTCTCCGCACAAGCAGGTCCAGCCCCGGGGTCCCTCTGGGCTTATTTTTGGAGTTGCAGCCATCGTCCCAAACAGGTTGCAGATGGGGTTCGAGGGGAAGAAGGATAAAAGACGCTCACCGCCCTCGACCTCCAATTCCTCCTCACCAGCTCTTAACCTTGAGCTCAGCAATAACCGCTTTGCGTGGTGCTCTACCATGGAAAACGAGCTCCAGATCGATCGACAGGCGCGCGCTCGTCGACGAAACTCACGCGGCTCCTGCCGCAGGCCATACGGAGTATACATCTCCGGGCAGCCATGGACAGGAACGCCCGCTACGAATGTCGCCCGCCTGGCTGGCAGGGCGCCGCCGTTACTGAGCGCACTTCTAACGACATTCCCCCGCCCAGTGGTATCGCCGAAAAGTCATGTCGCCTGGATCTCAATGCAAGGCTGAACAGGTAAGACGGGCAACAGATGAGCACCCACAGAACCCTGGCTGGCTGCCGGTAGTCTCGCTCACACTGCAGCTGGCCGACGCTTGAGCTGGCTAACATGGAAGAGGCATAGGTAAGCAGCACGTGATCCCCTTGGCATTTTTTCGGCAAATTAGCTTGAATGACCGAAAAGGCCGTCGGCCAGCCGCCAGCCCTCTGATTTACAACCCCGCATCTCTCCTCTCTCAACTCGACATCTCCACAGATTCGATCGCTGCCTCAACTGGAGAGCAGTATTGCGCGCCATGGACGCAACACCCACCCGCGCAAAGCGCAAGCAACAGGGCAACAAGTCCAAAACTTTGCCATGCCCTCATTGCCAGCGCCTCTTCGCGCGACTCGTGAGTTCACCTTTCGCATAGCTTCAGCCATCAACCCTCGGCACTCGACCGGCCCTACTCCAACTATCCACGACTCGTTGCTGATCATAAACAGGAGCATTTGCAACGGCACATTCGCACACATACCAAGGAGAAGCCTTTCGTTTGCGACCTTTGCGGCAAGACTTTTGCGCGCAGCGACCTGCTTGTTCGGCATGAGCGCCTCGTACATCCCGGCGAAGAGGAGAAGCATTCGAGCAGAAAGGGTCACCATAGACACATTACAAACTCGCAAGCCCATAATGCCTCGCACGGCAGACCTGGCGATAACCGTCTCATGTCCTCAGATGGATCAGTCCAGAACGGTGCCGACCCAATGGACATCTCGCCCGTCCAAAATCACCCTCTCACCTCGCCGCCTGCTGCCAATGAAGGTCGCGCCATGATGGATATGCTTGATCCCCAGCTGATGGCATCTCACAATGGCGTTGTCTCCATAGACAACATGCCCTCACAACAAGCTGCCATGCTAGGCGCACCCTCGCTCGACCCATCCTGGGGCTACGACCTGAATCTACTGTCCCATGCCGCTAGCCACGTCGCATCGGGTGCCCAGGGTTATGAGATGTCAGGTATGCCACAAGTGACCCAGGAACCAATGCAATCCATGTTGCCAGGTGTGTCCGAGGCTTCAACTACCGATCAGTATCAACCCCGTATCTTGACGGAAGGCTACGGGAGCGCCAATCTTTTCGAGACTCCTGATATAGGTGACCCAATGCAGGACTTCACCCACTTCCTTGACAGCGTCGGTCTATCCTCTGACTGGCACACCAATATCTTCGGTGACCAGGCTGACACACTATCACCCGAACTCAAGACCGAGAATCTCGGCATTCCCCGTTCAATGCAGCCAAATGTCGACCCAAACATTGACCCAGGCTTGGCGCCTCCGCGAGAAGAAGTTAGCACCTTTTCGAGGTTCGGATCACGTCTCCCCTCTCTACAGCCAGAGTCAAGGACTCCCGATGCGCGGCCAGCCGATCCACCACGAAGCGTTCTGGAAGAGAACTCTGTGAGGAACAGACCGATCACTTGGGATGTCTCAGATAGTGATCGACAAGTCTTCGCCAATAAACTCGCTGCTTTTGACAGTGTCATGCCCAAGGGTACGGCGGCCTCCAGTTATCCGACCCCCTGACCCGTCAGTTGCTGACCGTCGTTAGGCTTTATTCCGCCTTCTCGCCACTCATTATCCCGCTATCTCGCGGGCTATATCAACGGCTTCCACGAGCATCTCCCTTTCATCCATGTACCGACGCTGTCTGTCGCTGCCAGTGCTCCAGAGCTAGTACTAGCCTTGGCTGCTGTTGGAGCACAGTATCGGTTTGAGAACAGTCGTGGTATCGAATTGTTTTATGCCGCTAAAGCAGTAGTCACCGAACAAATTAGGCGGCGGGATGGGTCTGCCCAGCCACAATCTTGGACTAGACCTCGTACTGGCAGCCTCGTACAGTCACCTGCTGGAGGCTTGGCCAGCTCTAGTCACTCTGGCAGCCCTTTCCAGTTTCAACCTCCGGAAGAAGCTGTATCCACGGACTCCAAGGAATACATGGACTCGATACAAGCACTTCTGCTGTTGACAGCATTTGCCACCTGGGAGCGGCATCAAGAGCTTCTAAAAGAGGCCTTGGCCTTCCAGTCGACTCTCGCCCGACTAGTCCGCGACTCAGGTCTTTCCAGTGCCGAGGAGCCTCCCACCCCCTCCGACTTGACTTGGGAGCGATGGATTCGGATCGAAGGCGACAAGCGAACGAAGCTCATAGTCTACTGCTTCTTCAACCTGCATTCCATAACTTGGGATATTCCACCTCTGATACTCAACTCTGAGATAAAGCTTGACCTTCCCGACCCGGCAAACGAATGGAAGGCGCAGACCGCCGAGCAATGGCGGGACCTGCACGCTGCAAATGCCGCGCCAGCCCTACCGTTTCAAGTGGCTTTTGCGCGACTGTTCTCTAAGCCGGTGCATAATCCTGGTTATCCCGTGTCGCCGCTGGGCAACTACGTCCTGGTGCACGCTCTTATACAACAGATCTTCTTCGCCCGCCAGCTAAGTATGAACTGGCCGGGCGCGGCGGGCAGTATGCTGAGATCAGAAGACATTACTGTTCTCGAACGTGCGCTCTCGGCCTGGAAGCAGGGTTGGAAGCGAGCACCCGAGTCTAGCCTCGATCCTCAGAACCCTAACGGCCCTGTGGCTTTCACTTCGACTGCTCTGCTGGGCCTTGCGTATATCCGCCTGCATACACACATGGGTCCCCTACGGCACCTCGAAACCCGTGAATCGATGCAGATTGCGCATGCATTGAGGAACACCCCGGATATCAAACGCGACCATCGCCTCACTCCAGCACTCCTTCATTCAGCCCACGCCCTTTCCATACCAGTCAGGCTAGGCATTGATTTCGTCGCCAAGACGCAGACGTTCTTCTGGTCAATCCAGCATAGCATTTGCAGTTTAGAGTGCGCCTTTCTGCTCAGCAAATGGCTTGCCGCCCTTGCTCGAATCACACATGAAGGCGGTCCGCCGCTGTCTGATCATGAGCGTAAGCTCCTTCTCTGGGTCCGATCGCTTCTGGAAGAGTCTGAGCCTCATGAAACACTCACTGGTGCTCCCAGACCAACCGCGTCTTTCACGCCGGCCCTCGACAAGGACACGACATCCTCTCACAGCGACGACAAGAAGCCTCCTTCGTTGACGGTCAACGGTGATTCAATCGATGTCAAGACCACTTCTCAAGACAAGGCGCAGGAATTGCTCAACGATCCTGACAGATTGAAGAGACTGAGCGTGAGCGTTGTCCGAACATGGAGCAAGACGTTCAAGGGGAACACCAGTTGGGCTATTGTGGACATGATCGGGGGCGCGCTGGAGATCTATGCTGAGCTGTTAGAAGGTGATCTTGGGGTGGGCATCAACGGCAGCTGATACTGGTGCTTGTGGCTGGGAACCTTTCATTGGCTGGGCCGTGTGAGGCTATTTCTAGACGGAGAGGATGACGATGTCAACGTTGAGTGTGCAAGGGTTTCGATTCATCCAGCATTGATTTAGGGAAAAGCCGCCGGCAAGCATCGCTGGGTGTGACTGACAGCTGGCGAATCATTTTGTTTGGGAGGCATGATCTTTACGAGAAGTTAGCAGCAAGCACATGCATGGGCGCTCGAGCTGTGGTGGCGGTCACTATGGGCTCGAGGAAGAGCCTCTGTGCTTAGACCTCGCAGTGTATGCTTGCACGGGATGGAAAAGCATGGAATGGGGTATATCAGACTACGACTGCTTAGCTAGGGCTTCCAATACTCCCTGAAATCAAGTGCATAAATTTCTCTCATATTGTTCTTGATGTGGTACTGTCAGACCAAGAAATGTAACTCTAGCGCCACGGCCGTCCCAACCTGTTCGTGTTCGCCACATGGTTTGCTAGTGTGAATCTACCTCATCGTGCCTGGGTAGATCTTACTTCTCGTCTCCTGGAACTGGAACGCAGTACTCTCAAATCGACAACCAGTGGTCTCCCATGCCACACATCAACTCCACCTCATATCCTTGAGAAGGAGGGGGCCTTTCCGCTATAACCGTCCAGGCCAGAACCCCCCCCTCTCCCTCGCCTCCCGCTCCCAAGCCCAATCATGCGCAAACACGACCTCCACCTCGCCCTTTCGCCCTTCTCCACTTCCCCCCACCTCCACGCCTTTCTCCACCGCGTCGCGCATCACCCGCAACGTCTCCTTGGTCTGCTCCCGATCCGCGTGGATGCAGCACTGTCTCCCGTCCCCGTCGATCCACGTGGCGATCTCGCGCTCCGCGGTGAAGAGGCGCACGTCGTGGCAGGCGTCGCCGGCGAGATAGACGTATTTGTCGGGGGATACGCGGCAGAGGAGGTTGATGTGGCCGGGGAGGTGGCCGGGGGCGTTGACGATGAAGAGGCTGGCGTCGTTGAAGAAGTCGATGGCGTGGGCGAAGGGGGGGAGGGGTGTCCATTTGTGGGTCGATGTGGAGGAAGAGGAGGTGGTGGGGGAAGGGAGTTCGGTGGTGCGGTCGGAGGGGAGGAGGTCGGGCTCGAAGTGGCTGTGGGAGCCGATGTTGAGGGTGGTGTTGCCAGAGAGGAGGGCGGCGGCGCCGGGACCGATCAGGAAGTGGGAGGTTGGAAACTGGGGAGGGTTAGGTCAGTTGGTCTGGAGGAACTACGACGGGGGGTGGGGGGGAGGTTTTGGACCGGGCTCCGGACATCGCACGGCAAAGTCGCGATTCCTTGCAAGCGATAGAACTGACGAGCTTTGTGGGAGCCGGACCGAATGGACTCACATCAGGAGGATAGCCAACATGGTCGTAGTGGACGTGGCTCAGGATCACATAGTCAATGTCGTCGGGTTTGAGACCACCCTCGGCGAGAGAGGCAGTCACATCAGGCTGGGTGGTGATAGGTTCCCGGCTTTTGATGTGTGCCTGGAGAACGTCGGGGTAGAGGCTCGTATCGCGGCGGATGCCGAGGTCGAAGACCAGGCGAGTGGTCTTGGAGCCGGTTGTGTGTTGTACGAGGAAGGACAAGGAGGGCACCGTGAATTTGACATCTGGATCGGACGGAACCACGAAGAATTTCTCCGGGATCGTGAGGCTTCCAGCGTTGAGGGCGTGGACAGAAACTGTTGCCATGGTCGGAGAACCCTGAGTGCGCTGCCGGAGATGTAAATTGGAAATCTTTCCACAACGACGGCGGGGAACTACTCTTGAATAGAAGCATGGGCGTTTCCCCGCAGTCCCAAAAAGTGACCCCAACAATGGAGACTACCCCAGCCCTTTGAGCCTCATGGTCTATCGGCCAATAGAAGGGCGAGACTTGGAGAAACGGCGCCTTCATTACCGAAAAGCTGAAGTAATCATGGCTCGGATGTATTGTTTGGAGTCAGCATCTCGACGATACTCGCCCCTAGATTGCCTTCGTATAATCCGTCGTACATCTCTCACAGTCGCCACTGCGAGCACGCAAACCGTAGCATGAGCGATGGAAATCAGTATCGGAGCTGGGACATCTTGGTACTATGCGCCGTTCTTCTTTGCGGCTTGTTTCCGAACACTGTTTGGAACGAATTTCAGGGAAGACATAGAATTCGCCAGACCATCCATCTCACCACCGGCACTCTGCAAAGACAAAGGGGGCGAGGTCCTAATCTGAGAACCTCCTGCCGGTGATGCGCTCTGTGCTGTTCCATCTTTGGTAGTGTTCTCCAGCAACTGGCTTGAAGCACGACGGTGACGAGTCACTCTGTCAGCGGGAGCGTCTGCTGTCGACACTCGTCTGCGATGAGGCTTGTTCTCGGTTAACATCGAGGTTCGTTTGTCAATACCCTGGTTGACGACTCGGAAGTTGTATGATTTGGGAAAGAGATGCTTGTCTACCAGATGTAGACGTCGCTTCTGCGGGGTAGAGCACTTCTTTTCGCAGTCTTCGACAAAGCATGCGTATGTCTTCTCACCTTTGGCCTGCATTTCAGCGCGCAACGAGTTATGGCTCTCGTCAATGTGGAGAGACAGGAAATGAGCGGACGGGAAATTCTTGTCACACGATGAGCACCTGTTGCTGTGGTCCTTGATGTAGTGGAGCTCGAAAGCTTTAATGGAAGGAAAATCCAGGGCTTGACGATGCGGCGGCAGACTGCATTGCATTGCGGATAGGCTGTGTGCTTCAAAGTCTGTCATTGCACTTATCTTGACAGGCCGCAGGGTCTCGTGCTCGTCGTCTTCTGGGGTTGACGTCGAATGCGAGTCTGCTGAGGGCGAGAAAGACGCCTCGCGTGAGCGTTTGGACATTGAGGAGTTGAGGCGGTGTATTCTCACTGCTGATGGATGAAACTCGCCTATCTGAGCCTCGCTTGAATGGCGCGAAGTACACCTCGATAGGTGGGATGACGTGGAGACGGTCGGTAGTCCTGACTCAGGGTAGCCTTGTGTCAGAGTGAAATCCCGTGTAAGTTTAGATCGCCATAGAAAGACCAGCAGCGGGCGGACGACGACAAGGCAAAAAGGTGGGTCAACTTCCAGGGGCGCGGCCCCTATGATTGGCCTAAGTCGGCGCGAACCGCAGCCACTCAGCGTGGGGCAAGGGCTCACCAGGAGGTCTTGCGCGTTTCACTGCTTCCCAAGTTGCGCACTCTTCCCTCCCATCCGTTTCACCATCCCTGTCGGCCGCGGTTCATCGTCAGCAACGTGTTCGCTACCTTATCCTCCTTGCAAGTGTGGCCGCCAAAAATCGGCTGATCAAGGGGCCCAGGCGTAAACAGGTGCCGTCAATACTTCTTCCCTCCTTATTGCGATTCCCGCGACATCTCCGCCATCAGACAGCGGCCGAGCTGTCAATACAGACTGGTAGCCATCCAAAAACGCCCGGCAACGCCAGCGGGTGGCAGTGTCTCGGGTCGTGAAAACGATAGCCGTGATCCCTTTGTCGTCTCTTCTGCAGGGCCGGCACAGACAATGCTCGTCTCAGCAGAAACCTGTTAACAGCACGCGCATCGCATATTATCCTAGCTCCTACCGGCGGTCATGGCTTTACTCTCCGCCAAACCTGTCGCAGCTCACACGATGGCCACGCCGTCCATGACCAGCCGCAACTTTTCGTCCAAATCCTCCACCGGCACCCAAGCCTCATCCTCTGCCACAGTACAAGATGGCCTGTTCACCTCTCCCACTGATTCCGAATTCTCCGACGCGTCAGACGGTCTAGATTCGATCCGCAACTGGGATGAGAAGACAGTAGTGGACTGGCTACACTCGATAAGATGTGGGCAATACGAGCAACTCTTTGAGAGCAATAATGTCACAGGCGAGACTTTGCTGGAATTCGATCAGAAGATCCTGGCTGAACTGGGCATAAAAAAGATCGGTGACAGGGTTCGCATCAATGTTGCCATCAAGCAGCTACGAAACAAGGCGACCCTACTGCGCACAAAGAGAAACCGCGACTCGCTGGCAGCTCTCGAAAACTACGGCGTTCCACCGTCGGCTTCCGACTCCCCTCGAACACATGCCTCTCGATCACAGGCGGGATCTGCCAAGCGATTCTCTCGCCAACTCGACCCATCGGCACTGCAGCATTTCAACTCTGCAGGCACTGGCTTCAAGACCGGATCCCGACCCAGTTCACCTTTGGCCGATGTCCATAGCGCTGGTCTCCGCGCCCATCGTTATGCTGCCAGCCCCATGGAAAGTGGCAGACGAGACCCGAATGCTAATTACTTCAGCCAGCCTAACTCTGCCAACTCGTCATCTGGTCGACGGCCCGAGACGCCCCAACTCGCGACCAATTCAAGAAGCCACCATCTCCGTCAGAACTCCAGTATAGACGGTCTGACCCCTGGCGGCCTGCCATCAAACACACCAGTGATCAAGATCATCCACAATGGCGGCCAGACGAAGGTGGTCAACATCAAATTCTGCAAGCACGCCGATGATGTGACCTCAACGGTTCTCCGCAAAGTGCCAACTTTGAACGAGGCACATTTCCGCAACTACTGCTTTTACGTGCTCAATGGTCTAGAGCCGAAAGCTACGAGCTGTCGTAGGGTATCCGATAATGAACTGATGCAGATCTGCAACGATCCTGGCCGCTCAGAACGGAATCGGCTCATACTGCGGAAGATCAACGATGGGCCTCCTGATATGGAAGAGCTCGAAAAAGCTGCTAGACTTGCGGCTGACGAATCCCAAGTTCTCCACTCTAATGCGCTGAGCACAAACAACATGCGGAACCAGATCAAATTGCAGAAATTGACTGGCGAATCGTGGCACCAGATCCAAGCCGTGCCAATGTCGCCAGTTACCACTACAGATCGCAATCGTAACGTTATGGCCACCGCCGACGAGTTTGAGCGACAGGAAGCCCAGCATCTACGCCCACTAGCCCAAAACAGCAAGCTACGCTCTTTCTTCGGTGCTCGTCCACCCAGTGAGATGATCGCTCAGGAGCTGACATCCTACTTCCCCAAGCATCAGAGAGAAGACATTGAAAAGACCATGCGCCTGTCGGTTCGAAGAAGTCAGCGCATGAGTCGTGCCGCTAGCCGGTTGAGTGTGGTGAGCAACGTGAGCATGGCTTCAAGTTTGAGGGATGCACCACCGGTCCCCAGTCTGCCAAATCTCGCCAGTGCCGCCGATGCATGGCTGGCTTCTAGCGGACAGCTGGCCAAAACGTCCCAATCAAGGCCCCTATCAGTGTCCAGTCGTTTTGGACTCAATAGTGCTACCTTCAGAGACTCGATCGCTTCATCATCGTTGCAGCCATTGCAAGAAGAGTCGCCAAGTGAGCCCAACAGGAAGTCGTACGTCTCTTTTGACAGCGGGTCGGACTCTGCTACTCAAAGTGATGCGCCCAGAATCAGCTTCATGGATTCCGGTAGTCCGAGTGGTGCAGGGGACATGAACCGGCGTCTATCGATGATGGTCGCCGAAGATGGTGAAGAGGAGGATGTCGCCCTCAATTCCTTCCTTGCAGGCAACAGTTTCGAGAAGGGTAATTGGATGAAGGGTGACCTCATTGGCGAAGGTTCCTTTGGCAGTGTTTACCTGGCGCTCCATGCCGTCACTGGCGAGCTTATGGCTGTCAAGCAGGTGGAGCTACCCAACGTCACCAAAGGTACAGAGGGTGACAAGAAGAAGAATGTCATGATCACCGCGCTCAAGCAAGAGATCGACCTCTTGCAAGGCTTGCATCACCCCCACATCGTACAATATCTGGGCACCTCCTCGGACGAAGATCATTTGAACATTTTCCTCGAGTATGTACCTGGTGGGTCAATCGCTGGGATGCTTAAGCAATACAACACTTTCCAGGAGCCCCTGGTACGGAATTTTACGCGACAGATCTTAGAAGGATTGTCGTACTTACATTCGCGGAACATCATACATCGCGATATCAAGGGCGCCAATATTCTTGTGGATAACAGAGGTGCAGTTAAGATCTCGGATTTTGGTGTGTCCAAGAAGACCAACTTCAATGGCATGAACGCCACGCCAGGTACACGAACATCACTCCAAGGAAGTGTTTTCTGGATGGCGCCAGAGGTGGTCAGACAATCAGGCCAAAGCCTGAAGTCTGACATTTGGTCAGTCGGCTGTCTGATAGTGGAGATGTTTACCGGAAGCCGACCATTTCCCAGCATGACAACACTTCAGACTCTATTCGCAGTTGGCAGCAATAACGAAACACCGTCTATTCCGGAAGCAGCCAGCGAGGAGGCCAAGGGCTTCTTAGCCAAGACATTTGAGGCTGACCACACAAAGCGCCCAGGAGCTGACGAGCTGTTGAAGGAGAGATTCTTGCAACCCATGGCTTGACCAGTGAGTCGTGGTTCGATCGTCTGGTACCACATTGTGAACCAGCGCATCAGATTTAATGGGGAAACGACTTTTTTAGCGAGATGGTTTCAGCGAGTGTACAAATTATGGTCAGGTAGCTTCGATCAATGTCAATTTATCCAACCTCCTCGTATCTTTATGACCAAAGGGCTTACGTTGCCTAATCCTTCATTTTGAGGCAATTTGTCGGTCTCCATCCGGACTTACTACCCTTGCACAGAGCAGGGACCAGCATTACACGTTTTGGACCAACGAGCACAAGCTTCCGCTATGCTATACGTGCAGTAAGGAGCACATTGTCTCCACCGCCAGAGGTGACGGCTGGAACAAACATTGCGTTTGTAACCGGCATCACAACCCCGTCATTAAGCCCCGATCGTCCAGAGCATTACCAGGCATGCCGCCGCCCAAGCCAGTCAGCATGTGGCTGTGTTTCGCCTGGCGCAAAGAATGGTTGCGGAGGAGGTACATCGAGTGGAACGAGAAGCTGCAGTCGAGCGGCCAAACAATGCGGGATCCCAACGATTGGGACATAGAACGAGTCCGGAGATTCTGTTATTGGAGGTGAGCCTGGTGTCAGCGATGGGGGCGTTGTCACCGCCGCGAAGAAAGTCGGCGGCTGTGTGCTTGAAGAGATTTGCAAAGGCGGAAGCATCGAAGGTACGGGAGCTTACGGGAGGCCAGGGCTGTGGGTACACCGCTTCTCATCTGTGCTGAGTATCTACGCTGCGGTGAACCCTCTCCGTTTAGACGTTTGGATGTGCATCTGCACGGGTAGCCTTTGATTCAGTATCCCTTCTCGCGGATGGCTCAATTGTACTGTGATAACTGAAATCAAGCCTAAGCCTACCATCACGCAATATATCCCTCTGAAGCAGCGCGGGACAGCCAGCTTCACTCCGCTCAACCTTCTGTCACGGGCCCACCTGCCTCGACGAATGTTCAGTGAATATGAGACAGAGTACCACACATTCACCAGCAAAACAAAGTCCCACTTAGCCCAGGATAGAAGCGGACCTGTAGGTAATCATTGTATGTTTGCACGAAGCTACAATGTACTTCGAAAAGTGGGTCCCATTCACTGCCTGAGATTGTCTTGGCGCCCCTCGTCCAGAGCCGATGCGGCGCGGCATTGGGGTCAAAGCCTACTGGTGCCTCTTTCAACCGTGGCCTCAACGAGGCAGGCTCATGATTACTGCTTGGTAGTCAAGATCGACGCATCAAGACGATCAAAACGGCCCCTAGCCGGCCAAGCATGCCGTGCCTACCCATAGCAAGTGGCGGACGACAGGCGAAGCCGCGATAGCATGTTAAGCCTGTCAGGGGTGCATGTAAAAACAGGAATAAAAGTGGTCGTGCATGCATCCCAGATATGCAGATTGAAATAGTGACTATATTCACAGTCCATGCGGTCATCGTACTCAGCCGCACGGCCATTACTGAACAGCCTCCGGCAGCCCGGAGCGTTCTCCATGCAGTGCGATAAACAATCCATCGTAGACGCTAGTCGTCTTCTTCAAGACGTCCCCGTCGGAATATGGTGGAACTGGCAGCAGGTGGATGCGATCTAGCGAGCACTCGAGTAGCTCGCCGTTTAGGGACTGGTCGTTTAGCGCCCTGTCGTAACCGGCTACGATGGTTTCGACAGGAGTGACACTGTATACGGTGAGACCAGGGTTCAAGGGGGGCGCGACCCAAGCAAGAGGAGAACACGCACTATCCATCAAACGACACCCTCATCACCTCGGGGATGTTGCGTGTTGCCACTATGCCCGGGTTTACGCAATTAATGCGGATTTTTTCTTTCTAGATCTTGTCAGAGTAGCTTACTACGTGATTGAAGGTACTTACCAGTTTCAGGATCGGTGCAGTGGCTCGCACGTAGTTGTTGATCTGATTCTTTGGCTTAGTCACAACAAGGGACGGCTTTTGAGATGACGTACCGCAGCTTTGGCTCCGCAGTACTCTGGCATCGACCCTATGGGGTGAATGCCGACCGAGCTGCCAGTGGCCACTATGGTGCCGCCAGGGATCGGGTTCTGTCTCATGAAATGCACCGCGAGCTGTGTTCCGTAGATCAGACCGTGGTAACAAG
The DNA here is from genome assembly GCF_000365145.1 of Cyphellophora europaea CBS 101466. Taxonomy (NCBI): domain Eukaryota; kingdom Fungi; phylum Ascomycota; class Eurotiomycetes; order Chaetothyriales; family Cyphellophoraceae; genus Cyphellophora; species Cyphellophora europaea. The sequence goes on along the minus strand of NW_008481810.1, from coordinate 1,922,413 downwards.
TCTCTGTCGAGTTGAGATTCGGCTTAGGCGGGACCCTAAGGGGAATGAGCTCAACGCATTGCCAACCGGGTGGTGGGGAACATACCCCTTCTTGCCCCGATAATCAAACCTGTAGACGGAGTACTGATCAATCAGGCCAGCATTGTGGCAGAGTGCGTCGATTTTGCCGAACTTGTCGAACGTCTTCTGGAAGGCGGCGGCTTGGTCTTCGTAGCTTCTCACATCGCAGTGGATGTAGTAGAAGCTGGCACCGAGGTCGTCGGTGATGGTCTTTCCAAGGTCATCTTGGATGTCGAAAGCTGCTACGCGCCATCCTCTACCAACGAGGTGTCTTGCGATAGCTTCGCCGATACCGGACTATGAGTGGCATCAGCTCCAGATGCTGGGTCGAGTTCCACAGTACATGTATTCTACCCAGGGAGGCACAAGCAAGTGGGACAACCTACCACAGCACCAGTCACGATAGCCACTCTGCCATCGTCAGTGGAGCCCATCTTACTTCCCAGAGGTGGGTACTGTTCCCAGCTTGACTCGAGCAGGGAAGGAGACAGAGACGCTGTGAAAGAGGCATTGTGGCGGCCAGCTACTCAGGGGTGCTTTTATAGTTTCGAACCGAGCTCCCGCCACGGCGACATGGCCATCCATAATCTAGAAACTGTTGAATATGGCGGGTGCCGGCCCGAAAGTAACCTGCGCATGTTTTCACCTGAGTATGCACAAGCTTCAGCATAGGCGAGACTATAAGACCCCCAACGGCAAGAATGCGCATCTCTGACTGGCGCGACCATTTGGCGAATCCAAGTATTACATGGGCCGCGAACAACCCGCGGCATTGGCACTCGTTCAAGTCGTAGCCGGGCTGTTTGGACAATACGCCCCTCTGTAAATCCCCCGCAATTGCCCCTCATCACAGATTGGAGAGAACGAGCGATCGGAACGGTTTCCAACAAGTGGAAATCTCAAGTAGCCGGGATTCTCGAAGAACCAGTATCAATGATCACTCGAGGGCTTGAGGGAACAGCAGTCCTATCGCCAACAGGGTTCTGGACCGAAATGGTGGGAGTGAAGCATTCTTGCAAGGCATCCCAATTGTCCCTTGACGGTGAACATACTCTTCATTTTCCATCGTAGCTGACCGAGCTCCGTGCTGCAAGGGCCCTTCAGCGAGAACTAGTAGATACTCTAGAGAATGTGGTCTAGCATTCCAAGAGCTGGGGTGAGATCCGGCTCCAGCAGCCAGCATTCGTCATGATTAGCCGGCACGAACCCGAAGTCTCAAGAGTTCAGAGTGGAAAACTAGTAGTGCTCTCGAGACCTTGCTTGTTGAAGAAGTGCTTGCGGCGGGATCGCGGGGAGCAGAAAGCTGTCTTGACCAAGCATCTTGAGGCATGCATGTTTCCTTGGCATGTCGATGTTAGTCGCATCGTACTGGCATCAGTCTGCGTAGATCCTTCCTGATTACCAGACACTAGGCTTCTGGCGCTTCTGCGCCGTTCTCGAAAGCCTCTCGGCCGTATATTGGAAGCATTCTGGTAAGCCTGTCTCCTCCCATTGACCACCTTGCATCAGCCTTGCAAGTCCTGGCGCACACGTCCAGATCCTTGCCATGCCATGACCATTGAAACCGGCACAGATATACTGCCCTGGCAACTCATCGATGGGTCCTACCAAGGGCACCGAATCGGGTGTCATACCAATCACGCCAGTCCAGGCATGATCCAGTCCTTCCCCATGCCGCTGCTTCTCAGATTCTGTTTGCGGAAATATGATCTTGAAGCGCCGCAGGGCATCATCAGCGACCTCTGAGTTGAAACTGCCGTCATCAAAGCTGACGACCTGTGCTTTGGTGCTCTGGCTCAGCTCGGGGTTTGCTCTCGACACTCCGAGGACAAGCGTCCCATCTCCTTGGCGCTGTATCAATGAGTAAAAGTGATGCATGCTATAGCGCAAGCTCATGGTGCTCTCCAACACTTGGTCACCTGTATAGCCATGTTGCGGAACCAGTGCGTGAGCCTGGGCCTTGTTGGGCGTCACAAAGCTCTTCAACTGTGGAAGCAGTGCGGCCGAATAGCCATTCGTACAGTGCACGACTTTGTCAGCTGTGACAACACCTCTTGGTGTGCTGACAGCCCACTTCCTACCTGCTGTGTCCTTTAACTCGAGCGCCGGGCAATGCGTCCACAGCTTCGCGCCTTGCTCGACGACTGTCTTCAACAGCCACTGACACAGCTTCGCCGGATGGCTGCTTCCTGCCGGCCACTCGTACGCTGCCACGGTCCCTTCTACTCTCGTCCTCCGTCGCGCCTCTTCGCCTTGCCAAAACTTCACATGCCCTACATCCCCACCAGCTTGCACGAAAGCATCATACGCCTCTTTCTCATACTTTGCAAACTCCTCGGTCAGGCACACGTCGAACGTCGTGGTCGGATGGAAGTCGCATTGGACACCGTGTTCCTTTACGAACGCATCGACCCGCTCGAATACTAGCTTCTCGTTCGCGATGATCTTCAGCGCCTGTTCGGATCCATGCAGTGAAGCATATCCGGTGAAGCCGCGGAAAGCATCCGGACGGACGTGCCCGGCGTTCCGGCCAGAAGCCCCAGACACTGCTTCACGGGCCTCTAGGATGAGTATGTCGGAGGCGGTGACGGAATGAGTGGTGATGAGAGAGAAGGCGGTTAGTGCGCCAGACAGGCCGGAGCCGATGATGACTATGGGGGAGCTGGAGGGAACGGAAACAGTACTGTTGGCGTTCAGGTATTTAAAGGCGCGGGTGGTGCGGTGCCAATATGAGAGCGATGAGTTCGATAAAGGGAAAGAGGGTTCGATGTGAGGAGGAGCTGATGCCGAGGTCGTTTGTGGCGGCGGACTCGTGCTATGAGGCGCCATTCTGGGTCATACAGCGAAAAGTGGATGGAGCTTCGAGATAAGGACTGCGCGGTCCTGCGAAGCGGAGTGAAGGCTTGATATCTGGGCAGTAGCGATATCGAGGGTTTTCGAATAAGTCACGCCCTACGAGACATCGACTTCAGCTTCCTGTCAACCCGGAATCGCTCCGACCTTCACCCTCGACAGACGCGAAAGACGAAAGAACGACGATAGCCCCACTGATAGGCAGCAAACCCCCATCCCCACGCGGGTCGTGGCATTGATCAACGTCGGCATACTCCATCGGCTCTACGGTGAGGGGAGAGATCTTCGTCGCGCACCAATCAGGGGTATCAGCCTCGTGTGTAGGCACGGAGATGTTCGTTCAGTGTCGTACCAACATATCTAAGGATTGCCACGACAGGCTTGATCCGGCTTCGTGTGCTTCGCTGCTTCGTATCGTTACTCAATTCTCGCCTCGATACTGCCCGCCTCTGCACAGGGGTTGATGCTACCCCTTGGCGTCCAGAGATGGCTTTTGCACGTGCGCATCACCGGCCACGCACCGACGTGGAGGCGGATATAAATGAACCTCTGCTGCTGCACACTGAGCGTAATAGCCCAGAATCTTATCAGAGCTCTACATCTGCTCAAACCCAAGATAACTCAGCAGCTGGTGCGATGGGCTTCTTCTCCAGACTCAAGGGGAGCACCCCGGCCGCCCTGGCGCCGACCTTAGAGCACCGCTCGCCTGATGAAAAGTCGCTCGTTCGCCGCCTGGACTGCTTTCTCCTGGTGTTTGGTTGCCTCTCGCAAGTGATCAAATACCTTGACCAGCAGAACATCAACAATGCTGTATGCAGACTTCTCGTCCGGTATCAGCTCCACCATCGCTAACATGTCAACAGTACGTATCCGGCATGAAAGAAGACCTTCACCTCAACGGGAACGAATACAATTACTTCACTACTTGGTTCAATGTCGCTTACTGTATCATGCTTATTCCCTCGCAAATCATCCTGACCTACGTGCGCCCCAGCTACTGGCTGTCCGGCTTGGAGGTCACGTGGGGCGTCATCACAGGCCTGATGGCGCTGGTCAGGAGCGCCAACCACGTCTACGTGCTGCGTGTCTTTCTTGGGCTGTGCGAGAGCTCAGCCTGGCCTGGCATGATGACTCTATTCAGTAAGTCATCTTCTGTCATTGCCTCAGGCTCATCCGGACTGACTGGTTGTTAGTGCACTGGTACACACCTATGGAACTCGCCAAGCGAATGGGCTTCTACCACTCTTGCCAGGCCATGGGCTACATGGTAAGCGGCGCCATGCAAGCAGCCATTATGCGCACGATGCACAACTCGCACGGCATCGCGGGTTGGCGTTGGCTGTTTGTCATCAACGGCATAGTCACCGTCTGCTGGGGCGCCATGGGCTTCTTCATGCTGCCTGACCTTCCCAACAAGCCCAACCCGCGTGCGAGGTGGTTCAGGAAGATCGACGCCGAGCTGGCCATGGAGCGCTTGGCCAGACACAACCGCGCCGAGCCTCGAAAGGTAACCTGGGCGAGCGCAAAACGGTGCTTCAGCGGCTGGACAGTATATTTCATTGCTGTTCTTTATATAGCCACCGTCCTGGCGAGCTACGGGTACAACTACTTCTCCCTCTTCCTCAAAGCAGTTCAGAACCCGGACGGCTCTCCGCGCTGGACCGTCGAGGAAGTCAACGTGATCCCCATTGGCGGCGGCGCCATCAACGTCGTCTTCGTCTGGATCTGGGCTCTACTCTCGGACTTCCTGCGCACGCGCTGGACGCTGATTGTGGCGCAGTCGCTCATCGGCCTCATTCCCGCCATCGCCATGTCGATCTGGACCAGCCACCCGGATAGCGTGCCCTTGTCCACCGCTTACGCCAGCTACTTCATCTCCTACCTGTGTCTGGGTACCGCGCCCCTGATCTTCTCTTGGCTCAGCGACCTGATTCCGCAAGACCCCGAGGCCAGGTCGCTTATCGTCGGTGTCGCGGTCGCGGGTTACTACAGCGTCAGCGCGTGGTCGCAGGTCCTCGTGTGGCCTGCGAGCCAGGCCCCTTACTACAAGTATGGCTGGCAGAGTAGTATTGCCCTGTGGGTGCTTATCATTGTCATGTCATGCACGCTACGCTTTGTTGATGTGAGGTACCTGCGACCGAAACGAGAGAGGTTTGCGAGGCAGTTGCACGGGGAGGCCGTCGTGGAAGGAGAGGATGTGGCTGCCAGGCGGAAATCTGATGGGGCGGATAGTGTAGAGGCGGCGAAGCTGCAGGCCCAGGTCGCTGCTACCAAGACGGTATAGATCATAGCGGGCAGTCATAGACAGTGAATGATAATAGCACGCCCAGTGCGATGCAGGCAGAGGAATACTTGGCGCAACTGTGGCGGCGAGAGAGACAATCCTACTCCGGGCACTTGAAGTCATCTACAACAGGACTCGGATATCCAAGAACGCATACACGGTTGTAGAGCTCGACTCAGAGAGAAGAGGTCCTTGAGTGCGACTTCTACCGGCCCAATCCCGAGCCCCGCATCAGCCCCACGTATGGTGACAGTCGAATGCGTACAGTACGTTGACTACAATCAAGCTATGACCGGACTGAGCCTAAAAAGCACAAGCTTCGGCATTGCCGTGCCGGAATTGCTTGTGTGTGAGCTTATGACATCTTGCTAAAGCTTCGCATTTATCCTAAATACTTCTCCTCCCTTGACACAGGGATCCCCAGCTTTTCCTGCTCTAGATCGGTCGAATGCAGACCCCGATGATCCGGGGTACCCTCGCTCATCACATCTAGACTGGAGGCAATTAGCCTCTTCTCTATATCTACAGCTAACAATCAAATGGTCATACGAGGCGACCATGCTTGACAGGCAATATCGGTGCGGAGTATTATCCATACTTTCGGCCAGCGTGTGGAAGCCCACTTACTGCTTGTGCAATCGTGTGGATGCGTAACATCCGTACGTGAATTTAACCGGCACGCGTTCTCGAATACCACGGCGTAATGAGCCGCAAGCGCAATACTCGGCTTTGTATATTACCTGTAGACCCTCCACGAGGTGGTGTCTGGTCCGTCAGCTTACTTCGCTGCCACTATCAACCGCTCTCAAGATGGCGACGACGCAAGAGGAGATGTCAAAGCTTATGGCTAATGTTACGCCATGGTACAAGGACCCGGGTCGACGAAAGCTCTATGCGCTCTTGGCGATTGCACTCCTTTCCTCGGCGACCAACGGCTACGACGGCTCATTAATGAACGGCTTGCAGAGTATAACTTATTATGAGTCCTATTTCAACCGTCCTCATGGCTCGACGCAAGGCTTGCTGAACGCCATTCAAAGTGTTGGCGCCATAGTCAGCCTTTTCACCGCCCCCTACGCGGCCGACTACGGCGGCCGCAAATGGACCATATTCTTCGGCTGCAGCGTCGTCGTTATAGCTGGTCTCGTTCAGTGTTTCGCGATAAACATCCACATGTTCACCGCCGCCAGGTTTCTCATCGGTCTTGGCTCCGGTTTTGCTAATCTCGCCTCACCTTTGCTCATCACAGAACTTGCCCATCCTTGCGAACGCGGAAAGATCTCAGCTTTATACAACACCCAGTACTACTTGGGTGCATTTTTAGGGGGTTGGATCACTTTCGGAACTCTATACATACCGTCTAACTGGGCGTGGAAACTTCCAAGTTTACTTCAATCCGCTCCTTCCGCCGTCCAAGTGCTCCTGGTCTTCCTTCTACCGGAGAGCCCTCGCTGGCTCATGTCTCGTGGCAAGGATGAGAAGGCCTTGAAAATACTCGCCAAATACCACGCCAACGGCGACGAGAATGACGCCTTGGTCAGGTACGAGTATGCCGAGATGCAGGCAACAATCAGGAAAGGCGAACAGAAGGGGCGCTGGTCCGAATTGTTTAACACCAAGGGTAACCGTTATCGTGCCTTTATCTGTCTGGCGTGTGGCGTGTTCTCACAATTCTCCGGTACCAGTCTCACCGCATACTATCTGCACAACATCTTGGAGAACATTGGCATCACCGACCCGAAGTATCAGAACAAGCTCAATGGCTTCATTCTCATGGTCAACATGCTCGAGGCATGGTTCTGGGCCCTGATGGTCGATCGGGTTGGTCGTCGTCCACTCTTCCTAATCGCATCAGGTGGAATGTGCTGCACGTTCGCCATCTGGATCGCTTTGACAGCTGAGCAACTCATGCATCCAGACCAGACGGGATTTGGCAAAGGCGTAATCGCCATGATTTTCTTCCACAACTTCTTCTACAACTTTGCATGGTACGTGATCTGCTCGCGACCCCCACCCCAAATTCAAGGCCGTGGTGCATTCCTAACTTTGTCTCCTCATCAGGATCTCGCTCAACATCTCCTACCCACTCGAAATCCTCAGCTTCAAAATCCGCGCAAACGGACTGTTCCTGCAGGGTCTCACCACAAACATCTGTCTATTCCTGTCTCAATACACCATCCCTCTTGGCATCGACGCCGGCAGCTGGAAGTTCTACTTCTTCTTCGAAGGCTGGTTGATCATTCAGTTTGTGACCGTGTACTTCTTCTTCATTGAGACTCGAGGCGCGACTCTCGAAGAAATTAGCAAGACTTTTGACGGTGCGGATGCGGTGGAAGAGTTCAAGGCTAAGGCGAATGACGCCGTGGGTGTGTCGGACATTACTGAGATTGGCGATGGGAGGAAATGTCGCTCGGACAGTGTCGGCGTTGGTGAGGCTGAGCATGTAGATGAGATTCATGAGGCTAAGTGGGAGTGACAATGGGTAGCCACCCCGGCATTTCACGCATGGTTTGATAGCGGGTCGACATTGTTATTGAGGGGACATGATGGACCTGATCGCACCGGTGGAAGCACCTTTCGCGGCAGCCCAGTTTTCTACTCTATCTTACTAGTTTCCACCACCGCCGTGAGCTGGCTTTCCACATTCTTGACGTCCAGCTGCGCCTCCCCTTTCCGCACCTTCTCGACGTCCGTCACCGTGGAGTGTACCTCGCCCTCGAAGATGGCGTCGACTTCTTCGAGTGTCTTGCCTTTGGTTTCGACCCAGTAGACGGCCTGATGGAGGGGTGAAAAGGTGGTCAGTAAGAATGAGATTCTTGGGTGGTGGGCCACATGGAGAGAAGGAGGAGGGCTGGATTTCCGCTTACGATGAGGACCACGACGATGATGTCCCATGAGCCATTGATCATGTACATCTTCCAGCCAATGTTGTGTAGGCCGATGGGCATGACGTAGACAAGAAGGACCCTGCACACCGTGTGTAAGTTTGTTTGAAAGGGAGTAAATAAGGAAGGGCAAGGACAAATCTACTTACGCCAACGCATTCAGCGAAAAACTGGAGAAAGCCACGCCGTTGGCTCGAATGCTGTAGTTCAGTACCTCCCCGGGGTAGAGGTACAGCAATGGCGTCCAAGCCATGGAGTAAAATCCCTGGAACAGGAACATGACTGCCACGTTGCCGTAGACCAGACTCTGGCTGGCGCCGTCCGGGTTGTCGGCGTACACCTTGGCCAATCCTCCGATGATGAAGAGACACGCCACAAGCAAACACTCTGTCATGATGGCGGTGGGTTTTCTGCCCCAGCGGGTGATGAGATGCGTCCCGACGAGCGAGCACAGCAGACACCAGACATTGAGCACTACATTGGCTTTGAGCTGATCGTTGGAGTCCGTGACGCCGGCGGTGGCCAGCTCGTCGCCGAGGTAGTACGAGGCAATGATGTTGCCGGCGATACAGGAGAAGGGGCCGGCAGAGGCGCCAATCAACAGCCGTTTGCGCGCGACCCGGCTCTTGAAGATCTCCTTGGGCGACATGGTGCGCCCCTCCTGCTTCTCCCAAGTCAGCGTGTCGATGATCTCCTTGTAGACGGCCATGACGACAGGGTCGGACGGGTCACCGTTGGCGTTCGTCTGCGCCACGACGATGCGCGCCTCCTCATAGTGGCCTTCATGCACCAACCAGCGCGGGCTCTCCGGCACGAAGGGCAGGATGGCGATGCACAGCACGGCCCAGAAGCCCTGCAGGAGGGAGGGGCAGCGCCACGCCCAGGTGGAGTTCCACGTGCTCGTCCCCAGGGTCACACCTGCGGCGATGAGGGCGCCTACATAGTAGAAGTCGTTGAGGAGGCCGACACCCCAGGAGCGCCAGCGGCTGGGGAAGGTCTCCGAGAGGTAGACGCCAGCGGCGATCCCCTGGATGGCGGAGCCTAAGCCGAGAATGATCCGGCCGAGGACGAACATGGCGATGTTCTGCGCTGCGCCCTGCAGGATAATGCCGACGATGGTGATGAGGGAGCCCCAGAAGATGGCTGGACGTCGGCCGACTCGATCAGCGATCACGCCTGAAACAAGAGGTCCCAAGAAACCGCCTATGAAGACGGATGCGGTATTGAGGCCGATTGTATGTGGATTGAGATTGAAATAGTCGGTATAGACTGGTAGGATGCTGATAAAGGACCGTGTCAGCTTGAGTCACAGCGGTGGAAAACACAGTATATCCTGAAGCTGGCAAACCGCGGAGTTGTGGTCTACTCACTATCGTACAAGTCAGTAATGGATTTGCCTTGGACGGATGAGGTGTAGTATTGCAAGTATTAGCACGAGTGACCTCATGCAAGATCCGAACACAACTCAGCCTTCTCGGTCGTGCCACGAGTCCGGCTTTGAGGCCTGGATCAGATACCTTTCACGATAGCCCGGTGACACTGATATGAATCTGTGGAACCTACCTTGAGGCCATTCAGCATGGAGCCGTCATAGCCACCAGTGGTCGATTGAACGATGCTGCACGCCATCAGGAGGCAGGACAAGACTAGTGTCGAACCTGGCACCCGGGAGGGTAGCCAGGTCCCGGAGGGCGAGTAGTGTAGCATTGTGATTGAAACAGTGGTCCAAGTACGCTGAAACCGAGTGCTAGGAACGACAGGAAAGATATGGTAGACCTGCTCGTGCACACCGGCGGTGTATTGGACTTTATCTGAGCCCTGGTTTGCGGCACGAACACAACAGATCCCCCCCAGGGAGGTCATGCATTAGCATTGCCGTGGCCTTCTCGGCCCGCTGATAACGCTGCGGAGGGCCGTACAACAATCTACCATGACAACAAACCTGGAGAGGTACTAGCAGTTAGCGCTGGACGTATAATTGTTGTCCCGGCATTAGATTTACCTCTATCGAAACGGTCTGAGGGAGGGGCACCTTGTGTGTTGGGCGGACTAGACCTCGGTCCGGTGCTGATCTGCAGTTGATAAGTTGAATCAGGCTAGCCAAGCATTGACAAGGTATTAATCCCTGTGACTCTTTGTATCGAAGAGGGATAGATTGCGACGGACAAGTACGCGGCAGTTGCTGGCTAGGGTTACATGCTTTGGAGTTGCCGGCGGGCATACCCGCTCGTGAGGCGTCTATGCGAGTTGAGCCTGAAGATAGTCTTCCAGACGTTCTCACTCATGCGGCCGTTAGGCATACGCTGGAGCCGACCACATGTCTAAGCCGGTAATTGCGATAGCCGGTCTGGCCTCTGAAAATTCCACATTCACCCCTTCTCGGACTAAAGCACCTGCGTTTCATCCTCGGAGAGGCGATGAAGTGATTGCGAAGTACGCCTTTTTGCATCCAGGAACGTCGTTAGCGGAGCAGGCTGAATGGAAGGGTGCCCTTATCGGACATGCGCTGCCAGGCGGAATCATTGAGCGAGATGCCTTCGAGGAGCTCGCAGGTGAGCTAGTCGAGCGGCTCACCGTCATTGCTTCGGAGAGCAAGCTTGACGGGCTATGGTTCGATATCCACGGGGCCATGACTGTGGACGGAATGCAAGACATCGAGGCCGAGCTGCTTCGGAGAGTGAGGAAAGTGATCGGTCCGACTGTGGTCGTGTCGGCGTCTATGGACCTTCATGGTAATGTTTCCAGAGAACTGGCCCATCAGACGGATCTTATCACGTGCTATCGGATGGCACCGCACGAAGACGCTCTTGATACTAAAGAGCGAGCGTGCCGTAATCTCGTGGATGTCTTGAAGAAGCACTCTGATGGTGCTTCTCATCTTCCGATCAAGGCTTGGATTCCTCTACCGGTACTGCTCCCAGGCGAGCAGACCTCCACGCGAGTCGAGCCCGCCAAACATATATACGCAGCTGTGCCTGACGTCGAAGCCGAGGATGGCGTACTTGATGCGGCGGTTTGGGTTGGATACGCTTGGGCTGATGAGTGGCGAAATAGAGCCATTGTGATGGTTACCGGCTGGGAAGAAGAGCAGGTCAAGAAAGGCGCTGGAAAATTAGCTCAGTCATTCTGGAATTCGCACGAAGACTTCAGCTTCGTGGCGCCCACAGGGTCCTTTCGAGAGTGTCTGGATACCGCCCTGGCATCCTCTAAGCGTCCGTACTTTATCTCCGACTCGGGTGACAACCCAACGGCAGGAGGCTCCGGAGATATGACATGGGGCTTGACCAAACTGTTGGAATGTCCTGAATTCAAAGAACAAACCGGGCCGACCGTCATCTACGCCAGCGTACCCGGCCCAAAGGCAGTCGAAACTGCCGTTCTGGCTGGGCTGGGGGCCACGGTGACGGTGACGGCTGGAGCTGAGGTGGATAATATCCATTCTGGGCCAATAACGATGACCGGTAAGGTGCATGCCATTAAGCACGGTGATCAGCATGCAGTCATTGAGGTCGTGCTTCAGGTGGGCAGCGTCTATGCAATCCTTACCAAGCTGCGGAAACCGTACCATAAAGAACATGACTTCACCGACCTGAACCTCAAGCCACGCTCGGCGGACATTGTGATTGTGAAGATCGGGTATTTGGAACCTGAGTTGTTCAACATGGCTGTCGGCTGGATGATGGCTCTGACTCCGGGCGGCGTGGATCAAGACCTGGAAAGGCTCGGACATAACAAGATTCGACGACCGATGTGGCCCTTCGACAAGGACTTCACACCGCCGCCAGATCTGACAGCGCGGATCATCCCAATGTCATACCAGCCTCTGACGGGGCCAGACGACTGAGCGGGTGGCTCCAGAGCCGAGGTCATGAGCAAGCTTCGTGCTAAGAGTGCATGCATATGCGTAGAAGGCTGTGACCGCGCCTGTTTTAGCCTAGGCCCATCTTTATCGAGTGTTTGTGATGAGGAATAGACGCACTTTGTATGTATCAGTGGGTCAGTCCACAGGATGAGGATTCGAGGGCGAGGACTCCGTCATCCCCACTCACCCCGCATAAGAGTTACATCCCCAGATGTACCATCTCACACAAGGCCAAAGGAAGTGGGCATGATCAGCAGTCAATGAAGTATAACAGCCCGCATTCGGCCTCTTCAGCAACCGGTTATTGCCACAGTAGAGGAAAAGAAAGAAGTGGAAGAAGAAGACGAAGACTCAACAAGCCGGCGACTTCGAAGCTTGACATCTTGGCGCCAAGATGGGACGGCAACGACATCTTCTGTCTTCGCTTCTCCTCGCAGCCTCGAGCACTTTCGCACAGTTGATAGACTATGTTGACCCGTTCATTGGAACTGAAGGAACTGTTCCAGGCACAGGATACAATGGTGGAAATACGTTTCCTGGAGCTGCACTGCCTTTTGGGATGGTCAAGCTCGGCCCAGATCTTACCAGCGCCAATACCTCGATCAATGCTAACGCTGGTTATCTTCCCGATGGCAATATTACTGCTTTCTCCTTGACGCACGTATCAGGGACCGGAGGGGGTCCGGTCTATGGGGTCGTTTCTCAGATGCCTCTGCTGTCGCTCGACAGCGTCAACGCACTGGACAACCTCACATATGCTCAGCCCCGGTCAGGCCATGACCAAGCCTCCGTAGGCTACTACCGTTCAACTTTTGAGAACGGGCTCGAAATTGAGCTCACGGCTACCAGCCATGTCGGTTTCATGCAATACTCGTTTCCCCATGGTGGCGAACGCCATGTCCTGGTCGACGTTTCCCACTATCTGCCACTTCCGGGCGGGTACAATCAGGCCCAGGCATACAGTAACGGCGAGATCCAAGTATCGCCGGATGGACTGCAATACACTGGTTCCGGCACGTATCGTGGTGGCTTCAGCCACATTCCAAATTATAGCGTCTTCTTCTGCGGCCGCTTCAGCTCCCCAGCATCCACAAGCCAGATCTTTACAGGACCGTACACAGACTACTTCTACCCATCGGACCTAGATGCTCAACCAAGCTTCCTTTCCAATGCTTCCTATGCCCGGGGTGGCCCACCCTACTACAACTTCGGGCAACGCGTCGGGTCCCTCTTCACCTTCCCGGTCAACACCAGTACCCTGCAATCCAAAGTCGGAATCTCCTTTATATCCTCGGCGAATGCCTGCGCGTACATTGACGCGGAGGTCCCGCACTGGTCATTCAACAGCACCCTCACCGCCGCGCAGTCTACATGGGAATCCACCTTGTCCACCATCTCTATTACCGACACTACGAATACCACCCGCCTCTCAATGTTCTATACCGCCCTCTACCATGCACATCTAATGCCTACCGACCGCACTGGCGAAAATGCTAATTGGGAAACCACCGAGCCCAGCTACGACGATTTCTACACCCTTTGGGACACCTTTCGCTGCCTCAACAGCCTCTGGACTCTCCTCACGCCCGCCCGCTCCATCGACATGATTCGCTCGCTGATCGATATCTGGCGTCACGAGCAATACATGCCCGACGGTCGAAGCGGCAACGCCAACGGCCAAGTCCAAGGCGGCTCTAACAGCGACAACGTCCTCACCGACGCATTCGTCAAAGGCCTGGGCCAGGACGGCAGCATCAACTGGACGGACGGCTTCGCCGCCATGCGCACCAACGCGGAACGCACCCCCTGGAACAACTTTGACACGGGCGACCCCACCGGTTCCACACTCGAAGGCCGCAGCGCACTCCCGGACTGGCTGCAGTATGGTTTCCTCACCCCCGACTACGACCGCAGCGTCAGCCGCACAATCGAGTACGCGTCCAACGACTTCGCCCTCGCCCAAGTCGCCAGAAGTATCGCGCCGGAAGAATACGACAAATACCTCAACCGCTCTGCGGGCTGGCAGCACATCTGGGACGCCAACCTAACGAGCTTCAACCACTCGGGCTTCGTCGCGCCCAAATGGGCCAACGGCACGCGCGACCCGGTCTACGACCCCGCCGTGTGCGCCGGCGGTTGCGAGAACGGCGGATACACGTACGAGGCGCTGGGGTGGGAGTACACGTGGACGGTGCCGCACGACATGGCGACGCTGATCGCGTGGTCGGGCGGAGAGGAGGAGACGGAGGCGCGCCTCGACACCATGTTCACACCCGGCCTGAAGGGCAGCGGTGTGGGCGAGGGCGAGAATAACGGTGTCGGAGACACGCTGTTCAACCCGGGCAACGAGCCGAGCTTCGCGACGCCGTTTCTGTATAATTACCTACCAAGGCGGCAGTGGAAGAGCGTGATGAGAAGCAGGCAGATTGTCAATCAGTACTACTCGGATGGGCCGTCGGGCCTGCCGGGCAACTCGGACGCCGGCGCTTTGGATGCCTGGCTCATCTGGCAGATGCTGGGATTGTATCCGGTGGCGGCGCAGCCGGTGTATCTCATTCTGGCACCGATGTTCTCGGATTACAGCATGAGGGTCGGACTCGATGGGCAGGTGCTGAATGTAACGGCACAGGGATTGAGCGACGACAGCTTCTACGTGCAGAGTCTGACGGTGAATGGTCAAGCGTGGAACCAGAGCTGGCTGGGCCATGATGATCTCAAGCATGGTGGGAGCTTGGAGTTCGTGCTAGGCAGTGAGCCAGCGCCGTGGGATACTGGGGACGCGCCCCCGAGTCCGGGACATGTGGTCCTTGATCTGTGAGTAGTAGTCATGGATCATGGTGAGAATCATATATGCCCTGCTGGTGTTAGCCTACATTTCTGGAGCAAATCAGCCAGTACAGTGATTTGAGATGCTTCAGTCTCCATGAGTTTCTACTGAAATGGTGCAGAATCTTCTCTATACTTAATGGAAGCCTTATTATTAGCCTCTGAAGTCATTACGTTGCTTTCAATACCCCGCGATATCTCATCTTGCCGTAAACTAGCTTGGCCATTGCCTCCTCGATTCTTTTAGTGCTCATCGGGAAAATATCAATGATCGGTCTGATGTGATGGCGAGCTGCAAAGGCTAGCATGTCATTGATCTGCGTCAATGTCGATGCGCATAGACCGTGAACACTGATCTCCTTGGTGACAAGTGTGAGAACGTTGATGTTGAAGTCGGCATTCGAGATTGTCATTGGAAACGACTTTAATCACTTCTTCCACGCCTTCGTGGCCCAACACCATGTCCTTATACCGCATGTGATCATCGGTCCCGCAAACGTCGCTGTAACGAATCTCTACCAGGACTTCACCAGCCTGCAAGCTGCATCTTGATATTTCGACCTTTGTGTTTTTCCCAGACTCTGAATCCTTGAAAGCCTTGTATGTGATTGGCATGGTGATCGAGTTGAGTGTCGAAATATCTGCTTGTGATGGTGTTAGCGGTTTGAACGAGAGCAAGCGAAGGAGAACCGTCCCCTGGATAGGTGTCGCGACTATATACGTAATGCAGAAAGGTGGATGCTCTTGAGGTCTGTGACTGTATGGGAGCGTACCTCTCACCAGATTCTGCGTTGTTGCTCGGTAGTTGTACGGCCTGCACGTCTGGTCTCACGGTATTGGCTGTGTACGAGCCACGATTCCCGATCCGGAAATAGGTGGCAGGCTTGGTGGCGGTCTTTGAGTCAGCAACGCCAGATAAGCGGTGTCGAGGAGTCGAGATTACTCTTGTGGAGGATAGGTGCCGCAGTCGTCTCCAGAAGAAGTTCAAGCTAGGATTCTGTATCCTAGGCAGTTGCAGATTATTTTCATGGTGGTTGCACCTCCCTCAAATCCACAGCCTCGTAGCCTGGCCAGGAAACTTTAATTCACTGCCTGAGTATTCCTTGGCAGATACTACTCCGCATTCGGACCCGTCTGACAGTCTCCAACTCCTCGTGGGTCGAGTACACCACTGCGATCATCGGTGACATGGGTGATGCCGAGGCTGAGTATCTCCCCAACGATGGAGAAACCCTTGGGGTCACAACTTATACGTATTCGCTGCTTCATCTCTTGTATAGGCCTTTCATGAGAGAAGTGAACTGACCGGCTACCATGGCACTCCAGGACCCACCCATATACCCCGACCTCAAGGGCAAGGTCGTCCTGAGTAAGTCTCAAGCCCACCATCTGATCCGAATTCAATGACCCTGTACTGAACCCTACAGTCACTGGCGTAGGCCAACAAGGCGACCCCAACATGTGGGGCAACGGCGCCGCAACCGCCAGTGTGTTCGCCTTGCAAGGTTGCAAGATCTTCGGCTGCGACCTCAACCTCCCCTCCGCGGAGAGCACACAGCGGCGAATCGCGGCCCAAGGCGGCGACATGACCGTCATCCAAGCCGACGTCACCAAGATTGACCAAGTGAAAGCTCTCGTGGAGGCCACCGTACAGAAATACGGCCGCATCGACGTGCTCGTGAAGCAAGTTTCCCCCTCCCCCATTCTCCCACCCCTTAAACCACCCATCTACCCACCCCAACCCTCCAGACTAACACTCCCCCACCCGACAGCAACGTCGGCATGTCCCAACCTGGCACCCCCGCCAGCATGCCCGAACCCGTCTGGGACGCGCAAATGGACGTGAACCTCAAATCCGTGTACCTCCTATGCCACCACGTCCTCCCGCTCATGGAATCCCAGGGCTCCGGCGCCATCATCAACATCGCCTCCATCGCCGCGCTGCGCTACATCGGCAAGCCGCAGATCGCCTACTCGGCCACCAAAGCCGCGGTGATCCAATTCACAAAGGCCACGGCCATCATGTACGCGAAGAAGGGGGTGCGACTGAACGTCGTGGTGCCGGGGCTGATCCACACGCCGCTGATCGGGAGTTTGGCGGACAAGTATGAGGGCGGGGATGTGGAGGGGTTGATTCGGAAGAGGGATGCGAGCGTGCCGCAGGGGAAGATGGGCGAGAGTCATGATGTGGCGTATTCGGTGTGTTTTCTGGCGAGTCAGGCGGCGAGGCATATTACGGGCCAGAAATTGGTCGTGGATGGCGGGATGGTGGTGAATTCGGCGCCGGGGTAGGGAGGGAGGCGCAATAACGAAGCTGTAGGGAGCCGCTGGGATTTCTACCATACGCTGTGATATACCGCGCTACACACCATGCTTGTCGTGGCCGCAGACCAAGGAGAATTGTCTGCCAACGCTATCCTGACCCACCCATGTCATTGCGACGTGCTGTACTGTTGTTCCGTCCCGGAAACTGCTTGCTTGCATGGTATGCAAGCCACTTTTCCCACCGAACGCCATGTACAAAAATATTACAGTCATTGCATTCACTTGTTGCTGCTCTTGCTGCTCTTCCTCCGCAGAAAGACTCTTTTGATTCCACTGACATCGCCAAGCCCAAGCCGACTCTTCCGCCGAACGACACCTGGACGATCAGCCGGTGAAGTTGGCGCTTTGCCATCCTTGGGCGGGGTCGCAGTCGGAGCCGTGACTGCTTCAGATGCACGTCGGCTGGCGGGTACTGACGATACGACTGTTGTAGTAGTAGTGGTAGTTGGCCCGTGCACCGTCTGCGAGCCACCACTTACCGCCCGAGCCTTACCAACCATTCCCTCAACCCAAGCGTCATTCTGTTCTCTTGGCACTGCTCCGTAGGTGGTGGAGCGGCGATTGTTGTTCTTCGGGCCTGCGCCTCCTAGCGGGACATACTTCACCGGATTTAGAGCCGCTGGCGATTGCACAGTCGTGGTAGTTGTCACCCCAGGAACGTGCATTGAGCTTGTCCTTTTGTACGGCCCTGCCTCTGGCTCTACTGCTTCGCCCCCTCTTGCACTCATCTCTGATGTTGGGTCAGGGTCGCGGAAATCCACATCGGTATGTCCGTTCGGATGTGAGGTGACCGACATGGTCGGAGTGTGCATCGTATAGCTGGCTGGGATGGGAGGCACCGGCGGCGTAAGGTTGGGATCGGTCGCAGGAGGAGGGCTAGGTGACCGAGATCTTGATCCCGAGGATGAACCTGACATGCTTCTTGGTCGCGTCCGCTTCGGCATCGTCATGCCACCGGGGAGAGGCGTAGGAGACAGCACTTGTGACGACGCTTTCTTCTCCCTTCCCGTCTTGCCTGGGTACTGTGCGACCTCCATTAGACCTTCGGATGTGCTCCGTCTGCCATGGTGCGCACTGTATTCTCTCAGATACTCCGCAAGATCGGCCCAGCCACCTCCGACCCTCACCATGACCCGTTCACCGTTTTCTCCAACAGCTCTGACAAACAGCTTGATTGGCTTGGTGTCTCGAGTCTGGCTATTCTGGTGAAGATGATATACTCTTATGCCTGCTTCTGCAGTCGAGCTTCTCCGACTGTGCTTGGACGGTTCCGGAATGAGGGCTGGGGTTGGGGTGGCTGCTCGAGAAGAAGTGGCAGATAAGCTGGACTTGTTGGGCAACGAGCCATCTCTGTTTGCCAAGCGAATCTTGGTTGGCAAGTTCTGCAGGATGTCCTTGATTTTGGAGTCGAGGCTGTCGCTTTCATCCGACACTTTTCGTGGCGAAATGGGCGAGACTAGGCTTGACTGAGGAGTAGCTTGTTCTGGCGATACTGGGCTCACGAGGTCGTTGGATGATGCTGCTTGGCCAGAGAGTGTCGTGGAAAGGCTCAAGGAATTACGCTTGCTCGAGCGTCTGGGTAAAGCTGGTGTCTGGAGCTGCTCTGACGGCGCCTGTCTCTCTTGAACACGAAGAGGTTCAACCATAAGTGAAGGAGAGGGTTGACCAAGAACGGCAGTCGCATTCGAGTGGACTTTTGGCGTGGAATGAGGATCTTCCAGCTCAGCAACTGGAGTTTCACGAGTCGGAGACTCTCCTGTGAGTGCCTTATACGATCTTGTCGGTGTCGTATCGCCGGATTGTGAACTCAGCTTGGTAAGAAGATCAGCGCTCATACTTCGCCGCACGTCCAACTTCTTTAGCTGCTCCTTCGGTATCACTTCGATGGAAGCTGTGGAGGCCCTCTGCACAGTTGGTGGTCTGGGCACGGCTCCCCCGCCAGAGCCTTCTATGACGCTAACTTTTGGACTTAACAGGACTTGAGACTTTCGCACGTCCACAATCTCGCCAGCAGAGTCGGTAGACAGCACAGAGTCTGCAATCGAAACTTCTGACTTCTCTCGCCTGTGACCAGAAGCGGGAATGTTTAGACTGAGAGGTGGCTTTTCACCACCATTTCTGGTTTGCTCGAGGTTGGGTTGGGGAAAATCTGCCGGGGTTGGGGTGGCGGTTGCTCTCCTGGCTTCATTGTTTTGTCTGGCGTCGTTGTCGTGGGCGAGCTGTTCCGCCTTAGCACACCATGTTGCGAATTCGAGCTCCAAATTTTCGAGGAAGTCGATCCACGACTGCGGCAAAGCATCGTCGTGGCCGTCAAGCATATCCAGGATCTTGTCAACGCGACGGCCGAGGTCTTTCACCTTGTCTCCCAGGCCCTCGCGAATTTGGTGATAGTCTGCTAGAGTCAGATGTGGCGCCTGTGTTGGATCGCGATAGCTACGAGACGCTTTCCGCAAGCCCTCATTCGTCAGCTCCATTAGATCCAGGACCATGGGAAGCTCTCTGAGAACCGCTATGCGCACATCCCAGGTATCAATAAGCATATTGACAGTCGCGAGATCGGGTAAAGCTTGAATGACGGTTGCTGTAATTAGAGCAGTAAAATCTCTCATCCGGCCATAACTTCCACGAGCAGCCGAGGCGCTTTTGACAATGGCTGATGGCGGTTTCGAGGAGGCATGCGCTGTCAGAACGTGGTCTTTTAGGTCTTCCATTTCCAGGCTTTCTAGCGCATCCTTGATGTCTTCGATTCGCTGGCCGTATTGGTTCAAGACGCGTAGTGGTAGATAACCGATATAGATGTGCTGTTCGCCGTCCTCCTGTACAGCTGCATCTGCTGACGGCAGGAAGCCTACTCCGAGACCTTGGTCTCTTCGGCCGGGCCACAACCATTTTGAGATCTCGAGTCGCCATTCTTTCAGCTTCTGCGCTGCGAAAGCTGCTCTTATGCCTATCTCCCGTTCTTCAGGTGTCGCGTCTGCGATGCTTTTCGCCAGCACATCTCCCGCAGACTCGCTCGCAGGTATGGTGTCTGTTGCTCGCAGTGCCTTCAAGGTGGAGTCTGGTGAGAGGTTGTTAAGTAGAGGATCGAGATGCTGTGCCGTGAACTTGGCTTTTCGCACAGGCGACCTTGAAGGCGACCGTGAATGAGTGCGGAAGTGGTTAGGACGGAAGCGAGTCGCATTCGTCAGCGCGGTAGGATTTGGCGGTGCCATGGCGGAACAAGTTACTTTATTGGCAACCCGATGCAATCGTTAGGAGCATGCGGACCGGCACGGTCGCAGTCCACATCATGGATGCTGAAGATCGCGATTGAAAGACCACAACGCGTGGTACGTCGCGGGCTGGCGAGCTACGGAGGCCGAGGGGGGTCGCAGTTAGTCGTAGCTGCAGAGAAAGCGACGCCTGTAACTCCACCGTGTGGGAGCTGGCGGCGAAAGGAACGTCCAAAGCGAAAGTCGTTATACTGTACAACAGGGAGAAAGGATCCTATGCTTGACGGGCTTCGAAGGGAGCAAAGAGTGCTGGCGAGATCAACGTTGCTACCGCGAGACCTTCCTTATTGGGAAATCTGCAGCCTACATTGCAATGACGCACCTGGAATTTAGATTCGTCGCCTGAAATCCCCGAACAAGGCGTCGACCAAGCTAGATCACACGACGATCCATGCTCCTTCCCACCCGACGCGTGATAACTCCGCGAGATGGGCGGCAATGCGGTTCAAGACGCAGATCAAGAATGTAAGCGTGTTCGCTAGTATGTGCCGATTCCATTTGGACGAAATATCTCGCTAATTGCAGCAGAGTTCTGCGCCTCGTTGGCTTCGCTCGATCAGATCGCGTGGTGTCGGCTCAACGACGAGGATGTTCAATTCACAGTCATTCCGGACAAAGGCAGCCAAGTCTGGTCCAATCTCAAGATCGAGACGGTTTTCGATAGCTATATCATCCAGTCAGCCGCGGAGAAGAACACTATCAATCTTGAAGTCCCGGTTCAGGCGCTACAGCGTGCCCTCAAATCTGCTCTTGGCGCCACCTCCGTCCAGCTCCGGCTGACCAAGAAGGACAATGTACCCATGCTCTCCTTGACTATCGTGAGCAACAGTATCAGCAGCGGTAATGGCGTTGTTGCACCTGCTTCGTCTGCCCGTATTAGTGATGAATATGGCGACTTTGACTTTTCAGAGGACATTGAAGGCAGTGGCTTCGGCGATGGATCGGTTGGGACGACACGAGAGCGCGAGACGATCATCACACAGGATGTGCCGGTCAAAGTCCTTGCACAACAGACCGTTGCACACCTCCACGAGCCGGCCACCCCTCCCTCAGATGTCAACATCTTTCTGCCTAGTCTCGGACAGATAAAGAGCGTGTCGGAGAGGTTCACGAAACTGTCTTTGGCCGCCTCAAAAGGCTCCAGTGGCACCTCACCCAGACTAGAACTTAGCGCCAGCATGCATGGAACATTCAAGATTGCGATCACTACCGATGCGTTGTCAATATCCAGCAAATGGACCGGCCTTACGCATCCGGAACTCGAGCCTAGTATGTTCGAGAACGGCTCGCAGGGCGTAAGAGATGATCCAAGCACGAGAAAGAAGGAACTTGGTGGTCCGAACGGCGATGATCCGGCAGGATGGACCTCGGTGCGGATAGATGCGAAGGACTGGGGAAGAGTGCTGAGTGTTGGGCGGCTCAATTCGAGGGTCATTGCAACATTCATACCGGATCATGGCTTGGTACTTTACGTCTATCTTCCCAATGAAGATAATCCCCAAGAGGAGTCTGTACTCACCGTGAGTCCATTCGCTACATCGATGCCATTTTACTAATCGCGCCATAGTACTACATCAGCTCCTTCAGCGCTTAAGAGTTACGCTTGCTCAAGATGTCTGAATGCAGTCTGCATATAACAGCTCAATGGGGTGGCGCAGCCCTCACCTTCCTGTTGACCAGCACAGTCTGTCCAAGGCAATGTTTCTTCGAAATCCATTGCTGCTCGCAAAAGTGCACCACATACAAACCGCAGAATTAGGCAAACACAGCCTTGATCCGGCCAGGTTGCAGGTATCGATAAAGGTCAAACGGTGAAGACAGGCCGATTGCTAGCATGCCAAGATATCACCTGCGCTTTTGCCTACCACAATCTGACTCCAACTTCTTCTTGCCCCTCTCCTTGTCTGCCGCCTTCTCGTCTCGAGAGTCTTACTCTGTATTGCTCTTCGCGCATCAAGTTCTTCGACATCGATCTGCAGTCGCACTCTCAGCGGAGTGGCTGCTCAATACTCCATTGTCGCCAAGATGCCGATGCAGCAACTGGTTGACGTCCGCCTTTGGCTGGATGGCCAACTAGCAAAAGAGCTTCCAGGTCCTGTTACTGATAAAGACGATGACAATGTACTCACCAGATACGTCGAGATCAAGGCTGGTCAACGTTTTTCTGTCCGAGTCCAAGTCCTGCAAAACTTTAACCTTCGCCACGCCCCTGCACTCTGCGCGATGACTCAAATTGACGACGACCCTGGGATCTGAGAAACCTGGCTGTCTGCGGGCGGCCTCCTCCACAACAAAGGAAACCTCAGAACAGATCATATTCTAGCAGATAATGGTTCGCGTCGTGCCTGGGACGGTGAGAGAAGCCACTGGGCACATTTCAACTACACTTTCGGTGCATTTGGAGCCAGTAAGTATCTCACTACGTTTTACATATATTGACCAGTATAGGTGAGAATGACCAGATGCCTAAAGGCCTTGGACTTGAGCAAGTCTCACGAATCGGTTCAATTCGCGTCGCCTTTTACCGAGCCAGGCGTGTCAAAACTGAGCCCTGGCTTGACAACGGAACGCTGCCACAGGTGCTCGATGAAGTCCCAGAGAAAGCTGTGAAGGGTTCCGAGATCAAAGCCAATACAAAGTAAGAAAACCTTTCCTTCCATGTCCGTTG
The DNA here is from genome assembly GCF_000365145.1 of Cyphellophora europaea CBS 101466. Taxonomy (NCBI): domain Eukaryota; kingdom Fungi; phylum Ascomycota; class Eurotiomycetes; order Chaetothyriales; family Cyphellophoraceae; genus Cyphellophora; species Cyphellophora europaea. Next base: position 1,899,378 of record NW_008481810.1, on the reverse strand, counting down.
CTGAAGGACAGGTATGTGGCTGGTCGGCCAGCTGCGGCTCCCTAAGAGTCTTACGAGGACTATGTTCCTATCAAGGGTAGGCATGGTAAAGCACTCGAGTTCATCTTCCTGTACCGTACACGCAGTGAGTCATGCGCTATTCCGAATTATTTATTTCACACACTGACAGAAGCATCAGAAGCGTTGCAGAACCTCGGAATCATTGAGAGAAGCCCTTCACCGCTACCTGATCCTCTTCTGCGTGCGGAGAGAGCTGAAGCTGTGGCGGAAGATGCCTGGCGTAGGATCAAGGACCTCGAAGTAAGGCACATTCCATGAAAGTGCAACATCATCTGACGATTCTTAGGTCCAGCTACATGGAGGAGTTATTCCAAGCACCGCAACGATCAAGGCGGATCCAGATTCCTATCACGGTCGCAACCACGCTGTGTCTGCCATCAAGCAAGAAAGCGCCATGCGTGTTGCAATTATGCCTCTCAACACTACATCCGCGGAACGCAAACATCCCGAGTTTGCCATTGACGATGATGAGATCTTAGAGGTGGCTCCGCCTGCGAAGAAGCCTCGTGTGGTCATTGATTTGACTAACGATTGAGCTCAAGACATACATCAAGGGCTACCTGCACCATTGTTCTGATTGCTCTACAAAGCACAATGACGATGAGTGTGCCAGTATAGCCGTTGATGCTCGTGAGAGTTATCACTGGGCGAAGATCTCAACGAGTGAGATACGTTGAGGTTCGGATGTTGCGGATCCGACCACGTGGTCGAGGATGTCAACTCGGAGGCTACTGTAATATTGCGAAGAGCTGTTGGTAACATCGGAGCTTGACATGAGTTCATGATGCCTGTGGAGTGTTATTGCACACCATGCAGCACCTTGTACAGGAGAGTCGCAGTATCAGCCGTTCTGATACTTTTTCTATTAGAAGAAAACGAGATCCAAAAGTCAGAGTTAAAATGTCCATCGAAGATTCCACGTCGAATCATGCACCACCGCTATCCGCAAAGCTACATTGATGGCAAGAGCAGTCAAATTTTGAGGTGATCCCTGTAGTATGCTGTCGGAACGATAGGCGAGCAGGAACTGAGACTATCGAGTTCCTACAATGATACTTCAGATGTCTCTGACGGTCTACCATATGTGTAGCCAAGCAGCGATGTGTTCAGCGTCTCCAGGCACACCTCGCTCCTCAACTTCGGCAAGTGAGGCAAACGGTCCAGCAGCGCGCTTGGCAGCCCTGAGTCACTTTCGCCTTATCGCTGCCCATGACAAACGGGCCCCATCACCCAACAAGGCAACACGGCCGCCTTATCGCGAGGTACAAACTCTTGGCGAGTTTGCCTTGTGCCTCCTAACTACAAAAGTCTGCCTCGAATCTGCCCCCCGCCACCTTTCACCCCTTCAGATACATGATATGATCCATCAAATCATTCATCCTCACAAGTTACCACCCAGCGTGGCTCTCGAGTCGCTGCCTATGGGTTTTCACTCAATCATCTCACACTCTTTCAAACATCCAGCGTGACTTTCGAGTCGCTGCCTATGGATTCTTCTGTGATGATTGTCTGTCCTGACTTGTAGAAATGTGTTTCAAAAATTCTCTCCCTTCGAGAGTTGTTGTAATTTTTTTCAAAACTTTTTCATCATTGATCTTGTCTATGACAAGGCATTGGGGAAGAAAGCAAGTTGTAGTTCATTGTAGTGTTGTTGTCGTAACTGAATGACTTTCGCATTTATAGCCGTAGAGTGTCGAGCTCTTGTAGGAGGGCTGCGGTAGACGCGGTACGAAGAACCACTCCGCATCACGGCTCAACCACCATCTGGCAGATCCACAAGTCTCACATAAGACATGTCACTACATATGTACCCGTGGAGGTGATCATGCTATTAGGCCCCAAATCAGACTGATCGATCGATGACCATCGAGTATTGACGCTTACGAAGAAGCTGTGATAGCCCGCCAAGGTGGGACCACAAGGTGACACTGACCTGGCACCGTATGCGTGGCGCGTTGCGACGATGTGCTGATCTCAATAAGCTGTAGTAGGCTGTGATGTATTACATCCTACGCTGATTCGTGCTTGCTAATGTCTCCCACCTGTAGGGTCAACGTACCGCAGTCTGTAGCAAACACCGCGCCTTTCTCTGCCGAGTGGTAGCGGACCCCACATCGCAGCTCTATCATTCAAATCTGCCTCATGACTCGCTTTGAACGCGGCCGTAAGTTCTTCGTTGAAGGTTCAGCGTCCTACAAAGTGTCGCTCATGAACGCATTTCAACGCACTCCACCTGGGGCGATCTTGTGGCCCAGGTCATACCAACAAGATTCAAGCCAGCCATCCTTCACTACATTCCGTCTTCTAATCAGCCCCAAGCATGGCCTCAGGTCTCGATACCTTCACCCTTCCCTGCCACGAACGGCCACCTTCGGAAGACAGGCCGCGGTCAAGAGCGCTTTCAATTAGCCATGCCCTTTGCTCAACATACGGACTATTCCATGACCAGACCAATCTTTCATCCCTGTACCGCAAATTCAGAGGCACGTCAGTCTTCTAAAACCACTTCATATCAATCCCTCCAGCCGACCTACGCTAACGCCGCCAACAGCACCCTCACGAAGCCGTCATCCCGGACGCAGCCAAACTTCACGTACACGGCCATTTTCGTCACCAAACCCACCCTACACCGAGCAGACTCGAATTCGAAGCACCATCTAACCTGACAACGACAACGAAGGCCGACACGCAAGCCTGGATCAGCCAGCGAAGAACACAACAAGAGCCAGCCTCGCGGCGCGCTGGCCATCAAGCATTCTACATACAAACACGCCACCGTAAAAGCACCAGCTTTACGAAACGAGCGGCGACTCTTCTCACCTACTACGAGAGACCTCGCGATTTTCTACTGGCTACGGGAAGTATAAAAGATAATGAGATACCGTTGACGGAAAGTCCGCTGCCATCACCCGAACGGTCATGCGGTGAACCCAAGGTTGAACGACAAGGCTGCCCCCCCCTCCTGGGAAAAAAAGAGCGGGCAACCGTCACACAACTTTTCGCGTCTTGAACGCTGCGCTGCCTCTCTTGAAGCCGACTCTGTGCTGATGGCTAGTAATCTAACGGCTGCTATTTTTCCATTGAAGAAACGCTGCCTCTCTTGATGTTGGAGGCTCACTTGACCAGACCATCCGCTCTCGTCGCAAGTGTAGCCATTTCCAGCTGCACCTCCGAGCGGAAAGCAGCCGCACACTTCCCGTCTAGCGTTGGAACGCTACAGTACATTCGGTTAGCAAGACATGTGAAAATAGAGACCGTCAGAGCAGAAGGATCAAAGAATCAACGCACGGTGAAGATCAAGATCGGCTGCTCGTATTACATCTCGTCTTCGCACACTCTACAGTGCAACACGGCAGTTTCTCCATAAGCCACATAACCGCGTAATGCAGCTCATCGTGACCGTGAACTCTCCGTGCCTCTGCTCTATGTATTACTCCTTTTTTCCAATCCCAAGGCCTGCCTTCCAAGATCCAACTAGTTGCCTTCCTGCTTGTGTGACACTAGCCTTCTGCTTCTATACTGATACAAAATCATATGCATTTCCTCATCACTTCGCCATGACATCCACATACCGGCCCTTCTTGGCCTTTGCGCCCTTCGCGCCCCTCTTTCCCCCCATTGGCGGCCCACCGCCCAGCAGATCATCAATGCTGCTGGCATTGCTCATGGCCGTGCCGGGTCTACTGGGTGGACCTGATGGGAGCCCAAATCCTCCTGTAGCACCTTCACTCAGCGAAGCGTTTACGTTCGGAGGCAAAGTTGCTGATATTCCAGGCGCGCTGCTGCCACTCGCAGGGGTGGCTGCGCGACTGGGTGGCCCGCTGCCCGGGGTCATGATGCCAGGTGAGGCCATGGGAGGGGCGGCAGAAATGCTGCGAGGGGGAGGGGGAGCCATGCCACCCGCCATGGGTGGTCCAGGTGTGCCACTGGCAGCTCTTGGGGGTGGGGGCGTTGGCGTCGACTTCCCTGCATCAGGATTGTCGGGGTTGACCCACTTCTTTAGATCTTTATCGTAGTAGAGCTTCATCTTGGATTCGCCCAATTTCGCGCGGTACACGGTCGACTCCTTGCCGCTCTTCGAGCTCGACCCTGCATCAAGCGATTCGGATTTCTTGGCACCTCCAAGCCAACCGCCAAACCAGCCTGATGATTTCGCTTTTACGGTCTTCTCTTTCTGCTGAGCAGCATCAGCTTCAGCAGCTGCGCGGAAAGCTGCATCTGCCGCGGCGTCGTTGGCTGCTTTGCGAGCGGCAGCATCATCGGCTGGGGCAGTCGATTTCGAGCCTGAGCCGAGGTTGTCGTCATCTTCACCGAATTGCATTTTTCTTGGCTTTGACTGTTCTGCTGGCGAGTCAGGATCCGGGGTATAGGGCACATAGCCAGTGTTTTCTGGAGGCGCATAGCCGTAAGACTGACCGGCTGGAGCGTACCCAGTATCTGGTTCAGCGACAGTGGCTGGCTCCGACTGATTAGGAGCAAATGCATCTGTTGGCTCCGGCGGCGCATACCCGCCAAAGTTTGCCTGCTCACTGATCGTAGGCATAGAGTCTTGTGAACGAGGCAATGGCTGATAAGAGTGCGAGTGCAGGTCAAGTGATGGCTCATCTGATTGGACGTGGATTGGCTCCGCCGGTGGCGTGGGCATATACGGTTCCAATGCCGGGGGAGATGCCGGAGCATCGGGATTCTGACCTGAAGCCGCGTCCTTTTGCGGAGAAAAGCTCGACGTCGCATTGGGCGCATACGAACTGTGTGGTGGCGTTGCTTGATAGCGATTCAATGGAGGCGATGACATCGACTGAAACGGATTGACTGGAGCGGAGTGAGTCGCCGACTGCATCATATTGATGGGATCGTATGGTGACGGGCGGCCGTTAGGAGCGTACGACGAAGACGGCGGAGACCGCTGCGAATCCAGCGAGGGTCTGCCGCGTGTAAGCTCTGAAGACGACCTTGCTGAGCTCAAGCCATTCGGTGCATATCGGGATCCTGCCATGGTCGTAGGTATAGACTGCGGGGCCGACGTTGCGTAACCGTATTGAATGTCAGACTGGGACGTGGTACGGCTGAGTGATGGTGTGCCCGCCACATGGGCGAATGGTCCAGCCTCGCCGGCTTCCCTGCCCGAGCCCTTGGATTCCGCATCGCTGTCCTCGCCCGCAACGAAGTTGCTGAGTTTCGATAGAATCGATCCGGAGACCTTCTCCAGGTTCGGCTTGCCCATCCATGAACTGGAATGTATTGGGACCTGCTTGAGACGGTTCGAAAAGTCTTCGAGTTCGCCCAGAAAAGCTGGCGCATAGTACGAAGATACCTTTGTGTTCCGCAGTGTGGCCGTCAAGGCATCACAGTACGCCTGCGCTTCTGTTCTAGACCCTTCCTCAGCCAAAAGTGAGGCATGTCGTAGCTTGTATGTCGACAAGTAGGGCATGAATGCCGTTGTCGAGCCAGTAAGCACAAGAGTAGCAAACTCGTAAACTTCCGTCAGCAATATGGCATCGAGGTCTCTGGCAAAATCGAATGGCTGTTTACGATGATCGGCTCCGAGCAAAACGATGCTCGCTTGTGGTTCGTCAAGGCCTCCTACTATTGTTGGGTTTGTAGCGCTCCGTGAGAACAAGAAACAGACGTGAGCAGCTTCAATTCTGCCATACTCCAAGAGCAGGCGGCCCAAACTCGCCAAGGCCTGGTGGTCGGCATGGCTTCGGTTGTTGATGATCAGGCTGAGAGTCTCCCTCCACTTATCGAGGCCATCCAGGGCATTCTTTGTCGGACCAGCACTGTCAATCTTACTGACCAGCTGCAGTCCTGCGCGGGCGGAAGGTGGTACGAGCTGGTCGACACAGTCTTCAGCGTTTCCGCCAAAGATCTCATATAGTGTGGAGAGCGACTCAGTACCAGTGCCAGCAGTCTTGACTTCCTGCTTGACAAACTCCGACACAACCTGCTTCCACGTGTCTCGAGGCATCGTTGAGCCAATTAAAAATGCGTGAGACCATAGTCGGTGGTCCACGGCGTGCCAGACAGCTTCTTTACGGTTGCCACGCAGTAGGTGCTTTCTGACCGTGTCCACCGCCATAGGATCGACATTTTCCGGCCTCACACTTGTACCCAAGGGTCGATAGATAGAAGGCGAGATATCCTGACCATACTGCGTCGCTGTGGATTCGTCAACGGCATGGATCTCAGGCGCCAGGACCACATTCACTGCTTTCAGGGCTTCTCCGCTATCAAGAGCACCGTCATGTTCCACCATAGACTTGATAATTTTCCACAGCATGATCTTTTCCTCATGCCGCTTTCGAGGATCAGGAAGCGACTGCGCTGGCAGGATCAATGAGGCATGCGACTCAAGTTCAGTAATGTAACCACTCAACCAGACGAGAAGTTCTTTCTTCCTCGACTTGGTCTTCAACGGTCCTGGAAAGCTGGCGACATGAGGAGACCCCGGAAGAACGCTCTTGCTTTCCCGCACCGAGACATCCCCAACAGTGGGCTTGATCTGTGGCTTCACGGCGCCCGCACTATATCGAGGCACATGCTTCGGGAAAGTGCTGACAATGGCGCCGCCGAAGCCGAAGCGAAGAACAGGAGCACCCTTCCAACGTTCTAACGGATCGAATCTCAACTCATCCGTAGGCTGAACAAAATCGACCTGCTCCACAAAGGACGGTCCTTGGGCATGCGCTCTCGTGAAAGGAGCGCTCTCAACCTGCGCAAGTGGTCTCATTGGTGCCACACTGCCATGAGCAGAGGCCGGACGGTATCCGCTGTGCCGTTGAGACATTGGTGGCGTTGCTTGAGGGCGCTGTTTACTTGGAGATTGGGTTTGAGATCGTTTTGGTGGCTGCAGAGGTGGCTCTGCCTTTGGTGGTGAGGAGTAGATATCATGAGCAGGTGTTTGAGCAGACTGCACGTTCGCCGGAGGCGAAGCTATACCATTGGCTCCGTAACGGAGCCCATGAGGTGGAACAGGCTGTGAGGGTGCCGCATAATCCCGTTGTTGAGATTCATCAACGGAGGACTTATGGTGAACTAGTGGACTTGACGTCCGAGGCTGGAAAGGAAGGGGAGCGACTGGGGGCGATGGAGCAGACGTGGGTTGTGAGCTATGCCGATTGGTATGTGTGGGCTGCTGAGGTAGCTGAGGCACCGATGGTTGAGATGCATAACGATTGACGGTGGGCGGTGCTGCTGCCTGAGGGGGTGGAGCGGGAGAGTATCGAGGTGAAGGGCCGGTTCGAGGCGCAGCTAGAGAAGGAGGTGCGGGCGAGTAGCGACTAGCAGCAGCAGGTGATGGTACTAGTGCTGGAGCCGGACCCGGGACAAACGTTGTGTTAGGGAATGGATCTATCGGAGCCGGCGCTCGAAGTTGAAATTGAGCAAGTGGGTCCGACGATTGAGCACGAACCGGTTGTATCTGAGGCTGCATGGGGGCTGCATGGGGCGGACTCGCCATGGGAGGTGGTGCTATCGAAGGTGCGCCTTGTTGTGGTGTGTACCTACCGCCGCCTGAGCCTGCCCGTGGTTTTGACGAGATTGGCAACTCTTCGAAGAAACTAGAGCTACGTTTTGCAGCCGGACCACTCGAAGGGGGCACGGAACCTGACATGTCTCGTGGAGGATAGGCCGGCGAAGGCTGTGCGCTGTTAGCCGCACCAAAACCGAAGGGTGATTGCGCAGGCTTTTCGGTAATGCTGCTGCTGCGGGGAGGGGGTGGGATGCCCCTGGTAGACGAAACCTGTTGAAGGACTGCTGGCCTTTTTTTCGGTTTACTGAGTTCCATAGGCAAGTCGTACGGGCTTTGATAGCCGCTCTTCTGATCGACAAAGCTTTGGGCTGGCTGAGGCATGGCTGGTCGCGGGTGCTGCTGATGCGACTGGAAAGAGTTAAACTGGCTAGATCCCGGGCGGATTGACCCAATACCAGGGGGCATTGGCGGCACCTCCGATAACTCCGCTGTGGACGGCTGATGGGGAGCGTAAGGGTTTGATGATTGGCGAGGAGGTAAGGGTCGTTGAGGGACAGCGCTTTGCGGAGAAGCGTGATCTGGAATCGAATTGCTGTCCTGCTTGAGAGCCGCTGTGAATGATGAGGGAGATGATGGCTCCGAATCTGGCAGCAGATCGTCCGGGTCTTCCACAAGAAACTCATCGTCCTCGGCCATGGCATTCCATATGTCGTCTACGCCAGAGGCCGCTTTGTCAGAGGCCGGCTCGGCGGGTCTTGCTGCATCGTCTTTCGGGACTACAGCAGGCGCTTCGGTTTGCTCAGATTGGAGGCTGCTGAAAAAGGTGTGGTCTTCGTCCAATTCGTGATGCGGCTCTTCTGTCATGTTGAGAGCTCCAAGCACTGCAGAAGTAGACTTTCGGGTCAGCTCTGGTGGGAAAGTTTGGTGCGATTCATTCAAGCCAGAAAAAAACGATGAATCCTGGTGATCATCACTTGACGTCTCGAACCCATTAAGCTGTGTCGAGTCTTCTACAGCGGCGGGCTGCTCCTCACTTTCGTCCACAGCCTGCACCAGAGGAAGGCCCTCCTCGAACCTGGACTCTTCTGGATCATGAATATGGGCTTGAGGCGGTGTCACATCGGAACGACGTAGGTAGTGTTCTGCTTCAGGATCGGCTTCCTGATCCCAATTAAATTCCGGTTTGGACTGCACCAATGGCCTTGAACCATCGGCTTGTTCGTGATTGTAGAGTTGCTCTGATTCCTGCACAGATGTCTTTTGATTCTCCGGCTGCTCCGCGGCAGGCGGGTGTGCCTCGGACCGATCGATAGAGGTGAATGTGGGAAACGACGCCGTCCGATTCACCGAGCTGAGTATCTGGGCAGTATTCATGCGTTTGATGCTCCAAGCAGGATCTAATCGCTCGTCGTCACCGTCATCCTCAAGTTCCTCCGGCTCTTGTGCGGAGATGTCCTGTTGGGTATGCGACACGGTTTGTGTCACTGCACGGTGCAATCCTGTTGCTTGGGTTGGATCAGGAGAGCTCGTCTGCAGGTCCTCTGCAGCACTCAGCTGTTGTGGTGCAGCGGCTTCTTGACTCCAGTGCGTGTCCAAACGTTCTACAGAGCCCTCTCTTGACCCAGCGAGGGCTTCAGCGCCTTGCGTGGGCTGCACGGGTTGTGAGATCTGCGTTCCGGGTGGATCATTGGGGCGCAGTGCGGGCTGCCAGTGACCTGCTTGAATCTCGTCTGGCGCCTGCGGTGCGGCAATATTATAGGTATTGGGTCCTTCCATCTCGAAAGGATGTGGCTCGGTGCGGTACTGAAGAATGTCAGTCACGCTAGATGACGAAAGGGGCAGGGCCTCCCATACATGTACACGAAAGGAAGCGGCGCGCAATGCAGGTACTAATACATTCTGTTAACGGGGTGGATACGTCAGCGCAGAGAGAATCGGGCGCCAACGATGATGTGATTGCGGGACGAAGAATGAAGGACAGATGTTGGTGGCAGCGCGTCCAGGTTGTCAGTGAAGTTCATCCGTCCAGATCAGCGCGGAGCATGCGGACCCACTATTTCCCGCTTTGGGTCGGCCGCAGGCAACTGGCATCTTTCATGAAACCACATTTGAGATGCCCTCCCACCACGCTTATGTCCTCCTTCGCAACTTGCAAAGCCCGGAAATCTACGACGAACACGCCTGATCTGTCCAGGACACCCGTCTCAAACTCCGCGTTAGCGCGATCTCAACAACCCTCACCCGCCAGGACTCCTTCCTAGCCGGTCCTGCAGTTCAAGAGCGCTCGCCCCTACGCAGCAACTTCACGCGACCCTTGCGCTGCGATTCCGTCTCTTGTACGGCTGAAGACCGTGATGAGCGGGACGGAGCATGTCAGAACCACACAATTACCATCGTCCCCTCGATCCAGACTCCGCTTCCGACGATGATCTCGACCTCGATGAGCTAGACCCGGTAGCGGCATCCTCTGTTGCTGATAGTCGCAATCCCCGTTCTGGAGCCGCTCAAGATGTACCTTTGAAAAAGTTAAACGGTACGCGCACCGGGCGTTTCTGGCCTAGCAACCGCAACCGCAGTCGGAGGCAGTACCAAGATGAAGATGATGAACAGGGACTATTGGGAGGCTGGAATGGCCGCGCAAGTCAAGCCGGCGACTGGCCTGACGAAGAGAGAGGATGGAACGTTAGATCCTCTCAGCGAGCGGGCGACAAGACCTCCGGACCACGCACCGCTCATTCCCGGGCTCAAAGTTTCCGTGCCAGCGTGCAATTACCAGATTTCGTCCGGCAGGAATTAGCAGACATGCGAGACGATGTCAAGGCGGACCATTTACAGTCGCGCGATGTCGAAATTGCCCGTCCGCAGAAGAAAAAGTTTCCGACCAACATCGTGTCCAACGCAAAATATACTGCCTGGTCGTTCTTACCATTGACTCTTTACAACGAGTTTCGCTTCTTCCTCAACATATACTTCCTGCTCGTCGCGTTGTCGCAAAGCTTCGAGTTCCTTCGCATTGGATACATGTCGACTTATATCGTGCCCTTGGCTTGCGTCCTCGCCATATCCATCGGCAAGGAGGCTTGGGACGACATTGGGAGGAGAAGGCGAGACGCCGAGGCTAACGCGGAGCTGTTCACGGTCGTATCCTTCTCTCCTAATGCCACCAGACGTGCTGGCACGGCAGGACTCGAAATGCAGAGAAAGTCCCGAGACATCAAGGTGGGAGATGTCCTCAAGCTTGATAAGAACCAACGCGTCCCGGCGGATGTTGTGATCTTGCAAAGCCAGGTCAGTGACACTGCCGTGGTTGGCAAGCAGGAACACGAAAAGCTCGCCTCTCAGTCTGCCAGTGAGACTTTCATCCGAACAGATCAGCTAGATGGCGAGACGGACTGGAAGCTGCGGTTGCCCTGTCCACTTAGTCAACAGCTGTCCCTCAAAGATCTTACGAGGCTTAATGTCACAGCCGGTGCCCCGGACAAGGATGTCAATTCCTTTGTGGGAACGATGGAGCTCATACCTCGCGAGGCGTACGACCCACACCTTGCGAGGGACCAGCCTGAAGCCGGAAGTGAAACTGATGTCCAAGACATCGAAAGAGTTGAAATCGAAAGTCAATCCACATCTGCGCCCTTGACAATCGACAATACTGCATGGTGCAACACGGTCATTGCTTCGAACACGACAGTCTATGCCGCTGTCATCTACACTGGCAGGCAGACCAGATCAGCACTTTCTACCTCTCCGTCACGGTCTAAGACAGGCTTACTGGAAATGGAGATCAACAACCTGACCAAGATTTTATGCATTCTTACTCTCACCCTATCTATCGTGCTTGTGGCTCTCGAAGGCTTCGAGCCTTCAAATCAGAAGCCCTGGTATGTCGCCATTACGATATATCTAATCTTATTCTCGACTATCATTCCCATCAGCTTGCGGGTCAATCTGGACATGGGAAAGACCGTGTATTCTTACTTCATCGAGCGCGATAAGGGCATTCCCGATACCGTGGTGCGGACCAGCACTATTCCAGAAGATCTTGGTCGAATTGAATACCTGCTTTCGGATAAGACCGGCACCTTGACTCAGAATGAGATGCAGCTCAAAAAGATACACGTCGGCACCGTAGCTTACGCTGGTGATGCTATGGAAGAAGTTGTGGCTTATATACAGCAGGCCTTCGGACAAGCTACTCAAGCCGGACTCAGTGAAGTCACAATGGGTGCGAACACCAAAACCAGAAGAGAGATAGGTGTGCGAGTGCGAGATCTCGTTGTTGCCTTGTCTCTATGTCATAATGTTACACCCACCACCGATGAGGTCGAGGGAGAGACTGTCACCTCTTACCAAGCATCTTCACCGGATGAGATCGCAATTGTCGAATTTACCGAGAGCGTCGGCCTTCGGCTTCTCCGGAGAGACAGGGAAAGCATCACCGTACAGTCGGTGGACACTGGCAAAGTCGTGATTCGGGCTCAGATCAAAGACGTTTTCCCATTCACCTCGGACAGCAAGCGTATGGGCATCATCGTCCAAATGACGTGTGACACGGCAGAAGGGCAGTCTTCTGAGATGTGGTTCTTCCAAAAGGGAGCCGACACCGTCATGTCATCGATCGTGGTCACCAACGACTGGCTTGACGAGGAGACAGCGAACATGGCTCGAGAGGGCCTGCGAACGCTTGTCGTAGGCCGTCGAAAGCTGTCAAATGAGCAGTACGAGACATTCTCAGCCGCTTACAACGAAGCATCGCTGGCATTGCATAACCGCGAAGCCGGCATCGCCGACGTTATAAAGTCACATCTCGAACATGACCTCGAGCTCCTCGGCGTAACAGGCGTTGAAGACCGACTACAGCGGGACGTCAAGCCATCTCTCGAGCTTCTGCGCAACGCTGGCGTCAAGATCTGGATGCTGACGGGCGACAAGGTTGAAACAGCACGCTGCGTTGCCATTTCGGCTCGGCTGGTAGCCAGAGGCCAACAAATTCAGACAATGGCAAAGATCAAGCAGAAGTCAGAAGCACAGGACGCCCTCGACATGCTCCGCAACCGTACTGATTCTTGCTTACTGATCGATGGTGAATCTCTTGCCCTCGTTCTGGCCCATTTCCGAACGCAGTTTATCACCACGGCGGTGTTGCTACCGGCCGTGATTGCATGCCGCTGCTCACCTACACAAAAAGCTGACGTTGCCAACCTCATCCGAAAGTACACCAAAAAACGGGTGTGCTGTATCGGCGACGGTGGTAACGACGTGTCCATGATCCAAGCCGCTGATGTAGGTATTGGTATCGTCGGCAAAGAGGGCCGGCAAGCCTCGCTGGCTGCTGACTTCTCCGTCACGCAATTCTGTCACTTGACCAAATTGCTCGTTTGGCATGGGCGAAACAGCTACAAACGCAGTGCGAAGCTCGGACAGTTCATCATTCATCGTGGCCTTATCATCGCTGTCTGTCAGACCATGTACAACATAGCCAACAAGTTGGAGCCGATAGGACTGTTCAAAGATTGGCTTCTTGTTGGTTATGCAACCATTTACACGACTGCGCCTGTTTTCTCCCTTGTGTTTGACCGCGATGTGGACGAGCATCTTGCCAACCTGTATCCTGAACTTTATAAGGAGCTCAAATCCGGCCAAAGCCTGAGCTACAGGTCTTTCTTCACCTGGGTGCTAGTGTCTGTCTACCAGGGAATTGTCATCCAAGGCCTGTCCCAACTGCTGACAGACATTGATGGCAAGAAGATGTTGTCAGTCAGCTTCACGGTGTTAGTGCTCAACGAGCTGATTATGGTCGCCGTCAGCGTCACAACATGGCATCCTGTCATGATAGCCTCGATACTAGGCACAGCTGTGGTCTACGCAGCTAGTGTCCCTTTTCTTGACGACTACTTTGACCTGAAGTACGTGGCTAGCTGGAGCTGGGCATGGAGAGTGGCGGCTGTTGCAGCGATTAGTCTGGTCCCAGTGTGGGGTGGGAAGCTCATCGGAAGGGCATACAAACCGCCTAGTTATCGCAAGGTGCAAGGGATATGAGCCTGAGGCATAGAGTAGACCGAGTGCCGTATTGAGTTCATATTATAACCATTCGAACTGATTTGTTCAGCCTGTCGGTAACGGGACTTGTGTCGAGAGTAACGACTATCAGTGCAGCGTGGTCGGTCTCGGGGTTGCGTCTTCCATATAAGGCAAAGCTTCATTTGAGCAAGCACAAGCCAATAAGACGACGGACAGAGCAAGAGACTCGAGTGTTCTATTCCCTCGCACAGGTCGTATTAAGCGGTGTTCAGAATAGCACCAACAGCAAAATATGCATGACTCCACAACGCCTCGAGCATCCATCAAAGCAGAACTCTCCACTAGCTCCCCGTACTTGCTCTCACGCTTCCACCTTTCTCTTACACTCAAACCTTCACATACTCCTCCTTCTCGCTCATCACCTCCCTAGTCTCCTGCCTTGGCCCTTTGTACGTCTCGCTCTCAGTCTCCATATATCTCGGCGCCTCGCCATACCCCGTCGTCTCATTCACCGTCACGTTCGGCACCTGCCTCTTCTCATCATGGTACCCATTTGCATTGGGTGGCGGGTTTTGACGGGCCCCGACGCCCTCGCCTCCGTGTGTAGGACAGCCGCTGTAACTGGGCGGGTAGGTGATGCTACCGTCGCGGTTGTAGATGGGCTGGCCGGCGGCGTAGGCGGCGTCACGAGCTTTCCTGGAGCGGGCGTGTTAGTATAGGGCTTCCGGGCGCAAGCAGGCAGGCTGGAAGGCGGGGAAGGGGGGAAGCCGTACTTGTTCTTTTTGTGCCTGATGACGAGGTAGACACCTACACCTATGGCGATGAGGTCGAGGACCATATTGGCTTTGGGTGGGTGTGGTGTCTGGCGGGTGCTCTTCGATTTATTGTTTGCTGGTCGGAGTGGCGTTTTGTAGTAATCGTAATGTTGCTCTGTGCTGGTTCTGAAAGACTGCCACTCTACAACGACGGCCAACCGGCCCAGTATATATTTGCCTGTACCTCCAAGGCCCTCCAGCTTCGCCCGCGCCCTGGCCACGTAATCGTTCATCGCCTTCTCCGTCCCATCATTCCCAATCACCACCCTCCCAAGCACTCCACACGCACAGCCACGCCCTCTGCCCGCAAACCCTGTAGCCTTACCCCTGCGCCACGATTGCGGCCATTCCACCAATCACAGCTCTGTTATCGGCCTTAAGCATTCATGACAGAACCGTTTGAGCAATCAGCGCACGTCAAATGCGGCGGCCTGCCAATGCCAAGCTTCGATGTCCACAGGGGCGACCGATGCCTTGCAGCCCTCTCCACAGGCTGGTACGTGAAGTACGAGTACGTCCGCTATTAGTGGCAAGCCGTCAGAGGTCCGCAGACTACGGCTCGCGGGGCATGTCAAGGTATCGGCCGCTACGATGGTCCGAACACGTGGGAATCGGCGAGATTTGGTGGCCGACGATTGAGGCTGCAAAATTATTGAGTGGTAACGAGATCAATGCCAGATTCGCGCGCCGTGCGAGAGTTCTGTGACGTTGCAGCTCTGGTTATAGCTGCCGACCAGGTGAAGGTTGCGATGCTACCATTTGTTAGAGGCCTTCACCGCGACCTTCACTGCGGTGATGCAGGTTCTTCTTGCCTCCAGCACCTCGATATGAGGGTTTCGCTAGCGAAACCACTACAGCACGGCGGCAAGACGCTATTGAACTCGGGCTTGCTGGATTCCAATATAGTTAGATTGGTATAGATACCATAATGTGCTAGATAGCAAATTTCCGATCCGGAATGTCTCTGTGGCAGGTACACCTTGTGCTCGCAGATTCTAGCTCCTGTGACCCCTTATACCGTCTGATGCTGGTCCTTGTTCATGTGCATACTTGAGAACCTTAGAACTCACATTGTAGCAGGTCCGGGGCCTGCTCTGTCAATTATGTATCATTGTTGAGCTTCGGAGCGCCTACATCAGCCTGTTCATATACTGGGTCCCAGGAGCAAGCATGCATGTTGCTCCAGGCCTGAGTATTTCTCATCTGATGTGCGCTGCATACCACAACAAGTCTCTCAGACGGTGTTACACCATGACAACAGGAGCCGTTTCCCCGGAGATTCAAAGACTATTGTCGTTGCTACAAAGAAGTGGTCCGACCGTCCAGTAGCGGCTGAGGCCTCAATAGGTCTAGGCAACGAAGACCTTGACGAAGATCATGCATCAAGTTCACAAAGCCAGGCTCTAACTGATGAACAAGTCGCTCGATGTCTCCACGCTCACCCGAGCTACATATGCCAAAGCCAGAATGTGGTTTCGCATCGGGCTCGATTCTTGGCGATGGGCTGCAAACGTGACCAAGAGCAGGCGTTGGGCATCGTCCGAACACAGTTGGGTGCTAACCGGGGCTGAGCACGGACGAGGTAGCATTGCTGCTTTGCTGCTTTTACAGAGTCAATACAGAGTAGTAGTAGCCCTGCTAGTGGTTAGACCTTCTGTGCAGCATAATTGGCAGCCCAGGCGGAGTTGCTCTTCTTTCTTAGCCATATGCATATTAGGGCCTATATAGTCGATTTTCTGATAGGTCGATGGCCTCCTATCCTGAACACAACCAGTAGCATCACCCTCTCCCTTCAGATTCTGTTCACCGGTCTTGAGAAGCTCTGCCAAGGTGCTGACGATCCATGAAGGGAATTATATTACGCTACGAAGGAAGAGAGAGCCGAATCTAGGGGAAATCTGCTGGCCTGAGTGTACGCCTGATAACAATCAGCATGAACGGTCAACAAAGCCCCTCTGGCTTGCTGAAAACTTCCTCTCTGGCATTTCTTATATTCCAGCCGCTCGTGTCACCATTGCAACTCAGTTGCACTCGACCTCACCCATATAATACACTGCGGAGTGGTGAACCATGCAGGACGACTCGTCAACACGACTGCAATATGCACATGACCTGATAAAGCGAGAAACGGGCATCAGGCTGGGAAAGAATGTCACGTAAGTGTTGCCGTGCTGATGGCTGCAGCGTGCCATAGTTATCCCGACTTGGCCGAGGCTGTGTGCATGCATCCCTGCGTGACCTGCGCATTGTGTTGGTGGATAAGGCGACTGCAAATCAACCGGCAGCGTGCGGTGTAGCATAGCGTGGAAAGCTATGTCGGCACTTTCTGAAATCCCCAGCCTGATAGTACTTTACACTCATGCTACCGATAATGGAAGCTCCAGGTAGGGCCCACCTGACTCTACAATACCACACGAGTGGGACCTTTAAGCTAAAATGTCGATAATCAAAATGCTAGAACCACAGATGGGGTGCTTTTAGATCCAAGCTTTGGTAAGCCTACTAGCCAAGGCGCGGGGACTCGATGTCCAAGCGACCTCCTCAACCTTGAACCTAGCGGATATCAGCAGAACCAAAGTTCTGAATATCCGACCTCTCAGGCCGCGACGACCATATCAAAAGCGACCTAGAAGTCATGCAAGAAGATGTGAGTGAGACTTGGCCGCGGGAAGTTCTTCTGCGACCCTGCCAACAGGTTCAAATAGGGAATCATGAGGCTGAAAATCACCTCTACTGAAAGTGCTGATCACTGCCTCATCGTTGTTGCCCAGGGCGGGGTTTGGCAACATAAAGACGTTGCGAGCCTTACTGCCACTTCTCGCCCCTTCCCAGCGCTATCGAGCGATTCCTCACCTCCCCATGCCCTTCCATCCATACTCTTGCTGCTTTCAAAGCCCACTTCACCCCGTTCTCCTGATTTTTCCAAGTCTTCTAGATCGAATTATCTCTTTCAAGAGGGAGAACACATAGACATTGGCTCAGCAACACAGCCAGGGTTGTCTCCTGTGTCGTACCTAATCACGCGGCCAATTGGTTACTACAACAAGCATGGCGGATATTGTAGGTACTACATTTGCCTGTGTGCAGATCCTTGACACAACGATTAAGCTGAAAAGTCTTTGGCAATCGATCAAGGGTGCTCCAGCTGAAATTGCCGCCTTCGTTGATGAGATTCAAGCATTCCATCAGGTCTGCTCGTCGATAGCCGATCAACAGCAAGGCGTCGACCCCAAAAACACCAACGAATCTGTACGAATTTGTTTAGCACAGTGTGAGAGACAAATCAAACATCTCCTGGAAGAAGCAAAAGGGTTGCACGAGGGCTTTCTCAAACACCAAAAACGCACTTATTGGAGATTCGAGTCCACGAAGACCACACTGGCCGCTCATAAGGCGGCACTCGGACGTGCGACATGGTTCTTGGTTGCAGCACAAAACCTTCAAGAGAGGGAACAACGCCAGTACGATACAGGAAAGATCCTAGAAGTTCTGAATTTTCTCCATATGCAGTTACTGCAGTCAGCGCCTCCAGCATTCGGGGATCTTGAAATGCAAAGCGATCCCCGCCAGCAGGCCTCGTTGACGGTCAAGGAGAGCTGTCTGCATTCTTCATCACAACGCTATAAGCATCGAAGAGGCACCGAAGCATGGTCGATGCGACTAATAAGCCCGTCGTGGCTTTTTAAAACAGTACTCGACCTGCAGATCACTCGAGCTACATCCTTTGAATGGAACTACAACTTTCGCATCCTGAATGTCGTTGGAGAACCTTCACGGTTTATGCTTGCCGCGAAAGCTGGTGACATCGAAACGATGAAGGAGCTCTTCTCGAATGGGTCAGCGTCTCCCTTCGACGTCGACAAAGAAGGCAGATCAGCCCTGCATTACGCCGCGTTCCAAGGGCAGCTAGAAGCATGCGAATTGCTTTTGCAAAATGGTGCTCAGGCCAACGCGCAGAGTTTCATTGGTTCAACGCCTCTGATGCACGCGTCTATAGCGTTCAGAGCATGGGTTAGGTGGAAACCAGACAAAAGAAAGCGAATGCAGGAGTTGCTCCGACTGCTAATGGAGCACAAGACGTACGATCAGGCAGCGTTTACGGCTTACGAGGCTTCATTGTTCAATGGAGACATTGGTTATTGCGGCGATCCAGAAGGCCTCCAAATTGTCCAGCGCTGCGCTTTTGTTTCTCATGCTAGCCTCGACCTTGCAGAGCGATTTAAATGGGCCATGGCATTGGAGACGTGGTCTATTCGAGGTGCCACCGCTGAGCTCCTGGAGACGGCTTTAGGTTGCAGCCCAATCGAACCAGCGGCATACTGGTTGAAGAATAGCGACAATGAAACACTACTGTTCTTCATCGCCCGCTGTCTAGGATTCGAGCACTCGAAGAGCAGAACAGAGAACTTAGCGGGATGGCGCCGTCTACTGAGAGATGCCGTAACCGCGGGTGCTAACCTCCACGCTACCAGCACCAGCACAATGTCCCCCAATACTGACCCCTTCTGGGCATTCTTCTCGCGGTATAAGAAAAGTTTTCGCCACTTGAGACGGCACGGATACAGCTTCACCCCAGCGTTGAGACTTTGGGTTACCGAGCTTCAATTTGCCGGGGTGAACTTGGTCGAATACGGTGAGAGGCTATTGAGTAAGTTGAGGAGCGGCTTGCTGTCCTACGAATGGGATATCTATAAGGGTCCTTCTACGAAAAGGGTCGAACGGCCGTGGGTCAGTAACAGAGAGCTTCCATGGAGGCTTATCAGTTTCTCGTTCGGCCCTGAGCCCGACGACTGGCAAGCATGGACCACAAACCCGATCGATGAGCTGGTGGGAGATTTCTGGCACCTCATCGACAATCCGGAAGCCTTCATGCCTGGAGCATGGATGGAGTATTTTGATGATGCAACCAAAAAGGTTAGGATCTCGCCTGACAAAGTGGTTGGCCGAGTCAGGGAGATAGGGTTGGAGTGACTGTCTTACCTTGGGGGTGTAGTGCTCTTTCCTAGAGGGTTTTTCCTATAGGGCGTCCCATGGGCGGATCGTGATTCGGATACTGAAGTCTGATTTGGATTCGTGATAAGGATCACGTATGTAGAGAGTATCTAAATCACGATCTAAGTGCTAAAACATCGAAGCTGACAAGCAATTCTGCCTGCGCCATATCAGTAGTGCTGGCAAACTTGATGATCGCTTTATTCATAGGCACCACGGCGTCGCGTGGACTCGAGCCCTCTTAGAACGTCTTCTGGACCGACTTGAATAAGTTCATCGAAGTGCAGACCCAGCTTGATGACTAGACGACATTCGGTGCCCTCAAACTTGGCCAGAACTCGTTTATGAAAGGCGTCGGCCATACCCTCGTTTACAATCGATACTCGAACACGCGTATTCATCTCTGCGTCATCCAAATATTTGGAGTCACCTGCGTACGCCCGGTTCTTGTAGGCCTTCTGATCCCAATCATCACTAACACCGAGAATGCTCGGGTCCCAGATCAGCCAAAGTGGCAAGCTGTTGTCCGTGATGTCAACCACCACGATGTATCGAAAGTAGGTAAATGAACCCTTAAGAGCATCATTGATAAATACCAAAAAGTGTCCAATGCGTAGCACCAGGCTTGGCTGCTGATGGGTGGCCAGAATTGACAGTACGGAGAAGGTCAACAATGTCAATTTGCTCGCCATTTTCCTCCTCCGTGCACCCGTCGCCATGTTTTGTTCTCCGCCTTGATCGCCATGCTCGCGACCACTCGCAGCTCATCCTGATCCCAAATTTATGAGGGCATCGGTATTGGGGCAGGTCGGTCGAGGGTATCGTTTTTGTGCTGATTGCAGTATGTAGGCCGGTAGTAGAAGTGTTAGAGACCTCGGACAAGGCTGAAGATTGACGCGCATGCGTGGCTTGAAGGCGCTGGTGGGCTGTATGTTGCTTGCTAGGCTGCCCAGATAAGACACTAAGTGCATATATAGACGTTTTACAGATCATCTCCGGATGTTCGGTAGTAGGTAGTGGACGAGAATCTATTCGACCGTCTCCTTGGGAGTGTTTGATCGCTGTGTTGACTAGTGCGGTGGTAGAGAGGCTCGTAAGGAACACGGGCTTTATTAGGTAACAGAATTGCCCTTTAGTAACCTCTTTAATTTGCTGTGGCCATTCGTTGTTCCCAACCCAAACCTTGAGCTCCTCGAGGATCTCATCTGTTGTATCAGCCTTGCGGGATCTCAGCAGATCCTCTTCCAGGCGTGGTGGCATAACACTCGGCGGATCCTACAGGTCCTTCTTCCGAGAGATTGCCAGGGGGTTGGAACAGCCGCAGTGTGCCTGAAGGAGGGATTCAAGGTCGTCAAAGGCTGTGAATATTTAGCTCGAGATCGACTCTTTGGAACATGGAAACCTACAATCCATTGTGGTAGTGGTAGAGAACCTGCGCCTCCCGACTTATCAGATGATGCGAACCGATACTGTTTCGTCTGTGAATTAGTATTCGTAAGCGCTATTCACAAGTTTTGGTCTGGCGTTGTTGATTTAGAGCCCAAGTCATTGCAATTCTGATCAGCCTGCTGCTTCGTGCCAAGACAATTGCGACAAGTAGAATGCTGTTGTATTCGACGCAGAACCTTGAACCACATGGACTCAAAGTAAGTTTCTCTCATCGGCGAAGCCGTGCGAAGACCACTGCAGCAGGAATTGACATGATGAGCGAATCCACCTGCAGCTTCTGCCCATCACCCAGGCATCCAAAGATCCTAAAGTCGAAAATGTTGCGCTTCAAGTCCGCATCATCGAAAGAATGGGCCATCAGCGCGCCCAGGTCTTCAAAGGTGAGACGCAGCGTTACCCCGTCATGCTCAAGATGCACGGCCCTAGGATTATGCCGTCGTTCCGCAATGACTCTGGTTTGCCGCTCTTTGACAACAAACGCCTCATCCAGATCAAGAAGGTCCGCCAGGCGCTTCTGAAGCCCCTAGCCCTACCGGAAGAAATGTACGAGGCCTGTGAATGGTTCGGAAACAGCATAAGCGAACAGAGACGAGCAGGGGGGAGGGGAATGCCGAGCCTGGGAAGTTGTCCCGTATAGACGTAGCGGCGACATGAGCCAGCCAACACCGGAGTTAGGTATATCGGATTGTGACGTTCAAGTAGTCCGTCCATCTGAACCATCGGTATGCTTGCTGCGAGATATATTCGCTACGCCGCCAGGGCCCGAATGCGGCATGCTGCCACCCGCCAGGAATGGCCAATGCCTTAGAAACCTTGCCATATGTTAATCAGACCCAGACCACCGTTCCCAACCCTCTTTACCCATGCCCGCCGATCAACAACCCCAGAAATCACGACACCAGCTCCCCCTCCCACACAAGCCCTTCTGTCGGGGCCCCGAGTGATACTGCTGCCGAGGCGCAGACCGAGTTGACGACTGACTCGAAGAAAGACTCGTAGTGCGAGTCGCCGGCCGATCTGACGAGCCACCGGAGGAGCCACTGGCTGAGGCTCTTGGTGCGCTTCGTGACAAACCACTTGCCGAAGCACTGCCTGAGCCGCCTCCTCCTCCTGCTCCTGCTGCGTTTCTTGACAACCCGCTAGCAGAGCCTCTCGACGACGAACCGCTCGCTGACGATCGAGGTGTTGGCGTCTTAGCCTTGTCGTAGCGACGGGGCTCCTCCATCCTATAGCTTTCGCGAGGTCGGTGACTTGTACGCGATTGGTGCGCTCGACCCTCGGTAATGGTGTCGAGCTTTGGCTCATGGCGGGGGTGGCGTTTTGGTCTATCCTCCTGGAAGGTTGGCATCGTGTAAATATTTCTAAGTGGAGTTGAAGTCGTGGTTGTTGGGCTGCTGGGTTGGCGATGCATGGAAAGGAGGGTCATGTTGAGCTCGTGGAATGGGTTTTATATTGCTTATGGGCTGCAGCGTGAAGACAAGAGGCGTTTGCGCCGTCAGGTCGCGAGATGTTGCTGGTGATGGGCTGGATGTCTAGGTGTTGGCGTTGGCCAGCTGCGGACGAATCGAGTCCATGAGAATAAGGATCTGGACCGCGTATCTGGGTCTCAAAGCTGGCGCGTGAGATCGGAGGAGGAGCTGAGGCGGATGATCTCTACAGCATCGCCCGTATAGCTCTCTGTGCGTTTGTAAAAGAAACAGGTCTCCTTGAGTTCGTTGATTGCTGCCCAGCTGAGCCCTAACGACTTCGGACTTTGCTGATTGCTCATATCACACTTCAAAGTGATTGATTGTTGCTCAAGATTGGCCTCTGGAGGAGCTGCTGTGGTTCGTAACACAGGTGTTGTGCTTGTGAACTGGATACGGGAGGTTGTTTGCGAAAGGATCCAGCAACTCGTTGTCCTCGTTGTCTTCCCCGGGGATGGTAGGAAGATTCACAAGATGGTGAAATTAGTAACCTTCTTTATTGAAAGGCATGTTCGTTTTCGACGCGTTGTGAGGATGGATGCTAATACTTCGCTAGATTGACTTGCTCTCGAGATAATGGCAAGCCGGCTTGGAACGTCAAGAACTCTCTTGGGGATGGAGGCGATAGCCGCGGTCAAGCCCCATGAAAGATGTCGTGGCGTGCTGTCTCTTTTCGGGTGCGCAGGTCAAATGTATGGCGAAACCCCTTGAACGCACACCCCTCACCTTCCAGGACTGAGCGGTCTATTGAACCCTCCATCTCTGTTCATGTACTGACGATAGACGGTCTTCTTCTCCTTGCGCACCCCATAGATCTGATTCCCTGGCACCTTTGTGTTCTGCGTGGTCTTGAAGGTCGAAAAGCCCATGACCTTCCGCATCATCGCCTCTTCATCGTCCTCATCAATGTCCATCTCTGACGTGCCGTTGACCTTGGCTTTCTCCTCAGGCTCAGCCTTCACGTCGCGTTCTCGTTCACGCGCACGCGGTCGATCCTGGTCCGACCTCGTGGGCCGCGGAGGCGATACACGACCCGCACGGCCTGCCCCATTGCGAACTGGTGAGCGTGATCTTGTCCGCTCGTGCCTTGATGATTTGTGGTCCCTGTCCCGACCATGATCTCGATCACGGTCTCTATCTCTTCTGTCTCCGCCATTGACATCCCGCTCGCGATATCTATCTCGGTCTCGATGCCGGTCGCGGTCTCGAGGCGGCCCTCTCTCACGAGACCTGCTGCGTTCACGATCTCTGTCTCGTCCGCCTCTCGGTGACCTCGATCTCCGCCGTTCATCATGGCGCCGCGGCTTGCCGCTCCTGTTGTCGTCATCGTGCCGCGGCCGGTCTTTTTCGTCTCTGCGCGAGTCGTGTGGGCGTGGTGACCGCGGTGACGCAGTGTGTTCTTTCTCCCACATGGCGGCGCTGTCGGTACGCCTGGCGCGTTTCGCGGGAGGCTCGGCCATGGAGGGCAGCTTTTCGAGCGAAGTGGGACGTGTGATCAAGTGCCACTAGCTGGGCTAGACGAGGGCAGAAAGTTGTGAGGTTGGGGTAACAAAAGTTGCATTGCTGGAATTTTCACGTGATTTGCAGATCATCAGGCAAAAGGCCAAGGCATCGGATTGGACGCCAAACAACTTTTCGACCGACTTGTTTGTACGACTACCCCATTATTTGCTTGACCGCTGACAAGATTGCCAACGCATTACAGCAGGAACTGCAAGATGAGGCAAGGTATGGCGTAGAATACGGGCTGAAGACCTGATTTGGCGAGACATTCCTGAAGATGTCCTGATCGTCAAAAAACCAAACCTCAGCCACTCATCAACTTCCGCCATGGCTGGCTTATCCCACCGCAGGACGCATAACCTCTTACTGATCAGCAAATTGCTGAACCAAAGAGACCATGCTTCCCCATTCACACTTGTCCTCGATACTCTCGAACAGCCAGCCAAACCACTTTTGCGAGAATACATACGGCGAGCAAGGCTTGGGAAAACCCACTGCATTTTCCTGGCTTTCGAGACATTGGTGAAGCCCGAGCATGTAGATGCTGTCGTGAGCTGCTGGGACAAGACCCCCTTTCAGATCAGCCAGGCTGTGGCAACGGCCGCATCGTCGGTTGGCGGCGGTAGACGTTGCCTTCTCCTCATTGACTCGCTCTCCGCGTTGGCATCCTGGTCGGTCGATCCTGCCGCAGATTTCAATCTGACGAGCTTTCTGTCTGCGCTACTTCAACCACCGCAAAAGGCGCAAGCGACACCAAGTGCCATTTCGCTTGTGGCGGTCTACCACGCAGATGTGCCTCTGACTTCAACAACTCCTTACACTCCCAAACCTGCTGAACTGATGGCATATCTCGCGACCACCATTATTCATGTTCATTCCCTCCCAAATCTCTTGGCAGAGAAGAGCGCCAGAGACCGGAGTCTTGCGGCACCTTCGTTCGGTCTTGAAGAAGGCATCGAAGGTGTGCTCATAGGCCTGAAGCCAGGGTTGCAAAAGCTTAGGCCAGGTGAGCGTGGAGTTGTGCTTGAGTTGGAGCACAGACGCAAGAGCGGACGGGGCGTGCATGAGTGGTATTTCCTCCCGGAGCCGTCCTCCGCACAGACAGAGACACCCACTCCACAAAGCTTCAAGGAGGTTGCAATGCTACTGGACGACCATCCTCTCTTCCGCAAAACCCAGGTTGACATACCCGTCGATGATCAAGACCTTGCAGATATGACTTTCGAGCTTGGTCTCACCAAACGACAAAGACAGGAACGAGAAGGTGTCGTGTTGCCGTACTTTGACGCGCAGAAAGGTGGCGGAGGACCAGGCGAGGGTGGGAGAATCTTGTACGATATGGGCGTCGAGGATGACTTTGACGATGAAGAAGATGAGATTTGAGGCTTTAGAAGAAACGCCAAATGATGAAGATGAGTATGAATAGCCCGAGGCCGGCGAAAGGCCCGTATTGCTTCAACATCAGCTCCCAGTTGATTCTCACAGCTGCTTTGCGATATTTCTTGCTGTCTTCGCGTAGCCGGCCGCTCATTTCCCCCATGCGCTCCAAGCTATCACCACGGTAGAGCAGGTCCTCGATATTCTTGGTCATGACTTTTGTCACATCTTTCAGCTCATCATTGAGCTTGTCGAGGTTGGCGCTCGCTCTGCTGTCCTGGTAGACTTTCTTGGTGCGCTGGATGTACGTGTCGAACTCGACAAACGCGTAAGGGCGTAGGGTGCTGCTCAGATACTGGCCTGAGGGGTAGGTCGTGGTAAACTCTTGCGCAATGTCTGACAGGTAGGTAAAGGCAAGTTTGCGGGGGTAGGACTGGTCGGATATACACAAGAAGCACACGGAATCTTGAATAATGTAGTGCAGCGTGTAGCGTCCAGACTCGATCGAAGCCTGTTGTTCCGAATTGCGGTTTAAGCGGCGGAAGACCATCTTCGCCTGGCCCTTGACCTCGGCGAGCTCTGTTTCGACTTGTTCATCGTCGACGCTGGCGGCCAGCATTAGACCTGCCCACTGTCAGCTGCGTTCTTGCCCCAAGTTCGGCGCGCCACTGACCGTCCAGCCGCGCGATTTGTGTAGATTTCACCATAGTGGATGTTGTGTGTATGGGCACTGCTTGACAAAGAGTAAGCGAAGACTGGTTGCACCGTCGCGTTCAATAGTCAATAAGGCCAGATATGCACATGCGCGTTCGACAAATATCCAGGAACTGCGGCGAAATGACGGCGACTCCGATTTGCTGGCCGGCACAAGCTTTACCTTCGGCTCTTTCCGCCCTAGCGTGCTCCCATCATTCGAACCTCGTCGGCGCTTCTCACCCCAAGGGCAATGTCTGCGGGACTCGACGTAGATATATCCCGGTTATTGAGTCAGAGCAGGAACATGGTCTCTTGAAGTCTTTTTGATTTTGTCATTTTGGCACCTTGACAGTGTCTTTCACTGTGCGGTGCTGATGCTGTGTCATGCTATGCTAAGTTCTATGGATGATGGACAGCAACCTTTGTGTGCGTCTCATCTCTATCGCTTGCTTTCGCTGAGCCCTGAAGAAGGAAACTACCGCGTTCATCGTAGCAGGCCCGAGCACTTCGCAACCTGTGTCGTGGTAGTCGTAGGGAATAGGATGAATATTTGTGTTGAAAAACCGGCACCAGAACGCCTTTGTATCCTTTGTGGATTATGCAGATGAAGGTAAAGTCGGTGATGAGAGATAGGTATCGGAGTGACACGGATCGTAGGAGGCAGTAATCATGGAGGTCGACGGTCTGGTCACCAGGAGCTTGCAGGCCCACTGGAGTGCGACCACATCTAGTTGACGACCTTGTCTACCACTTGATGACCTTGTTGGGAAAGTACTCATCAATGAGCTCGAGGTAGTACTCCTTCAGATCCTCCAGCTTGGGTTTCTCATCGTTCTTGCTGTAGAGGTCGTAGGGGTTGAAAGCCTTGACAGCCTTGAACATCTCGCGGTCCTTGTCATCCATCATCCAATCGTACGCACCCATCTGGTGCCAGGGGTAGAAGGAGTGATAGCGGATCATGGCAAGGGCCTCGTCTGGCAAGGTGCTCTGGTCCTTGACCACATGATAAAGGTACTCATCGTGACCCCAGCTGAGCATGACGTTGTCAAGACCGCAGCCAGGAGTGTAGATGCCGTGCTTGGTGGAGTAGATCTCGTTGGTCGAATCGGGGTTGGCGGCGAAGCTCTTCTGGCCGTAGATGATCTTGTCGTCAAAGGCGCAGCCGACAGGGAAGGTGTCGCCGACAACGTCCCACTGACCCTCGGCACCGAAGAAGAACAGGAGCTTGCCAAGGTCGTGGATCAAGCCGGTGAGTTGCATCCAGCGGGGCTTGTTGTCACGTCGAATAGCCTCGGCGGACTGCAAGAGGTGTTCAATCTGAGAGAGCGAGGTATCCGGATCGGACTCATCGATGAGAGTGTTGAGACGCTCCATGGCTTCCCAGATGGTCATCTCGGCACGAGTCTTGGCATGGAAGTCATTGCGAGCCTTGAGGTTGTAGGCCACAGTCTGCTTGGTGTGCTGTTCGAGATAGAAGTTCTTGACAGTGTCAGAAGCATCTTCGTACTGACGGAACTGAGTCTTGTCCTTGGTGGCATCGAACTCGGAGGCGGCGTTCATGTCGGCTTCGAATTGCGCTTGAGCGGCAGCCTTCTGCTGCTTGAGGGCTTGATCCTTCTTGATGTTGATCTCCTCGATCTCGTCGACCATAGCCTCTAGAGCCAAGCCGTCGCGCTTCTCGGGGAAGTCAGTGACTGGCTCTTGAACAAGAATGCCGACCATATTGGCGATCGATGTCGTTAATCTGCTGTTGTTGTTCTGGTAGCAAATGCAACGAGCCAAAGCAAAAGTCGAAAGTATGCAGTTGTGCGCAGGTGTGTAAAGGTGCGGAAGAAGGAGAAATCTCAAGATGCGCCACCGACTGAAATACTTGAGAGCCGCAGGCAGAACGTGTGAATAGGAATATGGCTCCACCAAGAAGCCGGCTTTCACCTACCTGATCTGCGTGTCATGGTGCAGTGAAGCAAAGGTGACGGACCAGTCAATCCACAGCCGTCACTCAGGCCCAGGCATTTGTAGCAGCGTCATCCAGAGGCATGGTCTCAACTTACTGCATACGGACGCCTGGCACGGGCGAGGATGCGTGGTGGAAAAGCCAGTGCATATCTCGAAGTCGGGCCGGTTAAGCTCGACTAGCATCCTACCTGTTTGAGACCATGAGGCAAGTGAGAAGCCTGGAGTGGAGAGTGCCGGGAACTAAGGTTCCAGAAACAGTCGTACTAGCGTTGGCATCGAGAGTCAATTTAGATGGTAATGGATGAAGGCGAATTCACGATGGTGAACTCGGGACAAGGACAAAGTCGGTGTGTCGCATCAACAAGACGTTTCCAGTACGCGAGGCTGCAATGTGCTCGATGATGTGAACATCCGCAAGCGGGGATGGAACGCCGGTTGACGCTGTGCGACCTGAGGCTGTTAGGTTGGTACTGGGATGAGCTGCGAGGTACTTCGCTGACCCGCACGCACAGACCTGGGGCATCGGAAACATCACTGTGTGTGCTATGTTTTGTCCCACGGCCAGCCCGATTCGTGTGCACTCTTGCGATAGTTTCCTAGAGAACGTCCGCGATGGTTTTGAGACGAGTGCAGAGTGAGCCCGGTGGGAATTTCCTCTTTCAGCGACAGGAAAAATAGGACTCGAAGAAGCTTTCGACGGTGGACCCCGAGTGAGCCGATGTTGCAGCAATTCAGGACCATGAGGAATGTGATATCAGATTTTTCCGAGTGCTATCCAAGCTGGTCTCCGGGATGATCTCACCTGTAGCAGGGCCATTCGAGGTGCAGGGCCTGGGCGCCACCATGCATGGGCCATTGCTATTGCCGGGGTTGTAACAGCTTTCATGCTCCCAGCCAGCCTGGCTCAAGGTGCAGCAAGCCACAGCGTCGGGACTCGCTGACTGAGAGCAGCAATCGACCAGGCAGGAGATGTTCCGCGCCCTGAGCAACCTCACCGTTGCGGGGCATGGAAGCTCATTACACGTTGAGCATGATCTGATTCCAGAAGCCTTCCTGTTGAGGTTTTTTGAGGCGTGAAGGCCGGAAGGCGGGGTAATGTTTCGGCTATTGACTTCACTTATCGATAGTGACCGCGCCCCCGCGCGTGGGGGCAGTTGCAGGCAGCGCACCCCCGCGAGCTTCACCTGGAATACTTCACATGTCGGCAAACTTGGCCGTTGAA
The DNA here is from genome assembly GCF_000365145.1 of Cyphellophora europaea CBS 101466. Taxonomy (NCBI): domain Eukaryota; kingdom Fungi; phylum Ascomycota; class Eurotiomycetes; order Chaetothyriales; family Cyphellophoraceae; genus Cyphellophora; species Cyphellophora europaea. Next base: position 1,870,353 of record NW_008481810.1, on the reverse strand, counting down.
CACGGATCAAGAGTCTGCAGAATAAAAACATCATCGTTGCAGTTGCAAAGTCGTTTTCGTATAGCACCGAAATCGATCATCTTCATGATCGCCACCATGACCGACACAGTCTTCAAGCTCAACACCGGTGCCTCGATTCCTGCCCTTGGCCTGGGAACCTGGCAGTCTCCTGAGGGCGAAGTTAGAAAAGCGGTCGCGCATGCCATCAAGGCCGGCTATCGCCACATCGACTGTGCATACGTATATGGCAACGAGGCTGAGGTAGGAACGGGCATCAAGGAGGGTCTCCAAGCGGCCGGCATCAGCAGATCCGAGCTGTTCATCACGACAAAGCTGTGGTGCACTTACCATACCCGCATCGAGGAGAACCTCGACAAGAGTCTTGCCCTGCTCGGTCTAGACTATGTGGATCTCTACCTCCTGCACTGGCCAGTCGCCATGAACCCCAACGGTAATCACGAGAAGTTCCCCAAACTGCCGGATGGAACACGAGACCTGATCCCTGGTCGGAAGCACGTCGACACTTATAAGGACATGGAGAAGCTCCTCAAAGGCACTAAAGTCCGAGCCATTGGCGTCTGCAACTATTCCAAGAAATACCTTGAGGAATTGCTGCCAAACGTCAGCGTTGTACCCGCGGCCAACCAGATCGAGAACCACCCTCTGCTCCCTCAGCAGGAGATTGTGGATCTCTGCAAGGAACGGGGCATTCTCATCACCGCGTACAGCCCGTTGGGAAGCACGGGTAGTCCGCTGATGCAGGACGATCACGTTGTCAAATTGGCCAAGGACAAAGGCACCAGCCCTGGCTCTATCCTCTTGAGCTATCACAGTAAGTTGCGCCGATCAATTCGAGACTCATAGTCTGACCAGCCACAGTCGCGCGCGGCAGTGCTGTTCTTGCCAAATCGGTTACACCCTCCCGAATCGACGAGAACAAGAAGATCGTGCAGCTTTCCTCGGACGATGTTGCGACTCTAGATGAGATCTCAAAGAATGGCGTCAAGCGCTTTGTCTATCGTAAGTGGCTTATACCCCCTTTGTCCGCAGTACTTACTGACTCTTTGTCAAGCCGAGTTCGGAGTCAACTTTGGCTTCCCAGACAAGCAATAATTTGGCAGAAAAAGCTGTAGACGGTTGGGGAAACGCATAACATAGCATAGCGTTGGCGAATGGTGCTGGCCGAAAAGGCTAATAGAGGCCCGGGCGGCAATAATCACCCGGCGGAACGAGACCTATGCTCATAGGTAGATGGTTACCAAATGGGAGGCACATACATCTTTACATTCGACTGCGCGGCTGGTCTCGCTCTTGTCCATGCTCTATCCCTCGACCGTTTTTTAGACCCTCGTCGTCATGGTATCAATGCGAGACTTCCTCTTTTCCATCGTCGAGTTCAGGCATGCGCCGTGCCATTATGATTTGTGTGCTGCGTATGGCTTGGCAAAGAAAGCGTTATCCCAACGTGACATATTGGTGGAGAGATCCAGTTCTCCTACAGACAAAAGAACGGTAGGTGGTTGGAATCGATGTGGCATGGTCTCTGATGTATGGATACGTCGACAATCATGCTCAGACCTGGCTTACTGTCAGCAGGCCCGATGTTGAACTCTCAACTCTCCAGCCACACATGTCACGTTGCGCAGCAATGCACTCATTCTAGGTGTCTGTAAACGAATCTGCTGTTTGAGAGCCGATGTCTGGAGCCAGCTCCCAAACATAGGGTAGAACAGAATACTGGAAGTGGCAAGTGGGACGCCTTAGGCCGCGCCTACAACGGTGAATGAGCCTGTTGCAATCAAGCATTTCCCAGACGCTCGTTTGCAGCACTACGAAAGCTTGTGATGACGTTCGCTGACCCAGATCAGGGCGACGAACCATCTTTTCGTGCCAACTGGGGTTGAAAAGAGTCCAGCCGCACCGAATTATCAGGATCGGCCCTCCTGATCCTGGGACCCCAACGGCCAAGCACATTCAGGCAGACGTGCTGCTTCAGGCAAGACAGTCGAAGACCCTTTCGTGCTGTGGCCTCGGATATGCTGCCGCTGGCGAGGATCCGCACACGTTGGTTAGCCCTGTGCCTGACTGTCCTGACTGACCATGAGGGTGCGACAATCGATGTATGACATGCGTCATGACAGAAGACGATTGAAACGGGACAACTGAACGAGCCCGATGCATCTTCTGAGCCGTGCTGGTAAAAAGAAACCCGTAGCCTTCAGCAGGGTTTCCCAGCCTCCATCGTCTCCGTCACAATCGCCCCACTCAAAAATCGCAACTGCAAGCTGTGATCGTGTACGTGTACGGCTGATGATAGCCGCGCTACCCATAATGTCACAGACTACCTCCTCAACAACGCCGAGCTTCTTTCAGGCTTTGGCCACGCCTATGCGGTGCCTCAGCCTGTGCATTCATTCGGCCCCGTCTGGCAAGTCACACCACACAGCCATCAGCGACGTCAAGGTGCCCACACCGGATGGATGGTAAGTAAAGAGCATAGAGGAGCTTGGATAAGGAGAAGTTAATGGGACCAGACTTCGGTGTCGGCCTACTTTCTCTCCTCCGCCTGCGCTTGTGACTGAAGCCGTACTGACTGTTTGGCAGTAAGCCTTTGCTAGCGCCCTATATCTCAGCCCTTTTAAGGATGCGCAGGAGTCCTACCACTCAAGATATGCGCAGTAGGGCCTTTAGTCTCTGGCTGCGTGTTCTGTCCATGGAGCTATGCTGAAACAAGCTAACTCTGATCTGTAGGGCTCTGTCACCACTGCATCTATCTGATGCCTACTTCCGCAGCCAGGACTGAGATTGTCGACACAGCCTGTCACAGGTGTGCTCATGAAAGGTGCGGGCTGTGCCAGGTCACATTTTTGAATGCGACAGCAGACATGACACCAGAATACTTCTATGAGTCAGACCAACACTAAAGAAGTGCGGAGGACAACACACAGGAGACTGAAGCGCGGTCATCAGCCAGAGCTTCGTACCTAGTAGTAGCAATGTCACCAAGATTCGATACCCAACAACGTCTCGTTGGCGCCTGTGCAGTGAAACCTCGCTTGTATTGTGGCTATGTCGCCGTTGGCGAATCAGATTGCATAGGGTTAGGGTTGCTGCCTTGTGGCAGACGCGGTTGCCTTCTTGGCGCGACACTGCCACATGCCCGTTGTTTTCCCCAACCAAAGTTCCTCCCTTCACTTGACACAAGGCACAGTCATGCGTCCATATAAAACCAGAGAATCATGCATCACTTCTTTCCGTTCACAACCTCCTTGATCAGAGCAAATATTCAAAGACCTCTGCGTGCCTGTGCCTCTCTTCGTCAATCTCATCATCAACGTTCAAAGCGCACCATGTCTACCCTCAAGCTACCATCAAGCGGACATTTCCCAGGCGTCACCGTAAAACTTCCATCCAACCTCCGTCTGGAGCAATTGCTATCGTATCGCCCATTCAACAACTGGCTATCCGCCCTCTCCAAATCGCTGGCTCTCCAGCATCACCCTCAACATCCCTTTCACTCTGAGCCGTACAATCTCCGCGAGATCGAGATTCAGAGCGTGGACTTCTTCTCAGAGAAACGCCTTGGCTTCCTGAAACTGCGAGCGTCTATCACCAATGAGAAGAATGAGTCGCTTCCGGGGTCGGTCTTCATGAGGGGTGGAAGTGTGGCTATGCTTATCGTCTTATCACCGGCCAACACCAGTGCTGGGGATGACTATGCGCTCATGACTGTTCAGCCACGTATCGCCGCGGGTTCACTAAGCTTCGTCGAGTTGCCTGCAGGCATGATTGACGACGCCGGCACGTTCACTGGTGCTGCTGCAAAGGAGATCAAGGAAGAGACTGGTCTCGACATCAAGGAGGACGAACTCATCGACATGACTCAGCTCACGCTGAAGGAGGTTACTTCCGAACTAGATCGAGAGGGTGGAGTCGAAGCACATCTTCAGGAGGGCATGTACCCAAGCCCGGGGGGCTGCGACGAGTTCATGCCTATCTACCTGGCGCGGAAGAAGATGGCCAAGGAGGAGATGGAGATTTTAAAGGGCAAGCTTACGGGGCTGCGCGATCATGGAGAGAAGATCACTTTGAAGCTCGTGAAGCTGAAGGACGTGTGGAAGGTGGGAGTGCGAGACGGCAAGACTTTGGCGGCTATTGCTCTTCATGATGGATTGGTTCGAGCAGGCAAGCTGTGAGTGACTGCTGAGATGCTGCACAACTCGCTATAAATCAAGGAGCCGCTAGAGCCGATGAATATGAAGTCCAACAAAACTGGAGCCTGTCAGGCATTCACAAACGTGGGTGCGGCGGTCGATTCTGCGGTACACCTGCGCAGAGATCTCAGAGCATTCTATACGAGTGGCACGAACTGCTAGGGCATACATGGCGGTCTCGATGGGCTTCTGCATCTAGCACGGCAGTTGTTTGAAGTCAATGGCCGTGCCGGGCAGGGGATTCAAATCGAGACCGAATCGGTGACACCAAAGACAGACGGGGGACTTGTTTGTTCGAGTCCCAGGCCTTGCAACGGCCTAGACATGGCCACTATGCTGGAAGCGATATCAACTAGATACCAGATGGCTCTGATGCTATGTCTGCTGCAATTCCTATTTCTCGGGACGAATCTGACCATACCGGACGGATCTCTTTATCTATGATGCTACCGGCTGTGCACATGCTTCGTGACAGATGATACCCGTATACTGTTCATGTCGTAGAGAACATCTACCAGATCCTATTCCCATCTCTGGGGTGGCACCGCTCGGCCCAAGGAAGGGTAATTCCCTCAGCCTTGGTCTTCATGCGCTGCAAAACAAGCCTAATTACGTATAGAGCACGAAACTCCTGCATTCCTCCCCTGCGCAGCTTGCCACCCCTCTCGCAGACCGTATCCTCGCCCCACGCCATGCAGCTGTTCGAGCAGCTGACATCGTACTTTGGCGTCAGCGGTGCTGTCGATGGCAGCGGCCAGCTCGCCAGCCAACAGATCGTCTTCGGCGCCAACAGCACAGCTCCCCCGCAATCGCTAACGCATCCAACACTGCCTCTTGGCTATTCCCACCTGAACGCCGTGTCCATCAACAACCACGCCTTCTCCGCCCTTCCAGGCGAGTGGACGCACGACAGCCTCCTGACGCCCTTCCACTCCTTCACCCCGTCCAAATCCGCGTCCCCATCGCCAGACCTCAGCTCCATCCGCTCCGCACACTTCATCGCCTTCGACCCCGCCTTCTTCACCTCCGTTCTCGGCGCCTCCGCCACACTCACCACCCTCCACTCCTTCACCAGCCCCGATGACCAACACGTGCACGAAGCGCCCGTCTACCTGCCCGCAACCCACGAGCTGCTCTTCGCCGACACCTCGGTCAGCGGCTGGCTGTGGGCTCTCGACGTCTCCACGGCCGCGATCCGCAAGATCACCACGGCCCCACCCCTCAGCAACGTCAACGGCGGCACTTCGCGCTGCACCGCCGCCGGCCTGTGCACACTGTACCTCACTACCAACGGCGGGCACGCCCCCAGCATCCACGCCTGCCCGCTCCCCGGAAACTTCAGCACCAGTACGTCAACGCTACAGTGCGGACCACTGCTCAACAATTTCCGCTCCCGCAAGCTCAACTCGCCCAACGACCTGATTTTCACGTCCGGAGGCGACGTCCTCTTCACGGACCCGGACTACGGCTGGGCGCAAGGCTGGCCAGGCGTCGGACCGCCGCAGCTGCCGAATGGCGTGTACCGCTACAGCGTCGCGACGGGTGCCCTGTCGGTGCTGAGTGTTGGGACGGTGAAGATGCCGAATGGCCTGGCGCTGAGTCCGGACGAGCGGACGCTGTACGTGGCGGACAGTGGCAGTATCCACGGCAGACCGATCGCGGTGGATGAGACGGCTGTGAGGGGCGTGTGGGCTTTTGACTTTGACGCTGCACCGGGCGGCGTTGGGGTTAAGGGTGGTGGTGGGGGGCGGGTGGTGCATCTGGTGGAGAGTGGCTGGCCGGATGGCGTGAGGGTCGGGCAGTCGGGTCTGTTGTTTGTGGCAGTGGTGGGTGGTGTGGATGTCGTGGATGTCGCGAGGGGGGGTGTGCTGCTGGGGAAGATCAATGTGGGCGATGATGTGATTTACAACCTGGAGCCGGTTCAGCGTGGGGGAAAAGACGACGGCGTTTGGCTGCTGACGGGGAAGGCGGCCGTGTATAAGGCTGTTATTAAGGAGAAGGGGCGGGCGTTGTGAGCTGTCGTGCAGCTTAGTTGAGGGGGAGATTGCAAGCTTGAAGAGTGAGAGCAATAGTCTCAGGCAGTGAAAGTCTTGGCGCGCTCGCGGCTCTTTGCTCCATCTTGAGTGACGGGGATGCTATTGCTCTCTAGTCGTCCATCTATGATAAGCTCTGGTGCCAAACCTATGAGGAGGTCTATCTGTATCCCGAACTTGATGGCCGCGCCGGCTTCACACCACACACATACACACTACACACACTCTCTGGCCCTTTCATCTCGCCCCAGCGACGTCACCCCTCCCCGGCACCTTGCCCCCACCGCATTCATCCACCTTCTGGCCCTGCCCCTGCCTCTGAACCCCTCCCCGTTCTTCCTCTCCCGGCATACGATACAACTCCTCCTCAATCTCCGCCAACCGACTCCCCCGCACCCTCCCCTCCCTCAACCCATAAAACTGACTAAACATCATAATCAGCGGCCGCCACCGATCCGCATCCACGCGATTCTCGAACCCCTCCAGCCTCAACTCCGGATGAATCCTCACCCTCTGAATCCTAACTTCCACCGCTTTCATGGCCCCCCGGGCGTCCGCGCTGTCGGAGAACAAGTCAAACGCCTTGACGAGCGAGGCTTCCATGACGACGGGGCATTCCGCTAGGCCCGGGGGCGGGACGGTGGCGGAAGGGAGAGGCGTGAAGCGGCCCAGGGCGAATTTGTCGGCGCAGTGCACGTAGCCCATGGACTGTTTTGGGGGAGGGACGGGGCAGGAGCCCGTGGTGCGTGCGATGCGGTTGACGTGCGCGGCTTCGGCGTCCGAGGGGAGGGAGATGGTGCAGGTGCCGGTGGAGAGGAGATTGAGGGTTGTCTGGGAAAAGGCGGCGAGACCGAGCATGCTTTTTTGGCGAGGAATGTGTCAGTGAATTATTGGTTAGGTTTTGGTAAGACGGGAAAGATGGGTGGGAGGGTGTGGCTTACCAGTGGTTGCCAAGCCAGAAGATGGAGGACATGGGTCCGATGTTGGGCGCGCTGGTCTCGGGGTGGAGGGTGGTGATTAGGGCGGTTGGCGTGCCGAAGTAGAGGATGGCGGGGTTGATGTCTTCGTGGGAGGCCATGTTGGAGGTAAGGCCAGAAGCAGGTGCAGTCGAGGACTTGTGCAGTGAGTGAGTGATTGAGTTGTCGAAAGCGTATAGGAAGGTCTGCAGGACGTTGATCGAAGACCGGCAGGATTTACCCATCCAGTCCCTTTTATATGTCCATTCCGACTGCGGTGTGTACCCTGCGCCAAGGTGGGTCAGGTCTTCGTCCCATGATTTTGAGCGTGAAGGTACTTGCTTCGGCAGCTCCGCTGTTGATTTGAGCTTGATTCAAACTGCTGATTCGTCCATATCAAGAGCAATCGTACGCAGTGCCGGGTACACAAAGTCTTATTACCGCATCAGGTAGTGGTGTGGAGGGTCCACTTTGCCCTTGATGTAGCCAATCGGAGTGCTAGATGTTAAGGAGATGTGTAATGCAAGGCTAGGGCTCCTTGGACTGGTACCTGGATAATGGAACGTGCGGAATTGGGTACAACTTCTCCGGGCCTGGTTTTGAGCCTCTGTGACGCCTTTGTCCTAGAATAGTCTCCCACTTGATGCCAGAGAATGAATCCGAGGGTTGGGCTGTGGGTTCTTGGCACCAGTTCCGCCCCCAAATCCTCTTGATTCCCCCGACCCGGCCGCGACAAACACAGGGCTCAGCAGTCACACACTGTTTGCTGTTCAACCCAATTATGGAGACTCCTCAAACAGCTGCTGCAGCCTCACTCGTCAACGCTGCTCCGGAAACCATCAGCAACGACACTGATCCAGCGACGGATGACCAGGATGCAGAGGAGGAAGCCTACCTAGACACGATCGACGCCAACCCTGATACAATTGAAGACTATGGCAGATCTCAATTTCGTGCACGTGCCTTCGCAGTAGCGCTGGAAAAGCTCGTCAAAGAAGCTGCTGCATCCCCCGACAGCCCCTCCGCCAGTGCATCCCGTATGGAGCATGACGGCTACTGGCGTAAAGTCTTCACTCAAACCATCATTCCGACAGTGGTGGCGGACGACAGTATCGAGAACTCCCTCTTCGATCCTCCACGGAACAAATTGGGAATCGTGGTCGCCTGTGAGCCCACTGGTGGACTTCTATGTTGCCCGTGCGATATGCCGAACAGTTTTCTGCCCACTGTTGCGGTAGAGGCAGCAGAAGCAGATAGAGTGGCTAATGGCGGGGCCGGAGTGGGAAAGCGAGCGTTACTGGAGGGATTGACAGCCGCGCTGTATGGCACCAGTGAGGGGAAGACGGGATTCATTGGCGGTGATGGAGAGCGATTCGTGTTGGGCCGATGCAGTTGGATGACAGCTCAAGGGGTCCTCTGGAATCCTGGCCTGTATCTGTTGATGTTGGGCTGGGAGAAGAACATAGTGGATGCGGGAATGGCACTTGAAGCGGCAAGGCAGGAGAAGTTGCTGGCGGAACGACGCGCTAATGGTGAGTTTGACAGTGTTGACACGTCATCGGAGGAGGAAGCCAATTCGGACGGGTCGACACCGTCGTCGAAGGAGGCTCAACCGAGATCATGAGCAACGCCATGACGCTATCGCTACTCTTGTGCAAACAATAGCAGCTCAATAATTGTTTCAATGCGCAGCTCGTGCTGCTTCCCGCAGACGGAGGCTCGATATGACTGTCAATTCCTGGTCAGGATCCGGATGCATCATGCGGAGTGCACACTTCATCATCAGCTGTATCTCGAGCGTGAGCGTGCCTTGCTTTGATTGCCAGCACCAGCCACACGATACCGCTGCCTTGTCCAGTGCGAGTTGTGGACCTTGATGTAGGACGCAAGACCAAAGTCGAGCATCTTGACAAGTCCACCTGGGCCTAGCAAGAGGTTGAGTCAACTCTGTTGTCCACACCTCCCGAGTGTCATATGGCTCACATTCCACGTTCCGTTCATACTCACTTCCATGTCACAGTCTTGGTCTACTTGTTGTCTTCCGGTGAAAGCACTGGGTGTTAACAGTCAAACGCTCCTGCGTCTGAGTCGAAGAAATTAGCCAGAGTCTACCTTCGAACAAGCCATAACCCTCCAAGCAAGTCAGCATGATCAATCAGATGTGTTACTGATCCACCGGAGTGTTCGTACCAAGGATGACATTATCCATGATCGTGCACGTCGAGAGCTGTCATACGATCAATGTCATAATGGCTCGTCAGCATCCTCAAACAGAGATGTCATCTACATAAGGGTGTTTTGATGAGCTGATTCGAGAATAGACCTCCTAAAACATACTCTACCCTGACTTTGCGTACCTTTAGAGAATCTCAAACCATTGATAGGTTCAAGAAGAACTCAACTACCCAATCGAAGCAGCTTCGACTGACGGCTATTATGTGCGGCATTCGGTTTACCTCAGGAGTGGCTGGCTGGTGCAGGTAGGTTGATTGGCGTTGGGAATTAGATAGTCTGGGTGATGCCAAAGTTGATTCCTTCCAAACAGGTACTGCGACTGCCCGTCCATCCAGATAGTACCCGAATTCGGCTGCTGGATTGCAAGAGCGGGAAGCACTGACGAGAGACCACCCACGACAAACGTCATTGAAACCCTTGACGATGGCCCCAGGATACTTGAGCAAGGCCCCTGTTACTTCGCAGTCCAAGCTGCAGGGGAATGTCTTTGGAATGCGGCAAGCATCGACATTTACCCGGATCAAGACTACATGCCGTTCCAGATTTCCCATGTGCCTTACTGGAAATCGAATGGACCCTTCGCGGGCTACATCGAGAATCGACTCCCGTGGGACTCGGACCGAGAGTGCGTGAGATGCCAATCTGAGGATCGCTACTACTACCTGAGGCAGGACATTGCCATCGAAGAACCTAAGCATGTACCGCTCCATCTCAGGAACCCTCTCCGTCAATATTTCGCGATGAAAGAGGAAGGGCTTCTGGGACTGCACAATCAAGAAAGGGTGAACGCGAGATGGTCACAGCGTCCCTATCAAGAGGCAACTCTCCGTGATCACTTCGGTAGCCAGCTATACAAGGCTCAATTGGGCTGGGAGGATCACTTCGAGGTCCTCAGACAGCAAGAAGAGCGCCGCGAAGTCTTAGGGAAGCCTCCTCTTCCCTGGGGAGATCTAGACGTCGGAGAGTATAAGCTACCCCCGGGACCCCTGCCTGAGAACCCACAGCGCGAGTACTTGGGTGCGACAGTTATCGCTTTTCTCAACCGCCTCAAAGAAATTCGCCAGGAAGTTTCAGGCATTCGAGATCGACACGAGCGCAACATACAGTTTTTTGTTAGACTGCGCGACTTCACCCAGCCACTGGCGGTGCGGGCTCTCAAGTTCGGTGAGAGGGGTAGCGGTTCTTCCATCTCTTCCAACTCTACCGCTGCCGATGCTTGGTACCGAGAGAACCCATTCCCTGACCGGCGCTCCAAGCCCCAGAGGTCGTGGTCTCCCGGCGGACGCGAGTATCGGCCCCTGAAGAGTATTACGCACATCCTCACAGGTGGCACGGACATGCCGAAGAAAAGTGAAGATTATATCCGCCAACAGCGGCTCAAGTACCCTTACCCTGTCCCAGATGCAATTCCTGCCTTCGACAAGGCCCACATCGAGTTTGACCGGCAGTGTGCGGCTGAGTACAAAGTCGAGGGACAATGGAAATGTCGGAACATAGTCAACTGCACCATTACCGACCGCATCTTGAAGGGCGACTTCGACAGTGTCTCAGCATTTGTCCTCGGCAACGTTAGGGCTGACTATGACTTCTTGATGTTCATGGCACGTAATGAGCACGACTTCTACGAGAGAACTGGCAAGGAGAAAGGCCGTGCCGACGATGAGAGTGCTACAACAGCGGACGAGTCCAGCATAGCCGAGTCCGGGACGACGGTGGGCCGATCCGCCGCTTTGAATATACGCACTCGACCGGGCCCGTCATCTAGCGTGGCGAGCTCGCAACTTACGGGTACTGGAACTCGCTCTCGATTTACGGACACCGATGTTAGCTATGCGACCTCCAGAGACAGCGAGGCTGCAAGTCAGTTGTCAGAAGCCTCTCGTGCCGGCCATGGACGAGGCCGTCGTCACTATGATGATGAAGACGAGGACTCAGACAGCGACACGACAGAGGCGTGAACGCTGGTCCGCGGCCTCCCAAGACGCTAATCGAACGTCTCGACTTGATCGAGGTGCTGCTCAGGGCGTGCCACTGTGCTTAGCCAGGTAGACGAACGATGAACCACAAGTGACCCCTTCCGTCTCTTACTTTCCATACTCTCCTCCCTAGCAGCCACATGACGCTTCGCAATGCGAACAACCTCTTCACAGTCTGTAGTTGTCACATCCAAGAGCACAAGCCCCTCCTATGGGAAGCTATCCACCCCCGTCGATAGTGACCCACCAGAGCCTCGTGCAGCCTCGTGCAGCCCCTGAACGCCGAACGCCTAGCTCCGGCTCCGGCGCCTCCCCCCTTGGTACTTCGTACTCCGTACTCTGTACCCCCGTCCCCGAAAAACGACCCCCGAAGCCCAACAACACTCGGCACGCCGCGCAACGGCGCCCCCCTTTTGCCTTACTCCGTGCCCCTTTCCTAACCTGTACTCTGTACTCCGTACTCCGCATCCCGTACCTGTCACTCAGCGGATGTCGTCCTTCGAACCCCCATACCCCTGAGGCGCCATGCCACGCCACGGCAGTAGATCCCGGGAAGCCACGCCACGGCCAGCCACGCGCACGTGCTTGTGCGTGGTACAGAGTACTGCGCCGGCAAAGAATGTATTGTACAGTATAAAGTGATAGGCTTGTTTTGATGATTTCCTCATGTACATATATATACATTTCAGACTAGAAATCTGTGTTCGGAACACGCAGCTCAAAGGATCCGCGATGCTGCAGATATGGGAAGAAAAAAGGATTAAAAAACCGCTACCGACTTTATCGAATTCATGGATGGCGTGGCGACCATGCCATTACAAGCAGCCATTATGAGAAGTTTCAGCAACCGTGCTTTTCTGTTGCTCTGCGGGCCATCAAGGCCGCAACAAGCAGCGTGAAGTCCCGGGCTTCCCACCCTCCCCCTCAGCGACTCATGGCGCACGGAGATGGGGCTGGGACAAGATACAACCAAACCCATCCTCGGCGCATAAGCTCACTCTCCATGTCGCGGATATTTGTCGCCAAAATTTCGAATACACACCGCTTGCAACTTCGCGTATCATCGTGACACCACCGACAGCCGACCAAGCATCATCTACTCGGCCTGGCCGTTGAGATCGTCGGCATGGCTTTGTTCGCGCTGCATGCGGGCTTCGATCTCGCGTAGCTGGCTCTCGCGGGCCAAAAGCTCTTGTCGCTTCTCGTTGATCTCGCGCTGTACCTTGACCTCGATCTCGCGGAGCTTCTCCTCCTCCCGACGCAGTTGTTCTTCCTTGAGCCGAACAGACTGGTTGGCGAGGTCTTCGGGGTTGATGGACGAATCTTGTGCACTGGCGCAAAGTTAGTACTTGTTTGACGTGGTTGAACAGAGCCAACATACTTTCCAACTCCACCATCCACGCTCTTGGAGAGCTTCTCAGTACGGTAGTTCTCGTACAGGAAGTCGTGAGTGATCTCCTTGAGATCGGCCAGATGGGAGTGGAGCAATGCACTCCGAATGGCCAGGAAGTCGGAGTGTCTTGGGTTCTCGACTTCGACAACACCCCAGGGGTATTGCCGAGCCCGCACTCGGCGGCCACCAATCTCCAGAACGTCCTCGGAACCAACGATAGCAAATGGCATCAGTCCCCGGAGCTCCGCGTTCTCTTCAACGGTATCCTCATCATCTTCTTCGATATCGTAGGGAAAGTTATACACGGGTATTCTGTAATGTTCAATGTCTTCCATGACCAGCTTCTTCGATTCTGCCAGCTCAGCTGGGGTGAGGGAGTCGGCCTTGCCAACGACAGGGATGACGTTGACGCGGGGAGACAGACGCTTCATAAGCTCAATATCGAGTTCTCTGAGGCCGTGGCCGGTCGGGGTAATGAAGTAGAGGAGGGCGTGGACACGATTGTCACGGAAGCGGGGGTTACGCTTGATACGAGACTCCTCGGCAAGAATGTCATCGTATTGGCGCTCGAGATAGCCCACGATTTCGCCGAAGGCCGATTCATTGTCAATCTGGTCACCGAAACCCGGGGTATCGACGATGGTCAGGGAGACACGAGTGCCTTCTTCATCAAGCTCGAGCTCTGGCTTTTGTCAGACGACGCCCATGCAGTGTGCATACTTTGCGCTTCTTACCAACTGTGACAGGCTTGATCCTGACACCTTCCTCGAGGTGCGCATTGGCCGCATCATCGGAGTCTTTAGACTTCAGGACCTGCTTTCCGCAGAGGGTGTTGACGAAGGTTGTTCGGCCTGATGACATGTCAGCCTGCGCTCTCTCTACGACTTGTCTCCAGCTTACCTGTACCACTCGCACCGCACACCATCAGTGAGAAGAGAACACCCTTCTTGACATTCTTCTTCCTCCGGATCTTCATCTGTCGTTCGCGCAAGCTGTTGTCAGCGGAAGAGAACATGGTGAGGCCAGCCTAAGGGCGTGCAGAAGGCGACAGGGGAGGAGTGGACGAGCACGACTTGCTGTAAAGTCTTGGATAGACATACCGCATTCATTGGAGACGACATGATAAGGGGCCGAGAATGTATCGGTGTGTGCGACTAGTGAACTCAAACGAGAGTAGAAGGCTGGGCCTAAGTTGCTTTTGATAAGCCCCGTCCAGCTGGATGATATGTAGACGCAGAACCGAAGGAAGGGCAGTGTGGTCGAGAGTCGAAGATGGCCAAAGGAAGAGGGCAGGGGAAGCAGTCCGCAGAAAACACTTTTGGGATGGAGTGAGGAATTAGGGGCTCGTTCCACCGCAGCACAGGAACAGATCGCCAACTACGGGGTTGCGCTTGCCTTGTTTGGGCTTAGAGTCAGCCTGGCCACGCCTGCCAATGGGAGTGCAATACGGAGTACCTGTGGCACGACTTTAACCACACCTGCACCTACACCTGCACCTGGGACTCTCATACTCAGCATGTACCTAATGTACTCTCACGAGCATCGTCAGTGACAGCATCCTCCCACATTGCCTCGCTCCCCAGTCGAGCTTCGGTAACTGCCATTGTCAAGGTAGGTCCGAACAAGCTGTTGATCCATGCGCTCTCATTTTAGTCCTGCCTGCACGCCTTGACCTTCACGCGTCACTATGGCGCAACGGAGGCCTGCCCACCACAACCGTCGCAATCCGTCCGTCGACATTCCCAAATATCAACCCCAAACACACATGGACGCCGAGGCGCAGGCGGCGCACGAGCGACAGCGCGCCCTTGCTCAAATTTCAGACTACGACTCAGAAAACGCCGGCTACGGCTCAGATCTACCCATGAAGCCTCCTCCACCCCAGCGCACCACGGAAGAGCTGAATCTCTCCGTCGTGCAACGCCACCACCCAGACGTCACGAGCATCCTTTCCATCGCACCATACGCTGTCATCTACGAGTTCGAAACGATACCAGAGCCCGTATGGGAGAAGAAAGACATCGAAGGCTCTCTTTTCATATGCCAACTTCGGCCTGGATCTTACGGCGAGGATCGATATGCAGCTATTGTGCTCAATCGGCGAGGTCTGAAGAATTTTGACGCACCACTGATCGAAGTGGAAAATGGCGGCGTCGAAATCAATGATCCGTATGTCATTATAACCTTCATCGAAGAGGGCAGGCAGAGAATCTATGGCGTTTTCATCTTCAGCGAGGGACCTGGCTCCTCCACCGAGCACTCTCGAATCCTCAACGGCGAGCTCATGATCACCCTGGCCAACTCCGCCGGTATCAGCAGAAAGGCGGCCGAAGCCTCTGCGGCAGACGCACAAGCCCGCCATACCAATGGTCATGTACAGGAAGCCGAGCGCGAATTGGAGCAGGACCCGACCATGGGTGGCGAACCAATGGGCCGTGAAATTAGTTTGCAACAGCTCTTTGGTCAGCAACGAACTCGGGATGCTGGCTACAGTGTCCGGACACATCACATTGATGGCTCCACTAGCCAGGCGACACAAGCCGGCGGTTTCGAGACTCCGCAGAATATACATCCGCCTTTGCCACCAGCTCCATCTCAGCAACAACAGACCAATGCTCTAATGGACCTGTTCCTTGGCGCCGGCGCTCCGCGATCGGCTGGACACCACCGGCAGGTGCAAGAGCCAAACAGCATGGCGGGGGCTTTCCAGGCGAGCGCTGGTCAGCAGTTCTATCAGCATATCCCTCAGCATGCTCAGGTGCAGCAACAACCCAACGTGCTAGCAGACTTGTTTCGCCGATCAGGCCTTCCTCCTCAATAGCCACAACAATACTATCGTTCCCTGAGGACAATATTTTCGTCTAGTCATTACTCTTATGATCGTTTAACATCTTCTAACCACGGTTTGACGTACTCGCTCACCGCACGATTCTGCCTCAAACACCATGCATGTACTAGACCCTTCTTCTCGTCGACCACCACACTTCCCCTTCCGTCATGCCTACCTCGCGTCCTGATGATGTCGTTCCTGGTCCTGTCGCCTATCCAGTGGTCCTTCTGCGCGAATAGGAAGTACATGAGTGGACCGCCTTGTCCGTTCCAGGCACTGCTTTCGACAGCGTCGCCGACACCCCAGACTTCTGGCCCCCAACCATCGGCGGATATACTGACGAGCTCCTCTTTCGCCATCTCTAAGGCTTGCCGTACTCCGCCGGGACTCTGTAAAAACCGAGCTGTCGTTCTCACTCCTTCCAGATTCGCATCTAGCCCCATGAAGCGGCCAATCAACCACTGTATTGCACTCTCACTCAGCGCCCACGCTAGACCCGCTGCCATAAGCTGCAGTAACCACGGCAAGAATGACAGTCTTGCCATGATGGGGGCAGCCTTGATGCCAGACGGCGACTTGGCGAGGTCAACAATTGTCGGTGCCAGTAAGACACACGCCTCGATGTCCCAATCAAGAACCTCTGCCGGGTTCGCACCCACGCCTAAGACACCACTCGCATCCGCGACCGGCTCATGCATCCGCTCCCTGCGCTCCGCGGCACAGCTGACCACCTCAAGAGCCAGCCACGTCCCCACGCTGTGGCCCATCAGCGTGACCTTTGCACTTCTCCCCAGCCGCCTCACGACTTCATCGATGCGTGCAACAGCCAGATTCACCTGCTCCTCGAGCCGCCACCACTCAGCATCCTCCCCGCGCGTCTTGGCGCCGCGCTTTCCGGCAACGGCGTCCGGAAAGAGTAGATCATTGTCATTCTCGTCCAGCTCGACGTCCTCGAAACCACCAAGGCTGAACCCGACAATGACATAGTCTCTCCCCTCCTCGCTCGAGGCTAGCAGGGCGAGATATTCGTGGTAGTAGCTCAGCAGGCCGGGGTTTCCAGTGAGGTAGAAGATCACGCGGATGGAGTCGTTATTTCCTGGAGGCTTCAGAGCGAGGAGATGTTGCGGAACGTGGATGAAGACGTCGTTTGAGAGGCGAGGAGACAATGGCATTATTATTTGTTGTCTCTGTAGTTATTTGTAAAGATGGACATTGCTCTAAATCCCGCCGGGATGACAAGGCAAACGGGGGATCCACTTGAGATGCCAAGGAAGGCGCCGACTGGTTCGCTTACAGCCTTGGCGTGAATGCTCCTCTGTCTTCCTGTACGGACCGTACCTACCTTTCGTAATGTAATGGAAGACCGCCATCAACTTGAACCCCAGAGTTGCGAGGGACACAAGATCCTGGCTGCCGAGTGTTGAAATGGATTTGGGAGACGGTCAATCGAAGCACATCATGCTAAAGCTCGACGCTGCAGAGTATCTATACGATATGGAGAGCACGCTTTCAGGCCGTCATCCCCATCGATGAGCAACGGCGAACCTTGTATGCCGCTCCGCCTCCGCTTCTTCGGCATTCAAATCTTCCAAAACCGTCTTGGTGATGCAGCCAACCAGCAGAAGAACTATAAAGACACCGTGGAACGTCGTAGGTCAAGCATGCTACCAGATCACCTTACCTAGTCACCTTACCCCGAGCGTGGGAAATCAGATGTCTCACAGAAGTTCTACACCGAGCTACAGAAATCTGAAGCTCAGTTCACGAGGATCATAAGCCATCTCCAAACTATTGGCAATCACATAAAAATTTTGACTTGGCTGAATGGCGAGCTCCAGCGAGCGGGGCAGTTCAGGATAATTGGCCGGATTTCACCGGTGCCCGACATGGTTCCGATCTACAACTCTCCAAACAGGCACATACTCCGTCTCGGCATGATGAAGGTGAAATGTCTTTGCCATAGACACTTTGTCGTCAAACTCGTTGTCCAAATCAACTACCGTGTGGAACGCCATGCATTGAAACGTTGCCGAACTACCCCCTCGAGGACACAGCCAAGCGAATCCTTTCATGATCTGATTAGAAAAATTCCACCCTCCCACTTGCTTGCAGAGATCATAAAGGCGGGACTGCCTCTTCTACCTACCACTAACCTCCAACCCTAAACACGGTTGTGACCTGATACATTTCCCGCCCTCAGATCAGCGTTAGCTCCACCAAGATGGGCTATCTGGAGTTCTTCCAGCAACGGGCCGTGCCCAGAACGCGACGCGAAAAGATACTCGTATACAAGCTGGACACCTTTATCATGGTAAGTTGCTGACATCCACTTCCTTATTCTTCTAACCCCCTTTCAGACGTACTGCTGTGCTTGCTACTTCTTCAATTATCTCGATCGATCTGCGTTTGCAAACGCATACGTAGCGGGACTCCAGGAAGACCTGAGCCTGGTCGGTAACAACTACAGCATTCTGCTCTCCCTGTTCACAGCCGGCAATTTGGTCGGCCAGATCCCTCACGCTCTCATTCTGCAAAAGGTTCAACCCAGGATATGGCTGCCCACGACGCTGATTGCTTGGTCTGGCTTGACTATGTGTTGCGCTGCAGCCAACAACTATGCTCAGTTGGCTGCACTGCGCTTCTTTCAGGGTTTCTTCGAAGCAAGGTTAGTGACTCCACCATTCTCTACGACTCCAGAAAGCTGACCGACGACAGCTTGTGGTCGGGAACTATGTACATTATCGGCTCCTGGTACACACCCTTGGAAATCGCAAAGCGCACGTCTCTATTTGCCGCAATCGGTCAGGTGGGTAGCATGTTTGCCGGCATCATGATGACGGCAATGCGTAACTCCATGGACGGGACGCATGGGCTTGCAGGTTGGCAATGGGTCTTTCTACTGGACGGCTTGATGGGGATTCCAGTCGGTCTCTGGGGTCTATTCTTTTTCCCCAACCTGCCAGAAGACACCAACGTGTCGTATCTGTCCAAAGACGAACTTCAATTGGCCAAAGACCGCCTTCCGCCCAAAGTGGACAACACGCACGACATCTCGCCGCGCTCCCTAGCCCGCCGTGTCCTGACTCAGCCAGCAGTCTACATCTTGACCATGTTCGCCATGCACTGTGGCGCGCTGGAGGCCTTCGCCTTCCAGGGTGGCTTCCTGCTTTGGTTGAAGCACTTCAAAGCCGATTATCCCGCTAACGCCGCCAACACTTATCCGCTAGGCATCCAAGCCGTCTCCATCGTTGCCATGATCGCCGCAGGCGTGTACATTGATGCGACCAACCAACGAGTCTCGGTCGGCCTATTCACCGCCCTGATGCAACTGGTCACTGGCATAATACTCGCAATCCGCTCCTCGCCACCCCCGGCTGTCTTTGCGGCCTTCTATCTGAGCGGCACGAGCTATATCGTCAACCCGATCCTTTACGGCTGGGCGAACATCATGCTGCAGCGCAGCGGGGATGATGCGGCCCGGTCCATCGTCATGTACACGATGAACACCGGTGGTCAGCTTCTATACACCTGGTGGGGCATTGTGATGTATCCAGCGACCGATGTCCCGTACTGGAAGAAAGGCGCCATTGCGGTTATTGTGCTCTCGTCGTTGTTTCCTGCGTCTTTGTGGCTAATGACTTGGGCAAGTATCATGCTACCAGCGAAGAAAGTGCTCCGCTGACAGATTGTATAGCTTGACAAACAGACCAAAGAGCGGGCGCAGCACCGAGTGGAAGCGGATGAGGCACCAGCTCGGGATACTGGCGCCGCGGAGAAAGCGCCACAGGTCGGTATAGATGCTGTGTCTGCTTCGAAATCTGTCCAGTAGATCCAGCAAGTCTAGAACGGTCGAACGTGCAGAACGATGTGAACCAGCTCAGAGGCGTAGCTTTCGCCTTGGCTTTTGACGAATGTCTCAGAAAGATCCTACCACCTCAATCGGCCCGCGTCTTCTTCTCTCTTCAATCCTCATTTCCTCTAGCCTTGATCCGCGCTTCCTCCTCTGATATTCCTCCTCATCCTCTACGCACCCATCTGGTTGACCGATTGGCGGAAGAAGGCGCTGATGTAGCTGATTGCTTTTGGGACGACGCTGCGGACCACGAACATGATGCTGCCGGGTGCGCTTCATGGGAGAGTGTGCTGGTGTGAGGTGCCTCGATCCCGTTTCCCATGACAATCCGCAGAGAACGTTAGCTGAATATCCTGCGCAGCCCCGTAGTCATGAAATGCGTAGATCGCGTACCCGTTGCTCGTTTTGTCTTGCACCGTCTAAGGGCCATTCAGCCATACCGCGTGCCCGCTCCCACCTCGTCGAACCAACTCGGCTCAATCCCATAATTGAACACCACACTCTTCACCTTGGTATAGCTCTCAAACGCCTCGACGCCGTTCTCCTTGCCCATGCCGGACTCCTTCCACCCGCCCCAGGGACTGCTCGGGTCATTGAGGTGATGCCCATTCACCCACACGACGCCCGCGTCGATCTTGTCCGCCACCCTGTGCGCTTGCGCAAAGTCGTCGGTCCACACCGAAGCGCCCAGTGCGAATGCGGAGTCGTTGGCGGTGCGGACGATGTCGTCTTCGTCCTTGCAGCGGATGAGCGCGATGACTGGGCCAAAGACCTCGTGGCAGCTGAGGAAGGACTTTCGCTGTGTTTCCACGACGGTCGGCTCGAAGAAGTACCCTCGCCCGTCTACGCTGGTTGGCTTCCCGCCGCAGAGAATGACGTCGCCCTCCTCCTCCGCCTTGCGGATGAAGCTGCTGCACCTCTGCACCGCCGCATCGTTGATCAGTGCTCCCACCTGCGTGTGCTCGTCGCGGGGGTGGCCCACCCTCAACGCCGCCACCCTCCTCACCAACACCTCCTTGAACTCGTCGTAGATCCGCTCGTGCACCAACAGCCGACTTCCCGTCACACACGTCTGTCCCGCGGCGATGAACGACGCAAACAAAGCCGCCCTGACCCCCTTCTCCGCGCCCACGCTCTGGAAGATACAGACGGGTGCCTTCCCGCCCAACTCCGCCGTCAAGCCCGTCAGATTCCGCGCCGCCGTCGGCGCCACGGCCTCATACGTCGCCAGCCCACCCGTCAGGTCAATCTTGGCCAACCCCTTCGCTTCACAGAGAAACTTGCCCGTCTCCCGCCCGTAGCCATTGACGATCGACAGCGTCCCGTCCGGCAGCCCCGCCTCGCGCAGGATCTCGCCCAGCTTCAGCACCGACAGGGGCGCCAGCTCCGAGGGTTTGAGGATGACGACGTTGCCGGCCGCGAGCGCGGCGGCGAGTTTCTTGCTCGCGATCAGGACGGGGTGGTTCCAGGGCGTGATGAGCGCGCAGACACCCAGGGGCTGGCATTTGAGCACGTTGAGCACGGGGCCTTTGAAGGGCGTGGAGTCGTCTTGGTGCGTGCGGGCTAGGGAGGCGCTGTTGTGTGAGGAAACCGTTAGCTGATGCCTCCCTCAAAGCCCATCATCACCTTTCTCGTTGGCTTCATCTCCTCCTCCATATAGAGTCCCCATCCACTTCCACGCCCTTTCCACATGGACCATCCTCAGCAGTCAAACACATCGACCCCTCAAAAGCCCCCGACATCAAAGCCACAGTCACAGCCACAGCTACAGCGACGGTCCAACAAAAACACAAAAAACGAAAAACCCAACGCGAGGCAAAACTCACAAATAGTCAAACCACTCCCCCACCCTCCCCAACTGCGCTGTCATCTCCCTAACCGGCCTCCCCGTCTGCTTGACCTCCAAATCCACCAACTCCGCCATCCTCTCCCTGATCAACACGCCCGCCCGCGCCAGAACTCTGAAGCGCTCGCTCGCGTCGGCGCGCGCCCACGCTCCCTGACGGAACTGCTCGTTGGCGTGCGCCACCAGGGCGGCGATCGTGGTCGCTGGAGTGGCGGAGATGGTGGCGAGGGGGTCAGCTGTGGCGGGGTTGAGTACTGTGATGAGTTCCGCGGCGGAGGAGGGGGTCGAGGAGGAGGATTGGGAAGGGGAAGAGGGAGGGGAGAAGGACGGGTGGAAGTTGGGGTGGTGGGGGAGGGGATCTGCGGCGGCGGCGGTGCTGTTGGCCATGGTGAGCGATGCGTCTGTGCGTCTGTGCGTGTGGATGTGGGACAGTGAGATGTGTCTCGGTCTATGTTGGGCCGGGGGGGTATGCAGAATTCAGAGCTTCCCAAGATGAAGTAACGATGCTGAGGTCGAAAAAGGCACGTCGAGTTGAGTTGAGTTGAGTTGAGTTGAGTGGATCAGTCAGGCTTGGCGCGATAAGCACTCATTCACTGCCTGTCTTGCTTGGCGTCGTAGTGTCTGTCACAGGGGGAGGCAATTTGGCAAGGCAATGCAATGCAAGGCAAGGCACATGGTCAAGCATGAGTCCAAGGTCGTAAATCATACCTGGTGCCTATCTACTGTACACTGTGCGGCTCTCTTTCTGCATGCGCATCTTTTGCCGTTCGCTTTGGGGTATCTCTGCTATGTTCGGTGTCGGGCAAGCCACCCATTTTGTACAAATCCCTTTGCTTCTGTCCTCGCCTCCCGTGTCTCTGCCGTCGTTGACAGAGTCTTGGTGGGACTGAAAACCCCCAAAGCCAAAAAATCAAAACGCCTGTCATGCCTTTCGTTACGCTGAATGGGTATCCTTTGGACTCGTAGCTTCTTCCATCACGCATGCATCAATGTCGTCGACTTGTAGATGCAGAGGCCGGGGGAAACGAATCCCAACCTCATCTCCGCCTGTTGCGGCTTTCACTGTGGCTTACACCCCTCTGTCGTACCGCTATCTTCCTTAGGAGATGAGATTTGGTCGATATTGACTCCTTCCGAATCTGACCCCGATACACTGATCGCGGGATAAACTTGGGCAGGAAGTTTTCTGAAGGCACGCCCTGGAGCCTGCAGGCCGTACGGGTCATGGGCAAACCGACGGATCAGTCCCTTCTTTGTTTGTAGCGCAACTCCAGGGTCACTTGACCCAAGGTTGGCAACTTGACCGTCCACCCACTGCGTGCCATGCGTAGCCGCAACGGTATCTGATGGCGATCGACGGCCGGAGCCTCCTTTATTGCCGCCACCGGCTGCTTGTGTTTTGGCAGTGCCAGCCGTACCAGGCTGAGATCCTGGTGGAGCTCCAGCAAGGCCACCAGGAAGTCCAGGCATGTTCTTTGCTTGCCAGGCGGCAGGGTTCTCACGGCGCAGTCGCTCGTCTTCGTATTCGTTGTTTGCTAGCTTGAGCTCCTCCTCGTTCAACTCCTCACCATCGTCCTTCTGGAATGTTTCCGTGAGTTCAAGGTTGAAGACGAAATCAACCTCTTTCAGAACCTCGTCGAGCACACCAGGATCTCGACCAAGACAATTCGAGTAGTCTTGTCTTTTGATGGGCTTGCTCGGGAATAGATAGTCGCTTACGGCTTTCTCCGCTGCTCTGGTGGGGTTCTTCTTGTCAACCACTCGCTGGAAGAGCTGTGTCTTGAAGAGCGCCTTGTTGTAGATGGGCTCTTCGAAAGTACCACCGCATTTAAATCGGTAGACGTGCACGGCCGAAGTTTGTCCCAATCGGTACGCCCGACCAACAGCCTGCTCTTCCCACATGGGATTGAAGCCGGAATCAAATATGATGACCCTGCTGGCTCCTTGTAGGTTGAGGCCCAATCCACCGGCTTTAGTCGAGATCAGAATGATCTTCGCTTCATCTTTGCCGTGAGCCTTGTTGAACTCTTTGGTCATCTCTTGGCGCTTCGTAATCTTCGTCGCACCGTCGATTCGCATTACGTTCGGATCAATATGCTGGAGCATGCGCTCAAGATAGTCGAGTGTCGGAATACTCTGGCTAAAAACAAGAGTTTTTTCGCCAATCGACTGAGCCTTCTGCAGAATCTTCATCGCCATGAGGGTTCGATACGACAGAAGGGGATCCTCGGAGCTCGACATCTTCCTGAAGCCATCAAAGACCGCAACGGCACCTCTCATAGATTCGATATCAAAGTTCGAGACTTTGTCCACGTTCAGAGGGTCATAATTTTCGTCAAGCTCTTTGAGGACCCCCGGCCGCTCGTCGTTGTCGGTTGAACTTTCCTCGGGCTTCTGAATTTCAAGCATATCCTCGTACTTTTCATAGAGCCTGACAAAGCAGCTGGGGTGGTTCGCCAGCACGATCATTTTGTTCAACCACGCGAAAAGATTTCTTCTGCTTGTGCCTCGCCCCTTATTCTCGTGACGCTTCAGCAAAGCCATGACATACAGGTCGTACGCCTGCTGTTGCTCCTTAGCCAGCGGGATCGTGATAATGTACTCCGTCTTGGGGGGCATATCTTTGCGAATCGCCGTGATGTCAGCACGGTTGACCTTCGGAGCAAGATCCTTTTTCAGCACGTGAAGCTTTCTGAGGCAGGTACGGCGCTCCGTGGCTGTACTGTCCGCGTACAAGCCAGCCGTGATGGGCTCAATATATTTGGAGCGGAATTGAGCTAGGTCTCCAAGGTAGTTGGGGGAAATCCACTCGACCATGGTGTGGTACTCCTCAAGATGATTGTTCAATGGCGATCCGGTAAGCGCAATACGACTCATAGTCTTGAAACGTTTTGCGACCATCGAAATCTTGGATGCGGCATTCTTGAGCTTGTGGGCTTCGTCAGCGACAACAAGAGACGGTAATTCCAGAAGCCATTTCTCGTACTGTGGCACCTGCTCCTTGTGCACTTGGCTTCCTTTGGCAGAAGGGAGGAGCAATGAGCGGAACGTGTCGTAGCTGATGATCAAGACCCCTCCTTGAGCACTCGAAGCCCAGTGCTTCATTTGTGCGAAGCTCTCTGGTGTCCGTCCTGAGCCGATCTTTACTACCGTCCCAAGCAACTGCTGGTCATCAGGCGGAGTCCACATCAGCAATTCATCGTACCAGTTGTCGATCAACGACGGCGGGCACAACACGAGGGTGCGGTTTGAGCGGAGGTGTTTGGGAATCTGGTCTACAATAGCCGCATCAAAACTGAGTCTGCACTCCGCGATGGTGACCAGGAGTGAGATGACTTGCATAGTCTTGCCGAGACCCATAGTATGCGCCAGCAAGCAACCCTGGTGTCTTGGGTCTTCCACAATCTCGCGCCACAGGAACTGGATGCCATGCACTTGATGCGGCTTGACCTTGGTTGCGATGTGGTTCGTAAGCCAGACGACAGGTTCCTGTGAGTTTACAGGATGGCGTGCCGTGGAGTCAGTGTCGAAGTCCCGCATCTTAAGAACAAGCTTCTCTCTTCGAGACTCTTGCTCCTTCACACGCGCCTGGTCGTCCTTCTGTGTATCGCGGACTTCTTTCGAGACGGTGATTTTCCTCTTCTTCTTGCTGCTGTGCGGTGTGTTGCGCTCCTGCGGCTCTAGATCAGATTCCAGCTCAAGATTATCACTGTCATCAAAACCAGAGTCAACAACGTCTGAGTCAGCAAACATCTCGTGCTTGCGCTTTGTTCCGCGTTTGTGTTTCCCGGAACTTGGCTCCATCTCAATTCTAGCAGACCGTCTTCCCAACACTGATCTACGACTTCGGTCCCGAGGGGTCTTGTCATAGAGGTTCAGGGAGGTAACAATGTCGGTCTCGAACGTCGCTGCATACGCTTGGTGCCTATCAAATGCCAAATTGAGGGCACCAACGTGATAGTCAAACCCTGTACCGAAGTTCCTGGCGTTCGCGTAGCACACAAAGAGATGAGTGAGCATTTCTGTGGCTTCAAGTTCACCTCTAGGCAAACCATTGATATGGAATGTTCGAACACTGGAGGGGTCATTTGGATCGTGGTGCATAGCAGCGAGCCCGTCATGGAGCAATACAGAGAATAGTTTCGCTTTCTTTCCCGGCTCAGGTGGCTTCGATTTTTGAACGAGTTTCCAGACAGAGCTTCGCTCATCATCAGTGCAATGACTAAGCGCAGTTTCGAGAGCAGCAATCCTCATTCGTCGAACGTCATCCACAGTGTCTTGTTCCGAAGTCGATCGTGGTTCATCTGTGGGGCGCCGCGTAAACCTCAACTTGAGTGTTCGTTCTGTCGATGGGCCTGCAACACCATCGCCATCAGGCTCTTCAGAGTTCAGTGGTGGCGTTGCAACCTCGTAGCTATCTCCTGTGCTATCTTCCGCAGGCTGAGGGTGATCAGACGATAGAAGTTCGATGGCAGCTTCGCGGGTCGTGCCTCGAGATTTATACTTTGAATTGGGAAGCCGTGATGGTGCATCAAAGTCGGAATTGTCATCGTCATCTGACTTAGGTGGGTCCTGCTTTGGTGAAGAAGGCCAGTTCTTTTGTTTCACAGCTTTTCGTGGGCTAGCGAACTTCGAGTCTTGCCGCTTGGTCACAGAGCTGAGAAACACTTCTTCGTTGGCATCGCTTTCTGCATCGGCATCGTCCGCAGGCGATTCGGCGACCGATGGCGGGGTATCGACTGCTGGTGGAGAGGATGGCATCAGGCCCGGTGATAATGACTTTGCTATTGAGAGCTGCTCGTCCTGGGCCCCTGCAGTCGTTGCGCCAGTGGATGAATCGTCGACATGGACGGCAGTCGTCGGCTGTCGTAGGCCACGAGGGATGATCGGATTGAAATCTGGATCGGCTTGGTCATTGACCATTGCAACATCGTTATCATCGTCCAGAATGAAATCATTCATATCTGGTTCAAACGCGGACTCAGGTTCAGAGTCTGATTGGAGAATCTCCTCGTCCTCTGGAATCTGGGGTTTCTCAGGAGGCTTGCGTCTGGTTTTCTGCAGTGCTGGCTTCTCTGGCGGCGTATTTTGGTGAAGAACACCTAAGAAGTGGTCTGCCTCCAGTATTTGGTGAACAGTCTCCTCTAGTGCCTCGCACTGCTGTTTGATCTGGTCCGCAGAGCGCCATGTATCTCGTATGATCTGGTCTTTGAGCTTTCCCAGATATGCCGTCTTTCGACTCCGAATAGCATAGTTACTATCAACGTCATTCTGGCGTTTCCTGGTCCTCGCTACTCTCATCCATAGTCTATAGGCCTTGAGCTGGACCTTAGGTAGCTTACCGGAGCACCATTTCTGCTTGATTTCGTCTAGCGCTTTCTCGAGAGCAGCTTGCTTCTGCTCACGGCTAAGGAATGCTGATGCAGATCGATGTTCTTCCTCCTTTTCGGCATTGATCTCAGCCCAAGTCTCTTCGTCGTATTCGTTCTCGTCGCCAGAGTCGCCGTAGGTTGGAAGCAAGTCTGAGTCTTCCTTACCAACAGGATACTTGTCGAGAAGGTAAGCAAATTCACCTAGGTCGGATTCGGCGCTGGTTTCGCGGGTCTGCTGTCTAGCGATGGCGATTTCTTCCTTCGTGAATGATGCAACTCTGTCAACAAGGTGTTTGGTTTTGATTTGAGATTGGCTACACCCCAGGAGGTTAGGCCAGTCCTTGAGTGCTTGGATCGACGGAGGAGCATTCTCAGCGAATAGTGTGAAATACACAGTCGAGGAGGGATCGGCACAATGCTGCGCTAAATAATAAATTTTCGCTAGGGCATCGTAAGAAAGATTCGGAACAGAAATCGGAGAGGACAGCAAGGACCGTCGAATGCGACGGGCTAACGTGAGGCTGAGACCGGGCTGTTCGTTCTGGCCAATGAGTTTGAAGTCTTTCTCTTCGTCCGATAGGTCGTTGTAGAAAGTGTCTTGTATGGGAATGACTTGACGTCCGAGGTATCTCTGGTCTGGGATGTCATCTTGGGTAGCCGATCCCGAGCTCTTCTTGACTGGTCCGACCAATGTTGGGGCAATGCGTCGCTTCTCCTTGGGTTTGACCTGTCCAGGCTTCTCAGAAGCATCGGATTCTGCAGCTTCCTCGTCCTGCTGCGAGACTGTAGGCTGCAAGTTCTCGTTCACAGCTGCCTCAAGATTATCAAGTAGTTCGCTGCCAGCGTCCGGCTCCTTCTTAGGAGACAGGGTACGGTATTTGGATGGCATCTCGTCAGGCTTTTCGATGGAGGGCTTGACAGCAGGCGCGGCACTATCGCGGGGGGTTGATGTGAAGGAGTGGCCATTAGGAGGCGCTGGGGTAGGCTGAAGGTTCGTATTTGGGGCGAGTAAAGGGCTGTGGCCAACCAGCAGACCACTAGGGTGTTGGAATTGTGCACTGGCAGTAGGTCCCGCTTCGGAGCGACTCAGTGTTGAGGGAGGGCGGGCATATGGGCCATCCCAAGCAGGAGAACGGTCATGATAAGATTCGTGCGAAAACGGACTGGGCATTCCGACTGCAAAACCTGACATTCGGTTGGTAGCAAACCGAGCGGGTGTCGCTGAGGGCGCACCGTCACCTCGCAAGAATCTGATGACTCTTTCGAGAGCTTTGCGTTGACCAAGAGACTTGATGTTGAGGTCAGCCTTCAACTCTTCCGACGAGAGCTCGAAAAGAGCTGCACCATCGATGTGGTTAGACTGGAGGGTGTCGGCCAGTTGGTGCTTCGCAGGGATGTCAGAGAGACCTGCTCGGACCCATGTCGGATTATCATTGTAACAGAGTTCTTCAACGAGCCGGTCGACCGACCACGCATGCGGGTCCTCTTGAGTAGGCCCATCCATGTTGGATATGTTGACTGATCAGTCGGATAGAGATTCGGAAACCTCGACGAAGGAGCTTTCCTTGGGCATGGCACCGAGATGACCTAGCGACGATGTACTGAATGTCAGAGCCGTCTTTGACTGATGGGAATCTTCGATGAAAGTGTTATTGAAGATGACAAGTCTGTCATCCAGCAAGTGGATTGCTGCGAAGAACCTCAACTTGCTGAATCTGCAGTGCGGTCAAAAGAGTGAATAAGTGGCTGCCCCCAAAGAAGCGTCCACAGAAGCTGAAAGGAGCGACCGCAGGCAACACAAGAGTGAAACCATGAGAAGCTGTCTCCTCTTTCACCCAGGCATAGATGGATAGAGGCTCTGCCACAAGAAAGAGACTTTGGGATCGAAGAGCGCCGAGCAGATCAAGGTCAAAAGGCAACAGGCGGATCAGAAGTTTGCCTTTGCCGCCTGAAAATGACACGCGCCAGGCGCGTCGGGGGCGGGGCGCGTTGAGTGCCGGTATCGGCCCAATATTCTCCCGACACCGATGGTGCAAAGAACAGCCTGGGTGACTTAAGATCCGGGATCACGCAGAGACTTCCTGTCTGAAGACATACACGTGGGTGTGGTGAAGTATTGGAGTGTGCCAAACACTCACATCCCTCTCTCTAGCTGAAATCGGCAAGACTGCGCTGCTCCTTTGTAGCCGCGGTGACAAACATGGCGCAACAGATCTTTCAGAATTACCCCCCACCTCTATCAGAACAGCAGCAGGTGTATCTTTCCACTTATGTGAAAAACTGGACCATACAGCATGGCTTGACAGTCAGACCTTCGGCGGCACAGGTATCTGAAGAGGTCAATCCAAATGCAGTCCTGGCGACCAACGCTCCAGTCTCGCTCTTCCCCAGTCCCTTCCCTCGAAAGCTGTTCAAGCAGGCGCAAAGCCTTCAGACTGTGTACAACGAATTGTACGCTGCGATAGCGAGTAACGAGACCTTCTTGGAATCTGTGATGAAGGAGTAAGTCGACGGCTTCACTTCTTAGCCGCTCCTCTCCACAGTATTCTGACAATTTATCCAGGCTCATAGATGTTGATGATTTTCTTTCAAATCTATGGAAGATTCACCTCGACGTCAAGGCCGAGGGGTACACCCATGAACATGCGTTAGGACTGTTCCGTTCGGATTTTATGCTCGATGCCGCCACCGATACCGTGAAGCAGGTCGAGTTCAACACCATTTCTTCCTCTTTCGGTGGACTGTCGTCGTTGGTAACTCAACTGCATACTGAGCTCGCAAGCTTCCCAGCACCGGCAACATCTCTAGCCTACCCGCCCCATCCTCTATTCAAAACTTCCGGCCGCCCTAATCATCCGCCACCAAACGAAGCTGTTCCGACTCTTGCGAGAGGCCTGGCTTCTGCCCACAAAGCCTATGGTCCTGCCAAATCAAGTCCAGCGCTCCCTCTTTGCGTACTATTCCTTGTTCAGCCCAGCGAACGCAACATCTTCGACCAGCTGGCCCTATCATCACGCATGCACACGTCTCACAATGTCGCCACCTTCCGTCTACCAACTACCTCAGTCCTAGAGCAGACCACCATCGGTACTTCTTCTCCATCACGGCCACTAATATACCATCCGCCCTCCGCTCCAGGCACAGCTTACGAGGTGACGACAGTCTACTTTCGTGCCCTTTATGCACCGTCCGAGTATACTTCCCCGACTTTCTGGCAGGCACGGCACCACCTCGAGCGCTCCGCCGCGATTAAATGCCCCTCAATCCTGCTGCATCTCAGCGGTAGCAAAAAGATACAACAAGTGCTCACCTCCACCGAACCAGATCATCTAGGCAGTTTCCTCCCCAACGCATCCGCGGCCACTCTAGACTCTCTCCGCTCCACCTTTGCGCCCCAATACGCCCTTGACAGCGAAGGTCTCGCTCTCGCCACAAATCCCGACACAGCCGCTCACCACGTGCTGAAGCCCCAACGCGAAGGCGGCGGAAACAATATCTACCGCGACAACATCCCGCCCTTCCTCGCCTCCATGCCGGAAAAGGACTACAAGCAGTACATCCTCATGGAACTCATCCACCCCCCAGCATCAGCGCACAACACCGTTCTGCGCTCCGACGGCGAAGTCGTCTCCGGAGACGTCATCTCCGAGCTGGGAACCTTCGGAACCTGCCTGTGGAAAACACCGCGTCCTCATGACGCCGATGCACCGAAACAGGGCGAGGCCCCATCAACCCCTGAGATCCTGCATAACGAGGAGGGCGGCTACCTGTTGCGCACCAAGGCGAGCGGCTCCGATGAAGGCGGCGTGGCCACGGGCTTCAGCAGCTTGGACTCAGTCTTGCTCTACGATGACGAACACCTGCATTAGATCCTTTACATATACAAAAACAAGAAAGCCCGCAAATAGAAAATCAGAAGAAATGATTCAGTTTCTCCACCAGAGAAATCATAAGTTTATCATTACCAATTATCAATTATGAATTACCATCGTAGCTCCTTCTTCCGACCCAGCCGGAGAAATAAAAACACGCGCAGCAGGGAGGCCTGCTCGGCCCGCACCCGCAAAACCGACCCGCGGCTGTGCTGACGGAGATAAAGACAGCACGGCAAAGCGCAAACATGGAGGCGAGAGAACCAACATTGTTGGAGGGAGGTTGAGGTCGAGGTCGAGGTTGAGGGTGAGTCAAGACCGACTCGACGCCGACTCGAAGTCGAAGAAATCGTCAAAGTCGAAGTCGGCCGCGGGCAAAGCGAAATCGAGGTTGAAGTTGAGGTCGCTGCCGCTGCCGGCGCCGGCGAGAGGAGGGAGAGGCGGGAAGACGAGCTCGTGCTCTGGCGCGGGCTTGGCGGGAGCAGCAGCAGGAGCAGCAACAAGAGGAGGACCAACAGGAAGTGGAGAAGCAGAAGCAGAAGCAGGCGTCGCCGCCTCTTCACCGCCAGAGGAAGCAGGCGAAGGCCCGTCACTGAGACAGGGCGTCGCCGCCACCTCTTGCCCACCGTTCTCCTTGTTCAAAACGAAGAAATCAAGCGGGAACGTCGTCTCCCGCCAATTCCGCTCCGTCACCTCGACATTCACGGCGCGCACGCTCGTGGTGCCCTTCTCGCGCGAGACCAGCTTCTTGCGCACGAGGCGCACCTCGCCGCCAGGACCGGCGGCGGGCACAACGCGCTCCTCCAGCGTGGTATTGAGCTGGAGCATCCTCTCCGTGAGGCCCGCGCGGATCTCGCGCTGGTTCTTGTTCTTGGCCTGCCCAGCACCACCACAATAGTGGCCGAAGAGCTTGGCGCACTGGCGGAACAGGCGGTTGTTCATGGCGCTGTGCTTTGGTTTGCGGATGGGCCCGCCGGGGTAGGTGGGGTCGTCGCTCATGCGCGCCAGGACGTCGGAGAGGGTGGTGGTGGGGTCGAGGCGGAGCCAGGCGCCGATGAGCCACGAGGGCGTGGTGACGGAGATGTGGTCGGGAAGGATGGTGGAGGCGGTGAGCTTGATGCCGTCGGAGCGGGTAATGGTCGGACGGGGCGCGGAGGCGCCGCTGCTGCTGGGTGGAGGGGGAGGAGGGGTGATGTGGAAGAGAATGGAGGGGAGGTTGGTCTCGGACCATTCACTGTCGTAGGGGAAGGCGCTGGTGAAGGTGGATTGGGTGAATGGGGCGATGCCGCCGTTCATGTCTTTGCCTTTGGCGAGAATTGGGACATACTCGGGGCAGTAGTGACCTTTCTTCTGGTACCGGGCCTTGCTGGTCGAAGTGCTGTTGCTGGAAGCCGCGGTCTTGGCTCTCTTCGGCTGCTGGGTGGTGGTCTCGTCTTCTCTTGCTCGCTTAGGCATGATGTCGGTGGTAGAATGTATGGGGAGTGCTCTGTCCGGGAACCGGCCCTGATAGACAACAGAGGATGTGAGAATGGAAGTGTAAAGGTTGCAAGAACGGGATCGATGTCTCAGACGATCGTTAAGCTTGTAGAAGTGGTCGGTTTGGGAAGAATGAGGCCGTTGCTGGAGAGTTATCGGAACGTTCTGGCAAGGAACCAGCCTTGGTAGAGGAAAATGGCGTGAGGACGAAGCTGCAGATGGTATGGGATAATATGAGGAGTTGCTTGAGATCTTGAACGCTCGCAAGCTTGTGGAAATAGTCGATCTCAGAAGGCCAATGCCGTAGGTATAAAGTAAGGAGATGTTCTGTCAAGGGCCCGGCCTTGTGAGAATTAAAGAAGCGCGGATGGATTTGTAGATGGTATGGAAACGGCGAGAGAACGTTGTTCGGCGTGCCAGACGATCGAATAAGGTTTAAAATGGTCAAGATAGTAACAAGCTGATGGTAGGGAGGAAGAAGCTGGCAGAGTCTGTCGATGTTCATCTTCTCCTGCGCAACCTCGAGCATGATTGCCAAGTAAATGCGCTGAATAGGCCGTTTTCATCTCAATAGCGACGACAATTGGAGGGGGCTGGGAATGAGTTCGAATTCGATTGAATGGCTCAGTCACTGTGAGGATGAATAAGAGCACCCATACGCAGCAAACACCCAGCCACCCTTGCAGGAGAATGGTGCACCTGCTGCAGAGTGAATTCTTCTCATAGGACTATCTCTGCATATTCTGAAGCCATAGACATAGCTGAGGAGCCGCTTGACAAGAGTTCGCTAGCAGTATGATCGGGTATATTCATAGCAGAAGACCTTCAGTGCAACACCATAGGAAGTTCGGCATTGCGAAGAAGCGCGATGCAGGAACTGTACTCAGGCACACCATTCAGCAGCCCAGCCCTGCATCAAAGAGGTAAAGACTGTGCCCTCAGGCTGCTGGCTTGGCTCTCTTGTCTCGATCATGACTTGGAGCCTTGGTGACTCTCCGGGGCGCTTTCCCTTCGCGTGATCTTCTGGGTCGACCTACCCATGGCACGTAGGGCGAAATTGCAGAAATCAGTTGCGAGTATAGCCTCGAGGGCAGTAGAAGAACCGCTTTCGCCGCCTCCAGAGGGATGACGATTGCAGCGCACAGCCAATTGACGACGACCAGATAGTATTTCATGGGCTGCTTCTCCGCACTGCGTTGCGCAGCAGCGGCCAGCACTACCACATCACCGACACGAACCTCTAGCTCCTGCAACCGTGCTTCAATCTGAACAGCCGAGACTGTTGACTTCTTCTCATAGCGGCGCATTGCTCGGCCGAGGGCATCCAGCTCTGGCTGAACGATCTTCCTGACATCAGCAATGGCTTGCGCGGAAGCTCTCGCAACGGTTTGCTCTGGTGAATGAGTTGGTGGAGCCTCTTGAGCTGCGATATTATCAGCCACGTGGGCTTCTAGCTCCACGATGCGGTCCAGGAGATTATCCATGTGTGGACCAACAGGATGGCTGCTGTCCTGAAGCGTTTCCAGGTTCACTCTTCGTTGAAGAAACAGGGTTCTTCGTTGTATCATCTTGATGAGATGGGACATGGGCCTGATCTCGGCGACCAGCAGAAAGATAGTAAGATTGTAGTTGGAAACCAAGCCCTCTGATGGCCTTGATAGTTGGGATCTAATGGCATGCAAGAGCCAAGCAGCCAGGGCAGGGCACAAAAAGCATGAGCAGAGAGCCGCAAGTTCATGTAGTCTGAGCTCGGTTTCTGCCGCGGTCCTGTTTGCCAGAAGTGGCTCGGTGTGTCTGTCCGCCGTCTTGTCCACCTTGGCCCTGGACGGACTAGTCTCCGGTGCACCATCCGACAATACGGACTCATCCTCCTCTGGGATTGGCGTTGGCGGCGAAGAGGATGTTGTTTCGGTGGGCAGCAAGGTTTGCGCTGCACGGTACCACTCCCAAGGCATTCGCAAAGCCCAATTCATGAAGACGGCTGCGATCACCAGAAGTGTCACGTCTGTGATAATGGCACTTCCATCCTTGAAAAACAGACCGCCGACGGCAGGAAAGAGAGCCAGTCCTAACGGCAGTGAATGCCAGTGCGAGCTCTCGTCATTGTCGTGGACGTCCGTGGTCGTAGTTGCGCGTGGTAGGAAGAGGTCATCGGTAGAGGATCTGATGGATCTCTTGGCATCCGACAAAGATTCCGAGAAGATGGAACTCCTTCGGCGATTTAGAGTCGGTTCAGCGAAAGTTGCGGCGCGCTGAAGTGGACGTTGGCGGAGTCCGGCTGGAGGCGGACTCAGGTGTCGTGAACTTCCTGCAGCGAAAGAGACCCCGGCCTCCTTGTCGGGAGAAGTCATTGCGTCGTCGAAATCGAACCCTGGGGGAGTGTACAAGACGGGAGGCTTTTCGGATCAATGGCCACGAAGGAGGCTTGTGTTGGGCAGTGATCTGCTACTTAAGGATGTGCTTCGACGATGACGTGTATTCGTGGTTGTGCCACACTCTGACCCGATCGACAATGCGCCGTATCGAAGGGAAACCTCTCAGGCCTGTCATGGACTGCGACAGGAGCGATGGCAGTCGATGGAATGTGAGATACATTGGAGGGGGTAATGGAAGGAGGGATGGTGTCGAGGTGCAAGAAGTCCGAACTGATCTAAACACGGACCGCGGCAGGGGCATTGTTTCGGCAGCCAATCACCATCAGCCCTGTCGACAAGCCTGATGGGTCCCATTCTTCGCTTGACGACGTCCTCCCATCTTCACATGCATCCAACTGCAGTCTGTCAACCATGGCACTGATACCTGATCCACGCGAGCGCCGGCTTATGGCCTATTGGTCAGCCGGGACATCCATCTTCATCGCGGCAAGGGCGGGAATGAAGTGCCGAAAGTTTACCTCTACCTATCTCTACACGGACAAAGGTAATAGGCAAACGACTTGGTGGCGAGAACGCGTCCTTCTGATAAAGATTTGACCGAGGATCGATGGCCTGTGGTTACGCGGAAGCTCCCAGCAGGATTCGTCTGCCCAGATCCCGGCTACTGGTGCACTTCTCTATTCAAACCTGGTTTGGGGAATATGTCTCGAAATTCATCCACAGAGCGGCCATGGACCAAAGGTCGCGGGATGCAGGACCGAGGTAGGTACTTGGGAACTCTTTTCTGAAAGATGCACCCTGTGCCATAGCTAGAGTCGTATTGGCCGGAGGAAGATCTATCAGACGAAGGTATTCGTCCCATCCACTGATGATCAACGTATTCGTTCTGGGCATTGCCTACACCCCTCTTGCCCTGTTATCCCTTATCCTCAGTGTACCTTCGCTGGTCATACAGGGACGAGCCCGCAATTTCCCAACGATCGTCCTCATCGCGTGTATAGCGGTATTGAACCTACAAAATGTCGCGAATGCTTTCATCTGGCCTGGCTGGGGAGACAACCCATGGGAAGGACGTATCTTTTGTGACATCGAAATCAGACTGTACGCAGCACTACCCACAGCTGTTGCCGGTGCAGATGCCTCGCTGTTCCGACAACTCGCCGCTGCTGTACGGACAGACCGAGTTGATCTTGTGCCAACCAAGGGCCAGCGTTACCGGAAGTGGACGTTCGATCTGTCGCTTTGCGTTTTGTTCCCCATCATCGTCATGTCGACTCAATACTTCATGTCAAACGGAAGGTTCTACGTGGTGGTAGTCATCGGCTGCACCCCCAGCATACAAAGCAACTGGGTGGCATATTTTCTGCAGCTCGGATGGGCCCTGCTGAGTGCCTTGATCGCGACCGTATACTGCACCATCGCTGTCGCCCGGGTGGTGCGTCACCGACGGCAAATCTCCGGGGTGCTGGCGACGTCCGGCATGAGGACAGATCGATACATCCGGCTGTTTACGCTAGGGGCAGTCGGTCTGGCTCTGTCACTGCCACATCCATTGTTGGCGGCAATTGGTCTCTGGGTCACTGGCTCTACCGGCGATGCGATCAGCTGGAGAAAATCACATCCACCTTGGTGGGCTGACATGATACTGAGAATGTCAGTGGATGGAGTCTCTGAACAACTCGTCACGCGTGGGTCCCAGATCGTGCTCGGGTTTATTGTCTTTGCTTTGTTTGGACTTGGCAGGGAGGCTAATTTGTTCTATTCCACGATGGTTACCAGGAGCGTAAAGACGAGGTTGCAAGGCCACAATGCCCAACACGATCCCTTGCCGCCGAGTCTGGAAGGCAGACCCAACGCAACTGACCATGTTAGACTTGGCCCTGACGCGGGGACCGGCATATCAGGCACACGCAGGATGGACAACATCGAGACGGAGCTGTGGCTGGCGGACAACGACGGGGATCTCGGCTCTGCTCGCCAGCACACGCGAACGGCCACTTGAGATGCAGAACCCGAAAGAAAAGCCCATTAGATTGATAGTATTTCACTGAGCGCGAACCGCGGACCAGCCCCTTACGATGGTCCGCACCCAGCATCTTAGTGAGGTGAGGGTAGTACAAGGAATCGAAATCGGCCCGTTCCATCTCCGTAACCAGCTCTCCGCTGTGGTATACAAACTCGTTCCTTGTCGATGCTGTTTTCAAGCAAGAACTCTCTCACTGTCCCACAGCGCAAATCGTCAGCCTGCCCGCAACCCGCGCACGACGCAAGCCCCCTACTGCTCCTCCTCCTTTGGCTGCGCCCGCTTCAACACCTCAACCTTGGTCTGCACCAAGTTCAGCGCGCTCTGCGTCTGCCCATTCTTATCCTCGTAGGTATTCATGCTCGCATCGCCCTCGAAGTACACCAGCGTCCTATTTATCGAAATCTCATTAGCCGCAAAGCCCCTCACATCCCACGCCAGCATGCGTGTAACAATCATGGCCAGAAATAACTCACCCTTTCTTCAACCCCTGGATATACTCCCTACTAGCGCCCTCGGCGAAGCTCGTGACCCTGAACCACGACGTGGTGCGGTTGTCGCGCGCGCCCGAGTCGGTGCCGATCACGTAGCGCACGTACTGGCGGCCCGAGGACGACTCGTGCGTCTCCGGGTCGGCGCCGAGGCGGCCCACGATGGTCATGCGCGAGAGCTGCGAGGGCCGTGTGCTGCTGAAGGCACGGGCCACGGAGGAGGGGGTGGCGGCGGCGGCGGCGGCGCTCCGGCGGAGGGGGGATAGGAGGAAGGACATTGTGGTGGGTGTTTCTTCTGAGTGGTGGGATTGGGGTTTGATGGAGAAGGCAGAAGATGGAGTGTATGCGACCGCTTTGGAGTTGTTTGCAATGGGTGCAGAGGGCGGAAGGGGTGCTTTTTGGATGCCTGGTTAAGTTGTCTGCGCACGTCGCGTTCAGGGCGCGTTAAGTTCTGGCCTGTATCGCTTTTTGCGCTTTTGTGTGGCAGCGCCGCCGTAGCATATTTCAGACGCTCCTTACTGGTCGTCGAAAGCTTCTCTCGACGAACAACCATTAACGTTCGTGAGGACTCCTGCTCCATTCGCAGTTCTCTCAATTTCTCATCTCCCTTACATCTGCCGCCTGATGGTGTATCGTCGCATGGCATCAGCTGCAGACATGGCGCAACCTTTGCTAGGATGCCGGCTACTAGCACTCGACCTACAATGTTTCTGGGATCCGCACCAAAGATAAACCAACTACCAAGCATGGGTTCTAACAATTGCGACGTCTTGGTTTGCGATCCAGAACACCTTCGTATCTCATTGTGCCCTCTGATCATCCATGCGCCTTTGTCTTCCCATAGGTACGAAATTGGAGACAAAGAGACACCAGAAATGAGTGTAGGTCTCCTTCATCCAATGTTTCGCAAATCTCTAGCCTCTGGCTATATACCGAGGCGCTGGTACTCCTCCCAAGAACTACAAGCGTCCGTTGACGACTTTTCGACTCTAAAGAGTACCAAATCTTCGAGATATCCCCAGCCACGTTCAGCACTTCAATCCTTACAAGACTATGACCCACCACCACAACCCTCAACCCGGTAGCGTCGCGACATACATCTGGGTCGTCATCATCGCCGCCATAATTTTCACCATCGTTTTGCTAATCATAGCTCTCCACCATTTCCGGGTCAAACACGGCCTGCGCAAGAAACAGCGGGCCCGAGCTCAGGCCGCCGAAAATAATAAGATGTTCCTGAACGTTATCCGCGACGCGCCGTTGAACGACCCTTCGCCTGCTCCGCCGCGGCGGACCGTGAGATCGGTGCTAAAAGCGTAGTCAAGTCCAGAGCGTATGCGCTCGCATCCGCATACGCCAAGTTTCCAGAGCGGCGTACTGGGCGGCGCTGACGGACAAAGAGCCACGGTGATATGTACCCTACCGCAAACGGTCATGACGGCCGCGAAAGGGGCGGCTTTGTTGCCGAATAAGTAGTATAGCATAGTGTTGACGGCGGAAGAGACAATTCGCATAGTAATCGCTGAATTACCTGAAGCGAGTGAGAGTCTGAACAACCAGCTACTCTTGCCACCAGGAAAACAAACCACTTCTCTCATCAGCTGATACACTGAACCAATCCACACGCTGGCGCCAACCAACACCACAGCAACCCGCCCCCTCACCGAGCCTCCCCTCCTCGTTGAGCCCATCCCTGTCCCTTTACCAGTCCCCGCAGACCTCGAAGACCCCAATGACCTCCACCTCTCACCCATCTCAGCAAATCCAACACCGAGCTGCGCCCTTTGCATCCCGCGTCGCACCATGTCGAGTCTCCTGCCCGCCTTCTTGGTACGCACCTCCTCCCATGTCCAAAACCCCACCCAACCTCACATAGACTGACGTCCCGTCCTCCGCACAGGTGATCCTCTCCCTCGCCATCCTAATCTCGCTCGCCCTCTTCTTCTCCCTCCGCCACCGCATCCGTAGCCGCGTCCCTATCACCGCCTCGTCCTCCTCGCCCTCCTCCTCTTTCAACACTCACTCTCCCTCTCCCTCCCACAACTCCAAAACAACTATCTCCTCCCTCCTCCACGCGGCCGACACACCCTCCACCTTGCAACCGCGCCCGCAACAACACCTGCAACAGCAGCGGCAGCACCAGCAGGAGAAATACATCTGCAAGCCCCCAGGACAGACGTATAAACTGCACGTCCCGCATACTTCTCTGGCGGCGCAGCGGAAACGCGTGCCGTTGCCGAAGGAGAAGGGGAGGAGGAGGAAGAAGAAGAAAGAAGAGGGGTGGAGTCCGACGCATAGTGGGGCGGAGTGGGGGAATTTGGTGGAGGTAGTGGAGGTGGAGAGTGAGAGTGAGAAGGACATAGGTGGGAGGGGAGAGAAGATGAAGGTGGGGAAGGGCTTGAGGAGGGAGGGGGATGGGAATTTCGAGGTGGTTTTCCTTGGGGGAAAGGGAGGGGAGATGGTTGAGATTGGGAGGGCGAGAGGAGAAGGGGAGGCCGAGAGTTTGTGGGGGAAGAGGGCGAGGATGGTGGTGGAGAGGAGGATGGGGGCGGTGGAGGAAGAGGAGAGGGATGGGTGTAACGGAGTGGGGAAGATGGGATCTGTATCGAGAGTTGAGAAGTCAAGGGAGGAGAAGACGTTGGGGGCTTTTGATTTCGAGAGGGAGGAGGCGGGGAGGAAGCTGGGGAGGCAGGGTGGGGAAAGGGGGTTTCTGAGTGGGTGGAGGGTCATTTTGTTTGGGAGGGGCGAATATGCTGGTTGAAGAGCAGGTATGCAAAGAGGTGTAGGAGAGTAGATTGATTTCATTGCATCATTCAGTCATATCATGTCAGTCTCGTAGTGTTGAGAGAGAACTTAGCTTCTTTCATTTGTCCATGATTGTAGATTCGTACCTTGCCTTCGCTGTACGAAGACTCCCTGTGAAAGCCTCTGAAAGCACATGCTTTTCGTCATTATATATTACCATTATCGGAATGCTCCAATGCGAACATGAGCGCACGATGTCATTACCTGTCCGTCATACTCACCAAGCTAGCTGAGTGCGACGATAGTGGTCTAGCAGGGGCTTGTCGGTTGCTGTCCAGCAGCTGACTGCCCTCTTGCTCTTACCTTTTCTATCCTGATTACTGCTTTGGGCATAAGACCATGAATCGCATTACCGCGGGCAGAAAGCAGGCTCCGGGCGCTGCAGCGTGGCCGGTGGCACGGTGGCGGTCTCCTCATCTTGGGGTGGCGGCCGAGTTCGGCGTTTGTCGTCCCATGTCCGGGCGTTTCTGACGCGTAGGAAGAATCTATTGCACATCAAGATGATGACGATGGCGAGGAGCACGATCGCTGCATACATCAGGCCGCGGGAAGCTGGACTCAAGGAGTCTACACCGTTGTCTGAGCGCTGTTGCAATGGCATGGTGGCTGTAGGTTGATAGTCGAGATTATGATGAAGGGATATGATGAGAAGTCCCGTGGCAGTGCGAGCTCGAAAGTGGTCTTATGCCGGGCTGGTGCCTCAATCGAGATGCCCACATCGGGATTCAATGTTGTTCACAAATCTTTGTGGCAAACAATACATTGTATATTTGACAAAGCGTCTCTGCAAATGGCACTGTCGTGGGTAGATCGTGACCAATCAGAACCTGGGAGGCCGGCCTTCTGCTTTGTTTGTTGCGTGATGGGCAAAGTCATCATCCTGCTGTATGAACTATGTACTGTGCAAGAGCTGCCGCCCTAGCCGCGGAGTAATGAAACAGGAACTGTTCAAGTCCTAGATGGTACAAGAGTTTGATCAAAATCCGGGCCAGGCCAAAGATAGGGATGTCGACACCTTCGGATCGTTTGCGGCGTCGTCTGTTCCTCTGGTTTCATGTTGAGTTGTAGTTGAGGCTGTGACGTCAGTGAGTTTCTCCGATTTCTACCTACAACTGAGAGGACAGGCAACATCCTCATCGCCGCGTCTTGTTCTGCCATTGACTGTTATTAATATCATCAGCGTCCTTGCTTCAAACCAGACATCAATCCCGCGGCCATGAACGTGCCCAAATTCAATGAGCGTGAGAAGGCGCTAGAGGACAATTATATTCGCAAGCGAGAGTGCGCTATTTTTCTGCCGCCAGAAGATTGCCTGCTAACAGCCCGAGCAGACAGGAAAAGTTCAAGGCAGCGGCTCCTCAGCCAGGCTCAACTTCAGGAACCCAACAAGCTGGATCCGGCACTCAGCAGGTTAGTTGCCGTCTTTTGTTTTGAAGAAGTGCCGCTGATTTTCATGGCAGGCAAAGACTGGGGATCAGAAATGAAGTCGCTTTGTCGATGAAACATTCATTACCAGGTCAGAGAGATAGCTGAAGAAGGTGGCGTCCCGTACTGT
Source organism: Cyphellophora europaea CBS 101466 (assembly GCF_000365145.1). Lineage (NCBI taxonomy): Eukaryota > Fungi > Ascomycota > Eurotiomycetes > Chaetothyriales > Cyphellophoraceae > Cyphellophora > Cyphellophora europaea. The sequence goes on along the minus strand of NW_008481810.1, from coordinate 1,829,048 downwards.
GCCGGTCCTTCGTGACCAGGATCCTAGGTTTTCGTGCCAGGAGCGAGCATCTGTAAGGGTTGGTGCAGATGTGAAGGAATTGGTTGCTATTGCCTTTTATGACTTCGTAATGGACACCGTCACAATGATCCCGACTCCGTTATAGCAGTAGGTATGAGTACTCTGTACTCTGGTACATCATGTATTTTGAAATTGATGACTGTTCACACTCCGGTCGACCAGAATGATAAGTCGTCCACCGCAGCGACCGATGTTCCCTTGCTGGACTACACCAACACCGAACCGGTCCAATCCAGTCAAGACAACTCTAAAATACCTCTCATGCCCGGGCACTAATCAAGCGCTAGATCTTCCTCTGCGTCGCCCACCCCAACACCATCATCAATAACCCCCTTATCCGTGACACACCGTCCACCCGCGCCAAAGTGGGGATCTTCCTCAACTGCTTTGCCGGATCTGTCCTGCGCGCACCTCCTACACGGCACCGTCGTCTTGTCCAGCCTGAATCTCATTTTCACATCTTGGACACCGTGGTCGAGATCTCTAAGCGGTTCTTTGCAAGCAGTGTTCTGTGCAGCATGGTCACTTTGGTAGAAATCGCGGGATGGGAGGGGCTAGGGTGGCGTTGGTTACTGAAGAAGAAGCAAGAGGGAAGGCTGAGGGGAAGGTGTTGGCGGGTGCTGCAGACAACCACAGTCAGGGTTCACATCACCCACGTCGGCCGAGAGGGAACGATAGAATGGGCGGCTGATGGCTAACGAATCATAAGCACGATTGTGGGTCAAAAGCTTACTGCGGGGCCTGGCTTGTTCGCTTTGAAGTTGCAGCTGGGCAAACATCGACACGAAGCGACCAACTGGAAAGCAACCAAATGCAGAGAACGTCCTGGAAGTCTTCCGGTCTCAATAAACACGTGGGAAGTACGCGCGATTATGAAACAAGTAGCATGCATCTGAGATCGCGCTAATACATAGCATTCCTTAGCAACGAGACCCTCGAGAGAACAAAGAGATAGAGGTGAAAAGTAGATGGCAGCCTCGTCGCCTCGCGCCTGATGCCAAGATCATTAGCGCATTGAAGCGACACATTACCGGGTGCACCACTTCTAATTGACTTCTGCTACTTGCATACTTCTGGCAAAGTCCTCGTCCTACTACCATTTTCTATTGCTCGTAGCCTTTGTGCATCTCAAAGCCCTAAGTCCGACGAGATGGCTTCCGAAAATTCTAACCCTGTCCCCCTCCAACTCTAGCCTTCCTGTAGTCACCAATACGACGATGGCGATTGTTTAAGACTACATGTTAAAGGTGCCGAACAAAACCAATACTTCTCCAAAGCTCCTGCTGGATCTGCCGGATGAGATCCTTCACAAAAACATTGGCATGGTACTCCCGAAAGGCTTCACAGGCTTTGCAAAATACAACGCAGATCGTCCACAGCTCGACTGGTCTCCTAGATGGGCACCGAACATGACACTGATTTGCAAGACCATTGCAACACACGCACAGCCGATCCTAGGGCGCAATTCTGCGCTACACATCCCAGAGGGCAAACGACAATTTGAACTCTGCGATGGCGACCACGACGATGAGGCCGACTTTGGTGTTTTGCAGTGCGATGTCTTCCCCAAATACATGGTTCAGGGCGTCACGGAATTGACTATCTCTCAATCCAAAGTTTTTCAATTGAGATACGTGGATTGAATCAACGTCAGCAACTGTCCCAAGCTAGAGCAGATCATCATTCGCGCTGGAATTGTTATTGAAGTGATCAGGTTTGCGCCGGATGGATCAATCCCAGCCCAACAGCATCTGACCGGGAAGAAAGCGGCAACAAATATGCCTATGTGCTCCAAGCCATGCAGTATGCACAGCTCCCAGACCCAATACTTCCTGACGACCCGACCGACATTCCTCAGCTCATGCATTCGGCTGCTTCCTTGATTCAAATCGCTTTCCTCGACGAAGACGGAGCCTGCAGAATCTTGCACCAGCTTACTCGCAAAGCTTTGGCTGTCAGTCGACACAATAATACATGTCTGAGAGACAAGACTCTGGTGAAGGTCACGTATTCTCGCCATGTTGCAGGCCGCGACGCATACAAGGCGAGACCTAGTGTCACCCCGTGAGATACGTTCTGACATTCCTTTAACAGCCTCTTGCTCAAATCATCATGAGGGCAGATGATGATTGCAACGAAGTCTGACTTTATCCTAGTCATCTAGCTTACGCACTGGGCATTGACATCTGAGCACAAGCAGAAGCTGATCGGGTGTTTAGACTCTGTTTCTACCAGCATCTATCCAAGCGGTCGGACTCGCTGCTGAGACGACAAGCCACTGTGGAGATGCGGATTTCGTCGCGGGTGTCTCTCGTATGAGGTCGCAGCCCTCTTTTGACACGCTGTGTGAACCATGGTGGCAGAATATGGATTTGTTTGGTTTTGGCAAGCCTTTTGTGAAGCAGATGGACACGTACGCAAGATTGTAGGATAGCATGACTGGTAATGATGGCCATACCTGGACTGATATTTGCCGTCGAAGTCAGTTGGGCAAATCGCTCATATGCCACGTCGACCCGAGGGTCTAGGTACTACCGTCCATTCTTCACACCTAGGACCCAGAGGTTCTTCCGAACAGTGGTTTCCGGTGCGCTTGCTAGATCATAAGTATCACTCAAAACCACCATAGATCAATCACACTTTCAGAAAACAGCCACGAGTCGGGAACAACTGCCGCGCCATCTATCTAACAACAAGAAGCAACCTCAACCTGTGACACCTTCGGCAGCATCTTCTCCAGCACTGACCCATTGACCTGCAGCGTCTTTGCGTACGCAATCTCATCCGATCCTGGCCCCGATTGCTTCGTGATTTTCCTCGACGCCATCGTCACCGCCACATCAAACGCGTTCTGTGTGCTAGTAACACTCGCCTGGTTCTTCCCCACGATATCAAAAGCGGTCCCGTGAGCGGGCGTCGCGATCACGATAGGCAAGCCGCCCTGGACCGTGACACCACCTTCGAAAGACAGTAACTTGATGGCGATCTGCCCTTGGTCGTGGTACATGGTGACGATACCGTCGAAGTTGCTGCGCTTCAGGAAGATGGTGTCGCAGGGGAAGGGCCCCTGCACGTTGATGCCCCAAGTCTGTGCCTCCTTGACGGCAGGAGCGATGTGGTCGATTTCGTGGCGTCCAAAGTTGCCATTCTCGCCGTTGTGTGGATTCAGAGCGCACACACCCAGTCTGGGGGCCTCGATGCCTGACTCCCATCTGCTGCAGTTAGTCACTGCCTGTGGTACAGCGTCCGCCCGCACTCACCTTAGTCGGTTCAGCAGCTCGATGGCTTTGAGCGTGGACTCCTTGGTGACCATCCCCGCAACCTTCTCGACACCAACGTGGCTAGTCACCCGCGCCGTCCATAAAGGTCCGGCAATATTGATCTCACTCGTCGTGCCGGCGAAGTCGAGCTGTTTCGCGAACCACCGCAGCTCGTCTTCTTCCGTCATGCCGGCCTTCTTGAGCGAGGACTTGTTTAGTGGCGCAAACACGATCGCATCGACCGCTCCGGCCCGCGCCAGGTCCAGTCCCCGCCTCAGCTGGTGGATGCACCTCTCTCCGTTCCCTTTGTGCACCTCAGAGCGACTCAGCGGTTGGCTTGGCGAGCTGTTGTCGTGCAGTATTTGGACGCCGTCGGGCCCAGCAACGTCGGCTACCTGAACGTCCACGCCACCAGCGTCGGCTCTTGCGGCATCGAATTCTCCCCGGTCAGCTAGAATTAGGATGTCTGCCTTCTTCAGATTTTCCTGGTTGCTCAAGAGCTTGGCGACCAGCTCGGGCCCAATGCCAGCTGCATCCCCCAGAGTGACTGCCACGCGCGGCCGGCGAGTCTGTTGTAACTGTGAGACTGCCATTATTATGAGACTGGTCGCTTTACGAACCAACTAGCAGGATGACAGCATTGTTATAAATTGGCAACTGACAAGCACTGGATCTTTCAAAGCCTACGACCTGCCATCCGATCGACGGAGGCACCATCAGGTTGACCACCACGCTCAAGGTGCCGATCATCAACACGGCAGCATTCCGTCTCGATTAAGGCGGCCACTCTCCCCATTGAGATGCACTGAAGCACCCGAAGTGCATGCTTTAGTAGGTGGTACGGAGAAACGCCTAGTACAAGACGGCGTTTTGCCGACCGGCCAAGCATGCTGATGGCAATACCCCTGTCAATGTCCACCTTATGCACCCCAGCTACTGGGTCTTCCCCACATCCCCAACCTGAACCCAAGGACCTGCAACCTCAAAGGTCAGGAAGGACGCCGTGTTAGCGAAGTGTAACACGAAATAACACATTCGGCAGAATGGCCGAGGATCTGGGGAACCATGGACTTCGAACAGATGTGATCGGATACAAAAGCTAACCTCGCTCCTCGCTTCCACCAACATCGCTCAAGTTGCCACCCTAAGCTCGTTTTCAACATGGTCACCGCTAACGACAAGGCCGCTGACGGACATATCGAGGCTGTCTCTGAGGCTCGTCTGTCCGATGACATTCAGAATGAGAAGGGGCAACTCGATCACGAGCGTGCCCGCGAGCTCGCCGTTGCCTTCGATCCCAACAGCCCGGAGAACAAGGCTCTCGTCCGGAAGATCGACTGGCGTCTCGTCCCTTGCTGTTGGACATTGTATCTTCTTAGTAATGTCGATCGAAGCAACATCGGGTGCGCGATACCCGCCGCCAGTATCTAGCAGTAGCTGACCGGCGTTCAGGAATGCCAAAATCGGTGGACTCGAGGATGACTTCAACCTTACGTCTAACCAGTACTCAATAATTGTTCTTGTTTTCTTTATCAGCTACATGATTTGCGAGGTGTGTTGAGGCATAGCAATGACTGGTGTTCTTGAAGCTAACATCTGACTAGGTTCCTTCGAATATGATCCTCAACCGAGTACGGCCTTCAGTCTACCTACCCAGCCTGGCTGTCTTATGGGGTGCGGTCGCGACTTGCATGGGAGCCGCTCAGAATCAAGGCCAGCTCATCGCTATGAGGTTTCTGCTTGGTCTATTCGAGGCGGGTTTCGCACCTGGCTGTGCCTTCTATCTCTCCTCCTGGTACGAAACGGCTACCTTTCGCTGAGCAACATAAGCTAATGAGCATTAGGTACCGCAAGTATGAGCTCGCCTCACGCTACGCCTGGCTTTATACCTCGGTCGCCGTGGCGGGAGCGCTATCTGGTCTCCTTGCCGGCGTTATCACCGAGTATATGGACGGAGCTGGAGGGATCAGAGGATGGAGGTGGCTCTTCGTACGTCGTGGATTGGCCTTTACAGAATGATCCCAACTGACCCACCATAGATCCTCGAAGGACTAGCATCCGTGCTGGTCGGCGTCATCGTCTACTTCGTCATGCCAGACTACCCGACGTCAACCAAATCCAAGTTCTTGACCGAAGAGGAAAGAATCCTGGCTTGCAACCGTCTCGCTGTCGACGGCATCGGTCTGACGCAGGGTGCCCATACGAAAGTCGGCGAATGGCAGGCGTTCAAGATGGCCTGCACCGACTGGCGCACTTGGATGCTGTGCTTACTTTTCGTCTTGGGCACTGGCTCCCAGACCATGCAGTACTTTGTTCCATCGCTGGTGAAGGAATTCGGCTGGGAAGGCCACACCGCGCAATGTAAGGACCGCTGACTCTGTTTCAGAGTTCCCAATTGCTAACACAAACGTCCGAACAGACTACACGATCCCGTCTTATGCCTTTGCGGTTGTCTGCATCCTCGGTGCCTGTTTCCTTGCTGACCGGCTCAAGACTATCTGGCCCGTCCTCGCAGGCCTGTCCGGCATCGGCTTCATCTTCTTCGTGGCTACTACCGTCGTCGAGGACGGCATGACGCGCTACGGCCTCGCCATATTCGCTTTCGGCACCATCTACGGCTGTTCACCTCTGGTCAAGACGTGGATCTCGCACGTCATCAGCCATCCGGCAGATAAGCGCGCCATCTGCATTGCGCTCATCAACGGCATTGGCAATGGAAGCTCCATTTACGGATCGTTCTTGTGGCCGAAGTGGGATGCCCCGCAATATCTGATTGGCTTTGGGTAAGTCTGAGATATCCTTTCTGGAGGCAGGGGAGCGCGATAACTGACGAAATGGTGTCTAGCACGACGACGACTTGGATGGGCATGCTTTCGCTGGGAACGTGCGTTGCGGCGTACCTGTTCAAGAGGTTCCCAGCCGAGAAGCCGGATCATGATGCGGTCATGGCGGCGCAGTTGAGGAAGGAGAGGGAGGAGCAGCGGCGGACGGGGATGGCTTGAGTTTTGAGCCGTGGAGGAGTCTGGAGACGCTGCTGCATGTGACAGCATATGCTCCCATGAGAAGAGCCTGTGGGTCGCGTGATCTGTCTTGTAACGAGCTACAGGGCCTGAGGATTGAAATGGTCGAACCGGCATCGAGAGGTAATCGAAGTAAGGACCAGCGCCCGACCAAGCAGAAAAATGGGACAATGCTCCTAGAGTACCTATACCACAGCCTGTATCCGATGACTTTGCTCTTGCTTCATAGCATCAACATCACGACACGCCCATTCTCCGGAGCTCTTCACTCAGCTATAATACGTAAGGAAGAATCCGCCGGACGTTCAGTAGTGATAATGTCAACCAACCGGTCTCCCCGCTGCCGTCTTATACACACACACACACACCCGCGCGCAGTGACCTCCCTCAACCCACCTTCTAGGCAACGACGTTCATCTTGCTCTGTGTCATGCCATGCCATGTGGATACCGACCCAAAGAACCCCAAACTGGAAGATCCTCTTACCGAGCCAGCGCGCTCCCTCCTCCCACGGTCTGGGTCTGCCGCATGAGATAATCTAACCTCCCAGCAGGAAAGTAGTAGAGTCTATCCGAGCCCAAGCCTCCATCCAACATGGCTCGTTTCTGTCGGGGGGAAGTCGCGGTGGCAGCCGAGACACGGAACACTACCCCTTACCTACCCTACCCTACCCTACCCTGCTGTTGTGCTCCTGCTGTTCAGCTCCTGCTCCGAAGGGGCCAGTGCAGAGCGGAGGTGCAAGCACACAAATCGGCCCCGGGCCCATAGCGGGGGATCCTCGTGGGATGGGTGGTAGCTGTGGTTGTGGCTGTAGCTGTAACTCCCATCGCGAACTGCTCTGCAACGGGCAAGTGTAAGTGTGACTTGTGACTGCAAAAGGCGTGAGCTGCAGGTCGGTGTGCACTTCGGTGAGTGGCCGCTTTGGATCTACGTGGTGACCTGGCAGTGGACATGGCAGTAGAGGTGGGAGTGAGCCGCGGGAAGCGGGGGGGAAACGGCGTTTCGCCGTTCCGCGGTATGGTGTCAGGTCGGTCGGCGTGCGGAGAGAGGTACTGTAGTGGGGGTGCAGTACTGTAGGAGCATGATTACTAGTGGATTGAATGTGTGGATCTCTCCTTTTGATGGGAGGTACTTGTCGCTGTACAGCCGGATCGGAGTTCGCGGGTTTTTGTCGTTTGGATGCATGGGTTTGGGGGTAAGGGGGAGGACAATGGGGAGAATTGCCGGGTCGTGCGTACGGGCGGTTCGTTTGGGTGATCATCGCTTTGGAAGACCGGAGCGTCGGCTGCGTGTGTGCGTTGGTGTGGAGAGATGGGACCTTCGGACGATGGAGGTGGAGAGAGCGGGCAAGGGAGGGGGGGAACGGCGGGTTGGCGTCTCTACTGGCGGAGAGGTGGTGGAGTGCGTTTGGGCACAGTGTGGTATCGTATAAGGATATAGATAGTCTGGGGGATATACGGCTTCGCTCTGGGTCGAGAAGTACACATATCTATCCTAGTCTTGTAGTTGGAGCTGGCGTAAGTCATTGACAATTCTACGTTTATCCAGTGCAGCGTCTCGTTCCATCTATATATTCCGCGAACAAGCAGCCACTAGAAGTTTCCAATCACTTGTCGCCGTTCTCAAAGCCAGATATGTCCTGCCTCTCTGAGAAGCTGGCGGAGAGGGAAGTGGCTGGTCGGGTCATCCAGGTCGGCGTGATTGGGGCTGGGAAGTTTGGATCCATGTTGTAGGTATTCTCCTCCTAACCAGTATCCCCTTATCCTGTCCAGAGAATATCGCGCCTTTCCGAGCAGAGGGTCCCGAAGTCTGAATCCTTGCAGCAGACTTTAGCATTGTGACTCAACCATTCGCTGACATGTGCTCACCACCTACAGCATAGCCCAAGCACACACCACGCCCGGCATACACCTCGCCGCCGTCTGCGACCTCGACCTCTCTATCGCACGGGAAGCCCTCCGCCGCACCAATTACCCAGCCCACCTGACGGACACGACCGGCACGCTCTCCCTCAGCGACGGCATCGCCTCTCGCAAGACCATCCTCACCACCTCCGCCGCCGACATGATCGCCCACCCGTCTCTGGACGTAGTTCTCGAATGCACGGGCATCCCCTCCGCCGGCGTCGCGCACACGCTGTTGTGCTGCGAGCATAAGAAGCACATCGTCATGATCAACGTCGAAGCCGACGTGCTAGCTGGCCCGCTTTTGGCGCGGCGCGCCCGTGAAGCTGGCATCGTTTACTCGATGGCATACGGCGATCAGCCGGCACTGATATCGGAACTGGTGGACTGGGCGCGCACCAGCGGCTTTCGGGTTGTCTGCGCTGGTAAGGGCAACAAGTACCTCCCCGAGTACAATTACAGCACGCCCGAGACGGTGTGGGACCATTGGGGTTTCAGTGCGGAGCAGCTGGCGAAAGATAAGTTGAATAGTCAGATCTATAACAGTTTTTTGGATGGGACCAAGTCGGCGCTGGAGATGGCGGCGGTGGCGAATGGGTGTGGGTTAGCGGTAGCGAGGGAGGGGCTGACGTTCAGGCCGTGTGGCTATCAGGATTTGGCGGCGTGCTTGAAACCAAGGAGTAGAGGAGGGGGTGGAGAGGAGATGGCGTACGTGGAGGTGGTGAGCTCGCTGGAGAGGGATGGCAGGGATGTGTGGAATCATGCGCGGCACGGCGTTTTTGTCGTTATAGAAGGTGAGAAAAAGAGCGCACGCTTTCGGTAGGGCCTGGAAGAGATGCTAATGAATCGGCAGCGACGTCCGAATATCAGAAGGAGGCGTTCGCGCAGTATGGTATGGAGACTGACAAGACGGGCTGGTTTGCAGCGCAGTACAAGCCCTGGCACCTGATCGGATTGGAGGTCGGTGTGTCCATCGCGAATATTATGTGCAGAGGTGAGCCGACAGGTTCGACCAAGACGTTTGCGGGCGATGTGGTTGCTACTGCCAAGAAGAACCTAGTGGCCGGTGAGATGCTCGACGGCGAGGGTGGACATACCGTCGTCGGCAAACTGATGCCCGCGGAGGTATCATTGGAGATCGAGGGGCTGCCTATCGGACTGGCGCACGGCTTGAAGCTGAAGAGGGATGTCAAGAAAGACCAAGGGCTCAGCTGGGCCGATGTTGAGTTCTCCGAGGACTCCCAAGTCGTGAAGGTCCGGCGAGAGATGGAAGCCATCTTCAGGGAGGAGTTCGCGAAGAAGGCCAAAGGCATCAAGCCACCGAACGGGGTGCTAGTCGCCAGAGCGGATGGCAACGTCACAAATGGTGTTAACGGCCACCATTGAGTGCTGCGTCGAGAGGATGAGGACATGAGTGATGGCACTTTCCGCGCTGGCCTAGCTTTGGACTTAAAGCATCGGTAGAGTATCACTGTAGGAAGACATTTGGAAGGGGAAATCCATACTGGCGAGCCCCTGCCCACCTGGCTCTAGCAGGTCGTAGCCCATGCCGACAGACCAAAGCTCTTCATCCTGGAAGCCCCAATTAAGCTGCTGGGACAACCTGGATGTCGTCGTGTTCGGTGAGCCATAGTTCGGTGGCAGTTCCCCTGCCGTGCCAGCCATTGCTGAGCCGTAGTAGTCGGCATGCGGGCCCATAGGCTCTGTGTACATCATGTTGGAAATGCCAGCGGTCTGGTGATCCTTCGAATGGTTCCCTTGATGCCATTGCATAGTCTGCACTGGCGAGGGCTGCTGACCATTGACTTGATTACTCCTTCTCAGCTGACGGAGCATGCGCTCAAATCCCTTTGCCATTGAGTACACCATGTGATTGGCTCCGGCTTTGCAGGCTTGAAGGAGCTTGATGACTTCTTCAACCAGTGGAATTGTCTGTTGAGCTGCATCTATGGTGATGCCGATCCCATGCCAGCGTGGAGACAACTTGATGAGGAACACGGCGGCAAAGGCGATCATGGAGTGGAGGTACAAAGGCATCCCAACGATCTCATCTCGATATCGAGGCTCATCGAGGAAATGCTGCAGTATAGCGTGGGCAGCTTCGACAGCCTTGAGGGCCAGCGGGCGCAAGCTAGCTGGGAGCTCGGACAGCTTGTCTAGCGGACGTCCTCGGAGAACGAGCGAGTTCAACACCAAGCTGCTGAAGTGATGGTGAAGCTCTACGCTCCTGTATAGAGACCTCGCTGCTTCTGAGTCCGGCTCCTCGAGCATCATGAACTTGTCACGCCATCCCTCCATGTCCTCGGTGAACCTCATGTGACCCATGACCGTGGCGTCGTCACCAGCCATGGTGCGCTTCGGCTCCAGACCAAAGTGATCAAATGCTCTACTCAGGATAACCAGGCTGGTGACCTGGGAGATGAGCATCCGATCTGGAGGCGTACATGACTCAGAGTTGAGCAGAATCTGGTGATCTTTGACAGGTCGAAGCTCAGTCATAATAGACGGTCGACCGTATGTGATGCTCGACTGGTGATCAAGAACATAGAGAACATACCAGAGACGTGCCTTTTCCAACGCTTCTTTGCGGGCGTCTGGGCTTATGCTTGGCTCATTGAAGGCTTCATAGAATGCGTGGTGCAGATTGAGCTCTGTGGCCATGCGAATACTAAGTCCAGACAGCTTCCAGCTTAAGTAGGGCTGCCAGAATGCGGCGATGCAGAGTCCGCGGATGTCGTCGAGAGAATGGAAACGATCGAACATGATAGATGAAACGAGGCCGAGGAAGCGCCTGTGACACAGCTCGTGCAGCATTTCTTTGCCGGGCATGTGGAGCGCGCTCACGAGGATGACAGCCGTGAAGAGGACGGTCGAAGACCGACGTAGCGATTCGATGGTTGCATCACGTGGAATAGAACCAGAAAAGAGATGAGGCGACAAAGATCTCTTGAACAGGTCGAGCATCTCATCGGCCTCTTGGAGGGTCAAAAGCTTCTCCGAGATCAAATCCGAGTCCATACGTCGACCGCCGCCTTTCCTTCTCTGTTTCAGAGGTCGGATCTGACTGCGTAGGCCGTTGAGTTGTGTTGCTTCGATGAGGCTGTTCATCGGAGCCGGTGAGACATCTCGCTGGGTATCGACCGGCTCCTCGGAATTGTGCCTGGTGGACCGAGGCGCCTGGTGAGGCTTGACGATCGAGGGCTGGACATAGAGGTCAAGGGCGGGCATATGCAGCTTCTCCAGGACATCTTCGAGAGCGCGTTCCAGCTTGACCAACGTGAGCTGAGTCTGCCAGGCATCGTCGTCGGCATTAGTCGTCCACGACCGTTTCTCCCTCAGACAGACCAGTCCGAGTCGTGTACACCTGGTGCAGCTGCTTTGGTTGGTGGCCGGGTCGCATTTCACCTTCAGCTTGCGGCAATTGGAGCAGGCTTTGTTTTGACGACCTGCACGGGCGTCGCCTGACAGCTCGTCTGCTGCTGTTGCACGCCTCTGCCGCTTCGACGGTCTGCCAGTCTCCTCCATCTCCGGGGGCGAAACAGACTCCTGTTCCCTGCCGTTCATCATGTGCGTGTATGACTCTCGATCTGCCTGCTCAGTTGGCAACGTAGACCTACTGTCCCCTGGTTGGGATGCTACTACAGACACTCGATAGAGATACCCCGAGACATAGCAATGCAAATGCTTGGCATTGGTTGTTGCTGGTGAGCTCTCGGCGGCCGCCTTTGGCTTCTCCGCATGGGGCGAAGTTGGGGCCTCTGATCAAGCTCTAGTCGCTAACAGGGTTCACTAAGTTAGTGATACAGCGGCGGACCAGCAATGGCATGTGTGTGGATGTGGAGAGGCGTGAGGGACGGCATATTGCCGACTGTGCCCGAGTCCAAAAGACCGGAGTTTCGCCCGTTCTAGGGCATATGAATGCCGAATACAGCCTTCTACACGGCAAAACAAATATCTGGGAGTGATACACCACGTAGCAGAGGAGGTCAGGTGTTTCTTGGATTGTTTGAGACAGCGCTGTTGGCCTGATATCCACATCTCACATCTATGGCGATGACGGCTCTCGCGCTCTATAGGGTATCAAGACCAATTGTCCCTCACTTCAACACTCTGTTGCTGCTCCCTCAGATGATGGCTGTTTCTCGCTGCAGCCAGGTAGTGGTTCTGTCATCGTTTTGGAAGAACGGGCTGGTCTTGTCCCACACCTCTTTATGGTAATTGTTCAACCAGTCTCGCTCTTCGGGATCGAGCAACAATGGGTCAATGAGCTTCCTGCACATCGGTACCATCGTAACGTGCTCGAATCCGATCCATGGCTTGTCGCCAAATTTATGGTTGGTCTTTGCTTCCTGCGCCATGATCATGTTCTCTATCCGAATGCCAAAGTTGCCGTCTTCGTAGTATCCGGGCTCGTCTGAAATGACGTTGCCGATGCTCAAGGATACCTCCGAGTAGGCGGACCTTGTGCCGATACCAATAGGACCTTCATGAACGTTCAAGAACGATCCGACGCCGTGACCCGTTCCGTGCCGATAATCAAGACCCTCTCGCCACAGGTGTTGGCGCGCAAATGCATCAATGGCAAATCCTGTCGTGCCTTTTGGGAAGACGGCACGGTCGAGTGCAATTACTCCTTTCAGGACAAGGGTGTAAGACTTGATCTCCATTTGTGTAGGCGTTCCAAAGTGAAGTGTACGCGTGGTGTCGGTTGTGCCGTCGAAATATTGAGCCCCAGAGTCGCACAAATATACTGCTTTCGGGTCAATCACGGAACAGTTTCCTGGTTCTGGCTTGTAGTGGATGACGGCAGCGTTGGGACCAGTTGATGAGATGGTGTCGAATGAGAGACCAACGAAATGCTCGCCCTTGGATCGTATCTGTTCGAGCTTTTCTGCCCCCTGGACCTCATCAATCTGAGCCTGTCGATTCACAAGCGAATCCTCCAGCCATGCAAAATATTCAATCAAGGCAGCCCCGTCTCGAATATGGCATTGTCGCATACCTTCAAGCTCGGTCTCATTTTTGATAGCCTTCGCGTCAGAGATGGGGCTCCGTGATTCCTCGACTTTCTCCTCACCCCCGAGTCCCAGGCTGAGCGCCCACGAGGACTTGTTGGAAAGCAACAGCTTCTTCGGTTTCACCTTGATCTCAGTCTCGCCGTTCTCTTGAGCTTCGGCAACAGCGTTCTCACTGATGGCGTTGAGGTCGGAGAAAAGGGCATCATACGGCTTGATGGCGACAGCATCTCCCAGATAGTCCAGAGCCTCGGAGCTCATTTTGGTCGAGTCGACATAGAGCGTAGCAGTCTTCGGCGTTACAGCGGCATATGAGAAGAAGACTGGGTTGTAGGGAATGTCGTTGCCTCGAAGGTTGAAGAGCCAGGCGATCTCATCCAGCATCGACACTACCATCCCTGCGGCCTTCTTTTTCCCAATCTCCTTTCGCAGTTCCGCAAGCTTATCCTTGAATGACTTGCCAGCATATTTCTCAGAGAGAACGATAACCTTCTCCGTCGGCCTGGCCGGGCGCTCAGTCCAGATGTGATCTACCAGGTTTTCCTTCACTCCCACCAGGCTGGCATTCGCCTTCTTTTTCAGCGTTTCGCTGAGCTTGCGAGCTTCTATCGCTGTGATAACGGTCGGGTCAACACCCACGGTCTTTCCACCTTCGGCTTGCTCCGTCGTCCTGTCAGCAGTTAGCGAGGCTACGTCCATGTGTAGTGGGGCACATACCACTCTTGCCAGGTCGGTACATCTTCCAGGCCTTGTTTCAATAGCTGCCAGTTTGCGTCCAGCTGCTTCGAAGCTTGGTTAAAGTATCTCCCATCTGTTGCTAACGCTGCCTTATCCTGCGTGATGACAGCTGTGCCAGCTGAACCAGAAAAGCCGCAGATAAACGCTCGCCGCGCATCGCACGGAGCAATGTACTCAGATTGATGGCTGTCCTCCGATGGGACAATGTACACATCCACCGCGTGCTTTTTCATCAAGGCGCGCAGGTGCGCGAGACGCTTTGAGGTATCAACGGTCTCCATGTCGAGGCTTCTGAGAGAGCTGGAGAAGGAGAAGGAGCGGACTGAGATTGTAGGCGACAACGGCGCGGTGAATAGGTGAGAGGGCTTCCGTGGGATGGAAAAGACCCGGAAATGCGGCCAGCGCATTGACAAAGAGCGATGTTGTAGTCGGGGCTTGAAGAGGTCACTGTCGGTGGTGCAGCAGAAGGCGTGGGATGATTGGGCAGGAGTTCGTCGTGAGCGCGCAAGGCCGCTATACTACTGTGGTAACCAAGGATTTGTTTTGTTTCGCTACATATATTGGCCCAGTCCTAAGGATTATTCACGCGTGACTGTTTCAGTTGTCGAGAGTACTCGCAGGGCGCTTGTGCATTCTATGATGATGATCAAGACAAAGGTGATGCATTATCGCTGCGGATGGTGAAGTACACATGGTCTAAGGTGGGGTTCAACCACCTACGCCCACAACTCTTCATCTTAGGTGACAGAAGCCCCAGTCGGCAGCCTCAGTTGCAAATCTGTCTACAACTCACTTCCCCTCCTTAAGGAGGACCGGCGGTCTCGAGAGCTTTCGACTGATCAGTCATGGAGCCGCTCATTCGCGCCTTGAATGACCCTAAGAATCAAGGCTCGCCCGCTCACATACATCAAATCCAGAAGCAGCTACAGGTCCTGCAGAGAGAAACTTCGGCCTGGCAGGCAGCCCTCGATTTCCTGCAGAACCAGGATGCCCTCATTCGATTCTACGGGGCACTGACTTTGACCATCAAAATCAATGCCGACTGGTGAGAACGCTCCCCTCTGCGATGTTCTGCCTAACGAGTCCAGGAAAACCGACAAGTTCAGCAAGGACACCGATGCACGTAGCTCTCTGCTAGAAGCACTCCTGTCGAGCTACATACGACTAGCCTTGCTTGAAGACGAAAATTATGTGCTACAGAAGCTGGCGTCCACCTTGGCCACGTTGTACCAGAAGCTTGGAGCCGAGTGGCCATCGCCTGTGCGCCACATCTTCGGCTCGCTTTTACAAGGCCAATATGTCCCTTCCGAGCAACTCCCTCCAATGGCAGGCCTTCTCGGCCTGGCATCACAGCGGTCAGCGAAACAGATTGCGAGCATCCTGCGTCTCAGTGTCACTCTGGCGGAAGATGTTAATTCAAAGGCTCCAGGAAGCACAACCCAGCAACAACTCTCCCTCAGCTGCAGCGATACCTTGGAGTTGCTCAGTCATGTTCTCACGGGCTACTGTCAGACATTTATCGATCCAAGCATAAGCTCTAATCCTCCCCAGCTGAATTTCCCACAAGCTGATTTCACTATGCTATCGCGATCAGCTCTTGAAGCACTGCCCCTCTGGACAGGTCTGCTGAAGCTTCAAGAAGCCCATGCGCCAAAAGCCGAGACCCAGTCCGCCAACAAGCAAGCGGTGCTTTGTACAAGCATGGCATTGAAAGCTTTGCAGAACAATCATCTGGCCACACCTGCACTACACGCCCTTGTCATGATCCAGACCCTCTCTCCAAGGCTATTGTCTAAAGCCGACTCTAGATATCCTCAGTCATTCGCTACCTCGGAGGTGGCGCGCGGTTGGGTTTCAAGCCTTGTGCATGGAGATCCGAGCACCGAAGCTATGGCTTTCGTGGATCTGCTAGATGCCATCATGCTGCAAGTCGATACAACTTCGCCAGACTACATTCACTCGGGTCGCTATCACGACATGATGAATCTGCTTCTTACAATGCTGAGATGTGAGGGAACAGCTGGTGTCGACGATGAGGTGTGCCAGATGATGCTAGAAACAATCAACACAATTGTCGAGGGCCATACAGATTGGGACCCGGATCCGGAGGCCGAGAACTTTCTGAAACAATTCGTGGGACAGGCTTGCGAGGCGTGCCTTGCGAAAGCCAAAATGCCCGAGGAGGAGATGAACTTCTCGACTCGCTCTTGGGACAGAGACGATCGATCCAAGTTCCAAGATTTCCGATTTGAAGTCCAAGATTTCCTTCAGTCGGCATTTGGCCTCCTTGGGCCTCCACTGATTCAAGCCATCGTCACAAGAACAACTTCTGCGCCAGACTGGCGCGACTTCGAGGGAAGTCTCTACTGTCTGGTGGCATTCGCTGATACTATGACCGCAGAACCCGAGATATACGACTCTCTGATTGCGTCCATCCTAGAGGGAGCCCACTTCCGTGAGGTCGTCCATTCCCAGAATGTCCCGGACATGGCAAGAAAGACGTGCATCAAGTTCATATCCGAGATGACATCCTACTTCAAGCGTCATCCGAACTTGATGGAGATCTTGAGCTTCTTGTTCTCGTCTCTGCACCTTCCTGCAAGTGCAACAATAGCGTCGCGAGCCATCTACACGCTGTGCGACTCACAGCGCTCATCTCTTACCGAAGCGCTTGGTGGCTTCATCGCTTCCCTCAATACTATCCAAGATCTCCGAGGCATGGAGCGCCATCGCATCTATGGCGCAGTAGCTGCGGTAGTGCAGTCGATCAACAATGAATCAGCCAAGGTCCAGCCACTCACGGAGATACTTGGTCTTCTGGCACGCGACGTTGAAGCCAGCCACGTTACCTCGGCAGACGAGGAAAACTTCTTAGAACAGAACACAGATCTGCTCCAGACTCTTGCCGCCATTGGTAGAGGCCTAAGAGCTCCCGATGATACACCAGTTGATCTGGAGAATGTCGTATCCAGCAATTCGGGCTTCTGGATCAATGGGCCGGGTTCAAATGTGCAGCACCAGACTCTTCAGATTTACAAGCAGGTCATCGAAAGAGTGGGCTCCAGAGCCAGCAGCGAATTCATCGAGGCCTCCTGTGATTTTGTGAGATCAGGCTTCACCGAGATGCATCCCTCGCCTTTCAAGTTCACGTCTCCGATATCAGTCGATCTGGTGACACAGAACGTCTCAATCCACTCCCCGAACATCGATGTTGTCATGGGATCTGCTGCAAGCCTCCTCGCGGCAGCTTCACCGGAGGAATTTGGTCCACAGTATCCTCGCTTGCTGCAGCCGATCCTATTGGGAATACAGCAGTTGTTGAACTCGAACGATCGCATCTCCGTCATCCGCGACAGCACGTACGCCGCTGCTTCTCTGGATTTCATGTCGAGATCGCTGCCACGATGGGGTAACACGCTCCTAGAGCTAGACGAGGCGCAAGAAGCGTTCGCACTGTGCTTAGAGCTGGGCCTATTGGTCATTGCCGAGCCGGACACACTGCCCCGGCGGTCAGCGGCACACCTGTTCGGTGCATTCGTCGAGCTCAGCAAGGCTGGTAAGGTGCCTCACGACAGTCCTGCGCAACGAAACCTGCATGCCCTCGGTGAAAGCTACCAGCCCAGAATCATAGCGTCGTTCATGCGATTAGTTGGGGGTGAATGTGCCCGATCCGAGCTCGATGTATTCTCCGAGCAGATCCGTCGCTATGTTCATAACCAGCCTATGCTCTTCAAAAGCATTGCTCGCGAGGCCATGAAAGATGATAACCGTGTTCTGACAGACAAAGCCTTACAAGCGACAACACAGGAACAGCGGGACAGGTTCATTTCTCAAGTAGACGGTCTTCGCGGAGCACGGAAGACAAATGAGGTTGTGAGGGATTTCTGGGTGGCTTGCCGGGGCAGTGACTTTGAGTACATCACATAGATTCAGACCAGTATCAGACCTACAAGGCGAACAATGATGATGTAGTTGTTAAGTGAGCGGACAGAATCGTCCGAGTCAGATATAGAATTCCAGGAGTCGAGCCTGACTCGTGCGCGTTCACTGCCTTCGTGGCCCCGACTGCGATGTTTCGTTTCAGCATCACCCTTACCAACATTGCTTTCACTCCACTGTTTCTTCTCTACTCGTCAATGATCCTGCTAGACGAGCTATGAATCCGACGCGACAGCAAAGGTATCCTCCAAGCTCGGTCCCGCAGTGCCTGCCCTCCGGCAGCCCAATATGAGCGGAGGTAATCCCTACGCAGTGAACGGGTACTCGGGGTCC
Source organism: Cyphellophora europaea CBS 101466 (assembly GCF_000365145.1). NCBI lineage: Eukaryota > Fungi > Ascomycota > Eurotiomycetes > Chaetothyriales > Cyphellophoraceae > Cyphellophora > Cyphellophora europaea. The sequence goes on along the minus strand of NW_008481810.1, from coordinate 1,810,779 downwards.
CGATCCAATATCGCAAATCCATATGCTGGTGCAGGAGGTGGAGGCGGAGGATATGCAGACCCGTACCTGGCTGGCAACAATCAGTCGAGCGCCAGTGTGAACAGCTACAGCTCAAGAGACACCAGAGACCCCGGAAGAGAACGAAGGAGATCGCCTCAGCCAAATCCATACGGCGCCGAGCCTGGTCCTGGTCCTGGTCCTGGTCCTGGCCCGCCGAGAGATGGCAGAAGAGGGGCTGGTTATGGTGGCTTAGGCGGGCCTCCGCAGCCTCCGCAAGCATCGGCGGATCGCTACGGTAGCTACGACGGTCCACGCGACCGGCGACCGTCACACCCTCAAGATCGACCTCAAGGCTATGGCCGACCCCCATCGAGGCCGAGAGATGATCAAGAACAGTATAACCCGAGACGGCCATCCCAGCCTCGAGACCAACCAAGGGATCAGCTGAGAGAACAGCCTAGAGACCAATTGCCCGACTCGGGCAGATATGGGACACCACCGTTGGCTCCTCAGTCCGCCGAGCGGAGGCCACCTACAAGAGAAGGAAACAGAGGATATGGCGAGAGTCGCAGCAGAGACCGCGGTCAAGGCTTGAAACCACCTGAGGAACGATACCAGCAGCCGCCACCGATCCCCAGTGCAACACGTGCTGCTGCAAATGGCTACGCTGCTCCAACCTCTGCGACCTCCCGCTACAAAGACTACTCACCCAGTCGACCTACGAAGTCGATGGATGAGCTTATGCGACATATTCAGGGCAATTGGAAAACACTGGAAGGCGATGACTGCGTGCCTGTCAAGATTGCGCTACAATTGATGGATCCTAGCTCTCTAGGACTGGCAGAGAAGGAGCCCGACTTCGCAGAAACGCATGTTGACCTCCAGAAGTCATTGAAGAGCGTGGTTAACGAGCATTATGCCGATTTCAATTCAGCAGTCGGAACCTATCACAAAATCCAGAACGCCATACGAGAAAGTCAGAATCGCGTACGCATGCTCAAGGGTGGGCTTATGAGCACCAAAGGTGGCATGTTGACCACAAAGCCTGAGTTGAGATCCTTGGCCGAAACGAGTGGCAGTTTGGATGACATGGTGGTGCTCGTCTCTTTGATTGAAGATCTCAAGACCGTTCCAGGCAAGCTGGAAGAGCGGATCAGCGAGAAGCGATTCCTGTCCGCCGTCGACTTGCTTATGGAGAGTCTCAGAGGACTTCGCAAGTCTGAGCTTGAAGAAATCGCTGCGCTATCCGACATGCGATCATATTTTGCGACCCAAGAAAGCAGTCTTGTGGACATCCTTGTGGAAGAGCTGCACGATCATCTCTACCTCAAGAGTCCATACTGCGCCGACCGGTGGAAGAAGAAACAACCGAACGGAGAACAAGTTGATGGCGTGGCAAGCATGAGTGAGACTGGAAACTCCTGGGATCGACCAGTCTATCATTTTCTCTCGAACCTGGATACCTCAGTGGTCATGGAAGAGGACGCGTCGAAGAATCCCGAGGCGGACACTTTCTACTATATCCACTTGATACTGGAATCGCTGAACAAACTTGGCCATTTGGAGGAGGCTGTACTGAGGCTAGAGCAAAGAATGCCCGTCGAACTGTACCGCGTCGTCGAGAAGACCAATTCAGAAGTCGATGGGCGCTACCCCAGCCATGTTCGCGGTCAATTGAACAAGGACAAGCGGACGACAATGACGATGAGAGTGGACGACGGTCGAAGCCAGGTGCTCTCAGACTTCCTGTGGACACTTTATGCCAAGTTTGAGGCCGTAGCCGAGGGATTTCGAATCCTTCACGAGGTGGTTTCGGGTCTTGCTGCTCGAGAAGGGATTTCCAAGCCTGACAAGTTGATTGGGAGCTTCAAGGAGCTGTGGAAACTCTACCAAATGGAGATGCGCTCAACATTGCATGACTACCTGGCCACAGACGGCGACAGAGGTTCCAGAGGCGGCCTCACCGCGGCGACTGCCGCGGATGTCTTTGCTCGGCAGCAGAGGGACAGGAAAAAGCGTATGTTCAAACTGTCGGAAATGGATCAGAAAGCTCTCGGCATCAAAGAAGAAGAGGACGAATTGGACGAAATCCTGAAGTCTTCCGTGCCTGGTCTTGTGAGAAGGTCCAAGAACAAGGGTGTCAATGAAGTCGCAGAGAGAGGCGGCTTTGACAACACTTCTGCTGGGCACAAGCTGCTGATCGAACCAGGCGTCTTCAACATGACGATTCTACTGACGCCGTCGCTCACATTCTTGCAACGTCTCAAGGAGGTTGTGCCACAGACTGCGAACATCCCCATCAGTACATTGACATCCTTCCTGGACGACTTTCTGATCAATATCTTCCATCCGCAGCTGGAAGAAGCTGTAACGGAGCTCTGCACACACTGTCTGGTCGACATTGAAGCTTTTGAAGAGGATGCTAGTTGGTCTAAGCACTCGCCGCACCCCATCTTCAAGGGAGCCGTCACCTTTATGGGCTTGATCCGGTCATTCTCGTCCATGCTGGCATCAATACCGCACGATCAGATGTTCACGCAATTGATTATTAATCAGCTCGTGACTTACTATGACAAGTGCTTTGGCTTTTACAAGCGTATTGTGAGCCGGGTCGTGTCGTCGCCTACCAACCACAATGCCCAGACACTCACTTTGAAAGCGGCCGCATCATACGCCGAGTCTGGCGAGGTACACGATCTCGCTCTACAGCTGTGGAACGCCAGCTCTTCAGGAACTTACAACCCCGAGCTGGTGAATGAAGAGGTACAGGCGCTGCTCAAGGCGATCAAGGCATCGCCTGTGTCAGCATACGATATCATCTCGGATCCCAAATCTGTGCAGCAGCTGTCCTTGCTGTACAACAGCATGCAGTGGCTTACTGCGGCGCTGTCTCAACTCAGGCATGTGGTCAATACACCCTCAAGCAAGTCTCAGGGGCAGAACACCCGTCGCTGGACGCTGATTAAAAGCCTGAAACCTCTCAGCACGGACTCGCCTGAGAAGCTCACGTATCTACCTCTGACCTCCGAGACTGTGATTCCTTTCGATACTACAGTAACATCCTTCCGCAATCTCGCTCAGACGTCGCTGCTTACCCTGCATCTCGATATCCGATGTGGCATCATGTACCAATTTTCGCGCATCTTGTGTGGTCCCGACCTGCCCGGCTCGATGGGTGGCGGCGAGCCAGGGCAAAATGTTCAACGAGTCGACTCTGCGGGTCTGCCGCCGCTGTCGTCTGGCGCATATCCATTCGTCTTGGGCAGTCCGCCGGGTTCGGCCTCGCCCCTTGTTTTGAGGCTAAACAGCGACTTGATTTCCTTCGATGCCAACATCACGGCTCAGCTTGGCATCAAGGAACGCAGATTTATTGCCTCGGGCTTGGGACGGCTTGTCGACCGATACATGGTCGCGGGTGCCGACAACGTCCTCGTCATGAACGTCAACGGTGCGGAGCGAATGCGGGTCGACGCCATGGTAGTGCAGCAGAATCTGCGTGGCATGATTGCCAATGTGCGTCAGACCAAGAATGGTACCACTGCACCGGCAGACATGAATGGGCTGGGGATCGTCGCTGCATCGGGCGACGGCAACGAGGACGACGGCATCCTCACCGACACACACGCGTACTACTCGCTCTTCTTGGAGGGGCCCGACGAGGTCATGAAGTATGTCAGCAACGCGAAGTCATCGGGCAAAGGCGTAGGCTTTAGCTACGACGAGCTGCGCACCCTGATCGAGCTTTGCTTTAGCGAAGCATTGCGAGGCGACGACCGCGAGGAAAGTGTCAAGGCGCGCAAACGCATGGGTGATGTACTTCTACAATTGGGCGAAGTTATGTGGGATTCGTGATGTTTGGATAGCCTTTTTATGACACGAAGTCTTCAACAATGCCACTTTACGATCTTTCTTCCGAGTTCTACACTAGGTGAAGTCCCATCGACTCGTAATTCATAGGGTACCAGCGCTCGCATAGACCCTGCAAGTCGCCATCATAATCTTATCCACGACACGGCATCTTGTTGCGACCGCTAACTGCTCGCCATCGAGACTAGCACGACTGGACGCCTTACAACCCCGTCCACCCTCGGTTTCTTTCCCCGCTGAATGGGCGGTCAAGGATATGTTTCGGGTTCGGACTCGTGACGGACGACACTAGAGAAGGCTTCTAGGCTCGTCTGTCGTACTGCCATTTGTCCCATTTGTTCGGTCCCGGTTGTTTAGTAGCTGGGGTCTTGTTACCTGGTAGTTGTGCCCGCCCAGAGTCATCTTACTCACGACCACGGCAGTCCCGGATGCGACCAAGGTCAGTGGCTCATTTGAAGCGGTCCCATGAGATCCCGACTCCTGTCCCTCGAGATATGAACCCAGGTGATAGTGTTATATACACCGCACAACATCTAAGAGTTCAGCTGGTACACTCGTCCCAGCTTCAACACGCACCACAGAGAAGACCTCTATCAGCCGCCACGGCTTGCTTCTTGGACCTCGATCTAATTTCCACCGCTAGAGGTCTGCTCTCAACATGATGTGGCGCGCGGTCGCAGCGCTGCTCTGCGCCAGCATCGTCTATGGCCTGATCCAAGTCCGCCGAAAGCGCGCAGAGCTCGCCGGTTGTCCACAGCCACCCGTCATGCACTGGCTGTTGGGAAGCATCCCCATCGTGGCCAAAGCGATGCCGTTGTTTCCTGAGGACACCCATTTTCATGTCATTGTGAACTATATCCAGCAGAAATACAACATGCCGTCCGTCTGGTACCTGGACCTGTGGCCGGTAGGCGATCGTTTTGTCCTTACCAACGATCCGGTGATTGCATCGCAGTATGCGGTACGTTCTCATTTCTAGCAGAGAAGGCTTTTCTTCTACTCTCTCTCCCCAGAGCCAGGGAACAAAGATGGACTGACGGATCGCAGACAACAGGCCAAAGCCTCCCCAAAGCCTCGGCCGCGACCAACTATCTCAACGTCTTCCTGGGAAAAGACAGCCTGCTCACCTCTGAGGGCCAGCATTGGAAGTCTCTTCGGGCTATGTACAATCCAGGCTTCAGCGCCACTCATCTGATGACCCTCGTCCCTTACATGGTTGACAGCACCCTCATCTACGTCGACATCCTACGCGCAAAGGCACGCGCGAACGAGCTCTTCCAACTAGAGGAGATTTCTACCCGTCTGACCATCGACATCATCGGCAAAGTCGTCCTCGACACGGATCTCAACTCCCAGCAGCAAGACCATCCATTGGTGACCGCCTTCCGCGAGCGCGCCAGCTTCATGCACAACAGCGCCCGCACCTTCAGCATCCTCAACAACCTGGAATTCCGCCGCCTGTGGCGCCTACATCAAAACACCAAAACCCTCGACCACCTCGTAGGCGTCGAAGTCGACCGCGCGCTCGCCAAGCGCAAACAGTCGAACCAGACTGCCAGCCAAAAATCCTTCAAAGACCGACGCCGCTCCGCCGTCGACCTTGCCCTCGACGGCTACGCGCAGGAAAAACTCACGAACCGCGCCTCGGGCACCTCGATCAAGCCATCCGCAGGCGAGGCAGACGCGACCTTCCGCACCGAAGCCATCACCGCCGTGAAAACCTTCCTCTTCGCCGGCCACGACACCACCAGCAGCACCATCGCCTACGGCCTCTACCTCCTGCACCACCACCCCACCGTGCGCAGCAAACTCATCACCGAGCTCCACGCCGTCTACGGCGCCGACCTCTCCCCCGCCACCCTCGCGCCCCTCATTAAATCCGACCCCTACACCATCAACTCCCTCCCCTACCTAACCGCCATCCTCAAAGAAACCCTCCGCCTCTTCCCCCCAGCCTCCACGCTGCGCCAAACCTCCAACCCAGAACACACGATCCCCAACCCCTCCCCCAAGGGGTCACCCTGGCAGCAGCGCGCGCAATTGCCACTCGCCAACACCGCCTTCTGGCCCATCGCGCTCCTCATCCACCGCAACGAAGAATACTTCCCCCGCCCCACCTCCTTCATCCCCGAGCGCTTCCTACCAGAACAATCCCCCTTCCCCTTCCCCCAATCCAAACTCTTCACGCCGGAAGGCAAAGACGCGTTCCGCGCCTTCGAGAAGGGTCCCCGGACCTGCATCGGCGAGCAGCTGGCGCTCATTGAGACGAAGGTCATACTGGCGATCGTCGTGGGTGCGGAACTGGGGTTCAGAGCGGAGGTTTGGGGGAGGGAGGCCAGAGGCACGGGAGGGGAGAGTACGTTGGTCGGGGCGGAAGAGATGGAGGGGAGATTGAGGAGGAAAGAGGTGGGGGCGAGGGAGGGGAGGGGGAGGGTGGTGGAGGGGTTTGAGATCTATCAGATCTTGAGGGGGGCGGGGAAGCCGGCTTATGGGATGCCGGGGAGGATGTATTTTATGGAGGAGGTGGAGAACAGGGGGTGAGGCTGTTGTGGCGGGAGCTAAGGAGATGTGAGGTGCTGAGGGGGGGAGGGAGGGAGGCAGGCGGTGAGGAAGGAGGCTGCGTCCCAGCTGGGTGGCATCGAGAAGAGGGGTGACGATCCTCAGTTGGGTCGAAAATGCTCTATGTGTCTACGATAGTCGGTGTGTGGGCAATTGTTGTATCGGCAGAGCAGAGCATTACTGGCCTTCGCACACATTCCTGAGCGTTATGGTACGTAGATCGTGCAAGTCCTGGCTTTTTGGCGTAGTAGAGTCATACCGGGCGAATTGTCTTCCTGATTTCATATCGAGGAAGGCGAGTGGCGATAAGCATGAGCGGGGATGAAGAGGACGAGTTCATACGTAGCACGAGCACGTACGCAGCAGAGACGAGACGATTTTCTTCAATCTTTTGATCGCTGTCTGCTCTCGGCTACATGCTCTCGAGCAATACCTTGCCAGATGACTATTACGCGCGATCACAGTAGACAGCGGCTGTGAGTGTGCAAGATGCAATGATCTATGCCTGGTGTTTGCTCCTGCCAATCAATAAAAGAATCAATCAAGAGTCTCGACAACGCCCATGCCTGCCTTCCTTGGTTGCGCCGTGCTCTGCTGTGGTGTGCGTCTATCGAAAACCTTCCTGTGCTGGAAACAGTGGAAGTGGAAGTCCGGAAATAGGTGGGAGTATTGCCTGGCCCCACAAAGGATGAACAATGAAGATGCCCTTCAAAAGCAGTGATGAGTGTGATCAACCCGTGTGGCTTGCGTGCTGATGACTCGGGGTGGCCACGGTTAGGTATTGCGGCTGTGGGCTGGGACCACCCCTGCTCGAGGCTTCAGAGGACTCTAAGAAGATAGAGAGTTTTGTGCTTCGTTCGAGATCGAGAACGAGAATGTGAGAGTTATGTGGGCTGTCCCATCCTCCTTCTCGACTTTGGTCTCGACAAGCGGTAAGTCGTTAACATCGCGAGGCTGCAGTGCATCGCTCTATGATGTTGGCAGAGATGAGTCGAGGTCGTTGGCATCATCAAATTGGGGTCCGTGACTGTCATAGTCATCGAACTCTCCACCGAGATCACGACAACGCTGCTGCCACTTGTTCGACTCATTCCAAGCTTGACGGTTGGAGTTGCGGAGGGTCTCGTTACGCTTGGTAAGTTCATCGAGAGCAAGTTGGGTGATCTGGCGCTCGTTTTCCCACTTGCGCTCCTTCTCCTGCATATCGGTAATCCAGTTGTGCGTACGCTGGAGAATGGCTCCCTTGTTCTTGTCTGGACCGGGGACGATCTTAGCAAGGTGCTCGATGCCTTCGTTGATGACTTCACGTCGACGCCGCTCGACTAGACACAGGTTAGAGCGGAAATGTTAGAGCAATATGAAGCACGCTTACCTTCTTTGTGGCTATCCTTACGGGCCTGGTGCCATTCGGGTGTTCCGACCGAAGGTTTGACGCCATCGCCAGTGTTGGAAGTCTGGCCTACGCCAGTATAGAGGTTGTGGTTCTGTGGGGTGCTCAGAGCTTGGGAAGGCGAGGTATTGCCGAAGGCATCGAGACCCGATGCATCAAAGGCAGGATCTGGGTACGAAACGCTCTGAGCAAGGACTTCTTGGTGAGACAGAGCTTGTTGGGCAGTACGCTGGTTGTCGTCGGAGGCGATCTGTAGCAGCGAAGCCGAGAAGTCTTCCTCGGGGTTTGTAGACTTGTTCTCCTTAACGTTGCGACCGAGATCATCGTTCCCACGTTTGCGCTTGTTGGAAGGCTGCGCCATTGCGTCGACTGGTGACGAACGTACAAGAGCGGCCATAAAAGGTGCGGATACAAATCCCAGTGGTACGGCGGCACAGGATTGGCGACGTTGCTGTGATGGGCGATCCTGCTTGCAGGCTATTTGGGACGATTCGCTGTCTGCTGTGTACAGGCCGGGAGGTGGACGGGACGACAATCTTGCAGATGGCAGCCGGACCTAATGCACGCGAGGTTCTTTATGCCTGTACAGGATCGAGCAGAAGTCGAGTCCGGCAAGAGGCTGGATAGGTCACCCGGACGGGATCGACGGACGAGGGACAGCTGCGATTCGCACCTCTATAGAAGCATACATGTTAGCATTCCTGATAGCGACGGGGTCTAAGGCAAGGTAAAGCAGATCTATTGCAAAAGAGGGTGTCCTCGGAGTATCACATGAGGGTCTGTCATGCGCGAAAGCCTCAGGCTGGCCGGAGTTCGCATCTCGGCGCGTCCAAGGGAAACCGCGGACAAGGTCGACCCAAAGTGAATTGAGTGACTTTGCGCGTCTTAAGCGTGGCAGATGACTGCCAGCATGACGCGCAGACGGCGCTGTGGGCGTAGACAGGGTGCTGGGAAAGCTATGGTGGGATATCGATGGAGGACCTGCGACTTACACGTGATTATTGATCAGGTGACCTGGGAATGGAAGTCGCCCTTGGCTGATCCTTGGTGAGGCGGATGGGAATATTGTGGACAAACAGTAGAAAGGCAGTCTGACGGGGCGGTAGAAGAGGTCAACTTGCAAAGAAATGTGAGTTGGGATGTTGCTGGGGAGTGATCGAGTGTGAGCAGAGGCAAGCAAGAGGTCAGTCACGTGCGAATGAGCCAGGTAGCGCTATACCCAGAAGCGTTTAGTGGAAGGCAGTTCACGGAAAAGGAGCTTTGTTTATCCGAGTTGCCCCTCCTGCTCACCTGTGGTGCTCACCCACAGTCGCATCTTCGCAGACAAGAATCTGGACCTAGAGCACCCTTCTCGAGGAGACGAATCATCAATGCAAGGCTCCAGGGCCGAGGCGCATTCCTGATGGCTCGTCACGCCCGGGCGCCTTCTCCCCCACATTTGTCTCAGGTGGTGGTGGTGGTGTAGAGATCAGCTGAGCATTGGTCCATGTCATACTCTCATTGGTTCCTCCACGGAACCCTATCAACGACTCCGCCCACCATCAGTATATTCCACATGCACGTCTGGCTTTGACATCCGTGAATCAAGTTTTGGGCTCCTGTTGACCTGGATAGCCCTGCAAACAAAGTTCCGAATTGCCACTGACCATCTGGCAACGTCTCGAGCTTCGAAAAGTACAAGCAATCGTGCCGTGTTCATGTGAACAGTAGACACTTCGGAGATCTGCAGGACGAGAACTAGTTATCCCTGCAAGCGCCTCCAAACACGCCATAGGACTTGCATGCGTTTCTGTCGCTACCCGCACTTCCGCCTGTACTAGTCGCCAGCCTCAGCATGGAGACTTGCATCCATTCAGTGGAAACTGGAGAAGCACGTCTGGATAGTTATGCATCGACCCGAAACGTGTTGAGGGCCACGCACGTCGATGATACATCACAGTCGTCCACACGGTCCTGCTGCATATGGCTAGGCTATCAGTCGTCAGAGGCGGGTTTCTGCTCGGCTGCCTGATCGACTGCAGCTTGAGTTTGGCCATCCATAGGCCCTCCGATCGTCTCAGCCTTCTCCTGGGGTGCGATCGAGAACCCCGGTCGATTGTTGGTGTCAACGAGTAGCACCCCCTCCTGTGATCGACCAGAGATGTCCCAGATTCTGACATCTTGGCCCTTCATCATTGAGAAGACGCAGCTGCTGCCAGCGTATTTGACTTGACCTATCCGTGGGCACGTCCCCTCGATACCAACCCGATTGGCACAAACGATAATGACTTCGTCATCTGCGCCCGTGGTGCTGTTCATTAGCGGGCGGAACCGTTCGGCCCAGTAACCGACCGTAGACGTATCAGGCAACATGACCTGCTCGGCGAGGTCATCCGCAGTTAGATGCGTAAGCCATGCCATACTTAGAATGACAATCTTGGCTCGTGACTCGCGCGCATGATTCGCGAATTCGTAGGCTGTCCATGGCGCTTCGAACTTGTACGGATTAATGTCCATGCAGATACCTGCCACAGCTTTCATCCGATGTCCTGCAGCGCCCATGGGAAGCACACCTGCAAAGAAGCCTTGCCCTTCTTGTGCCCATGTCTCGTCTGTGTAGTATAGGAAAGATTTGCGGTAGTGAGCCACTACCTCGCCGGTAGAATCCACAATGACCAGTGCGTTGTAGGCAACGGTACCTTCCTCGGCGGTGATTTTAGCATCATATGCAGTATTGAAGTTGCCTTCTTCCGCGGCCTCCGGGTAGCCAACTGCAACGGTGCATTTGAGCCGTAAGGCAGTGCGCGCCGCCCATCGCGTAGAGGGACCAGCCGCCGTCGGCTCCAGGTATGGCGCGATCGCCGAAAGCGAGGGATGATTGTACCCTGTCTATTGGATCAGCTGCTTGCATCTACCACACCTCGGTAGGTCCCGGTGGGGCCCCGGTGCAAGACCTATCAAGGTCATCTGCCCGCAAGGCGTGGGGAGGGCGTTTACCTGTGAACGCCAATTCCGGCAATACGAGCAGATCGAGGTCGCGTAGAACGCCTTCGCGCTCTTCCCGCATCAGTAAGCTCTCGGCTCGGCTGAAGTTGGCCGCGATCTGACCCACTTGAGGGTTGAATTGAAGTGTTGCAATACGCATGGTGGGTCTTGGCGTGAGTGTGAAGGAGTCGATGAGGCAAACCTCCTATTGATCAGACTCCATAGTCAATCCCCGGCATTGATTATCGACAGGTAGCCTTTTCCTTCCAGCAGAGTCGTGGAATGCCCTCCGTTATGGTCTGCCAACGGACCGCAACAGACGCTGGATGCCTCCTGAGACTGTCGAAAATGTGGATATGGATCGGCAGATTCTTTGCTCAAGAGACTTCCAGGCCCTTTGACGAGCAGCACCTTGGTCACTAATCAAAGTCTACTTCCTCTTCGTGACTGCTATCACTCATGAGTGACAGTCGAACGAAGCGGAGGAATGATGCGTTGATCAGGACGCCTGCTCTCTGAAGCGTGTGTATCAGGCTGCAATTTGAAGCCCTAACCCTAGCCCTCCGCGCTCGTTTGCTTCGTCCCTTAAAACTCCGCATCAGGAGCGCTGTCTCCCATTCCACCATCGCCAGCATGATGATGCATCATAGTCACAAGGGGTATCGAAGCAACACGAAGACCATCGTGAGGTGCCCAAGAGCTAGAGTTTGGTACCCAAATTCTCGTCTATAATATCTCAGACGATGTATCTGACGGAACGCCAGCCCCAAGACTGACCAGGCTGACCTCATCTCCATCTAGGTAATCTTCCAGTTCATATCAAAGTACATACTCGAAATACAGATCTATCCAGCAGGTCTATGCATATAGAACCAACCCACAAAGTCTTCAAACCATATAGAAATGCCACTCTCTCACTTGTCAACTCCAAGACCAGAACACGGGCGGGCTGTGGTGCATGTTCGCCTGCCGATAAGCGTCCGCGATACTGTCGTCAACGGACTTTGTCTTGGTGACGTTTTCCTTCTTGTGGGGATTGTGGGTTCTTGTTGATGAGCTGGTCGAGCTGGTCGAGTTGGTAGACCAGCGGATGGCCGTCGACCGAGGAGACTTAGAAGAGACGGTCTCTGCTTGAGATAGGCTGGAGTCGAACGAGGACTTGGTGCTGGCTACCGGGCTGGCATTGGCAGCGGTGTTCTTGCGGGTTTGCTCTGCCAGCTTCTTGCTGGGATCGGTGCGGCGGGAGAAGAACCTCATCTTGGCTGCTGCTGAAGTATTGATGACAGAGGTCGGGACTTCAAGGGTACAACTTGGTATATCTGTCTTCGTGGCTACGGTGACTCTGACTTCATACGGCGTGCACCTGTATGACCTAGAGCCGTCCTGACACTTGGGACACTCGTCATATATACCATTCAAAATGTTGCGAGCCAATTATCAAACTACCATATCTACTTGGGTCCTACGGGGACATCCCCATAAGACTGACTGACCTAATCACTCAAACGGGAATGAAACGCCAGAATACCACATCGGATCTACCAAAGACTATCCAAAAAGAGAGCCTTTCGCGGCCTGAAACACCCTGCAGCAGCCAACCAGAGTTTGCCATCCACACTGACGCGACTGACTCTCTCGTACCTTATGCTCATGTCAGCCGCAAAACCGTCGTGAAGATAAGCTCAGTTCGCTGCTCACACATCGTAGGCGATAGCCGTGGAGTCAGGGCATTCCACTGGCAGACGCAGGGAAAGAAAGGCTCTGGAGGTCTGGACGCCCCAAAGGCTGTCCATTCAGGCGCTCCATTAATAGAAGCGGCAACGGCTGAGAATGACAGTTGTGCGCGTGTGTGGCGCAGGATTTTGCTCTCGCGACACTTTCCCTTCTTAGCTGCAAGACAGCCACCAGCCTCAATGCACCGCTTGTGGAAATATTGGCGGCATTTTTTCGTCATTGAGCAAAATGGTGTTTGGCACCAATGTACCAACATATGTATTGACGACACCTCCGACGCAAAAACACAAGCTGCAGAGCTGCCTCTGCGTCGATCGGGAATCGAACCCGAACCTAGTGCTTGGAAGGCACCAATCCTAACCATTAGACCATCGACGCACGAATCTGTGTGTCATTTCAGACACAAATTTCAGATACGCTAATATAGATCCGCTGACTAAATCCAGCCGGAGGTAGCTTACCATCCGCATGTTTTCCAATCGACCTAGGGACTGTCGACTTACAGTCAATTACGGCTGAGCAGAAGTTCGGGCTGTCGTGCTCAACGTCTGCATTATTCGCTGTTGGAGTGAAGCATGAAGGTGGCATACATGCCAAGACCAATTCACTGCTTGATGACACTGTGAAGTCATGATATAAATCTTGAGAAGGTACAGGATCTGGCACCACTTTTGAAGCGTATAAGCTATAGTCTAGGAGCTCCTGGGGTAGGATGGCTCGATCAGTCCTCGTCTATCTTTCCAAACTCGCCTAGCAATATATCATCCGGAGCTGGTCCACGACTTGTACGCACCCATTCCGTCTCCACGCGGAAGAAAATCCACATCCAGCGTCTCCAGACCTCGAGAAACTCCATGAGGAAAATACCACCCTCCAGGTCGTTGAAGTGGTCCAAGTGGGGCGACAGCTTGAAGCTCCAAGTGCAGCGTAGGCAGAGGTCGACTCCAATGGCCACATAATACATGTTGTTAGAATGAAAGTACCGATGCCGCCTGAGGCCGTAAGGATGTTCAGGATCATTGCGTTCGAGAGCCGAGGAGAATAGAGTAAGGTCCCAGTCTTTGGCGACATCCCAGTAAAAGGAATAAAAAGAGTTGACGAAGACAGCCACAAGCCACAGGCGGAAGAGCCCAGCTTCCGTCACGTGGAACGTTGTCGGATCGTAGCCTCGCTGTAGAGCGCTCAGAAATATGACAGGGAATGCAGTCGAATATTTTAGAGCATTGGCAAGATGCTGACCTCCCCAACCGCTGCTTGCTGTCGGATTACGGCGGACTCGGGAGTATTCGATCAAGCATTGCCTTAGACGGATAATACTGGGGATGCTGATAATGATCGGGACAATGTAGGCGCCGCCGCATCCACGATTGGGCTTGGCCGTGCTGGAAGTTGTAGCGGAAAACATCATGCAGGTCGAGACGAACCAGTCGCCCAGAACCTTCGCATAGCTGGTAAGGGCATCCGCAAGCAGTATGTCACCAAATTTGCCATCTTGTGCTTCTGCAATTCCACCTATGCTGATTCTGCGAAGGGTCTGAACGAAGCGAGACCGACCTCCCTTCGACAGACGATGTAAAGGAACGGCAAAGGACAAAACGAGGAAGATGAGGTATAGTTGGGGTATCCGCTGCCATCCAAGAACCGTGGCACGATCCCCCCGTGTTATAGCCCAGAAGAGGAGGAGCGACACCACCAGCGGTACAGTAAGGAAGGTCGCCAGGCGGTAAGTCGAGTGATGATGAGAGACGTGGTATTGTGAGGCACGATGAGGATAACGAATCAGTGCAGGGACATCCTGCGAAATGTCAGTTTTGACCCGGACAATCTCCCACTGATCTTACAATTTTGACCAAGTGAAGGTAGTGGAGGTTCAACGCCCAAGCCCATACTCCTGGTCAACGTCAGTATGTACGACGCCTGTATTCACTGCTGCCAGCATACCTAACACCAGAATGATGCCCACTCGAAAAGGGAGAGGAAGCACGAGACTGAAGGCATCGACCTCCGGTTCCACGCCCGGGTCACCGTCCATAGTCGAAGTTGTCCAACTTAATCATGCTCCAGCAACACGTGAGGTTTGCTCGACGGAAGACTGCAAGCGGAGTGTCTAATCCATGCAGGGGACGTTAGGACAGGGCAAGGACGGAAGCGAAGTAGACGCTGTTCATTCTCCTACGGTGGGATTTGCGGCCACAATGCGCACCTTCCGACGCGCCTCGGCTCCCATACATCACTTCCGTTCATTGAACGAAGACTTCATTGCAGCCCGTCGAACGGCTGACAATTGCATTCTTCGCAATCGCTGCAGTCATGACAGAGCCAGTACCAGAACCGCCCTCACTGGGCTCCTCGCCGTCGATAGGACATTCGATGAATTACCCATTTGCGACGTCGCCAGACATACTACGAGTTCACCAGAAAGATGCCTATATGACCACACAACTGTCTGTCGATGCTTCGAACATTCTGCGGGCCTTGCTGGGCGCTCGATTTGCCCATAAGTACTCAGGTGCTACCGCAACGCTCTCCGAACTTGCATACCTGTGCCTGACTACCCTACTCGGAAACCGAACACTGGGGGAGGAGTATTGCGATGTAATTCAGGTCTCCAGTGCCTCACCTGCACTTCAGCTGCCGAGTCTCGCGCAACGACTATCATACATCATTTCTGTTACACTAACACCTTGGGCTCTCTCCCACTCCTTACCCGCTCTCCGGAGGCGTCTTCGCTCCAAGCTTGAGTACGGCATTGGGCGGCAGAAGGCGCGGTCCAAGCCGTCTGACAAACCATCAGCATCGTTGCGGACAAAAGAGTACATATTGAAACACCTAGACACCCTGACATCTCTTTCGCCTATCTACGCTATCTCGTTGACTGCCTTCTACTTCACCGGCAGTTATTACCATATCGCAAAACGTCTCACATCACTACGCTACATTTTCACCAAGAAGCTTGGTCCCAATGAACAGAGAGAAGGCTATGAGGTCCTCGGCGTACTTCTTGTGCTGCAGATTTTGGTGCAGTCGATTCTACACGTCCGCGAGACAGTCTTCCCTAGGTCAGACCAGCTTAGTGTGACCGCACCCACCGCTGCCTTGGTAGGACCCGGCATAGAATTGCCCGTGAATAGCAGCTCTTCCGATCCAGCAACTCTTCCTTTGCCACAAGAGCTTCCACCAGGGCTAGCCGCGAACACCGCAACGCCTGTGCTTGCGGAGCCACGCATTGAGCTCTCTGAGCCCTCCGCACTCGCTTACATCGGAGCATCCGCAGACTCGTCCGCAGAAACTGAACAGCAACGAAAGTGTACACTCTGCCTCGAACCTTACAAGGACCCGAGCGTAACAACTTGCGGACATATCTTCTGTTGGGAATGCGTTATGGACTGGGTCAGAGAGAAGCCCGAGTGCCCATTGTGCCGACAGAGTATCTCTGCGCAGAAGGTGTTGCCAATACGCGGCTACTAGGGATCAGTCGTGACCACCATTACCAGAAAATCGGACCCCTCGCTACAATGGTCAGTTATCGGCTGTCCATAAAGGCTGTTGGTGAAAAGATCCCACAAGTGACCAACCGTCATGCGCTGCCCTCCGCTTCGGGCTGAATTGAGTGAAGGATTTCGACGTGGTACGTCTGGGCAGCTTGAGTTCAAGTCCATTTTGACTTTGGTCAACCTTCGTCATTCGCTCCCCACATGATTTTGACCTATCAGCCTCTGTCGACGGGCCCGAGGAGACGACCTGTGTACAGTCCTCAAGGCGGCCTTCGGCTGTAGGTTCCGGAGCCCGTCATGAACACGACAGAGGCCACTGGTCCAATCGCGCCATTACCTGCCTGCATCAAAGCCGCAATGCGCAATCAACCACTCAGTGAGATCAAGCCTTCCTCGCGATAGTCACATAAAGCCAATGCCCGTCCACGAAGCGCCCACCACCGCACTCACACTCCCTAACCCATATCTTCAGGAAAGCATCCTTCGTCTCGTCCATCTTTCTGGGGTCCATAAACTCCTGATATTTCCGCACCTGCTCCTCAAACACCCTCTCGCCCTCCTCGACGCCATATTCGCGCTCCCCGGCGCCCTGACTTCCCGTCCGCCAGCTCCTCTCGACCGCCAAGCCTGCGTCAGTATATAGCTCCTCGAGAGAATGGATGTCCTGCACCCAGGAGCGGTTGAAGTCGCTTCGCAGGTTCAGCGCGCCGCGTAGCTCCCATGAGAAGATGTATTGCAGGGTGTGGTTTTCTGTAGGCACGTCAGCGATGAGCTTGCCACCAGGCCTGAGGAGTTCGGCCCATTTCTTGATGGCTCTTGCGGGGTCCGCAAGGAGGACGAGTCCTGAGCAGCAAGAGATGATATCGAAGCCGCCATGTTTGGACAGGACGTATTGCACGGATTCGACATCGTCAAGGTCGCCGACGTCGTGCTCGATGAATTCGATGGGCGCCCAGTCCAGCTCACGAGTTCGCTTTCTGGCGATATCGAGCATGGCCGGGGTGATGTCCACACCGATTACTTGACCGTTCGTTCCGGTAGCTGCAGCGAGAGGAAAGGTGACCAAGCCGGTGCCGCAGGCGAGGTCGAGACATTGCGCGCCTGGCTGGGGAGCGACCTCATTGACGAATGCTTGACCTAGCGTAATGTGCCAGCCACCGTTTCCTGTGTCGTACTGTGGCGCCCGGCGAGTGTAGTGGTTGATTGCTTCCTTTGCTGCGGAGGACTGGGCTTTGCTGTGTATTGACATGACGGAGGTGGTAAAGCCAAGTACTTCACTATGAGATTGGCGTCATCGAGACTGCTCTACGTGGATGACCGCACACCCAAATCGTTCAAATTATACAGAGCGTGGGAAGCTTGTCCAATCCCCCCAAAATGATGCGTGAGAACGTGGTCAGAGGTCGAGATGGAAATCGGTCTTGGTGGGCTGCTTTGCTTGCTAAATAGCTATATTCAGTTTACCCTGGTGCCTCATGGCCGCTCCCAGGCTGGCGTCGTAGGCTTGGATTTTCATAGAGATGAGTCACAGGCAATGTATATGCTATCTGGACGTCAATCTGTGGTCCTTGACCACCCACTGCCGAGACCCGTCTACCCCTCCTCACCCCCACTTTCTGCGGCAAAAACCCAACTGTGCAACACCCCAATGGCACAGCCAGCCAGCAGCTCAATAAAAAACAAAAAAGAAAGGTTTAACATCGATGAAGACTGTCCAGAGCGAGACTCGAACTCGCGGCCTTCGGATTACTCCATGTTTGGCATGGATTCATACTAGGTATGAGACCGACTGCGCGATATGTTAGAGAGCTGGTTCTGATAATTCTCAGAGCTCAGTGGACTAACCGTGATAACCAACTACACCATCCAGACATATCCCACTCCAGTACCAACGTTTGTTGGAATTGGCGGGCTGAATTCGAGCCAAATTTTGCACATGATAATTGATATAGCTTATCTTGGAAGGTGCCCGGAGAAGAGCCTTGGCACCCCCAACACATCATCGTCATTGGTTTCCAGCACCTACCCCAACTATTCTTACTCGTCGTTCAAAGCAGGTCAAGAAACGCGAAACGGCTTCGTGCTAGCGGTGCGATACCAAGTCATGCAAGGAAAACACCAAATTGGTTTGCTACTGACAGATCTATACGTGTCACCACGGCCCAATAAATCAAGGCGAAATTTCCAGGAATTATGACCTCTGCCGTTACGAGTGCCATTGTCAAACGCCATATCTCTCAGCGTTTGCCTCCGTCCGACAACCTTGATGGTTTGTCTTGCTCGTGAGCAACAAAAGCACCTTTGATATAGACCGTCTGGCTGATGTTCTTGTCCAATGACGGGCTGCTCAGTGCCAGGGTCTTGTACCCGTACATGAGACTCCCTCTCATGGCCTACGTCGTTCACTTTCCACTGAGACCTCAACACCTCTTTCTGATGACTGACCTCATGACCATGCTCCGTTTCTCGTTGCTCCAGCTCACACAGCAGACTCATTGCCCAACAGCTACAATGGTACAAAATCCCTTCCCCACCCCTTCCCCTTTGACCATGATCAATCCCGCAACACCGCCGGTCCCACAAGCCAGAAGACCAAGCGATTCAACCCAGCCGACCAGCCCTCATATACCAGCACTCCAACATCTTAGCACCGTTTTCAAACCTCCCACAACATGCCACCTCCGCGCAACCATCAAACCCACCGCCGCCTCACCAAGCGCCACACCCCTCACCCACCCCCAGGGATCGAGGAGCACCCCAACACAGGCCCCAAACTCGACCACCTCCCTCCTCCCTCCCCAAAACTCAACCGCCTCCCCTTCACCGACCCCGTAGGCGCCATCCTCGGCCCAGACTCCCTCCCCACCCCAAACGACAGCGACCTCCCCAGCCTCCTCGCCGACCACAGCAACCTCGTCATCACCAACCCCCCAATCCTCGCCCGCGATGACACCAACGACACCAATACCAACACAGGCACGAGCCTAAGTTCCAACAAGCTCATCATCGCCATCGGCGTGACGTCGCTCGTCGTGGCGGCGTGCCTGGCGCTGGGCATCTTCTGCTGCGTGCGGAAGTGCCGCAACAAGAAGAAGCGGCGGCAGCAGTACTACTGGGGGAATATGGATCGGCATCTTGGTGGGAAGGGGAGGCGCTGACGTCCGGCAAAGGAAAATGAATGGCTTGTCGAGGTTGAGATGGGAAGGTCCGGGAAGGCGGCAGGCCTATGGTGGGATGGGGCTCAGATGGGGATCCCTGGGGGATGTTAGCCATGGCGACTGGAGCTGAAGCAATTCAGCAAAAGTGTCTTTTGATGGTATGGTGTTCATAAAGGCCGTTGCTGTTGGACTATTACAGTCCAGCTGTTGATACAATCCACCAAACTGCTAGTATATGGTGCGCGCCTTCTTGGCTAGTCCTGCTTAGTCAACCACATGTCACTTTTGATGCTGCGCTCACACCATTACTTCTTGGTCACCTGCACGGCTCCTTCATATACCTCACCGACAAACTTCGTAACCGATGCTCGCGCAACTGCATTCTCCTGGCTCTCCGCATACATCCCCACAACTCGCGCCAACGCTACCCGTGAATCTGGCTCCAGCGGAGTCCAATGACCACTCCTCGGCAGTAGCACAATCTCGCTGTCCTTAGCAAGGTAATCTCCCATTCCATCAAGGCAGATCTGCTTGCCACAAGCTCGATCTTTGAGCCCCCAAAGGACAGTAGCTGGAGCATGGAGTAGCCCGGTGATTTGCGGTGTGAACAGTCCAGAGGAAGCGGAGGATGATGATCGACGTCTAGCAGGCGAGCTTGATTCAGAAGCTGCAGAATCCAGCGCGTACAGGTCGGCAATCGTTTCAAGTGACTTGGTCCACGGCTTATAGGAAGCCCCGTCCCGGTAATAACAGGTCTGGTGCCAGAAGGCAATAGCAGGCGATTTGGCTCGCTGCAAAACGCTTTCACCATATCCTTGGTTGGAGCCATTGGTAGCCTGGGCAGACGTGACCTTGCATTCCTGTGGTCCAGGTCCAAGCGTACCGGCCAGTGCCTCTGCAATGTAGAGTTCGATCTTCTTTGATCCACGCTGTACAGAATGACAGCCTCTGATGAAGGCTAGATTTCCACCGGTTCCCAGATACTTGACCATCTGCACCGGAAGGTGGAACGACGCAATATAGCCAAACATCAAGGCCTGTATGAACAGCGGAGACAGAGCCTTGAGAGACTTCCCCAAACAGCCAAAGTTCTGCCATGGCGAGCGGCGAAACTGTTTGAAGATCTTCTCCGAGCTGTGGGCAATGCGGTCGCGGTTTGCGAAACTGAGGGCAACCTATGATTGTCAGGAGAAGCCACGGCCATATAGGGTTTACTCACGTGAGGTCCATTGGTCAGTATGAACCTATCGGCTAGCGAAGGAGCTTCAGAAGCCAGTCGAAAGGACAAGACTGCACCCCAATCATGTGCTACAATGTAGGTGCTGGCCTGAGGAACGCCATCGCCGTCAATGGTGAGAAACGTATCCCTCATGGCCACGATGAATTCAGCCAAAGCTTCCAGTACTGCAACGTCGTACTTGTCGAAGCTGTCACTACCTCCGTAGCCAGGTAGATCAACAGCAACCCATGTTGCCTCTGTCAGGGGTACAGCAGGCTCTTGCAACAGACCCTTCCACAGGACAAAGGAATCGGGGAAGCCATGGATGAGTATCATGAGATTGCCTGATTGTGGCTTTTGCTCCTTGTTGCATACATAGTGTAGCTTCCTGCCATTGCGGAGGGTATGGAAGTGATGATCGAAGCCGGGGAAGGGTTGCTTGCTGAGGTTCCAGTAGCGGTCGCGCTCTGTTGGTGTCAGCTTACACTCATGTGTTGGTATTTGACATACCCAATGCTAGGTCGTTCTCATCTTTCTCTGACGCTTCCCTGAAGAATGAACCATTTCTGATGGACAAGAAGAAGAGTAGGGCGTATGTGAATAGTGCAACAGAATAAAATGCGAAGCCCCCTAGGAGGCGGTGAAAGGCACTCTGAGCCATGGTAGGAATTCTTTGGGTTGGCTTGTTGCTCGTCGTCAACATTAGGGCAACAGAGATAGGCGGTGTTGACCACGCTAGGTGTGGGTCGGTGTGCTTACGTGCGAAGTGGAGGGGCATAAACAGGAGATAGGCGATATATGCAACGCATGTCACAAACGAGGATCCTGCTTCATTTGCTCTGCTCAAGTACGGGTCTCGGGAGGAGGCAGGCGGTCCAAGTGCATTAACCCATTGAGATGCGGAGGGGTAGGGTCTCGTAGGGCAGCATGGTTTTGTCTCTTACCCATGACAGCGAGGCCGAGGCAGGTCACATGGCGAGGTCTAAGGAGAGTTTCACGGCGCATAGGGCAGCAACCGATTTGAGGGGCTGGAAGGAGCAGTGATGAGCAGGGAGAGAAGATCTGCTATGAATGTCTGCTTTCTGGGCAGGGATAAGGCAAAGAGGGAGGGTGCGGGTGTGGAAAGCTGAATGCCTGGTGGACTGAAGATGCTGGTCCGTGCATATCTGCCCCACCTTCCTGCCAAGAAATGCATACCTGACCACAGCACTTTATCAAGTACGTCTTCCTCCTCAGAAGATTATATGTAGTTCAAGTATTGCCCCTCCCTCATCTTCAGAACCGAAGACTTACTGGTATCCCGCTGCTGCTGCTGCCTTACGCTTCATTGCCCGCCAAATCAGGAAAATGACGGCCAAAACGATCAAGACAATGATGCAGATGAACGTCCATTTGAAGATCGGAGACGCCCACAGGTAAGCAAAGGAATTCTTGTCAGACGCAGTAGCACGCTTCGCGAACCCTGCGATGGCCATTCCGCGGGAAGCAATCGTGTGCTTCGAAGTCCCGAAGGGAACGCTGCTCATGGCATCGTCGGTACTGCTGGTAGGTGCCATATTACTCTCTGGTTGGCGATAGGGTACTCTCCTTTTCGAGGGTTTTGAGAAGCTTTTCTACAAGAAGACGAAACAAAGAAGAAATTTCCTGGCACAAGCGTTGGCATTTCGCGGGCGGAATCTGGCAATTATAGCAACAGCAACCACAGAAGGCCCTTCCGCCCACGATAAAATGGCACGCTAGCCATGCTTTGTCTCACGAGGCGATTCTATTTCGAAGCCTTGTGAGCCTTCAAAGAACAAACGGATTACTTTGAGTTGAAGCACACGATGTCTGTGGGTCTGCCTTGTTGATTACAATGTGCTTTGTTAGTAGGTCATCTGTCCACCAAACCCACGATCTGCGTCGCAACAAGACGTGTGGCCGCAACTCGAACATGAGTGCGTTGGCTTGCCCGCCAGTTGCTGCGAATGCGGCCCTACGACCCTCGGTGGACCTGGAGAGGATGGGCAGATCGAAGCGATGTGGTTAATAGGAAGAGAGCTCCTGAATACCTCTAAACAGCACGAATGCAACATTCATCAAACATCTGCTTCTAATTCTCGACAATCATACACGCAACACACTTCCAAACGCGTCGTCACATACGCCCGTTCTCCCCCATCCCCTCGCCAGCACCCATCCCGCTCCCCCTACAGCTCTTGTCTCCCCCATCCCCATTTCTCCTTTGCAGCCCCGACTGCCGCTGTCTCTCCCACCACATCTTTTGAGCTTCTCCTTTCTCCCTTGCCAGCCGAGCTTTCAACCACAGCCATCCCATGCAAAAGGCTCCCCCAACGAACGTCACGGCAACCGCCACACAGACCAGCACCGTCAACGCAGTCGGTAAGTCCTCGCTTGAGTCTGTGTTGGGAGGGCCGTCGGTGGAGACTACCTGCGCCTTACATTTAGAAAGCACAGCGGCCACGATGGCACTTCTAAAACGTCCCTGGGCGGCAGATATTGCACGGAATCTACCCAGCACGCCTCGAGACCTAGTTCCTGTGGTGGCAGAGTCTGTCGTACCATACATTGTCTCAACACAAGGCGTGGGTATGCTAGATAGCTGAGTTCTGATAGTATCGGTAAAACGATCGAGCAGCAATGTTCGTGTCCCAGGAGAGTGTGATTGGCTGCGTTCGGCAATGTGTGGTAGTGCCTGCATACGCTACGATGTAAACGTAAGGACAGCATTCTGAGATCTTTATACACAAGCCCCTACATTGAGTGCTACCCGCTACTCCGCCACAACCAATGACAGGCATTCACGGCCAATCTCGAATCGACGAGGCCATCAGGAACCACCAAAGCCAAACTGCTCCTCATACCACGCCACCTCCCGACCATAGCCCATCACATGCTTCCCCACCTCGCTCCGCAGACTCTTCGAGAGTGACGGCGGCCCACATACCATCACCGTGAGTTTTCCATAACTCTTCTTCACGGCCTCTGGGTTGCGCTTGGCAGCGCTGCCGCTCACCAGCCCTCCATTCCCTGCATCACTTTTCGGCGAGATAATCGGCTCGAGGACAGATTGAATATCTGGTCTTTTGCCCAGAGCCTGGATCGAAAGGCCTTTGATGCCGGTGGCGGCGCTCGGCTGTGTCGTTGATGTTGAGGACGCTTGCGTGACGTATGCATCAATATCAAGCGCTTTCCCAGCTTCTTTAAATAGTTCGAGGGCCCAGTCGACTTCGCTCTGCAGTTTGACGAACCACAGCATCTTGACGCCAGATGTATCGCCCCTCGCGCGCAGCAGAGCGAGATAGATGGGCACGGTGTAAGTGGCCCCCACGCCGCCCGCGACCAGTAGCACCTGGCCCGCCCCCTTCCCTGCTCTTAGTATAGGAGGCAGATATTCGGCCGCCTCGCCGTACGGACCCTCGAGTTTTATCTCTCCCAGCTCTTTCGAGCTCTTCGAGTCTCCCAACGCGGCAGTCATGCCCCCCAGCTTCCTAACAACGAGCATGATCCGCCCACTCCGCTCATCAGCCTGCACAACCGTGAACGGGTTCTTCCTCGCCAGCAGACCAAGCGAGCCCCCCATCCGCAAGTAAACATGCTGGCCGGGCACCCAACCCCCAAGCCCTCTCCCTTCACCCAACACAAGCCTCGCCCTCACCAACTCCCCTCCCCGCTCCACCACCTCCTTCACCTCAACCCCTACCACCTCCCTCTCGGCCCTCCACCTCAACCACCCATTTACCACCCACACCACCCCCGCCTGCGCCACATACCTCCTCGAATGCACCACATGCGCCCACAGCACCACCAACACCCCCGCACTTAACAGCACATGCGCCCTATAAAACCCGCTGAAATACATCCTCCTCCTCATCCCCGGCAACGCCAACGCCCCCAGCACATTAAACGCCCAAAACCCCAGCACCCCCAACCTAACATCCCAATCTCCCACTCTCTTCGCCAGCACGCCCACCTCCACAAAGAACCGCAGGTATAGCACGGCATGCGCCGCCAACAAGCCATGCACGACGCGCCCAAACACGCGGTGCAGCGCGTTCAGGCGCACGTGGCTCAGGCCCGTGGCGAGCGTGACGGGCGAGTTGGGGGATTTGAGCGCCAGGAGGTACTGCCAGGGGAGCTGGGAGGCGGCGACGTGCCCGAGGGATTTGGTGAGGTGCAGGTAGTCCGGGGAGGTGTGGCGGGTGGCGAGGTGGAGGAGGTGTAGGGTGTAGAAGAAGACCAGAAGGGGGAGGAGGAGGGGGCCGAGTTCGCGGTGCGTGGGGGAGTGGAGGAGCCAGGTGAGGCGGCGGGTTTGCATTTGGAGGGTGGTGGGGGGCTTATTGGCGGTGGTTGAGGGGGCTGGTGGTGATGTGGAAGAAGAAGAAGAGCTGGGGCGGCGGAGGAGATAAGAGCATAGGAGTAGGGCGAAGGGCGAGAGCCATGCTTGGAAACCCGTGGCGTCGAGTTGCTGGCGGCGGAGGGCGACGGCTTCGGGAGGGGGGAAGATGTATTCGTAGCCTAGCATTCTGGTGGGACGATGATGCCGATGTACAGCGCCGTCCGACCAAGTGGCTGGCGAAGATGTTGAATGCGGATCAGATGGCCACTCAATTATACTGGCATTGGAAGTACAAGTTGAGCCGGCTACGCTGATCAATGTCTTTCTGGTGGTACGTGTCCAAAGGAAGCATTAGTCAGCTAGGAGCCAATCAGAGCGGTGTAAGTATATTCACTGCCTGAACGTCAGGCTGCGACAGGACTACTAGACACCAATGGACTACACATCCTCCCTACCATGGCAAGGGGCTGCATGTTCGGGGGAACTAGGCTTGATAGATCTTATGTGCAGAGATTAATATCGCTTGACTGTTGCAACCAGATACTATGTTCGCTGAAATGCTCAAGAAACGCCCAAAAATGAAGTCGCAGTGATGAATGCTACATCGCCGTAGAACAAAGCTTTCTCATGTCCATAAATACTCAAGCATCCGAGAAGACGCCAGGTCCGTGCTAGCTCCCGCCGTTTCCATTATACTCGTTGTGAATGCATAACTCATGCTATAGGGACAACCTCTGGAGTTGAATTCAATCTTGCATGCTTCCCTCCGCTCCCAACAGGATCAGCCGTTGGTTCTGGAGCGGTTTCTTGCTTCCCAGCGGCGTGACCGCGTACCTCCGTTGGCGACACAAGATCATCCGCATCCACACTCTCTTTCGGCGGCACCTCGAACGACGGTGCCTTTAAAATCGGTTTAAGAGCTTTTGGCGCTTGGACAGGTGGCGCCGTGGCCTGCTGGGCAGCTTCGATGGCCGCTTCCTTAGATTCGCTCTCTGGCATCGACCTAGCTGGAACACTAGGTGCTTCTTCCAGTTGAGCGGGAGCGGCCAGGACCTCACTCTGTCTTCGTTGGAGTTCTTCGAGCTTGGCGATAGGGTTCTGTTTTCCACAAAATTGGCACCTCATCACCCACACGCCATTCAATTCGCGCAAAAGTGGTGGTAAAGCAGTAAACTCAGGTACTGGATAGGAGGAGAAGCGACGTACCCATTCCTCTTGCTTTGGAACGCCTTCCGCCGCTGGGAGGTTACCCTGTTCATCTCGTTCCTCGCCCCAGAATGATGGCCTCCGGATCGGGGCAGGTGTCACTGGTAAGCTTGGTCTTTCAATCTCTGTGGGAAAGTCGGTTAGTCTCAGGCTCTGCCTTCGCTCCGACTTCGGTGAACGCGTCTGTGGCGTCGCCGTGTTGTGCAAAACCTGTACCTTAGCCTTCCTTGGGCCCTGCAGAGCCTGCATGTATTTTTCGATCTCGGGGATTTCGTCCCATGCATTTGTTCGTGCCTGAAAGCCCGCCCACGGATCAGGGGAGGTCATCGTTGGAGTCTCCGCTGGCTCCGGATCAAGTGTCGTGGAAGTCGCGGTTGATGATGCTGGGTCTGGTTCCGGCTCAACTTCAGGTTCCGAAGGCGGAGTGGGAGTCTTCGGCTGAGCAAAGACACGAGTCGCCTTAGGGGCTTTGCTTTCCCATGGAAATATTGGCTTGGGCTTCTGTGGCTCTGCTGGCCTTGGAGGAAGCTCATACCACATACCCTTCGGCGCTTCGGGGTACTTTTCTGGGGGTTGGAATAGCTCCTTATCACTGTTGAAGTCGTACTGCACGTGTTGGGGAAAATTCGAGGCTTCAGGCTTTGAACCCTGTGGTGGCGGCGCTCTGAATGCGTCAGCATAGATCCAAGTCATTCCATGATACGTACCTCGCAGGCTCCCATTCAGCGTGGGGGGCAGAGAACCTTCGCTGCACTACAGTTGGTGTTGGCGTGAAGTCGTTCTCGGCAGCCTTCTCAGCGGAGTCAGGAGCATCACCCATGGCCTGCTCTGTCAAGGGTTTGGTAGCAGAGGAGTAGGGTGGGGGGTGGACAGCGACCGATGGGATTTGGCTCTGCCCAGAGGACAGTGGTTGCTGCTGTTGCCCGGAAGTTGCGGGCTGATAGCTGGAGTAGCCTGGAACGGATTGCGATTCTTCTCCACGTACATAGTCTTGCACTTTCTTCGGTGCGGTGAGCGACTGACCAGAGTGGTAGGCGGATGTTTGGGGACGATAGTGTGCATCGTATACAGCCCACCAGCGGCCGAGCAGCTCGCCATAGACACCATGATTATGCTTGTTTTCTCTTCCCAAGGTCCAGGGCTTGTCCTTGCCGATGAAGTGGACGGCGGATATGCTGCTCTGGAAATGTCGGTAGGCAGGTAGATACTGATAGTTGGCACTGGGAGTGCAATTGTATGCGAAGCTGACCCGCTCCCAGTCTCGGAAGTGCATGTTTAGGAGGCCTTGATCGGCACCGTCGAAACTGATGCCACGCTGGGCGAGAGCGAGCAGTGCATAGTAATCACCCATGTTCGGATTGAGAACCATCATACCACTGTTGAAGCAATCGGGCCAGCCAATATCTGGTGCGGCGGCAAAGGCAGTATCGAGGCGGAGCAGCTCGTGAGGAGCTCTCAGACATACCATATCAGCATCGAAATATACTATCCTCTTGTACTGAGTTTGTCTCCATAGCTCGATCTTGGTAAAAGTGGCAATGAGGTCGGGGCGATTCATAACGTAAAGATTTGCCGGCTGCTTGTTCTGCATCTGCTGCACAGGAATGATATCGTCGAATACTGTCTGTCCCACAATTAGCATATGCCGGGCTCTGGTATGGTATACGGACTTTTAGCTCTGTGATAGTTCCAGCGGAGACGTTGTCGACAGTGACCAAAACAACCAGCTTCGCTTTCGCACCGCGGTCTCGGAGAGAGTGCCCCAGCACCATGGCCCCTCGAAGAAGTCAGTCTAGCTGCAAGTGAGAGCGGAGGTCGTGGACGGTACCTGGTAGGTATGCATCGTTCATGAGCAACTGAGACGTGTATTAGCACGTTACTCTCACATGCGAAGAGGATGCAGTTTACCGTTGCAAAGACCGCGTTGCCAATGGGCGCCATGTCGATTGCGAACAACGCTTTGGCGTCCAAAAACGATGTGACAAGGAAAGGACGAGCTCAACAGCTCTCAAAACAGCAAAAGGCGAGCAAACCGACGATGCACGAGTTGTCGTCGGGAGAAGTGGTCGAGACTCGAGAGTCTAGTACTGTACGTGGAATCCCCGCACTGCAGTTGACACTTTTGGCCACCACGCGCTGCACAATGGCGTCTTGCAAGCTCCCAAGCTCCAACCGAGCTTGCTGGCAGCTCCAATTAAAGCCACCAGCTTAGGTCCCCACTCGAGGGCATGTGACGCAGGTGTTGATCATGCTGGGGGGTAGTTCTGGGGTGCCTGTCGCGCTTATCACGGTCGTTGTCGCCGGCGGTGTAGAAGGAGAAAATCCCAAGGGAAGAAGACGCGCCCCCACATGTCAAAAAATGGTTGAGAATGCTCCCCGGGAGCTCACAAAGCCCTTGCAACAAACTATTGAGAGGCTTTGCTTGGAGATGCAGCTCAACCCTTGACATTTAATTTCAATAAGCACTTGCATGTGGCGGTCTCGAACCCTTGCTCGTGATAAATGGTGGAGAGCTTCAACGTCCGCCGAGGCGCTGTCACTTCAACCGCAGTTGAGCCTATTTCTTAGGACTTTGAATGGCACGAGGCTTCGTAGATACAAAAGCTGATATACAGTCAACATCAGGTAGTGTCAGATTGCACTTGTGCGACTCGCTGAAATTCTGGAGCCTTGATGGTGGTACAAGATTGTTCTGTTATACAGACGGCGATTGACACCTCAGCCGAGCAATCTCTCGATGTCCCTCAGCGTCCCGGCGCGCATCTCTTGACGGCTGCGTTGGCTCTTCTCACCGAATGCCAGGCTTGTAAGCTTCCTCTTCTTTGCTTGGATCTCAAGCACTTCGTCCTCGACGCTCTGCTCAACCACGAGCCTAATCACGGTGCAGTTACGCCGCTGGCCTAGTCGATGCACTCTGTCTACCGCCTGATCCTGGAGAATGTGAGCAGAAGTAATATTACCACAAGGAGACCGGAACTTACCTCGACACTAGGCGCCCACCAGGTATCACAAAGCACGACTGTCGATGCTGCCACCAGGTTCAGACCCACTGAGCAGACGGACAATGAGGCCAGCAAAACCTTGCATGACGCCTCGTTGTTGAGCTTGTCAATGGCAGCGTCGCGCTTAGTCGCACTCATTTTGCCGTCAAGCCGACAGAAGCCGATGTGGTTCTTGATCATTTGAGTCTGCACCAGATCCAGGAAGCTTGTCCACTGGCTAAACACCACCACCTTGGATTCCTTGCTCGAAGCTTTGACCACCTTGAGCAGAGCCTCGATCTTGCTGCTAGTCTCCTCCGCGTCGATCTGCATTTCGTCCGCCAATTCCCCTTCACCGAAGTTGGCAGCAGGACCAACCAGAAGCTCGGCTGAAGGCAGCTCTGTGCGGCACATAGGGCATTTATGCTGCAGCTCAACTGTTCGTTCGATACACTCGCGGCAAAACGCATGAGCGCACGCCGTTATCACGGGTGATTTGATCGAGTCCATACAGATGGGGCATTCCTCTTGACTGTCAATCTTGATTTGCAGGAGGTCTTGCAGCGCTTTACGATTGGCCACGTTGGTTACATCAATGGCCTTGTTCTCTTCAACAAGCTCGAGAACCTTCCTGATTCGTGCTTCGCCGCACAATTTCCAGTGGTTACATGTTTGCCGAAGTCGCAGAAGAACCTCAAGAAGATTTGTCATGGTGCTGCTGTCACCTTTCTTCGCCTTTGCAGCCTCAAGCAGACCCTTGGCTTCGCTCTTGAATGCATCGTATTGCTCTTGTTCGTGCGAAAGTAGCCTCACCGGGACCTTGTGGAACGTGATGTCTGGGAGCTTGAGATCGACGTACTCCATGCTCTTCAGGCGACGGAGAACTACCGTCGACATGAGTGCTTGCAGCAGAATCCGAGCATTTGGATCGTTCCTCTTCAGAGGCCGTATCAGGGTCGAATTGAAGATCTCAAACTCGCCTAGCCCTCCAGTCATCCGGAGAAACTTGACAAGCGAGTACAGGTCCTTCAGAGAGTTGATCAAGGGAGTTCCTGTGAGGACCCAGCGAGACCTTGCTGTTACAGTACATGCCGCTACGGCCATCTTGGTCTTAGGATTTCGGATGTTGTGGCCCTCATCAAGTACGATACGCCTCCATTCGAGGGAGAACAGGCCTTTTTTGCTTGGTGT
Source organism: Cyphellophora europaea CBS 101466 (assembly GCF_000365145.1). NCBI lineage: Eukaryota > Fungi > Ascomycota > Eurotiomycetes > Chaetothyriales > Cyphellophoraceae > Cyphellophora > Cyphellophora europaea. The sequence goes on along the minus strand of NW_008481810.1, from coordinate 1,780,677 downwards.
CGTCTGTGTCTCCTCCTTGCCACTCGTGAATAACTCGCTTGTCAATGTTTGATATGTGGTGACGACTATATCGCACTGTTGCATTTCTTCTGGAGAGAGTCCTCGGGCTTCCTGACCATGATAGATCAAAACCTGGAGTCGATGCTTCTCTCCGACGTGAAACTCTGCCTGCTGCTTCCAATTGCTCATGACTGATAGTGGTGAGATGATCAATGTAGGCTGGTCGGTCTTGTTAGGGTCGGCGATGACAAGTGAGATGACCTGCAATGTCTTGCCGAGACCCATGTCGTCGGCTAGGATTCCACCGCTGGCTAGCTCAGGCGCTCTGTTGACGCAGAAATTGGTGGCGATATTCGTGTACATACCGCGCGACCTTTTCCAGAGCTGCACGGGCTCGCTCGAATCAGTTGCAGGCGGCGTTGGTGACTCCTTCTCCAACATCCACTGTAGGCCTTGTCTTTGATAGGGCAACAGTATTGTGGAGAGTGCACTGGGCTGCTCCGCCATCGGCATACTCTTCAGGGTGGCCTCGCCGGCGACGAACTTGTTGACTGCATCCTGCACATCGCGAGGGTTAAAAGTTGCAGTGTTGCTCAAGATCTCCTCTAGGTCGACAGATGTTTCGTCGTCACCGTTCGCGGTATTAAGATTGGCATATTTGTTGGGACCCTCAGCGTCCAGGACGGCACGGCCACCTTTCTTCATCAACTGAGCAGCTTTCTCGCGTGCAACCCGCTCCTTTTCACGCTGCTTGCGTTCTCTCTCCGCACGGTTCAACTCCGTTACGGGCAGGCGCAGCTTTTGCATCTTCTCCTTCAGCGTCGCTGCAGCAACAGGATCGCTAGTTCCAAACATCTTGAGACCGATCGGACAGTCATAGAACGACTTTTCTCCAGTCAAGGCGCCTTCCATCAACAACTCCCCACTGTCAATCAAAGGTGCTAGCTTTGCAGCAACCTGTCGACCGATATGACCAATTTGGTGACCCATACAGCTGTCGATCCGGATGGCGTTCCTATCGTAAGGATTTCGAGGCTCTCGACGTACTTTGACATACTCTCCAACGGTTGCACGCCCATCGTAGAAGCGACATCCCACAATCTTTGTATTGAGAATGCCGTAGAGCTGATAATTTTCGTACACATCATCGTCAAAATCGGCCTCAAGATCGATCTCCCGGCTAATATCTCCGTCTTCATACTGAGTGGAGTCTAGCCAGTTGTCGCGTTCCGCCTGAGTATGTGTGCTGTTAAGAGGCAACTTGGTCAGCGCCTGACGCCTGTAGCCATTCTGGCTCGGAGATGGGAAGCTGGAAGAGGGTGGTGTGGGATATTGGCGGCCTCCTGGTCCAATCGAGTGCGCCCCGCTGGTCTTAGCAGATTTGTAAGAACTTCGAGCGATCTCTTCATCATCGTCTCCGGTGAGGTCGATTGTGTCGACCAGTTTTCGTTTACCGGAGCCCATACTAGCGTCTGGCGTGAGCTTGACCAGACGCAATACTCGAGAGAAGCACGAGGCTGCCCGGTGAGCGCAGTGGTTTTGATCATATGATGTTCAACGAAGGAGCGCTTTGACTAGGCGCAAGAAATGCTACGCATCATTTGCGATGCTCAACACAAGGTCAGACAATGTGGCGTGCATATACGGGTGATGAGATGACCATGTTTGCTACTTGACTGTTGGTCGTTTAGAACACGATCTAACCAGAAAAAGCCAGAACTACAGCCTTGGCATCGCGTGGTCACGTGACAAGTACGGGTTTCCGAGTTCATCACTTCCCTTATTTCTGAAATCGACTTCCGAGTCACTCGGCTTCTTCTTCTACTTCGTCGTCGTCGTCGTCTGTAGCGAGCTCAGGGTCAATCTCAGGGATGTCAGAATCGTCATCGCTTGCGTCAGAACCGGCTATTTTTGGCGGTATTGGCACTTCTGATCCATGGATGACCACAGAGTCGCCAGCTGGAAAGGCCTCAACCTGGGCTTGCACCACGGGCAAATCTAAAGCGAGGTCGGAAACCTCCTTTGGAGCCAAACCTTGCCCTTGATCATCCTCCTTATCAAGCTCGGTGCCCTCATCAATACGAGGTTTCTTCAAGGATGGTTGATCGAGTAAAAGCGGGTCCGTGTCCATGGTCGTTGAAGCTTGCAGTGTGCTTGAAAAGGCTCGTTTGATAGTGACTTCTCTTTCGCCGGTCTGGCCCTGATCTTTTGAGTTTTGCGTGACCTCCTGCGAAGGCTCTGGTGAACCCAAGAGCGAAGCAGGGTCCTCATCCGTCATAACAGTGTCTGTATTGCCATACGAGTACAAATACCCGTGCGCAGTGTCATCGATGGGTGGCGCTATATCCCCAGTCTGCATACCGGCAATGTGCTCGCTCATTGCTGACAAACGTGGTCTGAGTAGAGCTTCCACAGTTGGACTCGTGGCGCCTGTGCCTCGCAATAAGAATGGCAACAAGCTGGGCTGCACCCGGGAACCACTGTTATATCTTGGTGGATGCATGGCCGAAGCTAGAATACCTGCCTGGTTGTTGCAGAGGATGACAGTTCGATCAAGCTCGGTTCGCAAGGTGTGTACCACCACAGAAGGAGGTAGATGTTCGTACACAAGGACGACTAATTCTTTTGCAGAATGATGCAGCCGCGTTGTTGGATACGTGATGGTTGTAGCTGTGCTCTGCTTCGGCAGTGTGTTGGAGATGATACTGGAAGTGCCGTTGCGATCTGTCCTCAAGAGAGATGTGCCTCCGTTCTGAGAGAAGCCCGCTGTCTGCAAGAGGTCCCGGCAGCATACTTTAAGAAGCGCGACTAGTTCAGATTGCGGAAACGAGGCCACAGTGCTTCCACTGATACGGAGAAGACAGCTCATCGTCTTATAGCACTGAGCTCGAACGGCTTCATTCCAGGCCTCGCTTTCAAAGACCTCAAGCATCTGGGATCCGAGTGTCGCCATAAGGGGGACAGCAGCTGCTCCAATGCCACGGATGAGGGCTTCTGAGAGCTCCAGAGCCTCGATGTGCAACTTCGGTAGATGGGCCCACACCTCTTCACGCTCGTCTTTGCTAACCTCAGGACTGGTCTTGATCCGATTGGTCTCTGATGGCGCGCTTGTCCCACTAATGCGTCCAAGGAGATCGACTAGAGCTCCCAAAGGGACATTGGATATCTGCGACCGACTTGAAATAGCCTGTCTGAGCCAACGCAGCAGAGTAGAAAGTCTTTCGAATCCTTGATGCAGTCCTTTCCAAGGCCCCAGTCCAGCAATGTCAAGCTTCGCTAGCTCCGGTGGTTTTGAAAATTGTTGTTTCGTAGACAACTCGTGGACAGTGGTGCTGCTTGAAGTCCAATCTTCGATCACGGCGCGAAAGAGAAGGTCTAAAGATTCATGGGACGCGACAACTATGTTTGAAATTGTCTGGTCCCAATCATTCACTGCGGTGGCCTTCGGCGCGCACAGATGCAGTGCACACAGAATGCTTGTAGCTTCACTGCGCAGAGGTTGGGAAACCGCGTGTTCGCCTAGCACACCTAAGGAGATCTGCTTTAGTCGGGTGACGAATGGCCTGAAAGTCGAACTGAATTCTTGCAGTAAATGACGGATACATTGCAAAGCTGAATGTAGCAAGTGGCTGGCAACACTGACGGCCCGATCCCCTTGCTTGATGGTTGTTGGTTTGAGAGAACTCAGCACGGCATTGATGAAAGCGGGCAGCAGCGGCGAAGTGACATCTCTCTGGAAGGCGACGGAACCTCGACATAGCAGGAAGATTCGCGTGATGGTGTTGATGTATAGCCGTTTGCATTCCCACGGATCGGCTTTGTTCAGGCAAGCAATTAGGCCACGTGCCCATGACTCCCAGTGTGCAGACTCGACTGGACGGACAGTCTCGACGTAGGATTTGATGAGCACTGCAGCTGTCGATCTGCCTGCCGCGGTTCTATCCTGTAGCAAACTCGACAGTCGAGTTCGGAGCTTGTGAAGCGGTCCAGAGAAATCCACGCCTTTTGTAGACTCGGCTTCAATGCCCAGTCTTGAGCAACCTGACAGGGAAGCCGCCAGGAAGCCGGCGATGCGAGGAAGATCTTCCACAGGAGTGACAGTCAACCTCTGTGCCGTTGATCGCAGCACACTCAGCTGCTCCATTTCTCCACATCCACTGATCTGCTGTCTGTAGAACTGAAGCGGATGCTCAAAACTTTTGAAATATACTCGGAACGGAGAAACAGAGGTCCGCTCCGCCGCTGGGGCCGAAACTCTAAGTGAAAGTGGAAGTTCAGTCGGCAGTCGCGGTCCACTTGGATGCCCCGGTGCTGCCATGTGTTGTACCTCTTCAGACTATGTTGGAGGGGTTTCTATGGCACTGCGGAGCGCGATGCGTCTTGTACATGTTTCTTCATGAGAACTCTTGAGGTTGCCATAGCCCGCACAGTGATTGGCGGCCAGAATGAGTGTGCGCAACTTCCCTTCAGACCCGCGATCAGTACTCTAACCTCTCCCAGGGCCGCGATGACAAGGCCCAACGGTATATCGCCTTGTTGGACGATGCTCGCGTAGATGCGAAGTGGTCCGAGCTGCCGGAGCTCATTAGGAAAGTCACGAAGCATGCGCCGCAGCGAAAATGTGAGCCCTTATCCTGATCCGGCCGAGCACTCTGACGATGTAAAAAGGCTTGATTCACACCGCTACTCTCGAACACGAGGTTGTGAACACAAAGATCGCGGCTACATCTCGACCGACGACAGCAAGTACAGCAAGAACACCACTCGCTTCCCGTATAACAGACGTCGAGAAAGAAATCGAGGCCGGCTCGGAGATAAACAGTGAGACGATACAAGCGCGTGCTGCCCTTCTCTGGGCATACTGGGTGGCACCTGAGCATCAAGGGCTCTCAGACTCTTTACTCTGGTCAGAGACTCCCAATACATCTGATCGGTCGTTATGGACCAATATCTGCATCGCGAAATCGGCATATATGAGAGGAGCCATTCTACGGAGCAAGGAGAAGCCCGCAGAAGCTGCCCAGGCCTTTCAATCCGCTATTCCATGGATCGAGGCGAATAAAGCGAACATCACCGCGACCGCACAGCTGTCCTATTGGGTTGAGCAACTGCTGGCAGAAGTTGCAATCGACCGAAGCCGCGTGCTCTCGAAAGGCAGTATAGACGCCTCTACAAACTCGTATTTTCGAAGTTGGTCATTGTTATCGTTAAAAGGAAGACCTCACTCTCCGCGCACATATGGAAACCCTGGTTCCCAGAGAAGCAGGCTGTCCGTATGGAATGCCTACTACTCTTACCTTTCAGACATAATTCAAGCGAGCTCGAACGAGCTACCACGCCATGAGCTGGTCACTGAGCTCCGACGCGTCGAGGCGGCATACGAGAATGAGCTACTGAACAACACGCAATTTCCTAAAGCCGGCGCGTCCAATGCCGTCATCGAGCAATGGGTCGAGCAAGCTACGACAAACTGGGAGGTAATTTGTGGTTCCGACTGGTCTGAACAAGATATTGGAGAGGGAGGGCGAAACCTGATCACGCGAAATGTTCTTGACATTCTCTATCGGGCTGCGATGAAAACCTTCCACTCGACACTGATCTTACGGAAGCTGTTTCAGACGCATAAAGCACTCGCTGAGTTCGATCTTGCATATCGTGCTCTTGATAGCTATCTTGAGCTCATAGATCGGGGTCGTGAACGTGCTGCCCGTACGCAGGAACCTCAGGACCAAGACAACGATGAGACTGTGCTTCTTACCATCTCAGAGGGAGTCCTAGGTCTCTGTTCTTTTGGCCAGCAGGCCGAGGCCGAGAAAGCACATGTCCTCTGCACGAAACTCCAGTCGCTGTTCACTGAAAGTGACCCTACGGCGTCTACTCTTCCCGGACAACAGCTGGAGTTGAATGGCTTTCATCACAGAGTACACGAAGTCATCGAACTTCCACCTACAACTATCGAAACGGTACATCGAGCTCTAGGTATAGGCAAAGCACATTGGGCAAGATGGACTCCGTTCAACGAGCATCGCACAAATCTGCAGTCGTCAGCAGTCGCGCACCTGAAAGCAGCCATCGCGCAGCCTTTGAGCACGTCCCAGAAGCAGCAGTCTTTCTTTGCACTCGGTCTGTTACTGGCCGAAACACGAGATATCGACACGGCTGTGGACTACGTTAAGGAGGCCTTGGCGGACAGGATTGACTCGACGTCGGATTTCTATCTGCAAGAACGCAGATTCCTTCCTCTTTGGCATCTACTGTCGCTCCTATTGACCTCGCGACAAGACTATGAGACTTCGAGCAAGGCATGTATTGCAGCCTTTGAGCAATTTCCCGGCCCCGAGATCTTGTTCGGGTCGAGCCGGCATATCGACGAGGAAAAGCATGCCTCGCCAAATGGCTTGGTAGATGATATGGAATGTGCCGAGCTTCAGCGCATTCTGGAAGTCCGAATGACCGAGTTGGCTCTGACTGATCTGACCGAGGGCCCTGAGGATGCTGTGAATAGCAGCAATGACCTGCTGGCTCTTTATTCGCGCCTGTTCGGCCGTTTGGGTGTCACTGCCGAAGAGAAGGCTGCCGAAAAACCATCCGAAGTCCCGAAGACCTCTGCCGGAACTATCAAGTCTTTCAGAGGCAGCCTCTTCAGGCGAAGCCGGATTATCTTGAGCGAGGCTCAATCTGTAAGGACCAATGGGGTGGCAGCTTCTATCAACACTGATACGACACGCCCTACTACCCGTGCCACCGAAGCTCCAACCATTCACGTCACCGACGAAGATGAGAAGTCCTCGCCACACAAACACCGTCTGTTCCGACACTCGCACGAACACAATCGCAAAGGTCGTCTGTCCTCCGACTCTCACAGCACCTCTTTGTCATCTCGACTCCGTCCTCATTCCAAAGAACGCAGACCTTTACCGGTTCCTTCCACCATCGCCAGCTCCCGGCAGTCTTTTGAGACTGGTGTTTCTGCTCAACCATCCTCAACAGGTTCGGTCGAGACCGCCCGCCCTCATCTTGAGACTATTCAATCCGTTGATACCGTCCCAGCGCCACAGCCCCCAACCTCTGCTACCCACAATGCTGAAGCCTCCGCCAAGCAGCCGATTGGCGAGATTCCGCACAACGTCACCTCTCACAGCGAGGCCCCGCCTCCATTGCAACACTCGGAACAGCCGCCTGAGCAGGACACACGCATGCCTACCATTTCACCCACAAGCGCTTCTACTAGCCTCGTTCCTCGCTTCCCCTTGGCCGCCGCTAAGAAGCATGCCCTCGCTATACTAGTGTCCATCTGGCTTGTGATTGCACGTCTCTATCGGCACGCTAACATGTATGACGATAGTCGCGAGGCCACGGACGAGGCCGCCAAGGCTGCTCTCAAGATCGAGGCCCTCGTGGCGACAACGGTGGAGAGCAGCGCGCGCGCATTTGCAGACTCGAGCTCTGGGAGCGGTGGCAAGAGCAGCGATGAGTGCTGGGCAGACGTATACTGTGAGCGCGGTGAGCTTCTCCTCGCTGTCGCAGAAGCGAAATTCGACTCCTCTGTGACAGACCCCGCGCAGACTTCTGCAACTGCGACTGCGGAGCGAGATGAGACCGTCAGAGACGCAGTGGAGATGCTGGAACAGGCGCTCATGTACAAACAGACCCATCTTCGCACTGGCATTGTTTTGAGTAACGTTTTGCTCGATTACTATGAGCGCAAGGTCGAGCTGGGACGCGGTGGCAACGACGATGAGGGTGTCCTACGAAAGTTTGGAGCTGTTATTCCCAAGGACATGCCAAAGAAAGAGCGCGAGCGCGAGCGCAAGCACGAGAGGACCGAGACCTCACTGTCAATCACCACTATCAACGGCATCAACACCGTCGACGGGGTTCCTGTATCAACACCGGAAAAGCTCGCGGACGACGACCTTAAGAAGACGCCGGAGAATCTGAACCGCCTGGCTGCGAGGGATCGCGCGTATGGGCTGCTCAGCTCGTTGACGAAGACGGGCGAAGGGTGGGATGATAGTGAAGCGTGGTTCGCCCTCGCCAGGGCGCATGAGTTGGGTGGCGAGGTGGAACGGGCCAAGGAGATCCTGTGGTGGGTTGTCAGCTTGGAGGATACCAGGCCGTTGAGGAAGTGGAGTTGCGTGAGCTTTGGATACGTCTTGTAGGTGAGACGACTAGAGGGTCGGTGCATAGCTGAAAAAGCTCTTGGAGGTGGTAGTTGCAGAAGGAGTAATATTCACTTGTGCTTCGTGCTGAACTGCTCCGAATCTAACGGCTGTTATGTCCAGTTCCCAGGCTTGATACCGACCATTCCTGCGCCGCACCTCATCCTGCATGTTCTGAGTGGTAATGAATTGAACATCCTTAGGTCATGTGCCGTGTGCTGATGATCAAAGTCTTGATTCCTCCTCCAAAACCAAAAGACGTTGGGCACTGCAGGCGTATGGCGGGCGGGTCGGTGCTGTATGTGCATCAAGTGAAACCGTCACTGAAAGTACTAGACAGATAGCGATGGAATGTCCGATCTTGGTTCTGAGTCTTTGCCGAAACATGATGATGATATTGCCTTGAGGTTATGATTAAGTGGGTGAGGAGCTATAGCTAGTATGTCGTTGTACCTCCATATGTACTTGGCTGCTTTAGATCAAAACGCAGATTTTTCAAGTATGCATCAAATTCGTTGGGCCCCGTGTGCTTCAAGTATGCACCACTCCCGCGTACCAATGTCCAGCCTCCGTGGTGTGTTCTCAGCCTCTTCAGACTTCAATCGTGTCTAGCCTGCGCCTCGATCTCGGCTTGTCTGACTTTGGCCATATTGTCTTCGTGGTTGTCGTCTGGATGCCACTGAGTCTTGCAAGTAGTGCAGGCTCGTGGTCGAACATGTTGGGCAAACAAAGTAGCTGGCAAAGTGTATGTCAATGGTTCCCGCAAAGTTGCAAGTCCTGTTGGCGCAGAAGACGAAGTTGGGTCGTTCTTCGAGCTTTGTCTTGTGTAAATAGCTATCATAGCGGTGAATGCTTGCTTTGATGTATATTCACGCATCGGCTCGTGGTCTAGCATGGCTTCACACTTGCGCTCAGGGTAAGGGATGTTGGCGAGTGAGCATGAATGTATAGATGTGTCAATATGAGTAGCGAAGCACTCTAGACAGGTTGCAAAAGCGCCGTGACTGCTCGAATGGCCCCTATGGATTGATGGAAAACTCGTCAATAGCGAGGCTTGCATGCATATCTGGCAAGCTTTTACCTGTGTCTGATCGTGTTTCGTAACTGTATCTTTTTGGGTCGAGATCGCTGGAGTACCGGCGATCGGGAGTTGATTTCCTAGATTTGCACTGCAGGTTGGACGACAAGTCGTATTTCTTGCTGGTTGTCCCGAAACAACACTACTTCGGGCTTCTCCAAGTGCAAGCGGCCCATGTCTATGCAGAATTTCGAGTGCTCGTTGCTCGGTCTGCGTGATTGCGGCCAGGCTTGAGCCGAAAAAGCTTCACGAGCTGCTGGAGTTTGGTGTCACTTTTCCGAACCATTGATCTGCCGCCAAATAATTTGATGAACAAGTCCAGCTCTCTGCAAAGCCATTTGTGGCTTAGTCGGCCACCGAAAAACAGAGGCAAGCCCCGCCTGTCGAGCTCCAAGCGGAGGGCTAGGCCTCTCATGTTGAAGTAAGCAAGGCGGACGGAAAGCCAGTTGACGTATGTGGAGAGGAGTGGACGGGTGAGTGGAAGGAGCAAGACTCACTTGACGGAAGAATTCGAAGGAAGGAACGGATGGAAGATGGAGGAGTGGACGAGCTGGATGAGCATGAATGAAGTAATTGAAGATCTGGATCGCAACATGAGTTGAACACGAGTTATTGGCATGGAAAGTGAAGCCAGCCATCAAGTGAAGCATTCAGTAACATTAAAGGACACGTCAGCTCAATGGCCCATGTGACAGCGAACTTCACTGAATCGCAACCAGGGTGAACGAACTTCCTGTGAGAACAGTCTGGGATGAGGTCGATATCGTTATGATGTACCTTTAGTGATTTGAAATTATCAGGCAGATCAACAGGGACTGTAGATGCCAATGCCCTTCTACCCTGGACCTCTTCTGTCCTTCAACATATGCAGCACTTTCTCAGCAGTATTTTCCGCAACTTGCAACATCTTCGACTCGGTGTCCTTTGCATGATCTTCGGCTTTGTGCGATGTCTCTGCCATCCTCTTCTCGGCTGCATGCACGGTATCGTTAGTTCGCTCCTCCACCCGTTGTGCTGTATCATTAATTCTATGCTCCATCTGTCGTGCCGTATCGGTGGCTTGTTTCTCAAGGTCGCTCCTTGTGTTGGTGAAGCGCCGTTCCGCATCAACCGTGGCCGATCTCCAACTATTTTCGATCTGGCTCGCTCTATAGGAGAGGCCGCGGCTCAAAGATGGTGGAAGGTCAGGGTTTCTGTTGGAATTTGCTTGGGTTGCAGAAGAAAGGAACCGATCCGGGGTGGAGGAGTCGATATCGTGTTGGACGCTTTGAAACATATGTTCAATAAAGGCCACCTCTTCGAGCGGATCCAGAAGGTCCCCTTCGCCTTTCCAGAAATCACGCTCCCTCTGTTCTATATGCATCCGAACTTTGGACATTTCGTTTTGATAGTACTTCAATCGGTTGGGTAAGCCAGAGCCTTTCAAATATGTCAGAAATCTACTAAGTTGTTAGTCATTTCGAACTTGTGGGGTCTCTGTGACGGTCTGCCGAGGATTACAGGCTCGCCCACAGAGACGCTTCTTTAGTTGATAACGTTGTTCGGTCCATGGCTGCAAGAAGTTGACACCTACCCAGCACTGATCGTATTCATGGCACCTATGCAGTCAGCATTTGATAATGAATATGAAGAAGAGCTCCTTACCAAGAGCAGTGATAGCGGTTCTAGAGCCATTGGCGGCACCAAGAGCAGTGAGCGCGGCCGCAAAGACCATTTGTAAACCCAAGGCACTTGAAATGATTAGCAGTCGACGTGGGAGACGCTACGGAGGGAAAGGGTTGTAGAGAAGACGTACCTGTTGATGAGCACGGCGTAGATAGTATACTGTTTTTTGTATTCGCGTTCGGCCTTGATGACACGCTCGTAAATGCCCTTGTTGGGAGATGGTCTAGAGGGACCTTCCAGCGCCTCGTCCCTGTGGATACCGAGCAAATGGCGATACCTCATGAGGCGCGTCTCGACATCAGTTTGACGGTTATGATATTGCTGCAACGTGGGGGGTGACAATGCTCGAGCCGGTGTATCGATGGCAACGGAATTAGGCTGGTGAATACCACCAAGACCACTCTCGAGATCCTTTGAGCCCATGGCCGTAGAACTCTGGCTGTGCCGTTTGTTGGACTCGGGCAGAATCAACCGTAGATAGCTTCGGGATTGTTGTCGAATGCTGGAAAGCAACTCTCGCAAGGCTGCCAAATGCGATCGCACCAAAGATCCAGAATTGCGCTGCTGCATTCAATGTGCAGGCTGGGACAAGGAAAATCAAGGCACGACTGAAAACAACGACGAAGTGGGAAGCAGCATACTTATCGTCGCGCTTAAAGATTAGTTCCCATGCCATAGGATCTTCAAAAGTGACAGCCTATCCAGTAGGCTAACTGGAGGTGAGGAGGTCGCGCACGAGGTCAGGCAGCCACATGGAACCCAAGGGCGAGCCTCCCTTTCACATTGGGTCATTCCATTCTCCGTGACAGCAGAATCGGTTATCGAGTGGACATTGTACTGCCGAAGATGATGGAGCTAGGATCGAGCTAGGTGCTCACTGCCTCTCTCAGGATCGGCGTGCATAAGCGTCGAGCTCCGTTCTAGGTAGATCATCATACTAGACGGAGCATTGCAGCTTTCGGTAGGTGAAAAGTGGAACGAGGATCCACAGAGGTGTGATGTGAATGACCATGAACCACTCGCGAAGATCTTTACGTACGACTGGATCTCAAGCATGGCCGCTTGAACGCAAGGAGGACGGTGTTTGACGTGAGGTGAGGAGATGTCTTCTTGGCAAATGTCGGCCCGCGGCGGATAAATTCTCCGCCCGGGCACCGTTTCCGTCCGATATTCACTACCGCGTCTGCGTCTCAATCTGAACCTGCTGCGTTAGTCGTGACGGACCATGGATATTACATGCCGCGGCTCTCTGCTTCCATTGTGCGCCATGCCACGCGCAAGAGCAAATTTCTGGCTCCTCTACTCAACCAGACGGGAGACCTAAATTCTGCCCAAAACGAGCTTCGCTGGCTTGAACAACATGCGAATAAGAGCTCACTGAAGCCACCACCTGCCCAAGCCGCAGGCTTAGCGGTCTCGCCGTATGAACTCCGCGATGTGAAGCTTTCCAAGCTCGAGGCACTTGTCAGAAGAAGAGCGGCGGGCGAGCCCTTGCAGTACATCATCGGCGATCAACCTTTCGGGGAGTTGGAGATCTTATGCGAACGCAATGTACTCATCCCACGCGTTGAGACGGAGGCATACACGGAGAGGCTTGTCAAAGAGCTTCATCACTCCATCGCCATCGGCGAGCCACGGAAAGGGGAGACCGGACGGACCACCCTGAGAGTCCTCGACATCTGCACCGGCAGCGGTGCCATTGCTCTTCTGCTGCACCAGCTCCTGCGCCGAGATTCACATCCAATATTCTCGGTTCCCACCTCTACGCAAGAGACGCGCAGCCTGCCAATGGATTTGCAGATCATGGGCCTGGACCTTTCAATGGACGCAATTCGACTTGCTCGACGCAACCTTGATTACAATATAGAAAAGGGTCTGCTCCAGTCTACTGCTAAAGATGAGGTGATCTTCCGCGACATCGACGCCACAAAACTCGGTCTCGTCAAAGGAGTCTGTAAGCAAGAGCTTGCCAATCTGGCAGAACCAGCGCCATGGAATCACCAGAAGAGATGGGATATTGTCATTTCTAATCCGCCTTACGTAGCACCTGCAGATTACAACCTAGGTGGCCGTACCGAGAGAAGCGTGCGCAACTATGAGCCTCAAATGGCGTTGGTACCCCCCCAGGCTCCGGATTGCCGACTGCATCCTGGCGACACATTCTATCCACATATTCTCAGGATTGCTCGCCAGGTCAGTGCCTACCTGATTGTTATGGAAGTAGGCGATTCAGCCCAAGCCAAGAGAGTCAGGGACCTCGTGCAGCAAGCCCAACTAAAGAAAGGTGGGACTTTACGAATCGAGACTTGGTACGATGACGGAACGATAGTCGTGAATGATCATCGGCAAGATCGCTTCAAGGGCGACGCACCTGACGTGAAAGCCCAGCCTGAATCTTCGTCGAGTGCCCGTGCTGTACTGATCTGGCGCGACAAATGGGCCGCTCGTCGTCAGATGATGACAGGGCCCCTAACCGAGATACGACATTTTCTTCCCGAGGATTCGGAGTTCAGCTACCAGAAACTCTTCAAACTTGCACGACACCAAACATATGCAGAGCGGGCAAGATATGTGAAGTCCGGCGGGAACCCAAGAAATTTCGACCGATTTGCAGCCATCCTACGACACGGAAAAAGACAGTGGCAGATGGGACAGAGGAGGACGCCTCCAGAAGTGTTTCCGACCAGAATTAGAGATGCGGCGAAGAACACACAGAAGACGCCGGTGACGCGTACGCCTACGACGAAGAAGAAGAAGCCTGTAACGAAGCTATTTGAGACAGAGAAGCCATTACCGATGAACGTCCCTACGACGGAGACGCCGACTTGATCGGTTTCCAGAAGGAGCGGACGGATCAAGCTGTGGCACCGTGGAACGTCCGTAGAGGTGTATAGAAAGGGTGAGAGGGCCATGGAAATCGAGCCATGGCTATCATCATGGTCCCCACTTCCAAAGGCTGGCGTTATCCTGGCTGAGAGCCTGATACTGCAATGTCGCGATGAAACACCTCTAATCCCACCGCGATTTTGTCATGTAGTATGAGGCAGTGCTCTGCACAAAGAATCTATAGCTGCTTGTCTCTGGGCCCGCAGAGGAGCTGCAACTATGCCCGCCACACGCTCAGTCCCCAAGCTCTGAAGTTGGAAACTGCAAGGTGACTCCAGAGCATTAATGTAAAGTGATTCGACATGCTTAGTGAATGAGTAAGAGGTACAGATCAGAGGTCAATGCCAAGACGAGGCTGAATGTTTTTCGGCGTTCGGGCATTATTTTGGTATTGCATCATGGCAGTTGGTTCGGCTCGTCTCCTATTACTGCAGTCCACTCAACTTCGCACTGCCTGGGTCACTAACTGCTGCGACCCGAATTTGCAGTCAGTGAACGCAACTTGGATCGACTCTGGCTCATGTTCTCTCCTTAGACAAGCGAATGATGTCCACAGTCCGTTCACGTCGCCGCCGCGAACCAAGGCCAAAGGCATCTGCCGATTCGTAAGAGCCTCTCCTCACAACCACCATGGACGGCCCGCGTAAACGCGTAAACAAGTATGGCAGGATGGGAAGAAAAGCGCTGATACATGACCTGTTCGACAACGCGTCGCATCCTGACCCGCTCTGTACAACACTCCAACCCTCACCGGCTGATTCACTTGCGCCATCCCGGGACAAGACTCCCGTCAGCGACATTTCCGAGGACCCCGACGTTTCCATGCAGTTGAACAATGAACTGCTGGCCGAATGGGATGCCAATAGGCCAAGGCTCAAATCACCTGCACGAAAACTTCTCCCAGAACCAATGTCAACAACGGAATCCTTATTTGATATTGAGTCCTCAGAAGAAGAGCACACGAAAACGAAGCCTATACTAAAGACTTACAAAAGAAGGAAGATTACACCAACCGGCTCTGATGTGGAAGAGAGGGGGGCCAAGCGTGATTCAACCGAGATCACGCAGCAGGCGACTCGGGGCATTGTGGCAGCCGATGCTGCACGGTTGTCCCATGGCCTCGTGGCCAACAATTCAAGCAAGGGTGAGAACACTCTCGAGCCCAAGTCCAAGATGCTTAGAAAGAAACATGACAGCGGAATGGCCACACTGGCTTCCAGCCAGTCACTACAAATAAGTCGTAAGCCGAAACCCAAAGTTGTGTCTCGAGCCTCTACTCCCCCTCCACGAACACCAACGGACGTTGGCTCTCCCGCTTCGGATATCTCAGCATCATCTATGGCCACCACACGTAGCGCGTCAAAGCGCAAGCGGGAAGCACTAGATGGCCCGGCCAGCGACGTCTCCAGCCCTAGTCAGCTCGAGCTCACATCCCTTCGTCTGACACCACAGCGACACGGTGATATCGTGCCAAGATCAAATCATGTTGAACAGGACAATGCTTCGATTCATGGTCCTCCCAGGATACGACGGCGTCTCATCGATCGGCTCGAGGGCGCAAAGTCACACCAAAGTGACGATGATGGCACTCAGATGAGAGGCTCGCCGGACGACTCTGCTGCTGCGAACGACCCCACTTCGAACAGGTCTCATAGCAGAGGCATGCACGAGATAGCAGTGACGCCTCCGACGATAAAGGAACATGAGGCTAATCAGCATCCAAGCGATACCGTGAAGCCACGAAAATACGGCAAGCAAAGATCCCATCTACGAGACATGGCTGGGGAGCTGGACAGTCAGCAGGCCAGCCAACAGTCAGTGGACGAGCTAGTGTCACAGATAGATGCATTGACCAACTCGCAGCAGTCACAATTGGACTTTGACATGAGTGACGATGACGACAGTGTCCAGCTCAAGAGTATTCACGAATTGAGGCAGGCAGGGGCTGTGAACCGCTACGATCGAGATCTGGACAGCTTACTGGAAGACATTGCATCGCCAACGAAAGCCGTTCGCATTACGGGATTGATGCAGTTGGTTCGCAAGCTGAAAGAGCAAGCATTCAAGAGGCATCTCCTCGATCAAGGAAAGGTAGCAAGGATTACTGACTGCATCCGTGCCGAGGTAGATATCATTAGTGCCAGCATCATGTTGCTGGCATTCTGGACGCTGGCTCATTCCGAAGCAGCGACTGGACAGCTCCTAAATCAACTCTATCAAGGCATTCTGCAGCTCCCGGCAAATCTCTTACAGGAAGGTCGCCCATTGTCCAAGATTGCCAAGGACAGAGGCGAGAATCTCTCCAGAGCGTTAATCGGTGACTTGGCTGAGTTTGAGCATCATGTCCTAGATCAGTCAGCAAGTGCGGGTCGACAGACGAGCCACATCATCATCTCTCGAATCGGGATACGTGCAGTCGAGGTTATGCTCCGCAAACTCATCGCTTCGGGAGATTCGGTACCTCCAACACCAGCACCATGGTTAGAAGCAGCAATGAAGACCATTGCCTCACATCAAGCCAGAATGGGAAACGCCCCCAACGGGTTGGAAACGGAACATACTGAGAGTATTCGGCTACTCCTTGCATGGCTCGAGCTGTCAGAGGCTTCGAATGGAAGCATTGGCAAGAAGTTATCTCGAGCTCGAGTGGCCGAATTTGGTCGGCAGCTAGGCGAACTTCTGTCGTGGGCTCGAAGTGGCAATGCTGCCATACAACATTCGTGCTTGAAGTTGGTCATCGAGCTTGGGAACCAGAAAGACTCTATTACTGGGCTACTGGCATCGGTTGGTCTCAGCGGAAGTGTTTTTGCAATAGTAGAGGAACACTTTCCCCGATTGGCGGATCGAGCAGTGGCAGGATCATTCAAAGATGAGGACGACGCTGATTCGGACAAGCTCTCCTCGGTCATTCTCGCCCTCGGTTGTCTGCTTGACTTTGTTGACAGTAGTGAGCAAGTCAGGGTCCAGATGATGGAAAGCCAGCCTGGCGAAGATAGCCGCGTGGATCGGCTCGTCACCTTCTTCAAACTTTACGTTGACGAGACGGATGAGGTGAGCGAGACTCCGGCCTTGGTCTGGATTTTGTTGCTAACTGTGCTAGGCGATCGACGAATCGAAAACGGCGATTTTGATACCTTTTGGGTACATATCCCTGCTTCTATGTACGCTCAGCCTGAACGCCAATATCCGGCAGCACATCTCGGCTACTATTGGAAGGAGCTTCGAGGACGTGATGGAGCGGGCGGCGACATTTTTGGAACGGATGAGGAGCATCAATCCGGATGCAGCATTCGTTGAACGTTTTGTGGAGCGCTTCAACCTAACGATCGAGTCGGTGAAGAGCAGGCGGTCATGAGATACCGCGTTGGTGGAGGTGTCAACGTGTTGAAAGACGTAGGCATACACTGGCATGCATATGCGAGGGGTTCATGAGCTTTGCATAACGATTTTGATTTCCGAGATACCCAGGTTAGCGAGACATAGTCAGAGCATATTCCAGACTCGATGAATTCTCGAGGCTCACACGACCCGGTCCACCTCTATACCTGATGCCACATCTCGGATACCGGTATGTTGGAGGCATGCAGCCTAGACAAATAGCACCCCCGGGAGATTCTAACGGAGGCTAGCCGACGGCCCGAATGGCGCGTATGGGTTTCATCCGGCGATATTCGCCGTCTAGACTATTGATTCTTCACTGCTGACTGGAGCCGTGACGCGTAGAAGCTCGTCCCCGGCTCCTTGTAGTTTCCATGCCGCTGCCGGCGGATCTCCGAAAATGAAGAAAATAAAATGCGGTGAGCCACGGTAATCAGGGACTGATGGACGGCCTCATACGTGCTTCACAATGCATCCGACTTTCGGATCGCAGCATGTGAAAAGAAACGATCATTATAGGCAGAACCACAACGCGACCGGCCGGCAGGAGCATTGACGTTGCTGCGGGTGTCGAGTTCCTATTACCAAACAAGATTCCTTTTCAGCGCTGGCAGACTCTATTCACTCGCAGCGTCACCCGCTTGCGCGCATTGGTAATTAGGGACGCGATACTTGGCCGATTTTTGTATTCTTTTTTCATCATACCACATCTTTCCCTACTCTCGCCGTACCCTCACGTTGCACCAGAGTGTGGAGGCGGCTACAGTCGCTGACGTTGACGGCACGCAACATGGCTCCATCCATCAAGCAGCGGAAGATTGCCATCCTCGGCTCCCGCTCAGTTGGTACGCCGACCCGTGCCCCACGGTGCCCGGCTTGTGTGCGCTTGCGCAGACGGCTAACAGCTGTGACACAGGCAAATCTTCATTGACAGTGCAATACTGCGAAGGCCACTTTGTCGAAAGCTATTATCCCACCATCGAAAACACCTTCAGCCACGAAATCGTGCATAGAAACCAGACCTTCCAGACCGAAATCGTCGACACCGCCGGCCAAGTGAGTCTATGACTGCCCTTGTAAGGCAACAACCTACTGAAACAAGGCGCAGGATGAATACAGCCTGCTCAACTCCAAGCATGTAAGTTCATTGGCTACGACTGACTATGTATATGCCCTATCTGAGACCATCCCACACTGACGGATCCTCCACGCTAGTTTATTGGCCTGCATGGCTACTTGCTCGTCTACAGCGTTGCCTCACCTCAGAGCTTCGAGATGATCACCATCATTCGAGATAAGATCCTCAATCACCTGGTAACATATGCTTCATCTCCGCCACCGGGAGTCAGATACTGACATCGCTATTTAGGGTGCAGAGTCCGTCCCCATCGTCATCGTCGGCAACAAGAGTGATGTCCCAGAGGCCAAGCGCAAGATCAGCCCCGAGCAAGGACAGAACCTAGCCCGCGAGCTCAACTGCGGCTGGGTCGAGACGAGTGCCCGGAATAACACCAACGTTGGCAAAGCCTTCGAGATGATGATTGCCGAAATCGAAAAATCGCAGGAACCCGACAAGCCCGCAGGCGGAGGCAAATGCTGCGTCATGTAGCACTGGTGCGCCGTCATGTAACATAATGATTCCCACCGCCAACGGGCGCGGCCTTCAAGAAGATTCGGGGGCGTTCAGGTCAAGATCGATTACTGAAGTTGGTATTTTGCTGGGGCTAGAGCTACTGGGCCATAGAGGGAGTCCACGGACGAGAGGAGATGCAACGCCATCTCAAGAACACTGTACATCTCCCGTGAGGACAGCACAAGTCAAGCGACTCTGAACTGCTGCAGTATATGCAGTAGATGCAATGACGTTACGAGCCATCACTTGGTCCTCTTGACTGTCCCGTAATTCGCGCGCACAGCTGCCCTTGTATCCTGGGATCTATGGGCAATAATTTTTGGGGAGAACATCCCCGCGATAATGCCAGCTGCATGATGCCCCTCACTTGCTGCTTTCGGGCGCTGATCAGGAACGCCGCAGCGCCGCAACAGCTATCGATAAGCTTCATAGGCGCCTCGCGTTCAGCAGTGCCCCTGTTTTCCAGGCGTGCCCCTCTCCTTGCCTAACGAGGCTGCGCTAGCCAGGCAAAAGGCAACTTTGCATGTATGGGGAAATTATGACTGCACTTTGCGCAACATCGTGACTCTGCTCTGAACATTTGCACTTCTCTCATAGCTCCTTGATCACTGCAACCTCTCTTCCGACAGCGCCTACTCATCATGTTAGACGTTCTAGACTTCATTGCCGAGCGGTAGGCGCATCCCGCAAAATATCGTCCCGCATTTGTTGACTCCAATGCAGCGGCGGTGACCCCAAGAAAGTTATAGAGTACGTCTTGACCGGCCCACGAGCGGAGCAGAATTCCTGACGCAAATAGATCCCAGCGCCGAAGATATGCTAGCGCGGACATCGTCGAAGAGGTCACCAACCTATGGCAAGATGCTCACAAGAGTTCGTGCCCCGCGCGCACAGCCATCGCCTCACACCTACTGACTCACGTGCAGCAAGATACAAGGTCACCCAAGTCGGAGCCGAGATCAACAAGATCCAGAAAGAAATTGGTCAGCTGAAGAAGGTCTGTGGTCCACGATTTTTCCTGACATGCCGCTCATTCCTCTCAGAACAAGCAAGATGCTACCGAGCTACTCCAAAAGAAGGTCGATCTTGAGAAGGAGAAGAAGACAATTGAAGACGAGGCGACCGAGAAGGAAAAACTGCGCGACCGTCGGTGCAAAACTATTGGCAACTACGTCCATGATTCCGTCCCCGTCAACGACAACGAAGACTTCAACGAAGTGGTTAAGAAATGGGCTCCAGAAGGCATGACTGTGGAGAAGAAGGACTGTCTTTCCCACCACGAGGTCATGACCCGTGCCGAAGTGTATGACCCTGATCGCGGCACCAAGCTCGTCGGCCACCGCGGGTACTTCCTACGCAAATGGGGTGTTCTTCTCAACCAAGCCATCATCAACTACGGCCTACACTTCCTGACCGAACGCGAGTACGAGCCCATCCAGCCACCCTTCTTCATGAAGGCTGACTACATGGGTAAGACTGCGCAGCTCGAACAGTTTGACGAGGAGCTCTATAAGGTTGTCGAAGGCAAGGATGCAGAGGACAAGTACCTGATCGCTACCTCGGAACAACCACTCTCCGCCATGTTTGCCGATGAGTGGATGACGGAGAAGGACCTGGAGAAGCCACTGAAGTTCGCCGGTTACTCAACGTGCTTCCGGAAAGAGGCTGGTGCCCACGGCCGCGATGCTTGGGGTCTGTACCGTGTGCATCAGTTTGAGAAGGTAAGCATTCTCATCTTGGCCCTCCGCAACCACTAACTCTGCGCACAGATCGAGCAATTCCTCTTCACCAAACCTTCCGACTCTTGGGCTGCTCTAGAACACATGCTGGAGACTGCTGAAGCGTTCTACCAGTCACTCGGCCTTGCCTACCGGGTGGTGGTCATCGTCTCGGGAGCCCTCAACAACGCGGCCGCGAAGAAATACGACCTCGAAGCGTGGTTCCCTCATCAGGGCGAGTATAAAGAGCTTGTCTCCTGCTCCAACTGTACTGACTATCAGACTCGCGAGCTCGAGGTCCGCTATGGCCAGAAGAAGGGTGCCATCGACAGCCGCAAGACCTATGCGCACGCGCTCAATGGAACCTTGTGCGCTACGTCGCGAACACTGTGCTGCTTGCTCGAAAACTATCAGACCGACGAGGGCTTCAGAGTGCCGGAGGCGCTCAAGTCGTACATGCCCAAGGGCACGCCGGACGTGATTCCTTACACGAAGGAACTGCCGAAGGATACGGTGAGCAGCAAGACCAAGGGCGGCAAGGGCGAGCCAAAGAAGGAGAACAAGAAGCCCGAGGCTCCCGAAGGTGGGGCGAAGAGAGATATGCCGAGTGCGGATGCGGTGGCGGACAAGCTGAAGGATGCCGATATTAAGTCGTGAGCGGGGTTGAACAGGCAATTCTTCCAACGTGGAGGGCTAGTTGCGAGACGCACTTTGAGATGCAGGTCCTCTGCCATATGTGACGACGAGATCAAGAGACGATCACGATAGACAAGATGTGATGACCAGAAAAATAAGCGTGCGGATGTGCAGATTAGAAAAGTTGAAATCTCCAGGGAACCTGAGCAAGTTCAACTTGCCATGGACCTACGACGAGAGACTTTAAGTTGTCTACTCCCAGGGTGGTTGTTCAATCGAGTTACTCGACTTCAGTCTCCGGTCTATAGCTAAACAGAGGAGTGAATCTCTCAATCCGCCCTTTCCTCGACTCCTTCCATCATTCAGGCAATCCGCTGCATCTCTTCGGAAGTAGCCCGAGGGAGTCATGCCGTGGAAACTCGTTGAGCTAGCATATTAGCAACACGATCCCCAAGTAAGAGTCTGCTAAGCTTGTATCGGTGAAAGGTCTGAGGACCGAGAATGCGCGATTTCAGGCCTCGCGGTACCATAACAACTCCGCGGGCTCGTCAATTGGGCTCTATCAGGCCTCTCATCACGCAAAACGACACACCCGTAGTTTCGGTACCGAACAAAATGATTACATATCCCCCAGCGCGGGATGTTGCTGCTGACCCGAAGATTAATGTAGGCCAAAAGCTTATGACAACGACCTCAGTCTTCTCCTCGGGATCCTGCGGGGTTCTTCCCGCATCGTCACAGCGTATAGGTATTTCTTGTTGACGACTGTTCCCAGTGCTGTTGTACACATTGTCCAAAACATGTTCTCTCACATCCACAGCTGGGAATCGTGCAGCAGCTATTATGGCCTTCCTCTCACGTCTACCGTGGATCACGAAACCACTGGTCGTTGGTGCGCCGATGCGCGTCTTCGCAAGCCCTGAACTGGCCGTCGCCGTCTCCGCCGCTGGCGGCCTCGGCTTCATCGGTCCGGGGGCGAAGACGGAGCATATGCAACCTGACCTGGAAAGAGCGCGCGAGCTGATACGCACCAAGTATCAGAGTCTTGACTCGGTCAGCTCGACCAAAGCCTCGGGTGCAACGTCGTCGGTGCTGCCGGTCGGTGTCGGCTTTCAGCTCTGGTCGGATCACCTCGAGACGGCGACGCGACTCATTGAGCAGTACCGTCCGTGTGCGGTCTGGCTTTTTGCGCCGCGGGACGAACGCAAGGACATCGACTTGTGGTCTCGAAGCGTCCGCGAAGCTTACTCTGATGCGCAGGTCTGGGTCCAGATTGGCACAGTCGCCGAGGTAGAACGCCTCTTGGAGCTCTCGCGGCCTCCAGATGTTATTGTCGCCCAGGGCGCCGAGGCTGGTGGGCATGGCCGAGCCGAGGACGGAACAGGCATCATCACCTTGGTGCCCGAGATCGCAGACCTCCTCAGCCAGCGTGGCAGCAACATACCCATCATCGCCGCCGGTGGGATCGCCGACGGTCGAGGGGCTGCTGCAGCACATTGCTTGGGTGCAAAGGGTGTCGCCTTAGGCTCACGTTTCCTTGCAGCCAGCGAAGCACGCATCAGCAAAGGCTATCAGCAGGAGGTTGTGCGAGCCAGCGACGGCGGGCCCAGCACCACGCGGACGCTGTTGTATAACCATCTGCGAGGCACCTTCGGATGGCCGAAAGAGTACGCACCCCGTACAATCATCAATCGATCGTTCATCGATCACAGAGCCGGTGCGAGTTTCGAGAGCCTGCAAGTGCTCCATGACGAGGCCACTGCGAAAGGAGACGATGGCTGGGGCCCCGAGGGACGGTTGGCTACGTACGCTGGCGCCTCGGTGGGCCTGATCAGGGACGTCAAACCTGCGGGCCAAATTGTGCAAGATCTTCAACGCGAGATGCAATCGATTCTGTCACGCGGTTTGGATGCGAAGATCTGAATGCAGTTCGGATCTTTGGGATTAATCATTCCGGCGTCTGCTATGTATAGCCTTCCTACGTACTGCTTGAGGGACTTGGATGGAGTTCAGAGTAACTCCTGCAGTCCCCTTTCGATATCGTTGTACCTCCCGCAGTCAATGCCTTTTTGGTCAACCAGGCCGTCTATTTCGAGCTTACTCTAGCTTTGCACAGCTCAATACAATTCGGGCGTATGCTACTGCAGGGGTGCATCGCCAATCCCTTGCGGTGTAGAGGCGAACACAGACGGATCCCAGTGCACGTTCGGACTCGTAAGGATCAATCATACATAACGCTTGTAGCACTTGGACCTTCAACTCAAGGCTGATCCGTCCAACGGCGAGGACCCAATATACACCATCCACCCCAGATCAGATCCCTCCAGTGCATGATCTTCGAACGCAAGAGACACAAGACACGCTGGGGGGCGGGTAACAAGGAGCCGCTGACTCGAGGCACATCACCGCCCAGACCGCTGATGCCCAGGATTGTTACTCCTGGCTCTTCGAGCATCTCGTATACCCTACTTACTTGGGCATACGCTCTGATCCAAAGTCAGCAAGGCGATGGTGGAGAATAAAGCTGACCTGACGTATGAGTGTGTTGCTACCAGTCCATGAATGCTTTTCAGAAACCTTTGACCGCTGGAAAGTCTCAGTAATGGCTACACGATACGAACACTTGTTGGGTGTTGTTTGGGAGTCATTTGTGCAAGGAAAAGCTAGGCGTATGACAGGCTGCAAGCATGCTGGCATGTTTGATCTAATCCATTGCATGCCATAATATGAATATTTTTCGCGGTTCGAGACAATCTTCGAGCAATTCCGCGTCCGTCCTAACTTGCTACTCGAAACGGTAAGGTAACATTTTCTGACGACGAGTGTGATGATCCCACCAGGCTTGATACACACTCTCTCTCCCACAAAATGTGTTCCCCGTGTCGAGGCTTCGCTTCAAGGACAGATGCAGTGAGTAGTGTGCATTCAGAGTCTGACCAATTTGGGGCACTATCATCGTCACCTTGGGACTAGTTTGTTGCCTTGTCACTTGCCTTGTCAGGGATAGAGCGAAGCCGCTGGCAGCGGTCGTTGGAGACTCCTGGTCCACCGTTCAAGCGATACTTTCTCGAGCTCGCAACGAGGCTGGACCCCGGACACCATGAAGGCCCTGGATTTGGCATTTGGCAATATGAGATAAGTTTACCTTGGAAAGACATGGGTGGTCCACGCGGAATCCGAACCAATCCTAGGTGATTGCTTTGGCAACAGATCAGCTCTGGAAAGTCGTGTCTGCCTTCATGGTCACGCGGAGAGCCCAGCTCTCGGCCAGCGGATTCTGACAACTTCATTGACAGCCAGCGTCGCATTTCAGGTCAGACCAATGACCAACGTGCTGCAATCAACGGAGGGCGAAGGTGGAACATTTTGGACAGTCAGTTTGTTCGTGGAGCAGGTAGAGAGCTGACTCATCCGGATCACAATGATAGCCAGCGAAATTTTGACGCAGCGCTCCGTTGGTAGCATGGTGAGTCACGACAACAAAGGAACCCGTTGGGAAGAAGGTACTCAAGTCGCTGTCACGTGATGGGAGGCAGTGGCGGGGTCACCGGAGATAAAAAGACTGCGCCTGCCTTAGTTCAAGTCTTCTGACTCTTCCAACGCACCAAATTATCCCCCACTAACGCCACCAACAAAGACATCCACAACACAACACTTCATCCACCACCACTACAGACCCTCAGAAGACTCTCAATATGCCCAAGTAAGTTCCCTGGAACAGTCGCGATGGATTTGACTTGCATTTTGTTGTTTCATCATGAACGTCGCCCGTTTTCGCCCCGCCTTCCCGGCGACCGGTCGGTGCAAGTTCACTAACCTTTCAACAGGAACAAGGGAAAGGGAGGCAAGAATAGGCGTCGTGGCAAGAACGAGAACGACAACGAGAAGCGCGAACTCACCTTCAAAGAAGAGGGTCAAGAATATGCCCAAGTCATCAAGATGCTCGGCAACGGCCGCCTAGAAGCCTCGTGCTTTGATGGCGAGAAACGGCTTGCTCACATCCGCGGTAAATTGCGCAAGAAGGTCTGGATCAACCAAGGAGACATCATCTTACTCTCACTTCGCGATTATCAAGACGCCAAGGGCGATGTTATCCTCAAGTACAACGCCGATGAAGCTCGCTCCCTAAAAGCCTACGGCGAACTACCCGAAAGTGCGAAGATCAACGAGACAGATACATACGGCCACGAGGAGGGCAATGTCGACAACGTTGAGTTCGACGAAGATCGTGACAGTGATTCCGACAAGGAGGTCGACATTGACGACATCTGAACGTTCGTTGTGGGAGCATCTTGGTCAAACTTTCTGGACGACCTCTACCGAATCATGACCCAACCAACAAACAAATTTGCACTGCAGGGAGTCTCACAGACCATGACGCAACGATGCGGACACGAATCGTGTCCACATTACACAACGACGGCATGGGCTGGACACGACCTACGAACAATGACATGACCATTCTCGAGCCCCGACAAAGGCTTCAAACCACCGGTTCTAACGATGACGACGCATCAGTGGGCAGCGAGGAGCATGCACAGGGCTTCTCTCCCGCTTAGCGAGGATGCGGCCGACGCATCCGTGGTTGGTGAAAAGGGAACTTGCAAGACCACGTACTGGTTAGGCTTTTTTGGTAGACCAAGTCGAACACTTTCGCCCTATTATTCTGCAAGGCCTTCTCTTCGAGCGCTAGTTGAACTATTCTTCCTTCTGCCGCTTAAACGAGCCCAAAGTGTCGAAGTGATTATTAGCTCAAGGCCGTTATGTAGATCTTCTTTGACTACCTTCCCTACTGTTTGTACAGTCTTTTACTATTTTACAGTCTATGGACTTTTATGACACGCTTACAGCTCTTCGTGCTCATCTCCATTCAACCAGGCCCAGCCTCTCCTTGACCAATTTCATTGTCTCCTCCGCCTTCCTCGTGGCTCGCTCCAAGCCCCCTTCATATGCCTCCTTCACCTCCGCGTTCCCCTCAGCCATTAGTTGTAGATACCGGTCCCGCACGGGCGCCAACTCCTCTACCACCGCATCCGCCACCAACACCTTGAAATCCTTCTTCGACAAACACTGCACCTCGCCCGCCAACATCTCTGGCGCCCGCTCATCCCGCTTCACGAACCGCAATATATCCAGCAGATTCGCCACGCCGGGCCTCCGTGCAGGCTCATAGCTGATGCCCTCCTCGCTATCCGTCACCGCGCCCTTTACCTTGGCGTGGATCTCCTCCGCGCTGTCCGTGATGAGGATCCTCGACTTCGGATCCACATCACTCTTGCTCATCTTCTGCGCGGGGCGCCTCAGGCTCATGATGCGGCGCGCCTCGCTGATTTGCACTTCGGGTGGCGTGAACAGCGGCTCGCCATCCTCACAGTACGCGGAGTTGAAGCTGCGCGCGAGTGTGCGTGCAAATTCGATGTGCTGCGCCTGATCTTCGCCGACGGGCACCACGGCCGGGCGGTAGAGGAGGATGTCGGCCGCCTGCAGGACCGGGTAGGAGAAGAGGCCCAGGCGCAGCTTCTCGATGGCGGTGCTGTCGGTCAGGGTCGCGGTGTCGGGGAGTGAGAGTTTGGATTTCCACTGCGTCATGCGGTTGAGGTAGCCGGTTGAGGCGACGGTGCTGAGGATCCAGTGCAGAGAGGCGTGGTGTGGGACATCGGATTGTAGGAAGAGGGTGCTGTGTTGAGGGGTGAGGCCGATGGCGAGCAGGGAGACGAAGGATTCCTTGCGGTGTTGTGCGAGGAGGGCGGAAGACCGGTGACCGGTCAGGGCGTGGAGGTCGACGATGCTGAAGATGAGGGAAGAGGGGTCATGAGTTGGGTTGGTTAGGGCCTGGGATTGCAGGTCGACCCATTGACGGAGGGCACCGAGATAGTTGCCCAGGTGAGGTACGCCAGTCGGTTGGATGCCGGAAAAGACGCTGGGGTAGGTGGTGGAAGGGATGCCTGAGGAGGTGCTATATGTCTTGGCTGGTGGTGCAAGATGGCACCTCTTAGAAGTGATCTCGAGTCTAGTCGGAAGCTGCCATCGTGATGACCGAAGTAGCACCCGCTGGATACAGCGGCTCATCTCCCGAATAGAACGAGCGGACGAGTACGAGGAGACTCAAAATGTTTAAATTATAAGTGATGAAGAAGAACATCGCCATTGCTCGTCGTGCTCGACGAGGCTACGCAAGGCTGAGAGCTGCATATGACGTGCCGAACTTCGAGAAAGCTTTCTAGACGGTCCCAAATGCACTGCTTCATGCTGACTGTAGCTATCGCTTAAGCACCGCCCTGCCAGTCATGCCACCTCGAATACCAACCCGTGCGGCCCTGCGCTGTCCTTCTGGTCGTCTCTTCTCGACTTCGTACTCCCGTCTCAGCAAGGTTGAGCTGGCATACACCCGCCATGACCCTCACCACCCCACGACCGAGCCACACTCGCCCATCCTTCTTATGCACGGTCTCTTCGGCTCCCAGCGGAATAATCGCACGATGAGTAAGTATGCTGAGCTCTAGCCCTTTACTCTAGCAACTTCTGACCCCAAGCAGGGTCTTAGCTCGAGACCTTTCTCGCCCAGTCTACACACTCGACCTGCGCAACCATGGTGATAGCCCCCATGCTGCGACCCATACCTACACCTCCATGGCTGAGGACGTCGAGGCGTTCATCAGCACGCACTCGATCCCCACGCCTATCCTCATCGGGCACAGTATGGGCGCAAAAGTCGCCATGACAATGGCCCTCCGCCACCCAACCGCCTACTCAGCCCTCATTCCCGTGGACAACGCACCCATCGACGCGGCCCTCAAGTCCGACTTCGGCGCCTACGTCACGGCCATGAAGAAGATCGAAGACGCCCGCCCGCCGATCACAAAACAGTCGGAAGCCGACGCCATCCTCGCCGAGTACGAGAAGGAAGTCTCGATCCGCCAGTTCCTGCTCACGAACCTGGTCAAAGGCCCTGTGGCGACAGCCGAGGGCAACGGGCAGACCAAGCCGCAGACGGCGCTGCGGTGGCGCATCCCGCTGCAGACGCTGGCAAAGAGCCTGCCGGACATGGCGGACTTTCCGTTTCGGCAGACAGGGGAAGCGAGGTATGAGGGTCCCACCCTGATAGTGAGGGGCACGAAGAGCCACTATGTGAGTGATGAGAGTTTGCCGGTTATTGGGTCCTTCTTCCCCCGCTTTGAGCTGCTGGATATTGAGGCCGGCCACTGGGTGATGAGTGAGAAGTTTGAGGAATTCAGGGCCGGGGCGGTGGAGTGGATTAAGAGAGTGGTCGATCGGGAGTAAAAGCATTCGGAGGTATTGACAGGTCCGAGAACACCTCTGAAGGTATCACACCTGGGTCGTTCGCGAGGGTTGCTCGTCCTGAGTATGCCCTTTGCTCGCTATTCGGATCGGCCCTCACGTCTATTCACTCTCGAGTGGTGTCGTAGTGCGACATTCTTGGCCCTTGCCAGAAAGATGATGGAAAGGTGCTAGAAACGGGGACGTCCAGCAAATAGAGTTGAAGATTGTCAGTACTCGTGGTGTGGGCTGCAGCCGTGCTGCTTGTTGCGGAAGGGGCAACGGCGCAAACCTTTCGCCTGATGGGGTAGGAGATCAGTCGAGTGGCCCAGATGCTAGACGGTGATGTACTATTGGAATCAGTTTAGGAAGGACTGCCTAGCATCATTGTAGTACTAGCACGCAGGTGTTTGTAAAATCAGAGAACAAGACGATTGAATTTCTGAAGATCTCGATTTTTTGATGCTACCGGCTATCAAGTAAGCATCCCATTGCCATGGCTTTAGAAGCGGAGCAGATCCTTTGGGATATCAAAAGCTGACAACGCCCTGAATGAGTTTCATTGCCTCGTCAATGCTTCATCTCGAGGCTCGTGCTGCTCGTGCTGCATTTGCGCAACATCTTCGAGGCGAGTACGATCGTCCCCTAGCATGACCTATGCTTCCGGCCATGCATCATCAACAACAACAACTGCCACCACGCTCGTCCATCACGATTTTACACGCTTTCCAGAGGAGCAGGCTCCTTGAACTCCCGGTCGACCTTCGCACCACTGTCATCCTGAGCACTCTCACCGTGCAGACCCAACAGCGCTCCCAGGTCGAACTTGGGTGCCTTGAGTAGCTTGACTTTCCGGATGTGGACGTTCTGCAGCGGGTAGATACCCTGTGTAGCCTTCTCGATCTCACGGCCAATGGCCTCAGGGATGAGCTTACCAGTCAGGCCGGCGAGGGTCTGGCTGGTGGCTTCCCGCTGGATGATCTCGGTCATCTTCTTGCGGATGGCGCGGATCTGGGAGCTGGCAGCGTAGGTAGTCTTCTTGATCTGATTGGGCCGGCGCTTAGTGAAGGCGATGGCAAAGAGGCGTAGTAGATAGTCATCGGTAGTCTTAACGGTAACGTTGGCCTCGATCAAGGTCTGCCACTTGCGGACGAGGGATCGGAGTTTGTCGGAGGTGAAGTCGAGACCGTGGAAGTTGGTGAGGCAGTTCTTGCCCTGAACTTCGTCGACGCGCAGCTTGACCTTGCGGAAAGCGTGGTCCTCATCGTTCTGGAGATCGGCGAGGGAGACCTCGAAGATACGGCCCTTGAGAGCATCGTTGGCGTTCTTCAGACCGGTCGTGCGGTTGACCAGAGTCTTGCCGACACTGATGATTTGTTAGATTTCTTGATCCCTTTCAGGCTTTCGTGGGTGGCCACATACTCTCGGACTTGGAAGGTGGAAGGTGCCTTGACTGAGTACCAGTCCTTGCGGGTGAAGGGATCCTGGGTTCTCTTCTTGAGACCCTTCTTGCCCTTAGACAATCTCTTGTTCCTACATTCGTGTGAGCACAGGCTTGGTCGCATTGTGGCAGGATCGCACGTACTTGCCAACAGCCATGATTACGACCTTCTATCTGTGGATGATAGGCAGTCGAATCGAAGATTGTAAGCGGGGAGAGAACAGGTGAGGTCGTTAAAGTGGGAGGCTGCGCAGGACGAATTGCCGACTACCTCGAAATATTCCAAGTGCGCTCGATCCAAAATCTTGGCGAGCAGACGCGGGCGCTATACCAAGCTGGGATATGCCAAGACCCTTTTCTGGTACCCCGTCGTATGGCTCTCGCAACCATCTGAATTCGAAACTTCATCCCATCCAAAGACTCATCACAATGCCGTACGACCGAGATTGCAACTAGCCGCTGGCCAATCCAGGCACTCGTCGCTCTTTCGAAGTAGCCTCCTCCGATAATGTTGGACACCGGACACACGAGCTGACTACTGTCTCGGAGGACTGCTAGGCGTCACTTCTACCGCAATGAATGCTCGATTCAATGCGCGCTACTTACGCCACTCGGGTGGACTGAATGTCCAGGTGCGGTACGAGAAGGGAATTGTTCATTATCTTTACGACCAAAATTTGCTTAGGGACAATCCTTACTATCCTGGTCGTGCAAAGATGGACTCCTGGCTCGAAGTTGTCCCCAAAGATACTCTTCGCTGGCACGTAACAACACGCCCATCCGCGTCCGTTCTCAAGAAGACGGTGCAACGAAACGCGCTGCAAAGCAAATGGTATAAGTTGTTCTGCCAGGCTCTGTGGGATCATGGATATACGAGGGAAGGCCGGAAACAGAACACATGGGAAAAGGGTCTTGCGGGAACCCTGGAGCTCATCGTCATAAAGGGTGCTGGATGGGATGAGTCTGAAGAGGTCGT
The DNA here is from genome assembly GCF_000365145.1 of Cyphellophora europaea CBS 101466. Lineage (NCBI taxonomy): Eukaryota > Fungi > Ascomycota > Eurotiomycetes > Chaetothyriales > Cyphellophoraceae > Cyphellophora > Cyphellophora europaea. Next base: position 1,749,826 of record NW_008481810.1, on the reverse strand, counting down.
GCTAGGCCAGTGCTCCAAGATCGTGGCGGCCGTTGAGGCAGAACAGCGGAAGACTGGCTAGGACGGGCTCTCGCCAAAGCGATTGTGAGTCCGTGTCAGGCTGCTATCTGAGGGCTGTATGTTGTGTTCTTCCTAATACCCATGTACGAATAAAATCAATTGCTCTCTGAGTTAGTATAGACCTGATGACCCAGATGTCATGCGTGCCAAGCCGCGCTCCTGTCGCGAGGCCGACTCGACCTCGACTCCGGGCGCAACTCTCGTCTAGCCAGATCGCGCAGTTGACCACACCGTTCGCTACACCACCCTCGACAACCTCCAGTGCACGTCTCTGTCATCAAACATGCTGGTCTCTTTGACGGTCGGCAAAGTTGACGCTGGCGTCGCAGTCCTTCTGACTGAGGACAAACGCCTGGTACTCCTCCTTGATTCTGGCCGTAACTTGTCTAACCACCCCACAGATAGAGTTCCCTTCCATCTTACTCCCACCCTCAATCACTTCCGGCTCTATTGTCGACATTACAGTGTCCCAGAACTTTGACGCAGAACAGAAGTCGCAAGCTGCCTTTGAATCCCTCCAGTCACAGATCCTCAACACATATGGCCTTCAGACACCTGCGACGCCGGAGCTCAGACTACGCAATGCTACCCAAAGTACTATCGTTCTCGAATGGGATCCCATACAGCTTGCGACTACAACCCTGCGATCGTTGGCTTTGTACAGAAATGGACAGAAAGCAGGCAATATCCCAAGACCGATGGATATGCTGAGCACAAAGATCAGTGGCCTTCAGATGGATGCGGAATACTCCTTTTACTTGGTGCTGCGCACAAGTGGAGGTACATACACCAGCAATGTCCTCAACGTCAAGACACACGACATGAAGAACTTGACTGGCATTCGTGTCACACCTGGTGTCCTGCCGCCGCAGCTACGCGAGGCTCTCGAAACGGCAGTCGAGAGAATAGGCGCTAAGATTATCGATACGCCGCGGATAGACACGACGCACTTTGTTTGCACTGAAGGTCGTGGCAAAGATTGGGAAAGAGCAAATGAGATGAATATCCCGGTGGTACGGCCGGAATGGATCGAAGGGTGCGAACGAGAAGGGCACATAGTCCCTGTGAAGGGTTATTACCTGGACGCAAACCCCAAACACCGCAACATCGGCTCTAACCCATCCTTATCTGGCCCTCCGGCCATGTCTTCTCCAGCCAGCCAACAAGCTATGGCAGCAAGCCAGCAAGAGCTACCTCTGCGCGCCCAGGGGCCGAAGTCGCCAGATCGGGAGAGCACAGTCAGTGGAGAACCAGGTCCAGAGGTCAACGAGCCTCCGACGCCGCCGCCAAAGGATGAGCGAAACCGCCCAGAAACGATCGCTGAAGATACACATGATGAAAGTGAGGACGAAGGCGACGATCCGGAGAAGCCGCGTGTACCTGAGGAGAGGACAACGGCTGCTTCTGCCCAAGAAGTTGACGAGGATTCGGATGCGGACGAGGAAGCAGCATCAGCGAGCGCTTCGGAGGCAAAAGATCCAGACAATAAGAAGGACAAAGGCGGCGAGATGGAGGACGTTGCATTGTGAGGTACCACGACTAATGAAGACTAATATCAACTGTGCACCTCAACCTACTCCCACTCCGCTCATGCGATAGTCGTTACAGGCAAATTGGGCCTGGTTCCTACCACCCTCACTCGACCAACTGCGAGTCGATGACGGGTATCCTTAACTCCATGTTTCAGGCGCGTCTCGATGGCCACGAAAAGTCGAGTACAGGACGCACTGGCGTGCAGCTTTGTGCTTCCTGGCTCGAATGGCGTCACGGAGAGTGATCTGCGTGCGCGTCAATCTGAAGAGCACAACGACTAATATGCAGGCTAAACGGACAATTCAAGAAGGATACGGCAATTCTCAAGGCGCAGAAAGCATTGTTACTCGCACCATGGCTTCAACTCGGCCTTCCTTCGAGTACGTATTGAGTCAAGGATGGACATTATGTCCCACTGCTTCGTCACGAGGTAGGCGCCCAGACTGATTCTTGTGGCTTCTGAAGCCGCTTACAGAGTAGTGACAGACTACCACCCTGCTTCTTCCTCCAGGAGTGGTCTACCTTCATCCTCAGCATCAAGTTTTTTCCAGCTCGACCGCTGCCTGGAGTCTCTCCACTTCTGGACCTTTTCACAGAGCCTTCTGAGCATCGCAGGCCCAGACTTGTCCTGCTTCTGCTGCCACGGCCGATCAAGCAACACCGCCGTCACAGGTGTCAGGCTGTCGCCGTAGTAGTGCACAACATTGCTGGCCTCGATCTCGGCGAGGAAGTTCCTACAGGAGTCGTCAGCCAGGCGCAAACCCATCGCCGTTCGAAGACTCACCACCGTCTATTTGATCGCAGCGGAGACAGGCAGTAGTCTCTCATATGGGTCTCAACGAAGCGATCGTACTCCTTGGCTCGGTATCTATCAAGACGGAAGCCCTGCGGCAGGTCATGCTTAGAAATGGGCAGATATCCGGTGATGTTGGCCTGTCCGACAAGCACAATCCGTAGTCCATTAGTCGACTGTGCAACTGGCCGGAGGAAAAGCAGTCGGTATTGCCGGACCGAGCCCGTGGTCGCGGGCAGTTCAGGGATATAGCCTGCCATTTTTCGGGCGGTTTATGCGGCGACAGTTGAGGACGTAGTAAGTCAATACTATAGATCGTCACCAAAAGGTCGGAGTTGATTAAACAGATTACAATATATATGCTTCGTCGGTGGTGTCGCTGCCTAGTTGCCATAGTTTTGCTGTTGTTTGGTCCGCGTCGAGTACCTCAGCTCGTCCCAGACCATCGGGATCCAACCTCGTCTTTCGCAACCATCTTCCCTGAACTAAAGATTTCATGTTGTCACTGCATAAACAGAGTCTGCAAAGGTTGGCGGGGGGCGCGCCATCCATGCCCCAGGTGCATCGGAGGGTACTGGACTCACGGATACTCACACAGACGCAGCCTCTAGCCCATTTCGCAGCCACGGCTAATTGCGAGGACCTCAACTGCAGCCCCCTATACCGACCTGATAGATGCGATGCGGTATTCATCCAGCAAGAAAGGATGGTCTGCTCAACACCCTATCTTCGTGAGAATCGGTTGAAGGGCGTCTTGTCTTTTGAGTCGCATCTCGATCTTGCTGGTCAGTTCGCTGATTTTTTGCAAGGTGATATACTATGGAATGCCACACAGGCAGCCTTCTGCAAGGCCTTCTTGCAAGCGGACGCCCTACTTCACTCTAGTGGTTCGTCTCCGTTCTATTTGCAAGTCCGCCACCATTGGCGGTGGCATCAAAGCAGCGAGCTCTATCAGCGCACTCGCGCGCGGCGGGCAAGTGCACAGGGAGGTGCCTTTATATTCTCTTTTAGGCCCCTACCCTGCTGAGATACGATTGATCTATCTCCAGTTACTGGTGTCTGCGATTGCGTCGGCATGGGGCTCACCCTCGACTCCAGGGAGGGTTTCCTACAAGGCCAAGATGGCTTGATCGGGGACCAAGTCGTCTCATACACGCTTATCTTCGCCAACGGCACCCTCACAATCGTCTCTGCTGAGTCAAACCCCGACCTCTTGAGCCGTCAATGGGATGTTGGTGACCTCTGGCAGCATCACCGGAAAAGTTTGAATCAAGGACGATGAGCCACACGTTGGATTTTTTACCTGCCAAATACACATACTCCTGAAGCCACGTTCGTTGACCTGCAACCCGTGCTGTTGCACCATTCGACTGCAACGTCTTCGACTTGCTGCTTCTCGTCAGCTCAAAGGGCAATGTGGGCGGCAATACTCACCGACACCGTATGCTCATTGCGAAGAAGCCATCTCATGGCCAGGATCACCACCACTTGCTGTGCCGCAAAGAAAAGGACGTTTCGCTAGAGCGTAGGAGGGAGGCAACATACCTAATATTCGTATCATGCTTGCGCTAACGAAGCACCGGTGAAAGGGCTTCGAAGCTGCAATGCCGTGACTGCGCTTCAGACTTATGACGGTCTTCAGCATCCGAGAATGAGAGGGTTTGCGTGTCCATCGGACACACAGCTCCAGTAGCTACCAGCTGGAAGCTGGCAGATAAGAGGTAGGTGTGAGAGTCTTGCCGTTCCAAGACTATACCCCTAGATCTCTCGGCTTGGGTCTGACGTGACTGAACGACTGTTTCTACGCTCAAGCTGAAGTAGCAGGAGAACGCAGGACAGTGAGGCTTGACTCCTCAAGGTAGGCAGAGTTGGTCTACCGTGTCGACTGTGCCGTAACTGAACGATATGTAGCCTTGGGACGGAGGCTCGCATTCGAAGGCAACTAGACTAGCCTGTGACGGCTGTCTGTAACAAAGGATCTCTCGGTCTGCAACGTGGGTGAGGTAGACAAGCTAGTTGTCTGCTCAGGTTCGTTTTTGTGACTATTAAGAGTATCAGCATCTTTTGGAATGTTGCAGACTGGCGACAGGTTTACCTCGAATCAATCGTTGATCGAAGTCAGCAGAGCGTTTCCGTATCATGTTGAGACTCAGAAGCTTTAGGATTGTGTCCAGGGCCTCTGATGTCCCAATCAATCTTGGAGTAGACTCTTCTAGGCTCGCGGGCCGAGTGTCTGCTCGCGTCAATCGTCTCAATAAGTCGGCTCGGTGGCGTACAGGCTTGCTGCCAATGCCACCAGCTTCGCACTTGACCTGTCTTAAGCCAGGCTCAAGGCCCTTCATCTGGAGAATTTTGCGATCACTACGTGGTGTCAGCGTTGGAATAAAAGTTGTTGTGGGCACTTACAAGTCGCCTATCTCCAGATTTTCGTGAATATCTCGGTCAACAACTGTCCACTCCGGTAGACAGTCTGAGACCGTTCGTATTCGTATTGCAAGAGGCACATGGACATGTGCTCTCATCGTTGGCAGGTTACATCATTTGTCCACTCTGTCATTGCGTCGCACATAAGATGTGGCTCGTTCGTATCTGTAGTGATGTAAGTGTTTTGTGGTAGAAGCATCGCTCGAAGACAGACTCACCTGTGCATCTGCAAGCGTGCAGGTTTCGGCGACAGATGGACGCTTCGAGCGTTTAGTAGATCTTGAGCTAGCTCCTGCGGCTTAGAACTCCAGCAGAATTAGTCTCCTGACTTCTAAAGTGTTAGCAACCATCTCATATGAACCTGAAAACCAAAACAACCAAGCAGCAAGCGACACAGCAAGTCAGTCGTTAGCCCCACAAATAACGTTCAAAAGGCACAAGATGTCCAAACTCGATAGACTAGAATCGTAAAGAAGATTGCAAAGTTGCAAAGGTGCAAGTTGCGCAAGGTGCGGTCGCGGTCGAAATAGTTCTGGCGAACGCGCTAGCAGAAATTAGCGGGGCTTGGCGCAGGCAACGAGGCTTCCAGAAGGCAAACAAACGAAGCAAAGCCGGAGTGACAGATAAGGACAAACCGTTCTATATCAGAGTGACAGGAAGAAATACTGAACTGGAATTAAGTGGTGTATAAAAATTTTGGTTGCGTTCCAGTAGCAAAGCGCCAGACCATGCCGTCATGTCGTATTTCATACAATTCTAACAATAATAATGGGCCCGCTTGATCATTCCGGTGGGAACCAGAAGACTTTCCGCTCCATGAGCTGACGTAGCTGTTCGGTGATGACCTTTTGCTCTGCTTCGGTGGCTGGTTCTTTGCTGGCACGAGCTTTGGCTTTGCGTTCCTCCTCATTGCGGTCGATCAGTCGGCCCATCTCGCTCGTAGTTGCCTCGTCTTCCATGAGGCCCTTGCCTTTCCGGTTACGAAGGCCTTCGTTCGGCGCAGGGAGCGCAGTCTGTCTGTCCACCACGCCAACTGTCCTCTCAAAACGCTTGTACAGACCCTCTGCGCGTACGAGTGTCTCCCGAAGCTCAATGGTCCCAGAGAGCTCATTGATATACTTCAGCACCTCGTCAAATTGCTTTAGGTGCTCCATGATGACTTCCCGATGCTTCTCCAAGATAGCAACCGCGATGAAGAGGTGAAATTGAGAAGACAAGTAGTCGGTCCACAGCGTCTCCCATAATCGAAGAACGTCCGGCCAATCGAACTCTCTCTTGTACCATACCAATAACATCCGGAAAAAGAAGAAGAAATTCGTTGAATCAGCAGATTGTAGGTGAAGATACAATTTAGGGTCGAGCAACTGCACCAGCTGATCAAGAGTCGAGAGTTGTGACCTCATACCGCTCTGTGAGCGCACAAAGTTTCGGGACATACGCTGCATGAAGTTGACGAACGCCCAGAAAGCGACTGCATCGTCTTGAAAGACGGCGTAGAGAGGAGAGAGGAGATCAGACATGCCTTGGACATAGCCAAGGTTCTGAGGGTGAGGATTCGAAGTTTTGTACACATGCGCTGGATGTGATTCTGAGGGTGGAGTATCGTATTCAAGATAGGTGAGCAACATGTCTTTCAGCTGCTCCATGTGAACGTTCGTGCCTGGTCCGTCGGTGTTGTAGAAAGGGGAAGAAGGGTCGGGGTGAGGAATATCTTCTCCAGCGAACAACGGAATATGCCGATCGGTGCGGTGTACGTCCTTCTCTATATGGGCGGCAGCCAGGTCAGCGAATGGTTAGACGTCGAACGCAGATCTCGCGTCGAGGGAGAAGAGATAACACTTACCGATTCGGTTCTTCTGCTCCTTCCACCACTCTTCTTGCTCGGGGGTGGGGTGACCCTCGACCATGCGATCCCACCAAGCACCCTTGAGCTGAATATACTCATCTCGCTTGCGATTCATGAAGGAATGTCGTTCTTCCTTGGTGCTGTTCCAATCGTATACTCCAAGGAGGAAGAGCCATGCTTCCTTGCGTACCCCATCGTCCGGATCAAGTCCGCCATGGAAGATGCGTTCCTTGACTTCATCAGGTGTGACGAACAGTCTACCAGTGGAATCAAAGAAGGACTCCCACTCCTTCATATCAACGATCTTTCGCTTGCTCGCACCCAGAGACATCCGCCCTGCCTCCATGTCCAGAATTTCGAAGTCGCCCACGCCAGTTTCTTCCAATTCAAGCACATCCTTGGCCGTCCATATTCTCTGGTTCTTCTCTTTCTCACTCTGCTCTGCAATACCCATTGCCCATCTTGCAAGATAGAGCCGAGCACTGTCAAATTCATCCTGAATTGTCTGCACTTCCGGATTCTGAATGAGCCGTCGGACTTGAGGAGGAACATTCTTGTTGTTAACAATGTCCTCAGCAGTCCGTCTCGTAAAGGTGGTAACTTTCGACAGCTGCTCCAGTATTTTCCACCGTGTCTCCTTCAGCGTCTTTGTCAGTGGATCCATTTGCATCCCTTGTTGCTTCTGCTGGGGCTTCTTTTGGTTTGTGTTGGTAGGGCTGGTGGGCTCTTCAAGAGACTTTCGTCCTTGACCAAAGCCAAGTTTGTCCTCTTCAGAGGGGTCAATCAAGTACACGGAAGGCTCAGCGGTGCTCCGTTCAACGTCGACGTATCGTTTCAGCCACCTGACAACCTCATCGCCACCCCAGAACAGGCCGCCATGCTCTCCAAACGGATCAAATGATTCCTTCGCTAGCTTCTTCTTTTGTAAGATTGTACTTTCGCACTCCGAGTCATGAAAGAACAGCGCCGGGAGACTGGAACCGGAGCGTGTATTGATGACGATACTCCCAAACCACCAACCTAAGCTTGGGGGGCGGACTAGGATCGAGTATATGCTCGATAGAGGCAGAGAAAAGGCGTATGGTCCAACAGTGGCACCATCGAATGTAGCAAGAGGTATAGGAGGTACTAAGCTGGCCCGCTTCGGAGGAGATTCAGCGTCTGGCAAGTCAATCTTCTCATATGTACTCAGGTCATCTTGTCCAAGGGTTGACTCTGGCACCCAGGCTAGAAAGTAGCTAGAGGAGTTCTGTGACTTTTTGCTGCTATGAGAAGAGCTCGGACGAGCTTCGGTTGGAGAGGGCTTCTGCTGGACGAGGGCAATGAAACCAGCGATATTCCCTTTGGCTGACGAGGTGGGGTGAACATAGACCTTGCTTTTTGAGAAGAGGAGCTTTACGCCCTTCCCCGAGGTGGCTTCAGTAATGGTGTTGTAGTCGGCCTCCTCATCGTCTGAGAGGTCGTAGAAGCTTGCAGAGGGTGAGGGAGCCATCGTTTTGGACGCGTTAAAGGAGGAGTAGACGCGGTGGTGGTGCGCGTGGTTGTGCCACTCAGTTAAGTCGTGGCGGGCGCCTGGGGCAGGTGACGTAGGCGGGGTGGCGCACCCACTGCACTGCTGACATGAGGGCTCGCCGCATTTGGTCTGGCACAAGCTTTAGGCAGCGGCTTTGTCCTTGCCTTAAGACGCGTCCTCTTCTTCATCGACTGTTCCAACACGATCTTCTGTCTACGGAGTCAGGTATAGAGTTACTGGGTCCCACCAAGCGGTATAGTATCCAGACGGTGCAGAAGTGCGATGTATTTAGTGAATTGCGGTTATGCCCACAGATATGTCTTTCAGCTGTACGCGAACATCAAGACAAGCCTATTGCCTGTTTGATCAACATGACCTTCCGCTCTTCCAACATTTTGCCCAGTCCAGCTTCGTCGGGAACGTACAGCTGTCCCTGATAGGTGTCGTGTTTCTGAAAGGGACACTTGCCCTTTACCGAAGGACAGATGTGCGCTGAAATGTGGCTTGCCACCTTCAGATGTCCTGATTCTGCGAGCCGCCGAGTCCCTTGATCCGCAGTACTATCGCGTGTGAAGTCGGCCTCCGCCAGCCAACCGTCAGTGTCGATCCATGTTGTAGCCAGATCTCCTTGGTCTCTCAGCGTGCGGACAACATCCGATATGGCGCGGCCCAGCAAGCGCTGAAGGCGCCCTGTCGGTGTGAATGGCGTGAGAAGGAAGATCGGAAGCAGGATGGGCGCCGAGTTGTAGGCATAGCTAGCGTCTAGATCGACTCCATTCTGAGTATGCTCGGCGAAGACAGATTGATATTCATGTGTAGCGGAGCGGATAGTTCTTACCACTTTCACGTATGACTTCACAAAGCCGTCCACGAATTGGTCGATTCCATCCTCGGCGGAGTTGGCCTGCAGGAAATGATGGAAATCAATCGCTCCGATATCCATGAGGAGCGCCGCAGGCTCTGTGTGCCTGTGTGGAAGGCGGTAACGTGAGAGTCCCGGTTGTCCAGTGCGGAAATAGACGTCTTGGACCGATGGAGTGCCCAAGGAGCAGATATCGGTCAAACACGCATCGGCTACCGGAACAATTGAGTAAGACGTGTTGAGTTCCAACGCAAGCAGTGTAGGAAAGGAGGAAATCGTGTCTTTTGGGCTCGCGTAGGAAAGGGCACTGATGAATTCAATCACCGGTCGTTGTTGGGACGGCTCAGCAGGTAGCAGATACCCTCCTTTGCTCAACCAAATACCCTCGAGCTCAAGTGTGCTTGCTGTCATGCCCGCACCGGAGCCTAATATGGTGATGCGGGCTGCGTAGGTTGCTGTCTTGTTGAGATCCGACGCGATCCTCAGTGTACCACGACCTGTGTGGCTGAAATACAATGCGTGTTGGCCCTCAAGGACGACGAGTAAACTGATGTTGGGTGCGAGTAGCAGGTCTGGGCGACGAGAAGCGATAGTAGTGTGCTGGACATGCTCTGAGCGCTGTATCTCGTGGGCACTGTCTTTCGTGAGACGACCATTTCTCAAAGAGAGTAACAGAGATGTCGAGTTTGTGAAGGTAAAGTCGACGGTGGCGCCTTCAGTAATGAGCCCATGTTCCACGAGGTTGATGATGACCTACCCGGAACACTGGTGTCTCTTCTTGACTGATCTGCCGAGACCAACCAGCGACCTGCATACTGTAATGTCTTAGTACATACTCCCCCGTCTCAAGAACAATCTCTGGTCGTACCAAGAAGCCTTCGTCACTGGCGCAGATGAAGGTATGTTCTCGGCCTAACATGCGTTGAGCTAGGATGTGCCGTGCGGAATGACCGTGGATCAAGCCCTCGTTGTACAAGCTCGTGATGTTCAGAACAAGAAACAGCGAAAGCAATAAAATTGATAGGAGGACAAGGACAAGAATGCCCAAGAGGCGTTGGTGGGATGCCAGCACCATCATGATGGTTGCGGCGAATGGATGACCTGCAGTTCTCTGCAGTCCAGCAACGAGATCCGAGGCACAACCGACGCGAATAAATGAAATGTTATTGGAGAGGCTCGGCGTGGGAGCTTCGACTCACGGAGTAACCAGCATTGCCAGCTGGGAGAGGAACGCGTTTGTGTAACAAATATCAAGTTGTGCCATTTACTACCTTCGCGCCTGTTACCAGTATGTGCAGATACGGCGGGACCCCGCCCACTAGTACGCAGCAATCAAAGCTAAACACAACGATCTCCCTGATACATTTCCTTTGGACTCGTTCGTGCGAACAGTGCAGTGTTCTAGCGATGTGTCGATGTCGGGCAGGATGCTAAGAGGGAAAACCGACGGGACTGGGGAGAGGGGCAACAATGTCGGTAGTATTTTAGCCGGAACGTGCCAGGTAATAAATCTGGCCGCTTGCGCACCCTCGACTTCACCGCTGACACGGACGACTGATAACACTTATAGACTGCTTTCTGTGCTTGATTCGCTCGGCGGCGTTATTGTTATTAGGATATGATAATCCCTTTGCACCACATTTCAGACTGTACATCACGGCCAGAAGCCCGTCACCGCCGCTATGCCGTCGCCCTTGGTTAACGCGACCCTCCAAGCCGCTGTCCTGTCTGCGCTATCGAATCTCCTCGCGCAAGGCATAAAAGCATACCAGAAGGACGTGAGTGCTGCCGCCGCAATTTGACAAAGAAAGCGCTTCCACTCATCCACTGATAGGAACCACTTTCCCTCAACCTCGTCGCTCTCGGTCAATTTGTCTTCTTCACCCTCCTCACCTGTCCTCCGAACTTCCTCTGGCAGCAATACCTTGAAGAGACATTTCCAGGATATGTGACTGGCCTAGATGGATCTCAGTCTCTCCATAAGATCAATACTGCAAAGAAATTTGCTCTCGACCAGACAATCGGGGCTGTCGTCAACACTGTTGCATTTGTTGCATTCTTTGCTGCCCTAAGCGGCAAGGACAGCAACGCCATTCAACGGACTGTGCGAAGAGTAGGGCGCAAATCTGAGCTCATGTCGTGCTGACACTTACATTGTTTTAGGAGACTCTCCCGCTCATGATGGCGGGCTGGAAGTTGTGGCCAGCCGTGTCATTTCTCAACTTTACTGTTGTGCCTATGCACCGTAGAATCCTCGTAGGTTCTATCGTTGGACTCTTCTGGGGAATCTATCTCTCGCTGTTCGCAGTAAGCTGAGGCAGGGAAAGGCCGGTCTCAAGGCAAGACGCGCTCAAGATGGTACTGTAGTCAAACAGTCCGTCGCGTTAGACCATAGCAAGGATGTTGTGTGCGCCGGCAGAATGCTGCTCGTAAAAGCACAGCGGCAAGATTTCGAAGCAGCCATGATGGAGCTTCAGCCGTATGACAGCCTGTTTCGCCGTCCTGGATGCAGCAACTTGAATCAGGTGGACTTCGTACCCGGCTATTCATCCAGTCGACGGCAAAAAGGAAGACATCGCGCGTACAATAGCCGATGCGAGATTGTATAGACCAATGTAGGGGTATAGGGGCGCTCTCAGTCATAGCCGCTCAGACACGCATCGCTTCATCCCCTTTTCTCGTCGGCTCTTTGCACCCTTTCTCTCTTTTGCTTCGATTACGCCGGAGCCACGGTCGGCGATCTCCATTGTCACTTTCGTCATACTTGACGTCGACTTGGCGACATGTTTGTTGTACAGTCGGCACATGAAACACGACAACGGGAGGAATGTTGATCGGTAATCTTAGAGAATCACGAAGCAATCGCGATGGGCGGTGGTATTGGCCATTGTCACGTGCACGGCGCGTCCTTTAGCCGGGCCACACCACACAACCCTAGCCGCACCATGCACCTCTCCAACAGGTTTGATCAGCTTGGACAGCAGATCGTCGTCTCGTGTCTGAGACCAGCTCATTTTCGGCGAATCATCTTCGCAGGCACCTCGCTCCCGCCGTTGTCGCCTCAATCAGATCATGCGCGTGGTCACGGCTTCTCAGGCATGCAATGCACTGCTGCCCTGGTCGACCCAGCTCTGAGAGACCTGGGCGGCAACTTTCTGGCATGAAGTCCAGGTAGCGCGCCTGGATAAACCTGCCAGGGATGGAGAGTCGGCATTTTCCTGTTCGCATCGTTTGCAGACCGGTGCATTACTGATACGCTTCAGGATTACGGTCCTCGGAAGATCGGGTGCAGCAATAATCCCTACCTCGAAAGGACTGCATGGTCCATGAACAGCCACCCCAGCCCACGACCCATCACATTGCCCTGAAGCGAGCCACTCGCTGGACGGGTTGCCTGGACTAGCCGACTAGGGACGCTTGCCTCAAACGCACCACAGTCCACAGCCCCCAGGACGCCGACTCCGCCCCCAAGGATCGAGCTTCGAGGGTTAAACTTAGCCTCTAGGCAAGGCAGAGCCACCCCTCCGCCCATTTGCCTCCCGGGGCTGGCTCACCCAACCAGACCCTTGTTCCTGATCGTCCAGAGCCTCTCCACGTTCACCATTCCTGTTCTGGCTCCCTGCCCATTCAATTCACGTTTCCGCTATATCCTTGGAAGGTCTCCCCCAACCTCGTCGGCGACTTGATTTCGAACCCTCTTACAACCTCAAAGCTTCACGGCCTCACATCTCGCAGCAACCTACGACGATCTTCACTACTGCCCAACATCACGCAACGTTGGCATCTTCCCTCGCCGACAAACCTCGCATAATCCGTCTGGTTGTGTTACAACGAGCCATGCGACCCCTCCAATAGCCACCCAGGAACCCTGGATATCAGTACACCGTCCACGACAGTCACGGCTAACAGTCATCATGAGGTCAAGGATAAGATCAGCTTCCCGGGACTATATCCCAGTGACGCTGCGAAAGGCCGACAATCTCCCTGACGCTACCAACCATCAACTTCCTCAAATCTCGCACGTTGACACAAGCTCATTAACGAATCTCTTCGACCGCTTTGCCAGCCTCGATGCCGGAAACCGCGCCTCGAGCGACACAGCCTCGAGTACTTTCGTGAACGTATCATCGGTAGGCGCAAAGGACTTTGCCTGGCCCGCCTTGGCACCTACAAGGCAACAACACAAAGTCCCAACGATGCCTGCAGATAGCCATCCTGTCCCGGTGCGAAATGACTCGACTGGGTCGTCATCGATCACATCGTCTGGTCAGAGCTCTGTGACGCCTACCATCACAAGGAACTCGTCTTATTCGAGCGTAGATGATGCTTCACCTACTCCGCCGCCAAAGGACGACTCGCCTGAAGCAGGACCAACTGCTCTCCCAAAAGTTGCGAACGAAGCCGTCCTGGTTGAGTCTCCCGTTCATATCAATAAGCCTTCCAGATCCAGTACCTGGGGCTCCACCAATTCAAACACCTCTCAAAACCTCGACCTAGACAAGCCTCTACCCATTCGACCACGACGAGCAGGAGATGTCTCTAAAGTCGTCAACTTCTCACGACCCAACCCTTCACCCGTCAGAACAAGCCAGCGGTCGCCAAGTACTCAGGCACACATTGCCTCCATGCGGCAGCCATCTCGGTCGCATCATCGATCCGCCAGCATCAATGTACTCATGCCGCATTCACCGGCAACTTCGACACCTATGTCCCCTCCAAGCCATGGTCTCCGTATCCGCAGCAACTTCAACTCCTTCAAACCTCTTGGCTCCCATCCTAATGCCCGCTCCCGATCAAACACCGTCCCCGTCCCTGCTATGCTTCCCGAACTTCCAGGCTCATTGGTACCCGGTGTCCGTCCCCTAGCTGTTCGAAAGCCTGTTTCCCGAGCCCGCACTGTATCCAACCCGGCCAATAGACCTTGTACTATCACCACTTCGACCGCCGAATCAGTCATCTATCGCATCATGTCCCAAATACACAGTGTACAGGACCTCGAAACGGCAGCTTTGGTAAGCAAAGGATTTTACAACACCTTCGCCCGCAACGAGTCTCGCCTCGTTTCCCAACTCCTGTTCCGCACCTCGCCCGCAGCATGGGAGACGAGACGCTCGGTTTTGGCAGTGGAAGGCAGCCAGCAGTTCCGATTGCGCGAGTACTCGCGTGATGTGCGCACATTGGCAGCACTGAAGCGAGCTGTGTTGAGGAGCGAAAGGTGCGCCAGTGTGTGCCGCTTGCGCACGATCGCCGCGCTGAGAGGTGCCGATGAGGTGGCCGGGAGAGACATCGACGAGGCATTGTGGCGGGTCTGGACCTTCTGTGCCTGGTTCGGCGACAGCGCAGTCCAGCGAGCTGGCGAGGTTACCGCTGCGGAACTGGACTGGTTGAATGCCACCCGAAGCCCGGGCAGAGCCGAGGGCTTTGCGACCGGAAACAGCTCGGGACTGTCGGCAGGGCAGCTGGAGGATATGAACGAAATGTGGCAGTGTATGCAGCTTTTACTGGACGTTTACCAGGGAACAACGGACGAGGCGTTGCGCGCTGGGTGGTTAGATTTCTGGAACCCAAGCGATGGCGTATCCGAGGCGGCGTTTCTTCAAGAATGGACGTCGTACTTGCTTACGCTAGGTCCGCAGGTCGTCCTCACATTGGCCGGTGCCCCGAACGATACTGCGAAGAAGGTTGGCCTCACACGCTGGCCATTACCGCCTGCAGGTTACACAAGAGCTACATTTCTAACGGCGGCTCTCGGGCGTGTGTATCAGGAGCGACTGGTGGCCGAGGCTACAGCTAAAGCAGCCACAGTACCTCTGCCTAGACAGGCCTCAGCACGGCACCGCCATGCGAAATCCGTGGACAGTAGCTTCTCCAGCACCGTCCTGCGCGATCCGCAAGCAGCGGCTCAGACGCTCCGACTCGACACCAGCACACCCACGATCCGCCGCAGGCCCGTCTCCGTATCCGTCCACCGCCCCCCTCCCCTCGAGATCCGCCCGGACTGTGACCCAGCCTCTGCACACAGCCAGCAGCCATCGAAAGGCTCAGTCGCCATCACGGCGTTCCCGGCCTCTCCAACCACCGACCCCTCCTTCTTCCATACCCTGACCATGAATCGCACAGCCAGCACGCGCTTGGGACCCAATCTATTCCCCGTCAGCTACGTGACATCAACGCCGCGCGTCCCATTTCCGTCGCACACGTACAAGTCGCGGGCCCCACCACCAGTCGCTGCAGTCGTTGACCCCACGGATCGTGCGCTAAACTACCTGGTCTGCGACCTAGGATTCGCAGAGCAGAACGCGAAGCGCGCTCTGGCCATGACGGATACAGGCAGTGGCATCGATTTGCCGAGGGCGGAGGAGCTGCTGCGAATGGAGACTCGAATGCGCGAAGTGCGCGCGCCAGTAGAGCTTCCGACGCCAGACGACATCGTATCTCCGCTCCCCAAGCTGTCAAAACGCACCAGCGTGCGAGCCGAAGACCGCTGCAACGGCCACTGTCCGCGACCGGTGACCAGGTCGAGGGATAGCCTGACACCAACGCTAGCCACGATCCAGAAGCGGGCCTCGGTGATGAGCAAAGCGAGCAAGCAGCACGGGCGCAGCAAGTCTCTCGGCAACGCCACGGACTCGAGCGACGTGCCCATCAGCCCCATCACGGACATTTACGGTGGGCACTCGGACTCGGACTCCCCAGTGGGCCGCGACGATATGTCTCTTGAGTGGCGCCGCGAGGCCGGCGGTGGCGACACCATTGCGCCCCTCGTCACCATGACCGTGTCTACGCCCAACAAGTCTGCGTCGTCCCTCGGCCGTGTCATGAGCGGTCGCAGCGCGAAGGCGTGGCGCGTCCTTGGCGTGGAACAGGAACTGCAGCAGCGGCAGGGCGAGCAGCGCAAGCTTGCGGGCCTCGGCATCGGGCGCAGCAGCAGCAAGAGCAATGTCGTCGGCATGAATGAGTATCTGGAGAGGGTGGAGCGGAAGAAGAGCATGCGCACCATGGCCGAGCAGTGGAAGGCGCAGCAAGGCACGGGTGAGGTATTTGGCGTGCCTAAGAATCACAACGCGAGCGACGAGGCTGGTGCTGGTAGTGCCGGTGCTGCCGGTGCTTCTGGCACGTCGTCGCCAGCGACGCAGGGGTTTCCGTGCGGCAACAGCGGCGGTCTAGGCGGCTTGAGACCCGTGGTGGCAGCGGAGCGGGATGGCAGAGATGAGAGTGGCAGGGGCTGGCGTCGGAGTGTGCTGGGTGGGGCGGCGCAGGGGCTCAAGCGGGAGAAGACGGCGAGGGAGAAGGCCAGGTGCTTGCCCGGAGGGGAGCGGCTGGCTGCATGATTTTGGACTTGATGAACAACACATGAACGAGCGAACACAAAGGTATGGCTGGCTCAGCGGAAAGCAACGAATGAATGGTGCACCATTTTGTGATGGGAGGCGGAGCTTTTGGTCTTTTTTCTTCTGGGAAAGGCGAACAATAGCATGCGCATGACACGATATACCCCATGAGTTTGACGGGAGAGAAGCAGGAGGCGGGGGCAAGCAAGCGAGCAAGCATTGGGTCCCGAGAACGGTCAGAGACACAGACACGAGAGGTGGACAACATACGCGCTGCATCATGAAATTTCCACACAGCACTACGAACGACTTCTTTTTAGAGATACGTACACATCACATGAGGCATATGATTTGCGCTGCTTTTTCTTGGGGACGCGGGTGCTTGATGGGAGACATTGGAGAGAAAGAGAGGCGTTTCGTTTTTTCCTCTCGTGTTTTGAGGTTTGGCAACATATGATGGCATCAAGGGAGGGGAAAGGGGGGCCAATGTTCGATTACTACCACGTTTTTGCAAAGACAAGATGAGATACCACGAAAGAAACTTTTGGCGTGGATACGGAGGGGACATATCGGATCAGTTTGCTCATTTTGCGGGGGACGTTCATGCTCGGGGGACACTCAGGGCAGGTCCGAAGACATAGCAGATGAAGCAAGCAATGAATCTTTGTTCCGAAAGCTAGCTAGCGTGAAAGCGCGGAGCTTCCTGTAAGTGATTTTGAGGTATGCGCCATTGGCATACACGAGAGCTCGTCTGCGGACATCTCGTGTTTGGAGTTGCCTGCATTGCTCAGGCCGTAGTCGAAGTGAGGTGGCACACCAGACTCTCGACTGAGAGAACCACCCCGTACAGCTTTTTGGTCATCGGGCCCCCAAACCCAACGATGTTGCATGACCGATTTCACCATGTGGAACCGGCGGCAGAACGCAGATAAGATGGTGGCATGGGTCCAGAGTGCAGTATGCATTCGCGAGGCAATAGCGAGCTGTCCAGGCGTGCCAGGGCTGAGCGGCCCGACAAACTCGCGATACGGGTTGAAGCATTGCCTCCGACGATGCGAATGGACCGCTTTGGAACCCAGATGGACTGATTGAGTCTTACTTGAGAAGCTTTTGGGGGCGACAGTGTCCGAATCTAGTACTGCTCTGACCGGGCGGCTCAGCATCGGGAAGAATGGCATCCGCTTTGGGAGGCAACGCGGTCCAGAACGAGCCTTGGGCTGACATGCAGAACCAAATTCCCAGCTGAGGTTTGGGGGCCAACATCCCAGAAGATCCGTGGAACCCAAGTGTGGTTTTATGCCACTGATCGCCTCGCGGGATTGATGACCTTCCGGCAATGATCGAACGGGCCGTTCGTGCCTAGTCTCAGGCGCCCACTAGGTGGCGAGATGGCGTATAGTTGGAAGGAGGGGCCAGGCCATGAAGCATGGTTAATTCGTTTAGAGGCACGCAATTCGTGGTCGTGGATATCTGTCTCTCATCCCGAACGGGACGGTCTAGAACGACGGATCACGAGTGCTTCTTCGCCCCAGGAATCCCGACATGGATGGCTCGTAGTGAGGCCTGTAAGGTAAGTCATTGTACCACAGTGAATGCTTTCAGCTCTTCTTCCGTTTTGCCATCAGCTTCTTGTAGTGAGCTTTCTTCCCACTTGTCTTGACCGCTTGGATCTCCGCATACTTCCTCTTGAAACGACCAGAGTCCCGCTCTGTGGCCATAGCCTCCTCGACAAAGTTCTTTGCGCGGTCCTTCTTGTTGATGCGGGAGGAGTAGAACTCGGTAGGGCCTTCAACAATGGTACCGGTCTGCGAGAACTGTGGAATCTTGGGCTTCTTTGAGTTCATTTTCTTGTAGTGTCGGTGGGGATCAAGCACAGAGCGCATTTGAATGAGCTGGAGGTCGCGTTTGAGAGCTGGCGTCACAGTGGTTAGAGGCATATTGAACCACTCTTTGCCAGCATCGACGGGGCCATCCTGGAGAAGCTGGGTCAGCTGCGATGCGCGTATAGCGTTGAAGAACGGGTGAGAAATGGCGGTGCAAGTCAGAGTAACTATGAATTTCAAGATTGAAAGGCTCTCATGGGGGCAGGGCATGTCAGAATGAGATGCTGATCTGCGTCGAGAAAGATTGGGATAGATTTCCTCATGCAAACAGATGCGGTTTTGCGACAGACTCACCTCTTTCTTGGACTTGCCCTTGATATCGACGGGCCGCAGCTGATCTGCCAATTTCTGTTGATCTGTCGAAGCTAAGAGCTCGGGCCTAATCTGAGCAACACCTCCGTGGTCCTGGATGTAGGAGGTCTTGTCAAGCCCATGTTGTAGGCTTGGGATGGGCTGGCGCTTCGCGAACTCGGGCTTGTCTTCGTTGAGGGAGAGAGTGAGCTCGTCTTGAGAGTGAGTTGCCACACTCGTTCCGGTCTTCGATCGAAGTCTGGCTTCTGCTTCCTGCAACAACTGATCAATCTGATCTTCGGAAAGCGTGCTGCTCTCCATGACGTCCAGCGACATTCCGAGAGACAGACACCGCGGTTTTGTGGTAAAACGGAACCTCGAACTTTTTTCTCTGGATGACCGGGGCATCTTCGCTGATCGGATCTTGGCATCGTGTCACGTGTTATACGGAGCAGTCCCACTCGCTACGGTGGTTCTGGAAGACCTACCATGTCATCAACGATGGCGGCGCTTGCCAGCGCATCTCACACACATTGCAGCACATATGCAATGATGCCCAACCGATGAAGCAAAAGTCTCGTGTTGTTGCAGCTGTTCATGCAGGCATACTTCCGCGACCTCACGCTTCGACCTTGATGGTCCTGAAAATGAGGCTGCGGCGACGGCAGTCGAGATCGCAAATGCTGCTTGCGATCCATCAACGGCAGGTTCGGAAAGACTGGTAGCGGTGAGCTGACCGATGAAAGGTCCTTGAAGCCTCCTGAAGACAAAGCCGGTTTTACAAGTATAAGTCCAGTCACCTCGTCACGATCAGCAGGGGCAATATGATTTGAGTCCCGACAGCGTGGTCATTTGATGCGTGCTGCATGCAACACGAAGAGTCTGTTGTCGTGCCAGCGAGTTGGAGCACTTTGGTACCTGGCGAGCAGTCGATGCGGTCATGGGCCCGGTCTGTATATGGGCCTATCACTCGAATGAGGCGAAGAAGGCTCTTTTCTCGCGGAGCCAGTGGGATGAGCTCGTCGCCCGTGGACCTTGGGCGCCAACCAGAGACGACACTGCGGCCCTGGAGCCCCTCTGGGTCGTGCCTTATTGGAGCGTCTACAACGCCATTGTTTACATCCATGGCCGGGCTAGAAATACTTCAGTAGCATGAATGCAGTGCCTCCGTAATCCTTCAGCCTATATGACCCAGAGGCATTTCTGTCCTGGTTTTTGATGTGCAGAAGGTCAATCATTCCGAGCGTCACAGCCGCAAATCCAGGTGCCAGCCCCCCCATCTCCAGCGCAAAGAGGATACGCAGACCCCGCCTGGCTTGCTTCTTCCGCTAGAACGTATCCAAACTACGCCTCTCCCACGCCTGTCTTCCTTCTTCCCCTCCCACACCGCCAGTATCTCGTTCCCACATTGTATTACTCTAGTATCGCTGCTCTCCTGCTCGTCTTCGCCAGCTTCTGCGCCCCATTCTGGCCTGTCCAGCGCTCCGTACCACGCGACCGCGTTTCCTCGTCGAGCGCATCACGAACACGACCACCTATACCAGCCTCCCGCGCCTCGGGACGGCCACCGTGCCCCTCCACATAGTTCGCACACTGGTCGCAAATAATGGACCAACAGCAACAGCAGGCCGGCCAGCAGCCGCCGCGCCAACAGCCACTTTATGATATTAGTCAAGGCGGCCATTATGGTAAGTCGTCCTGCGAGCGTCTGGTGTGGGCGCATCTGCCCGAGACACACGTCGCAAACCGTGAATCTATCGCAAGAGAGAACGCAGCACTGACTTGGATCTATCGCAGGCGCCAGCGCAGCGGTACGTAGCTCTATCATCCGCGACTCACTTGGATGTCATCCACACCTCAGCTGCCCTTTCCCTCGCGTGCCCACTGAGCCACTGCTTGTTTTCTCTCTACACCAATCTTGATCTTCGCTCTGCATCGCGACACCGCAACGGAGCTCCACTGTGAGAACGACCACGTCCTATCGCAGCCAGTCGACGTCTAGCTATGCCGTCCCGCAAATCAGCCACTCCGCCTGTTCCAACTCTGCCGCAACGCTTATGGAAAAACTTTCTCCTGGGCAGCAATAGCGATCGCGTCAAGATAGAAACTCTCTCCGACTGCGCGACCAGGGCTGAAGACAAGCCCGAGGCTGAGGACGAATCGACAGTACCTGTGATCAACTCCCACGCGGCCGCAGAATGCATCCCCTCCGCTTCTCTTGCTGTCTACCTCCACAAGGGCTCTACTAATCACGATATTGATCCACAGCTGTCTGCGCAAGGCTACATTCCCCATACTGAGCTCTATTCAGGTCTCTGGTCAAATGTAAGCATGCTACTGTTCGCGCTGACTCAGACTAACTCGTCCAGATCAATCAAGGCCTGACTGGAGCCTCTCGAGATATCCTTGCTACCTACTGGCAACAAACCATCAACCACCTGGAGACAGATCAGCATGACTTCAAGATTCATCAGCTGCCCCTAGCTCGCATCAAGAAGGTTATGAAGGCTGATCCCGAAGTCAAGATGATTTCCGCCGAAGCTCCCATCCTGTTCGCCAAAGGCTGCGATATTTTCATCACCGAACTTACGATGCGAGCATGGATCCATGCTGAAGACAACAAACGCCGAACCCTTCAACGCTCCGACATCGCTGCAGCACTTGCCAAGTCTGACATGTTCGATTTCCTGATCGACATTGTGCCAAGGGAAGAGTCCAGTGGTCAGGCTAAGCGGCCCAACACGTCTGGCGGCCAGCAACCAGGCCAACAGACTGCCCAGGCTCAGCAGCCCAATCAGCCCCAACAGCAATTGGGCGCACCCGACTACGCTCAGTTGCAGCACGGCGGCATGGCTCCTCCTGATCAGCAGTACGGCCGCGGCCCGGCGCCAATGTATCCTGGTCCTCATATGGGTGGAGACGGTCAGCAGGATCCCACCCAGTACGGCCAGCCCGCGCAGATGTTTGCAGGTCAAGATATGTACAACCCTTATGCCCAAGGCGGCTTCGCCGGTGGCCAGCAGGTATGAGCGAACAAGTCTCTCACAGGCACACAAATACTGATATGACTAGTAGATGTACATGGCAGGTCAAAGACCCCAATCCCAAGGCTATGCAGGCCGCCCTGGTACAGCAGGGAACGAGTAGAACTCTATTCCTCTCATGATAGATCCCGAGACCGGTCTGGCAGGCAACCCTCATCCACTGCACCCAGATCTTGTTGAAGGCATTGTGAAAAGTCTCAAGGGGTCAAAGTCTCCAGCGCGGTCTGGAAGGGCGGCCATGAATCTGGACTAGATGAAGCAGCACAGACCAGTGTCAAGGTAGTCTGTGATCAGCGAGCAATCGACTTAGGTCAATGATCAACAAGTGAGGACGAGTCTTGAGGTTTCAGTTGTTGGGAATAGTAGGAAGGACCTGGCGTCAGTCCTGAGCGGGTTTAGAAGGTATTGCAACGCTGCACGGGTTACGAAATGGGTACGTAAAGTGAATGGGCTTATCATTGTTGTGCTATATTGATTCTTGCTCTTGCGATCTCACCGTGAAGACTCGGTGATTCGGCAAAAGGTGTACGAAGTAGAACGAAGTGAGGTTTCACTATCCAATATCCGTCAGTAAATGTGCTTCTCTCTGAGAGACTGCCTAATCCCAAGATCGCAGAGAAGTAGGGCCACAAAATGCTCGCCACTCTAGTACATCGTCTGGACTCCTTTCACGCTATGCCGCCACTGGTCGTCTATTTCTACTAAATGACCCTGGCCCAGACAACCGATGGGTAGGTATGGGGTGCGATTGGTCGACCGGAGAATATTGTAGATATATCACGCCAAGCTCTATTAGCGGCGGCCCACGACGTCTTGTGCTCAAAGGGCGCTGTTGGTTAGTAGAGAGGCACGATGATGGTCCAATCCAGACCAATGTCAGATCATATACTTGTCGACCCGGTACTTTCTTGAGTGCTATCCTCAATAGCAGGTCACTGCTACGGCCACCGACGCCATGGGATCTCTCAGCTCAGGCAAAAAGCTGGCGTTCATAGGATGTGGTGAGTCAAGATCTGGGGCCTCACGGTGAAAGATACGAAGGCCCTTTCTTCCTGCCTCTATACACATGCTGACCCAACAATCAGGCTCCATGGGCAGTGCAATCCTCAGCGGCCTGCTCGAAGCCTCCGCTGACGGCCACGCACCCATCTCATCCTTCTCGGCCTGCGTGCGCTCAGACCAGTCCGTCAAGAAGCTCCAGTCCATGTTCTCGTCATACCAGGACAGACTGAGCATCAGGAAAGGCGACTTGGTCGCCACGGCGCAGGACGCCGACGTCATCATCCTCGCCGTCAAGCCGTACATGCTCCGGGAGGTCCTCGGCGCGGCCGGCATGGGCGACGCCGTGCGCGGCAAGCTCGTCCTCAGCGTCCTCGCGGGCATCCCGCCGTCCCAGATCCTCGACGCGCTCTACAAGTCGACGTCGACCGACCCAGCCGAGCCCGAGCCCGAGCCCGAGCCCGAAGCCCCGCCCCCGTGCCACGTCGTGCAAGCGACGCTGAACCTCGCGGCCCGCATCCGGCAGTGCACGACGGTCCTCAACGACGCCACCCTGCTCCTCCCCCACGAGGAGCTGTCCATCACGCAATGGGTCTTCTCGCAGATCGGCTCGGTGCGTTATCTACCCGCAGCCATGATGCCCGTAGCGGCCACGCTGGCCGCGACGCCGGCGATCCTCTCGCTCGCGCTCGACGGCATGCTGGACGGCGCGGTGGCTCAGGGTGTCGTGCGCGCGCAAGCGCGGGAGATCGCGGCGCTGAATCTGCTGGGGTTGGCGAAGTTGCTGCTTGATGGGGGTGTGGGGACCGAGGAGTTGCGGGAGGCGACGAGCTCGCCTAGGGGGGTGACGATTCAGGCGTTGTTGGAGCTGGAGAGGAGGGGCGCGAGGGCCGCGTTTGCGGATGCGTTTATCAAGGCGTCGGAGCATGCGAGGGGGATGGCGGCCGTGCAGGATTAGGAAGGATAGTGCGTAGAAAGCTTCAATTGGATCGGACGAGACGATAGATTAGAACGCTTCGGGATGAAGTGGCTTTTGGCAACAAATTCTTTTTGGATTCCTTCTGCCTTACGTCAAGCCAGGTCAGAGTATTGGCAAGTCACCAGCTGTGAGCTCGCGCCCTCGGAGCCCATCTCGAGCAAACGTCAGATACGGGTTGTCGGTGTCCCATCGTGGTCCATAGAGTATCCCTCCATGCACCCTTTTGTGGCTCCTAGGTGTTTGATGCTGCGCGCGTCTCGTAGGAGCACACTCTCCGTGTCGAAGATCTCTTATCCTATCTTCATCCCCTCAGATTCCCCTGGCCACCTCCGCTTTGGACGTCGGCTTTTTTGTTTTTGTTATGATGGGTAGACTCTGATTGTCCCTGAAACCATGGATAATATCGACATGCACGTCTCACGACGCTCAGTCGACGTAAAGCATGGGCCAACTCCCCTCCACGATATCTAGTGTGGCCCAGTCGATCACTAGTCCAAGCCGCATGCCAAGGTACTTGCCATCGGATCGCCTTATACAGAAGCAGCACGGTTCCAACAGCACTCGAAAGGGTAGTTTGTACGACTAGGCTTCCATTCTCTTGCACAGCTGCTTGTAGTGGTTTGTCGAAGCAAGCTCAAGAGCATCGAGGACCATCAGTACTGCGGATGTTTCGAGACCTGCTTCGCTAGCGCCAGTCGCGGCTTGAAATTTCATCGGTACTGCGATGAGCAGCTCTTTCAGATTTGGTACAAGGCGGTCATCAATCCAAGGCCCCCCATCGAACTTTAAGGGACACCTTGGTGACGCTGGCAAAGTAGATTGACGGTATCTGCAAGGGGATGTTGGTATCAACTTGGATATGATCAATTGCCTGGGCATAAATCGGAGTCAACTCTTCGCGAATGAGTCTGCAAGTACGCATGATAGGTGGACCTAGGGGTCCCCGGTAGTCGTTGCCCTTTTTGTAGCAAAAGCTGATATGGAGAGTTGGGTCGAAGGTGCAGTGGCTGTAGACGAGAAGTCGAGCTTCGGTAGGAAGCTTGAGAAATGAGAACGCGGCGCCGAGGGATGGTGTCATGGTTGGGAGAGACATGGCAACTGTATTTTCTGGTCAGGTCGGTCCGCAGGTGCTGGTTGGAAATCGTCGAGTTGTGGTTCGTTGTCGTGGTGCTTCCGGCTCGCTAAGGTTCAGAGCATGGCGGGGATCTCGGCTCATAAGATGAAGGATTGTAATGAAAGCGAGGCGGTCGATCGCAGGAGACGGACGGATGAGGAAGTGCAAGTGTTGACAGAGAGAAGGCAGGCCTATTGAACGGGTTGTGGAATAGTCGTGCATGCCAAGCATGCAGCAGTCACGGCTGCCTCGTGCTGTTGCCTAGCAAAGTGGTTCGAAACGATATCATTATTTCCAAAATAAGCTTATGCCATGATGCAGGACTTGTCGTGTCTGCTGGCGATCCGTATCACTCCTTCAAGTTACAAGTTACAGACTAAGATGAGCGAAGCCCTCCACAACTGGCCACGGCTCATCACCTGCCTCCTAATGGACATGTAGAGCACAGATGAAACCTCCAACAAGTCTTGAGTGTATGCATAGACTAGATCTACTATCTGTCCTGCCTCGTCCGCAGCTTCGAGTGCTTCACCTCCCCGAGCAACCAAGATCTCAGATCAAGGAGCCTCGAATTAAGCTCACATTCACTGCCTCTTGGCGCAAGCCCAGCTACGGCAGACCTGTATCGACAGAACCACTCGAGACCGAGGCAGTGAGCATGAGACTCAGACAGAGCAACAAGCATGTTGTGACACTCTTGATCTAACTGCTTACCATAGCCGATGCCGGTAAAGGACTACCACGGTAGCTACAATGCAGGTACAATCCCGCATGTGGCAGTATATCGACGGTGAAACGACAGGCAGGTCCGCCGCCCTTTGGTGCATACAATGATCCCATGATTAGTGGCCATGGGAACGGTCTTCCGGGCGGCGGTACTAGTGCTTGTCTTTACACGGTCTCTGAATGGTAAGCCTAAGGGTGAACACAAAACTGTGACGGCGTAGAGGCATTTTCTCTCGCTTACCTGGCGGAATGGCTGTCGGTCAACGCTGAGATGGCTAGGCCGATTACTTTAGTGCGCGGTAGAGTAGGATGCGCCGCAAAATGAACGATGACGACAGGGAAGGCCAAGGGAAGTTTGGAATCATTTACATTAATATTTCAATCAACATTAGCTTCAGTTTGTGCCTGACATGCGCAAATATACAATCGTCCACTTGTTGTCTCTCGTCAGCTCCGGCCCCATCGCCGCCAGAACCTCCTCTCCCCGTCTCTTTGGCCCTTTGGACCATCCCGTCCTCGCACACGCCAATAGTATGCAGGGATGCCGCTCGCCACAAAGGCTATGACCACCAAGGTCTGCAGCGGCTGGTTGATAACCGCCCGCGTGACCAGAAACAAGCTGACGCAGCAGAAGATTATGGGTGTGGTAATCCACGTCCTGTACGGCCGTTCGAGGTTTGGCTCGCGGATGCGTAGCACGATTAATCCAAGCACGGTCAGGAAATAGAATGTGTAGCCGGCAACGCCGTAGAAGGTGATGAGGGTCTGAAATTCACCAACGGCAACGTAGACCGCGGTGAGCAGCGAGTTGAGGATCATAGCGTTAATGGGCGTATATCCAAATCCGGCGTCATCCCCAAAGATCTTGCTTATCTTCTTGGTAAACCAGGACCGCTTGCGAAACTTGTTCGGTGCACTTAGGTCGGTGGAGGTGCCGAAGCCAACTTTGCCGAAAAGTGCGGGCACGTAGCCTTCACGACCTGCTGCGTATACCAGGCGGCCAGAGGTGAAGGTTGTGGCATTGAGGGCGCCGAAGCAGGATCCAGAGACAATGAGGGCGAGGACCAAGGCACCGATGCCACCAAAGACTTGATTGCCGAATTGTACAGCCACCGTGTTTGATTTGTTGATGGTAGCCAGAGGGAGGACGAATACATAGGCGATGTTGGCAAGGATATAGCAGAAGATGACGAGAGGCATGCCCGTGTGGATCACACGCGGCAGATCCTTGGCTGCGTTCTTGAATTCGCCAGTCACGTAGTTGGTGTTGTCCCAGCCGTCGAAGGCCCACAGGCCAGCGTAGATAGCAACGGCCCAGTTAGAGATGTCGGTCGACGTGCCCTCAAACCAGCCCTTGGTCTTCCAGTCGGTATTGGCTGGGCCATTAAAGGACAGACCGGTAACAGCAACGATAATGCCAACCACAGTGATAGCAATCAGCGCAATGAACTTGAAGAACATGAAAAGATCACCGATGCGGGCGGCGAAACGGGTGGAGATGCAATTGAAGAAAGTGACAACCGCGAGCGCCAGGAAGGCTGGGGCTTTGTTGATCCAGGGGTTGACATCCTCTACATCGGCGCCGATGGCTGCTCTGATGACATACTCGCCGAAGATGATGGCGATAATGGCAGCGGAGCCGGGCTTGAGTACAAGGATGGCGGTCCAGGTGAAGAGGAAACCTGTTAGCTCTCCGAAGATTTTGGCCAGGTAGACTTGGGCGCCGCCGTTCAAGGGAATGGCTCCTCCCAGCTCAGCGTATGACGACGCACCCGTCCAGGTGAGAACGCCCGATATAGCCCATACTATTAGTGCCGCGCCGGGCGAGCCAGTGTGAGAGTTGACCTGGGCGGGCGAGGAGAAGATGCCAGACCCAATGACTAGTCCAACCACCAGCGACAGGCCGTTCAAGTATGTCAATGTCTTGTTCTTCTCTAGGTTTTCGATGGCGCCGGCACGTTCAAGAGTCAGCGAGACTTGACTTGGCGCGCCGAGCGCAGTGTATCCGCCGCTGGTGGAAGAAAGTGGGAAGAGGGCGGGAGTGAAGTCGAACGCAGATGAGACGGAATAGGAACGGCCACGCAAACGGCCACGACCGGCCGGATTTGCGCTGTCGAGTGGATCTTCATCCTCTAGGGAGAGGCGACGCGACGAGGAGATACCTGATGGAGAGGATGTTTCTGAGGGTAGATCGTCGTGTTCATCGGAATCGGCAAGCGAGGCAAGTTCGAGGGAGTCGCGTGCAGGTCCTCGCTGGGATTCGGTGAAGGCCAGTCGCGACATTGGGGAGAGGAGGGAGCTGCTATCGTAGTGTCATGCTGGAACTGCGGTCGAGCAGAGATATGACCCGGGGTGCCAGCTGTACGTGTCTGTCGCAAACTCCTATTCTCGAACCCTGGGGAAGACTAGGCTTGATGCTGAAATCTGAGGTGGAGCAGCGCTGCGGCGGGCGTCATTGCCGTTTTGCTGCGTTCAGCCTTGCCCCTAAAACGAGGCTTGGCGGATAAGATCGGAACTGATTATCTCCGCCGCCGGATCGAGCATTGCTTGCGGTGCTCTTCAGCAGAATGAGCCCATCACATTGATCGAATGTAATGAGCTGGTAGCCTGTTCAAACATCCCCTGCAGCAAGATAGCTCAATCTTCTCCACCATTGCTACTTGGATTAAAACGCCTATGACGTGGCATTTGAGTCTGCGGCAACGGTTACTCGACGATTCAATTCTCAGGCAGTGAATGAGGCCCGGAGTTCTCCCGACAGCCAAGCCCAGACGCGTGCCGCAGTTCGTCTTTCTTTTTGTCCAGGTTCCTTGACGTCTTGCATTTCTTCCTGCAGCTACGAGGCCTGGCATCCTCTCCTCCCTTCAAGGGCTCATCTACTCGCAGCCCTTATGCAGTCGATATGTGCCCGCTGCGCGTTTCGCTTAATCTCCAAGCCTCGGACATCGACGCTTCAGACTGCACGGCTCACTACACGATGGGCCTCGACATCCCCGTTTCCAAAGTCCGCTCAGGAAAACCCCCAAGCGAAGTTACGGTTCGAAGAGCGCCTCAGACAACTCGCAAAGGAGCGAGATGACATGCTCACCGAGGCGCGTCAAACGCACGATCATGCCTGGATGAAGAGCATTGAGCACGATTATGCGGGCGAGTTTGAAAACGCAAGGGCTCAGTTGGATTTCGACCTAGGAAAGACGAAAATACCACCGGGCCTGCGTGAGGACTTTATGCAGCGTAAGCGTGCGTCTCGGCAGCAACGGCAACACCACGAATACTTTGGGGACGCTGCTGCGACAGTCTCGAAACCACGTAGGTCAAGGTGGCGTGTCATCGGACTTTGGTTCCTCTTTGGAGGCGGAGCCCTGATGGGCCTTTACGGCATGATTGTTGTTGGACGTAGAAAGGTGTTGAATTCGGAGATTGACAGCCCGACGACGTTCCGTGGCTATAAGCTGATGAAGAAGGAAAGGGTATCCTCGACAGCATCCATCTTTCACCTCAACCCTATGTTTGGAAAAGACACCCAAAGCGCCATCAATAATCTGGCAGCTCGGGGGTTATCTAGCTTCGAGCTAAAGCAGCCACAAATTCAAGTGGTCAGAGCATATACGCCTTTACCAGAGAACCAGCCCTCAGATGAGACGGGTCTACGCTTCTTAGTACGGCACGAGCCCAATGGTGAAGTCTCTAGCTGGTTGCACCGTTTGCCACTGAATTCTCAGATCGAAATGAGAGGCCCGCAAGTCGAAGTCTCCATATCCGAAGGAACCCAGAGGATGATCTTCTTGGCTGGCGGCACTGGCATCGCGCCAGCGTTGCAGGCCGCTTCCCTGCTTTTGCGCCCGCCAGGATCTCCTGCCGCCCCGGAGGAGGGTCTCGCCAACGCCAAGACCATTCACATTCTGTGGGCGTGTCGCCGACGCGAGGACTGCGAGGGCGGCGTCAGCGACTTGAAGCCAGCATCATTGGCCGGCAGGCTGGGCTGGTTTGGCCCCAGCCGCACGCCCGGCAAGGTCAATCAAGGCCTGATAGTGCAGGAACTCGAGGCGTTCAAAACTCGCTTCCCGGGACAAGTCTCGGTCTCATACTTTGTGGACGAAGAGTCCACCTTCATCACTGAGGACAGCATCCGAGAGACATTTAAGCGCATCACTCCTGCGCCCCTCTCAACTTCGGCCGCGTCAACGCCACAAACACCATCCTCAACACCAGTATCGTGGCCTCAAGATCGCAACTCCTCAGCTCCACCGACCCAGGTCTTCGTTTCCGGTCCCGACGGCTTCGTCGGCGCGCTCGCCGGTCCCAAAGTATGGGCAGGTGGAAGAGAAGAGCAGGGCCCGCTGCGAGGTATTCTGGGCAAGCTTCTACTCCATGACAAGAGCTTCAAAGAGCAAGTCGGTCAAGTGGGCGTGTACAAAATATGAAATAAGCAAAAGCACCTCGTGTACGAATTATGAACTTTCTTGAGATCCGAATACCATTCAAGTGTAGAACATGGAATCGAGGAGAGCTGACAGCAACGGCGTCTGGTCATCTGGCAGACCAGCGCAGAAAATAGCAGTCCCTCATAGTCCGCAGAAACTTGATTGAACTGAGCTGCTAGTCATCTTTGATACAACACAAAGGCCCAAAGCAACATAACAAGTTCACCTCTGTCTGAACTTCAGCTTTCCTCCTTGCTGTCTCAGTATCAAGATCAGTCTATCCTGATCCAAAAGTTCATGTCGAGTTACAGACCCAAAGGTGCTAGTGCTCTCTCTCTCTCTCTCTCTCTCTCTTTTGTCTCATCGTTCCATCTTTCCATCTTTCCATCGTTCAGAACATTCTTCCCTTGGTCCCCTTCCCCCCTCAATCGAGTCTCACACCACACAGAGGCGCTAGAGTAGCGTCCCCGATCTCGCCACCATCAAAGCACCTCCTCCCAAAAAGATATACAGACCTTTACTGCTAGTGCTCTCAAATCTCCCCTACCTTCCTTCCTTCCCATCCAATCCAACTCAATGCCCCTGAATCCAACTCAATATCGCTTCCTCTTCCGCACAGGATCATCCTTATCCCTCCAATCCTCGTCATCCTCGATGTCAAACTGGTTCTCCAGCGTAAAGGGCGTGGAGCTGAATACTCCAACCTTGTTGGGCACGCTTCGCGGCCTCATCTGAGCTATTTCCTCCCATTCTCGATCGTGGAATTAGGAGCATTTGTGCCGTTGGTGTCATCAGCAGCAGTGGCTTCGCTCGACACGGGAGTGACTGTGTCTTTGCCCTCCAGCGCAGCCGTCTCAGTCTGCTCCGTAACGGCTTGCTCGTTCGTCCCCGAAGCAGTCGTTTCCTCAGACTGAGGGACCTCTGTCCCATTGCCCTCGACAACAGTCGACCGCGTCAGATCTAAAGTGCTCGTGTCAACGACCTTGACCGCGGACGGCGCATTGGCGTAGTCCGTCGGCGGTGATGGAGACCGGCGCTTCTGTGGCAAGCTGAAGGTGGCGGTAGGAGGAGGTGTAGGCAGTTGCTCGGCATTTGGAGGCGTTGAAGCAGTATCTGAGCTGTAAGAGATATGGTCAGCAGCGTTCACTGGTCGTCGGAGTAGAGGGTTTCGAACAATTGTGACATCTCCTTGTTATCATCGCCCTTGACTCGCGGTTTTCGAAGCTTGGGCACGCGGTACTTCCTCGGCGACTTCGGAGCGATTGGCTCAGGCGGTGGCTGCTCATCAGAGGTAGTAGCGTGCGGCTTCTCCTGTTGAGGCTGATTAGTCTGTGCCCAGCAGGAAGCATACATCAGGTTGAAGACGAGGTAGCGGGGGTCAGTTACATCGAAAGCTTCGCCCTTAGGCTCTTCCTTCTCGCTCGGACGATCAACCCGCTGCGGAACGTCAGACTTGCTGACCTTCTGGTCCTTCTGCGGAATCTGGCCACCTTCTTGCTCATCCGAGGCGCGTCGCTTCTTTGCCTGGCGAGCTTGCTGTTCAGCAATCTGCTCCTGAGATAGCTGCTGAACATCATCCAACGGAGCTGATGGTGGCACGGCGTCTTTAGCTTCCTCATCAGCGTTCTCACGCAACATGTCAGCGAAGATGGTGTAGTTGATTTCTGCACCGCCCGTCTTTTGCTGTCCAGCGCTTCCCTGTGGTCCATAGGCAGGTCCAATGCTGCTAGTCTGAGGCGCAGCATATGCAGCGTGATACACTTCGCCTTGCTGCTTAGCAGGGACTCGTCGACCCTGTTGATCGTAGACAAATCCGGGCGGCAAGGACCGAGGCAGGGGAGCGGCGGACTGTTGTTGCTTGACCGGGATCCGCGGTGCGCCAGTGTTCCGAGGGCTCGAATCAGACTCGTGGACATTGGCGAGAGCTCCGCGCAGGCCGCTTGGACTCGGCTTAGTGGCAAATAATGAATTCGGATCATTCGCCAGCTTCGCGGCCATAGCACCAGCAGACACAATGTTCTTGGACGGAGTCGCGGAATAGGCTAGCCCTGACAAAGACGACGAACCCTTGGTGAAAGCTTCCCAGCCATCAGTAGCCGCTAGAGGAGCTCGAGAGGAAAAAACAGAAGGTGTGACGGTAGAAGTGCCATTCTCTTGAGCTCTCAGTCGGTCGTCTTGCGCACGTCTCTGCTCTACTTCGGCCAGAAGCTGTTTTCTACTCTTGGCCGGCGGCTTTGAATTCGGGACTGGCTTCGATTGTGGCTTCGCGATGCTCTCTGGCTTCTTCTCGGGGCTCTTGTCCGAGATAGGAGGACCGTAGCTGGCGTCAGTAAGAACCGTCGACGGATCCATTGCGACCTTAGGCAATTTGCGCTCGGCCTCAGCTTCAGCCTTACTCTTGGCCACCGACACAACATTGGCATCAGCCTTTGCCTTAAGCTGTTCTCTCGTGACCAATTTTGGTCCCGGAAGCGCTCTCTTCACAGAGACTGGAATCCTCGGAGATCGAGCATCGTTCTTGGGCTGCGCATGAGCCGACAGAAGAGGTGTCCTTGATGGCTGTGCCTGCTGCAATGGTAGGACGGTGCCGAAAAGATGGCCGTCGCCCAATGGCTGAGGGTTGCTCATGTCAACATCATGAGCGTCGGTGGGAGGAGCAGGATCTCTAGGTGGCTTTGGAGTGCTTACGCCGGTGAAGCCACTGCCGCCAAACAGTGGGTGCACATTGCTGGGAACTTGACGAGCTGATGTTGGCTCGACCTCCATAGCAGCGTTTTGGTTCTCATCAAAGGGAGCCATTGGAGGCATTGTAGAACCAAGAGACGACAGATCGAAGCTGGTCATGGGCGCATTCGCCGACTCAGCAGGCGTCTCGGTAATGGGCTGAGAGGTTGATGTCATGTCATTGTTCGCCATGTTCGTGTCCACATTTGGCTGCGAGTCAGTGCCAAATCCGAAGACATTTGGTTCTGAAACAATGGCCATGGTCACAGAAGTGCCCGTATCAGGCATGTTCACATCAGTGTCTGCATCTTCCTCTTTGGGTTGAGGCTGAAGTCCAAGATTGAGACCGCTGAAGTTCCCATATAATGCTTCACCAGTAGTACTTGGCGCAGCCGCTTGATGCGACTGTGTCGGACTATTCTGTAAACTGGAATTGATCGGCGCAATCGCGCCTTTGGGACGAGCCGGAGCTTGCTGTGACTGTGAAGAAGCGTTGTGCAAGTTGAAATCGATTGGCGCGTTCGCGCCTGCAGGACGAGCCAGGACACTAGGGCTGAACGGTCTTGTAGGAGGTGATTGATTTACACCGTTCATCATGTCAGCATCATCATTTGGCTGCTCGCGCGTGAATGGTTCCGATGAGTCGTTGTCGTCAGTCCCGCCCAGTTTCACTTCCTGGGGGTCCTCAGAGTCTGACTCGAATAGGTAGCCTAGGCCATCATCCTGGTTAGGAGTCTGCGTGTAGCCAACCGGAGACTTCGTGAGCGGCGTAGGGCCGAAAGATGTGGACGACCCAGGCGAAGAAGGCAAAACCGAGGCAGTCGCAGGAGCTTCGGATGGAGCAGCTGAGGCAGACATGGGCAGAATGACCGGAGGAGGCGTGGCGGAATCCAGCTGCGGAGACTTGGGTAAGCTCGGCCGAGAGTAAGGAGAGTATCTCTGAGCAGGCTTGCTCGCGGCACTGCGTCTCTTGTTTCCGCCGCTATGAACGCCTCCGCGCATCTGCGCAGGTTCCCATCCAAGGTTGGCGGGATCAACGAGTTCGGATGGGCTAGAGACCGCCGCGGTGTGGATCTGTGCCACATCTGGAACTTCTTGAGCCATGCTGAGCGAGGCTGTCGTAGTGTTTGGCACATCGTTGACTGCTATCGAGGTAGTTTCGGTCACGGCTTCAGCCAGAGGCTCGACGTGTGATTCAATCAACGTAGCTTTGATAGCTGGCTCTGGCAGCAGCATCTCTTGCTTTGGTACATCGTCGTTGGTCGAAACAGGCGCGACAAGAGGATCTGATTCCAAGGTCCCTGAAACCGGAGCTGGAATGTTGGCTGGAACAGATGGAAGGACAACAGTTTCCTGATGTCTTTCGCTGTTTACAGTCTCGGTGGCCTCGGTCATGGGAGAAGCATCCTTAAGTACAGGCTCCGGTTTTGGAGCATCCGCAATCGGAGTTTGAGTCTGCTTACTAGAATCCTGCGAGGGTTCGGCCTTGCTCGAAACAACCTTGACAACAGGCTCTGCCTTTGGAGGTTCTGAAACCAGAGTCGCGCGGTCGGCTGAACGAGGCGGGAGTCCGACAGGCTCTTGAGATGCAAGTGCGAATTGCACATGCGTCTGGGTGTGCTTACTAGTATCCTCAGAGGTCGGCCCAGTGGCGGGCGTCTTCTTAATGCTTGGCTCGGGCTTTGGAACCTCTTCTAGCGGAGCCGCAAGCTTTGTCGGAAGGAGTGGGAGTGCGGTAGGCTTTTGTACGGCAGGAGGAACTTGCATAGGCTTCTGAGGGACCATAGCAGATCGCCGAGTCTTCTGAGTCCGGTTGAGACCGTCTTCCGCGGGATCAAGGAGGCTAGTCCGCTGAGTCGACTGTCTGGTGCACAGTCTCGAAGCAGTCCGGTCGATCTGACGCTCCATGGCCGATGGCTGTTCCACACGATGCGCAGCTTGCTGAGGAGGGAGGGCCACAACGGTGCGTTCGTGTTGCTGGGAAGGGAGAGTCTGAACGGGGTGTTCAGGCTGCTTGGAAGGAACTTGGTCGTTAGCAGGTTCCGTCGACGCGCCTTGCATGTCCGAGCTACGGCTCTCTCGTCGGCTAAGGACTTGAGCCAGAGCTAGCTGCATCGTATTCATTTCTTTGCGCATCTGCGCATTGTCCTCGGTGAGCTGATTTACTCTGAAATTCTGAGCTCGAGTGCTTTCCATAGTCCTCAGTGAGGCATTGATGGTCATAATTTCTTTGCTCATCTTCCTAATCTGCGTCCGAACTTGAATGGCACCGTCGTACTTAGGCCTAAATGAGTCGAAGCTGCGCTTGGTTTGGTCGCAGACTAGTTGCTCGAAGTTGGTGGTGAGTTTCTCGAAGGCGTCGGCAGACATGGCACCCAGCTGAGCATCGTCAACAACTTCGCGAGTGATGGCGCGCATCATGACAGGGCTGGGCCGGTACTCTTCAAAACGTGCATCGATGTATTCCTTGTGCGCAATCCGGTCTTTATTGGCATTCACCGCAATGAACCGCAGCATGAGGTCTTCGATGTTGTCGCCGTCCAGCAGATCCTCAGCCACGCCCGGAGCAGCTTGGCGCACAGCTTCTCGATTCTTGCGCCACGTCTTGTGCAGAGCATTGCGGGCTTCAGGAGCAATCGTACCTTCGCCAAACAGTTTCGCTTGCGCAAGATCCTCACGGAACGCACGACGAGCCACTTCGGCACCATTAGCCAGCAAGACTTGTTGGAATTCCTGCATCATGGATTTCTTTAGCTCATTGATCTGCTCCTGGGTCGGCGCTCTGCCACGGAAACGAGCCCAGGTGATGGTGGCTCGATCGATGTTCCACCAGAAGAGCTCCCATCCGGGGCGGAGAAGAGCTTGACACCAAAAGGTCAAGACCATATAGACACTGCCTACCACTCCGATGATGACGAATCCCGAAGCTAGAATAATGCCAATGACTCCGAGGAGGAGGATCATGAGGCAGTTCTGGATGTCTGGCATCACACGACTGTAGCATGAGGCCACCAGTGTGCTAATGACTTGAGCAAAGTAGGTGAGAGAGACCATGAGTGCATTGCTCGCGCCCGCCATCATGGGAATGGCCCAAGCTGGGAGCTGTAGCATACTGAGATAGAACGGACGAAGGCCTCGTGTAATGGTGCGGGCGTAGTTGAGGGTGACCTGTGTCACACAGAAGAGCACAAGGCCGAAGTCGTTCAACTGTAGTCCACATTTGAGCAGAGAACGTTGCAGTCCGGCGAGAAAGGCGACAAGAAAGATGACCGAGGCTACCGATTTGAGCCCATGCTTGATTATGGTGGCTAGAGTCCTATCGATGCAGGCTCGTAGCGTATGAAGAGAGAGGACTAGAATGGTGGAGAGGTGACTGAATGCAGTGTTCTTGTTGTTGGTAGACTCTTCATCCTCATCGACTAGGAGGAGCTCTTCGTCTGGGATATACACGCGTGGCCGGCAGACAGGATACTCGATTGAGGAGACAGGAGTAAAAGGTTGAAGCTGAGAGTAATCGATGACTGAAGCATCGTTCATCGGAGAATTGACGGCTGGGTAATTGGCGGAAGAGGGGGAGTTGAGGTCGAGGTCATTAGCCCAATAAGAGGCAACCGGAGCGCGAAGGTCTTCATTGGAGGTCGCAGGCTGGTTTCGGCGACTGATGAAGCTGGTCTTCATAATAAAGATACCGCCGCTGACAACCAAAGCAGCCCCCAGCTGAGGCTTCCAAGCGCAAGTCGAGGGCATGAGCGCCATAAAGGTGAGGAGGAGGAACAGCATCATCTTTGGCTCCATCTTGCTGTATGTGCAAGGGAGTTGAGGAGAGCTAGTGATGTGTAGTGCGGGTAGAGGAAAAGTTGGATTATGAGAAGAAGTGTCTTGCAACAGATATGTCCAGGAAGCGCAGCACCACAGGACCCGTCGTCGAACTTGTCTGTTGTCGAAAGCGGACAAGTAACGAGTAAAAGCACTGTCTGCAAATAACAGGAGGATGATTCGACAGGAACGAGGTAATCACAAAGGTGTGGTAGAAGGGATGAGATGCAAAGATCAGAGCACGCACTCGGAGGCCGCAGAGGAAGACAAACGCGAGGCTGTGCCTCCTTTCGCGACAGTGCCAAGAGCCGTTGTCTGCCGGGCAGGAAGATCTTTGTTTCGGTGTCATGTCACGCTAGCAACAAAGAAGGCAACAAGGCGGCATTGGTCGGGCCGTGGTAAACAAGGCTGGAGGTGACATATGGTGGAAGCTTTGAGGTGAGGCGCTTGTCACAGGCAGACGGAGACAATGACGAGAGAAAGGCTGGAATGAGAGAGAGACGTCAGGCGCCGAAGACTCGCTGGTAAGCTGCCTTCCCGGGGCCATACCACCTGTGAATGAGAAGGCAGTCAACCAAGTATCAGCTGCAGGTAATTTCCTCGAGGTCGAGAGTCATCTAACTTAGGCAGGTGAGTAAAAGTAGACATCGCTATAGAACTATACCGAACCATAATCGAAGACCGCTGCCGGTGGGGCACCGAGTCGAACGTTATCCTGCGTGCAAGGAAGCAGTCAGACCAGGTTGCAGGAGGCTATAGAAGTCTGACAGAAACGTAAACGTCGAGCCAAACAATGTACGCCAGTCAATCAGTTTAGAACCATACCATAAACATAGGAGAGAATGACATTCTGGGATGAACTCACCAGAGACTGATGGCATAGTAAATCTTGAAGGTAGGACCGCCCTGAGTAGTGGTTCTGAGCCGATCAGGTAATATTTCTTCCCAACATGGTCAGTTTGATGCTAAGCCGGTAAAACAAGTCTGGGACGGTAGGAGCAAGCCAAGTGTGTATAGGTGCAGCGAGTTAGTCTAGTCCAACAAAGACCAACAAAAGAATGGTTGTCCTGTACCCGAGTCAGCAAAGGGACATAGGATGCTCCAATAGCATTGCCAGGTTCAATCGCTCATTGTTGTTGTATTGCATGCTGAAAAACCTTCTCAACTTTTCGACTGACGTCTGAAAAAAGGGGCGAGTTGCCTTGCCAAGCAGCGCGAGGTTCTCGTCACGTGATCCTCTTCGTCTCGGCTTCATCCCTGGCCCCATTTATTCTGTGATTTCCTTGACCTGCGCCCATTCGCCCTTCAGGTCTTCTTTCCATAATGTCACCTTGTTGTCGCCACCAGACACCGCCAGGATATTTCCACTCAAACTCCAGCTAACCCTCCAGAGCACCGCATCGAACTGAAGAGTTTTGCCAAGAGTCCAAGTCGAAGGCTCAGCAGGGTTGACGCTTGTCCATATTCGTACCGTCTTATCCTGGCTGGCACTGGCGATGTAGCTCTTGGTGAGGAGAGTAGGACTCCATGCAACGTCTCTCACCCAATCCGAGTGGCCGTTTGGTAATGTGCCAACGTTCTCGTAGTTCTGAGTCTGGCTGCTGTACTCCCAGAGCTTGACTTGATTGTCGCTACCTCCTGTCGTAAACCGTCTGACGGGGCCTTGTTGTGCAGCAGCTCCACCGTCTTTCCTCATTGTCGCTCCAGGAACGCCGCTTGGTGCCCACGAGACTGCATTGACGCCAACGCCGTGCGCTTGGAATATGGTGTGACCCCATTGATTGTCACGGAACTCGAGTACTGAAACATTACCATCTGAGCTGGCACAGGCGAGGACACAACCAGCCTCCGGTGGCGCCCATGCCACCATATTGACCGAGGCGGTATGGATGGTAGAGGTGAAGACGAGCGACCATGTCGGTGCTTGCGAAGGTGTCTGACCTGGGGATTCTCGCCAAATATGTACTCGGCCGTCATAGGATGAGGATGCGAGCAGAGTGCCGAACTTGGGATGTGCCTTCGAACCCGTCAGATACGCCCACAGTAGTTGGAACGGACACACATACCCAGCTTACGCACCACACTGCTCCGTCGTGGCTGTGAGGCAATAGGTTCAGTATAACACTCTTCCCATCTCATGATGGCTCCAAACGCACCCTTTCAATGTTTCTGTTAGCCGATGCTGGTCACCGTCCACCTCGAAGATCTTGATTGTCTTGTCGCTAGAACAGGTCGCCAGCCGCCGGCCGTAGTAGTCGAGGACTGCATCGTGCTAGGAAGTAGTGTTAGCAAAGTAGCCCACATCGCGATCGGCGGTCCTGTGTCGACGAGCTGGGCTAGTCCAGAAGGGTTATGCTCGGAGCCACACTTACAATCATGTCATCATGACCGGAGTCTTTGATAGTTTGCGCCTGCAGACCTGTGTCAGTCGCTCTCTGCCCATCTCCTGTACACGGCTTCGTGGCCGTAGGTTCGCGACTCTGGAGGGTGGGGGGTTGACTGCCCGGCGAAGACTCACCATGGTAATCGCCGAAACGCGAAGCCGGGTACGGAGTGATAGACGCAATGAATTGAAGCCTGTACTCAGTCTGTGTTCACAACCACTGAGACGGGAGCAAGGTGGCTGTAACGGAGTATATCTGGCTTGATCCCATGCGCACCGAAAGTCGCGGTTGCCCTCGCCGCAGCCGCCAAGACGCTAGGGTTAGGGCAATCTGCGCATGTGAGAAGAAGGCTTCTTGAGGAAGAGGCAGTGGCACAAGAGCAAATTGAGAAATCCATAGTTGTTGATGGCTTGAGCCTCGCTCAATGTCTGCACGTCGCCTCACCCAGGTGTTGTACATCCCCCGACAGGCATCCCTACGTTTTCAATGTCCGGCACATCTCAGCCCAGATGTCATCTCGGAACGCCGTGCTACCTAAGATTCGAGAACATCGGGGCTTCAGGGATCACTGCAGATCTCTTGCAAAATCCTCTCAATAACAGCTCTTCAGAGCTCTCGGCCCATAAGTTCTATCACACCAAAATGCAATGCCCAAAGGATACCACTGACAGGCAAGAACTACTAACGGGGTGCCAACGAATGCTACCTGCCGAGGCCCTTGTGTAGATCTCTGGACCAAATCGGCAGCTTTTTGTCGCGCTCATAGAGCAAGCCACAGTTGTTACAGAGGGTCTGTCGCAGGTTAGCTTGGAGGAGAAGGCATTGTGGAAGAGGAAACTCACCCTAGGCCCAAGCGGGCCGTCTCTGACGGCCCATACAGCACCAGCAGGGATCCAGCAGTGTCGACAACGCCAGGTGCGCTTCTCGTCCTCAGTCAACTTGCTGTTCTCGCCGCCCCAGGCCGCCCCAGCTGAATTAGATACGTCGGGGGTACCGGCTTTAGCCAGCGGACTCAGCGACCGGAATCTCCTCTTCTTCTTGGCTCGTTCGCCCCTACCGAAGAGAGGTGTCTCGTCGCCGCCTATGTTGCCCAGGCCAGGCATATCGAAATAGCTGCCTCGAAGCTGCGCTTCTTGCTCTCGTGCTGTAGGCAACATGCCAGCGTTGGATGTGAGCTTGGCTGCGTCTCTTCGTAGCCTGCGCAACTGACGCTCTCTATCGCCTTCCTTCTTCTCAATCTCTTCTTTGGTGAGCTCTTCAAACTTTGGTTCCCATTCCGCCCCAAAGTCATCAATATCGTACCGCCAGCCGGCGCCCTCCTCCATTCGAACGGCCTGGTTGTCAATCTCGCCTGCCAAAATCATAGCACCTTCGCACGCTTCTTTCTTGAGTCTGAGCACAGCCTCGTAAATGGCGTGCGTAATGGCGAGCACCCACTCACCACCCAACCCCATATCAGCGCACGTTAATCTGGCGAAAGTTTCGGCGGCTCCCGGGGGATGGAGCAATGACCATTCGAACTTGTCCTGGTAAAGCTTCGAAGCAAGATAGATGGACAGAGTGACAATGCACCGATATGTGTCGTCAGGGTTTAACGAGGGGTCAGTCTCCACTGGTATATTCTGTTGCTCGGCCGGAACCAGTGATGCAGATGCTTCTACCAGCGCACCAGCAGGGAGCGCAGCAGGTTGAGGAGTTGATGGAGCAGGTGTATTGGTGGCGGGTGTTGCTGAAGCTGGCCTTGAGATCGACGCTCCAATCTGAGCTCTTGGTGTACCAACCTGCGAATCGCCGTTGAGCATCCGCCCATCCTGTAAGCTAGGCGCTCCATTCGCGCCATTGAGAAGACCCTGCTGAATCAGGGGCTGGGTGAAGAAGAGCGGATGCAGCGCGATACCGGCGTAGTCTTCCAACTGTCCCCGGATCTGTTTCGCCACCTCATCGATGTACTTCTTCTGCTCCGGAACATTCAAGTCGAGCTCTTTGACAAACGTAATAGCAAACTCTTCGGGCGTGATGAGGTTCTCATGCAGATTCCAGAGGAAGATATCACGGATCTTGTAACTGGGCACTTGCTCGGGTCTCTTGTACATGGGCAGCGCGAAATTGTAGTTGTTGGGATACTGTGTTTGAGGGAGCGTATATGGTGCATCTGGTACCCATGACTGGATGTCAAGATCGATGCGTATGGGGATCAAGGTAGTCGGCAGCTGGGCCTGAATATGCGCCTCTCTGTCGGTTGCAGGCTTAACCACTCGTCTGGTCATCCAGTCGCGTTGTATAGGCTGCAAATCGACAGGCGCAGAGATCTCTTTGCCGAATTTCTCGGCCTGCGGTTCTTTCTTCTCAAGATCCTCCCTTCGTATGGATCGCAGGCCCGTTGGCCGCCGTGGACCCTCACTATCATCGAAATCATCGTCATCATAGGCATCATCGGCGTAATTGATTATGGTCGTGCCACGCTTGGTTGTTCTACCGCCCTGTGCTAAACTTTGTGTCTGCGCGACAGGCTGTATCAGAGTATTGGCATACTGCCGCAGTCGAGGGGCATACGACGACACAAATGACTGCGCAGGCGCCATGATGGATCGCGAAACTTATCTCATCGCAAGGAGTGTGCTGTCCTGGAATTGCGATGCGATGCGATGAAATTGTTTGACGTAGAATGCGAAACGGGTTTGTCTGCACCAAAAGTCGCGTTGAAAGTCGCAGGAGCGCGACTGACTTCGACGTTCTCCTCCGCAGAATGCCAAGCCTTTTCGACGAGCCCGGCTGCATGGTGCATTCCAAGCTGCTCTACAGCTACCAGCAGCATGATCACAGGAAAACGGTATCATATTCAGGCATCCCGTGTCCACTCCTATTTTCAGTACACATATCTGACAAGTCTGTTTGGTACAGCTTAGGCCCCTAGCCTGTGTGATGGACAGCTCTCTCTCCCATTTGCCAGAAGAGCCACCGTTGGTCAACGCCCAGACACGTAGAACTCGCTCAAATGTAGACGCGGAAGCATGAAGAGAACACAAACACTACCGCAAGCCAATAACGCTCTGGGACGGGTTAGTACAGTGACCACAAGGGGCAAGAGCCGAACTCACCATTTCAAGCGTCCATACTCTCCGGATCCAGACCTTGACCTTACCCTCGACACCTTCTACATCCGTCAATTCGATACCCTCCCACCAACACCTACGAGCAGGCTTGCGCCAGAAAAGTAGCAGCTTCTGAGCCATGCCAACAACGTTGTTGTTAGCCATATCGCCCTTGATGTCTGTGCGTAGTCGAGCCAGGGCCAAGCTGCAGATGACAGCCTTGTTAGGCTCGCCAGCTCGATGGCCCCAGCGATCGTCGTGATCGAAACCGCTATATGTAGATTAGTGTTGGATTCTTCGCACGAACTGGAGACATACCCTGCTGTAAGCATTTCGATCAGATGCTGCTCTGTGGTGCCGTTTTCTTCGCTTCGCTTCAAGCCAGAAAAGATGCCATCCTGTCTAAGCAGAGAGTTCGCGGCAGCCCTCTTCACTTCAATCATTTCGGTTTGGTCGATGTCTTGCTTGGGAGGAATCACGTAGAAGTCCAGGTCTTCCCGCAGCACGATTATACCGGCACGGTCCTGGAGCATGTCGCGAGCTGAGCCTTGTAGAGGTTCGATGGATATGGGGTCGGTCTCGGGCGGAGCTGTTGGCGAAGGTGACGAAGAGGGAATAGATTGAGCCACTCCACGAAAGAACTCTAGCATATACTGAAGCGATGCCGGATCATACTGCGAGCAAAGTGTGAGATCTCCGAAATAGACATTGGGATTGCCAAGAGCAGAAAGCATATTGGGGTGGCTAAGACATACATCGACAGGGTAAACGTCGCCCTCATGGAAGGTATTCATGTGACCGTCAGGCAAAAGACCGTTGGGGAAAAGCGACAGTAGCACAAACTCGGGTAGAGTAAGTAGCTCATCTCGCGATAGTGTGAAGCGGGTGCCTCTGCTTTGTGTCAGTATCGTCCTCGGCTCCGGATAGACTGACGCACCTGAGGTCCAATGTAATCTGCTCGTCCGCACCAACATCGCCGGCTACGTCGTAGTGAGCTATCGACTCGTGGTCGAGCTATGTGGACTTACCTCCTAACGAGTTTATTGGGGCTCCAGGACTCTGCTGAACTTGTGTGATGATACTTGCGGGACCACCTGCGGAAGCCATGATGTAGGTGAATGAGTCAAGCGGGCTTGTTCCTTCGGTGTAGGGAGGAGGAGGTTCGCCGTCGTCGACGCCTTTGCCAGAAGACTCGCCCCTGGCGTCCTTGTCCTTGTCTTTGGCGGTCTGGTCAGCCTCGTCTTCGGCAAGAGCCTCCGCGAAGGAGGGTGCCGGAGCTGTGGCGAGAAAGGACCCAGCTGGTGCCTCAGAGACAACTGTTTTGAATCGATCAAGTTCGGCGTCGGTAGGAAAGTAGAGGGAAGAGAAGGGGGGTGGTCGCGGTGAAGGAGGGCTCGAGGAGGATGCTTCTGATAGAGGGAACTGAGGGGGCGCGAAGCAGATCTGGTCGTCTTGTTCGGGGAGATCGGACTGGCTTGGAAACGCCGTGATGGGCAACACGAGAGGGGGCAGTTGCAAGTTATCGAGTCGTTGGTAGTGCTGGTACAGAACAGCGCAACCGGGCGCTGCTTTGCACTACCGTGGTATGAGGCGCCGTAAAGCTCGAGGCCGCGTCGCCGGAATCAGTGGAACACAGACAAGCTCCAGATATTCAACTAGCGATGGTGCAATTATTTGCAAGATCAGATTGGATTTGTACGCGTAGAATTGTGATTTACCGGGAGATGTGTTGATGGCGTTGCAAGTGTAATCAAAGTTGGCGCCGACGATCGACCTGCATCCGCCCGCCGCGACCTCGGAAGGTCCTCCCCCGGCCTTGTCAACCCCAAGCACCCACCAGCATCTAGACTTCAAACAAACTTGCTTCTTGGATTGACAGTGTTCGTTGCTGGGTAGTATCATGCAGCGAGATGGCCTATAAGACCTAAAGACGTGCTGGCCGCCGCCTACGTGTGACAGCTGTTGGTTAAGTCACATCCTTGGCCAGCGCGTACGACCACACGCCGCTCTCGCGTAGCTCGTAACAAGCATTACATGGGACATATCACACATCTCTGGTCGGGAGTTTTCGTTCATTTATTCTCCAAGCCAGGATAGCCAGCGAGAAAAGCTATCTATTTGGTGGGATTGAGAATGTCCGCCGTAGAGTGTTGTTCGGGAGCGACTTCGCCAGATCCTTGGTTTGGCATCAGAGAACTACCAGCTCCGGGAACCGTGTTGTCCCCCGTTCCCTGCTTCATGCCCCCAACTGTACCCTCTTCTCCAGCTCGACCGGGATTATTCTCGTCAGCAACATTGTAGTTTTCGCCGCTTGAAGCATCGCCGGTTGGGTGTTTGGCACCTCCAAGTGTTCCAGCTCCTTCCCTGGCTCCGGTGACTTCCTTCGGAAACCCCGGCTCCTTCTGACCTTTAAGCCCAAATAGTTCAGAATGAGATGACATCTTCGATAGGCTGTCGTGTGGTGAGTTCACTTTCGTTTAGAATACAAGCTTGGGCGCGATATGCAAATCACTGCGTCTCAGCATTTCCATGTCGCTCTCCTTGGCCATATATGGGACCCCTCAAACTTACCAACAGCATGCTTGTCAGCATTTCTCCCTCAACCGCACGATGACTTCACGATCTTCTGCTGCCCCCTTCTCTCTGGCAAGTCATTCCCCGAGTATCCCGCGGTGACGCAACCCTCGATCACCATTCGCTCGTGATGCCCGTCCCCGCTACGGTTCGTTACACCCTTCGCTTCTTTATCCAGTAGATATGGATTATGCCCGCTATCCGGCTACAAACCCCACGACTGCTTGACAGTGGTCGCAGGGTGATAGGATCTGGCTTCTCAGTTGCATCGATCGCTCTCAGCGGC
The DNA here is from genome assembly GCF_000365145.1 of Cyphellophora europaea CBS 101466. Taxonomy (NCBI): domain Eukaryota; kingdom Fungi; phylum Ascomycota; class Eurotiomycetes; order Chaetothyriales; family Cyphellophoraceae; genus Cyphellophora; species Cyphellophora europaea. The sequence continues at coordinate 1,705,128 of NW_008481810.1, read as the reverse complement.
ATGGAATGGCACCTCCGAGCCAATCAGCTCAGACTAAGCTTCACCATACCAAGTCCAAGGCTACAACCCCTAGCATGGCACCTAGATTGGAGGACCTCTAGCTACGGCTGCTTACCCGGCACGTCGTCGCAAGCAGAGCTCCGTGATCCTCTCCAGTGGTGTCTGTCGGCAGAACAGTTTCCAGTTGGATATCTATTGCGCAACCTTCCTGGCATTCGTGCTCACAAGCTATCTCAAGCGCGTTGTCCGGTGCGTTGCTCTTGCAGCTTTCTGGCAACGTGAGTTGCAGCTTCTCGCGCTCGGCAGTCACAAAACTTCGTGCTCGACTATGATCGTAGGAACCGACACGTCCATGAACCGTTGAGCCTCTGTCCTCCGCAGCATGATATGAGGTTTCCTGATGCTTGAGATCAGCTGGATGTTGTCTGTGCGCGATTCGATTTATATGGGTGGGAAGGAAACCTTCTTGATGGTGACTTGCGCTGGCGATCGGAGAGCCACATTGCTCGAGCTTCGGAATAGGGCTGGTTTCATTGCAAAGGAATCACTCCTTACTAAGCCATGGTAGCAATAGCAGGGAGCGCACAGGCAAGCCTCTTGGTATTCTAGCACGCTTCAGATCAGTTGGAGAGCATCAATCGAACCGGTTCGATTCAGCCTGGCTCCGGCACTTGCATCTGTATACAGTATAGATTGGATACCTAGAGGAAGCAGTAAAGTCTTGGCATTGACGCCTGCTATCCCCGGCAGCGGCACACCTGTCTCATTGGACAAGAAGCTGTTGGGAGATGTCTGTTCGAGGATCGTGGGATTGAACCTGTGTAATGCATGGTGTATAACGCATACAGATGTAGCTAGGGTGTAGGCTTCAATGCCAACACCCATAATTGGCGGCCCCCGGAATCGCCAAGTTTTGCGGGGCCATTAGGCGATGACTAGCCCACCACACGTTTTGTAAGCCGCACAGTGGCCTTCCAAAGCAAAAATAGAACGTTCTCGCTCCAGGACAGGATCGCTCTTGTGGCTTACAGAGAGCAAAACGACAAAAAGGAAAGTGTTTGCATCAGCCGTGAATCTTTGATCTGTTAGTACGGATCATCCCAGGAGGTGATCAGATAGACTTACCGAACACGGGGCCCGTCGATGGCAACGACGGATTTTACCACTAAACCACTGATGCATGAGATCGCTTGCTGTGGTTGCTTGTTGCGATTGTTGAAGAGCTTTTTCAAAAATACAATGTATATCCCACAGAAAATTCTAGCAGTGGAACCCTTCTGTACGGCACATGACGGCCAATTGGCCCCGAAGCTTTGAGTGGCTCGGTTGTAAGAAACTTCGCCTCCGAGTCCTGCAGTAGCGCTCGCGACTTTCGCGGAACTCACGCTGGATATACACGGTACCTACCGCAATGATACGGCACTAAGAACGATGTTGCAACCATTTTTGCAAATCGAGCGGCGACACATATTACGAGCCATCAAGTTGACCTTCGACATATGCCTGAATACGTGCTGCTCAAAGCCAATTCACAGCATCTAACAACTTCCTCCTTTCTATCTAAGTGTTCACCCTCAGATCCATCCTAAGTACCCCTTCCCGACCATGAACTCACAGACTCTCTCCGCTTCCGCATCTACCATCACCACCACCTCCACCTCCACCTCCTCCCCTTCCCCCTCCTCCTCCTCGAACGACATCCAAATAACGATCCACACCTCCGCCTCCCTCGACAGCAACCCCAAACTCCTCCACTCCCTCGTCTCCGCCATCAACACCGCCTTCGCGCGCCACTCCGCCTGGAACGGCACACCACGCTTCCACACCCCCTCGGAACTCCCCACGGAGCTAGGCCCCGACTCCGGCCTCTGCGCCATCGCCCACTCAGGCCCCACCATCCTCGGCAGCGCCAGCCTCCGGCAATGGCGCCCCCAAGCCAACGGCGCCGTCGACGCCGCTCTACGCTCCATGCCTCAAGACCTCAAACTCGCCGACGCCGGGCAGAGCTACGAAGTCAAAGCCGTCATCACGGTCGACACGCCGCGGGCGCGCGGCAAGGGACTCGCGGGCCTGATGATACAGGCGCTGCTGGAGAAGGTGCAGCGGGAGCGGCACGGGGGTAAGGAAGTGTTGCTGTGGATCCAGCTGGCCGAGGAGCAGAACGGCGAGTATTGGCGGCGGCGAGGCGGGTTTGAGCGCGTGGGACCCGTGGAGATGATGCCCAAGGGGACGTGGGGCTGTACGCATGAGTTTGAGTTTTTGACCATGGTTAGGAGGGTGCCTGCTATCGAGGCCGAGGCCGAGGCGGGTGGGTGAGTGAGTGTCGCTGTGGGTGGCTGGGTTGCGGCTCGTTCCTGCGTTTTTCATGCGCAAAGGCGGCATCAGTGCGAGCTTTGTCTACGCGTCAGCGTCTGGATACGAAAGATGAACCTGGGTGAGGACTTGGCAAGGCAGCACAGAGTCGTCTGCCGTAGGTCTGTCGTGGGACGGACCAGTACAGGGGTTCTAGATTCACTGGCAAGGCAACAAGTACGGTATATTGGCTAGAATAGATCAGGAAATGCCGAGACTTTCACTGCCTGTTTGACAACCACTCACGGGCGCCTTCAGGCTCAACCACCTCAGGCGCGACGTTCTGCTCGAGCTCATATTTCCAAGGCATCTCTCGCCCGGCTCGCAAGCCTCACTGATCATTCGCTAGCTACACGCTCTCCTCAAGCATTCTGATCCCTTCCTGACTCCGCGCGCCCGGTCGTCTCACCCTCAGCCTCAGCCTCTGTCTCAAGCGGAGCTTCCGCCTGGCCCACCAAACTCTGCTCCGCCCTCTCCTCCACGGTACGGTGCCCCAAGAACATGACCAGCATAAACACATCATACGTCACCTTCAACCCGCCAGCAACAACGAACGCGACCCAAAACAGCTTCTTCTCCGCCAGCGTGCCCGTGATCGACGGGCCGACGCTCTGACTCAGCGTCTTGCCCACGTTCAGCACGCCCATGACGGCGGTGCGCTCTTCGGGCAGCACGGCGGCAGAGATGAAAGCCTGCCGGGGCGCTTGATCCATGCTGTTGGTGCTGTAGCGCAAAGCAAGCAGAGCCATGGCGGCCAAGGCGTTGCTGGGCAGCGGCGTCAGGGCGAGGGCGATGGAGGCGGGGATGTGCGTGAAGACCATGGTCTTGATGAGGCCGATGCGGCGAGCCAAGGGTGTGGCGGCGAAGTTGGACATGGTGGAGAGCACGTTGCACACGAAGAACAGGGTCCCCAGCGTGCCTTGGCTCAGGTGGAATTTGAGGGCGAAGAAATAGGTCATCCAGCTGGAGCTGACGAGGCTGCTAGCCATCGAGTCCATGCAGAAGAGCAGGCAGAGCTTCCAGAGAATCCAGATGGATTCGTCGGAGATTTTGGGACGCAGTTTCTGGAGTGGTGATTCTTTCGAGGGAGGTGCTGGTTTTGCGGCATTGTTCTCCGAGTGTAGCGTACTCTCGTCATCTGCACTGGCCAGTAGGGGTTGGGTTTCGTCGCCGCTGGCGGGTATCGAGGTTACCTCGGCCTTCTCCTTGTTGCTTTCGCACCGCTCCGTCAAGAACAAGCACATGGAGAACTTCGCCGCCCCTAGAATCGCGTACACCCAGAAGACGAGGCGATAGCTCTCCAAAACCTCCCAGCCATGACTCTGCACCCCGGCCACCGCCCATCCACACACCAACACGCCAAGGCTAGCGCCCGTGTACCCAAAAATGGTATACCAAACCAGCAAGCCCGTTCGCTCCTCTCTCGCAGTCAAGCCCGCAATCACACTCTCTTCTATCGCCCTGAACGGTCCAATCTCATTCCCACTCGGGCTGATGACCCCAAATACTGCCGCGACCAACAACACCCAGAAATTGCTGCTCAACGCGAATGCGATGCCAGACACCACCATGCATAACGCGCCAAAGGCGAGCGTTACCCGCCGCCCAATTCCGTCGGCGAAGACGGTGAGTACCAGACTGATGACGACGTCGCCGAGCAGGGTGAGGGTCATGAACAGCCCAATGCGGGCCTCGGGAATGTCGAGAGCGCGCAGGAACAGAACGAGGACGAGAGTTGCAGAGCCAAAGGCCAAAAAGCGGACCAGCCGCTGCAGCAAGAGGAGTTTGGTGTCGCGTGGAGAGTGGAGGAGGGTCAGGAAGCCAATCTCGTCTGCGAAGACGCGCAGAGCGGTGGTGGCGCGGGTCATGCTGGCGGGAGAATGTTGTAAGAGGACTCTTTTCGTGCCGAGAGATGCGCTCAATTGTGCTCCCGGTGGAGTGTTGAGCTCTGTGCAGCGAGCAAGGCGTCGAAAAGCCGAGGCCCCTCGTACTCCGTAAGGCAACGCGTGGAGCGTGTGGGTTCGCGTTTGCTAAGTGCTTATCCTGTGCAGCTTGTCGAGTAGAAATTCGCTCGAGATTAAAAGCCTCAACGTACACGCACAACCTATGCAGAGGACCGCAGGGTATAGGGCATACGCGCGACTCGGTCTCGCTCTTACGTTCAAGCCTCACGGTAGCATTGCGTGAACGTTGTCGGTAGGGGTAGATGAGTCACCTACCGTCTCTGGCGGAAAACCCATATTGGCTGGTGCCTGGCAGACCCTTGGGGCCACGGGCAAACTGTGACTGGAAAAGTGGAACACAAACTGTAGACACGTCCAGGTGAGTGACGAGTTGTCGCTGTCGGCCGGACCGTTGAAGTCCATGGAGCAGCAAGCCCCGAGCCCTCGAGCAAGAATCAGTAACTCACCTCTGGAGGCAATGTCGTGTGTATCCTCGTCGAAAGGCACACAACGTTGATGAACAAGTATCACGCATAGTGGCGCGTCCCGAAGTACGGCCTAAAAAATGCGCCGACAGCAACACCGTAGTTGCCCAACTATATTTAAAACACAACAGCTCAAGCGTCCTTAAAGATGGCCTGTTCGGGCTGTTTGGCCCCAAGGCTAGCAGCGAGGGCAGTTTCAGGCGCCGGCAGCCGGCAGGGAAAGCATCGATAGGGCAGTATAACCCCGGAGGCCCCTTGGGCTGGTGCATTGTGGACAGGCAGGGTGCGCCCCGCCTGGGAAGTATGGCAAGTGGGCTTTCTTTTGGTGTTTCCACCCTTTTAGAACAGTGTTCGAATGTGTCGCTTACAGTACCATTTCATTCAGGCGCAATGATGAGCATGCAGGACGATGGTAGTAGTGCATGGTGATGGCCGGATGTGTTGTCAAGGTGGATGTACACCTACGGAGACGAGAGACAAGTGACAAGCGGTGAATGCGCTTGTTGAGGCATTGGAGAGACGAATTGGGCATTTTGCAGCGTCAGGGTCGTGTGCATTGGTTGGGTGGGTGGTTAAGACGCAGGGCAGCAGTACCCGTCGACTCCTGTGGAACAGGAACGAATACGGGTGACTCGCTTCGTGCAGCTTGTCATCGATCTGAAGCGCATCAACGAAATGGCTGCGAAGAATCGTGGTGTATTAATGGGTTACACTGGTAATACAGTAAAAGTTGTGGTTGCAATGCTCTATAGTCCGATATGCTGGATACGCGACTTCCTTGTATCGATCCCGTTGATCATGAACACATCCCTAATAGGTGTTGGGTGAAGCGAAGAAAAAGTTCGATGCAATGCGATGGTGCAGAACCCACGCAGCCATCTTCCTCCTCAATACTCGTATTCCATCTCACCATTCCGTCCTTGATGCATTGCATCAGTGGTGTGAAAGCCCCTGCTCTGGCATCCTCATGTCCGATGCATGCGCCCTGGTGCAGCCAAGAGCCTTTCCGTTCATCGCCCCGTTTGCTGCTCGATCTCCGGAAAGTTCTGAAGATAGGAAAGATGGAGATTCCGTAAAAAGGCCGTGTGAGGGGTGGGGTGCTTTGTCGACTTGGATAGCATGGCTAAACACAGGCCAAACTCCTTTGCGGCGAGATTGTTTCCCGAAGTGTCGCTTTCGATGTTTACGCATGAAACCGCTTGGATGTTGCTGTGTAAGTGCCGACACTCGTAGCCATTGGCTGGTGATTGTCTGCTGACTTGGCGTAATGTTCCGGGTTCGCTGAGCGTGGCTGCATCAGACTTTTGACGCAATGATGTAGCATCTATTACCCCCAGAGGATGGTCAGGGCGGAGCCCAAGAGTGAGAAACTGGGCATGTCGGGCAGCCTAAGCCAAGGCAGGCCGTAGACGCACCCTGCATGCAAGTCTCATCCATTCTCATCTCTCGTCCATGGCGCCCCGTCTCAGCACAATGACATCAGTGGCATCACGTTCGTGGTCCAGTGACGTGCCAAAGGGTCTCCGATAATTTTGAGGCTGAGAGAAGACTGATTTGTACGATGCTGGTTTGCGGAAGTTGTACATCTAGATAGAAGGGTCAATGTCAGCGGCTCAGGAGAAGATGGCAGTGAACATACTCGGCATTCACCACATTTGCCCCCTGCAATGTCGCAGCGCCCACGGCAGCCACGCGGCTGGTTGGAGCAGGAGAACATGTCGATTGACCGGTGGAGTAGTGTAGATCGTTGGAAGATCGTAAATGTTATCAGCCCAGATGTACTTGCTAGACACGTTGTATGTTGAATAGTCCAGTGGTAGTCGTGAAGTGGATGGTCGAGTTGGTACTAGTATATAAGGGGTCTGGAGTGCTGAAGGGCAAGAGGCTGAGACGCAAAGGAGGATGAGAAGCGGACTTGGAAGTATAAATGAACGACAGGTGAGGCAGCAACGCTGTTATGTTTAGCAATAGGACAAACAATCGTGCAGGGTCGCTGGTGCGGGTCAGCCAGGATCCTGCTCGCGCTCGCTGACTCTGCCTGCCAGGCGGTGCAAACCCCCGGCCCCCCAGGGAAAAAGTTCTCTAGGCTCCCGGCCCACCCGCAACGTCAAGGCTAAAGCCGGTCAGGCAAACTCTCCCGGCACGGGACTTTCCCAACCAGCACGATGCCTTCACATCCGACTGATCCCAGGCGCACATGAGCTACGCGTCGTGCCCAGAGGCCGCCTATGGTTTGCGTGAGAGTGTCTGTCGTGTCGTTCGTCGAGGTGCGGCACTGCACCGCTTCCACATGCTGTTCAAACATCGAGACCGGCCTCTCCATAACCCTGGTTTGATCCACGGTGTGGCGTCCGTCAATCGTTTCGGCTGCTGAAACGATGCCCATCACTCCGACTTGTGGGTGATAAATTGTGCAGTCCAGTTAGAAACGAGACTAGCTCTGATGACTGTGATTAAGGAGTATTCATCTTGGCAGGTCTGGAATGCAGCTAGAACATTTGCTGTCATTGGGCGCTTCCAACAGCATTGTCATCAAGACGCTCTTATTACCTCTCGATGACGGCGTAACAGTGGTCAGAGCGTGTGGCCAGCTCCTTCATCCATAACGACAAACGAGCGAGGAGAGTCTTGCGACGATTTCTAAGAGTTGGAGTGCGCTCATCACATTGCGCAATCATAGCTGATTCTTCGCTGCCATGTTTCAAGACAAGCTTACTAGACAGGGGTGTTCCCGATCGTGGCCTGATACCCAACTACAACGCCGGCATTGTTGCTTGTCTTCCCTTTCGACCCCGGCTCCCCTGAGCATGGTCGTAGCGTTGATGCCGCGATCGCAAAATAGTGAATGATCCGGCTGTGCTCGCCTGATCATCGTTCCGACAGACCATCCATGTAGATAGCACCACACGCGCCGCGCTCGGCAATCTGACTGTGCTACAATACAGAGGTGATATCGGCCGAACCTGCTTTGACCGACCTCTGCTTGCACATGTTCACGCCGTTATGGATCGAAGGATGTATCCTAGGCCACACGCAGCAATTGCGGTCGCCAGCAGCACACATTGACCTTCCGTCGTCCACGTCAAGTATGCCACAATGCCAACGGCGAGTTCTTTCCTTCTCGCCGCACTCCGCTTGGCTTTCCATTCTGGGTCAATCTTGAACGGCGCCTCTTGCCACGATGAACTGGAAACACTCTGGAGTGGGATCGACACAGACAAAGCTACCGGACGGTGGTCTGACGTGTCAAACAGCGGCAGAGCCTGGTATGTGTGAGGTTTGAGGTTGGTTGGCGAGTAAAAGATGCGATCGCACCAGCTCGGCCATCGATGAGTAGCCCATTGCCATGGTCGCTCCCCATCTTGGGTGACGTCCTCCTTGTTGCGGTACTTGTAGGTAGGCGGAAACTCTATGGGCGATTCGTGTAGACCATGAAGGGTCCTGCCTGCTTCGACTTCTTTGTGAAGTTGGTCCTGTTTCAGGAGATGCGACCAGTGATAAGGGTCTTTCGGGTCCGCTGTTGGCTGTGGAAACGACAAAGCATCCTCGGGTGTTGGCGGGCGCGATGAGGTGCGATAGTTGAGATCACCGGCAACAAAAAGATGCGTCGTTGGGTCATAAATGCCTTTGGCCCCTGTACCACGGGCGGGGCTTTGCAGCAGCGGTGTATCCTCGTCCCTTTCATCGCGGACCGAGTGTTTTTGTTCAGCAACGAATACGAGTCTCTCGGCAACGGCCTTGAAGTCTTGGTTTCTTCGCTGCGTGGCATCTTCCGCTGGGGCGAGATGGGCCGAAACAAAAGTGAGTACCGTCTCCCCGTAGCCTATTCGTACGCCGACCGCGCCCTTATGCCCTGTCTCCTGAACGCCGACCCCGGTGCTTCCAGTGTCCATCCAAGTGATGTTTGATGCAACGTCGACCTTGGCAAAAATCATAATGGATGTCAGACCAACATTCCGCGAAATAACGTTGACATAGCCTGCGTCTGTAATATTGACGGCCGTGGCGAACGCATTGTAGTAGGGGGTCAAGAATGAGCCACCGAGAAAAGCATAAGCAAGAGGAGCAATTTCTTGTAGGCAGAGGACGAGTAGGTCCGGTGTACTTGAGGTGACCGAGAGGAGGTGTGGAGCGAAGACATCCGGTCTGATCTGATTGCGTGCACAGTTGAAGGTGACAATACATGCGTCAAGTGTAGCCATGACATATACTAATTGTGATCCAACTGCACCTGTCCTTTGGAGATGTTCTTGGGCCAGCGAGCAAACCAAAGTAGTGTTGATCTTGAGCAAATATCCGTTGACGTCATCGCAATCTGGCGGATGTGCAGTTGTAGAAAACGCACAAGTTCCTATTCAGGGATACCTTTCATCCTTGCCAGATTCAATTGGGCTCTTGGAATCATGATGTGTGAGCATTTCATTCATTTCATCATCATCATCCGACCGAGCCAAATTATAGTCGGTCTATCATACTCAACCAGGCCCTGGCGAAGGGTCGTTTGAGATGATAGTCCAGAAAGTTGACTATTGGAAATGAAGAGCTTGCGACGAAAGCGAGTCGATAGGTACAGTGGCAGCGAGGAGACGTCTCCAAATCCTGCAACAGCCAGCCGACTATAGCTCCAATGCCGTGACCCGAGACTTCGAGAAGCGTATTGAAGGATATACCGTTGCGTCCGTCGCTCTTACCCTCACCCAACCTGCCATTTATTCCTCTCGAATCTTAGCTGCTTCGTTCTGACTGGCAAGCACGATGTTATCAGGCAAGTACAACTCTCGTTGGATTGACATCTCAACGGGCCAGACCCGTGATCCAACTAACGAGGGCCTCATACTTCCTTATCTCGTGGCCTGGAGCCATAGGTAGGGCTGCATTTTGGATACTGACAATATGCCATCCCAACTTGAGATCACTTCCAGCAGACTGCATCGATCCAAATCAGCTGCGTCTGTGAAAGAGCGACGCAAGCATCCCATCACATCCGAGCCACAAAACCCTGAGGCATCCCGCGTTCATGCCCTCATTGCCGCTCATCGAGCCATGGATCGATCCCAGTCTCATTCCTCGACCGACCTCTACCGTGCTCACAGCAACGCAAGCGGTCGAAGTAAGGCCACTGTCCAACATCACGTGCAGTTCTCCCCTGCTACACAGCTGCGGAATCAGAGATCGGTCCTTCAGGGCGGAGCCCCTCGCCTAAGTGCCGCATTACAAGTGCCTAACGAGCCAAGAAAGATACATGCCTACGCTGAGATCGAGCCATCGGAGTTCGGGCCTGTGAGCGAGACCTTTGGTGCAGAGCCGTCGTCTTATCGAAAAATTCGACGCTCTAAATCACTCCTAACGCCTCGACGTCGTTCGTTTACTCCCCGCAGCCCTCATACGCCACTCAGTCAGGCTCCAACATTGCGCCATGCAGTCAGCAACGCGAACATCAACATTGACGGCGCATCTGAGCCGACTCTGGGTCTTCGAATCAGGAAGTCATTCAATCTCCTCCGTCCTGCAAGCCGAGTTCCCATTGACAGAAGGGCCGAGACGAGCACAGGCTACCACGATGAAGCAGTCTCCTTAGCTCGCAACCAGTTCCTCGATGCTCCTGGGCCGCCACAGGCTGAGAGAAAGCCATCATTCATCCTTCAGAAAATCCGACGTCCAAATAAGGCTTTTCGAAAGAGCGTACGTTCTCAAGCCTTCACGGACGCCGTGAACACCACCAGCTCAGACCCGGCGGTTGTTGGCAACATGCTACCTGTGTCCGCCAAGCGTTCCTTCTCGGCGACGGTGAGGCACCGATTTATGAAAGCCTTTGGCAAGTCTGTTTCCAACAAGGCAACATTGCCACCTCAGCAGCTTGAAGCAACCCGCCGTCATTTCAGCACGGAACTTGAAGAGCCAGACCATTCCACAAGTTTCGACGATTATCACGTTGACGAAGACGATGAACGTCGCCAGAGTTTCTACGTCCCATCTCAGCCTAGTGCCGATATGGAGGAAGAGCTTGATCGTCTCTCGCCAACATTCAACCCATCGACGAGCCGGGAGAGTTTACACTCGGCAACCTCTCGCTCCCGTGTTACAAGCTGGACCAATTCATCGACCACCTCCAGTGCACTTCGTGCTGGTGGCCTCGAGCGCAACCGGCTGTCAATCATCAAGGAAGATGGCGGACCACATCAGCCCTCTTCGTCGGCAGGACGCCATATTGGTGGCATCGGCGTTTTTCAAGACCCACTTCCGAATGAGGATGAAAATGGACAGCCTATGCCTCCCGTGGACAGTCAGCGAATCTACTCGGCCTTGATGAGACGTATCGGCGGGGAGGAGGCCGAGATCGAGCACACTCGGACCGCTCTTGAAGAAATTCATAACAATCAAGAACTCAATCACGACAACAAAGCTCTTGACGCCGGAAAATCTACAATCAGAGCTGTGTCGATGACCACTCAAGCATCTTCGATGAGCGATGGTGGAGAGGGAAACTGCATTAATCCCGTCACTGGCGCGAGTGTAGACCCTGCACAGCACCAGGCTAACGTTGAGCGCCGGAGAGAAGAATTAGTCTCACAGGCAAAGCAGCAGAGCTTCTTTCCCTTTTCCGAGCAGCGTAAACGAGCGACGCCAAGTTCATTTCGCAAACTTCTCAATGAGAGAAAATCCGAAGACTTACTACGATCCAGTGGAGGTAGTCCGACGTCGAATACCATACTTGCCCACAAACACAAAAGTGATGCGCTGCAACGAAGTCACATCTGCCTAAGCAGTGAGAGTATCTACTCTCGCACCACAAATGGAGGTCCAAACGAAAGTTATGTGCCAGCTAACGTCGGCTCTGACGAGCTGGACTGCCCTCTTCAAGAGGTTGACGACGACATCGGAATGGCTACGATAATTCCGAACAGATATCAACCACGACTTCAAGTAGAGAATGAGGCCAAGCCATCCACTGCCAATAGCAGCGAGCGTGAATGGAAAGGCTGGATTCAGGGTCAGGTCGACACACTTACCCGGTTTGATTCTAAGACTGCCAGCCACTACCGCGAACATGCCCAGATCGACCCAGAGGACGTCGGTGTTGGCGGTGGCGGCTTTGGACGACCAACTTCTCGGGCTAGTACTGTCAAAAACTTTCCTCTTCTTGATCTGAAACAAGTTTCGAGCCACGTTACGCCGGTGCCGAAGCGGAATTCAAGCTTGACAAAGAGCCACAGCGGACTTCTGAAACAAGCAAGTGCTATCGATCTCAAAGCAGACTCTGACAAGAACGATGACACGCAGAAGTCGAGCGGAACACTTCGGAAGATCAGTCCTGGCAATATTGCTCGAATGCTGAAGGAACGCAAAAGTCAAATTCTACGCAGCAAGCACGAGGACGTAAGGAAGGAGAATAGACCGTCCCCAAGAAGCGAGTCTCCGCCCATGAGTACGCCTGGACGACTTGGACTTCAAATGCGCAGCGGCAATGGCAGGCTTCGCAAACGAGCCAGTGAGTCGGTGTTCAGCTCCAAAGACGACGACTACCCCACAATCAAGAAGTCTAGCACGCCCGGTCGTCTGAGAGCGCTAGAGAACGACGAGAGCCCTACAGACAGAGTCAAACAATCACTCTCGGCCAGACTCAGCCGACCTTTCAACATGGATGTGCCGGAGCCAAACCGCCCGTTCGACAGCATGTATCTTGGCAAGACTGCCGCGGATGATATGGCTTCTGGTAGGTTGAGTGTTGCGCCTCGCCCTTCCCAGCGCGGGCCTGGGGGATATGGTGGGCTTGGGGCGAACCCGTTTGACGGTGAATTGGATACCGCTCTTCCTGATATTGAGCTCAAACAGAAGTTGCCGAGTGGTGACAGCGGGAAGGGAGGTTTTGCTGGTTTGTGGAGTAGCAAGCGGATGGTAAGCGACTTCCTCAAGAAGAGACGGATGAACGGATCAGACGAGGAGCGGAATAGGGAGCTAAGTCCGGCATTTGTTTGATATGTGGTATATCAATAATGCTGTGTATTGGCTACTTGGGTCTGAATGGGTTCACCACTGCACGCACGGGTATAACAATAGGAGAGCACGGGCCTGTTATCCATAATATCGCACGTGTAGCAAGAGTGGTACAGGCGTATGTATCAACAGGGCAATTTATGTGGAGCGAGAGCTGAAACGAGGGTTAGTGTTACAGCGTCTCCGACGTATCCACCGCAAGGCAAACGAGGCGACCACATTTATATTCAAGCCTTGTCGAGTTTACGTCCACACGATCTCGTATCAATCAGCCGAATGCCTAAGTAGAGCGCCAATTCTTTGCCGCACGTCTGTCCCGGTCGCGTCACAAGGTCTTGCCCCTCTCTTCCAGTCAATGTCTGAGGACAGCACGCCTGTTGCCTGCCAGCTAATCATCAATGTTGAACAACATCTGTCTACCAATGCCCAGCACGAATCTCGCAATACGCTATTTTGGCATGAACCCCGACTGTTACCAGCATGAAGGAACGGAGATAGGTCTAGAAATGAAGGGCAGCGGGCACTCGGTGTCTTGCAACCGCTTTCGCTTTGATGGTTCTCTTTTGAGTCTTTCAACTCAAATTTTCGTTTCCCTTTCTCTCGCTAGTTCCCTGTGCTCGCCACGCGCGCGCGCGACCTATCAGAGGCAGTCACTCACTCTCACTGTATCACCCGCCAAGTATATGATATATCGCTGGAGGAAATCGCTACGCGATGCCATATATCACATGCCATACACGCACCAAATAAAGGGGGTGCGTTCGAGTTCCCCACACACAGAGACCCAGGACCCGCCAAAACGCCCGGCTTTGCTGGTGTCCCGTCCTCACGACTGGGTCTCTTTTTCGTCATTGTTGCACATCGAGAGCCGTAAGCGCGGTCCATGTATGCAGATTCGATGCGGCCTGTTTCCAGCCCGACCATTGTGGCGTGTCTGCTTGACCTGCTCGGCTATGCCTGCCGTTGCATCTACCATAATTATGCGTATCGTGTCCATGGTGCAAACCATGGATTGCAAGTCGTAATACTTTGCTTGATCCTCATTTGGCGTGTCCACCTTCTGCTTGGACCTTGGCCGGTCTGATCGACCCTTTTGCAGTAGACGAACATCGATTGGCTCTTGTTGATTGAAGCCAATTCGGGTCGTCGTCCGAATGAAATAGGTCGTCCCATGAGGAGACCGTCACAAGTAAATTTGCGAACTCGTCGTCGCTACCCTCGCTCAGTCAGCTCCGGCCATCGTCCATATATCCAGTAACCTTTTGGCACCAACTGCAGAACTCGTTCCGAATATCACTGAGAATCCTCAGCACTACTCACAGTAATTGGCTGGAAATGCCCCCTTTACCCCCCGCAACTCGCCTTGCCACCAATCGTCCTTGCTCTCTGTTTGCTTGATGACCCTTATTCGGTCTCCTTCGCGGAACACTAGATCGCCTTCTCCTTGCCCACCAAAATCGTACAATGCTGTCACGAACACCCAATTCTGTGAGTTCTGCCGTGGTGGTGGAGGTGGGGGAGGGGGCTTCTTTTTGCCAATCGCCAAGGTAGAGGTGGCTGAAGCCAGAGACGACATGGATGATGGAGTTGCGAGGGTTTGTGTGGCAGATGAGGGCTGTCGATCTCGACTAAAGTAATCGGTATTGGGACCTGCCGGTGAGAAGCTTGCGACGCCGGGGGTCTGATAGACGGAAGAACTGGCGGGCGAGGCACTGAGAGGGGTTTGCTCGGTTGGTGAGAGAAGGAAATTGGCAGAGGGCGAGGGTGTCGGCGACACTTTTGATTTGGTTTCGTATTCAGGCGACGGAGGAAGTTTGCGAGCTGGTGAAGGCGAATGACCCCGGTTCGAGAGGGTGGAGTGTGCAGAGGGCCGCCGTTGGCCGTTAGTCGGGTAGCCATTAGGCCTTTCGCTTTGGGACATTGGGAGGCGGACGGCTTTGCCAGAGGCGATAAGACAGAGCGACTCGACTTCCTTCTGCACAGGAAGAAAAGCGTCAGACCATGAGCGGATGACTTCGTCCATGGGAGGTGCAGGGTTGGGAAAGCCTTCTTGCGAGCAATAGGTATGCACAGAGGTGTAGTAGTGACCAAGGAGGCTGTTCTGAATCTCGATCTGAGCCGCAAGGATGTGTGGTAGGAGGGAGAAAACGGCGGCTAGTACAGGAGGAAGTACTTGTCGTAAGTGCTCGTCGGCATTGTTGTAGGCATCGGTGGCTTGGAGTAACTCTGTTTCCGCCTTGGTCAGGGTTGCCCTGTCTCGATCGGAGAGCTTTGTTTTGCTTTTGGTGTTGTCGACGCGACCCTGGTATCGCTCGAAATCGAGTTTCCGATCTTCTCGCTTTTTGATCGTCTTCCTTAAGAAACGCAGGCTCTCTCTGGCGGATTGGGCGACATGTATCATGCGGGTGTCGACCTGGCCCACGTCTTCCGATAGATCTCGTTTCAATTCCTCGCTCTCGGACATGTACCTCGAGGTGCGGGCTAGGGTCTCCGGGTCCGTCTCAACTGCGGTATGGCCATGATAATCGGCGCCAGCACCAAGTATTGGCTGGTACAAGGACTCGAGTTCGGTGAAGATGCGTGTTTGGTGAGTGAGGATAGCAATCCAGGCCTCTTTCCATGCCTTGGAAGAGTCAATAATCTGACAGGTGTTAGATGGCGGTTGTGCTACATGGTTAAGAGGCGCACCCTCGTGAGCAAGTGATCTGCTTCCTCAAAGTCCTTGAGCAGCACCGAGATGGTCTTCTCGTCTGCACTTCTCTTCATGTACTTGCCAAACTGCCGCTGGACGCTCTGCATGGTGACCAGACTGCTGGAGACAATATTATTAGGCTTAGTCTAGTGTGGTACGTTGACTTCTAATGGGTCAGGGTATAGCTTGAACGACGGGGGGCCGCTGAAGTGGATCGCGTAGGGGGGGCAGCTAAGGAGCGACAAGAACGGAATAAAGGGCTTGAATGGAAGGGACCCAAGCCCAAAGCAGACGCTGCAGCATTAAGCAAGAACAAGAGATGAGCAGCATGGATAGGGAGGGCAAGGTGTGTAGGAAGTAATGGAGATGAGGGTAAGGAACAGCAGTCGTGGCCTGTTGAGTGGTGGACGTTGTTCTGGATTCATCGCCTTCGTTGACGCGCGTTGGGTGCAGGTTTCAAACTTTGGCATATCCGGCCGCATTTCTGCCGATCAACGGTGCCCTTTTATTTACCCCGGACTGATCTGCTGTCAACTGATTCACATGTCTCAGGCGTCTTGATGTCGCCGTGAGGAAACCATGCTGACGCGAGCCCACGCCGCCGCCGCAGCCATCAATGTCCGCAGTCATGGCCCCCGCGACTGCGCAAGGCACGCGAGGCGCGCAAGTTACGCCCTCAAATCTTCCCGGCCCCCTCTCCCAGGCCACCGCCCCAGTTCTGGAGTTTCGCTGTCTCTACACGCGCGATGTCCGCAAGAAAGCAAAAAAGTGGCACGATGGCTCCCTCCGCTACCACACGTTCAACAAACGCGTCATGGTCTACGATGACAACAAATTCTACATCGGTGACGCTCACTATCGACAAGACGGCGAGGTGGGCGAAGGCACAGAGTTGTTGCTGGACAGCCATGTCATGGTTGAGGTTGGTGAGCCTATTGGCCAGACCGAGACCGATTTGAATCAGGTTGTGCATCAACGCCCGAGTCCACAGAGACCAGCAGTTCAGCGTCCTCCGGGTATACCTAGAATTGCTGCCTCTCAGAACAAGCTCAAATCAATAAAAGACGTCCTCGGTGCCAGTCAATGCTCTGTCGGGCGCGTCCGTACGCCCTATCAGTCGCCATACGACAGGCGTCAGGTCGAACAGGCTGTCCACTCGGCAGAGCCGCCCGCGAAGCGTCAAAAAACTGCCCTGGGAAAGGAGAATGTTCCACAGAGTGAGCTGGCGAAGCCACGTTCGCCGAAGGCTTCTGTCCCAGAACAACAACGAAGGCTGGTCTCGCCGAAGCCGTCGCGCCAGTTGCAACCACTCAAATCTACCCAGAACCTAGTTGGACGTGTGGAAGAGGTTTGCGATCTATCATCGGACGGTGAGCCAGTACAGCCCACCAGACCCAAGCCTGTTCTCCAGCGGTCACCGCAAGTACAGCAAGAAGCCAAGAAGCGCTTACGCAGTCCCGGTGCAGGACCAGACACGCGTCTTTCATCCCCCAAGCCCATGTCAGCTGTGCAGAAGCCGGCTGGAGGGTCTGGGAAGCCCAAAAAGCTGCTGAGCGATCGACTCCACAGTTTGTCTGCGCCGCGCTCTCATTCGGCTGCGTCCAACCATTCTCTGCCAGCGTTGAACGTTTATACAGCTCGGCTGGGGACGACCCAGCTCCAGTTTTCGAGGGAGAAGCCTCGACGTAAGCTGATGTCGCGAGCCTTACTGCCGGGTTCGGCCGTGCAAGATTCGGGAATACGTAGACACCCCCCGCCAGAATCCACGCGGCCGCCACGATTAAGCTCACGCACAGAATCCGGTCAGAATCCTGACGATGGGAATTCCGGTGAAGGAGAGTCCTTTGAATCCAGCATCCAGCCCCAGCGACCTCCCGGCCCCACCAACACACATAGGCAGCTCGAGGAGTCGCAAGCAGATGTGAATACTTGGTATAGAAATACGCGGGTGGAAAACCCGAACTCACCTATACAGCGGAGGACCTCAATCGATGAGGCGGACATCGCATCAAGAAGTAGGCGAGGCTCTGGCAATCAAATAATCGATCTGACGTCCTCCCCTTTGTTTGTCCCACAGGATGTCGACGCGCCAATGCCGCCGCCTTCAGCAGAGCAGCGCATAGAATCAAGTCAGGAGTTCGAAGTTCGCATGCTCGAAGGCACCAAGCCCCCGGGGGATACCGCCGATGAGCCCATCGACCTGAGTCCCAAGCCACAGTCTCCGTCACTGGTGGGGTTTAGCACCATCAACATCTCGCCCATCAAACACCAGCGTTCGCCATCGCCATACAGCAGTCGGTCGTCCTCGCCCGCATTTACCGACGGACCTTCACGGAAGACAATCCAAGAACGCATGCCTCCGCCTCCGTTGCCGACATTGCGCCCAACACCAGCACCAGCCCCCACGGAACTTGCACTTTATCCCTCCCCATCGCGATCGCGCCCCTTCCGCCGGACTCTCTCCGCTAACGATGCTCTGCAGGAGGACCTTGAGACCACCGTCTCTGCATCGTCATCGGACGATGAATTCGGTGGCCCCTCTGCGCTCCTCTCCGACTTCCCGCCCACCGCCGCCTTACTTCAACGTGACAGTCCAAGCGTCCGGCGCACGTCGCCCAGCAAGGCTCGTGTCCCCGCAAATATCCGCCGCACGCTGTCCGAACCCGTTCAGGTAGACTCCGCGGCCGCCACCACGCGGACCGTATCGATCAAGGATGTGCGGGGCGTGAATGTCGAGCCCATAGCCGAGGAGCCGGGCGAGGAAACAACCGGCCCCTGGACAGTCGACGAAGCCTGGCTACTCTTCGACGTCGATGCCTGGCCCGCTGCGAAGAAGTCGCTGCTGCCTGTCTGGGCAACGGCTGGAAATGGCCACAATGCTACTGCCCAGATGCGGATGGGATTAAGCACGGGCGCGGGCGTCAGTGCGGCGGGCCTCGGCGGCTTTGGCAGTGCGAGGGGGGTGCTGGAGAGAGAGCGGACGGCGCAGGGCATTGGCAGATTGAGGGACGAGGTTGCGGGCGTGTACTGATCAGATATTCAGGATCCCCGAGGCAGGAGCAGGGTGGCGGGAATGTCGTTTGTGTGTGTGTGTGTGGGTGTATGGCTACATTCATGTGTTATGATCAGGATTTGTGATACCCCAGCATGGCGAGGCACCATATGATTTGAACGCTTCTGCAGAGGAAGCCGTCTAGAACTTTCCAATGCTACATTGTACGTGCGTGTGATAAGATTCGTAAGAGACGTAACATTTTCGGGCCAGAGAGAAGTACCCAAGTACTAGGTGAGGCGGCGAGGACTTGTGGTACAGTGCAGTGGCAGTACATCAGGCAAGTGAATGGGCACCAGCGCGCGAAAAACAAAAAAAAACATCCTCCATGGTCAACGATGCGTCTGTTGGGAGAACGTGTGTAGATACACAGCTTTTGGGATTCATGAATTTCTTGCTATCATGTCGCAGCCTATCGATCAATCTCGAAATCTGGAATTTTAGAGGCTTCTCAAGCCATATCTGGCATGCATGCATGCTTGCTGCCAACGGTAGTGTGCTCGCAGGGTGCAGGGTCGCAACGGGTCATCAGAGACTGGCCAGTAGAGGATAGATAGCGGGGATTGACGCCCCCATTGCACCGGCAGCCTGCTCTGAAAGAGTCGCGGCGCTCTACAATCCAGTGACACATCGCATTGCGTTTTTACTGGGCAATGCCAATGACGCCGCAAGCGGGACGGGGACCGGCGTTGCCCGTCTTCTTGGACTCCTCGTTGCCGCCCTTGCCCAGGTCGTCGGTGCCGGCGTGGGTGACGACGGTGCGCTACATGAGAGGGAAATGCCATCGTCAGCTTCTTTGTACCTGTGGCGCGTGATGGTGATGGTGGCTCAGGAAGAGGTCATCAGGGTAGGTGGTAGTTGTAGGGAAAGGGGGGACCTACGCCCAGAACAGAGTGCTCGCCGATCAGCTTGATCTGCGAGTCGGTGATGGTGCCCTTAGCATTGCCTTGGCCGTCGGTCTTGATGTTGCCTAGGTCGCCGACGTGGCGGTCGTCGTCGCTGGGGCTACCGTGGCCTTTGCCGAAGGGGTTGACTGTATCTCATTGTCAGTTGTTTGCTATTTAGTTCAAAGCCCCGGCCGGTATGGCTTCCGGGGGCTCCGCGGTTCAGGAAAGCATACAGTGAGGGCCAGCGCTGGTGCAGCCATTGGTGTTGTCGCCAAACTGGTGGATGTGGAAGCCACGCTCGGCGTTAGGGTCGTGACCCTGGAGGTCGTAGGTGACGGTGGTGGGGCCGGATTCGGAGGTTTGCTCAAAGGTCACTGAGCCGGTGACCTTGGAATCACCACGGAGGACAGCCACTGCGTCACAAAACCAATGTCAGCATTGTGTAAGAGCTCATGCGTGTACTCTTGATGAGAGCGGGGATGAACCGTCCGTAGAAACGGCCGATGAAACGGCAAAGCAGGCTGTGGGATGATGACCAATGTCGTCCACCAAACTTCTCCCGCAGTACTTGGGCAGTCGGAGAGGGGCAGCAAACGTACCGGCCTTAACCATATTGACGGTGTTATTCACGTGAAAGAGTTATACGAGTTGATGGGGTTCTTGGACTACAGGATTTGAAATGTGAAGTAGGAGCAAGAGTAAGACTGCGGTGCCTCGGAAGTGGACGCTGCTCTTGTACTTGTAACTCGTTGCACCGATGTTGTCATGGCACAGCGCGCGATCATCATTGAGGGGCAGCCATTCACAGCGCTGCCCCGCATCAAAGACAAATTTTCAATGTCCGCTTATCAGCGAATGTTAGTCGGGTACTTTAAGCAAGGTACCTAAGTACCCTTCGAGCGTCAGACGGTCCGAGCCCATACTAGCCAGACCCGGAACTCCAACGATACCTAGAGATGTCTAGAAGAGCATTGCTACTCGGCATGTGGAAAGTATGAGGCCGAGCGAGGCTGCGATATCGGGGGGTGAGCCCTCAAGGCTCGGCCAAGCAGTAGTAGGTGCGGTATTTTCTGGTAGCTTAGCATGAATGTCATTCATTGGAGCGGCAGACTGTGGTCCGCGTTGAAACCGGGTTCAATTCTATGTTCATTTTGGGTCGTACTCATAGCATCGAGCCAGTCCGAGCGCCCACAGGCGATGTCAGGGTCTGGCTCGTCTGGACTCGCCGACATTCAGTAAAGAAGGCACATATTATCAATTTGCTTAAGCCTTCTCGAGCTTCTCCTTGAGGATGCCCTTGAGCGTGACGGCGTCGGCGGCGAATTTGCTGATGCCCTCCCGCAGCTTCTCAACAGCCATCTGCTCCTCGTTGAAGTCAAAGCGGAAGTCGGCCTCGTTCGTGATGTAGGACTTCTTGGCGATATCAAGCTGGGCCGCAGCTCCAGAGTCGAGCTTCTTGGGAACATCGTCCTTGGAGTTGTAGAGGTCCTCAAGCAGGTTGGGAGAGATGGTAAGGTAATCGCAGCCAGCAAGCTCGGTGATCTCGCCGACGTTGCGGAACGATGCACCCATAACAATGGTCTTGTAGCCATACTTCTTGTAGTAGTTGAAGATGGAACCCACGCTCTTGACACCTGGGTCTTCGTTGGCGGGGAAGTCCTTCTTCATTGCGGCCTTATACCAGTCGAGGATGCGGCCGACGAAGGGAGAGATGAGGAAGGCGCCGGCCTCGGCACAAGCGATGGCCTGGACAAGCGAGAACATCAGAGTCAGGTTGCAGTTGATACCCTCTTTCTGGAGGACCTCGGCCGCCTTAATACCCTCCCAGGTAGAAGCAAGCTTGATCAGAACGCGTTCTTTGCCGATACCTTCAGCCTTGTAGAGCTTTACGATGTTAGAAGATTTTACTCCACGATTCTTGTAGAGCTTACCTCGATAATGTGACGAGCCTTCTCAATGGAGCGCTCGGTATCGAAGGAGAGTCTGGCGTCAACCTCTGTTGAGACCTTGCCAGGGACGATCTTGAGGATTTCCTTGCCGAACTCAACCAGCAGGCGGTCTAGAGTGGCATCGACCTGGGCGTCAATATCTTTGGACTGGTTTAGTGTAAGCGCACGTCTCCTTGATGGTGGATTGCTGTCCGTACATGCTTCTTGCCGTACTCAACAGCAACATCCATGAGCTTGGCATATTCGGGCTTCTTGGAGGCGGCGAGGATGAGGGAGGGGTTGGTAGTGGCATCCTGAGGCTTGTACTTCTCAATGGCTGGACAAAATTAGCTCAAATCAGTTGTAAAAGCCGTCAAACTCACTGTTGAAGTCGCCGGAGTCGCAGACAACGACCTGTTCAACAATTTAGTAGGGGCATTGATGTCGGAGGGTTCAACATACCGTGCCGGTAGCCTTCAGCTGATCGAGGGACGACGACATATTTGCGAACTGGGTGGTTTTAACAAGAGTGAAATTGAGAATTGATTCGAGATGTGCAGTGGTCAAAGGTAGTATACTGAAGCAAGATTTAATCACAACAGGGCCTCGAACAACTTTTGTTCAGTTGGGGTGGCGCCGCGCGCGGATGGAGTGCCCCGCCATGACATCTGAAGCACCCTCATGCACTCTCAGTTTTACCCCCACCACCAACCATTCTCCTCACACATCTCCGTACTCTGCCGCTGCCCACCTGCTTCCTCATCGTCTCTGTAAGGGCGCAGGGGTAGCTTGCGGTGGCTAAATTATCCGTCCTTATCCCATTGCTCGATGGTTTCGCTTCCTCAACCGCCCACTCACGCTCCACGGAGAAGCAGTATGGTCTCAGAGGGCACATAATTGACGCATGGATGTGCTATCGGCTTACCTCAACAGTACATCCTGACTCAGCCACGCAAGCGCAGCCGTTTAGGAAAACATGCAGTTTTCCCCGAGAGGCACTTGCTCCTCTTGCCCAACGCCACTATGGTCGCCGTCAAATCTCGTTAGATGCCGGCAACTGGCTGCTTCGGCTGAAGTCTCTGCATTGTCCCAGGATCTAGTGCGGTACATTTGCCGTTTCTCAAAGTCGGACACTGCAACAGCCATGAAACTTGTCTCATCGTTTAGAATGAACGATATGATTAAGTATTAGTAGGAGACTATATCTGCTGTGCGCAGGACAACCGTGTATATGTGCTAATGCTAGCCGGGGGTATAACAAACATCAAATTACAATGCCTCCTTTGCCTTCTCTCATCTCCAGTCATATTTGAAGCACTTTTCGGAGATTTCGCTTGCTTCGAAAAATTCACAGGCCTTGCCAAACCTAGCACAAAATCACATATCACGAATGAGCAAATGACGCCGAGTAGCAATAGAAAGATGCCCTAGCTCTTTAGCCCAAAGGCCTTGCGCAACATAGGGAAGCGCTTCTTCTTGCTCTTACTACCTGTCAATGGGCTACCACCGTCGGTGCTGAGTGTTTCGTTGGTTGGCTTCCTTTCGTGGAGTGCCGGCCGCAAGCTCGACATGCCGTTCGTCTTGTAAGAGCCTGGACCGGCACTGGTAGATGGCCGATCTTCGCTTTCTTTTGCTTGGACATCAGGCAGTGGCCACGAGTCGCTCATTACACGTTCGGGCCGACGTCGTTGCAACTTGCCTGCAACTGGGGACGTAGGCCTTGGGACCTTGGACGATGCAGGAGAACCAACAGCCGAAGACGCCGGGCCAGGGTCAGCAGAGACAACATCAGGTGGGTTGCCATCCTGATCTTGTTTGGCAGCCTCCAATTTGGCCATTGTCTGACGAATCATGGCGTCTCTTTCAGCGCTTGAGCCGAAGCCCATGTTACCATCGAACGGTGTATCATCATCCTTCGTGCCTGGCCGGCTGTCAGGGATTGGATCGGCCGCAGTATTGACCTTCCGAGGTTTCGGGCTGCTGCCCTTGTCCTCTTTCTTGCTGCGAAAGCGGGAGAAGAGGCCCCTCTTCTTCATCGTAGTAGGAGATAGAGGAGCATCTGCTGCGGGTCCGGCTTGTTGAGCTGCAGTGGTATCAATCTTGATAGCAGGCTGCAACTGGCGTCGCGATTTTTTCTTCTCCTCGTCGGAGCTGTCATCCAGGTCGGTCGAGTCGCCCTCGTCATGCCTTCTTGGAATGCCTCGGACGGGCCGCAAAGGCTGAGGATCGCCCTCTTCATCGCTCGAGTCTTCGAATCTGGATCTGAAGGAAGTCGGTCTTGGACCGTCCTCGTCGTCTGAGTCACCGATTCTCGAACGTAGGCCCGCTGTCAGTGGCATGGGGCCGGCACGCATAGGGCTCTTAGCCTTTCGCTTTCCGAACAAAGACGAAGACCGCTTTTGCTCCTTGGGGCCTCTTAGCGTAGGTGCGGCTGCCTCAATTGACCCACGCATGCTGGTCCGCATCGGGCGCTGGTCCCCAGCCGGGGAAAACGGTCGTCGCACAGGTGGTGACAGAGATCGAACTGCCCCACGTCCGCCGGGTTGTGTGGGAGGAACCTGCGCAGCGCTGCGCATGCTGCGTCGCATGTTGTAGCTACCATCTGCGGACTTCTTTGACCTGCGAGCCTTCTTGAAGGAGCTGTCGGAGTCGCTGTTGTTAATTGTTGGCGGAGGGGGCGGCTTGTAGGCTGGCTTGGCCGTTGGAGCAGTGTTGGCCGGAGGAATGTACTTCTTCTGCAGAGCAGCCCGGCCGGGAGAAGCTGGTGCTGCAACGGGCTGGGGCGGTGGTTTTGGTCTCGTCGGTTCGGTAGCCCATTTAGAAGCTTGCAAGCCGCGAGGATTTGGAGCATTGCCAGTTTGTCGCATGGAAGTCCGCATTGCGCCAGCTTCGTTATTGCTAGCTTGAGGTGCAGCTGGCTGTCTCATCGAACTCCTCATGGATGTCGGTTGTGTCCTGTCGACTGGTGGCGGCCGGGCGACAGGCACGGCTGCAGCCAAAGCACCGGCTGTAGCGGTAGTGCTGCTCTTCTTTTTCTTCTTAGGTTTTGCAGGAGCAGTGACAGTCTGTAACCGCTGTGTGGCCTGCTGCGATGCCCGTTGCGGTGCTGGCTGTGGTAGCTGCTCTGTTGCCGGCTGGGGCGTCTTTTGAAGTGGAGCCGCTTTCACTTGCCGACTTTGCTGTGCAATACCGCTCCAGTGCTGCTGAGTATCATCCCACGATGCCGTGCGCTCAGCAGCCTGTGGTCGATCGGTCCTCTCGGCGAGCGGACTCTGCGGAGGCGTCTGAATTTTCTGCAGTCGGGGCGATTCGATAATCGGGCTCTCTACAATGGCATCAATCGAACCATAGCCTTCTCTGTCTGAAAGATCTTCTTCCGCATCGCTGTAAATGCTATCGCCATCAGATGCCGACTCTTCTTCCTCAGGTGCGGCTTGTGCTTTGCGGAGTTCTGCCTCAGAAGGGCCGAATTTTCGAGCTTCAGAACTAGGGTTGCTGGAGGCGTTGGTTGAAGGCGTGGTGGCCTGAGGCACAGCTTGGACCATCTCTTCTGGAGCAGAGGGGAAACCGCCAGGCACCTCTACCAACCATTGATCGGAAGGTTTCTCATCTTCAATGCCCGGGGTCGGAGGCTGCACAGACAATGCTGGAACATCTGTAGGGATGTTCGAAGTAGACAAATCTTTCTCTTCCGCAGCCTTGGTGTCACTGGGTTGATGCATCGTTTGAGGTGGCTGGGTGGTAGTCGATTGTACTTGCCCATTCGGCATCTCGGCGGAAACTGATGATTGCACCTGCGGCTGGATTTCTTCCACTGTAATGTCACTCTCGGTATCAGACATGTAACCACCGCCTTCTACAGAAGTGACTACCGGCGGCAGAGGCAAAAGTGGGTCTTGGGGCATGGACTTCTGAGCAGCGTTTCGGGACAGGATAGCACCAATCGCATGATCACTCGACGATCCTTGATCTTGTGCCGGAATATCTGGGCTCGATGAGCCATCCGACGAAGTCGAGGAGATCTGGCTGGGAGAGGAGAGCAGCTTGTCCGCCGTAGGGGCAACCTCAACAGAGTCCGAGGAATCGACCCGTCGTTGCCTATTTCTTATGCTGCCGAAGGAGGGCAGCTGCGGCCTTGGCTGCATGTGTTCATCCAAATTGTCTTCGGATGGTATCGTCGTAAGTGCCGGTTTACTGCTTCCTAAACCAAAGAAGCCTCGCTTCTTCGTTTCTTTGGCCTGAGGACTCTGAATCACCGGACTGTCGGTACTTTGTGGTTCAGCAGCAACGCCAACGACCTCTGGCTCCGGTTCAAAACTGACCCTCACGCTCTTTTGCCGCCGGACTGAACCATCGGCTGACCTGTTTGAGTCAGACGCATCGCTCGGAGTCGCACTCGATCCACGAGGCTTGCTGAGGCGGTCATCCACCGTCGAGGGGTGATGATGCTTCAGAGCCGATTTTACAGGCGACACCGACCGAGGCAGTGGTTCGTGCTTCCTCCCGGCCGCAAGATCCGATGGCTCTTCCGAGAACCGAGTCGATCTCGAAGGGCTGATGGAGCTGTTTCGGCTGACTTGTGGCTGTTGTACGGTCAGGTGGCTGGTGCCTGCCTCTGCAGGAGCTTCTGTCACATCCTGGTAGGCCTCCAGCGGTGATGGCTGGGATTTTGGTGTAGGCGTGATCGGCTCTTCAATTTTTCTGGACATATTCGCGGCCGTCAGCTTCTTACTTTGTACAGTAGCTGCTGGACTAGCCACAGGACTGAGCCCTTGTTGCTCCCTTTCCTGAGCTTCGGATAGCTGCTGCTCTTGCTCACCCTCCCAGTCCTCCCTCACAATCGACGGTTGTTTGGCAAGGTGTCCCGCCGCTCGCTGCGCACGGCGTGTATGCTCAGGGGACGAATCTGAATCCTGATTCGACGACGCTGCATCTGAAGACTGCGGGAAATGCGAATTCTGACCGGTCAACGCAACTTTCTTTTTCTTCTCCTTCGGCTCGACCGCAGCGGCTACGGGAGGCATTTCTGGATCGGGGGCGAGAGGTGTCGATACGGGCCTACTAGCCATACTGCCGCTTTGGAGATGACTCCCCTCAGAAGACCGGGGTGCGACCTTCTTTTTCTTTTTCTTCACGGGCTGCTGCGCTGCGGCCGTGACGCTGTACTGCACATTCTCTGCCTCCGGCCCAGAAATTCCGTTGCGGTTGGACCGTTGACCACCTACAGGACTGGCCGGTGATTGCGGCGAGGGCGAGAGAGGCCGTGAAAAGTTGACAGAGTTTCTGCTGTCGGCACGTTGAGCCACATTTCCATTTCCGACCTGTGCATGTTGTCCGACACTGATCGCTGCCGCGGCTTTTGATATGCTTTGAGGGTCGTTTGCAGGTGTATGCTGTGGGGTAGGATTCTGCTTTTTCGAGGCGTAGGTATCCAGGCTCAGAGAGCGTTTCGAAGACCTGTCCGGCAGTTTGGGAACAGGTGGGATGTCTGCCGGCAGTTGGGGAACAGGCGGAGCTACACCAGGACCAGAGGGCGTAGTGGGACGACCTGGTGATGGACTTCGAAAGGTCCTCTCTGTCATAGAGCCTGAACTTGATGTTCTATCTAGCCCACCTCTTGAACGACCTCTAGAGGCATTTGCCGGGGACCCGGAAGCACTCGATGACCGCCTCTGCATTCGCTTGGTCTGGACATCGGCGACAGGTGTTGGAGGCGGGGACATTGCTCGGAGGGCGGCGGCGGCGGCGGAGGCGGATAGGTTTCCTTGAGACACTCGATTGGCCAAAAAGGCCTGAGTAGCAGCCATGTGTGCTGAGTTACTGGTGGCCTGCTGCGGGCGCTGGGTAGTCACAGTCAGCAGGCTATCTAAGCAATCGGAAGGACATCATTACTTGAGCACTCGCGGACCGCGTCCGTCGATGAAAGAGGCTCGGCATCTTGGTGGCGTTGAGCGTTCACGCAAGGGAAAGAAACCACGGACGAGTCCCTTTATAGCGGGTTTTCAAAACCTAGGAGCTAGAATGTAATTCTAGTGCGACTGAAATGAGATGGCCAACGACTTTTATGGCGCGTTGGAGCTGGACTCGTGGGATGAATAGCTGTGAGATATCTCCATGATGCGCAGGCTCAGCCCGCACAGTGCAAAAGGGAAAGGTACATTCGAAGGCAGCGCGAAGGAGGCGCAAGGGGACGACGGGTAAGGAAAAGAGGCAGCAATGAACGTAATTATGAGGCAAGCAAGGAAGTGCCGGAGCGACAACAAGGACGATTCGATTAAGTTGCTGGAGTGGTGCCCTCCAGCTGAGATGATACGGTCACGGCAGAGGAGCCAGTTGCCCCCAGATCGACCAAGCACTCGCCTCTTTCTCGCCTTGCCCAATCTGCCAGAGGACCACCCGGCCAATAGCGGTGGCCTAGACCGAGCACTAGCCACCATTGCGTACAGCCACAACGTCACCAAAGATGACAGCATTCCACTGTCTCACCGTCTTCCGTTTCGTCCACATGTTCGCAACTCTGACACCATCCACTCTTGACTGTGCGACGAATAATGTTCTGTTCTGCAGCTGTCCATGTCTACCCGCAGATTCAGACGAATAAAATCATCCTTCAGGAGACAATTGTGGCCGACAGTATCCGTAGACCGAGGTCTGTTGTGCCAGGCCGTGCCCCGGACGACCATCAACACCTCAGCAAGCCCATCCTGTACAGACATCCATTGTACACGCCAGCGAGGTTCGTTCCACGCATACTTGCATCAGTAGACTTCCACACGTAACTTCTGATTCGAGTGATGCCGCCCGTCTGTGGGCTTCGCATCATCCTTTACCCGAGGTTGCGCGCGGTGACTCCCATCACATAGGTAACGGATGCCCCCCGCACGACCAAGCAATTTGCGCGGACGGCGATGAGTTGACTGGTATATAGTCGGGCTGTGCGCCCCCTCGATTCGCTTCGTCGTGAGACTCACCACGGCCACCTCGTTCAACATGGTCTACACCCACCAGGATTCCCCGGCCAATGCCGTCGACCCCAAGACCCTCCCGCCAGTCCCTCTTCCTCCGGGCCTCCAGTCTCGATACGTTGATTGCACTCCCACCTCTCTGATCTTCCACATCATTGAGTCCCTTCCCACCAACCCAAATCCCAATACCCCCCTCATCCTTGTCATCCACGGCTTTCCCGAACTTGCCTATTCTTGGCGCAAGATTCTCCCCCTTCTGTCCGCTGCCGGCTATCACGCCGTGGCTTTTGACCAGCGGGGCTATGGTCGGACCCATTCCCCCAACCCTCTGCCTCGAGACTCGTTCCGGCCGCTCAACCTCATCAAAGACGCCGTTTCCCTCGTCTCCGCCTTGGGCTACACCTCGGCCTCTGCAGTCGTGGGCCATGACTTCGGTGCCATGACCGCGTATCTCTGCGCACTATCGCGCCCGGACCTC
Organism: Cyphellophora europaea CBS 101466; assembly: GCF_000365145.1. Classification (NCBI taxonomy): domain Eukaryota; kingdom Fungi; phylum Ascomycota; class Eurotiomycetes; order Chaetothyriales; family Cyphellophoraceae; genus Cyphellophora; species Cyphellophora europaea. The sequence goes on along the minus strand of NW_008481810.1, from coordinate 1,676,351 downwards.
TTCAAGTCCCTAGTCCTCATGTCGCACCCCAGCAAAGGCCCACCCACACTTCCGTTCTCCACTTCTCCCTCGCTCTCCACCGTCCAAACCACACAGCCGCGGCCTCCCAAGCCAATCGACATTCAGGCCGAGCTAGGCAAGCTGGCGCGCCCACGCCAGCACTACAAGTGGTACTACTGCACGCCGCCAGCGAACCAGGAGATGACGTACCCAACAGGGCAGCCGCTACACGACTTCCTGCGCGGATACTTCCACCTGAAGAGCGCGGATTGGCCGCAGCAACCACACCAGCTGAAGGCCTGGGCCGCCGAGGAGCTGCAGGTCATGCCGCGCTACTACATCATGGACCAAGACGCCGACATGCGTGAGAACGTGAACCGCGACATGCGCGTCCTCGACCCTACGGACGTCAAGCGGTTGAGCGCCCGCTGGCTGCCTGACGAGGAGCTGGCCGTGTACGTGGGCGAGTACGGCCGGACCGAGTTCCGTGGCGGATTGAATTGGTACGGTCTGCAGACCAGCCCGGAGATTGCGGCGGATGTGGCTGTGTGGGGGAACGGAGGCAAAGTCAGGGTGCCGACTGTCTTTGTGGCGGGCAAGAGTGATTGGGGAACGTATCAGGAGCCCGGGGCCGTGCAGGCGATGGAGAGTGGGAAGAGTGTGGCGGAGGAGTGCTATAGAGGAACGGTTTTGGTGGATGGGGCTGGGCACTGGGTGAATCAGGAGCAGCCGGAGAGGTGTGTTGAAGAGATCTTGAAGCTCGTTAGGGAAGTTGAGGGTGGCAGCGCTGTGAAGTCGTGAGCACCCAGCTTGCGTGGAGGATTCTCTGGTGTTGCGCTTGAGGGAGCTAGATTCAGGAGGGTGTAATGTCATGTGGAATGCTGGAAGGGAAACGACAAAGACGACCTTCATCAAATCTGGGTTGAATAGAGGTACAATGTGCAGCTTAACAGGACCTGCTCGGCTATGCCGTATGCGTGACCAAATATCTGGCTTCGGCTACCTAGCAGAACCTTTCCGATCCCAAGTAGCCTGGCGTAGACCGAGAATCCCTCGAAAAATGTCAAAGCCGTTAGCCTCTATCGTTGACTAAGAAATTACTCCACGCCAGACGCCGGTGCTAAAAAAGGACCACCCAGATGCTGGTGCTCTGCCAATGCTATGCATGAAGAAAAAACGCCGCTGCTGCGAGGTCTCCTATGAGGGCATCACGGTCATGAGTACGCTCATATCCCGAAATCACTCGACGTCGGTCATCTCGGCATCGTCTTCTTCTCTAGATTTGCCTTTGCTCTTAGCGGACGCGTTTCCAGCATTCGTATCAATGGTGTCTGTGTTGTTGTCATCGTCGAAATCATCATCATCCTCGGAATCGTTGTTGAGAGCCTCGTCCGATTCGCTGCCGTTGGCGGCATCATCGTCGAAGTCGAAGTCGTCGTCGAGATCCAACTCTTCGGCATCAGAATCAACCCAAAAGTCATCGTCGACTTTCTCTTCGATGGGAGGCTTGGTGGATTCATGGGTGGGCATCTCGAACGCCTCGGGAACATCCTTTTTCGAGGCCTCAACATCCTTTCTCACACGGTCTTTGAAGTCGTCCTTGTGGTCTCTGAACTGCACGCTAGCATCAACGTTGGCTGGAGAGGATACCTCTGCATCATCGAGCAGGGAGAGGATAGAGAGCAGTACGGTCTCAGCGCGTTGAGCGGGGGACCAACGTTCGCCAGCCTCCTCGCCGGACATGATGTCCTCGCCGGGAGCGTGCAGGATGGAGATGCAAAGACGACCATCCGGGTAGATGTTGGGGTGCCACAGGGGTCGTGTAAAGCGGAAATCTGTAGGAGTATTAGCCTGTGTGTGACTCTCGGACAGGAGATGTACGTACCCGGCGGCTTGTAAGGGTAATCTTTGGGAAACGTCATTTGGGCTTTGAAGTACCCTCCGTAGTAGTACGAGTCAGGGTTGGTAACCATGAGGGCGAGATCCCACAAGTAGACGTTGTCTTCGTGCAGCTATGTACCTTGTTAGCCTATATTTCACGTGCTAGAGACAGGTTCACCAGAACGTACCTCGACCGAGACCCATTTCTGTTTCGAGAGCTCTTTGTACTCTCTCATCAGCACCGCTTGAGACATGATGGGCAAGCCGATGGCCAGATGTGGTTTGTGACTGGGGAGGAACGGTGGATGAATTCGGGGGAGAAGGTCAAGTAAGTACTTGTCGGCAGCTGAGAATCTTCTTCAAGGTGCAATCCTGCAAGGTTCGTCGAGTGAATTGTCCAAGTGCTTATTCGGCGCTGTCACCCTCTGGCGATTGTTCGGCCTGAATGTATGAGTATCAAGTGACCAGGCGCGGTCCGGACAACAGCGCGAGCTGAAGATGAGATGATAACCCGCGTCGGTCGAGGCACAAAGCGGACTTGGACTTGTCTCTTGTCAGCAACAAAGGCCCGTGACTTGAGGCATGGTGGGTGACTGGAGCTGATGACAGATACCAGTAGTCAAGTCAGGGCAGGGTTGGGTGGCGGCTGTCAGAGTCCAGGCGTTTATCAATCACACACCCAGGCGAGACAGGCTGGACCTTCCAGCCGCGGGCGACGTAGTCGGAGCATCACGGGCATCATTTCCGCTGTCTGCACCACCGTTTGTTGGTCAGTGCCACCCCTCGAAGAGAAGCTTAATTGACACCCCTAGGCGAGTCGACAGGCTTGAAGCACGTCATGGCGGGCAAAAGAGTGGCACTCTGGTGACTCCAACTTTGCGGCACGAAGGTATGGAGTAAATTTGATCGGACTCCATTCATTCCTCGAACAACGTGTCGAGGTTTGTTTTCCAGCAATTCTCCTGCACCATTGTCCATCTGCCGCCTTCATAGCTCTGTGAATATCTATATGGCATGATCGTTGCTACCATCATTCTATCTGTAGCTCCGACATTGTGCCGCTACAGGTACAGCGATGCTCAAGTCTGCCAATCCAACCAGTGTTGAAGTGGGTTATTGGCCATAAATTCGAGGGCAATGTTGGGCACATGCAAGGGCCCGATATGGCGCAAAGATGATTTCAGCTATTGCTTCCAAGTCGAGTGAGTACCGACAACGAGAAGAAGCTCCGTCGGGCCAGAATACTGACCTTTCTACAGCTATCTTCAGATCCTCCTTCCTCTCTTGACATGCGCCCTGTCGCTTGTCGTGATCACGGCGAAAGGGACCCTGCGCACATGGCGGCAACGCAAGCAGAAACAAGCAGGTCCTTCGGCGAGGCAACAGCTAGTCGAAGTTGATGAAGACGAAGACAGTGCAGAAGATAGCATTTCCGATCTCACTCTCCAGAAGACTATCAGCCATGCTAGCCATGCTCGCCATTCTATTGTTGATGTCGACCGACCCAAAGGCGAGACTTATCTAGTCGCAGTCGAATTGATTGCGCTGTTGGCGCAGGTCGGCCTGTCAATTGCGGAACTGTCATCTGCACGAACATGGGACTCGAAGCATTGGGCGCACGCAGCGACTGCGAACTTGGCTGTCTGGATCTACATCACAGCCCTTGCCTGCCTGAGGTTCTTGCATTCCACAACCACATGGAAGTTATCGTTTTCGCGCTTGTGGAACCATACTGCTCTTCTATATGGAGCACAGTGGCTCCTGCACGTCTGGATCTTCCGCTCAACACTGATCCACCCTGGCGGCCGTCTCTATCGATCTGTTACCATCTCACATTTCGCACTAACTTCTCTCTTGATGATGATCGCCTTGTGCTCGCGAAAGGGCAATCAAAGCGTCTTCCAGGAATACGACGGCGACATCGAACCTTCAAAAGAGCCCCTCGCAAGTCCATTGTCCCTTGTGACCTTCAGCTGGGTTGATTCGATTGTCTGGAAAGGCTATAAGAGACCATTGGAACTCGCCGATGTCTGGAATGTCACAATCAAGGACAAGGCCGAGCCTGTACTTGCCAGCTTCCGACAGGTCAAGAAGACTCATAGCTTGGCTGTTCGATTGCTTTTGCACTTCAAGCGGAAGATTCTTATTCAGGGTGCATGGTCTATGATGGCAAGTTTCTTCCTTTTCATGCCCACCCTGTTGCTCAGAGCGATCTTGCAATACCTCGAGGACTCCAAATCTACGCCCGTCACAGCGGCGTGGCTATATGTTGTCCTACTCTTCGTGACTGGGCTTATTCCCGCTATCGGTGACGGTCAGTCGCTATGGATTGGGCGGAAGATTACTATTCAGCTTCGCGCCATCATCGTTGGCGAAATCTACTCCAAGACGCTTCGGAGACAAGCTGCGTCGACGGCAGATGCAGAGTCGAGCGCAGAGAACCCAACACCTAAGCTGGGTCTATGGAAACGCTTGACTTCCAAATGGCATACGCCCCAAACCAAGACACACGATCATGTCATCACACCAGAAGACTCGAAAGTGAAAACTCCTGATGCGATGGCCAGCAATGGCACCATCATCAATCTGATGTCCATTGACTCGTTCAAAGTGGCCGAGATCTGCGCTTATCTCCATTTTCTGTGGGCTGCCGTACCTGTTCAGCTTGTCATGGCTGTCTTACTTCTTTATACCGTGCTTGGACTCAGCTCCCTGGCAGGCATCGCACTGATGGGTCTAGTGCTTCCGCTTAATCTTTACATCGCAAAGTCATTCCAGGCAGCGCAGAAGCGGATCATGGCAGCCACTGATAAGCGCATTCACTCAACGAACGAGGTCCTCCAAAACATCAGAATTATCAAATACTTTGCCTGGGAGCAACGATTCAAGGCCAATGTTGATAAAAAAAGAGCAGTCGAACTCTCGGCCTTGTGGAGGAAATATGTCCTGTGGTCACTCGCAGCTACCATCTGGAGTGGAGTTCCTGTCCTGATCACCTTCGTGTCGTTCTTGATATTTACGTTGGTGGAGAAGAGGCCCCTTGTTCCCTCGGTTGCTTTTCCGGCTCTGTCCATGTTCTCTCTTCTCCGCATTCCACTTGATCAGCTGGCGGATATGGTGGCTCACGTGCAAGAATCGAAGGTTTCCATTGACCGCGTTGAAGAATTCTTGAACGAAGAAGAGACAGAAAAATACGTTCAGCTCCGTTCATCAAGGCATGATCACCTTGCGGACACACGAATTGCTTTGAAAGATGCAACCCTGACTTGGGGTTCCAAAGGGTCCGAGACAAATAAGGCTTCGAGTGACGGCTTCCGACTGATCAACATGAACGTGGACTTTGAAGTTGGCAAGCTTAATGTCATCGCGGGACCAACTGGCAGCGGAAAAACCTCCCTCCTTATGGCTCTTTTGGGAGAGATGAAGCTTCTGAACGGGACAGTCTATATACCTGGGGGTTACGTGAGGCAAGATCTCAGGCCCGACCCCGAGACTGGCCTAACTGAGAGTGTGGCATACTGCGCACAGCAGGCTTGGCTCGTCAACGCTACTATCAAGGAGAACATTCTTTTCGCCAGCGACTTTGATGCGCAGAGGTACAATGCGGTTCTCTCGGCATGCGCGCTCGAGCGTGATCTCGAGATCCTCGATGCAGGGGATCAGACTCTTGTTGGTGAGAAAGGCATCACACTCTCCGGAGGCCAGAAGCAGAGAATCTCACTGGCAAGAGCGATATACAGTAACTCGAAGCACTTACTTCTGGATGATTGTTTAAGCGCCGTCGATTCGCATACCGCGAAGCACATTTTCGAGCAAGCTCTGACCGGCATTCTAATGATTAACCGAACTTGTATTCTAGTTTCACACAACATCGCCCTGACGGTTCCAGAAGCATCGTTCGTTGTGGTTCTCAACAATGGCAAAATCGTCAGCAAGGGCTCTGCGGAAGATGTGGTGGCTAGCGGTGCTTTTGGCGACGACCTCAGGTCGCGACCTGGCTCGCAAGCTACCTCTGCTGTTCCTTCGAGAGTCCAGTCATCGGTCGGGCTTTCGCAGCGAGCAAATGCTCAGGCGAAAGAAAATGGCAATGCGGTTCCTGGTGGGATTCCTGGAGATGACTCGCAAGGTCCAAAATCCGATGCACAGTTCGTGGACCATCGAATCGAGACAAAAGCAACTGGCAGCGTCAAATCCACAACAATCAAGATGTATCTTCAGGCGATGGGCCCTTGGTACTACTGGATCGTCGCAGTCATGGCTTTCATTGCAACCCAACTTGGCTCTGTGGCGACGAACGTATGGATCCGTCAATGGGCCAACGCATACCACACCTCTAGCACAGGGAATTACTACGCCCATGCTTTCTCAAAGTTCAGCACATATTCGACCACAGATGCTCTTGGTCTGCAGGCCGTACATGTTCCTCAACCAAGCACGAGCTTCCAGCCGTCGAGTTCTTCCCCATTCGGCGTCGATGTTGCCTACTACCTCGGCATCTATGCTTTACTTGGGATCTTATATGTTGGTATTTGTATATCGAGGGAGTTGGTCTTGTTCTGGGGCTCGCTTGCTGCATCACGAAAGATACACGATCGGCTTCTGTCCAGTATACTTCGAGCCAAGTTCCGATTCTTCGACTCGACGCCGCTCGGGCAGATGACGAACCGCTTCTCCAAAGATGTGCAGTCCGTTGATCAAGAAGTTGCGCCTGTGGCTATAGGGATGATCCACAGCGCAGCTTCAGTGGTTACAATCGTGGTACTGATTTCTACCATTACGCCTGGCTTTTTGGTCCCGGGCGTTTTCATCGGCTTGATGTATGTTGCCACCGGTATGTTGTACATTAGGTCTTCTCGGGACCTTAAGCGAATCGAGGCAGTCCAGCGAAGCCCGCTGTTCCAGCACTTTGGTGAAACTCTCAGCGGAGTCGTTACCATCCGTGCCTATGGCGACGAAGCGCGCTTCATGCAGGACAGCCAGCATCGAGTCAACACCCACAACCGGCCTTTCATCTATCTTTGGGCTACCAACAGATGGCTGGCCTTCCGAATGGATACCGCAGGCGCTTTCGTCTCGTTCTTTGCCGGAGTATTCGTCGTCGTTAATGCCAACACGATTGATGCTGGTGCTGCTGGGTTGGCCTTGTCTTATGGAATCACTTTCAGTCAGAATGTTTTGTGGCTCATCCGTCTTTACGCGGCTAACGAACAAAATATGAACTCTGTCGAGCGCATCCAAGAATACATCGACGTAGAACAAGAGGCGGACGCGAGAGTCCCTGAGAACGCGCCAGCAGCAAATTGGCCGGCTCGAGGATCTGTCGAATTCATCGGCTACGGCACTCGCTACAGGAGTGATCTGGATCAAGTACTCAAGAATGTGACTTTCAAGATCGCCCCCGGTGAGAAAGTGGGCGTGGTTGGTCGTACCGGCGCCGGTAAGAGCTCGCTTGCTCTAGCATTATTCCGCGGCCTCGAAGCAGAAAACGGCAGCATCCTCATCGACGAGGTGAATATTGGTCTCATCGGCCTCCAGGACCTTCGTGAGGCAATTACCATTGTTCCCCAAGATCCGACGTTGTTCTCGGGGACGCTCAGAAACAATCTCGACCCGTTTGAATTATTCACAGATGAAGAGATTTTCACCGCGTTGAGGAAGGTTCAGCTCATATCGGATGCCGACGAGCTATCACGATCTGCCACTCCCAACCCCTCTAGCCAGGCCTCGACTATGGTTGGGGATCCAAGCCAACGAGACTCGTCTCAACAGAGCAGTGGCACCATCTCATCCGACTTGACACTTGCTCGGGCCATGACGAACTCCAAGGAGAACAGAAATATCTTCCTGGATCTGTCGACGCCCGTAGCCGAGTCAGGCTCTAATCTGTCCCAAGGTCAGAGACAATTGCTCTGTCTTGCCCGAGCACTGCTCAAATCGCCCAAGGTATTGGTCATGGATGAAGCCACCGCTTCCATCGACTATGCCACGGACACACGTATTCAGAACACGCTACGGGAGCTCAAGAACCACACTCTGATCACCATTGCGCACCGGCTGCAGACTATCATTGACTACGATAAGATCTTGGTGCTAGACAAGGGTGAAGTGGTAGAATATGCTGACCCATGGGAGCTCCTCCAGCAAGAGGGCGGGTCATTCAGAAGCATGTGCGAAACGAGCGGTCACTTTGAATCGCTCATGGAGTTGGCGCAGAAGTCATGGCAGGAGCGGCGGCTAATTGATGATTCATAGGTCGGTTGTGCACTGGACTGACCGTGTATAGAATAGCGCCAGCATTTGCACAATGGCGCAAGGCGGTTTTCATGTATTCCATAACACGGACCATTGGTCCTTCAAACAAGAACTGCTGTAAAGCCGAAGCACTCTTACCAAACCAACACGATGTTGATCTGCTCGCTGTCCCACGAACCCTTGTCCCGATTTGCATCCATCTCCAACTCTCGTTGCCCGCACATCTCTCTCCATTTGTTCAGCCATCCTGACTCTCGACGTCGAAGTCAATCATGCATCTGTCAGCGCAATGACGAAAATCACGGTGTTCCCAAGAGGGGACACGACCCCTTGAAGCTCTGCGTTTGCGGGGTCAGTCCTCCGTCATTGGAGGTTTGCCTTACAAGCCATCCGAGGTCCTCTTTCGAGACGCACACATCAGCATCCGGCACCGATGACTGGTTCTCGGGACTGAGGGAGCGACGTAAGACGACACGAAAAGCAGAAATGCGGAGAGAGCGTACATCGATGGCTCTAGGCAGGGGTGTCGCGAGCTATAAGTATTGGACTGCCGGTCAGCTCGCGAATGCCGTGTCCTAGATCGCATATCGCCCATGAGGTAAAAGTGAGAAATAACAAGAAACAACACTTTAAAAGCATTGAATAAACATGCCTTCTGCCAACGGAACAGCCCACACCTGGGACAGCCTCCCACAGGCCATGTCCAAGTCCGTATCATCCCTGCAAAAGATCCTTGACAACGACAAGCAATGGCAGGCCTTTATCGACACTAATGCCATCGTCGAGCCCGTTACCATGGGTGTTGCCTCCAAAGGTGGCGAGGCCATTCTCGTCAACGTCGACTCTGGCTCTCGCACCAAGGTCTCAACGGGTGATGCCTCGAAAGCGGACTTCACCCTGTCAGCGCACGGCGAGCAATGGGAGAAGTTCTTTGACGCCGACCCCAAAGCACCCTATACGTCGTTTGTTGGCCTCCAGGTGAGTTCGCCTCCCAGATTTGATCTTTCCCTCGCTCTACGGCCTCACTTTATCTGACTAGCGTAAGGGCATGAACATTAAACAAGAGGGCGTCGGCATTCAAGGCGATGCCACACGTTTCGCACAATACGGCCATCTGGCCACACGTCTCCTCGAGCTTTTGCGTGAAGGGCTACACGGACCTCTCCGCGAAGATCCACAAGAAGAAGCTACCGAAGATCATATCACCGGCCGCTACAAATACGTCGACTGCCCTGTCTGGGGCCGCACCAAGATCTTCTACGAGACTGCTGGTGAGGGTCCGGTACCGATCGTCTTCCTTCACACGGCAGGCAGCGACAGCAGACAGTATCACGGCGTCATGAACGATGCCAGAATGAGACGGAAGTGCACGATGATTGCCTTTGATCTGCCGGCCCATGGACGCAGCTTCCCCGGCAGTAACTACATTCCCGGAAACCACACGAACAACGAGGAGGCATATGTGGGCACGATCAGAGAAGTTGTCAAGGCGTTGGGCCTCAAGAAGCCAATCATCTGTGGTGCCAGTATGGCCGGGCAGGTTTGCGTGGCGGTCGCGATCAGAGCGGATGAGGTTGGCGCTGGCGGCACCATCCCACTGCAAGTACGTATAGCTGGCATACAGAAAGAAATCAGAGGATACTGACCAAGACGGCAGGGATGTGACTATCTGACCATGGAGCGCCAATTCAACGACAAGAGCCCCGTCGTCAACCAGAGCCTGTTCAACCCGGACTGGATCTACGGCATGATGAATCCCAAAGCCCCCTGGGTGAACCGCAACCTGATTTGGCACATGTACTCGGGCCAGGCCTACGGCATCTTCCACGGCGACCTCGACTTCTACTTTGGCGGCTTCGACGCGCGCGACCGCGTGCACCAGATCGACACCGCCAAGTGCCCCATCCATTTCCTGACGGGCGTCTACGACTGGTCGACCACGCCGGACATGTCAAAGACCACCGCCGACAAGATCAAGGGCGCCCAGTTCACCGCCATGGAGGGCCTCGGCCACTTCCCCGCCACGGAGAACCCGGGCCGCTTCGTCGAGTATCTGGAAAAGGCGATTGACGGGATTCTGGAGATGAGGCAGGGGTGAGTGTGTTTAAAACGTGTTGAAGATGTACTGCCCCCTCCCCTTGTAAAACTTGAGATATGGAACGAGTGGTGGTGGTGGTGGTGGTGGAGGTGAGTGAGGGTTCAACCAACTCAACAAAGATCACGCTTTTGATGCTACTACGGGTTTAAAGGACTTGTTGTTTCTTGTTCGAAGTTTCTTGTACTGCCCTACATACTATGCAAACCCACCTGAAAGATTGGACGAATCAAGGCTTACGAATGGTTATTTGACAGGTCTGCTGCTGGTGGCGCTGCTGCTAACGGCACCGCGGCTGCTGAGCCTGCCACGGCGAAGAGGCGAAAGACCCGGCATTCGTAAGCCTGGATGAATGGCAGCACCAACATGTTTCTTTGTCCTGCTGTATACGAGATATGCTTCTATTCTACATACACAACCAAAAGTTCCGTGTACGCTCGTCAGTCCACCTTTCTCATACCCTAATATCAGGGTCTCGCTTGAAGCCGTTACATCAACACAGGGCAACCTGTCGCAGTCCCCCCTACCCTCTCCTCCTCCCTGCCCGTCTCGACGTCTTTTCCTCCCGCAATCACAGCTCCGTCCTCTCCGCCCACCCCTCCCACCCCTCGCCCTCTGCCTCATTCCCCACACCCTCCTCCCTACCCGCCACCGCAGACGCAGCCCCAACATCAACCTCCAACTCCATTCCCCCACCCATACCCCAGGGCCTCACCCCCAACAGCGGCCTCTCGCTCTCACGAATATACCCCCTCTCACAGCGCGTGAACTCCATGGGGTCCTGCCTCTCATAGAACTCGTCGAATCCGCGTGCCAGCGCGCCGGACAGGTCCTGCACGGAGCCGTCTGGGTGCAGCTCGCGCCAGGGGTCGGTGCATTGGGTGGCGACGCAGGTTTTGAGGACGGTGAGGAGGGCGTTGAGGCGGGGGAGAAGGCGGGAGATGGTGATTGGTGTGGTAGAGAGGGAGGAGGAGGAGGAGGAGGTGGGCGAAGGGAGTGGGAAGTGGAGGATGTGGTCGGCGGAGGAGGAGGCGTTGCTGGTGGGGTGGAGGTTGGTGAGTTGGTAGGGGTCAGCCTTGATGGGATTAGAGTCGTCGTTAGCTGGGAATAGGGAGAGATGGGGTGCGAGAGGTGGAAATGAGAGCGACCCGTGGTCTGGCTGGTTTGGATGGAGGGAGGGGGTGAGGGGGGGGAAGGGATCCCGGACGCCAGGGGCGAACTACTCACCTCAACATCGTACAGCTCCTTCTCGCCCGAACACCACACCGTGTACAACAGACTGTACCCCTCGCCCACGACTCTCAAGGCCTTGTATGTGTGGTTCGGGTACAACACCGCGCCATACTTGCCCTCGCTCATGATGATCCCCCAGCTCTCAACATTGACATGCTCTTTCCACCCCTTACCCTTCTTCCCCATACCGCTCTCAGCCGCCTCGAGATCGCTCTCTGTCAGCGGAATAGCACGTCCATCCAGCTTCCACTCCTCCCGCGCCTCTACACCCGCCAAGTCCAAGATCGTCGGCGCAAAATCGACATGGCTGCTCACCACGCCGGAGCGTAGCCCCTTCGGCACTCTCGGGCCCCGAACAACGAACGGAATGTTGATGTCCTCCTCAAACGCACACTGCTTGCCGGGCTGGAGGCGATGCTGCCCGATGTGGTAGCCATTGTCGGTACTGTAGATGATGTAGGTGTTGTCGAGAACGCCGGCGGAGGAGAGGCGGTCGAGCAGTGAGGGGATGAATTCGTCTATGGGCTGGAGTGTGCGTAGGCGCGATCGGTACCAGTGGTCGTTGGCGGCGAGGACGGTGTCGTTTTGGTGTGGCAGGCGCGAGATCCAGGATACGGAGTTGGGCTGCAGTTTCGTGCATGGTCAGTATTCCGGAAGGGCTGTGGGTGAAGGGCGGGAGGAAATGGATACAGACCGTGGAGGGGTTGAAGTGTGGGGTGCGAGGCACGATGGTGTCGGCGAAGAGGTGCTTGTGGCGCTTGGCGGGGATAGGAGGCGACTGCGTGACCGAGTGCTCGGTAAAGTTGTCAATGATGTTGTCTCGGATGTTGACGTTGCTGTGAGGAGCTGGTGACGGTGATGGTCAGCTGGATATAAGGGTAGGGAGTGTCTCGCCCATACCTGTTGGCGCGATGGTCAGGAAGAACGGCTTGTCCTCGGCGAGGGCATCGTCGAGGAATCCCATGGCCTTCCCAAGGAGAACATCTGTTGAGTAATTGCCCTCGTAGCTCACGGGTGGGTCTTGGTTTCTTTGGAAAGTAGCGTTGAGGTATTCATAGGTGAAGGGGTCGAGGAGGTAGTCTGATCCGGTCCATCCTCTGGGATACGGTCGATCGTAGTTGATGACCGAATGAGCATTCTGTTGGATGGTCAGGCAGAGTCACACATGCGGCTAATGGCAACAGGGCTGGACGAACAAAGAGTTTCCCAGTATAGTATGTGTTGTAGCCGGCATTCTGCAACCATAGCGGAAGGTATGCATCGTTGAACCCTTGGCTCACAAATTTGGGATAGCCACCTTCCTGGGCGTGAGTAAGACGGCTTCAATTTATCAACAACATCACAAACCGTAAGGTGGATTGACGTCTGTAACATTCGTGTTGTGTGCCTCTCTGCCAGTCCACAGGGTGGCTCGGGAAGGGCAGCAGAGCGCGACGGTACAAAAGTGCCGCCTGAAGAAGGTCCCCTCGTCGATCAAGTGCTTTTGCAAATGTGGCATATAGGATAGTGAGTCCATGTGCAAATCCTGATCGTCACTGAGGATGAAGACAATGTTCGGACGGTCGACCCCCTCGCTCGAGCTTGGGGTCTGGAGTGGCTCTTGTTTGTCCTCATTCCCGCCGAGACACAGTCCAATGCATAGGGCGATCACGACGAGAGCCGAAAGACGACACGACCTGGAGGAAGCCATAGCTATGGCTGGCAATCTGGTCTGGTACTCTATACCCACCGGTGTTCAAGGTCCGAGGTCTTATAAAAGATGCCGCCAAGCCTTATGGCGCCATCAGTCGTACATAGCATGGGGAGGCTCGGCAACAAGGACTGGACTTAGCAAAGCCTGGATGGGCATGTGTCGTCGCTCATGCAAACACGAAGCAGCAGAGAGTCGAGGACGGCGGCCCCCCTGGAGTCGGAGGAAATACATAGGGCTACTGGTCACGCGAGCAAGCTAGAAAGTGGCTCGATTGACAGGAAAGCCGAGATGAGTGAGAATATCTATCAACCCGTCTCTCACCGTCCCCGGTCTTCAAAACTCACATGCACTGTTCACATGTTGTAGATATCATGCTCGACTACGCGTCAGACCGATCGGCCGGTTCTCTGGGCCGTCGCCAAACACCGTTGTCTCCGGCAAGGACAGTTCTGATTACTTTATTCTCCACTGACGCTCGCAACGCCGCTCCGACGGTCGCGATGCTTTCAGACGCCGAATCACCCGCTCAGAAAATACGTATTTGCGGACTCGCCCCTGAGGTGGACCTTGCACGTCATGAGGAGGCGCATGGTCCATGGGAGACTCAGTCGCGGTGTCGGTCAGAGCGTCGTGCTCGTTTGGATCATCGGAAACTGCTGGAAGGGAGCCAGCGGGTGCAGTCTTAGACCGCGTTGACCACGGTCTTCGGCGTAGCGTCACCGTAGGGCGTCCTTCCTGCGCGAGCGGCGGCTCCGACTCCTTTACAGCCACAAACATTGCACGGTGGTAGTCATTGAGTGGGAGTCTCGCGACTTCCGCCACTTGCAAGATTGTCCTTGCGGGCGATCGTAGTCCCAACAATTCTCCAACGACCCTCGGGTCATTCTCTGTAAATGTCGTTGCAAGATGATAAGCTTGCAAATGCTCAAGGGCTATCTGTGTCCCAGGCCCGTTGTCATTGCGGCTCTTTATGCGAGCAAGCGCATGTCGGGCCATCCGATACGTTTCGGCCAACAGCACATCCGTCCGGAATTTGGCGCCGGCTATCTTCTTCCCAGAGCCACCAGACGAGGATAACCTTTGCAAAGCGCCGCGCACTTCCAATTGAAAGTAATCAGGGCCTGTGATTACAGACGCATCATCAAGATGAAGTGGGCCAAAAGCGGGTGCGGATCTGGCATCCGTCGCGAGGGTAGACTTCGGCGGAGACTCAAATCCGTACCGATCGCGATATATCTTCAAGGCTGCGTATGCGCGTGTTGCGAGGTGTCTGACGACGCAGAAAAATCCGGCTCCTACGCCGGGCCGCCCGTACAGCCGGATTGAATCGTGTTGGCGTGCCAATGTTTCTAAATATGGCCAGTTCCGATCTTCATCCAGCATTGACAGAGCCCCGCTGGCACTGTGGGCGCCCAGTTCCACACAGCCCTGCATGTCGATGGCGAAAGAGTGATAGAGAGCTTCCCTGGTCCAGGTCATGTTAGGACCGACTTTCAATATCTGCGGATCGCTGAGGAGATCTCTAAGATCCAAGAGGCCATGCTCATACAAAGAATATCCATTTTCGCGCAGAATCGTCGACGAGATAATGAGTATACAATCTTCCGAAGCCAGCATCAGTGCGGTGGCCTGAGACGTCTTGTATGTCGAGTAGACGGTCTGCTGGCGGATGACCGTATCCAGACCTAAAACCTTGGCGCCCTTGAGAGTCTTCAAAGCACTATGCAGATACTTCGGCGAGCAAATGTAGTAGACGGGAATGGCCTGCTGCTGGGGGTAGAGATAGTCGTCTATCGGCCATGACAGCTTTTCGCGATAAAGTCCGTTTACGGCCTCGACGATGGGCTTGTATTCAAGGACTTCGACTTGCCGCCTGACCAAAGGCCCGACTTTCTGGCCATACGAGGTGTCTCGAACGAGATTGGGCTGGAGCAATTTGAAGATGCCAAACCAGGTCGAGCATTCGTTATGGCAGTACAGGAGATCTCGACGGTCGGCAAGCCAGTTGCTGTACGCTTCTAAGAAGCCATCCAGATTGAGGTGGAGATGCTCAGGCTCGCTGCAGTCATTCGGATCATCAGTCCGAGGTTGTAAGCGTGAAGCAGCCTTGGTCGTGAAGGACACGAGCTCCTCCACGGCGTCTTGGAGAATGCGTTGTTGGCGCAAATAGAGCCACACAGGGCCCAATGTGGAAGCGATGTGGTGCTGAGCCGCTGTCTGAGGCCATCGCAGTCCATCCAGATGTAAATCAAGGAACGTCTGGTACATCTCACCCGTAGACTGTGCTACCATCGTGGCGGGTCGGTTAGCACGTAACACAGCGTTAGTCATATATCTGCTTAGGTGGGTATTGTCTCGCTTGTGCGCTCTGAATAGGTTAAAGATCTCCCTGTCCATCTCTTTACAAACGTCGCTCATATCGGAGAGACAACTTTGTATTCTCAACGCCCGATGTTGGTGCCCGTGGAGAGATGAGCTGAAAGTATGTCGAAGCCTCGTGAAAACATTGCTCCTCAGTCCATGTAACAGCTTTGAAGTGACTTCAATGTCGGCTGCCAAAAGGTCCCATAGCAGCCAGGTCTTCATTCTCATCTTATGACCAAGCTCAGCATCGTATAGCGAATATACACCCTGCGGTTCCTCCAGGATCAAAAGAAGGGACTTCATTTCTTCGTGGACTCTTTGCGACTTTTGTCGCTTTTTCTTTTGCTCCAACGTGTCCATCTGCTTGAAATAATGCAGCTCCTGCAGATGGCTTTCTGCTGCGGTACGCAAAGTTCTGCGCCTCTGCCATATGTTGTGCTCGAGTTGCTCGAGTGCTGGGTGCGCCCGATCCAGTAGCTCGTGAAGCAGATCCGCAAGATTTTCCTCCGTTCTCTGCAAGTCTCGAAATGCTTCAAGCCGAAAGAATGCTCGAAATTCGGCCCGCATATCTTTGCGCCCAAGCTCAAACAAATTCTCGGGGAGGTCTAGATTTCTGAGATCCAAGTCGTTCATCCTTTGCGTGTGTTTCTCCAACGGGAAAACAACCGCGATAGAGTATTTTTGGTCCTCCAGCTGTCCAAGTCTCTCGTTGAACTCCTTCGTTGCCCGGGCACGTATAATGGCCTGGTTGGTCGGAGAGGTGGCCTCCAATTTCAACTCGCTGATGCGCAACGCTAGAAAGCTGGTATCCCTCTCAAGTCTTTTTACCTCTGTCAAGAGTTCGCTGTCCGGCAGCTCTTGCGGAGCATCATCTGCGGGATCCTCATTTTCGAGCGGAGGTTCGCCGTCTTCATCAGACAATGATTGCTCCATCTCACGCCGAGCCTTCACCGTAGGTCGCAAAGACGGTCGATTGGGGCGGACTGGTGGGACAGCCGCTGGCCTCGGAGCCTTAGGGAGACCTGGCGGTGCAAGTCCTTGAGCAGAAGCAGAAGACTGCTTAGTTGAATTAGTGAGGGGCCTTGGGGGTCTGGCAGTCGGCTTGGGCTGGTGAGCTCGCATCATCTCAAGTGAGATGTACCGAATCTCTTGGGATCCACCTAGCGTGGTGACGGACTGTTTCTGGAACTTGGAGGTATCCTGAAGGATTCGCCTCACAGTTGTATGCCAACTAAGGGTTTTGTCTTCCATCCATGGGAAGCGATCGAAGTTTCCACCAACCATCCATCTGCATACGTCAGTTTCTTTGAGCTGCGTCCGCCCTGACACCTTGTGACATAACCAAAAAGCCCTCTGAACTAGCACCTCCCACTCTTCTGGCTTTATATTATCGAGGAACTGTTGTACTTTAGCTGATTTCGCCTCAGCAAGGGCATCGTCATAGTCTTGTTTCAATTGGTCAACCGCACTCCCAAGTGTCTGGCGCGCTCGTGCCCCCAGATCCTCCCACCACGACTCCAAAGGAGTTGAACGGTGAAGCGCTCGCGGCGACTCTGCATGGCGCGATCCGAGGGCGTTCACGTTCTGTCGCGGGCTCTGGGAGCGCCAGTGGAGGTTACACGGCGGTAGGCTCAATTGGAGGTCTCGTGATGACGCGCTTCTGAAGGCACTGCTCGCCCTCCTACATTGTTGTCCGAACTTCGAAGCGAAGCCGCGATATCGTTCGTAGCGGAGGAGCTGGCTGAGGGGAAAGGCTACAAAGCCATGGTGTAGAGATTGTTCGATCGCGGGACAATGAGCAGCAATCATCAGTCGCGGAAGTGCACAACTGCGCACACAATGAACGCGGGAACCACAGCTGCGATGCCACTGACGGGTCGTTAAACGTCTGTACTACGAGTCCCCCGCGATAATTTAGACTTCGCCCCAGATCGGCGAATCCTAGCACCGAAGAAGGGTTCACGTGACCTTGTGAAACCCCCTTAATGTCGGAAGCCTCGTGTGCTCTTCAGGCAGAATCGGATGGTATACAGCTACTTAACGGCACGGCTCTACCATTGAATGAAGCTTTTTGACATAGTGTCTAGACCAATCTAAATCATTCTAGTAATCACAACTCGACTACCAATACCTTCGACCCACACCTTCATGCCCATCTCCAACTCTCCGTTGCGGATGTATTTTGAGCCTCTGGTTTGGCCGCAAGCTTCGGGTGGAAGATGATAGGTGCCGCTTCCTTCTTCTCTCGCTCCCGCTCCGGCCAGTTCCAGAAGTTCTTCAGTCACCCGTCTCGTTGTCCCTGGGTTTCCAGCCCTCGATGTGGCATATCCCAGTCCTCAACATAGTCGAGCCAACCAGTATCAATGTTCCCGCGTCTGGGCAACTCCTTGCACGCCTTACATTCTTGGTAGTCGTTTTTCGAATGCTTCTGCTCCTCATGGACCATCTGCTTGAGTCCGACCCAAGCCTCCGAGTAGCGGGCGTTGAGGTCGATCGAACATGTAAGCGGCGTCGAAGCCCGGCTTATTGTCTCAACCAACACTTTCAACGTGGGATATAATGCTCCGTAGAGCTCCGAGCGATCTCTTGGAGAGTTTGCTTGGATGTAGTCCCCACCAACAGGTGAATTTCTCATGTGACTGGGCCGCGGTCGATCTCTAGCCTTGATACTGCCATACCGATGTTCAGGGTGTTCGAACCTATGCAGTATTTCATGGGTGGGAACCGCAGCAGAAGCGGCAGACGACAGTAATCGTCCCCACGAAAAGTGTCCATTGCCTCCAGGCATTGCCACCATCTGAGGTGGTTGCTGACTCGTTTGCTGGAATGGGTACTGCCCTGCAGATCTCCGGCCAACCTGATAGACGTGGTGGCCATGGTGAATAACTGGGCGCTGCTGAGCCAAGCCAGAGATACCCTGATATATTCCATAGCCCTGGCTGTGGCTCGCCACCGGTCTCAGGCCAAATCGGTGGTCTTCCTTTCCATTTCCACCCGCTGGATCCCTTGACCGAGCTGCGGACATCCTGGCGCACTGCCGTATAGTCCAGCCGGTACCACGGCATCATGCTCTGTATTGAGAAGCCTTGCCTGATCCGTCTGGCTGTTATTGACATCACACCCTAACATTTCCTCAGCGCCACGCTTCCGGCCCGTGGTAAGCACCGAAGGCTACAGACCAAACTGTGCCCGGACAGATTCGACTCCAGCATACCAGTCATTGATGCCCCAGTCGTCGAAAACAGCACATACTTGTGCATGAGTCATGGGACGGCGCAAGTGTGTTGGCGTGAGGGGTCGTGGTTGGGAGCTCGCAGGTCGACCGTTGGTGTTTGGATGATCAGTGATGGCATCGACGTCGAGCGAGCTTTGGAAGATATCAGAGCCCCTCATGTTCTCGTTGTCGGCTCAGTCGGGTCCTGACTGCTCCTATGGGGCCGAGAAGGCTCGCTTGCCCCCACGCTCGTGTTATATATCTATCTGTTGAAGATTTGGCAAAGATAGTAGAGCAGGATACTGGAGGTCCTGTAGCTTTTACGGAATGACCCTTGCGTTTGCAGTATTGATGTACAATCCCCTTTGGATTACACTTTGTCGTTGCTGTTGCCTTTGGGGTTGTTGTGGATACCCTTGAAAGGCGCCCCCTTTTATTGATGGCGTCGCGGATGTCATTGATGTTGCTGTATTCGTGGTTTAATATGTCTAAACGCACTTGGCTTTTCTCCTGAATGGGAGTGTTGGATTCAGTTTTCGATGCAGTAAGAGCGCGCTGCTGAGGAGACCTGTACAAGAAATTGTATAGAATAACAATGGCAGTGCTAAAGAGTCGCGCTCATGTAGAAAAACGTAGAGTCGCATAACAGCCTTGCTGCCATAAGGGAAAACAGTGACGAGGAAGTGTCACGCCGGCGTTTACACACTCTACAGGCAGTTTATCTTTTCGCTTCACCCTGCGCCTTAAGGGCCTATTTAACAAGTAACGGAGCTAAAAGGCGGAGTAAGGTAGTAGCAGTAATCCTCTGTGAAACTACAAGCATTTCGTATAGCTACTCCATCAAGGCATATAGCAAGCATTAGGTGGGGTGAACCTAGCCTTCCAGCTGAGAACCTTCAGCGTTAGATGAACAAACAACTACTAGGGGTATGAAGGAGTGTGTTCATAAGGTATAGCAAAAGCGGGCGGTCAGAGTGGCAATGCAAGACAATATGACTGACTAGTCGTGTCTTTTAGAACAAAAGTCTGCATATTGCGATCACACGGGTTGGTCACACATACTTCTAGCCACATATAGTTGGGTGACCGACAGTGGAATCCGGTCACGCCAAATCCTTTCCACAGCAGTAGCAGGATTGGATTACTACGACATGGGACTAGTATACAAAACAGGGGAGATCTTATATCATTTCTTGATGAATGTCTATTTTCATCTGGCCATGTCACTGGCACTGCCAGTGACTCGCGGCAACAACTTCACCTAGCCTCTTCCTTCTCCTGGCTGCCTTGCGCAGCAGTGAGTTTCATTAATTGAATTCCACTCACTCCTCGCCGGCCTCGATCTTGGCGAGAATCTCAAAGAATTGACCCCAATGGGTCATTGTGGCCTTGGCTCCCTTCTCAGGGAAGTCGTATTCGAGCTGCATCTGGAACATTGGCATGTTCATGCAGCCGACATAGCCGATGGTGTCAATACCGGCGCCGACCGAAGCCGTGGCGCCTCCCAGCGAGTCTTCAACCGCGACAGCCTGATCAGCGGCTGCACCAACAGTCTTGAGGGCGAACTCGTAGACGTCTGGGGCCGGCTTGGCGGACGGAACAGGCAGGCTAGTGCTGGCCGAGAAGATGTGGGCATCTTCGAAGTACTTGCGAAGGCCAACACCGTCGAGGCAAGCCAGCATGCGGGGCAGGCTGGAGGAGGAGACGATGGCGAGACGGTACTTCTTCTCCTCGGTGAGCTTGTCAAGCACCTCGACAACGCCCTTGGTGGGCTTGCCATGCTTCTGAACAGCGGCAATGACCGCCTCTTCCTCCCACTGACGCCAGGCCTTGCGCTCTTGGTCAGTGATTTCGAAGCCATGTTTCTCGGCCAGCTTGTTGAGCATAGTTTTCCATGCCTGGCCAAAGAAGTCTGGCTCACCGATGAGCTTGTCGGAAGTGTATTTCTCCGTGATTCCCTTGGACTCGAGAACACGGTTGGCCACTGCGGCTACGCAATTGAAGGCGAGGTATTCTGTATCAATGAGAGTGTTGTCCAAATCGAACATGATCCAAACCTTGAGCTAGAGGACTGTCAGCTGGTTGAGAAGCTATAGATGGGGTAAAATAACTTACAGGCATGGCGAACAGAGTCAGTGACTGGAATCTTAACCCACAGAAAGTTCTACTGGAAGATAGTCTGGAATTGCTAGACAATAGCAGAAGCTAGCGATGGCAGTTAGCAATGAATGGCATGGTAGCTGGATGGGCTGACCTTGCTAGAGAGGCCTGGTGACTTGACCAGAGCAGCAGGAATGTTCTTGGGACGGGTAGTGGTGATGAGTGTTGAAAGGTGTGCAGCTAGTTGGTCGTGATTAGCAGGGAACAGCATAGTAGTATGATGGACTCACCTTGCTAGAGATCCGTTGAATTGGTCAAAGCAGCAATGCTGTCTTGGGAGGGGTAATGGTGATGATGAGTGATGAAGCTGTGCAGGCAGAACCGTTCACGATCTGGTTGGAACGTCCTGAAAGAGTGTCAGTTGAGTCCGCGTTGCTACCAAAAGATGGAAGGTACTGTACCTTACAGCTGGACCTCACCAGGAGATGGATAGACAAAGGATTGTGATGAAAGGAAAGTTGTTGAAGGTTGGTAGAGAAGATGTTTCCGGAGAAGAGTTGGAACAAAGAGGAAGTGGTACTTTTGCAGGCGGCAGAGAAGGCACCCAGTGTAACCACTAGCGCCGGAGTCGGTGTAAGGTAGTCCCGGTGTGTGAAGGAGAGGCAACAAGGCACCATAGGGCCCAGCACAGACAAACAGGACATTGTCCCAGCGTGCTCATATGCTGCAGTGCCCCAAGCTGACATAGGTTGCTCAGCTGATGTGACAAGTGCTTGTCAAGTCCGATCCTGCAGCTCTCGTGGAGGCAGAACCAGGACAACAGAAGTTTGGCACACAGCCGCATCCAGACGGTTGGTTGTTAGCTGGCAATCTTGGAGCAGACACCGGATTGGCGAAGATACGAGACTCCAGTCCCCTTAAGAAGGTAGTAGTGCTAACGTTGATACATGATTAGGGGCAGAACCATAGAAGTGATCGAGCCAGATTACCAGACGCCGAGCAGGAGGTGTCCTCCCCTCTGATTCTGGCAGAGATTCAAAAGTTGTGCTGCACGAGAGGTAGCGATTGAAGAGATAAATCGCATGAACGATGCTGGCAATGATACCTTTCGATACAGGCTCGCCGCTAACGTTCAGGCATAAGGGACAACGTCTTCAGGCACCCCAGGCTTTTGTGGAAGGGGAACGACCTCGGTGAAGGGCTCTTCTTTGCCCACCAGATTGTCCATCAACGCAAGAACAAGCCGGTTGCCCTCAGTGCCCTCTCTGCAGATACGCCATTCGGTGTAAGCTTCCCACCACCATTCGTGTGTGATGCCGTCACGGCCAAGATGGCCAGCCACACCAGCGTTGCTGACCGGGCGTTCCCACGGCTTGTCGACAATGTAATGGAGAACTACCAACTCCTTGTCAGACCACATGTGAGGATGCCAATAACGCATGGTTTTCAACGCGTTATAGGCCCATGACATAGGTAGCCACTTGTCCCGAAAGAAGTCGGCCAGGAAGTCTTGATCAGGAAATTGGTACGTCTTGACCCGATCGGAGGTATTGAAGACTTCGAGCATGCCTAGCCAAAGCTCTTCGCTGGGATAGAACAACAACATGCCTCCATTCAGCAATCGGTAGGTTGGGCGGCATCCACCTCCCATATAAGGTGCAACATCCTTGGGATGGTCCAAGGGCGTATACGCACAGTTGCCTTTGTGCCACTCCGGTGGGGCCCAGTCGTCGTGGTCGAGATTGCAAACACATGCATGGTTAGCACCCAGCCAGTCTCTGCCAGGCAGCTGAGTGTCGAAGATAGAATCCGGATGCTTGAAGATTGCGGTATCGGCATCCAGAAAGACTGCGCGGGTAAAACCCTGGCGATACACCTCAAAAGCACGAAGCTTGGTGAAGGTGTCTTTGAAGCGCTCGGCAACACTAGCAGTATTCTCATTACCTTTGGGGGGCAGCAAAAGCTCGACCTTCTGAGGCACAATGCGTCGAGAAGCCAGACCTTCAGCCTCAAGCGCAGCGATAGCTTCATCACCAAGTGACGAGGTGTACTGCACGATCAGAGGGTGGCTGGATTCGTATTTGTTCAGTGTATGAGCAAGGATGATGACTCCAGGGAGGTATGAAGGTCTAGTGAGCAGTGTTACCCAACAGGAGCACTCGCTACGGCCATTGATCGAGCCCATGTTCAACAAAAGAATCAGCAACCGGGGGCAAACCGTGTCGAGGACCTGCTAGCTAGGAAGGTACACTGGAAGAAGCAGGTGGTGATGTGGGAAGAACATGCTGCAAGGAAAGGTTGGCTCGGAGACTGAACACAACCCAATAGGTTCGCGGATAAGTGATGGAATTGTACCGTGAAGACATGGGTCAGTGAAGGGGGCGGCCAGCCAGAGTGGCTTGTGGTCAACGACATCGAGTGCGTCACTATCCGCTACCCGCAGTGACACATGGTGAGGACCGAATCAAGTCAGAACTTATCTCAGCCGGAACACACCTGGACGGACGCCTTATCCACAGCCTTTCTGACGGGTGGCTTTTCTCATGCCTATGGTACCTTGGACAGGTCTACGCCAGGAGCATACTATTACTAGTGATATTACAAGCAGTTACCATGAACACGATGTGTAATTGCTTGTTGGACGTGCAATAGGGCATTTTCACATCTATGCATTAGCCCACTTATGCTTCTCAGGGGTACCTAGACCACCGCCCGTTCGGGGCTTGCCTAAAAAGTTGGCCGGTTCCTCCGCCGACCGGCACCCAACTTTCCTTGTTGACACGACCGGGGTCGCAGATCGCCGGTAGTGCACTAACCACTACTCTTACTTGTGATACCGCTTGATCCAGATATTCCATACTCCAACACATCACCGCCTTCGACCGTAAAATCGTGGTTGTGATTGCTATTATCGTCACCTGCATGCTACATCCCGGCTGCCTCTGCCTGTCGCTACCGCAAATCGCCTATAGACTATTCGTTTCCAAATGATATGCGCCCATGGCGCCTCTTGAAAAGAAGTGGGTCAATGTTCAGGAGAAGACATTCACCAAATGGTATGCATTATGCTGAGGGCCTTTTGAACACCGACTGACCCCCAACAGGTTGAACAGCAAGGTCAAAAGCCGCGATGTCGCCGTTACGTCGCTCGCTACTGATCTTTCCGACGGCATCATCCTCATTCACTTGCTCGAAGTCCTCAGCAATGAGTCTCTCGGGCGATATGCCTCCAATCCCAAATTGCGCGTCCAGAAGTTCGAGAATATCAATAAGTCCCTCGATTACATCAGACTGCGCGGCATTCAGATGACCAACATCGGCGCTGAAGATGTAGTTGACGGCAACCACAAGATCATCCTCGGTCTCATATGGACTCTCATTCTGCGTTTCACCATCTCCGACATCAATGAGGCGGGTATGACGGCGAAAGAAGGACTGCTTCTGTGGTGTCAACGTAAGACTGCCTGCTACGAGGGTGTTGAGGTCCGCGACTTTTCCGCTTCGTGGAACGATGGCCTCGCCTTCTGCGCCCTCCTGGATATCCACAGACCAGATCTTATAGACTTCGATACGCTTGACAAGTCAGACCACAAGGGTAACATGCAGTTGGCATTCGACATCGCCTCAAAAGAGATTGGTATACCAGACCTGCTTGACGTGGAAGACGTGGCGGATGTGCCCAGGCCCGATGAGCGATCTTTGATGACTTACATCGCATACTGGTTCCATGCCTTTAGTCAGATGGAAAGAGTCGAGAATGCGGGCAGAAGAGTCGAGAAGTTCGTGAGCAACATGCAAGGCGCTTGGGAGATGGAGCACGCCTATGAGAAACGTATGCGAGCCCTGCTTCAACAAATCAGACAGCAGCGCCAGACATGGCATACAGCTACCTTTGCCGGCACGTATGCAGACGCGAAGCAGCAGGCAAAAGATCTGTCCACCTACAAGCGGAATCAGAAGAGAAATTGGGTAGCCGAGAAGTCTGAGCTGTCGGCACTTTTGGGTAACCTCAAGACAAAACTTACCACATACAGGCTTCGACCGTATGAGCCCCCGAAGGAGCTACGCATCGAAGTCTGCGACCACGAATGGAACTCCTTGACCACAGATGAGCAGGCTCGAAGCAAACTCATCAACGAGACTATTCGAGACATCAAAAATGCCTTACGAAGAAGCTTCGCGGATAAAGCCAACGATTTTGCTCTGACACTCAATACCCTCTCACTGGCCATCTCTGGCCTGGAAGGGGATGTGGAGGACCAACTCGAGCATGCCCAACGACTTTCCGCCAATCTGGCTCCACTGGAGCAGTATCTGGACGGCATAGCGCTGCTGGACGAGCAGTGTCAGGAGGCGAATATCGACGAGAACGACTACACGACCTACACATATGACGAACTTGTATATGAACTGGGCCTTGTAAGGCAAAGTGTACAGAAGAAGCTCACCTTTCTGGAGAATCAGATGGTGGCTAGGAACATGACTAATCTGACGCCGATTCAACTGGAAGAATTCGAATCCGTCTTCCGACATTTCGACCGAGACGGCACCAACACATTACAGGAGTTGGAGTTTAGTGCAGCTCTGGCGAGTTTGGGCTTGGTTTACGATGAGGAGGAGATGCACGAAAAGTATCTCGAGATCTGTCACTCTGGCATTGATCCGTCTTCGTCGCCAGTCTCACGCAGACAGCGCGAGTCAAGAGGAGTTGGCTTTGAGCAATTCATTCGCTTCATGGTATCGGTGACAGAGGATCAGAACACAGCTGAACAGGTCTTCCAGTCGTTCCAAGAAGTGGCCGACGGCAAACCCTACGTGACCGAGATGGATCTGCGTCATTCTCTGATCCCGGACGAGCTCATCGATGACCTCCTGCACAGCATGCCTGAGCACAAGGGGCCCGACATGGAGAGCGACCGAAACGTCCCAAAATATGACTACATTAGCTTCATGGAGAAAATGATTGGAGGACAGGAGAATGGCGCTCATACCGAGAGCCCTAGGCCTCGTTCAGCACAAATGAATGGAGGCAGCCCCAGGACGCCGCCGCCGACTCATAGATGAGTTTAAGGAAAGCCAGTCTAGTTGTGTTATCACCATAGCAAAGACTTTGGACACGAACGGAATGAAGATGGTCTAATCGGCGCAGGAGTTGGGCAACGAAGTAGCGACACCACTGGAAACCAAGACATAATGTACATTGAGCCCTTTATCCTCCCATCTGTCCTAAGGTCTCCATTTTCTACAAGGCTCTGGCTCTACTGACGCCAACCCCGCAGAGCGGTTCGAGTGGAGCATTCCTCGCTTGTTGCCGAAGCTAGCGGCTGCCCTGCCAAGCCTAAATTGATGGACAATCGTGTCATTCTGGCCTGGCCCTGCGTGCCTTGCGTGCCGCAGTGAGTCAAATTTACCAGGCCAGGCGCTACATGCACTCTTTGAGGCGTTCATTCTGCGCTCCGTCCTTTCGTTCCTTCTCCTACCTCTCCTGCGTCAGAATGGCGCAACCAAAATGGGTTCAGCCCGCTGGACAGACCCACGAGCCTGGCCTGAAAGTCTACAACTCACTCACCCGCTCCGAAGTCGAATTCGTCCCCCTTGAAAAGGGCCACGTTACCTGGTACTCCTGCGGTCCCACCGTCTACGACGATGCCCATCTCGGCCACGCTAGAAATTATGTGACCATAGACATCATACGAAGGATCTTGTCCGATTATTTCGGCTTCAAGGTGCATTTCGTGATGAACATCACAGATGTGGATGACAAGATTATTCTGAGAGGACGACAACGGCATTTGTACGACGCATACAAAGAGTCGCATTACTTCATAGACGATGCGGTCAGGAAAGATGCGCACGATGCGTGGTTATTCTACATCAAGAAGAATCTCAAGAGAATATCTACAACCCCGCCCCCGCCTCCAGCGCACTTTGACTCGGTCATTCAGCAGACCTATGGCGACATACTGGATGGTGGTAGCCTTGAGCCTGGTCAGAAACCTGGTGATGCCGAAGCCAAGGTCAAGATGCATATCAACACCTCTCGATCAGCTGCCAAAGCCCTGTCGGAGGACCCCAAGATGCTAACGCCTCTGGACTTCTATCGGCTAATGAACGACCCAATGTGCTTAGTACTTGATGAGAAGGGCAAGGCCAGCATACGAGGTGACGACCACGCCGTGTTCACGAAACTCACTAAAGAATACGAGGAGCGGTTCTTCAGAGACATGGACGACCTAAATGTGTTAAGGCCTGATGAGTTGGTGCGGGTGACTGAGTACGGCGATGAGATTGCAAACTACGTCAAGCAGATTGTTGACAACAAATTCGCCTACAAAGCCGATGATGGCTCGGTATATTTCGACATCAAGAACTTTGAGACCGCTGGCTATTCCTATGCGAGACTCAAACCGGAGTCGAGAGGCGACAAGGAGCTCCAAGATGACGGAGAAGGAGCCTTGTCGAAGAGTAGCGGCGGGAAAAAGGCCGATGCAGATTTCGCGTTGTGGAAAGCCTCGAAAGCTGGGGAGCCGAGTTGGTCTAGTGAATGGGGTCCTGGGCGACCTGGATGGCACATTGAGTGCTCAGCCATGGCATCGGCAAAGCTGGGTAGACAGATGGACATACACTCTGGTGGCATCGATCTCGCTTTCCCACATCACGACAACGAGCTCGCACAGAGCGAAGCCTATTTCCATGCCGGCGTCGAAAACCAATGGGTCAACTACTTCCTGCATATGGGCCATTTGTCGATCCAGGGATCAAAGATGTCCAAGTCACTAAAGAACTTTACCACAATACACGAAGCGTTACGAGAGAAAAAGGAGTGGACGTCAAGAAGTCTTCGAATTGTATTCTTGTTGGGCGAATGGCGGAAAGGGATCGAAATCACAGACGATATGGTATTGGAAGGCAGAGGGTGGGAAGATCGGGTCGATAACTTCTTCCTGAATGCCCTTGACAGTCTCGAAAAGACCTCCAGCACATCTTCGGAGCCGTCAGTCATGGCAAGTCCTCTAAAGACCGCCGAAACCAAGACACGGGATGCACTTCTCCGCTCATTCGCCACGAAGGATGTGATGTACGCCATTTCCGAGCTCATCACCATCTACAACTCTGCCGACAAGTCAACCTTCACCCGCGGTGACCACCACGCCCCGGCTGCCTTCATCACTCGAATGGTCAATACGTTCGGGCTCAATGGATCCGCTACCGCCTCATCTAGCGCGCTCGGATGGGAGGGCCTGTCGCTTCCCGAAGAAGTGCAGCTATTTGTGCGACCACTATCGAGTGTGCGGGACCAGTTGCGGCAAGCCGCCATCGCCAAGACCATCACGCCTGCCAGGGTCAAGGAGATAGTATCCAGTATCGCGATACCAGAATCCACATTCAGCAATCGTCCTCAACGACCTTCACCAGCTCGTGCTCTGAGCGACTTCCGAGGCAGTGCTCTTGCCGCTTCAGACAAGGCAGCGACAGGTGATGCTGACCTGAATAAGGACATCCTTGCCCTTTGCGACCGCATTCGCGACTTTGACCTGTGGCACCTCAACATCTATCTTGAGGATCAAGATTCTGGCGTTGCCCGTGTGCGACCCGTCACAGAGGGTCTGCGTGCCGCGCGCCGTGAAAAAGAGGATAAGGTACGCGTAAAGGAGGAGGCCAAGAAGAAGCGCGATCAGGAAGCGATGGACAAGCTCATGAAGGGCAAGGTCCCGCCGCAAGAAATGTTCCGGAGTCCGAACTCAGAGGACTTCACCGAGTGGGATGGAGATGGCGTGCCTACCAAGGGAAAGGACGGCGAAGCCCTGCCTCCGAGCAGAGTCAAGAAGCTGCGGAAGGAATGGGCCGCGCAGGGTAAAGCACACGAGAAATGGCTGCAGGCGCTCAACGAGGGTATTGTGAAGCTGTGACTGTGACATCTATTGGGTTGGGCAGATACAAAAGATTCGAGCGCCCAAGCTAGGCGTAAGAGAAAACGAGTAGGAGCGATGATAGCGCAACGAAAGATCACTGCGCAGTGAGAAGCGATGCTGGAGCAGCTGGCAAGCTCGCCGCAGCCAGCAAGACCATTTTAACTGAACCGAGGAAGCGGTTCATACGATTACCTATTCCAGTACATGCTTTGTTGTTCTTCCTGGAGATTGTGTGCCCCTCGTTGCATGGTGCAATCTTCGCACGGCGAAACATGGCCCGCTCCTCTGATCGCGCTCTCCGAGGTCGCCAGCATTCCCCCGTGCTCTTGTACACGGACGTTCTGCGATTGACTCTTCTACCATGAGAAAGCTCTCTGTGCACTACCTTGAACAGCCCTCTGCACAACCCCCAATCTCAGCCCATGGGTGTCTCTTTCTTCGTTGTCCACCGCCTGCCATGTCCACCGTTCGGCGTCTTCGGGGGCTCTGTGACCAATTGGCGTCCCAGATGACTGAACTGAAGAAGCTAAGCCTTCTGCCGAATCTTCCGCGGGAACCCCTGATAGCACCCAGCCTTATCTAAAGCCGGGCCGTCTCTCTTCGTGCGTACATGGCCCGATCGGTGGAGGGTGGTCACCCTGCTCAGGTGAGCTATTTCTCACGCGCCTTATTCTATTGCTTGGGCGCGCGGTGGGTATGGAGCAGGTCCACTGCATGCTGCATAAACCTAGGTGGCCGATGGGTCTCAATCATGGTATATAAGAGTGCTCGGTGTCAAGCGAATCTGAGCAGGCTCTGACACGTCTAATTCTACAAGCAAGCAAGCAAACACCACTCACAACTCAAGCAACCCATTTGCTTCCCAGATCTGACCTTGAGCTTCTGTCATCGCCCTTTAGGTGCTGGCTACATTGACCTCACCACCACACCATAGCAACCACACCATCCAAATTCACCTACGACCTCAGCTTCACGTACCTTCACTTTCCCAGTCCTCCGCCACCAGTGATCTATCATCGCCACCACAAGCGGCACCAAAACCCACAATGTCCGCCGTCTCTGGCTACTCAGTAGCCCACGACCCGGAAGTCCAACAATACCGCCGCATGCGCGCCGCTGTGTTGGCGCGCGAGCAGCAGCGCAAGCAGGAGCAGCGGGAGCGCAGACGCATGCTTGGCTTGCCGGAGATCAAGGATGAGAGGGGGTTGATTAGTCGGGTGCTGGGGTTGGGGAAGGGGAAGAAGGAGAGGAAGGAGGAGGGAAAGGACATGCTGGAGGTGAAGGAGAGGGAGGTGGAAGGGTGGAGCGATGCTGAGACGGAGGTGGAAGTGGTTGTGGGAGGAAATGAGAAGGAGCATGCTCGAAAAGAACGCTGAGAGGAGTGAAGGGCCGGAGGTGAGGTGGCTTGATGGTAGATAGCGAAGTGCAAGGCTTCCGCGCCGGCACACAGATCCTCCGCCATTTATTATGTTCTTTCTTTTCCGCCTCGCTATGCCCACTGGCCTCACACAACAACCCCTCACTCCTCGCTCCAAGGAAGAGGCTCTCAGGTTCTGTACGATCCCTGTCGCTTGCTTCAGACACTCTCCTCACCATCCTCCGCATAGTAAGGTTGTCTTCTAAGCCGTATTTGCTCACAGAATACCAACTGACCAAGCCTTGACAAGATGGCTCCCGACGGCCGCCATACCAGGGGTCCCGCGCACTTGAAGAGGCAGTACCCCAAACAAATCGTCCCCGCCCCCGTTGCCGGCTTTCGCTACATTGACTCGAAAGCGCCCACGAAGACGTCCATCTGCAAGGGTCTTGGCCTGGATATAGACGCCCCTTACACCACACACCGTCTCACCGCCGAAATTTGCGAGAAATGGGTCCACCGATTTACTCGCGGCATCGCAGCAGTCCTTCCGGAACGCCAGGACAGATGGGAGGCAGTCCGACAGCTGTGTGAGGAGTTTGTAGATGATTACCATTGGAGCTACCTGCTCCAACCGGTGTGGGCAGAGTCTGAGAATCACAAGCAGTGGCTCATGGCTTCTTTCGCGAAATTGGCGTTGTCGAGAGACCAGCAATTGGCTCAGGCGACCACGGCTCTAGGTGAAGTCGACCGCGCCTTGAGTGCTGACCCCGGCCAAGCGACTGCCACATCGATCAGAGAAACGGTACTGCTGGCCGAGGTCGAATCCCTGAAAGCCGAGCTCCGTGTTGCTGCCAAAGCTGCCAAAGCGATCAATGATGAATTGGAAGTCGTTTCCCACCAGTATGCAAATCTGCAACGCGAGCTAATGGCGGGAGGTAGTGGGAGCCGGGAGGACCTGGTGAGGATGAATGAGTTGCTGCAGCAGGGGCGTGCTGAAATGAGAAAAGAGGTCGATTCACTGAGGGAGTTTGTCGATCGTCTGCAGCAGGAGAATGAGGAGCTGAACAGAACGTTGCAGCAGGTGTCTGAGTGGGAGAAGGAATTGGCCGCGTGAGGCACTTCCTGATATTATCTGAATCGGAGCTTGTGTCGTGCAAAGAGCTGTGCTGCTGTATGAGTTATGATTGGCACCCGTGCCCTGCCGGTTGATTCGACTGCACATTCACCAGAAACGCCGAACAAGGAGGGAACTCCTTTGTGGCGTGTGAAGCCAGCAAGTCTGAAAGAAGCTTTGCAATTGGTCAAACAAGTCTTTTTGAATCTGTACAGTCAAAAACCCCTTAGCCTGAATGCACAAAGACGCCAACACATTGGTTTGGCCTCCCTCTCGTAACTTAGAGTAGCTCTCGCTCACGAGCCGTGCTGCCACCATTGTTGTATATCATGATACCCCATAGCAGAGTGCTAGAATTCTCCGAACGCCGTTAATGCGAAGACGAGTCCAAAGCTGATCTTGAACGCGACGTTCTGCTGGATGGCACTCCGAACATTCACGCCTTTCGCGTACCGCTGCAGCCTCTCGACTGGGATGATGTTGTAGCCTTTCCGTGCCGCGTACTGTGAACACGGACTGTTAGTGGTTGTTCAGTCAAGCGGGGGGGTCAACAGTCATAGCGAGACGGCTTAGTGAGATCTTATAAAGCATCGATCTTCGATGGCTCATCACCAAATAGCTCCAACCATCTATTCGCTCAATCTTGAACCCATCTCCACGCCTGAAAGAATGATCAAGTGTCACGTACCTGCCAGACCACGATTCCGACACCCAGCACCAGTACCAGCATGCGACTGAACATACTTAGCAACACGCCGGCCCCCAATCCCAGCATGCCCCCTAGACTAATCTGCTTGACGGCCGCGGGGTTCAACGACCCGTCCTTGAACACCGGCACATCTTTCTTTCCTCCTGTTGCTGCATCCGGCGCAGAGCTCGAGAACGGAGACGAGGATTCGCCCTGGCCGCTCAATGACGGCAACTGGGCCGGGCCGAGTGAAGAGTCGTTGAGGGTCGGGCGAGAGGGTGCGAGGAAAGGGAGGGAGAGGCCAAAGGCGACAGCGAGGGGACGCGCGGGATGGCGGAAGAGGGACGGGACGCGGAGAGTGCGGGTGGTGCTCTTGCTGACGGGGGAGGAGAGCTGGCGGGTGAGCAGGACGGTCGGACTTGTGCTGGCGAGAGAGGGCCGAAAGGAGGAGGTTGCCCGGAGGAAGAGCATGGTTGTAGTGATTCAGGCGATGCCTGCGGTGGACAGGGACGTGTGAAGGAAACGGATGCTGCTGGTGCCACTAGCTGCTACGGTCACGTCGAGAGCTGCTTGGAGCGGTGGGTATTCGCCTCGTGCTTTCGTTCGCCGTTGTCAGCTTCTGCGACGCAGGTGAGGTATATTCGTTCTGTGACATGGGTGAGCTCGCGACTCAGTCCTCGTTGCAGCACTTGTTCCGATCTACAGTACGTCATTGAAATCATCACGAAAACGGCTAGCGTTGCGTTTTCGTGCTGTGGTGGTAAGCCAATCGTCAGCATTCAAAATCACAAAATCAGCGGGGACCGGTTCCCCCAGAACAGGCCGTGAGTGTGGGGATGAATCAGGTACAGTAGTATGCGGTAGTAAGAACCTGCATCAGCAATCAACTAATCCATCACAACATAGCACTCTGACCCTCGCGCTCGCACCCGAATAGCGCTCGCTGGAGACTCACGTTCCGACGCGGTGTATCGGTGGATTTCCAATTCTTAGGTAAACAGCAGAATTTGGCCGTCTCCCAGCGATATTGCTCCGCTCGCCCCACACCCGAAGTGCGGTACACATCCGGTGACCACAGTCGACTTTGTTGCTGGGCTGATTGGGTCCGGAGCCCAGTCTTAGTCCTGCTTGGGGCAAGCCAGTACCGCAGTCTGGGCCCAGAGCCGGGGTGGACGCCGCACGGGACGCTAAACCATGGATATCTCCCACTTTCCTTCGCTGCTTGTCTGGCTATTTTAGATGTTGACACACCCAGCGCGCTCTCAAGGGCGGACAAGAGATCTTTCGTCTGCTCGTGACAGACTCACTTCACAGGAAACCAAACCCAACGGACAGCGGTGAACACGCGGCCAAAATGGGGTCGACGGCGTTGGTCAACGGCGAGGGCCACCCCGCCAAAACCATCGACACACCACTGCTGATAGTAGGAGCCGGCCCAGCAGGCGCGTCTCTAGCATGCTTCCTCTCTCACCCACCCTACAGCATGACAGGTCTACTCATCTCCAATGCCCCAACCACATCCCAGACACCTCGCGCCCACATCACCAACCCTGCCTGCTTCGAGTGCCTGCGTGACATTGGCCTAGAGGAAAGGGCTGTGGGACTCGCCACCGCCGGCGACAACATGATCCACACGCGCTGGTGTCACGACATGACCGGCGAAGAGTACGCCCGCATCTACTCCTGGGGCAACGACCCCCAACGCCACGGCGAGTACGAGAGCCACACGCCTTGCCGGCACGTGGACCTGCCACAGACCGAATTCGAGCCCATCATGATCCAGCGTGCGACTGCCGAAGGCTGGGATGTGCGTTTCCGCACCAGATTCCTCGACTTCAAGCGTCAGGACGACGGCTTGATCGTCAGCCGTCTCGCGGATGATCTAACCGGGAGCGAGTATCTGGTTCGATCCAAGTACCTCTTTGGCGCCGATGGCGGCCGCAGCCAGGTCATTCGCCAGCTGGAAATCCCGCTCATCAAGAAACCAGGTCAAGGGCTGGCCTTGAACGTGCTGGTCCAAGTGGACCTGTCAGACTATGTCGATGCCAGAAAAGGCAACCTTCATTGGGTCTTCCAACCAGAAGACGACTATGACGACTTTGCGTGGAGCGGCCTGATCCGCATGGTCAAGCCGTGGCACGAGTGGATGTTCATTCTCTTTCCCAAACCAGAAGTCGAGTATAAGGAACCCACAATGGCACAATGGGAGGCCAAGTGCAGAAAGATCGTGGGCAACGACAAGCTTCCACTGAAGATTCTCGACGTATCCAAGTGGCTGATCAACGAAACCGTGGCAGAGCGCTACTCCGACCCCACCAACACCATCCACTGCCTCGGCGACGCCGTCCACCGGCACCCGCCCTTCAACGGCCTCGGCTCCAACACTTGCGTCCAAGACGCCTACAATCTGGCCTGGAAGATCAAATACGTCGAGAACGGCCTCGCCTCCCACTCCCTGCTCTCAACCTTCAGCCCGGAACGTCAGCCCGTCGGCCTCGGCGTCGTCACGCGCGCGAACCAAGGCCTACGCGACCACACGCCCGTCTGGGACGCCATGGGTCTGACGCTCCCCACACCGAAAGAACGCATGGCGGTGATGGAAGAGCTCAAATCGGCCACGAAAGCCGGGCGCGCCCGCAGGAAACTGCTCAACGACGCCATCGACGGCACGTCCCATGAGTTTCACGGCATCGGCGTCGAGATGAACCACCGCTACGTCAGCGACGGCGTCGTCGTGGACGATGAGAAGGACGCGCCCCCGCAATGGCCGGAGGACCCCGTCTTGTACCACCGCGCCAGCACCTACCCCGGCAGCAGACTGCCGCACGCGTGGCTGAACAAGCGGATGCCCCAGAAGAACCACGTCTCGACGCACGACTTGGCCGGGCACGGCGTCTTCTGCCTGCTGACGGGCATTGGCGGCCAAGGGTGGAAAGCCGCCGCTCAAACGGCGTCGAAGGAGCTGGGCATCGACATCCGCGCTTACAGCATCGGGTGGGGGCAGGACTGGGAGGATGTCTATCGGGACTGGTCGCGCAAGATGGAGGTCGACGAAGATGGCTGCGTGCTCGTGAGGCCGGATCGCTTCGTTTGCTGGAGAGCCATGGCGGCGGGTGACGAGGAGCGGAGGCTCGGCGTCGCGCTGAAGAAGGTTCTGGGGAGATGATGATGATAATGCGCTTCTCACGCGTTTGAAGCGCTCGAATCTTGGGGTTGATATCTAAGAGTAGTTTTGGCCTGCTGGTCCTCTCCGAGAGCAGATCTTTGGGCGACAGAAGCTGATTGTTAGTCGGCGCGAACTTCAGAGAAGACAGGGCTGCTAAGATCCCATTGGGGAGATGCGACGAGATTCAGGTAGATGATATTGTCAAATCATACTGGATACGATCAAGCAGAATTAGGACTGAAATCTTCATAGTGTCCACTCATATCTGATACATTTCA
The DNA here is from genome assembly GCF_000365145.1 of Cyphellophora europaea CBS 101466. Lineage (NCBI taxonomy): Eukaryota > Fungi > Ascomycota > Eurotiomycetes > Chaetothyriales > Cyphellophoraceae > Cyphellophora > Cyphellophora europaea. The sequence continues at coordinate 1,641,000 of NW_008481810.1, read as the reverse complement.
TGTGATGATACAAGTATCGTCGCTAACCCTCTCGCACATTACACCTTCTCCAGTCGCTGCCCAATCACCACTGTGCTCTGCGAGTACCCATACGCCAAATCACTGAGAGACAGGGCATGCATTGCGAAAGTCTTGCTCCGGAAGGGCGCCCACCCTAGTATCCTTGAACCTCCAGACAGCGACCCTGTTCTTAAACCGCAAGTTGAGCTCGGCATAGATGCGGTCCCTGGAACTTCAGAAGACGAAATGTGTCTAACCAAATAATGCCGTAGAATGAGCCAGAGTCGCTGCCGTCTTCGCACCCCAACCTCAAGCGAGCGGGTTGAGCAGCTGCCTGCACGAGTAACCCCAGCAGCTGTTGAGCAGGGGGCCAGAGGTTGTAGCTTTGTGCGAGAAAGGAACGACGGCCTGCTGGCGAAGACGTGCCGAAGAGACTTTGGAGACGATGGCGTAGTAGGACAGGGCCGACTGTGCATGTATGGCAAAGTGAAGTGAGACCAGGAGCAGAGAATCGAATGCGCCCCCCCCCCCGCCGTGAGCTGCATTTTTTCATGTCCATCAGGTCGCAATTGCCAGTGCTGGCATCCCATCGATCACGCTTGCGAGCCGCGAACTGGGCCGAGCGGCGTCGTCCTATTTTTTGTAGACACTCTCCTATCAGTCCTTAAGGCTAGATGATGGGATGGCCGTCATGGCAATATTCGTCAACCATAAAATTCCCACCGCTAACACCGCATCGCTGATTGGGTGGGGAGGGGGGTAGCATCCCTTTTAATTATGAACTATATGAATTCTTGTCGAAGCCTTGTCTGCTCCATCGCTTCTGCCCGGTGAGGTGAGCCGGCACTCCGACATACATGGGCTCATCCTCCTTGTCCTCAAAGACAATGCCCGTCAAGTTCATATGGTCGCTGAGGCGGTTCGCGGCATATGCCGGGTGAGTCATGTCCTCCGGCCGCTCCGTCTCGGGCTTGTCAAAATCTCTCTCTGATGCCGCCACTGGTGTCGACGACGCATTATTGCTATCCTCAGATCTGGTGGTGATGTCTCCGCCAACAGTCGTGGATCGTGGCCGAGCTGTAGCGTTGGAACGGCGGCGGAAGAAGAGATAGCCAAGTGCAATGAGTAGCAAAGCGCCCAGAGTAGCGCCTACCGCAACGCCTGCTATTGCGCCTGCTGAGAGACTGTCTTGCCCAGAAATTCCGTCCTCCTGCTGCGCCGCTGAGGTCGTCATCGGCGGTGTTATTGTTTGTGTATCGTTGACACTGGGTGGAAGATTCGCTGAGGCAGCCAGCGCACCTGTGTTGGTGGTGACTGTTGTGATTTAGACCGTATTTGGACCGACTCTCGTCACTCAACCCGGCTGCACCGAATCTCTGATTGCAGAGTGGTCGGTATTGGTTGATACAGTGATTGTTACCTATTATAGTGGTCGAATCCACAGTTTTCTTCCCCTGGACGACTTTTGTGAACACCGAGACCCCACCCCAGGCTACAGTTCTCGTAACGATGGCCTCGATGAGGGCAAGGGACTCGGAAACAGAAGGGATCGTGGTGGTAGATGCGGGCTGCGAAGCTGCAAGCTGGAAACGAGCAGTCAAGAGACCAAGTACGCTGGGCGGGACATTCTATCCGCGAAGCATGTCGCCCGCGTTGAAGATCAAAGGAATGCACCCAAAGGAAATAAATCGTCGAACAGGAAGATCATAATGCTGAGGATTAGATTCTGCCTACCTGTCAAGCCGGATTCAACTCCAGGGGAGTCCCGGGTTCCTGATACCCCTGCGTCGATATGACAGCCATCGCCAAAAATCACATGTCCACAATGAGTGCTGTCCAAATCGCCGGGTCCAGTGAGATCAGCAGCTAGTCATTACCGTCTTTCGAGTGGTGTTAAGCGAAGTTGGATCGTGAGATATTTGGGCTGCTAGAGAGTCGCGGGAGATGATCCCGCCGCGGTTCGTGAAGCTTGGCAACGGCATTGGAGATTCGAGGCTGGAACTGGCATCACTGTCGATTTGGAAACACGATTGCGAACACCGACTCCTCCCAGAGCCGAGTCCTTGTGTAGAGAACGATGCGAGACTCCGTACACAGCACCAGCCTCTTTGTGAAGGCACAATGTTGGAGATACAACTGGTGCACTGCTGCCAGCCTGGACGAAGGGAGGTCGCTGAGCAATATTAATTCAGCTTCAAGACATCCTCGTTCCCAACTGCCGGCGCCATGCCCTCGCCTTGTCCGTTTCCATCCTCATGAGCTTGAGAATCGCTTCGAGCGTCGGGAACAGGCTTTCCGATATGGCCAAGCTTGACCTCAACATCGACTCCCTTCTTCAGTGTCTGCAGCACGACGCAATACCGTTCGCTCAACTCGATCAGTTTCTGGACTTTGTCTTTGTCCTCGGACCCAACTTCGAGTCGGACTTTGAGGCGGATGGCCTGGAACCCAACTGGTACTTGAGCCCCATCTTCACCTTTAATGCCCATCGTACCACGAAAGTCAAGGTCGCCCTCAACAATGACCGTGCCGCCCTGGATTGCGATGCCCATGGCCGTAGCTACGGCTCTGACAGTTACACCGTAGCATGCCACAAGACTTTCTAACAGCATGTCTCCAGAACACAGTTCCCCACTTGCGTCAAAGCCTTCACCTCCCGCTAATTTGTGGAGTCCGGCCACCTTCTTCTGGGCAGCGCCGGCGGAGGCCAGGTTGCAGGTAAGTGAAGTCGATGTTGGATCAAGGTCGCCCGAGGAATTCAATGTGATGAACGCCGAAGATGGGTCAGAACGGTATTGGTCCTTGAGGGGCTTCTGTTTCGAGCGCAGCGACTCTGCTGCAATTTCGGCTGGTGTAGACATGTTGTTAGACCGAGAGGGAAAAGGTGGCTCGGGACGTGGTATAGAAACTGCAGAAGACTTTTGTGAAACCGATGGATACTCTGCTTTCAATAGCAGGATCCAAGAGCGGCCGGTCTTACTATATATCGTCATGTCAAAACCTACCTGATCGAACCCGATAAAACAGGTGCAATAGGCCGCTCCTATTCGCGTGGTCGAACGGAGATTCTGTGCTTGGAAGTCTCCTTCCACGATTAACGGGCTTTACCCCTCACCAAAGAGCCTCCTCCGAATGACCACCAGCAGTGTATCCCCACGGCCTATATACAGGCCAAAACCACTCCGCACCATCGATCGAGTCAGTAGCGAGGCTTCAGGTCGGCTCCAGCCCTCATATATTCGTTTCGTGGCACTGGCTGTGGCTCGGAGAATCCAGGAGTCATCAATGCGGGTGGGGAGCAGTGCCAAGAGCGTGCGACCTGGATGCAGCCCGTCCTCGACGCCTTTCCAAGGCTACCATCAGATGCAGCTGCCTTGTCCGCAGGCTACCGATATGCCCATCATCTCTTCCGTGCTGACCTGGTAAGAATAGCCAAATTCCTCCCGAGCACTCTCAGCCGGACAGCTTGATAAGCAACATCCACGTGCCAAGTGAGATGACGATCCCGCTTAAGCGTGCCACCTCCTCGGCCTGCCGACTTTGCGACTCCTCGACTTCTCGGTCTCCAGAGACCGAACTCGAGCTGTTATACCTAACAGATCCAGGCCGGGGTCGATCAGACCCCGCTGATCGCCTGTTTGGCGCCAAAAACTGCGCATTTGCCGCTCCTCTGGTCTTGGCCGCTCGAATGCGACAGCGAGCACTAACGACGTCACTTTGCGCGGTTGACACACCACCCTAGGCTCGCCTGTCCACCCAGCCCCAACCTCGCCTCAGCCCGTCCACTCAGGTCGTCTCAGCTCTCGGCCACACCCCGATGCGCACATCAACGGCAGATGTGCGGACGCCTCGCGCGCGGAATGGTCTGCCCTCGTCTGAGGTCTGATTCTCCTCCTAGCTAACTTCCCCGCGTTCCTGCAGCCATTTCATACAGCGCTAGCAACGTCGTGACTCGATGAACCTGTCCACTCGTGCTGTCTGCTCGCTGTTATGCAGATGGTGGCGCCGCAACAGCACACAACTTTTCCGGCCCGGTCGGCTTGCACTGTGGAGTGCATGGTGGAAACTGCGAATCCCGTCAGCCGCTCTCCGTTATCATGTGCCATGATGATAATGGCGCGAGACGAGACTTCGGGGTGGGTATCCCGACTACTACATTGCCATATACTAACATTTCCGCCTTTTTTCTGTCCCCATTGCGTTTGTCAGTACCTCCTCTAAGCACTGCCATTGTTTTACATTATTTGCGCTCGTCTGTGCACCATGGAGGCTGTGGCGAAACAGAAACAGGTCGATGCCGGTCTCCGACCACCTGCCCTGTCGGCTGATCACGGTGAATCATCCTCATCCACCGCAAATGCCAGCGATGAAGTGACCTTTGCGCATACCGACTACCCATATCACGCCGAACATGGCCCACCTATCGATAATGCCGATCGTTATGACCAGATGGAGGAAGACTACCAACACCACAACAATCTACTCTGGTCCCGCATACGGCACCACCTCCGTGAGCCTTTCATGGTAAGTACTGGTATACAATTTACGAAGCAGCACTGACTCTACTCAAAGGAATTTCTTGGGACCTTCATAATGATCATCTTCGGCGACGGCTCGGTTGCACAGGTGATGCTTTCGGCGAATCCCAATCTTCCAGAGTCCAGCCAAAACAAGGGCGACTATCAGTCCATATCTTGGGGGTAAGTTCTGTTCGCAGCGAGCTAGGAGGGCATCACTAAAATGTTCCGTAGATGGGGTATCGGGGTTATGCTCGGCGTCTACGTAGCTGGCGGCGCTGGCGGACATCTCAATCCAGCCGTGACAATGTGCATGTGCCTCTACCGCAAGTTCCCATGGAAGAAATGGCTGCCCTACGCCTGCGCACAAGTTCTTGGCTGCTTTTGCGGCGCCGCTGTCATCTACGGGAACTACAAGTCAGCCATTGACGAATTTGAAGGCGGCGCCGGCATCCGCACCGTCCCCGGCTATTCAGACACCGCGACAGCCGGAGTCTTCAACACATACCCGCAACCGTTCCTGACCAAGACCGGCCAGGTATTCAGCGAGATCATCGCCTCTGCCATACTGATATTCGTCATCTTTGCCCTCAAAGACGACGGTAACCTTGGCGCAGGCGACAAGACACCGTTGATGCTCTTCTTCCTCATCTTTGGAATCGGCGCGACTCTCGGCTGGGAAACGGGCTATGCCATCAACCTGGCGCGTGACTTCGGTCCACGCTTGTTTACGTATATGGTGGGATACGGACCTGAAGTGTGGCGGGCCGGAGACTATTATTTCTGGGTATGTCTCATTTTTCCCAAACATGTTTTTGAGGATCGTTTAGACAGAGACTGACCAACACAGGTTCCAATGGTCTGCCCCTTCATTGGCACTGCTCTAGGCGGCTTCCTCTATGACCTGCTGATATTCACGGGCGAGTCGCCTATCAACACGCCATGGATAGGAATGAAGCGGCTGGTACGTCCATCCAGAAAGGACATTAAGGAGGCGTGGACGGGTAAGGTGGAGAAGCAGGTCTGAACTCAGGTCAGAGAAGGAGTCCCACCGGGGATGATCAGGGCACAATAATGGCCTGCGCAGCGACCTCGGATTTCAGGCGGTCAGCGCGAGCCTGAAAGGGGCTCATATGGAGGGGAGCGGCTCTCATTGGCATTCCCTGTGTAAGGCTCATGTCCAAACGACCGGTACGATCTGGGAACTGGTCCACGAGCAAAGCAACACGACGCCAGGAAGGCCAGCGCGGAGCTAGCTACATGGTCAAGAATTAAACATGGAAAACAGATTTACGATGAGGACACCAGGACATTAGCAAGACCCGCAAACATGCGTTGGGGATCCATTTCCGAAATCCCGGCACCAGAGTCATGAGGAGGGCCACCAGGGCATCAGTGAGGCTTTGCGTACCAAAACTGGGTCCGGGTCCAGGTCCAAGCACGGCAAAGCTAGGGGCATCGTGGTGTACAACAGTTGTGCGGGAATTATGAGTTTAAAAAGGCGTTGTTTGGGTATCAAAGTCTGATTTACTATCATGGCACCGGTCACTCGAAACGGCCGAAACAACCATTCGAACTCTGCAGGAACAACAACTGGGCTTTTCCCATGATGTCTTAGAATTACTGGTAGTTTGTCACCGCTTCTGCTTCTTCTGCGCCGGCTCGATCTCCTCGTCATCCCCCTCCACGTCGGCGTAAATGGTCTTGGGCTGCGTCTTGCTCCACGCGCCCGTGAACATGCGGTCCTTGTCCGCCTTGTCCGCGTATTTGAGCAGGGCCTCGCGCGGGTCCTCCTCGCGCATGCTGCTCAGCGGGATGCTCTCCTTGATGTGCCTCTCGTCCGGCTGCGACTTGGCGAAGGGCGTCGTCTGCGGCAGGTGCGGGCGGCGCGGGTCCCGGGATTTGCCGCTGGCGGTCAGGCCGATGGTGGGGTGGCGCGATGAGTACGTGGAGCCCTGGATGGCCTCGCCGGCCGTGCCTGGGTTGACGATCGAGTCCGAGGAGATGGCTTCGGTGGCGGTGGTGAAGGAGGGGTCGTCGTCGATGTGTTGCCGTTTGGGCGGCTTGGAGAGGATGGTCAGCGCGGCTTTGTTGGAGGTGCTGGGCGAGAAGAGGACGTGTGTGTGGCCGTTGGCGCTGCCGGTGAAGATCTGGTTGAGGGTGCTGTGCCAGCCGAGGGTTATGAGTGGGGAGTTGGGGGTGACGGGGGTGACGAGCTCCGGGCGCAGAGTGGCAGGGTTGAGTATGTGTAGGTCACCCGATGGGGAGCCGGTCAGAACAGCGGAGGCGTTCGGGGCGAAGATGATATTGGATGTTGGGTATTGAGAGGAGGTGGAGGGATGTGTGGTGGTTGAGACTGGGGCTTTGAATTTGCGAGTGTCGAAGAGTTTGATCGTGTCGTCGCCACCGCGTGTGATGACGAGCCGGCCGTCAGAACTGACGTCGATGCCACTAGTCCATGTATCTGGCGTATGAGCATCGCGGATTTCGGCGCTGGGCCGCGTGAAGGGTCCATCGCCTCCCCATATGAGGATAGAGCCGTCCAGGGCAGCAGAGACGAGAATGTTGTTGCCACCCTCAACTTGACTACCCCATGCCACCGCTGTCATACGGCTCCGGCCTGCGGAGCCGGCAGTCTTTGACTTGTGAACGATGACATCTTTCTGCTTGCTTCCAATGTTCACGTCCCATATGCGTAGAGTGCTGTCAGTGCCAGCGGTGACACAGAGTTCTGGCTTGGAAGGATGCCACGTGCCAGAGGTGATCTCACTGATATGACCCTTGGTCATGTTCATATCACGGAGGTACATGTCTCCCTTGTTGAATTCCATGATCTGTTCGCCATCTCGGGACAATATCCTTGCTTGAGGCGTAGCAGACACTACCAGGACGCGGCTTGGCGAGTTTGGATTGAATCTTGCAACGTGAACTGGGTGTGTTTCAGACATTGCAGCATCCTTCGTCGAAGTGGGATCGACTGACTTGAAAGCTCGTAATGTGTTGGGTGCCAGTGTAGCAAAGTCGTGCAACTTGATTGTGCAGTCTGTAGAACCAGTAATCATGCGAGAACCCGAGGCGTCTACCGTGATGGTGGTGAGTGGCCGCTCATGCGTTTTGAAGACGATCTCGTGGGAAGTAGGATACTCGTCCTCATCATCCGAGTCGTCGTCATCGCCACTGTCGTCTTCTGACCCCGAAGCTGCTTTTGCTTTTTCTTGTGCCTGCTGAGTCTCAGGCAGTTTCCGCCTGGCGTTTTCAATCTGTGCATCAGGATCAAAGCCACCACCTACACCACCAAAGGACGTGGGCATGTACTGCCTTAGGGCGTCCTCTTCCATCGCGGCGGGTTTGGGCAATTCAGCAGGTTGTAAGACCACCAAAGGGTCAGTCTTCCGATCTACTTCAGAATTGAGGTACTCGGGTGCCAAGCCTGTGTCCCGATTGGGGTTAGCCGCGTCGCCTACCTCGCCGACGACTCATGCAGCGTTCACGCCAGACAAATTAGCGGCACGAGAGAGAGAGATATGGCAGCGTCGGATATTCTGTGCTAGAACAAGCAAGACGGATTGGCTGAAAGCAACGAGAGACCATTGTGTAGTGGGCCAAATCTCAATCTTTCTGGGTAACTATAGCTGAAACTTCGTCCTGACGCGGTCCGTCTTTCCCTTCCATTCCCATTCCTGGCCCGACTTGCGTTGGATGCCTTTGTCGACTCTTCGCAATTTCAGCGTCAGGCGTGGGCCTAGCTCCTGCAACCCTGCTCGTACCTCTTCGGCGCCAACTATTGGCTTACCATCGCTGCCGACGACCACTTTCTCGGATTCTCGCTTCTCTCGGAGTACATAGCGGAAGCGACGCATGAAGATGAAATCTCTCTGGTTGTGAAATGTGACCACTTGCCGCCCCTGGAGGTCTGGTTTAGGTGGGAAAAGCGACCGGAACAAGTGTGCTGTTAGAAGACCCAGTGGTGTGGTAAAGTTGTTGAGTATCAGCTCTGGAGCATGTGGTGTAGCCTTCCCGTGGCCTGGCAGCGATTTCGATTCATACCAATTCGATATTGAGAAGTGAAAAGTAGGACCAGAGGGCAGATGCACCATGGTCATACCACTTGGCCGCTTCTGGTCCTCTTCCAGTACGACAACTGCCGTATAACCCTGGTTGTGGGCGAACGAGGAGATCTCACGAACCGAGAATTTGTAGCCATGCCGATGTGATGAGCGGCGAATATACTTGGAGTTCGGAAACAGACCGACCAGCGTCTTGGCTTGCGAGTGAAGTGTGGAGTTGATAGAGGTTGTGATCAGAACTTGTGGCGTGGGTGGAAGTTCGTCTCCATTCTGGAAGAGCGAGGGAAACTTAGCAGCCAGCGCGGCAGGGGCAAGAGACAGAGCGGTGGATGTCGTCGAACGTGTCGGCGAGGCTGCCCGAGGTCTTGAAGAGCTCGAGGTCCGGATCTCTGCCTTTGAGGGCAGGGGATCGACTTCTGCTTCCTCAACATTCACATCATCTCCGTCCTCCTTCTCAGAGTCCGTGTCTAACATACTGTCTCTGTCGTCCTCATCCTCGTCCTCCTGTCCTTCTGTCGCCGCAGGCGCATCTTCCGGGAGCTCCTGATCTTCGAAGAGCTTCCTCCTCTTCACACCTTCGACGTGATATGCAACTCCTAAACCGCCGTCCTCCGGCTCATCCGCTACTTCGTCATAGGCCCGCTTGCTGTCGATTGTATGCGGCACATTTCGCCGCAGTCGCTCCTCACGAAGTCTAGGGTTCCGGTCTTCCTCCTTCTTGCGTGCAAACCTCTCTGCTCGCGTTATGGCGCCTCGAGCCTTCTTCTGCTTAATGTAGAGATCTTCCCGCTTCTGCTTGTTGGAGGTCTTGAAAGGCAGCGACGCCTTGTCGGATAGTTGAAGTCGTCTTGCAGGCATCTGGGGCTATCGTTCGATGGAATAAGATAATGCGACTGTATCAAGGCTACGTTGATACTGCAAACACCTCTCAGGGTGTATAAATGAGCACTGCAAAAAGTTCGTTGTCTGGTCGCAAAATTATTGGAATCTCGGAGCCTTGTCGAGGGGCGCAAGGCTGTATGGATTCTCCTTGAGTCAATAATTGTCCAGATGTATTCTGACTCCTACATACCAGCCACCACAGTCATTGAAATTATCTAGAGCGTGTGCCGTCCTCAACAGCTGCAATCCTCACCATCACTGTTTATGCGACTCATCCTGCGCCTCCCGCGCTGCTTCAATACAAGCTTTCAACCTTGCACAAGACATTTTTCAATCACTGCCGCAGCTAGCAGAGCAAAGGTCGATCGTAAGGCACCTGTCAACATGTCGACAAGCACGACTAAGACCGGCCAACCTCTTGACCGTGGTGTTCTCGACGGTCTTCTGCGACGACGACTATTCTACACTCCTGCGTTCGAGATTTACGGGGGAGAAAAGGGCCTCTACGACTATGGGCCCCCAGGGTGCTCTTTGCAGGCGAACATTGTGGACCTGTGGAGGAAACACTTTGTTCTCGAGGAGGACATGCTGGAAGTCGACTGCACCATGTTAACACCAGAAGCTATTCTTAAGACCTCCGGGCACGTTGACAAATTTGCCGATTGGATGTGCAAAGATCCCAAGACTGGCGAGATCTTCCGCGCAGACCACCTTGTCGAGCAAGTGCTCGAGGCTCGGTTGACAGCCGACAAGGAAGCTCGTGGGCAGAAGATCGAAGTTGAGGAGGCGAAAGACGCGAAAAAGAAGAAAGTCAAAGCTGTGGCTGCCCAGAAGCTGGATGACGCTGTAGTCAAGGAGTACGAAGAGACCCTTGCGAAGATCGACAACTACGGCGGCGTGGAGCTCGGAGAGCTTATCAAGAAGTTCAACATCAAGGGTCCCACCAGCGGAGTTGAGCTTGAACCTCCCAAGGCTTTCAACCTCATGTTTCAGACCCAGATTGGTCCGGCTGCAGACAGACCAAATGGCTACCTACGCCCTGAAACTGCCCAGGGGCAGTTTCTGAACTTCCAGAAGTTGCTCGAGTTCAACCAGCAGGCGATGCCTTTCGCCTCCGCTTCGATCGGAAAGTCTTTCCGGAATGAGATCGCTCCGCGATCTGGATTACTGAGAGTGCGCGAGTTCCTGATGGCTGAGATTGAACACTTCGTGGACCCGGAATCTGGGAAGAGACACCCGCGCTTCGAGGACGTCCAGAACACGAAGCTCAGACTACTGAACCGAGATGTCCAGCTCTCTGGGAGCACCAAGCTCGAGGAGGTGACCATTGGCGATGCTGTCAGATCCAAACTTGTAGACAACGAGACGCTCGGCTACTTTCTTGTTCGCATCCAGGAGTTCTTACTCAAGATTGGTGTGGATCCTAGCAAGCTTCGTTTCCGTCAGCATATGGCAAACGAGATGGCTCACTATGCTGCTGACTGCTGGGATGCTGAGCTCTTCACCAGTTACGGGTGGATCGAGTGTGTCGGTTGTGCTGACAGATCAGCCTACGACTTGACAGTGCACAAGGAAAAGACTGGTGCTCCTTTGGTCGTCCGCCAAACTCGGGCCGAACCTCTAGTGCTTGAAGAATGGGAGGCCGAGCTCAATAAGAAGAAACTTGGCCCTAAATTCCGAAAGGACGCAAAAGCTGTTGAAAACGCTGTGGACGCTCTCTCACAGGAACTCCGCGAGAAGCTCTCTCTTGAACTGCAGAAAGACGGAAAAATCACGATCGATACCCCCAATATTGGCTCCGGCAAAACCGAGCTCGAGAAGGATCTCATCACCATCGAGAAGCGCAAGCGTACTGAGCACACTCGTGAATACACTCCCAATGTCATCGAGCCTTCATTTGGTATCGGCCGCATACTCTACAGTCTCATGGAGCACGTCTTCTGGACGCGTGAGGGTGATGAGGCTCGTGGTGTGCTCTCATTCCCTCCCATAGTGGCGCCCACGAAAGTCCTACTTGTCCCGCTGTCCAACCATCCTGACCTGCGCAAGTTTCTCAACGGACTGTCCTCCAAGCTTCGCAAGGCTGGAGTCGCAAACAAGACCGACGATTCCTCCGCCAGCATTGGCAAGCGGTACTCCCGTAATGACGAGCTTGGGACTCCCCTCGGCATTACCATCGATTTCCAGACTGTCAAGGACAGCACTGTCACACTGCGTGACCGAGACTCCACCAAGCAAGTCCGCGCGTCTCAAGACGACATCGTTGCTGCGGTGAAGGCGCTCTGTGATGGTGAGAAGTCTTGGGATGATATTGCGAAGGAGCTGCCAGCCTTTGAGGGCCAGGAGGCTGACTGAGTGAGGCCAGATCAGTGGACGGAGCAGGAGCGTGAGATCTTTGCCATGATTTTGTACGAGATACCCCCTTATGTGGCGAGCAATGCTAGAACAGCGGATGCTTGCCTTCTGTAGCTATCGGAGCCCGGTGGCGCGAAATGCTAGGTAGCAACAAAACAAAAAGTTCAGAGATGGAAATAAGCCTCCTTCCACAATGTGACTATCATCCTGCTTGAATCTTTATTGTGCAGTCCGTGGTCGCCTTGATGTTGGGTGCCCAGGAAAGGCTCAGTATTCATTCTGTGTACGCTTCAAGGCTTTGGCTTGGCAAAGACACTGCCTGAGGCGCAGAACGTATATGTCTGATCGAGCTCTGCCAAAACCTCCATATCTCGTCCCACATACCCATACACGACACAGGATTCCGGTCTCCAGGCGCAGGTTTTACGACCGCCGCCAACGCCATGGTAACCACCGTCGATCATCACAGCGCCGCGGCTGTTGCTGCCCCAGCCTCAAATATCAAAATCAAAGTCGAGTTCACGTATGCCTGTCTCTCTCACCAAAACCCTCCCTTTTCTTCTACTCTTTTGCCCACTATCAGCCATACCATCCACTGACCCACTGCAGCGGTGGTCTCGAGATACTATTTGACAACGTGCCCAAACACACCGTCAATCTTCCGGACAAGAGTTCCAATGGTAAGCCCGCCACGGCTGGCGACCTCATCAGCTGGCTCGTCGAGAACCTGATCAAGGATCCGAGGAAGGAGTTGTTCGTCCTGGATGGCGGGATGTAAGTCTGCCTTTTACTATGCTTTTGACATGCGTTTTCTCGATACCGGTTATGTCGCAACGGTTGTGCTACTCTCGCGCCAAGAGGAGCGGCTTTCACTGACACGTTCTACAATAGACGTCCGGGAATCCTGGTCCTCATTAACGATGCAGACTGGGAACTGGAGAATGAGGATAAATACGAGCTTAAGGATGGGGATAACATCTTATTCGTATCGACATTGCACGGTGGCTGAATGCCCTACTCGAGGCCGGCAGAGCTACATATGGGGAAAGGCTTTGATGGACGGGATATGCCCAAACGTTCCAGCTTCCCATTGTGCCGATCTGTCCAAAGCGAGCCAACTGCCCGACACCTGCCGCTGGGGCTCCTATGGAGCGACGGTCTGCCAGGACTAGACGACATCATGCATCCGCAAGCTCAGATTTTCCGCGTCCTCCGGCGTTTTGTAGCCATCCCTTGGTTGCGGCTCCGGGGTGCCAGGGACACGCTCGGGACTACCGAGTCCGCTGCCTAGCCCGGGCAGCGGTGTCGCAAAGCCTGAAGGAGGCGCCGGCGCTTTGGGACCCTCGGGGCTTGCAGGAATGATCTCGGGTGGTAGACCAGGGATTTTGATACGTTTCGCTTCGTTGTTGTAAGATGCGGGTATAATCTACAATTGTCAGGAGGGGCAAACAAGAACGAGAGACTGCGTACCTCGATGATTTCATCCCGCGGAAAGGCGAGGAGTGGGATGTCAGCCGCGCTAACCGCCATCAAGTATCCATATAGGACACGTAAAACTGACTCATGCGCAATGATGAGCAAGTCGTTCGACTCGCGTTCCAATTCGAGAATAATTGGCTCAAGCCTCACGGCAACATCATGGTAAGACTCTGCTCTGGGATAGCGGTGATGATAGGGGTCTAGTTCATGCTTCTCCACCTCGTGGGGATACTCTTGTCGGATTCGTCGCTCGGATTTCTTCTCGCAGACTCCGGAGTTCAGCTGGCTCATCTGCGATCGTTGCCGAACGCGGTACCCGCGTGCGGCGAAGAAAGCAGCAGTCTCGATCGTCCGTCTGCGAGTGGAGGTCCATACAGTGAGAGGCTTAAGAGGGGTATCGGGCCCACCTTTATCTTTAATGGCTTGACGTTCTTCTTCGCGGTGCTTGAGTAGAACTTCTGTCATTTTCTTCGCGTATTCTTTGCCCTGCTGAGAAAGGCTGGCATCGGCCTTGTATGACTCTTCGTCGAGCGTGGTGCCAGCGCGGGCGAAGTAAGTGTGACGGGACTTGATGTGTAGATTGAGAAGATAAAAGACGATGCGGTGGGAGAGATACGAGAAGTTGTTGTTGCTGACGATAAGACGCTCACCGGCGTTAATCATTTTGATCCAGTCCAGATCGGTCTCTTCCATGGTTTCGAAGTGCGGAATCTTGGCCGACATGCGGTTGAGGTAGTGCTTGACCGCGTCGGCTTCGGACCAGCCACGATAGTCCGGTGAGGATATCTTGACGCTCCGAACATTCTCTTCAATAATACGCTGGTCGTCACAGCTGGATTCGATAAAGAGGCATTTGATGTCATGCTTGGCGAACTCTTTGGCTAATGAACGTCGTCCAGCAGCCAACGGGTTCACAGCGTCGTAGATCGCGACTTGCCCGTTCTCGTGGTTAAGAAAGTGATAGATGTCTTCTCGGCATTTCTTGAGGATTTTCTGCCGCAGCAAGACTGAGGAAGCCGAAGCGTTGACGAAGAAGTAGTCATCAGGAACGTCTCCTCCTTGGCCGATAATCGCGCGGCGATAGTCACCGAGATGGAAGATCCTGGTCTTGACACCCAGCCAGCGCAGGTACCGAGCCAGAGCGACCGAGATATGGGTTTTGCCACGAGCGGGCAAGCCAACGGTCGCAATAGCTATGCGCCCAGAATGGAACAAACGACCAGACTCGGTGCTGTAAAGCTGGGCAGGTGCCATGAGCTCAGTCTCGGGCAAATCGTGAATGGCATCCACGAAAGTGCTGGATTTCCGACGGAAGCGTGGCGAGTTGATAGCCATCTCGGCGGTTAAGAGGGTGTCCATGTTTGCTGTCAAGTCCAGTAGCTCGCCTGCGCGAGTGGTGAACACCTGACTGTGACGCCAGCAGCCAGCTGTCAGGGTATGGCGGAGAGAAGATCGTTGAGAATGGCGGAAAGAAGTTTATACGCTCACCATGCAGGTGCTAGCAGATAGGAAAGATGTCTGCCAGAGACGTCATTGTAGTTGTCTGAAAGTCCGCATGTTGACCAGTCCCGGTCTGATTTACAGGTGTGCAGCTCAATAACGATATAGCTGCTGGTGGCTCCGAGGCTGATAAGTGAACGAGCCATGACACATGCGATAGCCTCGAGCCTTCGCCTCCCCATCCTCCGGATCGGAGAAGCGTCGGCACCGGGATATGGGCCTTGGCGCGCTAGAGGAAAGATTTCCCTGCGCGGCCTACTCTGCTTGAGGAGCGAAGCTTCGTAGCAGCGTACTATTCCATCCTTCCATCCATCTCCTTTGACCTTCGTTCCTTCAGTCCTGTCCTTATCAGTCCTGCAGTTATAAGCTGCGCTCTCCCTTCCCTCGCCATCCTCCTGCCCACCCTTCGCCCAGCTGCCCGGCGTCATGGCTGAAGTGCCTGCGCCTCTGCTTGAGGAAAAAGCTCCCTCGAGTTCCATTTCCTTTCTCACAGACAATGTCATCACATCCGTCATATCAGATACTTATGCCTCCCTGGCGGCGAAGCGGCAAGCGATGGGCTTGACGAACCCGGGCACCGTCGAAGGCATCGACCGCGAAGTAAAACGGGATGTCCTCCTGAGTGCTCATATGTTCTCCGGGCTCCGATGCGATCTGACCAAGATCTTCTCCGTCAATCCTCTGTTTCGGTTGCAGCATGGCTTCGCAATGGGCTCTCAGGCTCTGCCCCCTTGGCAGCTGATGTGTATCTATGGTACAAACAGAGTATGATTTCTCGTCTGCGCCTACAATCATCAGGGACTAACGCTTCATCTAGGTCTTCATGCAAGGCGCTTATGCCTCTGATGGATCCGTCACTGCATGGGGCAACCTGCGCTGGAATGACCGCTTTGTCACCAAAACGCAAACCCAGATTGATCCCCGGCAAGACCAGTCTGTTGTGCAGTTCGATAACGAATACACTGGCGACGACTTCTCCCTTTCCGTCAAAGCCCTTACACCGTCCATCATGGAAGGCGGTCTCACTGGTATTTACATTGGTAGCTACCTACAATCCATCACCCCCCGATTGGCATTAGGTATTGAAGGTGTCTACCAACGCGCCAGCATGGGGACCAAACCGGAGACTGCGGCCAGCTACTGCGCCAGATACAAGGGTGATGACTGGGTAGCAGCGGGACAAGTGCTGGCCGCAGGTCAGATGAGCGCAAGCTACTGGAGGAGGCTAACAGAAAAGGTCGAGGCGGGTGTGGACTGCAGCCTGCAATTCTCGCCAGGCATGGGAGGCGGCATGATGGGAATGCCTCGGAAAGAAGGCACCACTACCCTAGGTGTCAAGTACAACTTCCAGGCCAGCGTGTACCGCGCACAGGTGGACAGTGCCGGGAAGCTGGGTGTCGTCCTCGAGCGGAGAGTAGCTCCGCCCGTCACCCTGACTTTCGCTGCGGAGATTGACCAGGTCAAGGTACGTCGCCTCCTGTTCCGCTCTTCAACCTGGACATATGCTAATATCATGGCAGAGCACTCACAAGCTTGGCGTGGCCGTGTCGATAGATGGTGCACCCGAGGAACTGGAAGAAGTTGCGCAGAGAACCGAGCAGGTCTCGCCACCGTACTAACCGACTCCTTATCTTACCATAACCGTCAACCGGCTCTCTCGAAGCGTCCGCGAAACTGCTGCTAGATGTGTCCACCACTTCGGGATTCATCACTTGTTTTACTACCTCCTCTCCAAGGACACGCTGTCGACTGAAACGCAATCTAGCGAAATCTGTCGATTGGGTCACGTGTCCACTTCCGGCGGGTGTTTGCGCAGCATCCTTGTGCACCAACGTCTGTACTTTGTATGTTGTTTAGCCTGTACATGACGATGGGCGGATGTGCATCGATGTTGTCCACGCCTGGCAGCCATGAGCGTCACAGGTACCAAAAGCGAGTTACGTGCGCAGCTAGGCAAGACCCACGAGTAGTTGCATAATAGAAAGAAACGGACGGACAGGGTCTTGCGCACGCACGCTTGTTTTGACGTGGAAGTGGCGAAAAGAGATGTACCAACATAACAACAAACATGATCTTGCACAGCTTCCGATGCCTCTTGGATAGTTCACGTGAGAATTCGATATCTTATCAGTACAGTAACTAGTCTTCTGTATTTCACCTCAGGCTTACCACCCGGCCTAATGCCAGCTATGTGTCCGCCTCGATCCTTACCAGGAGAGAGTTGTCCCATCATTCCGGGCTCCCCTCTTAGTTGATCGTGTGTCCCTCCTTCGCCGATTGCGGGAGGCCGGGTGGGGCTGTGACGAGGAGGCAAGGGCATATGCTATGAAAGCAATCGTTCGCGTCAACAGGACGACTTATGCGATCGAGGGTGGTCTCATGCAGGAATACACCCCAAGTAGAAAGTATTGGTAGGTGCTTACCTTCGCAATCCACCGGTTCCATGAATCAGGGACCTCTGCAGCTCCAGTGTCGCTGACCTAGGAGGGAGGTGCAACAAGGCTGCTAGGCAGATCACTCGTCACGCATTGGCACCCGATCTTTAGTGACTGCCTTTGCTATCATTGGCAATAGCAGGTGGCCCTTTTGGGATTATGTACGTGGCAGATCGAAATCGGACTGTGACAAGCTTCACATCGCTGAGGAAACTGACAGTAGTGTTATGAACTCTGTACGAGAGTAGTGTCGAGCAGCAATGGTCCAGGAACATCGACCCTTGTTTGGGCTGGACCAAATTCGACGGAAGCTCGTTTATGGTTAGTGACTGCGACTTCAGTTTCCGCGCAGAACGGCGGGAATCGGATTCCGATGTCCAATGTCACTGACAAGCCCGCCGCCAGGCGGAGCGGAGGCTACCGTCTAGAAAAACAGTAGCGACTCGGAGGTTAGTACGCTAAAAGTCGAGCGGTCGTGGTTCGCATTACAATGTCACCCGCCCGAGCTACCCTACTAAAAAGGTGCTTATGCATAGGCGGACTTACTAGAGATGCTGTGTGACCCGAGAATCTGCATCAGGTGAAGCCGGGCAGGCGAGTGGAACGTATGGATTTGGTGCACATGCGAATTGTTTTTCTTCTACTGGCATCAACGCTCGTATGTCGAGAGCATAATTTGTTGAGGTGCATCGGCGGATTTCAGCCTCGTTCGTGTCCTGTAATACGAGCTCACGCCACGTTGCACATTTGGTCTGGATCACTATCGTCGCGACTGGCTCGGGATACGTCATATGTCATCTTACGATTGTGAGTCGCTGAGCCAAACGACTCACGTGCCGAACCATAGATCCGTGAAACCCTACAGTAAGCAACGGGATTTGCTAGATGACGCAGGGATTTAGTGAGGAGAGCTGGAGGCTGGGGTAAGGAGTCGATGACGGTGAGCTGTGTTGATGATGTCGCTGCAAGCATTAGCGAGACCATGCAGGTGGAAGCAAGCACCGCAAGCATGGGCTGAAGCTAGCGGCGCATGGATGACTGGGTCAGATAGACGGCAGAGGTCGCTGACTGCAGGCAAGTGCATTTCTCGGGGCGTTTATTGGGTCTGACAACCATGCAGCTTATAGTAGAGTGTTTGAGCATTTGGACATCTCTGCTACTCTCAGCGAAGTGTTGCAGAAGTAATTCGAACCTCCTCAGCAAGGGTTGAACCTGGTGATGCTGGCTTTGCACAGCACCTGACATTACTATTTTCGACTGTTCACTGACATGTGACATTGATGATTGTGGATGAAACGGATGCCATCGCAACGGAGCTTGTCATGTCATTAATTTGGATGCTGTTGACAGGAGGAACAGGCGATCATCCGGTTGGCGAAAGGAGGTTACCAATAACCGCCTCTAGGCCCGGGGCAGTGACATACGGATAGCGAGGAACAAGGCTTGGAACGTGCTTGATACCCACCTGGAGTGGTGAGGCAAGATTAGCACTGATCAGTTAGAGTCTTAACTAGAGTCTTAACGAGGGGGCGCTTAGCTGGGTAGGGTCAAGTCTGCTGGGGATATGCGAAGCATGCGCCGGTTGGGTATGGGTCAATGCGTCAGTGACCTCATTTTGATGCCTGAAGAAATGGAGCAAGATGGAGCTCTCAAAGGACGGTGGTCCGTGAACAAGATGAGTGCACCTGAGGTCGGGACAAGGCTAAATGAAACAGTCGCTGAAGCTGTCTCCAGCTGCCTGGCATGCATGCGTATCATCAGTCAGAATCGGCAACGGTCAATAAAACACGAGGCGGCCAAGTACAGGGGAGGGCTGGCAGTCGCAAGCACGAGTTCCCACACAGCGGCTCTGCCTTTCCATAGTTTAGGCATCGCCCGCCCCCAAAGTCCGAACGCTCCGGGATTACTGCTCGTGTGAGTCGTGGATCTGGCAGATGGCCATCTCTGCCTAAGCAGTTGAGGCCCGGTGTTCGGACTGGCTGGACACTGGGTACCTGCGCATGAGCTTTCACGAGGCGGTGCCTGGAATCTGGCGAATCTGTGACACCAGCAGCCTTGCCATCAGGTTGGCACGTCTTGGGCCGCTTAGAACATAAGCAAGAATAGGCATGGCGGCAGACAATGAACACCAGGTGGAGGCGACGAAAAGGTCACTTGATCATCTGATACCAGGTTGTGTAGACCAGCTCAAAGCAACGCTAAACTTAACTCTGCCGGCGCCCCCTCCAGGGATGCCAAAGCCAATGTCAAGGGCTTCTCGAACGCCTGCTGGTCTTGCTTCATTCCCCCCTTCTCTTTGACAGCTCTGCTAGTATCGATTCTTATTTGGTCCCAACAGTCAGTATCAGAGCCTCGAGCCGTTCCTGGCTCTGGAGAGGGTGCACAAGCAGACAAGTCGACTCGTATAGCAGAGAGGAGCCCACCTCCTAACGCTTGCGGTTGACCTGCGGCTACCCCGTTCGTCATTCGCCAGAATTTAGGCCGGTGCAGCAGCAAAGGAAAAGCGTGCAGTGCGGTCCTTGTGAAAGCAGCAAGTGCACTCCTCAACTCTCACCATCGCCTGCGCCGCGCCCTCGCCCTCGCCCTCGCCCTCCGCCAATTCCATTTCATCCATCACCTGCCAACCTCACCATACCATCTGGCCCCCTCCAACCACTCATCTTGCATCCTCGAATCCTGCAACATCATCTCTGCCTCTTCATTATTATTTGCAAAACCTCTTCTGAACATTCTTTGCCCGACCGCGACCTGGGAATTAACCTCAATCACCTGTCACGGCGCAGTTCCCACCTGACCTCGAAAGCCATCCTCCTTCACCCAGACCTGCACAAAGTGGGGAAATTAGCGCTGCGTCCGCCAAATATACCCTCCACCTACCCTACTGCCTCCAAACCCTCGCACTTCGACACCGTTTCCTGCAACCCACTACTCCTCATTTCGACGTGCACTCCTGCATCTACCTCTCGTCAACTCTCGATTGCACTTGCTGCACCGTTGGTTCGAGCGAGCACTACTCTGTCCAGCACCTCCCCGCTTCGCTGTCTCCCATCCTCTAAGGCTGGACCCAGCATTCAGTAGTCCTCCAGTCGCCAAAGTGGAGCCAGAAACACCCCAGAAAGAGGACAATGTCACAAAATAGACCCGGAGGTGTGTTCTCAGGCCTGCGCATGGGTGGTACGTCGTTGCCCGCCCAGCGACCTCCTATACCCCTCGCTGACAAAATCTTTGCAGAAGTCGTTAGAGAGAAAGTCCAGGATGGACTGACCGGTGAGACGCGAGAGATCCAGTACACCCAGTGCAAAATCGTCGGCAATGGTTCTTTTGGTGTCGTCTTTCAGACAAAGCTCTCGCCTTCTGGTGAGGACGCTGCCATCAAACGGGTTCTACAAGACAAACGCTTCAAGGTAGAATTATTCTGCACCGAATCCTCAAGTTGTGCATACTCATATATGAACAGAACCGCGAATTGCAGATCATGCGCATTGTTCGACACCCCAACATTGTGGAACTCAAGGCTTTCTACTATTCAAACGGCGAGCGGGTGAGTTCTTAACGCCGTGTGGTCGATCTTTGCTAACCAATCCTCCTGGCCCAGAAAGACGAGGTCTACCTCAACCTCGTGCTCGAGTACGTGCCAGAGACCGTATACCGCGCCTCCCGCTACTTCAATAAAATGAAGACCAGCATGCCAATTCTCGAGGTCAAGCTCTACATCTACCAACTCTTCCGATCGCTCGCATACATCCACTCACAAGGCATCTGTCATCGAGACATCAAGCCACAGAACCTGCTGCTCGATCCTGCTACTGGTGTGCTTAAGCTGTGCGATTTTGGAAGTGCCAAGATCCTGGTCGAGAATGAGCCCAACGTCTCGTACATCTGTTCGAGATACTATCGCGCTCCCGAGTTGATATTCGGTGCCACCAACTACACCACCAAGATTGGTATGATGGGTCTTGGCAGCTGTTTCTGATTTCTGCTAACAATTTGATAGACGTCTGGTCGACCGGATGTGTCATGGCGGAGCTGATGCTTGGTCAGCCTCTGTTCCCCGGAGAGTCTGGCATTGACCAATTGGTGGAAATCATCAAAGTCCTCGGAACGCCGACTCGCGACCAAATTCGCACCATGAACCCTAACTACATGGAGCACAAATTCCCTCAGATCAAGCCTCATCCTTTCAACAAGGTCTTCCGAAAGGCATCGCAGGAAGCTATCGAACTGATCGGAGCGCTGTTGGAATACACGCCAACCCAGCGACTGTCAGCCATCGACGCCATGTGCCAGCCATTTTTCGACGAGTTGCGAGAGCCTGGAACGCGATTGCCTGATTCACGTCATGTTGGAAACTCGTTGAGGGATCTTCCAGCTCTTTTCGACTTCTCACGACATGGTAAGTGGCCCCTTGTCTATACTCATGTGTGATACTAAGAAGCTACAGAATTGTCAATCGCCCCGCATCTCAATCATAAGCTGGTTCCACAGCATATCCAGCCTCGACTGGCCGCGCAAGGACTTGATATTGATAATTTCACTCCTATGAATAAGGACGAAATGATGGCACGGCTTGATTGAGCAAAGCGACATTCCAGGTTACGAAGACATGGTTTTGATGTTGGAATTTGTCCCCTCCGAATGATCCTGCATGCATACACCCTCGAGGCGTCACGCACAAGCGAGAAACACATTGTCTGTGTGCATGGCCACTTGGCTGGACTAACGAGGTGCTTACCGCCGGTATTCTGCAAAGACCAGATTATTGGCCCACAAAAGTGGCCCTTTCATGAATCAGGTCGGTCGCAAAAAGAGGCATAGCTCAGACAGAGCATTGAACGGGGGAGAAGGCAAATGTTCTGGAAGCTTTCAATGGCATATCATAGGCGGTCAGGGGGAGTTCTGTACTTAAGACCCATTGCGGCCTGTCTGCGGAAGGAGTGTCCATTCAAGAGCGTTTTCTTGACGAAGGCCGGACGCGCTGCTCTCGCTACGATATTGAATCAAATAGCGTCGGCTGATGATGTTTGATGGAATGATACCATACCCAATCGTCGCGCTCGCTACAGTCACCAGAGAGATGGGTCGGAGCGCTGCAAAGAATGTCATACACGATTTCAATTATTGGCCAGTCCCAAGAACAAATGAAGTATTAATGAGATGCGTATAAGTGTCTCTCAATCAGAGACCGCGAGTCGATTTGCGTTAGTGCCAAGCTTCGTGTAAAGTGAGCAGCGAGGTACCTTGGTTGCAAAGCGCGTCGTGTTCGAAAGTTGCGTTTTCCGAATCCCAGCCGTTATTATCCCAACCTCACTCCCAATCGCAAACCGCCCTGCTATCGGCGCAGTCCTGTCATTTCTTTCTGGACAGCGTTGGAATTCCCTCGTCCACTCTAATTTTCTATTCCGAACGTTTTCGCATCGCCTAGGCCCATGGCAGACTACGATCGGCGCGGGCCCCCTCGGGGTGGAAGAGGAGGTCAATTCAACAATCGCAAGCGCAGATACAGAGGTAAGCACTCTTTCCGAATGTCGCGCTGTTCTTGCTGACTGTCTAATGAGATGACGACCGAGACTACGACGACCGACGAAACCAACGCCGCCGTTATGAAGAACCCCTTGCAAGCAAAATTGGCAAGAAGTTTCAGAGTCTGTGCGAATGGACTCAATACACCGTGGAAGAGGATGTCAGATGGCTTGCGAAGACCATTGCCGACAACTACTTTGACTCCGACCTCACCTCGAGGGTCTTGGATCTCTGCATTGCAATGTACGCGTTCCAGCCTTTCCCCAACGATGAGACTAACATGAGCAGGACTGTCGAACAACCTTTCAAGATCACCTGGATCGCCTCAGTGGTGCTTTTGGCGAATGCGCGTAAACCGGAGTTTGGAGCTGATGTTCTCACGAAGCTGGGTAACGTTTTGCAGAAGCACATCCTTGAGGGCAACTGGAGAGAGGCAAAACTGTATATCCGCTTCTTGAGCTGCCTTCAAGGTTTATTTGAGGGCGAGGGCGTCTTCCCCTTGCTTGAAGAGCTGTTTGTACGAGCAGCTGATCTTCAGACCAAGTCATCCGACGATGCGCTTGGTCTTGAGCTGGTCAAGATCATCCTGCTCACAATCCCCTATGCCATGGTCTCATCCGCGAATGACATCGAGGCACAGGCGGGCGCATTACTCGATAAGACCGACATCATTGCCTCGACGCCTCATACACTCGAAACTCTGGTCGATCCGTACCCGTCCCTGCAGGCTCAAGGTCCCACCAGCTCGGAGAGCTTGCTTGCCATCCTTCAAAAACACATGACAGAAGAAGCAAAGAACTCGTGGCCTCTGTCGTGCCTGCCTCGACCGTGGCGGCCAACTGAGAAGGCTCCCGCAGATGAAGAGTATCCTCTATCGGACGCACAGAAGCAGCCTTTCCCTACCATCACTCTGCCTGAGAACATGCCACTTGGGCCTCGGCCGATCTTCCCCGAGATCTACTTTTCTGTCTATTCGGACCAAGAAATTGCCACTGTCCCACCTCCGTCTGACACCTCATCGGTCTTGATCCGTGACGCAATCAACGACACGATCAACGCTCTCGATACAAACAGGTACACCGCGGCGAAGATTCTGATCGATGTTGACTTGTACTTTGCTCCCAGGACCTTTGTACACCGTGGGACCGCCTTCGACAAGGTCCGCGATGTTGTTCCCGAGGGTCAGGTCCAATGGAAGTCCGAAGATGTGGCTGTTGATGCCTGCTTTGCTAATCTTTTCCAGCTTCCTGCTCCGGAGCACAAGCTTGTCTACTATCACAGCGTCTTGACCGAGGCTTGCAGACTGCAGCCGCAAGCGGTTGCGCCCAGTCTTGGTCGCGCTATCCGATACTTGTATCGCAATGTGGACAGAATGGATGTTGAGCTGAGCAGTCGTTTCCTTGAATGGTTCGCCCATCACTTGAGCAACTTCGGCTTCACCTGGAAATGGACTGAATGGACGGAGGACCTTGAACTCAGTGATCTCACCCCCAAGAAAGCCTTCATTCTGGACTCTTTGGATAAGGAAATCCGCTTGAGTTTTGCTGCTCGGATTCGTGGTACGCTTCCTCCGGAGTATGGCCCCCTCATTGCCAAGGAGAAAGAGATAGATGCGCCTATGCCCAAATTCGAGAAAGAAGGTGTTCCGTTTGGCGACAAAGCTAAGGAGATCGTCCAGCTTATTCGCAAACGCGCTTCAGTCGACGAGATGGAGCCAATCCTGGAGCAGGTTGAGGCCGAAGCCAAAGCCGGTGGCTCTAATGATCTTCAGGCAAGGGCTATTGCCATCGACGTTCTGGCAACCAGCATAACCTGGGTGGGATCCAAATCTCTGTCCCACGTACTAGCAATCGTCGACCGATCTAAGAGCGTCCTCGCAAAGCTCATGGCCATTGATAACGTTGCGATGCAGTCTCAGATCATCTCCAGCATCTTTGAGTACTGGCAGTTCCAGCCTGGCACCGCGTCAATCATCACACTCAAGCTTGTCAACTATCAGGTTCTCACACCCGAAGGCGTCATTGCATGGACTTTCGGCACCGGTATCGATGGCGGCCGCTGCCTCAGCAGGGTTCACAGCTGGGAAATCGTCACGGGAGTGCTTGGTAAAGTCGCTATGAAGGTCAAGGAAGTGGTGCATTTAGCGCGTACGCCGGGCCTCGATGAAGAGAAGCGCACAGAACTTAGTGGTGTACTAGAGACTGAAATGACGGGACACCGTGCGCTCTTTGCGCAGATGAAGCGAGGACTACAAACCGTACAGACGGGGCAGATGGCCGCGAACGGGGACAGGATGTTAACGGAGGAAGAAGAAGCACTGGTCAAGGTGTGGGTGGCGAAATGGAGCTGGTGCATGGATCGCAAGGAGAAGGTTATGGAAATGTGGGTGAGAGATGAGATGGCGAAGCCGGTGCCTGAGCGGGAAATCGTGGACGAGAAGATGGAGGAGATCACGATGCAGGATACACGTGCAACGAACGGACACGGTGACGCCAATGGCGCCACGGGCTCCGGCGAGCCAGAATCGCAGATGGATGCGGAGGTGTAAGACCTGCATAGGTTTGGGTGGCATCTTATCACAGGCCACCGTCACGTCGAGGTGCTAGGCGACTTGTACCATACAGCATGGGAAAGAGGGGATCCAAAATGGCCGGAAGCGTTGTTGTTAGCTAAGGGTATCTGTCAAAACTTTGGCAAGCGCTTCCACGATATGCCGCTTGTCTAATTCTAGACTTCCTCCCAAGTCTCTTCTTCCACGTCCTCGTACTACATGCTCTCTCCGAGATGCGCTGCTGAGGAGAGCCGCATTCTCTCCGTCTGTACCTGCTGCAAATACCCTGTTTCCTCCACGGACATTCAGCTAGGGGTCGCGTACCAGGACATGTCCCCATGTCTGGCGCCTTCCCTGTAACGCTTCCATGGTTCTTCCTTGTCGATAGACAGCGTGGGAAGCAAGGTCGGTGTCGGCATTCACTTCTCAAGCCTAGTAAAGCATAGAGGCACAAGACACGCTGAGTACAGCGCCATCTCCGCACTGTATCGCACGTCAGGGTCTTCCGTCCCTCGCAACTCTTCTGCGGGCCATGTGCGCCTCCCACCGGACGCGGGTGCTGCTCCAGTAGCATATAGCTACCAGACTGACAATGGCTGCAATCTTGTCCATAGTGCGTGTTCTGTCGATAGCTATGCGGACGAATCGATGCTCGATCGCATTGCACGCATCACGCCTGTGACCAGGATTTTGCCGCTGCTTCTAGAGCCCTGCTAGCAGATTCTCGATAAAACCATGTGAAGAGCCAGTCTCTTCCTTATTTCCTCAGCCCAAAGCCCTGAAAGCCAGGTGGTAGTCCTGGGGGCGGCGCTCCTGGACCTCCTCGCCCCGGTCCCGGCATCGCTCCAGTTGCTGGCCCTCCAAATCCTGGGGGCGGGGCAAACGGGGTGGGCATGTTTGGCGCTGGAGGGCCTCCTTGCGGTGCACCTCCAAAACCAGCAGGTGCGGGTGGCATGCCGAAGCCTGGGACGAACCCCTGCGGCCCTCCGTAGCCGACCTGCGACGGGGGTGGCCTCGCTGGCAGCCCAGACGGCGGCGCTGCCAGTGGTGTGCTCGGGGTCGGTGGGGGACGATTCTGCGTTGGTGGTGGTACATTCTGGTAGCTTCCATTCATACCACCTGGCGCGCCAAAGCCTGCTGGGACTGCGGGAGGAGCGCCGCCAGGGAACATTCCAGGAGGGCCGCCCACGGGACCGCCCATGGGGATGGTGGCAGGTATGGGTTGCACGCCGTGCGCTTTTGCTTGGGCGGCGAGCATACGCTCGGCTTGATCTCCGTGCCTCTCGCCTTTGCCGTCTTTCTTGTAGGCATATTGCACGCTGATTTCTTTGTTCATGAGGTATTGCCCGTGCATGTTCGCGATAGCATCGTCGGAGGACTCGAAGTTGGCGTAGGAGATAAAACCATAGCCTTTGCTGAGAGCAGACTCGTCGCGTGCGATCTATATTTATTTTATCAGCGTTCTGTTCCCGAGGAAAAGTGCAAAGGATGGGGGGTGCGTACCTTGGGTTGCGCAACAAGCGTGCCAAAGCGGCCAAAGGTGTCGTATAGAATGCGCTCGTCCACCATAGGGTCTAGGTTCCCGACGAAAAGCTCGGCACCCACTTCGACACTCTTCTGCTTGTCGGCTGAAGCCTTGTTAACTCGGATTGGCTTGCCGTACAGGCGCACTTGGTTCATGACGCGGGCGGCATAGTCGGCGTCTTCCTCGGAGGTGAACTCAACGAAGCCATATCCTTGGTGGGATTGAGTGACGCGATCTTTTGGGAGATGGACATTGGCGATGCGGCCAGCTTGTAGAAATAGCTCCCAGACCAAGGCGTCAGCGACACGCTCATCAAGATTGCCAATGTAGATAGTGCTGTCTTTGTCCTGCTCCCAATGGCGGGCGCCTGACATGGCGGCGCTGAAGGCGCAGGAGGGGATCAACTTCCGGGAATGTCGACAGCGAAGTCACAGTGTTTGGGTGTGTCGTCTCACGTCTCTGTAGACGACTTGCCTGTGGCGGGGAACTGCAATACAACAGTCAGTTGCAAAAGTTCTAACGTCGGAGTTAGTGCCAAGGCTGCGAAGCTGCTGCGGCGGAAAGTTCAAAGTTCTCCGACAGCACTCCATCGATCTTTACGTTCATCGCAACACTGTCGCCTCGCTTTCATAACCTCACCTTCAGCATACAATCCTCGATCAGCTCCTCAACATGGCCGGCATGATTCAGTTCTCCGAAGAGTCCAAGGTGCGTAGTCGTACAGACGTTGTATGCCGCGCAAAGATTGACTGAGATGAACAGGAGCGCATCTCTAAAATCCTAGATATCACCCGAGA
Organism: Cyphellophora europaea CBS 101466; assembly: GCF_000365145.1. Lineage (NCBI taxonomy): Eukaryota > Fungi > Ascomycota > Eurotiomycetes > Chaetothyriales > Cyphellophoraceae > Cyphellophora > Cyphellophora europaea. The sequence goes on along the minus strand of NW_008481810.1, from coordinate 1,613,372 downwards.
AGTCGTCCATTATGGCTATCTACCTCTGATTCTATATCTTGGTAAGTTGATGGACGCGGTATGGAAGACCGTCTCTAATCTTTCCAAGGCTTTACGAGAAGCGATCCGAAGCCATCATTGATCAAGTATGATACCGTCAATTCCTGCCGCTAGCATTTACTGACCGCTTGCAGCTTGATTTCGCCTTTCGCCAACTAGAAGACGACTTGATGATGAATGTACAATAGATTTATGGCACAGGTTGGCAAAAAGAGCTGGGATCGATGCATATGCCGTATAGGGTGTACTATCAGCAGCTCCGCTATTCTGGGTGCGCGGCGTTGAGCGCTGCCGGAGAAGGCATAATAGGATCAACTCTTGTCCTTCTCAGATCTCTGCTTCCAAGCTATTGGCCCTCATCCGAAGACTAAGATGAGCGTCTGCGATCCGATGGGAAGCGGACGACATGAGCACGGGCTGGATACGCTGTCCCCTCTTGTAACTGTTGGAAAATGGTAGATGGTACACTTCACACAACACCCTGTAAGAGGTGCTCTATATCCATACGCTGCTCATCGTCGCGACGGTCTGAGCACTTCACCTAGCAGTTCATCTCGACTTCTATTGACACGTACACGTCGATTTGCACGTGATCAGGTCACAGCGGCATGCTATACCTGTGTATACGTCCAGTAAGTCCATGACTTTGCGGCGAAGCGTAGTCGCAAGCTGTCGTCCATAGAACGATGTCGCCCTTTATACGGGCATCAACCAAAGCAGCCCGTGCCACAGCCGGATGTTCTTGGTGAGGCTTGAGTCCCGCCCCCTCGTCACGCAATGATTGCGTGCAAGTCACGTGTTCGAACTTCGGAAGAACAAAGACTGAATATCTGATCCCGATTCTGATCTGGGCGGTCACAGTGCAGACGCGACCGTCTCGAATTGTCCACTGAGCATTAAAAGGGAAGGGTCTGTGTAACAGTGCCAGGGGCAAAGCTTGCGCCTCCAGCCTGCATGTCAATGCCTTGCAGGCGAGACCCATGCAAAGTGCCCAGTGGCCCCAGTGCCCGACCACAGGCCCGGAGCACTGGAAGGCTGCAGGTGAGCTTGAGCTCCACTGACCCACTCTGGGGGCTGATGGGCCCGCTGTTCAGCGTTCGGCGCCAACTGGCCCCCAGCCTGACAAGCTCATGCGCTGCATCGCGTGCAACTCGGCTGTCCATCTTTTCCCTAAACTCTGCTGAGAGGCTTGTAACATTGCACCTGTTCGCTGTCCGCCGTTCGCTGTTTGATGCCACCTTGCCCCCCCCCTCCCTTGAATATACCCTTTCCCGTAGCCGGAGCTACCACACCCCCTGGCCACGCCTAAGGCCTGTCAGCCAAGCTAATCTCTACAGCCCTTCGGCTGCCGCGTTCCACGTCTGTGCCGGTCCTCACGGCCTAAAACAGTATAGCGTATTAGGGTTTCTCTTGCTGGGAAACTGCGCCGCGTCTAGGTACGGCAGGCTCCCACAGCCTCCTCAAGATCTTCTTTTCTCCTCCGACTTTCCATGGTGATCGCCCCATCTCACCCGCCTGCCTTCTCTATCCATCCTTTTTCATGGTAGCCTAACGAACCTGTCTCTTCATTCCTTAACCTCAATATGTTCAACGCTACACAACATCGTGGGCAGCCCAACTTGGGACCTGCGCCACCAGGTCATCAGCAGAACTCACGCCTCAATGAGATCTTTGACTCATTGCGCGCCGAATTCGACAACCAGAACCGTAGCTCTGAGCAGTTCGAGAGCCAGGTCGCCCAACAGATTCAAGAGATGGAGCTGATCAGGAACAAGGTCTATCAGCTTGAGCAGAACCAGCTTAAGATTAAGCAAGACTATGAGAACGAGATTCGCAGCCTCCGACACGAGCTCGACCTGCGCGGCGGCGCCCCTCCTGTCGCTCAGTCACATATTGGTGGCCCGCTGCAACATGGAGGGCCTTCGCAACCGCCCCCGTCCCTCGGTCACGGTGGAGGAGGTCTATTCAGCGGTATCATGGCTAACCAAGGCCCTGGCGGTCCTGGTCTTGCACCCCCGCCAGAGCAGCCTCCTCCGCAGCAGCATCCTTTGCAGCCTCCCCCACCTGGCGGTCAGCTCCAAGGACCTCCTCAACCTCCCAGTTCATTCCCCGGCTACCAACCTGGCCCGACTCTGAACGGCTACGCTCAGCAACCCCCCACAAACTCCCCTGGCTTGGGCAAAAATCGCAACATTCCCAACCGGGGACCAGGCCCTGCTACTCCGCAGCAACATCCCGGCCAACCTCAACCCGCGCCGTACCAGACTGATCCTCGTGCCTCTCCCCAGATGCCTCGTCCAACCCCTCCAGCTCACGATATGGCCCTCAGCCGGCATCATCAGATGTCTGGTCATGGTCAGATTCCACAAGTTGGCAATGCCCTTGCTGAACTTGAGCCGGACAACCTCCCACCTCACATGAAGCACATGGGTGATGATTGGTTTGCCGTCTTCAATCCAAATGTTCCTCGCTTGTTGGACGTCAAGCTTGAACACAATCTACTCCACGAGTCCGTTGTGTGCTGTGTACGCTTTTCCGCAGATGGAAAATTCGTTGCTACCGGCTGCAACCGCAGTGCTCAGATCTTCGACGCCTACGATGGCCGCAAGATCTGCGAGCTTCAGGACACCGCCGTCGCCGATAAGGAGGGAGATCTTTACATTCGATCTGTATGCTTCTCCCCTGATGGCAAGCTCCTGGCTACCGGTGCCGAAGACAAGCGCATCCGTGTCTGGGACATCGAAAGCCGCCGCATTCGCAACACGTTCGATGGCCACGAGCAAGACATTTATTCTCTGGATTTCTCGAAGAACGGCCATGTCATCGCCTCAGGCTCCGGTGACAAGACCGTTCGTCTGTGGGATATTCAAAACAATAGCCAGATGATGGTGCTTAGCATTGAAGACGGCGTCACTACCGTTGCTATGTCTCCTGATGGTCGTTACGTTGCTGCCGGTTCGCTGGACAAGAGCGTGCGCGTCTGGGAATGCGCGTCTGGATACCTGGCTGAACGTTTGGAGGGGCCACAAGGCCACAAGGATAGCGTTTACAGCGTGGCGTTTTCGCCGACGGGCCGTGAGCTGGTCTCTGGCTCTCTCGATAAAACCATCAAGATGTGGGAGCTAGGCGGCGGTCGCGGTGTTGGTCCCGCTACCAACTCTGGCAAATGCATCAGGACCTTTGAAGGTCACAAGGTATGCCTCAGTCTTCTCGGACCTCGGTGCAAAGATTCCAATTGCTAACGGTGACTAGGACTATGTGCTCTCGGTCTGCCTCACTCCCCATGGCGACTGGGTCATGTCCGGTAGCAAGGATCGTGGTGTCCAGTTCTGGGATCCTTCCACGGGTAATGCGCAGATGATGCTGCAGGGGCACAAGAACAGCGTCATTTCCGTTGCGCCTTGCCCAACTGGCCACCTATTTGCGACCGGATCCGGTGATATGAAAGCTCGTATCTGGAGCTACTCATCTTATCACCAGCGCTAGAAGTCGTACGTACGTGAGAGCAGTGAACACGGAGAGAATTTGGCTTCCCAATATTTTTCAAACAGAAAAGGTCAATAGCGGCTTGGCAGGGGTGGCACAGCCGGGTCAGCAGCCGCTTGAGGTGCAACTTTGGCAATTCGAGCAGCATGGCAACTGCGATTTGAGCAAGAGGCGGGTTTGTGATTCGCATACGCTTTCCGTCAGCCGATGGAGCTTTGCTCGAGGTAACGCTCAGAACAAAGCTAGAGCGTTACTGCAGATGTCGGCAAATGGTTGAGACCAGTGGCAATTCATGCGTATCGACGCCGTCGTGGCCACACCGGTGAGTAGAAAACGGACGCCGGTCCGACAGGAAAATCATGTCTGTTTCTGGCTGCTATATTGCATGCCACGAGATACATAGCGTCTACGATGGGTACCGGCGACGGCGTCACTAGCACGCAAGGTTCTCGATGGATGGACGGCCAGCGCTGTCTTGTTGCTCTCTTCGATGATACTTGAGTTTAGATTTTCCAAATACAATCGATTCCAAAAGATCCGTTTCTATCAATTCACTCCGCGATAGACTTATAACCTACCGAGCCAGATGGCTTAGTAGCTAAGCAGCAATTGCCAGCCGCTTCAGGACTTGCCGCCATAAATGTCTAGATCTCGACTGAAGCCCTGGCTAAGGAGAGACAATCGCCCTCCACGCAGCCTTCTGCATCGCTGACCACACCGGTTGCCTGAATTTGAGGATGATTTCTTCCTGACTTGGGCTAGCACAATACCGTCGTTTTCTGTGTGGGCGTGAGCATCTAAAGCACGGTGTATGCAGTTAGGCGTGTGGCTGGGGTCATTCGTCAACTGACTTTTATATTCGCGGTTTTCGGAAACATGAGTTAATGGGTGAAGTTGGCACGCATGTGAACGCATGGAATGCATCTTAAGAGAAGGAACGATCCTATGACAGGACTGATCCAGCTTGCCATATGGGAATAAAAGGTACGTCGACTGAGTTGTAGAGGCGAAGTAGCATGCAATGGCCCAGAAGCAACCGGTGAATCAAGCAGCTGCTGTAGATTCCTCCGACACTGACAAGTTTTTCGTCGGGATGCTGGAGTCAATACATTGCAAGAGAATCTTAATGGTGCAGACCGATACACAAAGTAAGCAGAGGATGGATCGACCGATTGGTACGAGCAGAGATATCGAGGACTGGTGTATCAGTTTTTGGAGACAAGTTCTTTTGCAAATCAGGGCTCCTCGGAGGCTGCGCCACATCATCCGAAAGCTTCTTATCAGAGTAGAAGACGCCCAATTGCGTTCATTGAAGTAGTCAGCGATCAAGCATTACCTCAGGCAGACATGGTGTTGACCACTGTAGACGGAACGAGCGAGTGGCAGCGCCAAGACTGTTGTCGGATAGCATTGGCTTCACCTTGACGCCCGTGACATGCTCGCAGGTTTTCGAGACTCGACTTGATAGGCCCTCAACTTTTCCCGATTCCCCGGAGCTGCACGCCGACCGTCCGCATCTCGTACTCGTCAACATCATCATCCCACGTTATCGCTTCCTCCTCGCAAGAACTCGGTGCCGCAGTCATGGCACCATCATGGCTTTCTGGACTCAGCCCTTCGCTAGCCAGCAAGAGCTCGATAGCGGTCCTAGCTCGGATATAGTCCGGCGATCATGAGACCTGATGCAGCCCTGCAGGATCCGATCAGATTGGCATGGGGTATGGACCACAAGTCGACTGATCTCAGCAACATTGAGTGGTCCTCCAGACGACCGCGAACGACATGGCATACATGCAGTCACCGCTTGACTCGTGCTACAGCGCTTCGAAGATGGCGAACAAAGCGTCACAGGCGCCGTCTTTTATGCCCCGGTCATCCCCACGGTACCATGCACCTTGATGCTGCAGGACTGGACAAGCTCGATATGCAAGGTACCTCTCTTTCACAGAGCTGGCACACCGCCCCCACGCTCGATCGGTCTTCTACCACTAACAGATTTCGATATGAGTAACAGATATCAGTTGCGATATTATGTAGGCCCTATCCGCAACTCCCCAATAGATGACGTTTTACATGTTCATGACGCTTGCTGAAGTGCTTTGTCCTATGATGGCAGATGTTTGGTTTCAAACACTAGGATCGGCTCTTCCGCCTCGCCTGCCTCCGCACGCACACCCGCGCCGCTAGTTTCTCCCGGGCTTGGAAAACCCCTCGTACCATGAAATAAACCTGATGACAGTGGGTGGGATGGCACTGTATATCCCGCGTCTTATGTGTAAAAAACCGTCTGTCATTCGAGCAAGAATGCAAGCCACCTTCGAATTCGGCTGGGCGGTTGGTCAGCGAGCCCAGTCTGTGCGCAACCAGGCACTCTACTCGTAACCCACTCCTCCTATTGAGGTGCCCTCCTTGTCGATATCACGTCATTAGGCTTGTGCCAACAGATAAAAGCCTGCGACGCAAGCATGCCATAGAATTATTTGTCTCTAGCGGGACCTAGCAGTTGAGCAATGATAAGGACACCGAGGGCGCCAGAGTGGAACTGTTCACCCAGATCAGTGGCTCATTGCTGCGGGACGGATCTAGACAACAAGAGGTCCAGTGCCTGCAGCTAAGTCAAGTACCGAGCTCCAGTATCCATCCTGAAGAAAGTTTATGATACGGGGGCTAGAAGAGAGGGGCTACCGTTGATCGTGTCTATTGGTACCGGTGCAGTCTTAGATGGGCGCTTGAGATCGAGCTGCCCGTTTCAAATTGCAGGTGGCACTATTTTCTCATTTCTTTTGGGGCCGCTCGCCCTAGCGGTAGCAATTCTGGTCCCCCACGAACAATTACGCCCCTGCTAGCTACCATGGGCGAGTCGGCAGTCGGGTATACATGGAAAAGGCTCGACAACATGGACAATAAAACTCTGGCTTGCAGTCCTGTACGGCGAACAACTTTTTCCGCACGCTTTGTCGGGCAGCTGCCTTTATCATGCGATCCGAACAGCGGTCATCGATAGCGTTGCTCTACGGACGGAAAGGAGATAGTATCAAGGTACGTCTCTGCAAGGTTCAGTCCATGCGACGCTGCCGGCCGCAATTTTCAGATCGTTCGTCACTGAACAGAAGAAGCGACGCTTCCGAGAACTCAAAGAGGAAGCCGCCCTCCACTCAGAACTGGGGCCGAAAGGTGTTTACCCAATAGCAGCACCATTCAGGGCCACTGTGGCCACCGTAGAAGGCGGCTAGAAAGAACATAGCGGCTGACTAGAAGCTCGCTAGAATACCGCCAGAAGGAAGTGGATGGATGAGACAGGTCCATCAGGGTGTACTATCCTATTGAGGCAAGGCTCATAAGCAGGAAGGAGGCCAAGCGGCGCGAGTTGCAAGAACGTGATGCTCATGGCCGCCTTTTTGCTCTTGTCCTCTTGAGTCCATCCCACTCCACCACGTCCAGCCTCCCACTCACCTACAAGGATGCTGGTGATGTGAGCTGCTGGGCCGTCTGACCACTGGTTGCTGGCCGCTGTCTCGACAACCTTCAGCCGGCCTTCGTCTCGGGTGCTCCTTCACTTCGATATTCGAGCATACATGAAAATTTTTTAATTGCATCAGCTTTTGGACCCTGCACCCCTCCAATACGAAGTGTTACGATTGAGGCATTTCCTCGCGATAAGCGATACCTTGTGAAGACTTTCTGATGGCCCGCCTCGAGGCGGATACGGCACCCTGGAGTGCCGTCGGGGGTACACTGAAGACGACCTCACGGAGCGGGAGGCCCCGACGGAAGTTTCGGGCATTGGTTCGCGCTCATTGATCCACGATGACTCTCGTCACTAGTGTCTTCGACCCCTGCTCACGACAACTGGGCAGGCTAGTCCAAAGCTCCCCACGCAGCGCCCACGCTAGCGTCACCAATCTGGGTTGCATGTACCCTGGTCCGGCCTGGGATACATATCCCCTCTACTCCCACGTCCGCATGCCTAGGAAGGTATCCGATCACTACAAGCTGAACGGATCACACTCTTGCTGTATACTCTACCACTTCCTGTTCTATCTTTCTCAGGCGTTCCTTCTTGCAACCCATTGCTGCTTCCGAGACTTCTAAATCCTTTGTCCCTCGCCCACAAGGAGCTCAGCCACGCACATGCTGCCTCTGGATACCCCGTAGCGCCATCTGTCTGACACAGTTCGCGCTAGTCGCCGACTGCAGCGCGTCTCGAGCCACATCCCGGGCCTGATCTTCCGGTGATGAGCTATTCGGACCATCCGCCTTTTACCCCTACACACCAATATCATCGACCCAGGCACGCTCCGACAGGATGTCGTACCGCCCCTCAAACAACCAGATTGTTGAGTGGCATATGCAACAGCTGCGGAATTGGATGATACCAACCTCGATGCCAATGTCCGGCCCACCTACTTCGCAGCCTGCCTTGACGTCCGCCGACCAGCCTGTTCAACCACTGTCCTATGTTGCTAGCAATCCACAGTTCGACTACTACAACTACGAGGCCACCAGATTCAACTCGGTAGTTCACCCGCCCATGAACCTGACTCGGGCTCATACCTTCGCTGACTATAGCGACTTCGACTACACTCCCATGACCCCGGCATCGGCCACGGGTGTCGAAGACATGTCCGTCTTCGACGAATACGAGGTTGCCTCCTGCTATTCGGAAACGCCCTCTTCCTTCGTCTCCAGTGATATCACCGACCGTTCGGGCTACGACAGTGTTTTCTCTGCAAGCACCACTCGGCATACACCGTCAGTTACCTCGCAGCCGGCCCCCCAGTTGATGCAACAGCAGCCTTCCTCCGAGGTCGACGCCCTTATGCGAGCCATCCAACCTACCTCAACCTCTCCTCCAGCCTCCGCCCCGATGGATACCCTCTCGCCACCTTCCGCCCCAACTCCAGCGCTTGCTACTCCTCTTACGCCTACATCTATCGCCAATGCGAGCGGCGGTAAGCCTAAAAAGCACATCTGTCCCTATACATCCTGCCTGAAATCCTTCTCCCAGCCAACTCACCTCAAGATACACCTCCGTTCACATACTGGCGAGAAGCCTTACACCTGCTCCATTTCGAGCTGTCGGCAGACTTTCAGTCAGCTCGGCAACCTTCGCACCCATGAGCGGCGCCACATTGGACAGCGCCCGAACCGCAAGCGCTCCTCCTCAGATCCTGGCTCGCGGGGCAAACGGTACGAGTGCATTCTTGATAACTGCCGTGTGCGGAGCCACGACGCCGCTAGCGGACGAGAGATGATTCAGGGCAAGGTATTTACGCAGCTGGGCAATTTGAAGGCGCACATGAACAAGTTCCACAAAGAGACGCTGGCACGGCTGAGCGACCAGTTTGCCGAACACGAGGAAGGGGACACGGAGTTGAAGGCATACTTCTCCGGCCTGTTCAAGAACAGCAACAAAGGCATTAAAGGCCGTGGCAAAGGCCGAAAGGTCGAGGTTGTTGTAGGAAGGCCAGCATTCGACACAGGCAGCGGCATATCTTGAATGGCAGCGAGGGGGGCGGAAGCCGCTAGTTGCGAAAGCGATGCATTCGCATGAGAGCAAGAAGTCGAAGGGACTGAACCCCCTGATTCAGTCACGAAAATCTACACACCGCCTGGCATGACCAGCATCTGCCGCACGAGCGGACGGAGCGACCAAGTGGCTCGAGTTGAAGGCTCTACCTACTTCTACCGTGGGCAACAGAGAGCAGGAGGATATCGAGTCGATGCACGCCAGCAAGGATGTGCAGGAGCAATGGCCTTACCCAGCAGAAAACGTCTGAGGCAAGGCACGGAGCCCGCAAAGAAGCGTGGCTACCAGAACAGCTCCAGGAGGAAAGGAAACATTTTGCTCGCAAACAAGCTGAAGCAGTACCCGCTGCGGTGCAGGAGCGCACCAGTGGGACGAGCGAGTGAGAACGACGACACGAGACGACTTTCTTATGTTTCTGCACCCATGTCGATTCCGGAACTGGATGGAGCGTTTCTCAAAGACGGGAGTTTCGAAGCACCAAGATTGACTACAACAATACTACCTAAACTAACAACATCGTAACACATACCTTGGGAGGTTATCTGTACATTAGCTGTTTATTGTTGAATATTTTTATACGGATCTACCATATAGCGTCTGTCGTTACCGAAAGCAAGCGATATATACCATTTTACAGCGGTCAGCCACAAGGGTTGCGGCACCACGAGATTGTACTCTATATCGGAGTAACAAATAACGATATCAGGAAAACGATGAGATTATGTTAGATAAGAGGCAATGTTTGTTTTTTCTGGTCTACTGCAGCATTGTCCTGGGTTGCTCTGCTCTCTCCTCCCGGTCGGCACCGGCCAGACTGGTGTTGGTGCAAGTGACCCACATCACGCGGTATCTTGGTATATACTCGTTTGGGGGTAGATACTGAAAGCACTGCTAGACTGACTTATGGAGGCTCAGCCCTTGACTCGTCAGCCCTTGCTTAGCCATCAAGCAGTCTGGCATTTGTCCACCCTATCAAGGATATTTTCTTTTGAGCTGTAGAGCTGCAGGAGCCCGAAGTCGCTGGAGGCGCTATGTAGGGGCCGGATTCAATGGAGCCTGGGCCAGCGCGCGGCCCCCTCCTCTCGCTTCCTTCTGCCGAATTACGAAAGTATTGGTTGGCCGGCGTCCAGTTATCTGCAGAGCCGCGCTCACGCGTCCGCTTTTGACAGCTCCACACACAAACTTGGGCGACGTTTCTAGACAAGGTCTTGTGGTGTCCTGTTCTCGCGTGCACACGAGGCATCGCTAGATCGGCACAGGGTACTCCGTAAGTACCTTGGTTCGTGGAATTGGAACTAACGAGACGGATGCGAATTCTACAGACTACGGAGACTCGCTCGGATATTTTATCTGCCATGTGTCAAGAGTGACAGTCTGTATAATAGTGTGGTTTGGCCACGGAGATCACAGCACGACCAGGACTATATTCTGCTAGGCCCCGAACCCAGCCCTGCCGCCAGGAGCGGTGGCGGGTACCAAAAGAAAGATTGGGAAAATCTCGAGAAGTGGAGAGGAGGTTGCATTTGATTCTGTGATGGCTACTGCAGCAGTAGCCGAGATACTGCAACCTTGTTGACAGAGCGGATCGTCCTGGCATTGATCACCACTGCACATGTGAACTTTCACCGTCTTTGCGAAGATCGCCTTGTCACACCTTCCGGAATGCCTCGACAGATTTGCTATGCCTGTACGCGAAATTTGGCTGCCGGCCATAGTCTCAAAGTCTGTTCTTGAATTGTGGAGGTGGCGACGAGGTCGAGCCGTTGCCTTCGGGCCTCACACCGCAAGCATGCATAGTCTGACTTGTGGTGAGTAGAAGGTTTCGTAGGGCGGATCAAGGCCGCGGATAGGGGCGGATATGGCCAGTTGGAGTGGCGAGGCTGGGGTTCGGGCGATTCCGACCGGGGGAGTTTCTTGGAACAAGGGCTGGCAGCCTCGGCATCGCGACAGCGACAACCGATGTTCATCTTTCATGTTTCACATGTCGGGTAGTTTAGGGGCGTCACCGATGATGATCGTGCACATGAGTACCCTCCAGGGTTCGGGCTGACACGCTATTGTCTCAAGGCCTGTTCGCCGGGACTGCTGTCTCTGTTCCATAGCAGGGGCAGTCCCCACTTCACGTTTTCATAGACCAGGAAGGTAATGCAGGTACTGGGGACCACACGAAGCAAGTTCGGAAACATACCCTTGTAGAAGCCTAATGCGCCTTCGTTTCGCCAAACGGTTCGGATCAGTGCTCTGACGCTCAAGTTTGGCTGAGCTGGTGATTCTGCGCCGCGCAAGTTCTGAGTCTGCATACGCGCTCGCAAGACCTGATGCGGGTAGGTGATGGTGCCAGCCCAGAGCTTGGACAGAGTTGAATTCATGATGGTATCCATGTTCGAAAGTTGCCCAGATCCACCCTGGGCCTCTCGGCGGTCGCGACGCCACTTGTTGAGCTTTTCGTAGGCCATGAAATACAGTGAGCCGTGAGAGACTCCGGCTAGTGTGGGTGTTAGTCCGTGAAAGTAGCCTCTCGGTCCCTCCTTTCGCAAAATGGAACGCAGGCCAGCAATGAGGCCAGGGTATGCTCCTGCTTCAGTGGCCGAAGTCGAGAGCATTCGCGTCTTGACAACCCAAATGGGATTCGTGATGACCGCAGCCAGTGCCCCAGAGCCCGTCGATGCGACGAGATAGTCCACAGACGTAAGGTCCTGGCTTGAAGTGTAACCGCGATAGGTTCTGACCATATCTTTGGCTTGCCCGTACCACAAGAAATACAAAGCCCAGCCGGCAGAATTGCCAATAAGGTTGACGCTCAGTCCTCGGTATAGAGCAGCAAGTCTAGTGGGGCCTTCGTTCCGCCAAACATCTCGAAGAACCGTTCTGGAGGAGTTGAGTAGTGGGTGGGCAGAAGTATCGACTATTAAAGAGTCAGGATTGGTTAATACCTGCAACAGGAAACGTACCTTGGAGTCGAGTCTTGATGATATCCAGAGGGTGCAACAAGAGCGTCGCGACGCATCCAGCAGACAGACCGGCGGTTGTCTCCACGATAGAAGGGTTCAAGCGGTGCCGCCGGTTGCCAGAGGAGGCGGAGATGGGTACAGACATCGAGACTTGCTGGGGACCGCTTAACGAACACAATAACGACTGTACGTGCAGATGCCCAAATCCAATAACATGTTGCAGAGCAGTCTACGCGGCAAGTATCCTGCAGAACATCGAAGGGCAGGTCTGGACACCCTCGACTTTTCGATAACGTCTTCGAACCTCAAGTTTAGATGACGACTGCGAACAATTAACAATTCGTCGGGAACTTTTCCCCGACTTCCGATTACCCTAACCCTAATCAGATGGCGGCCAGGGCGCATCGCAATCAAAATGAGCCCACGCCGCAGGGTGCCTTTCCGGGCGCGTGGTCTGCGCCGTAGAAATTGTCCCTGCAGCAGGGCGCGAATGTGATAGGCGAGCACCAATGCTTAGCTGGCCAAGTATCGGCTGTTGAGCCAATCGCTGGGCATTACTGGAACAGCTCATTCCGTGGAGTGCTCTGTTCTCCACCTCGAACTACCTTTTTTCGTCGGGGATGCGCTCTACCGATTTCACGCCACCGAGTCTGTTCCCTCACAAAATCGCATGCGCCCCGTCCTTGCTTTCTGGACGCTCAACTGCCACTGATCCCTGACCGGCTCCTGTCATACCACAGTCGGAGAACGGACACAGAAGCGCGTACAGTGTTCAGCCTCCGCTCCGGCACAGTGTGCCTCCTATTTGCCTGCCATGGATATCGTTCTGGAGCTATTCGATACTTTCCTCTTCGATCCTGTCTATGCCACCGTCCTGCCCGCGAACTCCACGTCACCTGTCGCTCAGTATGTCAAGTCCGTTGCGACCGCAACTTTCTCCAGCGTGCGTGAGGGCAGCACAGGCGCACCCCAACAACCACAGCAGTGGGTGTACGAGCCCTCGACCCGCTTCTTCAGTGTCCAGCCATACCATTGGGCTTATGAGAGCAGTTTGCCCAGAGACAACATCTACAGACAATTTCTGACGCTGTTTCTGATCACCTGGTACGGCTTCTGACTTCCACGCAAACTAGAGTTCCTGCTAACACATCTAGGATCTTCGGCAATGTGCTCTATTTTGTGTGCTCCGGCTTGTCATACTGGCTGGTGTTCGACAAGAGCGCTTTCCAGCACCCCAAATTCCTCAAAGATCAAGTGAAGCTGGAGATCCGTCAAGCTCTGTGGGGCATGTCTGGTATGGCCTTTCTCACGGCCCCGTGCTTTCTGCTGGACGTCCGAGGCTACGCGAAGTTGTACGACCATCCTGACGAGGCGCCCTTCTGGCTCTACAACTTCCTGCAGTTCCCCTTTTTCCTCCTCTTCACCGACATGTGTATCTACTTCCTCCACCGCGGTCTTCATCACCCAGCAGTCTACAAATGGCTGCATAAACCTCATCATAAGTGGATTATGCCTACGCCTTTCGCCTCCCACGCGTTCCACCCGCTGGATGGCTTCATTCAGTCAATCCCCTACCATCTGTACCCATTCCTCTTTCCCCTCCAGAAATTTGCCTACGTTGGACTCTTCGTGGTCGTCAATATCTGGACAGTCATGATCCACGATGGCGAATACCTAGCCGACTCTCCAGTCCTGAACGGTGCAGCTTGTCATACCATGCATCATCTCTATGTAAGTGCGCCCTCTATTTGTCAGAGGGAGTGGCCGGCTAATTCGTTCTCTAGTTCAACTACAGTTCGTGCTCTGATACCTGCCTGCACTTGTCTCTTGTTACTAACCAGGGAACAGATTACGGTCAGTATACTACTTTGTGGGACAGACTGGGCGGCAGCTACCGTCGACCCAACGAGGAGCTCTTCCGCCGCGAGACCAAGATGGGGCAGAAGGAGTGGCAGCGCCAGGCTAAGGAGATGGAGAACGTCCTCAAGGAGGTCGAGGGCGACGATGACCGGTCATATGAAGCACAGAAGATCGCCAAGAAGGTGACTTAAGCTGGGCTTTTGTGGTATTCACTCAGTCCACAGCGTGAAATCTGTTCGGTTTGGCGAGCGTTCAACGCTCCATCGCTAGGCCATGAGCAGCCTCGCATGCGCTATGACGACGGATATGTGAGATATCCTATCACTTTTGATTTCCCTGGGGCGTTCAGCGGCATTATCTGGGCGTTGATGGTTCGATATGTGAATAGATACGAGGAAGCAACTCCGCGTTGGATCGGTTGCACATTGGTCCACCATCATGCATTGAGGGAACGATTAGCTCCACGGAGCATCCAGATTGTAACCTAGTCAAGCTCTCAATGAGATTCATGATGAACACTTCCGGTATCAATCTCCCTCCAAGATGGCCTTGTGAGATCTACAGGTCCGATTTAAGCATTCAATCAGGCACATTGCCCTTTCACCGTATACATGGCGATTCTCAGAACATTAGGCGACGAAGGAAGTTCTCACGCCCCCTGCCCTTGACCGCTCGCAGATCCAAAACCTCACAGGAAACGCCTCGCTCTTTTCAATCAAGAAACCTTCACCCTCTCATCGTAACTTTCACACGCGTAGCCTATGAAAAACTAACAAACTTCGGATCTCTTGGAACTCCATCACTGCCAATTCCCGCTTTCTTGAACGACTGCTCCATGTAAACCCTGCGGGCTTCATCAAAGCCAATACCGCGGATCTTCATAAGACGCTGCACTTCACGTTTGCTCTTGGGATCCAAACCTTGCCGGCTATCGCCCTCGGTAATATTTGAGCTGAGATCGAAGTCAGCTGAGGTAAAGCCGCCCTCGACATCGCCCATGAATGTTGTCGGAAGGCGGCTATACATGGCATCTTGCATCCGCGAAGGAAGGTAGGCGGTCCAGCGTTCCCGTGTCAGGTAGAGTACTGAGGATGTTAGTCGAGTCAACACCATAAAGCCGGTGCCTTTACCTGTCCCGAGGATGAGCGAGAGGAGAATGAAACTGAATAGGATGTATGCCATGGTGAGAGTGGCAGCTGCGGGAACGGTCGGATGTGATGGCAGAGAGCGAGCGTTCAATCAATGATCTTCAGAGATCCCGCTCGGATGGGCTGTGGAATTGCTGCGTTGCATGAAGCAACCTCCTGCCGATATCAGAGGCTCAAGTGAACGAAGAGTGACGCCTAGCGGCGGTGCTCGGTCAGACAAGGTGAGGCACGCTCGGCGTTCGAACACAAGCGGGAGGCATTGCGCATCTCGGCACCCGGACCCGTCTAACACCCGCTGGGCAAAGGCTTGGCAATATTTGTGGGTCCCGCACCGTAGTCTCGCTGCCTCGCAGTCGCAAGTCCTAGAAATTCGCTACAGCATCGAGGTCCTTTTCCACCCGCGAGCACAGCCAGCCAAAATGTCTAACGTCTCTGCTGATCTCCTCTGGGAGGTTGTCCGTAAGCCCCCACCAAAACCCGACCGCTACGAAAGTGACTCGTACTAAAAGAGGAATAACAGGAAGCAACAATGCCTTCCTAGTCAAGCGCAAGAACGCTGGTGGCGTGCAGTTCTCGCGCGATCCCTTCAACCTGACCAACAAGCATTCAAAGAAGTACGCCGGTTTTGTCAGCGACAAGGCTGTTTCGGTGCAGCCCAACGAGAAGGGCGGCGTCACTCTCCAGACCAAGAAGAGCAGCGGTACCAACAAGCCGGCTTCAAGCTTCAACACTCACGCTTATGGCAAAGGCACGACCAACCGCAAGTAAGGAAAATTTCCCGGACTGAGTAAGTTTGAGGTGCTGACGAGTTGCACAGGACCTACTCGAACATCTCCAACAGTGTTGGCAAGAACTCTTACCGCTCTGATCTGAACCTCCATGCCGTTCAGCGTTCCTCCGCCCTAAAAGACAGCCAGCGGCCGAAGAAGGATGCCCCCGCGAAGAAGCCCCGTGGCTATAAGGCTCTCAAGGCCGAGACTGCGGCTTGATTGAGCGGTTGTGGAAGGGAGGATGGGCGTCCACCATGGTCAGAGTCCAATAGAGACTTCATGATCGGTAGCATCTGAGGCGTTAATGCTATCACGACAAATACCACTGGTTCAATGAAAAGACTCGTTGATACTCATGCTGACCTTGTCCTCCGTACAAAAGTCTGAGGATCAGTGTCAACCACGTTTCCAGGGAGCCGTTGCAGTGGAAGTGATAGCTGACAGCTGCGGCTCGACATGGTTTCTGTAGCTGTTCCAATGCTGAAACTGACTACGTTCGATCGTCTCACAGTCGTGTTTCTGGTGACCTCTGAGTTGTGAGTTCCTGAACATGATCCCAGGCAGCTCAACGATGGCAACATAGCAGACAGCCCGCCCTCCGTATTGCGCCGAAAGAGCTCTATCTAACTAGGTAACGTCAGCATGGAAAAAGAGAGCTTGACCCGGGAAATACTCTATGTCTACCACAGGGAATGGATCACTCTACGGGTGTTGCCGGCGGACCAGAGGCGAAACTGCACCAGAAGGTCAGGGCTCCGGATCTGCGACGCGGGGCACGGTGCCTTGCCAAGGGCCGTCGATTCACTGCTGGCTCCCCCACTACGCCCATCGGCCCGCCTTCATCTGGACACCGCAGTCTTGAAAAGTTGTAGACACTCTTTCATTTCGCGTAACTTCTGTGCAATTCATCCACGTTCACAAGTTTCCTTCCACATTGGTTTTAATCATCACCCAGGCAACACAACAATTTCAGAACTTCACAGTGAGTCGTCTCCGAACGTTGTGAAGACTATATCAAGACGGTTGTGAAGCTAACAGAAGCTGCGTAGCAACAACCCTACACCGTCAAGATGGTCAAGGCTGCGGTTCTCGGCGCTTCTGGTGGCATTGGCCAGGTAAAGATCAATCCTGACCTTGTTGGGATTCGGCTAACTTCAGCAGCCTCTCTCCCTCCTCTGCAAGATCTCCCCCCTCATTGATGAGCTCACCCTCTTCGATGTTGTCAACACTCCTGGCGTTGCCGCCGATCTCTCCCACATTTCATCCGTTGCCGTAAGGTCATAGCAAGAGACTGGGCCGGTCAAGAACGCTGACAACCGCATAGAAGATCACTGGTCATGTTGCTGCCAAGGGTGACTTCGCTGGCAAGACCCAGGAGACTGAGGATGCTAAGAAGGCTGCTCTCACCGGTGTTGACATTGCCATCATCCCCGCTGGCGTTCCCCGTAAGACATACCCTCAGATTTCCGCCTCAGAGAGCTAAACAGATCCCAGGCAAGCCCGGCATGACCCGTGATGACCTCTTCAAGACCAACGCCGGCATCGTTCAAGGTCTAATCGAGGCCATCGCCAAGTATTCTCCCGATGCGTACATCTTGGTCATCTCCAACCCCGTCAACTCGACCGTCCCCATTGCCGCCGAGGTTCTGACCAAGGCTGGTGTCTTCAACCCCAAGAAGCTCTTCGGTGTCACCACCCTCGATGTGGTCCGGGCTGAGACCTTCGTTGGTGAGATCTCTGGTGCAAAGGAACCTGCGAAGACCACGATCCCCGTCGTTGGTGGCCACTCTGGCAGCACCATTGTGCCCCTCTTCAGCCAGGCCAAGCCTGCTGTCGATATCCCTGCTGACAAGCTCGACGCTCTCGTCAACCGTGTCCAGTTCGGTGGCGATGAGGTCGTGAAGGCCAAGGACGGCGCCGGCTCCGCGACTCTTTCTATGGCATACGCTGGCTTCCGCTTCGCCGAAGCTCTTCTCAAGGCCAAGAAGGGCGAGAAGAACGTTGTCGAGCCTGCTTTCGTCTACCTCCCCGGTGTTCCTGGTGGCGAGGAGATTCAGAAGGCCACCGGTGTCGACTACTTCTCCGTCCCCATTGAGCTCGGCGTAAGTCTCTCTTAATCCGTTCAACAAACCTCCACTAACCACCCTTTAGCCCAACGGTGTCGAGAAGGCCATCAACATCCTTCCTAAAGCCAACGACTATGAGAAGAAGCTGCTCGACGAGGCCATCAAGGGGCTCAAGGGCAACATCGAGTCTGGCGTCAACTTCGTCAAGAGCCCTCCCAGCTAGATATGAAGCGATTTCTCACAAGATAGGCCTGCCCAGCAGTGTCATATCGTAGCTTGATGGAGCACAGTCAGTCGGAGTGGGAACAAGTCGTCCACGCCCAGAATTCAGAACGACCATGACAAGTATGAGTGATGAGGCATCTTATGCATCCATGAGCATGGTTCGTAGATCTCTAGATCACCCATCGGAGGCGTTAAATGTCATGAAAACATTGACCTCCAGCGCTGTTGACGCGACGATCGTAATTTTTGGCCGTTTGTTCAATGAAATCTGAATAGCATAACGTCAAGGTTTGGCCTGTGCCGTTTTGATTTGAAAGGTTGCAGCCGGCAGGTCCTGGGTTTCCGCTTGTACTGTCGCTGTTACGCCCAAGCTGGCTAACGCCCCACGAATAATGCCACAAGGAAAGATCAGATGTGGCTGCGCACGATGAACGGCTTCCGCCGCGCTGACCATGCTCATCCTGGAAAATGGCCTGAATTTGCTGTCCGTCAGAACAAACACTCCCTGTCCCCGATTAGCAACCATAGATTTCCCGTGGTACTGCGATTAACTCACCCTGTGATTCGTCTTGAGGTTGTCAATCTGCTTCTTGAACACCACCATCCATAAGTCTTTGCAAAGAAATTTGATAACATCCAGCTGATCTGTAATCCGGGGTCTATCCCTCGAGAAGCGCTCGCTCAATCCCAGCCCGACTCGGTAGCCCAAGCTCTCCAGCCTGTAATACATTGTCTCCTTGAACAGCTCTGTCTCTGGTTGCCCGTCGCCTGCAATGACCGTTCCTGCCCCGCCAGTCGTTGAGGCAGCATTTGTATTCTTGGTTGATCTGTTCGCGAAACTTGGTCGATCGAGGGAGGCTTCATACTCGCGTGCCATGCGCTCGGCCAGCGGAACCAATTCGATGAGGAGCAAATCGAAGCAGGATATGTTCACATAGGATCCTGCAGGATCAAGGCCGACATCGCCAGTCGTTTGCGCCATGTCTTTCGTCCCCCCAGGACTCACAGGTCCCGCTGTGGAAATTCAACGCGATCCTGTGGTGTGTCGAGATGTTCGTCGCATGTTCAGCATGCAGAGTATGACCGCAAGGTTTTCTTCTAACGCTATCGCTTCAATGCGATTGACGGCAGCATGTTGACCTCGTTAACGAAGGCAGCATCAAATGAAGAGTGGAAAGCCGCAGTTGAAGCCACGTCCATCGCCAAGTCTCTCTGATCCACTCCGAGCCTTATCCCGACTCCGCGTCCCCCGTCTTTCTTCCTCGATAGCCATATAGAACCATGAGCGTTGTTCAAAATGCTTAGCGGGATCTTGCTCTTCAATCAGAAGGGCGAGAACCTCATTTTCCGGGCCTTTCGACCCGATTGTCGGCCGCGGCTGGCAGACATCTTCCGAATACAAGTCATCTCTAATGCCCAAGTCCGCTCTCCCATACTCACTCTTGGCTCGACGACGTTCAGTCATGTCAAGCACGAGAATATCTATGTCACCGCCGTGACCAAGAGCA
The DNA here is from genome assembly GCF_000365145.1 of Cyphellophora europaea CBS 101466. Lineage (NCBI taxonomy): Eukaryota > Fungi > Ascomycota > Eurotiomycetes > Chaetothyriales > Cyphellophoraceae > Cyphellophora > Cyphellophora europaea. The sequence goes on along the minus strand of NW_008481810.1, from coordinate 1,593,789 downwards.
ACGCCAACGCCGCCATTGTTTTCGAGTTCCTTTACCGCTTCATCGCCTTAGGAAAGGGCTACTTCAATAAATTCGACGAGGATGCTGTCAAGAACAACTTCGTGCTCATTTACGAGTTACTAGATGGTGATTGCAGAAGTCGGAATGAATCCCCCACAGCTAACCTGTGCAGAAATTCTCGACTTCGGCTACCCCCAGAACACCGATGTCGATGTTCTCAAAATGTACATCACTCCCGACAACCTCTCCTCCGCCATCCGCTCGGTCTCGGCGCCTGCAACCGACACCTCTCGCATCACCATGCAAGCGACCGGCGCACAGTCCTGGCGGCGCGGTGACATCAAGTACCGTAAAAACGAGGCTTTCGTCGACGTGATCGAGGACGTCAACCTTCTCATGTCCGCCACGGGCACCGTGCTCCGCGCGGACGTGACGGGCCAGATCGTCATGCGTGCCTACCTCACCGGCACGCCCGAGTGCAAATTCGGCCTCAACGACCAATTGCTCGTCGGCTCCGTAACGCAAGACGGCGTCGACGTCGGGCCCGTTGGCAACGCCGACGGCAGACGCAAAGCAACCCGGGCAGCCGCCGGCTCCGTCACCCTCGAGGACTGCCAGTTCCACCAGTGCGTGCAACTGACCAAGTTCGACACGGACCGCACCATCTCCTTTGTGCCACCCGACGGCGAGTTCGAACTGATGCGCTACCGGGCCACGGAGAACGTCAACCTGCCCTTCAAAGTGCACGCGATCGTGCGCGAAGTCGGTACCACCAAAGTCGAGTACTCGATCGCCGTCAAGGCCAACTACGGCTCCAAGCTCTTCGCCACCAACGTCGTGGTGCGCATCCCCACGCCCCTCAACACCGCCAAGATCACCGAGCGCACCACCCAAGGCAAAGCCAAGTACGAGCCGGAAAGCAACTGCATCGTGTGGAAGATTGCCCGCTTTGTGGGCGGCAGCGAATTCGTGCTCAGCGCCGAGGCGCAGCTGACCACCATGACCCACCAGAAGGCCTGGAGTCGGCCGCCGCTGAGCATGACGTTTAGCCTGCTCATGTTCACGAGCAGCGGCCTGTTGGTGCGGTACTTGAAAGTGTTTGAAAAGGGCAACTATAGCAGTGTCAAGTGGGTGCGGTACATGACAAGGGCAGGCAGTTATGAGATCCGGTTCTAAAAAGAAAACTACACGAGTCCGCAATGGGAGGAGGTTACGCGATCAAAGCAGCTGCCCAGGTGGTCGCCATCTTTCTAGAAATCAATGAGAGCGGTCAGCCAAAATTCGTGACTTCTGCTGTTGGGTTTAGGAGGTGACTGTCGTGTCGTCAATACCACACGTCAAGTCAAGTAACCAAGTCAATAGTCACTGCAATGAGGCGTCCATGTCTTTGAAAGTTCTTATTTACACAAAACAAGCCACAGTGGGCGGGGTATCTCAACATTGATCAAAAATCAGAAGAACAAAAACCAAAGGCTCGACGCCTTGGGCGTCGGTGGCGGCGGCATCGTCGTCGTCGTCTCGTAAACATTCCCCTTCTTCTCCTCTTTCCTCCCCTCTCACGAACCCATCGGCAACAGCGCCCCATTCACCAACTCTGCCACGATCCTCTCCCGCTGCACGCTCGCCAATGCTGGGCCAAAGGCCTTCTTGGGCTCGTGGCCCAGCATCAGCGAGCGCGCGTTGGTGACCGTAAACACCCCGCAGTCGTCCATGTTGGCCTGTTGGCCACTCTCCCCCTTGACCATCCTCCACTCGCTTTCCACAAAGTCTTCTCCTAGCTCCATCTTCACCCATTTCATCACCTCCGCCATCTTGGCGGTGCCACTCCCATTCAAGGAGTCGTAGTATGTGATTGTTCTGTCGACCCCGGAGACAACGCACAACGTCCAGTGGGAGCTCGAGTTGATTGGGATGTAAACGTTGTGCATGTTCAGGAGGTTCTTGCCGCCAATTCTGGCGCGCTTTGCCCAGCGCTGTAGAAACTGGGGGCCTTTGCCCGGTGTGACGAGATTGGTGTAGAAGAAGGAATTAAATGCGTGGTGGGTGATTGTTCCAAACTTCCCACCTCCGAGATGATTCTGGCCATGAGCTGCGACGATGCTGAGATATGAATTGATGGTCTCGTCGTTCAGCCAAGCACTCTGGCCACCAGTTGGGAGAACTCGTGCAAAATCACCGGCCTTCAAAGTGCTGGTGCCGTGCTCGAGTGCGTGTTGCGCCTTATCTTGCCATTCGGCAGACAGGGCGGAGATTTTGAACTGTTCAGCGGCTCTGCGAACACGCTCCTGCTTCTCTTGAATTGTTTCGATGATCTTGCCCTTGGTCTTGCTGTGTCTGGGCGTCTTGACAGGTGTGCCGCTCTTCTTTGATACGGGGGATCTGACTTCTTCGGTCTTGGTTTCCTCGTCCTTTGACTGCTTCCTATGCCTGAGAGAGCGCCGTGCTGCATGGCTAGCATCATATCTAGCCTTCTCTTCATCGTAGTCATCAACAGTGGTTTCATCATCGTCCCATCCTCCTGGAATCTTAGCCACTCCGCTTGATGAAATGCGGGATGGAGGCGCTTTCTGTGCTACCTTAGGGGTGATAGATGATGAACCAACGGCGTCGTCTGCTGATGCGATGTGGAATAATCGTAAAGTCGTAGTGAATTCGGTGGTGGAAGAAGAAGAAGTTTCTGATCCAGCGGTGCTAGGGCGTCGAGGAAGCTCTGGCTCGGTGGGAGAGACAATCTGCTGGTCCGCATTCTGGGATCCGGAAGGGTCCGAGGAACTGGGCAAGTTTTCAAGACTGCTGGTGGATGTGGGATAGCTTGATATCTGTTTGTGAGCGTCTCTCTTGAATGCGAGAGGGGTTTCGAGGGGACTGAAGTCGCAAGTAGACGAGATGTCGGTGGTGTCGGTAACAGACTTTCTCTTGGTCTGCGAATGGTCGGGAGTTCTAGGGCTATCATAAGAGATATCCATGAGGTCATCGTCCGAGCGTGCTGTGCCGGTGGGCGGTGTCTCCTCGGTTTGGGCAGTGGAGGGTGGAACCGATGCCTTCGAATTGTTCAATTCACCGTTTATGGCGAGACTGTTCTGCGATTGTTCTTTTGCGTGCGTCTTTGCTGCAGCTCTCTCGGAGCGGATTCTCTTTTCGGCTTCCCATCTCGCAACCGCTCTGGAGGCAACGCCTGAGCCACTGAACATTCGTTCTTTTGTATAGCGAACCTTGCGGGCCTGCTCGAGTGCTAGAGACATCGGGCTGGCAGGGCTATCATGGCTGTGAGCCTGTATGGGCTTTGGTGGGGATTTGGGAACTGCCTTTGCAAGCTCTCTCTGTAGTTGATCACCATGCTCGGTGTGATCTTCTTCCCATGGGCTGTCGAAGGGCACATCCATGAAAGGATTGTTCTCGTACTTTGCTCGCCATAATTTGGCTTCAATGGAACGTTCTCTGTACATTTCGGCCTGTCTCGCTAACTCGGCGTCTTTCATGAGTTTAGTCTTGAAAGTGTGTGGGTAGCGTCCGGTGTCAACCATCTCGTAGACAGCGGAGCTGCCTTCGTACGTCTGTACCCAATCCTGGCGGGCGAGTGGAATCGGATTATTTTCTGTGCGAAGCTTGCTAAATCGTGGAGAGTCGTAGCCGTCAACGCGATGGTACGGGACGCCGGATGCGGTCCAAGCACGAGGTTGCCGTGGGTTGCGGCGGTTGTAGGCTCGGATGACAGAAACCGAGCTATGGGCTGCAAAATTGGCGGTGAGTTTCACTGAGTAGATCGTGCTTCTGGCTGCAAGGCGAGCTGCAGTCTTGGTCGTGTGTGATACTGCGCGCGCTCCCAGTCGAGCAGCGCCAGATCCGATGGAGGTTGCGACTTTTGCGGATTTTGCGCCTGCACGGCCAATTCCGCGACAAACTCGCTTTGCTTTCGGAAGGAAGGCGTCCGGTTCGGCAGGTCGGCGAAAGACGGGCGGCGGAAATTCGAGAGGCCAACCGCCCGGAAGGTAGTTGAGAGGGTAGGGACTGGGCGACTGAGGAGGAGTGGTAGGAAGCCAGTCCATAGGATCCGGAGGAGGACCATGATGATTCTTGAAGGGCCACCACATGGCGGCGGCGGCAAAGTGGGGGCTGGGGAATGTCAATGAGTCGTTGGAGATGCGCAAGGCAAGGCCAGGCCGGGTTCGGATAGGTGTGCAGAGTGGAGAGGAAAGTGCCAGGGTTGAAGCTGACAGGGGTGGTCGAGCCAATTGTTGTTGTGACCGAAAACAAAACTTCCGAGGCTTGGCACTGGCCGCGTCTGTTATCACTTCAGTCGCCACCACGTCAACTAGCATAGGCCATCTGCACGACCACTGCACGCACTCGATCAGACTCCTCCAGAGACCAATATACATCTTTTTAGGCGCCGCTGGGAACGCTAGGATGTTTCAGAAGAACTTGTGTGACTCTAAGGAGCTACTGGGATCGAACGAGTGGGTACCGTTCGTGTTCACCACTCTCGGTACCACGACCATGAGCCAGGGCAAGGTCGAACGTAGACACGGATACGAAGGCCACTGCAGGTTGAAGTGCTGTCCGCAGAGTTATCTCTACCTACTACGTATGTCTCGATGCACAGTAATGGCCTCCATCGCCCTCATTTTGGCGCTCCGAGTCAGATTTGACCTGCAGCTCCCTGTCTATCCCCATCTTACAACGATGTGTTGCAGGCGTACAAGCCAGAATAATTGTACAAAGCCGCCTTCCGATTACGACCAACACCTTCCAATGACCACTGATTAGTCTGCCCCACCGCCCATGCCCAGGTCACCTTCAGCATCGATAATTGCGAGACGCTGCTTCGCTGTCTTCGCCTTCTTGCTCTTACCAGCGCCTCCCCGTGGGCCTCTCTTCGTCGTAGTAGGAGGCTCAGCCGTGCTAACTGGCGTAGCTGCGCCCGAAGCCTTCGCAGATGCATCTTCGAAATGTCCTTCGCCTATGCCATTGTTAGTATCAGGCAAACAATGTGTGGTGAAGCCTTACCCTCATGGTACATGTCATCCAAACTCATCTCCCCCTTTCGCTTCTTTCTTGCTTCAGCCGCCGCTGCCTTCTTGCTCTTCTTCTTGCCCTCCTCCTCGGGCTTTTCTGCCGCTTCTTTGGCCTTCTGTTCGAGCATCGCCGCCTGGTCATCATCGGCAAGCCACATAGCGATGTCTTTGGTGCGGTTCTCGCGTCGGTCGCGGGTGTTGAAGTCGACGCCACCACCATCACCGCCCGTAATGACGACGCGCTGGACTTCTTCCTTTTGCATGGCACGCTTGCGGATACGCTCTTCAATCGTGCCGCGGGTGATTAGGCGATAGACTGTAACTTGCTTGGTTTGGCCAAGACGATGAGCACGATCCATGGCTTGTGAATCGATCGTCGGGTTCCAGTCCGAGTCATAGAAAATGACAGTATCCGCGGACGTCAAATTGATACCAAGACCACCGGCTCTAGTGGAAAGTAGGAAGATGAAGATCTCAGGGCGCGTCTGGAAGTCGTGCACAGTATCCCGACGGTCCTCTAGCTTGGTGCTGCCGTCAAGTCTGCAGTACTTGTAGTTGCGGTAGGTCAGGTATTCCTCCATCAGATCGATCATGCGCGTCATTTGGAAGTAGAGCAATACACGATGACCGCCGTTCTTGAGTTCGTGGAGGAGCTGGTCGAGTTTGGCCAGCTTACCGCAATCAGTGACGAAGCGGCGCATGGAGGGCACACTGATGTTGGTCCAGCGAGCCTTGTTGGAGGCTGGTGCCGGGAGCAAGCCAGCGACGGGCGCTGACGCAGGATCAACATCCTTCTCCAGCAGGCGTTGCTCGTCTCCATCCTCCAGAGGAAAGAGAGTGTTGCGGACAGGAGTATTGAACATCGTTAGCGAACGCTCATTCGCCGAGTTCTGATCAAAGCAGCTGATCTCGATCGGTGGGGCCGTGACCTTGACCCGCGCAGCCGGCTCCAGGACGTTAAGCCCATCGTTTTCCATGGCTTGCTTGGACACGTTACAGAGGCGACTAAGGGGAGAGTTTGGGTCCAGCTCAGTCAAAATCTTACGCCTTTCGTTGCCTGTGATATTGAACATGGCGTGAGCAGGCACAGGGTTGTCTTCGCTGTCCTCATGAACCAGTAGATTGCGCCGAGCTCCCGATCGCTGCTTCACGGCGCGCTCGAACAAGCCATTGGTTCCAGCCACGGCAGCCTCGGAGTAAGAGGTGTCGGCGAAGCGGAGGAAGGCAAAGGCCCCATTGCTATCATTTGATGCTTTAATGTAATCCGGTGACCAGATCCGCATCATGTGCCCAAGAGCATCATTCCTGAATCCGGCACGTTCGAAACCAGCGCGGGGATTGTTGGGACCAGCCATGTCTAAGCGGCCGATATCGTTGCAGAGGATCCGGGGAAGGTCAAGCTGGACGGGATTGCGTACCGAATAAGCAAATTGTATATAGTAGCCTTCTCGCAGAAACGAGGCTGTTTCGGCGTAGTTCGACCAGGAGTGAGGCGAACTGACATCGGCTCTCTCGAACAGGTCGGGATGATTGCACACCTTGCGAAACTGCATGACCAGGTTCATCAACGTAGCAGTGTCTTGATCGTCGCCCATTGTGGCCTTTTCAATCAGATCCATGATGCTGATTTTGCTGCGTAAGTTGGCATACATTGCTCGCTGACGATAGGTGAGATCACAGAAAACATCCTTCTCAACCTTGTCTCCGAGTTCTTTTTGGACGTGGGCCTTGACACGGCGCAGCATGAAGGGCTTGAGAATCATGTGCAGACGCTTGAGTTGATCCTGATTGAGCTTGGTGTTGCTTTGAGCATGGCTTTCAATATCCTTAGAGAACCAGTCGCTGAACTCATCGTGCGAGTCGAAGAGCGTTGGCATGATGAAATGCAACAGCGCCCACAATTCTTGCATGTTGTTCTGAATGGGCGTACCAGTGAGGAGCAGTCGGTTACGGCAATGGAAGCCCAGCAGAGTCTTCCAACGTGAGCTGCTTGATGATTTGATGGCTTGAGCTTCGTCAAGGACCATGTATTGCCAACGAATCTTTTGGAAATATTGAGCGTCCTGCACCACCAACTGGTACGAAGTGACCAGGACATGAAATTCAGAATCCTTGTTGTAGGTGATATGTTTCCTATCCCAGAACTTGCGCAGGATCTTACGATCCTTTGCGTTGCCCCAGTATGGTAAGACTTTGATTGACGGCACGAATCTGGTGATCTCTTGCTGCCAATTGTGCAATGTTGATGCTGGCGCAATCACAAGGAAAGGCCCCCAGACATTGTGCTGTTCAGCAAGGTACCCCATGACAGATATTGATTGCACTGTCTTGCCGAGACCCATCTCGTCAGCTAAGATGCCGTTGATGCCCTGTTCGTACAAATTGACAAGCCAGTTGAGACCCTTGAGCTGGTATTCCTTCAATTGAGCCTGCAGCATCTTTGGTTGGGCGACTTGCACATCGCCGGCCATGGTTGGGTTCTGAAAGTTCAGGTCGCTGTTGTCGAAAGCGGCCATCTGGTTCTCGCCATCGAAGGCCTTCGCTCTGTCCTGAGCATCTTGAACAGCGCTCTGTGCGTTGGCCATGGCAGCTTGACGGAGAGCACTGTCGTCCTCTGCATCGAAGTCGAGGTCTTCAAAGTTGGTGACTCGAGTCTTCCCAGTCAGATCGGCAACAGAGTCGGGAAGATTGACGGTATGGGCGTTCGCGGCTCCAGACTCGATCTTCTTCGTAGAAGCAGCAACATCTGGATCATTGGTCGAGTTCTCGATTTCGTCTGTTTTGATCTTTCTCCCAATGAAATGGGAGTACAACTCAGTCTGTGAGATTAAGAAGTTCAGCTTCCTCTTCTGACGGTTGGCTTCCCGGTCAGCTTCAGCCTTCTTAGCATCTTCAATTTCCTTCCGCTCGGCCATGCGACGGAGATCACGTTCTTCTCGCTCGTTGCGTTTCCAGAAGGACATCATCTCTCTCATGACACGTTTGGCTCGCGCTTGAGTATCCTTCATGCTTTTGTTGGTACGCTCTTGCCATTTGCGAGCTTGTTTACTTGCCAGAATGGCGGTCTTCCGCATGTTTTCCTGGCGTGTCTGCAGCGAAGTCTGCTTGATACGATAGACCTTTGGCATGTCTTTGCGTGCCATATCGCGAATGATCTGCTCGTATATTTGGTTGTAGCCCTTGGATTCATAGTTGACAGATGCGACGAGCCCAGCTTGGTCCTTTGAACGCTTTGACTTCAACTCCTTTCGATCTTCATCTCTGGGAGCAATTGAGAGCATTGAGTCCCTCTCCATCGCAGCGTAGGCTGCTTCGGCAGCGTCTTTCTCCGCCTGCTTCTTTTCCTTGGATTTCTTTAGTCGTACACTAGGCCCAGTGCCTTGCTTAGCACGTTTCTTGGGAGGCTCTTCTGGCTCAGGAGTGCCAATTGCGAAAGTCGATGTCATGCCGCCCTCGTAGTTGTGTGCCATATGAGGAATATCGAGACCTTCCGGCAGGCCATTGTTGGCTTCGGCAACTTTGCGCAATTTCTGGCTCGAAGCATCAATCTGCTCCATGATTTTAGCGACCTCTTCAGGGTTTCCTTCAGTGTCGAGGGAGCTCTTGAGTTCAGCCATACGGTCGGCTTCATTTCGCATTTGTTGCTCTCTGCGGCGCTTTCGTTGCATATCCTTCTTCCTTTCTTTCTCGCTCTGGTGATCACGCTCAGCGATCTCAGCACGCGCATCGTCCAGGTAGCGAACACGGAACCGAGCGCCTGCAGCATCATTGATACCGTTGAAGTTCTTGTTCAAGTTATCGAGCGCTTGCACACGGCGACGTTTGCGCTGATTGCCGTCAACCTCCGCCAGTTGTTGCTTACGCTTTTCATCTTTCTTTCGGTAGAGAGTGCGCTGTTCCACGAAGTCACCTCCCTCCAGATTGCTCGCTTCATCGATGTTCTCGTAGGCTTTAGTGATCCTTGCGCTCTCGTGTGAGGTGGGTAATCGGCGAGGTTTCGGTACAATGATAGGGGCTACCGGAGACGTAGATGCCTCCTCGACAGAAGGCACCTTGCCAAAGCCATTGGTGGCGGGTATCATTGTGGTATGCTGAGCGGGAGGTTGCACCTGAAAAGAATCTTGCTTTTCGGTCATAGGCGCTTCGAGTTTCGAAGGTGTCAGCGGTTTCGGTGGTATTTTGGCTTCGATGGGTTTGGGCGGAGAGGTGTCGTTGCTAGAAGGGCCCAAGATGCTAGCGAACGACATTGGATTGCTCGCTCTTGTTGTCTGGGAAGTAGTCAGTCTATCGTGCACATTGAAGAAATGTCAAACTGCGACACTTACGTCCTTTGATTGTGGCCTCGACTCAGGTTGATGATAATCTTGGGTTACACCATTCTGTATAGGCTGCTGTTCCCTAGCTGGCGACTGCAGCACAGAGCCAGATCGACTTGATGGATGGGCATGAGTAGGAGGAGCGCCATCGTACTGCGCCATCGGCTGGCCTGAGTACTGTCCAGAATAAGATCTTTGCAGAGGATAAGGAGGACTCGAGACGATGGAGTAGTTCGAGCCGTTGGGTGGCGGTGGAGGGCCCGTAGGTGAGGGTAGACCTGATGCGAGTGATGTTGGTCTTACCAAGTGTGGACTTTGCACCAGGGTTGCCGGCGTGAACGGGGGTGGCGTCTGCAGAAGGTGCTGCGATGGCGGCACTGATTGATGGTAATCGTGATTGGGATAGGGCGGACGATTCGGGTGAGTTGGTGAGTAAGGAGGGTAGGGGCGGGTTGCCTGCGTAGGCGACGCCGCAGGTGGGTATGATCCAGACATTTCTTAGGCCTGCGACGTGTCGCGACGGCAACTTTCAATTGAGTCTGGCAGACCGCGTTTGTCGATGGCAGCGCGACTATCCCTATCTACCTTGTGCGCTTATTTCTCACTCACTCTTCCATTCTTTTGCGTTGATCGCGCCGCTAGTACTCGGTCAAGTGCAGCCAGTGTGTCGAATAGGCCGGCGATGATCCGAGTAGTTCAGGCAGTCGAAGCGGCGCGGGCACTGATCCTGCGGGAAAGGTGGTGAGGCTCTGCCCTTGTCTGCAGGCAAGCAATTGGACTCGAGTCGGTTTACAGGTGCTTGTGGATCAAGGGGCAGGCATCGTTTCTTTGAGTGCTGCGAATAGTACAATTAAACGCGTAGTCCGACGAAGTAGCGAAGTGACTTATGACGATGAGAGGGATAGGTGGATGAAGGAATTATGGGAACGGGTCTGATTGATGATGGGACAGAGACTTCAGTGATCACAACTTGGATGCAAGGCCTTGCCCAGCTGGAGGTCCTTCAGATCATTGCGATTTCCCCGTTCCATCCGCGGCGCAGATGAAGCATATTAGGGGGGTTCTGCATTCTATGTATACTATGGAGGCAGATCTGCTGCTGCCATTAGAGGAAACCCTGGTTCTCATCAAGGAACTAGCTAATGTGATATACATTTCTTCACAGCTGAATTGATGCTCTACATTTGATGGTGACTTTGGTGTTGGAGGTCTGTTGGGAAATTGGTAATGGGCCCGGCAAAGCAAGGAGCAAGTGCCACCGAGCAGCGGCTTTGTCTGGGTGCCCTCAGCGTACCCAAAACTCTGGCCGCATATCGATGCTAGAATTGCGGATCCAGCCCTCGCCAACCTGAATGAGGGGCCAAGTCCACTACCGATCGTTCCAACCAGCCGAGCCAGCCTCCATAATGGCTCACAGCACCATCAGTGCCAGACACCACCTCAACTTAGGCGCTTCATCAGCGTTGCTGGTGGGCGGATCCTGACTCTGTATCATCGCTCTCTGAAATTTGACGATCTCTCACACGTGTCTATCTGCTGCTGCCGTCGTTGACTGTCAACATCATGCCTCCGAAGAAAGATTCTAGCAAAGGCAAGTCCAAAGGCAAGAATGAAAGTGACACGAATGGCAGTGGCAGTAAGCTAAAAGCCGCCCAATCTATCAATGCCAGGCATATTCTGGTAAGCATGTGCTTGTGTCAGCAGTTCCGTCTGCTAACACGCTGGTCTTCAGTGTGAGAAGCATTCCAAGAAAGAAGAGGCTCTCGCCAAACTACGAGATGGTGTCAAGTTCGATGAAGGTAAGTCTTGAATTTAAGTCGGGCCAGCGAAGTTGAGCAGCTCTCTGTGATCTCTGGAACCTGTCCCCTGGAACATCAGAAAAAAGTTTGTACCTGGCTCTCCCGCTGCTTCACACGATCTTCCATCTGTCCCGATTCGAGTCTGACCAGAAAACTACGAAGTTGCACGCGAGTTCAGCGAAGACAAAGCCAGGCAAGGTAAGTTTTAAGGCAATTGTAACGCCGGCCATCTATCCAAATAAATCGCTTCTAACGCTATCATACAGGAGGTGCTTTAGGCTGGAAGACACGAGGGAGCCTCCATGGGGAATTTGAAAAGGTTGCATATGAGCTGCAACCGAGCACCACCAACAGTCCTCAATGGGCCGAGGTAAAAACTAGCCATGGATACCAGTGAGTTCTCCGCAAAAATGGAAATCAGACCAGAGACAAGACTGTAGCTGCGCCGCCATACTCGCCTCTGGTTTATACCCCGATGTAAATTTACTGACCTCCCGAATAGCATCATCATGGTTGAGGGGCGGAAATGAATGCAAGTCGACCTAAGAACACGGCAAGCAGTGAGTGGATGTTCTTAAGTGTCGTGTACGGGCACAAGCGACTGTGGTGCGGCCAGTGAGGTGGCATCGCGTATTGAAGACGTCCCACTTATCCATGAATCAACGGCGACGCCATACTGACGTCGGCGAGGACGTCCAATGCCATGTGTTCGGTCAAATGTTTTCTCTTTCTTGGTGATAGATCGCCGGGGGACTGTCCAGGAGGTGCAAAGCTTGGGCTCCGTCGTGTAGTTGTTGCATCCGGATCAGACTGAGCGTATCCTGGCGGGCTATATCGGTCTTTGAATGACATATAGGGTGGCGGGGGTGGTCCAGTTGATGGAGCGGCCGGTGCAACGCCTGTGCCATGATTCTTGCCAAGCCGTTCCGCCAAATCAAGGGCAAGAAAGCCGCTGGAGCGGGCTTCTTCTGGACGATGTTGTACGGCGCGGACAGGTGGGGTTGGATGAAGGCGTGAGCGTGCCGTCATCTCGACCAAGTTCAAGATACCACTTGATCGAGCCTCTTCGCGTTCTGGGGCCAACGGCATGAGATTGCTGCTAGGAGATAAGGCGTAGGACGAGTTCGAGTTCACAGACCGTTCATCCGAGATTCGGCGTTCGTCACTGCTGTTTGGGTACATTGGCACATCCTCCTGGACCGGTTGCCGGCTGACGCGGCGTCGCTTGGATCTGGATTGTTCAATCTCATCAACCCGCTTCTCCAAAGTCATGTTGGCGTCATCCACCGCAACCACGCGATCTTTCAACCGAATTTGCTCATCATAGTTGCCTTCAACCCGGTCTTCAACCTCGATCAATTTTCGGCGCATATCTTGTTCGCTGGTATAGAACGGCGCCAGTGCCTCGCGAAGAATTCTAACTTCTCGTTCCCAAAGCGAGCGCTCCCGTTGCAGGGCCGTCTCCCGGATCTCGCGTTCATGGTGTATGGTCTCTTCTAGCCGTTTGATCCTCTCTAGCAATGCATCCCCTGTAGCGACTGTTATACTTTCCCGGGACTTTTCCTGAGGTGTTGGCTGGGCAACATGATAGCAAGCCTGATGGCCACATTCACAGATGTTGCCGGGAGCAGCTCGGTTGTGGTGAAAGTACTGACAAGAACATCGTTGGTTTTGTACAGAGGGGTGTAAGAGAACAAAGTGACACGGACCCGCGGGAGATGCGCGGGAATCGCTAGTCAACCGGAGGGGGCGATGGTGGTCTTGAGCCGCGAAGTTGGAGGGGAGCGGGAGCGCACTGCTGCCGAACATCAGGAATACAATGATGGAGCCGAATTCCTGGTCAACAACTCCTTCGCTAGAGGAGGACTATATTGATGCATGGAAGGCTTCGAGCAGTATCGTAGGCAGACGCCCGACTGTGGCCAGGGGACCAGGTAGGAGCGAGCAAGAATTGGGACAGCAAAATGCGGTGTATGCAGCGATAGGTCAGATATCTGATATCTACATCCGTGTGTTAGCATCCTTATCTCGGGCGGGTGTTGACATGTCGCGGATGACGCACCCTGAGCTGGAAGACGGACAGGTAGCAATGAGCGTGGGAAGCTATCGCATCGCGCTCTTCACCATAGAATTGTCGCAGAAGTGGTACCAAAGGTAGACGTTCATATTGCGGAGAAGGTAGAGAAAGGACGGAGACCTTGAGGGCCACTTTCAAAGTATAGCCAGGACTAAAGGTGGGAGGGATGGAGCCAGATCATAGACGTGATTGAGTGGAAGGAAGGCTGATGGGCGACGAAAAGCGAAAAGTCGTTATCGGGGCGGGACCTAGATGACAGGGATCGGGGGTGGCCAGCGCGTGGGCAATGGCCCGCCCCCGGCAAGTGGATTTACCCGTGGAAGAACAGAAGCATGTGCCCTGACCCCTGGATTGGGGGTAGACTTGGTCGACGGCTGTTGAGCACGGGGGTCGACGGACTAATGGTTTGCTGTGGTATGGACGCACATGTATCGAACCGAAGCCACAACTCAGCTAGTGGCCCTGCAGGTCGAAAATTTTGGTTCTCAGCACCGTCAGCACGATTCAACGGTATGAACCGCGAGCATGTCACGCCAGACGATCGGCCGGAAACGACAAAGGGCCGGCGGTGTTGATATGGCTGAGGCAAGCTCAGAGCATGTTGTGCGACGTGATACGGAGGAGATAGGGACAAAGCAGCCCTGACCAACAGCTGTTGACTTGCTGCATGGTAACGGGCCAATCCCCTGGCATGAATTGCTACCAACACTCGGTTCCCAGCAGTTGGACCTCAATCGCCAACCATCAGCGACTCGAGATATTAAAAAGGGGTCGGTGAGCAAACGAGGCGATATCTACTATCATCCACAGAGCAGGGACTGGCCTGGAATTCTTTTATTTGCGCATGTGCCGACAGAAGCTTGTTCTCACCCGCAGGCTGCTGAATCTATCTACATAGGCCTTGTGCAGGCTACGAACTTACTGCATCTCGCTTGGCAAGACGCGAACAGCTTGAAGTACTGGTGGGTCAAGTCCTTGCGAACATCGGAGACAAGGGTCCTGATGATGGTACAGAAGTACACCATTTGTCCAAAGATCATCGCCGATGCATTTTGGTGCATGGGATTCATGTGCAGTTTCGCAGGCACCAACTGTTTAAGTGCTCGTGCCTGTGTCTGGAATGTTCCGGCAATTGAAGCTGGAACTTGCCTCTTGCACGGAGCAGCGATACCGGCCGCGGCGAGGCCGTGATACTCGGGTAATAAGGGTAGTACACAGTAGAGATGGGGATTTGGCAGGCCCATGTCTTCGAGATTACATAGCTACAAGTGCTGTGCAATACTTCGGTGCATCTCAGCCTCTGTAGCCGTAGCAATGACTGGCTATCACACACCGTCCGTAGAACAAACGCGAAGGAGAAGACTGGCTGCGACGCGGGCTTCTCTTCTGCGTTCGGGATTCTCGGCTCAACTTCTGCTGCGCCTACGACTCCACGATTCTACTGCCTCATGACTTCCTCTGCGATATTCCTGAAACCTCTCTCAAACATCTGGCAATTCTCTCAGCCGCAAACTTTCTATGACCACGACTCTCCAGGTGTCACTCCAGATGCAAATCTGCGCCCCTGTACCCGTCACACAGCCGCACACCCATTGAACTCGTGTCCAGACTCGGCGGTTCTAGGCGGACTTGGAAGGCCACGCGGGGGCGTCGTGGCGCAGCACTTGTTGTCTGCCATTCTTCACTTTAACTGCACATCTGCCATTTCTTTCCTTCTTCGCTTCATCGTCGTCGCATACCATCGCTCTGTTGTCGCGCGCGCCAGCCTTTGCTCTGCGAACACTCTAAGATCCTCTCACTGCACCTTAACAACTCCCGCGCTCATCCATTTGGAAACTCCGACTTGCAAATGGCTGACCAGTACAATGCCCCAAGCGGGCCTCCACCTGGGAAAGACGCTCCCCCGCCGAGCTACCCTCAACCGCCCCCCGAGGTTCACCACGATGCTGGCCCCTACTATCCACCAAACTCAAGTGCCTCGCCCGGTCCTGGCCCTGTACAACAAGTTGGTGCCTACCCACCTGCGCAAAACCCATACGGGCAGTACCCCAACCAGCCTACAGAATATTACGGACAGCCTCAAGGATCCTACGACCAAAGTCGCGGATGGGGTGGACAGCCCAATTACGGCCCTCCGCAAGGGCCTGGCTATGGACCGCCCCAAGGCGGCATGTACTACGGTCCTCCTCAAGGAGGATATCCTCAAGGCTACTATCCTCCGGACGACCGACGTGGTGGCAGTGGAGCAGGAGCAGGTATCTGCGCGGGTATAATGGGTGCACTAGCCTGCTGCTGCTGTTTGGACATTCTGTTCTAGTGAACTATTTGAGACACCAGGGAAGGGCTCATTGACGGATTGAGGCCAGATATTGTGATATTACCGCGGCGTCCATGCATGAGGCATATTGCGATTATGGGTTTGCGAAATCGTTTGGACCGAGTCTTGGAGCCAGGCCCTATTCTCGACATGTGGCGATTCGGCCAGCACGTGTTGTCAGTGCTGAGTGGGCGGAGATTGTTTGGTGAAGTTATGAAAATCCTAGTAATTGCAACCACCGTCTACTCGTTCGTTGCTCAAGTTGCCATGAAGACCTCCCACCATGTGATGCCACGGAATGTATGAGTCCCACTTAGCATCCATAAATATAGCCGAGTCAACGGCCGCCTTGCATTCGGGGGCCAATACTCCGTACGCTTAGCGGTCAATACGCCTGTCATACTAAGTGGCCGAACACATGCTTACGACGTTTGCGCCCAGAGGAGTCACAGAGCAAGACAGGCTCACGACTTCGGCGAGTCATCTCACCTCACTTCACGGTTCTAGCGCAGGGAAGTCGTCGACACGCCAAGACCAAATCCAACGTCCATCGGACGGACAGTCTTGGTCCTAGATCGATTGCGGAGGACAAGCCGGAGATCTCCTGGAGAGAGATAGGCCAGGAACGACCGCTGGCTGTGAAATACATGCAAGGGATATACCCAAGGAGGGAGGTGGTTGTAGAGGTGCTTGTCACCATTGCTTCTATGTTTCTATAGTCATCATCGCTGCGTTTCGTTCGTGTGTTTCTTTCCAAAGACAGGGTATCAATACCAAAAGAAGAATCGTAACAATGAAAGGAACCAAGCAGACACCTTCCCCCTCGTCAACACCGTCCACCACCCATAGAATCCCCACAAGCCCTAGCATGTCGACGCAGACAATGGTGCTAGGTTGTTGCAACAAAAGTCGCTCAGAAACCTTCCAGAAATCGCGAAAGAAAGTACGTCTTGGCCAGCCATCCAGCCTTACGATGAGACCTGGAAGCTCACCTCCCGTCCACCAAACGTCATCTGCCCCGTATACATCCCCCTGACCAAAGGACCCTGGGTACCGCCAACGTCCGCCCTCGCAGGCGACGCACTCTGGCCCAAGATGCCGTGAAAGCTGACCAAGTTGCCGCCGGCCATGATGTCGAGGCCACCGGGGCCGTAGACGTCAGGCCCATCGCCCGTCACCAGCAACGGACGCGCAGCCTTGGTGTAGGGTCCACCGACGGACGTGGCGGTGGCGTACGAGGTAGCATACTGCGGCGAAGAAAAGCAGTTGCTAGCGAAGAAAAGAAAGTAAATACCCTCGTCAGATCGGTGCAGCGAGGGCGCCTCGACGAGCGGGCCGTCTGCCTCGTCACGATCCAGAATCTGTGTAGGACCGCCGATGAGCGTCACGCCGTCTTGATCGACTTCCTGCAACATGATGGGCGTGTTTTGGAAAGGGGCGATGCCGTTGTTGCAGTTGCCGCCGTTGCCATTTGCGTTGCCATCGAGCTTGTAGGCAATGTAGCGTTTGCCGTCGCTGTCCTGGAACCCATCCGGATCGATAGCGCCCCCTGTGGAAGGGCCATCGGGGCAGATGAGTGGCTGATCTTGAGGGGCGAAGGGGCCCGTAGGGTCCTCGCTCGTGGCAACGCCGATGCAGTGGTATTGGCCGTTGCTGGCCTTTGTGGCGGCGGCGTAGTACAGCACAAATCCAGAGTCAGTACGGATAACATCAGGGGCCCAGATTTGGCCGTCGGTTTCCCATGGTCCGAGGCTCGGTAGGGCATCATGACCAGTCATGACGGACCAGGAAGCGTTGTCTTGAGAAGACGCCATGGGAATGTGCACACCCGCAGAGTTCGTCGAGTAAGCGTATGAAGTACCAGCATCGTAGATGACTGCGGGATCAGGGAAGTTGCCGCCGACTACAGGACCTATCACTGAGCCATAGAACCCTGCCGAGTCTTGTGATTCGACAGCCGGCTCTGGTGATCTCGACTTGATCTGTGAGGCCGCCGAAGCGGCCAAAAGATAGGTGGGTATCGCAACCATGATTGGTAAGTAAAGAACTATAAGGCAAGGAAGCTGTATATAGTGACAGTAACTATAATCAGAAACCGAAAGGAATTGAAACGTCCGACAAAGAGTGTATGAAGAATGCGTGCGCCTGCTAGGCGAGTGAACGGAAGGCTTCTGAATCTACCCATAGTAGCAGCCATTCGTGTTGGAATATATACCTTGGGGAACTGCTTAGGGGCTCTAAGGATACACTGCCGCTGAGCCGTACGACCCCATAATAGGTGTCAGGTCGTCTTCATGCAGCCAGCGAAGGCAGTGAGAAGCCAAAGGGAGTCGTGAACAGGTGGGTTTGGGCGCGCCTCGACCCAGCCCCTGCCAGAAAAGGATCCATATGTTGCCTGACAAGACTGAGGCAAAAAGAGTCAGCCCTGAATTGACATGAAACGGTCTAACGTTGTCAGAGGAGTATACCTGCCCGTGGGCTTATCAGTGTACGTGGTGCCAATAGCGACAAGAAAAGGGTCCTTTTAATAGATAATTTCGCCAAGATCTGAGTCCTATTGGCCAATGTACTGGTCGCCCAAACACCTCAGCCACAGGTCGAGGCCCCCAAAATTCTTCCAGGCAGTGTTTCAGTCGTACCTGGCATGCCTCATGCAGGAGACGAGGCACAGTCTGCATATTCGGCAATTATCGCTTTCACCTGATCTGAGTGAAGCGGCTTCTCGGAAAGAGCCTCCGCCAGCTATGTCCCCACCAAATCCCACCCTCTACCACTCACAACAGGATCCTCCTTCTTCCACCGCCCCTGGTGCATTCTGTTCCAGGCTCTGCCGAGTATTGCCAATGAATTGTTCGCCTCTCAATGTATAGAGCTTGTGCAAGTAGCATCCGACTCATTAGCTGCAAAGCGCCCACGTGTCGGACCAGGTTCTGCTGTGATGGTTGAATTGGCACTAGAACACCTGATCCACGACCTCGGCTTCCATATTTATTCTTGCACCAACCAAGCAGCCCTGCTGTGGATGGTCAGGCCCTGCTCGTGGTCCAGAGTCCAGCGGCACTTAGAAGTCGGCTTGTGCCTGCATCTGCGCAGAGCCCATAGGCCTCAGGCTCACTTCCCAGAAATCTCGTTTTGCACCCACTTTTCAAGTCCTCCCTTGGCAATGATCTCTTGAACGTTGGGAGGCAGCTCGCCCACTGTCTCGGTCCAGGTATTTCCATCACCTTCTGTGACTTGAATTTGGCTCTTCTTCACATCCCAAACTAGCTTCCAGCCGGTCCGTCTAGTCAAGAGTTTCTCTCTGACATCCGTAGCACCGGTAGGAGGCGAATCTAGACTTTCTCTGTTCTCGGCAGGCTCTGTAACCGCCTCTTCCTGCGACTGTGCAGCCTTCTCAGAAAATGTCGTTCTCAGCCGTTGGATGAGCTTCGGAACTTCCAAGCCCATCAACGCGTTGTTGATGCTGTTTCGTGAGAAAATATTGCCAAAGCTGCCCGCCACAACAAGAGGGATCTTCTTCGCCAGGATGGCAGTGGCAGCCTGCTCTCGCGAACTACCACAGCCGAAGTTGAAGCCAGATACCAAAATGTCACCTGGCTTCGCGAGGCTGGAAAACCCAGGATCGTAGTTCTCCATGCATACCTTAGCCATTTTCTCGGAGGTTACACCGTCTTGGTAGGTGTACTTGCCAGGATATATGCCATCCGTGTTGATGTTGTCAGCGTCGCAGAACACAATCTCGCCTTCTACGCGTTCAGGAAAGCCAGGGTAGACTTCCGTAGCGCCGGTAGGTGCATCGGCAGAGGACTGCTCAGTAGGTTGGGCGCCGCTGAACTTTTGTTCAGCTGTCTCAATCATATCATCGAGCTGACCGATGATCTTGTCCAACGCTTCGGAAGCGGTAATCAAGCGTTCTTCCTCGGGAATTCCATCACCCTCTCCCCGAACAACGCCAGACCAGCCCTCGGGCTTGTCATACCAGCCAGGACCGCTGATCTTGCCGCTCAATGCAGAAGCCGCAACGACTTCAGGGCTGGCAAGATATGCCTTAGCATCGGTGCTACCCATACGACCTTTAAAGTTTCGGTTGGTGGCACTGATACCGACTTCGCCAGGCTCAAGGAGGCCGGTACCGAGACCGATGCAAGGTCCGCAACCTGCCGGCAGCGGCTCTGCGCCGGCTTCGATAAGGGCTTGCCAGTCGCCTGCCTCTTCAGCAATTTGCTGCTCCGGTACCGAGGCAGCAGCAATGTAGAATTTGACGCCATCTGCGATCCTGGGAATTTGGCCGCCATTCTTCTCTGCTGCTTCCTTGAAGACTTGTGCAGCAGCGTTAAGATCAGATGCTCTGGAGTTCGTGCAGGAGACCAAGTAAGCCTTGTTGACGGGGATGTCCTGGGCTTCAAGTTCATTCAGAGGTGTTGCAACCTTGACAGAATTTGGACCAGAAACATAAGGGGACAGCGTGCTGAGATCAAGGTGTAGAGTCTTAGCATATGCAGCACCAGGGTCCGCGCGGAGAGGTTGTGAGAATAGCTCATCTAGCCGCTGATGCATAAACCTTGTGCTTCCAGTGGTCCCAGTTGCTTCGTCGACAGCCGCCATGGTAGCTTTCGATCGTAACCATCCCTGCAGCATCGAATCCACCGGAAACAGCCCCGACAAGGCTCCCCACTCCGTCGTCATATTCGCAATAGTCAAACGCGCATCGATCGGCAGACTTCTCATGGTTTCTTCGGACCCCACGAATTCGATAGCATGATTCAGCACGTCGTCCTTGTCGAACAGCCCGCAAAGCGCCACGATCACATCTTTGCCCGTCACGCCTTTGGGTAGCACTCCCGTGAACGACACTTTCGCCATTGGAGGTATCTGCCACCAAGTCCTCCCCGTTGCCCAAATGCTCGCCGCATCTGTCCGCACCACTGGCGTTCCCAAGCACCCGATGCCACCATACATGTTCGTATGACTGTCACTGGCAACCACCAACGTCCCAGGCCACGCATAGCCCTCTTCCACCATGATCTGGTGTCCAATTCCCCGGCCAGCTGGATAGAAATCTGACCCCTGCTTTTTTGCAAACTCCTCGATTTGCCTGTATTTGGTCAAGTTTTTCTCAGTCTTGTTCTGCACATCGTGATCCAGTGTCATAACAACCTGCTTAGGATCATTGAGCTTCGTTGCGCCGATGGACATGAACTTGAGCGCAACAGGCCACGAATTGTCGTGTGTCATGCAATGGTGCGGCGAGATGGTCACATAGTCGCCCGCTTTGACCAGCTTGCCTTCCGACAGACCGACTGCGTACTTTTGCACGATCTTCTCGGTGAGAGTCTGCGGTATTCGAGGGGAGGTCTTGAGGGAGGAAAGTATAGCGGATGTCGAGGGATCCTGGAGCTGGGAGTGAAAAGCTTGCTGCCAGCGCCATGACGTGGTTGCAAACGTTCGCGCTCGGGGGTTGAGAACATTCTGCTGTGCGCTGGCGGACCAGAGGCGCGCTCGAGGAAGCATTGCGATTGATGTGTTCAGGACGGGCCGCTGTGCAGCCTGCATAAGATACTCGAGGAAGATAGTGGAGCTTGAATGACTTGATCACATAGCAAACACCAGTATGTCTCTCCGACCAGCTCACTTCTAGAACTACGACCCTCTCGGAGTGTTTTAGGAAGCATTCACCTCCAGAACGGACGCTTGCGACACTTTTTTGGTTGCGGCATCGGCCGGAGAAACCACGGCGGATTCAAATTACGTGCAGTATGATTGGCTCAATGCTCATCTCAGGAGAGCGGGCGCCGTCGAGCTCACAGCTCACTGCAAACGACTGTTCTGAACTCCGCTGTAGGTCAGTCAACGAGCACCGGCAAAGGCATCGAGGGTGCATCAATACTAGTACGAATAGTATTCATTGCCATGGGCTGTTATCAATACGTCTTGACTGGTTCTTTCTTGCGATAGGCATCCTCAAGCGTTTCCCCCAAACAGTCGGCTACTGTAACAGCTCTCAAGTTCTTGTCTTTGATCCGAGCCAGAATGTGCCTGGTGAGTGGGATGGCAGACATTGGGACCGTATCATGCTGAATCAAGAGTGCACGGCCGTCAGAGCCTGCTGCTTCAAGACCCGAGTCCACAGCTTCCTTCATGGCATCGAGATCTTTCGGCTTCTCGGTGTCCGTACTGTCCACACTCCACTGAATCACCTTGTAGCCAAGCTCTTTCATGTCACGTAGGCAGTCCTTGCCGCACTTGATATAGGGGGCTCTCATGTAAGTGGGGTATTTCCCGATGATATTGGCAAGAGCACGCTCATTCTTGTGCATCTCGACGTGACGTTGTTCCGCTGTCATCTTGTCGAGATCTGGATGAGACCAGGTATGAGATGCGATTTGGTGACCCTCCGCCTCCATGCGCTTGATGTCTTCCTTCCATTGGTCTTTCACGTCGATCTCTCCTTTTCCGTTGTTGATACCGGTAACGAAAAAGGTCGCGTTCGCCCCCGCCTCTTTGAGGATGTTCAGGATATGGTGGGTATTCGCTGAGGGACCGTCATCGTATGTGATGGCCACGGTACCGGGCGTTCTGCACCGTACGACCGGAATGCCGTAGTATACCTTTCCAACCATGGGTCGTTTGTCGTCGGCAGTGGATGGCCCCTTTGGCACCGCGTCAGAATCACAGCGGCCAAACTTTCGAAGACAATTCTGAGGGACCATGCAAAAGTCTTTAGTGGTACCCTACCCAGGATCAGCGACCATACTGCGAGACTTCGAGGGAAACGCCAGCCCCGGGGAACTCGCTGTCCGATTGCGTGTGGAGTAAGGCTGTTGTGCTTACACAGTAGCCGGCAGGCGAGCAGCACTTGTTGCCAGAGCATTTGTGGTCTTCGTGGTCCGGACCGCATCTCTCTTCGGTCGGAGCGGTCAAAGAGAGCTCCACAAAGGCCAGGACGGTCATGATAACGAGAGAAATCTTCATATCCAAGCTGAAGTAAGGAATGGTGGGCCAGAAGAAGACCTGACAATGATTTGGTATCGATGTTGGCGCATGTAATTGAAAGAATGCTGACGAGACCAAGCGGCGAAATCAACAGAGAGTTTTTGAGTGGCAGGAGACGCGACAGCAGAGCAATGAGAGTGCCGCCCTGTCAATTGTGAAGGTTGCGCCTGCTCCAGCATTATGTGTCAATTGGACTATCCACGAGCAACTCCTACGGAAGGTACAAGGCCTCGTACAGTACTAGTTGCTGGTGAGCGCGTTGTTCTCTGTTGAGACGATATGGGTTATCTAACTTAAGGCGCAAAGTCTTTGGAAGACACAGAAGAGCTGATTTAATGACTTTTGTTTTCATCAAGTTCGGCTATCTATGCCTCATGTCGTAACTGCATACGGCGCTGTACAATATTGTGCCTTTTAAGAGACACGCGCGCCCACTTGATCTAACGAGCCGTGTAGCCACCATCGATGACAATATCGGCACCAGTGGTATACGAGCTAGCATCGGACGCAAGATAGACGTAGGCACCCTTGAGCTCGGTAGCCTTAGCATCACGGCCGAGAGGAATCATGCTGTGCCAGAGATCTTGAGTCTTCTTGTCGATGAAGTCAGACAGGCCAGTGTCGATATAGCCAGGGGAAACTGAGTTGACGCGGGCGAAGTCCCGCCATTCGTTGGCAAGAGAGCGAGCCAGGTGGATACAGCCAGCCTTAGCAACGTTGTAAGAAGTCTACGTGTGTCAGCTTGGATACCGAGGGGTTCATTCCTGTGCGCTTACCTGTTCCTGAGGGAAGTTGGCAATGTGACCTGACATGGAGGCAGTGATGACGAGCGAGCCAGTTTGTCTCTCCTTGAAATGATGGCCGACGGCCTTGGCGCAGTGGAATACGCCAGTCAGATCGGTGTCGATGACCTCCTTCCAGTCATCAACACTGGCATCCAGGACACCGGCGTTGGCAGTGCGGCCAGCGTTTGCGATCAGGACATCGATCTTGCCGAAGTCCTTGATGACGTTCTCGACCAACTTCTGCACGTCGGCATAGTCGCCGACGTTGCACTTGTATGGGATACACTTGACGCCGTATTTCTCAGAGATTTCCTTTGCATTCTTCTCACCTCCTTGTGGGCGGGAGCTGTAAGTGATGGCGACGTCGGCACCAAATTCGGCGCAGCCACGGGCGGCCTCGGTGCCAATGCCAGTGGCACCGGATGCACCAGTGACAATGACGACCTTGCCCTTCAGGCTGAACAGGTCATGGAGGCTGTGGTAGAAAGTCAATAAATGCCTGCGGGGTCATGGTGTAGGGTTTTGTTAAGAAATCAGAACAAGCTGCGGCGACATACCTAGTAGATTTGGGAACAGAGACAGGCATGATGGCGGTTGGTAGGAACAATGTCTGATCAACGAATTTGAAACGCTATGGCGAGCAGAGGGGAGTGAAGGAGAAACGCAGACAAGTGGTGGGAGCAGTCTCAGTTCTTATACAAGCTTGCGGCTGGAAACATTTCCTTTGCTCCTCTGATGCATCGGAGCGACCAGGAAACACGAGGATGCCCACCCCACCACTCGACTTACGTCACCGATTGGCTCAGCGTGTCTTGCCCCTCATAGCTCGTGAGCACAAGATTTAGAGCCACCAACACCGAGAACTGTCAACGACTCAGCATGCGCAGGCCGTGCAGCTCCGTCATGTTCCTACATGGGCCGGCTTGTCCGCCGTGAACCTACCATCACTCCCTGTTGCTGGCGTTTTGGTTTTCCCAATCCAGGAAAGATTCCTAGCGCCTGCATTGGTGACTAAGAGTCGGATGAATATGCAACTACTCCCTTAGTCACACTCCTGTCTTTATGGTTGATTCAGCAACGGGCTGCCTTTGAATGGAAAAGAGCATGAAACCTTTCCCCTCAAAAGCAATCCTGTTGGCATGCTCTTGAAGCTGGCACAACCTTGACTTTCTGTGGCACAGGGTCCCCGTCAAGACTCAAGCGAGGCTGATCAGCATGATTGAGGTGGCCGTTGAGATCCCGTAGCGCCCGAGGCACTGGACGTCGCAACTAGAAGTCTTGATCAACAGGGGTATTCCAGGGCCAAGCCGGGGCAACGATCAGGCACAGCTCCTCCGAAGTCTGCCTCCTCTTCAGGCCGACAGCTTCAGTAACCGAAGACTTCGCCCACACTGAGACCTGTAACACGTGCCCCAGGCAGAGCCACGAAGATCAGAGTAAAGTCAACGACTAGTAACACCCCACTAGCCATAAGAAACCTGGGCATGAATACTCTGTATAGCATCAGATGTCGCCGAAGGTGACCTGCCCACAGGGTCGTCGCAAGTTGAATGGTTGCGTAATATAACATATGGGATAGTGCTGCATTGGCCACATCGCTCCAAATTCCACGAAGCCCATCTCTGGAGATTGGGCGCTTCCAGAGCACAACGAGTGGTACCGCAGCTGCGCACAGAATCTGAGCTCCGAATGTGTTCAGCATAACCAGTAAAGGCGTCCATGGGTACTGCACTGTGCGTAGTGCAACGAACGCTGAGTTCCACTGCACAGCAGCCATTGCTGCCTGATGCCCGGTTTTGAAGAAGTGATAAGACCCAAGCATTGCAAGCATAACCGGTCCAACGGACGAGTTGGACACTTCCGTTATCGTGAGCGAGTTGGTGTCGAGAATCTCGAGCAGGCACAATATTTGCCAGGTGCAAATGGCGAGTGAGAATTGACCCATTGGCGGCAGGAGCAGACAGGTTGCCACAACTAGGATCGGTATAAGGAAGAAAAATCGACTTCCAAACGCGTTGGCGTACCCGAGAATCACGATCTGCGGGCGCGAGTCACCCTTTGCAGTGGGCATCCTGGCCCCCTGATTGAGCGTGATGTCGATGCACGGTTTTGCCCATACGAAAATGGCGATGCCCACAGGCAGTGCCACTGCAAGAGCCAACCGCGCAATGGTGATATTGATCGTCATCAGAGCCGACGGAGAAAGTAGATTTGCGAGCCATTCACCATTGTTTGCTGCATCGAGCACCCAATAAGTGGCCACAAGCGCCAGACCCATCCGGAAGCCGAATGCGATCCAGAGTCCGGAAGATCCAGCCCAAGAAGCAGTCCCTTGGTAGAAAGCCTTGACGATTTCTGGAAGGAACAGCGCAATGATTAAAGGGATTAGCAGCTGCCATGGTGCCGAAGTTGATGAGGTTGACGAAGCATAAAAAGTTGATCGACACCCTGGCATTTGCTCTTCTCGGCAAAGGCGAGAGTAAGATGCAAGACGTGTCAGAATGGTGAAGACAACTGACTGATATGTCCCGAGGATTCTGTCGGAATTTGATGCTTGCCGCAAAGACGACATGATAGCGACTACGC
Source organism: Cyphellophora europaea CBS 101466 (assembly GCF_000365145.1). Taxonomy (NCBI): domain Eukaryota; kingdom Fungi; phylum Ascomycota; class Eurotiomycetes; order Chaetothyriales; family Cyphellophoraceae; genus Cyphellophora; species Cyphellophora europaea. The sequence continues at coordinate 1,567,901 of NW_008481810.1, read as the reverse complement.
CGAAGCTGGACAAGAAGAATAGCAAGATTGTATCTTCGTGGATCGTGTACGAATTCGCCGCGAATCCTGCAGCCTGGCTGATGCAGAAGAAGAACATCATTGCACCCCACAGGGACGGCTTGAGGTGCTGCGAAAGTCCTGTTCGCTGTTGCCAGAGGCTAGCGAAAAAAGACATAGGGCCCCCGGCCGCGGCGCCGAAAACGCACCCCCGAATGGCTGTGAAGTATTCCGGAAAGGCAACACCCAGCACTGGTCCAGTAATGACACCGGCTCCCACTCCGAGACCAATTGATCTCAGCAGCTGAGGCAGAACGTTCGCCTTGTCACCAGTCGAAAGTCGGGAGAAAATAGCCAAGGCAACCAAAGCCATTGCTGAGATGATCACACCGCAGACCATGTCTGTCAGATCGAAGTTCGCCCAAAGTCGTCTATACATGCCAATCGTTTCTGCATGCCACTGTTGATAATGCTGATGAACCTTCTGCCACTTATCCTTCCCAGATGCCCGTACAGATTCCAAAAGGCGCCGGTGGCTTTCTTGCTGTGCTTCATTGGTCCCGAGATCGCGTGCTTTGCTGTACTGAGTCTGATAGTTCTGGACTTGGCCGAGCGCGAGAAGCTCCGCCGCAGCTAGATTCTCCCAGCCGTTGTTGTTTGGTCCAATAAATGCCTCCGGTATTGGCGTACCCAGATTATTATAGGGAATTGGTAGTCCGAGGAGAAGGGACAGTGTTGAGACAAGATCAATCTGGCCAACCGTACGCTCCTTAGCTGTAGAGGGAGGATAAACATGAGCAGGGTCAGTGCGTCCAAATCGAGGTGCTTTTGAATACATCCATAGGGCAGCTTCAACCTCGTCATCCGACTCGCCGCCATGATCGCCTTTCGTGTCCATACCGTGATCGCCCATGACTACCAGCAAAGTCTCGGAGTCAATTCCGTTTGCAATATCGGAAATTACACCGTTCATTTGACGCAGCTTGTCAGCCATAGCAGGGTGATTCGGCCCATAGCGATGCCCCGCATGATCGACTCCTAGGAAATGGCCGAAGATCACATCCCATGAGGATTGCCGACTGTGTTCCAAGAGAGGCATGATGTGCTGAATCACCCCATTGTCAACGGTATGCAGATCCCAGACGTTAAAAGAATCATATGCGTGGGTAAGGTTTGCATCGAAGTATCCGGGAAATAATGCGTGCCATGTATCGTCTCCAAGATGTACCACTGTTTTGCCAGCGGCCCTCAGTTGTGCCACGAGATTGTCCTCTTCAATATCAGTCCCTGCAAAATTTGAGCCCGCATCTATGAATACAGGCAGCGTGCCAGTAGTCAATCCCTTTAGTCTCTGTAGAGTCGTGGTCGGAGGATCGGCTATGAATGGCGTTAGGATTGCGTTTGCGGGAGATTTAGAAGCTGTATCATATAAAAAGGGTAAATTGTCGAGGTAGTATCCCGGAGCACGGTCGCTGGGAGCAGCGTGTGAAGGGACGGTGAAATCATAGCGCAGCGCATCTATTATGATTACAATTGCTTTTTCAAAACTTTTAGGATGCCAGCATCCATTCTCAGTGGTAATGGTTGTGCCATCTGGCAGAAGTCGACAGTCTGACTTGCTGTCGAGAACGAGTCGCGTCAAAAGGAAACCTTTCGCGAAAAAGAGTAATCCGAGCATCTGAACGGTCCTGATCTGGTCAGTAAAGTATTGCCATTAGTGGCGACAGGCGCGTACATAAACCACAATAGTAGCAGAGATACGAGAATATGCGAGACATTGAATGCTAAAGTTTTCCGCTTGTTCTCTGCTTCAACACGCTGGTCTGCAGCGGCAGACAGGACATCTTGCTCGGGGGGGTCGGTCTCGGCGCCAGCTTCATGGTCAGGCATGGTGAGTACAGCGACAAAGGAGAGAATTTGATATCAACAAAACATTGAGAAAGGAAAGGTATCTATCGAGCGCTGAAAAGCGATGGAAATGCGTAGTGGTTCAAGTTGGGGAGACGCAGCTTCTTTGGGGTGCAGTCTGACTGTGGAGATCCTTCGCGAACAGGAACGAGCAGTTTTAGAGTTTCGGGAGATCGACACTAGCGGCAAGATATCCTTGGCTTATGCAAGCAAGCGGTCGCAGGCAGAACGCCATCGAAATTGTATCGACATCGTGCTATTTCGCCCTTTTTAATCATATCGCTTCTTCTCGCAGCTCTGATCAACATCCATTCGATATGGCGGACACCGAAGCGCCTGTCGTGTCTTTCAAGAAGCGCGGGAACAAAGCCAAGGCCAACATTCGCAAACGAGAAGCCACGCCGCCACCATCAGATTCAGACTCGGGCTTCACCTCCTCAGAAGATGAGGGCGGCCGAAAGATAAAGCGCAGACGAAAAAATGCTACTGTTGCCGCATCTTCGGCTGCCAATCGCTCACAGCGTGCTGAGATTGTGCCAGCAACAACAAGCTCTGTCAAGGTCCTGAGCACACAAGATGACGCTACCAAAACAGAAGACTGGTACGAGAATAGCGAGGTTCGTCCAACTACGCGGCACCCGGCACCGAATCAAAGCAGTGGATCCGCACCGGACGGTACCTATAAAGGCGTTGCCAATTATACCTCCTTCCTCCAAAGGAATCCAGATCGAGAGCCGAAGTCGGTTGGGCCACAAAAGGGCTCCTCAAACGTCCGCACCATCACAGTCACCGATTTTGCGCCTGATGTGTGCAAAGACTACAAAAAGACCGGCTTCTGCGGGTTTGGAGATTCGTGCAAGTTCTTGCACGCTCGCGAAGATTATGCGCAGGGCTGGCAATTAGACCGAGAGTGGGACATTCAGACACAGGGCAAAAAGCAGCAGGGAAAGACTGTTGCTTCAGCAAACAGAAACGGCCAATCGGGTACGGATGACCAGGATGACGATGCCTTACTAGAGAGCATTCCTTTTGCATGTGTCATCTGCACCGAGCAGTACAAGAACCCCATCATCACGAAATGTGGGCATTATTTCTGTGAATCGTGTGCCTTGAAGCGGTACAGGAAAGATCCGTCATGCGCCATCTGCGGAACCGGCACAGGAGGCGTGTTCAACGTCGCGAAGAAACTGAACAAGCTCCTGGAGAGAAAGCGAAATAGGGCACTGGAGAAAGACGACGCTGGAGTTCGTGCTGAAGCTTGAAACCTCCGCGGTTTGGCACACCCGCAACAAACTTCTTTTCCCGTAGAAACAAATTACTTCTTCTTCTCCTCTTCCGTCTCCAACTGCCCCGTACAAGCCCGATGCTCCACGATGCGCCCCTCAGCATCCATCCTCACAAAGTCCGTGATGCGCAGGCTCACGCGCCGCCCCGAAGTGGGAATCCCCATGTACTCGCCCACGTGCACAGCCCTCAAGACCTTGGTCGTCGCAACCACGTCGCCCTGGCAGATACTCTGCGTGATCCCCATGCGGATGTCGCCGAACGTGGCGTGCAGCTACTGCAGCGTGGGCCCGACCCCCGCGCGGTCGTGCGGCGGGCCACTGTGGTTGACGAAATCGGGGGACCAGAGTGTCTCGATCACGGATAGGTCGAGCTTTTGTTGCACGTTGAAGATGACGGAGCGTACGGTGGCGAGGTTCTGCTCGGGAGTCGGCTGAATGGTTGCTGGTTAGTGGTGTGCTGGTGGGGAAAGTGTGGTGAGCAAGGATGATGGGAGAGGTATACACGCTTTCTGAGAGCTGCGCTGAGCTCCAGTATGGGTGTGCGCGGGCTTGTCTAATGACTGATTCAGTCTGTCAAGTTAGCAGGTAAAGCGTGCCATTTTGGGGTCTACAAGTGGTTGCCTTATTTGCTTAGATGGAGCTGACACTCGTACACCAATAAGACACATTCGTACCGGGCACAGTTCTCTCATTCCCGAGTCGTACTATTACGCCAACCGATCACTGCAATCACCAACAGAACGAGTTGATGTCCGACAGTCAACGCCTATGTCGCCAAGTCAGTAGTTGGGATAGGTGATAATTAGAAAGCGGATCCTCGCCGTTGGTTACTTCTGCATTGCCGGGAAGCTCAGGCACATTGGTTTGAGGACTGATAGACAGGCGCTTCATTGCGATCCTCCGATAAGCAACGAGTCCGTGTACATACTGCTTCATCCGGAGCAGATCTTGCACTGCCTGGAAGTGAGGTATGGTATGCCAAGCCTTTCACTGCCTGCTCTCGAGCCTCCCTCCCCTGAGTCTGGTCCAGACCTCCTACTTTCAGGGTATTCACTTGACCATCGTGTGCCTCACCTTGCTGATTGCCCCATAGACGGTCACTCTCCGACATCCTCATCCGCGTGCCTCTTCTCGCGCTGAGTCAAGCGGCTCCTGCTCACGGCCTTCCTGCAGAGGCAAGTTTATCTTGGATTCGATCTATTCACTGGCATCTTCCTTTCTGCTCACCTCGGTGATAAGTAAGTTATTGTCTGCTACAGCTGTCGTTGAGAACAGAAAGAGGTACTGCAGAGAGGCAGAGAGATGGTCCTTGTCACTCTACCACAGTCCGGTCTCACATGACACACAGCAACGGTTTGGGCAATACCAACTCCTTCTTGAACACGGAGCATTGCGAGCCCCCATATCCACAAAGACATAGAGATCCAAATCCAAATAGCATTACACTAATATGTACTCGCTCGAACGCTCGACCTAAGAAAGGTTGCCCCCTAATTTCACAGCCGCGGGCTCTAGCAGCCCACGATCTGGGGTGGCACACCTGGTTGGCATGACCACAAGTGAACCCCGGCTTCGTCCACACACTGCGGATCACGGTCAACAAAGAACAGCCTGCTATCTGCAGTCACCTCTCGTCTTCCTCCCCAACGACGTCCAGGGCTTCGCTGGCCCCAGGTTTACTCGCCAGGCTCCCGGTGCTGCCCCTCTTCCCTTGCCTTTTCTTGCCCACACTCCCGGCCGCACTCCCGCCATCTTTCCCGCCAGTGCCGCCCTCCTTCTTCGGCGTTTGTGGGCCGGCATGAATGCCGTTAGGCGGAGGGTTGATTTCCTCCTTCTTTTCGTCCTTCTTGGCCCCTAGGCCTGGCGGCCCTTTCGAAAACATCGCTTTGAGCGCCTCCTTCTGCTTGCGCTTCTCCTCCTTCTCTCTCTTCTCCCGCTCAGCGGGGCTTTCGGCGGCCTCTTTTGCAGAAGCGTACTCTTTCCATTTTCGCCAGCCGTCGAAGTCAATGAGCGCCTGCATACAGCCCCATTCGGTGACTTTGCGCTCCATCCACACAAAATTGACAGGCTATCAAACAATGTCAGTACGGTCCAAGAGCCCAGGACCAGGGTCAATCGACTTACCTTTGTCAAGAAATCGTTACAACCTGCCGCCAAGGCCTCATGACGGTCACTCTGTAGCGAGCTGGCCGTCAACGCAACAATAATGACAGGACTTTTGAAACCCGCTTTGTCACCAAGATTATCCTCTGCCTTAAGTTCCCGGACTTCGTGGCCGGCTTCGCCTGGGCTGCCGCCACCACTCCCGTTCTTTCCGCCGAAAACACCAATTCCGTTCACCAACTCTAATCGTCGAATCTCTTTTGTGGCCGCGAGTCCGTTCATGACGGGCAGCTGAATGTCCATAAGCACCAGATGGAACCCACCCTCTCGCCACTTCTCGACGGCTTCCTTGCCATCCTGAGCACTCTTCCAGCGCACTTTCAGGCGCTTCATAAAAGCTTCGAGTAGCTTCAAATTGATGACATTGTCTTCGACGATCAGTACGTTGATGGGAGGCACAGTGCCGTCGAGCAGCGAAGCCGAGGCGGGCTTCGGATTGGCGCCGTCGCCATTAGCTGTTGCCGAAGCTCCTGGGCGGGAGCTGGAGGTCTTCTTCTTTTTTGGCCTTTGGCCGGGGTGTGGTGAGGAAACGCGGTTGGGAGGCGTGATGGAAGGCTTATCTCGGTCGACGGATGGAGCTGGTGGCGTGGGAATCGGTGCGGAAGGTTGGCTATTCAGTTGTGCTTTAGGCTCTGATTTGGCTGCGTTAGTGAGGAAGCCACAGGGCGCGAGTTGAAAGACATACCTATTAGGGCACCGTTCGGTTGTGTTGTGTGAAGGACTGTAGGGGAAGAAGTATGCTGCCGTCCGTATTTTGGACGACCGGCGTGCCGGCGTGAGTGTCCACCGCCAGGGCTGGGCAGAGGAGGAAGCTGGCCCGTAGAAAGCACGGCCATCGAGTGTACCGGACCGTGATTTGTCTGCACGATATGCGGTGATTGCACCGGCATAGGTCCAAAGTAGTCTCGCGCAGCATCGTCGGGTCGATAGTGTTCGGAGGGAAGATAGTATGTCATTTGATGATTGCCTGGGCGGGGCGATGGTCGAGGTGTTCGCCCTTTCGCAAGCTCAATTATGAGAGCATCTTCAATTGTTTGCCCCCCGGGGAAGTGGTCGTCCAGGGTGCGCCCGATGGGCTCTTCAGGTCCAAGTGTCCGTTCGTGGCCAGCAGATCCAGCATTGAGTTGGTCACGAGCCACGATCTTGAGCGTAATGTCAGGTGAATCGATAGTCCTGCCTAGCGAGTTGGCGTATTTGAACAGGATAACATCGCGAAGACTGTCAACCAGATCATCCCCATTGACCTCGACGCGCGTGGCCGAAGCGTTTGGGCGCTTCACCCATACTTTGCGCAGCATGACTCCGGCTACCGGTTCGGGCACATGTCGGTTTCGAGGGCGACGAGCTCCAGACGGCGGCGGCGGGGGGGATGCGGGCGGATCAGGATCGCAATCGACGACAATCGAGGGATGATTCGACGTGGCAGGAGTCGAAGGTTCGACGACGACTTTGGAATCTTTGGACGGCGGACGTTGAGGTAATGGAGGAATGTCTTTCTCTGACTGCGGCTGGCGATCGCCCTCAGCCTGCGATTTGGACCTGGACGATCTGCCAATCACGGTACCGGACAAGCTCCTTAGTAAAGGTATCCGACTTCGAGCACTCTCACGGATCCTCATTCTATCAAACATAACAGCCGCGGTGGCGTAGAGTAAATCATAATTAACCACAGAGATATTGGAACGTGAAGGTCTTGCCGTTGGAAGATCCGCTGGGATGAGTAAGGCAAGGCCCCAGATGGCGCTTGGTCTGTCACTGTGAAATTGGAGTCTTGAAATTCTTAACCGGAATATCTTCGATTCAGGTTGGCCTCACCGATGCACGAAGCAGCGCCGCACCTTTCCGGCTGCCAACAAAGCCACTGGTCAGACGTTCCTGCCGGCCCGCGTTTATCTACGTGTTTACCAACTAAACAGGCGACGACAGCCACTGACTGGATGCTCGCCAGGTTTCTGTCCGGGTCTGCCCTGTGCCAGTTGGTTTGAAATGTCCGCCTTGTCCCACTAGTTTCCTGCTTTTAGAATCGGCGTCGCGAGACAACAAGAATGGGCTACGAAAAGCTTACGATGCCAGAATTGCGCGTGAAGCCGCGGAGCGCTTCATATTGCTGCCCTAGAGCGAAGAAGGGATGTTTCTCCCATCCGAAAGTATCCCGAGGGTAGGTATTCAAGAAGTGCTCCAAAAAGAGTCAAAACCTCATTAGATCACAGCACATGCTAGAAGCTACTATATAACCGTGCGGTAGCCCGATCCTTCCCATCCTAGGCTTGCTGGAATCGAGATACACAAACGCCGCTTCCCAAGTGCTCGCCCTCCGCTGACACCACATTGCTCGTGCTATGCTGTATCATGAAGCCTGTCACTCTTTGCTAAAGGGGAATTCCAGGCCAGTGAAAACACAGAAAACAGAAACGAGGAACCCATTCCAGCGCATAGCAAACCCTCTGCCGACGCTCCTGCTGCCAATGATCCCGAGGCTGTTGGTATGTGTTGTGTCCATGCTTAATGCCCCGTCCCCGACCCTCCCCTCGAGGGAACCACAGATGCCGCTCGCTGAACATGACAAAAACGACGCTATGTAAAAACGAAGTGCTCGCGAAGACCGATGACGCCGTCTCAGAGCACTTCATGTCTCATTACCACTGCGCAATCGCCAGGGCCGCACACTCTCAACGGCCCATCATATAGTCGGGGTACATCGGACCCGTATTTGGCGCAGATGTTGATGGAGGCGTCTGCACTTGCCTTGGCATAGGCAGCACACCGCCTCCGAGTCCGGGGCCTTGGTGCATAAAGGCGACGGCACCCATACCTGGCCCACCGACTGGAGGTAATGGGGCATTTCCAGACGTTGCCATCATAGACGGCATACTCAAGCCCGGTGGCGGCCCATTGGCCGTCGAAAAGCCTGCAGGAGCTATCCCACCCGGAGAGTTGGTAGCCATCGGCCCTACGTGTGTTGAATGATTGTTGCCGCCAGGCTGACCCGCCCGTATACCCAAAGGATTTTTTGAAAAGCTCAGGCGAATGCCACCCTTGACGCTGTTGTGTAGCTGCACACCATACAGCTCATTGAGTGCTTTAGTTGCAAAAGAAATATCCTCAAACTCTACAAAGCACATTGGTCCATTCTGCTTAGTGCGGAAGCAAAGTCTCCTATAACCTCTCTGCTTGGAGAACAATGCTTTCAGCTCGTCTTCTGAGGTGTCGATAGGGAGATTGCCGACGTAGAGAGTGTTGCAGGGCGGATTCTGATCAGCCGGGTTCACAGGAGGATAATTATGTCGCAGAAATTGTTGGTTCGGATATGCTGATCGGGGTCCTGTGGTTGGAGTGAAGTTACTGTGTGGGCTGTAAGGGTGCATTGCCGACTGGGGAGAAGTGATTCGTCCTCCAGGTACAGCCTTTTGGACATCGGTATTGAGCGTTAGGCCTGCAAATGCGGACGTGGGAGGCTGACTGCCCTGTCGCGATGGCGGTTGATTCTTGATGTACGAGAGGGGGTCGTTGATAAGATCGCCAGTCTCGTCGTCACCTCCTTCCTCGCCGATGATTAGCTTGCCGGTCATCCTGCGATCTTTCATCGTCGCGTTCGGCGAGTGGGGTGAGAAGATGGTCTGCATATGTGAACTGGCATCTGAGGACTGATCTGGAGGCGACCCGATCACAGGAGGCGAGACCTTGTCCATGGCTTGGAAAGTGCCGTTGAACCGAGATGATTTTGCATTGGGCGGAGGTGACACAGAATGGGCGACCTTGCGAGCCGCCAGTGGATCAATGGTGTTCCTCCTTCCTAGAGCGCCCAGGGCCGGCCCAGATATAACGTTGACAATCATGTTGGCCTGTCCGGCAGTATTTGGCTTTCCGTCGAGCATCGCACGTGCTTCAGACGCACTGTTGACCGACGTAAAGCGGGCAATGGCGGTAGCAAAGCCGGCATCCTCCTCGTATTCGTTTGGAACGACCTCGGTGTCCTTCAAGTCCTTCGCAAACAGCAGCATAGTGCGCAAGGCTTCAGCAGAAGTGTTTTTCGGGAGTTTGCGAAGTAAAATAGTGGTGGGGAAGGCGTTGCTCTCCAGGTTAGCGGTGGACATCCTGCGATCGGTCATCATGGCGGCTTGCTTTGCGCTCATGGTGAACGGGTACTCTGGTCGGACCTCGTGTCGGATGGCGGCTATCGCAGTCATGCTTTAGTCGGCGATTGCGCGTTCCGAAGAATGAATGCCGATGGTTGCACTCCAGAGGACAAGCTGGGCTGGGGTCGAGACAGTCCCCGGAATGGCTGCTGAGTGAAACGAACTGTGCGCATCTGCTGCTCAAGATGTAGCGCGCAAGTCACGCAAAGGTGTTGTGTCGCGTTCGCACCGCACGCTCAGGCTAATCAATGAGATGAGGGCGCTAAGGGGAGATCGCCGGTCGGCCAGCCTTGCGAGGGGTGCTGACGAGGTCGTTGAGATATGTCGTAGATGACAATCGTGCTGTCAAGAGCAAAGATGCCAGATACAGTGCGCGATTGTAACACAGAATGTTGACAGAGTTGAGCAGCGAAGTGACACAGGAATTTCCGGAACGCGTATAGAGCGCGAGTTAGGGCGAAATGCTGGACTCGAAAGTACACGGTAGTGAACAGGCTTTGCCCCCCTTCGCTTGCCAATTTGGTAGATCAAACAAGATGCGTCTGATATGGCGCACGCGGGAGGGCGGCACACTGTCGGATCGAAACGAGATGATGGTTGCGATAGCAGAGCAGGAGGCGAAAGATAGAAGAGGACTCGTTGGAGGACTCGTAGGAGGACTCGAAAAAGAGCCACTCGAGGAAAGCGACACGGCCACATGAAGTGGGCTAAGAATCTGGCGTTGGAAGTTTGGACGCGGAACAATTTGGCGGCGTCTGTCTGCCAGTAGACGGCGGGCGACATTTGGACTACCGGCAGCTAGCTCTCGAGCTAGACATGGCTTCGAAGTCGTCTGGGGCAGGAGATCCGGGAACAGATTCGAAGGCTGCTGTGGTTGGGGCGAATGCGCTACTGTGGCTTGCAGCGGAGACCCGCCTTCAAGCCGCGGTCTGTGCTGAAGATGCTCAAGCCTGTAGGGATGCGAGAAGCACGTCCGAGCTTGTGCTGCTTTGCCAATTAAGCTTCCACTCGACACCCAGCGCTGCCTGACCGCCTCTACCCTGCGAGTAGGCCTTGTTCAGCCTGCACCCAGGCGGTCCTGATCGCGATCCTTATAGGGGACAGCATCGTTGCACAAAGCGTGTTGGACCCTGCCAGTCTACCGTCTTTTGCGCCTACTTAGCGGCGGGTAGATTCGACAACGGAACAAAGGTCTGCACGGTGAGATGAGGGCACTCGACCTCAGAGGTCATCCGAATGTCTGCTCGATTCGAGATGGGGATCGTCGTTGAATGCTCTTTCTAGCTGCCCGTTTGGCCTGCAGTCCACTGTTTGGGATGTGTCTCGACTCTCTGGCGTCCCGCAGACCCTGGTCCTGCCCTATCCACCCTCCAGAGAGTGTGGACTGCCTGGTCGCCGGGTAGACATCCCCAGGCTTAAAGTTGCAGTAGCCCCAAAGCCAGAGCGTGGAATCCCGGTGCATCGTGCACACACAGCGGCTACGGACTAGCAGAGCAAACCAGAGGGGCCTTGTTGCCGTCGGCGCCATCGGCCCTGATCCCACCGCAGCCGTTCAAGGGCTCCATCCTTCATCAAAGATCGCCAGATCAGCGTGTGCCGCCATGATGGCATGGTCTGTCAGTGGACAGCCTTGGGCCGGGCCTTCGATTTGCTGCGCACCATTTGCCGACTTGGTTCCAAGTTCCGACTACCGCTATCCCGCGGTGGCGAGTGTCGACAAAGCGTGGTGGACTACGGAGTACGGTATACAATTCAATACGTGATGACCTGCCTCAGCGACCATCACTGTCGCACCAATGCATCACCCTCCGAGCTCTGGTGAAGACTGTCATGAGCGAAAGTACCATCGCCGCCGCCTTCTCGTATGCTAAATCCCCGACAATGCTCGCCTGTGGTTGCGACAGGTGCTGCTGAGAGCCGTCCCTCGCCCGGCTGTGTAACCACACCTGATGCTGCCCAGCCCACAGCCCGCTATTCCGCCGAATGGCATGCCGCTAGTCCGTATCGACGCCAGATTGCCAGTACTCAGTCGCTCCCACATACAGTACAAATCGCAGCTGCATTCGCGCCCATGCGAATCAAACTCCTCAGCAACCTCGCGTCGCAAGATCTCCCTGCTCCCTTTTGGACAAGCGGTGGCCTGGCATATGTATGCAAACCGCATCCGAATATGGAGGTACTGGCCCTTCGGAGACCGTCCACGTGTTCATTACACTTTATTAACATCTCTTTGACTCGGCTGATTGACCAGGTGAGATACTTTCTTGGAAATGCAGACCCTGCCTCAGGCTCCAAGCCTTCGCTCGCGCTATCTCTCTCAAGCGTCACCGCCTCCGGCATCTGCCATCCCTGCACGAGCATGATACGGAGTAGCCTGCACTGCACTTCGGTGCCGGCGCCTATCACTCTGCAAGTGAGCTTCGGAATTGGCTAACCGCCTGAGAGCCCTGCCTCTTGTGGAAAAGTCCTGGTCCACTTGTGCTGCAATGTACCTGTACTGGCTGACTCCTGATAATACATGGCTTGGTAGAGCCTGGCTGGCTTGGTCCCAAAAAGTATCTGCATGATCATGTAAGCCCAACTCTCGTCTGTACTGATCGTCTATCGAGGTAGATCCGCTGCTCGCTCAACATGCACAGCCTCACCGATTTCCTGATCGTTTGTCGCTGTGCCATCTTCGTTGCCGTACTTCTCTAACATGGCTTCCGCGTACAGACCAATCTTGTTACTCCTTTCCTGCATCTCGGGCACTGGACTCCCAACCGCCTCGTCATAAGATGGAAGACCCTCTTCTTGTGGTTTCCAACCGTCATCCGAGCTTCTGGGCCGCTTCGGCGATGGTTGGCCATCCTCCCCGCGATGCGTGCTAGTTGACATCGGAGTCATTTCTCGGTCTGCCCGAACAGCCCCCCCAGCAGCCAGCGGCACGGTCTCCCAGGTCATACTTGAGTCATCCTGCTCGTCCGCCTCTTCTCGCAACTCCTTAGCAAAGTTGACATTGTCTTGCTCCACAAATTGCCGTAGGGGAGGCGACATGGGTTTGCCTTGGAAACTCATTGCGTTCTGGTTGGCGTACACTAGCACGACCGAGTGATGCTCTGTTCTCGCTGCTTCGATGACATCGTCTTCTGCAACCGGTACAACTGAGTAAGGCGCATCGCCTATGTCTGTGGCCGCAGTACCATCACTCGCTTCTGCCTCGGTCTTAGGCATGGGACCTATCGTCGGTGGTTTTATCTCTGCCTGGTCGTATTGTCGAGACTGCGGCCATTCGATGCGCCACCACTGGTAGTCCTGATGCTTGACGTCTTCTTCATCATCTAGGCCGAGGAGATCTTGGTTGCGCTCTCTAACATACATAATCTCTGGTTTGGTTGCAACACCCTGCAGCACATATTTCATATGCGGTGGCTCATCAGGATTGTCGCCAGGCGCGGTGTACTGCATTCGGATCTGCTGAATCCGCGCACGCAGAGGCTCTTTTCTGTCTTCCAGCAATTGAATCTTGTCGTCAATCCGCTGCAGGGCGGCTCGAATATGTTCTTCTACCGAGCTGACATTCAACACCTCTAGGTCTGCACTCGGCTGGTGCTCCCCATACCGATCCTTTAAGGCAGTCTTGGAAAGTCTGGCTGCCGCTTCAAGAACATCACGGGCTCTGATGGGCCGCCGGTCGTGGCCCATGAATGATGTCAGCCGCCTTTGTTGAGCGATACAATGATTGAATTGCCGCTGGACTTCCTGGACTTCTTCTCGCATGCGCAGCGCTTGCATTCTCAGAGATTCCATGTACCGGTCAGGGTACCAGATCGGCGGAACAGTCAGATCCAGGCCTCCAAGCTGCTGACCTGGGTCAAATAGACGAATCGTGAAGATTTCTGCGGCCTGCGAAATCCAAACATCCTCCAGCTCGTCAACAGTATCATTCCAGACAGTGTTATCCAGTAGACTGACCAGCAGCTGACCGGGTATATGGTTGACTATGGGCTCGACACATACCATTTCCTTGTCTTGAATAGAGCCGGCGTCATTTCTAACGGCCGTTGAGTTGAAAATCTGGGTGACCTGCTCTTGTGGGTGCTGAGCTACGGCGGCATACTTCCAGGCTTCAAGGAAATGGGAGAACGATGTACTCGCCTCATGACGGAAATTTCTGAACGCATTCAGATCGGTCAGTGCATCAACGCTACCATAAGCGCGGGTGGTGCCGTCGAGAAAGGCCATCAGACATTGCAACTCGGCAAGGAGATTAATTCTGTCCTTGTCGGCATTCTGATCTAATTCCATAGAAAGCGACTTGGAGTTTTCGTCTGAACTACCTGACCACCAGGCAGAATTGTATCCATATGACAGAACTTTCATCGGTGGCATAAGCAACGCCTCACGTGCCAGCGGGATGGAGTGGTAAATGGTCAAAAGAGCCGCGAGATAGCCAGACTCTTTAGAGGGGCGTAAAAATGCTGGCTGGCCTTCCTTTCGCCGTCTTTTCGATGGGGAGGGGTGATCGATCAGCTCTCTTGATGTCGCCACAGGAACCATGGACCACTGTGCAGGATCATAGCTCGGTCGATTGGCTGGCCCAAACTGTTGACCAGCACCTGTAATACCGCTTTCCTGCTCCGGCATCTCGGGCTTCCCCAACGACAGGTTGATGGCACGCTGCATCTCGGGATCGTTCATCTCGTCGTCCTGCATTTGTTTGTCTGCAGCTGCCGTGGCTTCGGCGTGCGTATGCGAGAGATCCACGACTTTGTTGCTGTTGTCTGCTCTTGATGGTGGGCGGGTAGCAGGCATTGCCCCAGTGCTTGCACCGTCGTCGAACGGAACATTGTCCTGGTACTCCCATGTTCGCGCATTAGGGTCTTCTCTGAGCGAGCCTACGGGGTCTTGCCAGTAGACATCTGCGCTGCGCGCAACATCGTTGTTGTTCTTCTTTAGCAAAATGATGGCGGCCTCATGGCTGACGCCTGTGAAGTCGGAGAGGGTTTTGATCGTATCTGGGGAAGGTTCGGAAGCCATGTGAGCAATTGTGCTCTGCGTGATGTCGTAGTAAGGTTGCATCAAAACATGTGGATGAGAAATATGAGTGTTTTTAAGGGCAGAATACCCGGAAGCAAACAGAATGGCACTCTATGTGACGGTTGCGCCTGGACAAACATAGAGCATTGAAGCTGTTGAGTGTCTCACAAGGCTGGCACGCGTCCTCGCTCACGGGCGGCAGGTACCGGTAGGCGCGTGGGTCCTGTTGGCGTAAAGGAAAAGAGGCGCGTGCTGCCTAAATTGAACGAAATGCAGGCTCAGCTACATAGGCTATCCCTAAATGGCCCAGCCTTGCGGGACCAGGTATGCCCCAAAGCTTCGTCCTGACTCTGAATCTGTGCAACCTTCTGTTATCTGGTGCTTTCAAAGTACCACCCGTGGGAGCTGCAGCGTACTAGACAGGGTCCTCTGGATCTTGCGTTCATGGCGCTACAAGCACAAGAAGGTCTCGACGAGCCGGACTCGCGACCCATTATTCTCTGCTTACATGGCGGAGGCTCAACCTCGACCGTCTTCAAGATTCAATGTCGGCGACTGATATGGACTTTGGGAGGCCAATTCAAGTTCCTTTTCGCACAAGCGCCCCACGAAGGCGATCCAGGTCATGGGATGCTACCAGTTTTTGAGTCTTGTGCGCCATTCTATCGATGGGTGACGCGGAGATGGAGGTTAGGTGACGGATCTGTGGAGCCTACGCCAGTTGAAGAAATCCGCTTAGTCGACCAAGCCTTGGACAACGCCGTCGAGCGAGAAGCGGGCAGTGAGGGATGGAAGCGAGTGGTGGGCCTCATCGGCTTCAGCCAGGGTGCAAGGCTCGTAGGCGGTCTTCTACTCAGACAGAAGCTATGGGAGAAGACACACCCTGGCGAGGAAGAGAACTGCAAGTGGCAAATCAAATTCGGCGTCGTGGTTGGAGGGCCTTTTCCCCCGATTGCAATGAGCGACCAGGCTGAAGAGGAGCAGTACGAGCTGCTCAGGCAGGTGCCAACCGTTCATGCATGGGGACATGACGATCATGTCAGGACTGGGTGTGTGGAGATGCTCAAAGTCTGTGAAAGCGATGTATGCTTCGAGATGCAATTCGAAGGCGGTCATCATATGCCACTAAAAGATGTGGAGGCGAAGGATCTCTGCGACTTAATCATGGCTGCGTGGTATGCTAGCGGAGGAAGCTATGGGGTAGCGCAAGGCCAAAAGTACTGAGATGCTAGCCAGGGCAAAAGACTCGATTGAGACACATGAGAAGCCATGACCTACCCTATACCAATGTCTTTGGCCATCACGAGCGTCACCTCAGCGTGAGACCAGTCAGAGTAGACGCAGCTCAGATCATCGAAAACCCACCGCTGCAATTGATGGTCTGCCCAGTGACCCAGCTCGCGTCCTCGCTCGCCAACCAACATACCACGCGACTGACCTCTTCCGGTGTACCCAACCGCTTCTCTACGGGCGTGTCCTCCTTCTGCCTCGCCACGAGCTCCTTTGGGATACTCTCCAACATCTCACTCTGCACCGGGCCCGGCGCCACTGCATTGACCGTCGTACCATCTTCACCGAGCTCGCCCGCCCAACTTCTGGTCAACCCTTCTAAGCCCGCCTTGCTACTGCAATACAGACTCAACTCCGCAAAGCCTAACCGAGCACCCACGCTAGAGATGTTCACGATACGCCCCGGGGCCCTGAAATGCCGCAGGACAACCTGCGTCAAGAAGATCACTCCTCGAATATTGGCTGCGTAGACGCTCTCGTAGTCCGCCGTTGATATATCTTTGAGACTCCGCGTAACCTGGATAGCAGCGTTATTGACGAGGATGTCGATGTGGCCGAACGCTTCCACTGTAGCTTTAACGATGGTATCTGGAGCCGAAGGGTCTGACATGTTGGCGCGAACAGCTATGGCGCTTGAAGAGTTCGCCAGCGACGAAATCCGTGACGCGAGGTCGGAGGCGATGCTATCGGAGGAGGCGGACGTGTAGGTGATCACAACACTGGCCCCTCGTGAAGCAAGGTCGAGAGCCATACTGGCGCCGAGACCTCGAGCAGAACCCGTAACAATGGCGACTTTGCCTGTGAGAGTTTGCGGGGGGAGGTCTGCCATACTGGTTGTATTAATGCTGTGCTCAAGCAAGAGATCGCACTGATGGAGGAACCAGAATCGAGACTTGAATGGAAGTGCCACTCTTTGAGTCAAATGAAAGTTCGTATATTATAGTCAACTTAGCACAGGTACCGGTCGCCAATAAAAATCCACCCGGTAACATAGAGCGGAATTCTCAAGACACCGCCAACAGCCATGGCCCCTCCCTTGCTGTCATGCGGCCGCATCTCCGCCTCCGCGTGCGGAAAGTCATTGGCCGCGGGCAGGTGAAGAACGTACCGTGGAGGAGCATTCGCCGATGTGCTCTGATCGGCAGAAATTTGCCATGGAGCGTTGTGCATTATCCTGCAAACTTCATGTCTAGGTGCATGGGATGGACCGGTCATACATGGAATATATCTACCAATAGTCTCTATAATTGCAGGTAGCTAAGAGCCATCAGATAGGGCTTCAACGGTGGTGGCCTGACCCAATGAGTTGTGCTTCAGCGTTGTCTTTTGGATCCGATAAGGTCAAAGAAGACATGCATGCTGGTGGGACGGGAGCAGCTTCGCCATCAGTAGCTTAGAAAGTAGGAGGTGCTCATGCCACATGCTCTTCCTCCTCCTGCATTCGCTCCCCCCACGTGCGCCATCGCGGCAACGATGGAGTGAGGTTGGGCATGCCCATTTGAACCCAGCGGATCCTTTCCAGTCGCTTGTAAAGATACTGTATCTCTTTCTGACGTCGAACAGGACGATGTGCATAGCCTGTCGGGAGGAACATGGCATTGCAGTCCGCCGCTTGCATCAGCATTTTCGGGCTCAAGACTACATGTCGACATGCGTCAAGGAGAGCCCACATGGCTTTACCAGCATGTCTGGTCGACATCAGTTGGGTCGCTATATCAAGCCAGTCACTGTAGAGTCGTGGACTCAGAGACTTGCCACCCTTGCCCGTCACGAAGGGACTTCGTGTGATCAAGTCCATGAGACTAGCAGCCTCGTCAAGGCGGCGAACATACTTGAGTTTTGAGATGATGTATTCAAGTAAATCATGCGACAGCGGCTTCCTCGATTGCTGCTGCTGTAGGTAATGCTCTGCAAGTATCGGCAATATCAGCTTTATATGTGGAAGATGTGGAGACTGTAGCGATGTCGGTATCGAAGGAGTTAAATCATCTTTCGGAACGACACTGTCCACTGTCTCTGGTGCGATTGGGACGGATTCATGCCAGATAGCGTCGTTGAATGGCGTTTCGGGAAGGCAACCGGCCATAACTTTGTTCAGTCGGGCAACGGCCAGGAGCTGCCGTGAAAGGCTCTCATAGGCTGCGCTCTGGTGTGGTTCAGAGCTTTCATCCAACTGCGTCAGAAGTTGGTCTCCAATCCGTAGAAGAGTGGGCAGCGTATAACTGGTTTTGATCATGATATGCGCTTTCTCAGATAGCATGGCACAATTGCTGATTTGTCTTCGCAAGTCGGACTCGATTGCGTGCTGTATGATAGCTCGGACGTCTTGAGAGAAAGGATCATCCTCACAGTCAAACGCCATAGCAAGGCATGCTTTCTCAATGTCTTCACATGTGGCTTGTTGTTCTGCCCAGATTGTGTCAAGTTGCAGAGCGTTGGCTCGTAAACCTGTGCCAATGTCCAGTCGAGGCCACATCACCCGGATCGTCTCGCTCCATTGTCGCAAACGGCCATAATCGCCTGCTCTGATGCACGCGCCAATGAGCGTGCAAGAGATTGCACTGGTTGGTGCCAATCTCCAAGAGCTCATCGCGTTCACCAGATAGTCGTACGAAGGTTCGAGTGCATGATCTTGCAAATACCGCTCGAAGACATCGCGGAACAGAGACGAATACCAGTGAGGGCGTTCTCTCGGTACCAGACGGTCTTGAAGAGACTGCATGATACGATTGGCTGGGCTCCAGTCGTGTTCTGTAGCGTACGCAAGCACCAGGACTCGGTCTAGGTCGATGTGCCACTCTAAGCCGTATTCGTCTGACAACGAATTGGCCAGCTTTTCGGCCTTGGCCACTTGTCCGGTCCCACAAACATACTGAATGACGCACAGTAAGATGCTCGCGTTAAGCTCGACAGCCTCGGCTTGCGCCATGTCCAGCACTTTTCTCAGTTCAACCACCCATTCGTCGCAATTTGGGGTTGTCGCACAAATCACCCGCAAATACTGATAAACACGGGCGAAATGGCCCTGGACCGTAGAGCGTGTTCTCTGTCGTCGTGGTTCGGGAAACAAGATCTTTGCAGCCCGGTGTCTCCTGGACGGATCAGCCAGTAGTTTGCGAATCAAGGGTATCGCTATGACAGGCGTGGAGCCTTGGAGTTTTCGATTGTAGTTCTCGCTGAAAGTGCGTTCAGCTTCATCGAGATCTCCCGCCACGAGAGCGGCGGCTATCTTGTGGCGGAACACAAAAGGGGATTCAACAGAGCTAAAACTCTTAAGAGGTCTATAGACGGCTGATAAGCCGCCCTCGCGCACGTGCGCGGAGTATGCCCCCATCTCAAGCTCGTGGAGGTCAGGTGTATTGATGCCAACGGCACGTACCCAACGAAGCTCTTCCTCGGTGACACCAGTGGACGACTCAGCAGCTGATGCGGATAAATCCACAAAATCCGAGACGGGGCTCTGCCACTCGAAGGGACGCTGTTGTGAGTACTCGGTGCCACTGCTTGGGGATGAAACATTGTCCCGGGATGCGTGCATGTGTGGGTCCGATTGAGCTCTTCTGAAGGAGGCCGTAGAAGCCTGAAATTCGCCAACATCATCAAATCCTGGGTTGAGCAAATCCTTTTCACCTCCATTGGCGCCTCGTCTGGCTTCTGTGGAAGACAACCTTGTGGGATCCGCCATCGCTTCCCAACCATCGTCTGGCCTAGCACAGTCTCGCGGATTATCATTGGCGGTCGAGATGCTATAAATATGCTCCCCGCCCAACGCCGAAGGTTGCGAGGCCTCTGTTGAAGTGAGCTCACTTGGCAGAGAGGCATCCAAAGGAGGTTGGCGTCGACGCGCACCATAAACAACATAATCCCGAGTTTTGTGTGACCGCATCGACGCAGCCCTCACCTTTTCACCAGATGCGCTGTTGCGTTGTCTTTGCGAATCCATAGCCCACGCATAGCTTGCAGCAGCTTGCCCATGTGAGCTGTAGCCGTGTGGTTTGTAGGCCACGTCCGCTGATAGCTTATGCGTCGCAAGGAAAGAGTTGGCGGTGTTTGTATCTCCTTTGACTGGGCTCCTATTGTTCGGAACAGAATTATTGGCCTGACTATGCCGTCTGGCTAGACTCGGTGTCTTCGCTGACAATGTATGCCGGGTGTCGTTGCCTGCGGGCTGCGCTGACGATGATACCGGCGCCTCTGTAGCATAGTTCTTATCCTTTCTAGTCGAGGTCAATCTTCTACGAGTTCGGCTCTGTGCTCTCTCAGGTATCTGGGCAAGAGATTGCCGTATGTTCTCGATCTCGATGGAAGCTTCCTCGTTGTCGACATCATCTTGTTGAGCGATTGCAGTCGAGTGAGTCCGAACTCGCTGTCTTCGTCCAGCGGATCTGGGATCGAGGAGAAAATTCTCCCCTTTTTCCGCCGCCTCAAACATTCTCCTTGCGCGGGCGTTGCCTTTGCCATCAGATATAGACCGCAATGTTCTTTTTGTTGCTATAATTTGTTCGGCCAGCCGTACTCGCCGCTGAGCTTCGTAGCTTACGGCGGCTGCACAACATGCGCTACCAACTGCCCCAAAGATGATTGTGGGATTGGCAAAGGCTAGGTTCCGAAGGGCTCGCAAGGCATTCTTCGAAGGGACCGGGGGCGCATTCGAGGCCATGGCGTCCTCGGTCCATATGGATAGCGGTGACGCGGGAACGCGGTGAAATTAGATGACTGGGGGATACGAAATGAATAGCTATAAGACTGCTGCCATTTCTGGAATCGTGCGGATGGTCGGTCTACAAGCGACACGCGGAAGGTGTAGAACGTAGCTTGCGCTACTCATCCAAAGAGGAGTAATGGAACCTGAAGTGGAAACGTTATGGTGGAGAGCAGAGAACGCTCGAGTCTCGTATCGCTGCATCACACCACGCACCACCTTGTACCGACCAGTTCAAAGACGGCACCGCGGTGAAAACATGTTTGTCTAAATTGATTTGTTTCGTGTGTGCATGATGAATTCAGATTGCAATTAAAGCGCTATGCATCGCTCTCATGCCGCTACGTGTAACACCCAAGCCACGAACGCCACATGGACAAATTCCACAAATGCATTTACAGTGTATCAACTCATATGATGCTCTTGCTCCTCGTTTTCGTCACTGTGTTCGGAAACTTCCTTCAAGTACACTGGAGGATGTCAGTCGAATGCAATGAACAGATTTGTATACATACCACCAGGTTTGAGAAACCAACTCATGCCAAAAGCAATGATAAAAATGAACGCTAGACAAGCAAACACGATGCCAGCATAGATCTTAACCGTCTTGCTGTAGATCAGGTTGAAAACCGTAGGAGCAACAACACGGGCAAGCGCATGCAATAGTGCCGATGCGCCCAAGACTTGTCCCGTAAGGTCAGCCGGAACATGTTTGGTAAGTGACGATTGAAGAGTCGGCGATCCAATGCCACCAATAGATGCAACAAGTCCCGCCATAACCATGATTGCACCGTTCGGCGTGAGCGCATACCCAAGATACCCAATCAAGTCGAAAATGAGTGAGGTGCGGATGATGCTGATGTCCAAACGATCTGAACCTCGGTGGCCAGGTTGTTGATCTCCATGATGTCGGTAAAGCCGAATGAGCAGAGGGAGTAGACCGACCAAGGCGAGGACTCTGCAAATATTGACCGAGGAAACGTACAAACTCGCAGCAACCTCGTCCCATCCAAACCTATACTGCGCATAGATTAGGACAATGTTGATAGTTCCCATAGCTACACCAAACATAAGGGTGTCGATGCCTGCAATAAGGAAGAGATTCCGACGGAGAGCAGGACTTGTACCAGGACCTGTTGGTCTTAGAACCCACAATGGCTCGAACATGTTCCATGCACGGAAGGCTTTCCACCATCCCCTCTTTGGCTGTTCCTTACGGCTCAGGTTGTGCTTCTCCCGCGCAAGTGTTTGTCTTTCTTTTGATAGCGACTCTGGCACGAAAAGCATAAGAAAGACGATGAAGTACAAATGACAGCCCAACGCAAGCCAGAATGCAATCATGACAGTTCCGGAGAGCTTCATTAGAAATCCAGACAACAAAGGCCCGAATGCTACACCCGTAAACAGGGTGCCATGGAAATAGCCGAAGGCTTTGTTGCGATGCTCGGGCGCGGTACAGTCGGATGCGTATGCGAAGGAAAGCGCCATGCCTGTGGTGAAAGACCCACAGAGTCCGTCAAGCAGGGCTCCCAGGAGTATCCAATATACCGAGACAGTGTCCGGATTTGAGCCAACAATAATGGTAACAACTTCCATGACAAACCCGCCCAGTGAGGCAAACAGCATAATTGGTTTTCGACCATATCTATCGGACAGAGCACCCAGATGAGGAGCCACGATAGCTGCGAAGAGTCCAGACAGGAGATTTGAATAGAGGTTGAACTTTGCGACCAAGGATTGCACCTCCGGATCGCGACACTGGGGGTTGTCGCCGCCGAGGACGACGGGCATGAACTTGAATGTAGGGTCTTTCCTGGCCCGGTCGGACAGGTAGTCTCTGCATATCAAATCGAGGACGAGGTATTGCTTTGGCACAATGAGGCCTCCGAATGCGAGACAGAAAGGTAAAAACCCCGGCAACAGCCAGTATATCTAGGAACAATCAGTACACATTCGTAGATAGCAGTGGCGCGAGGTACCGAGGGCCGTTTCCACCATGGCAATGAGCCAGCACCATGAGACCCGTTCCAAGGCTCGTTGATGGCCCTCGTATAGCTCTCTCCAGCTCTTGCTACACCTGCGCCAGGGCGCCGCGAAGCTCGAGATCGATCGGAGATAAGAGGACTGCTCTCATCATTGAAGTCACCCTCGTCCGTGATGCTGGTGCGCAGCTGCGGCTTGGAAGTGTCTTCTGACTCCGACGACGTCCTCCTGGCCAGGACTTCTTCTTGCGCCTCCTGCGCGAATGCGTCCTCTTGATCCATGATGGTACAGCAGCAGTGGTTGGGGCCGAGTTCGAGAGTTAGGGGCTACGCAAAGATGCGCTACGGAGGCTTCGGTGGACGAAGATTGGTTCACATGTCCTGAGTACTTGTACACCCCTCCAAAAATGCTTGGAAATAAGACTAACAATAACTAACCATTAGTTGAAAGATGCACCATATCTATCTATGCTATATCTTGACGTAATGGACAGTTGGAAGGTCCGGGAATTTGTTTCTAGATTTCGGAAATCCCCAATCGCGGATCCTGCGCAGTGATGCAGAACAGGGTTATTCGGCGGAAACATCGACCGACAAGTGCACGGATTCAAGCCACCCGTTTGTTGGCTTGGTAAGCCAAATTGACAGCTCCTAGGCAACAGAATTTCTTGCAATCGAAGGTGTTTGTTCAGAATAGTGCTCTTATGTATTGTACAACAGATGCTATTTAATGGCCGGTAGTAGGTTCGACTGGCCAGCGAAGAACTTTTTCTGCTCCAAGCACCGCTCACTCTTACATCCCTGACATCGTAGGCCCATCTGCCGTGAGCAGCTCTCTCCGCTCCGTAGATGGTCTCTCGCAATGTCTGCGAGGGCCTGGATGAAGACCGGGCTACCATTCAGGCTTTCCGCTCGTTTGACGCCGGGATGACCCCCAGCGTCTTCATGCATAACTTCCATGTCTAGCTCGTATAGTGTTTCAATGTGGTCGCTGGTAAAAGCAATTGGAACAAGAACCAGATTAGTCTGACCCCTAGCCACGTACTCTTTGACCGAGTCGCTGGTTTGGGCACCCAGCCACGCCGAAGGACCAACCTGAGACTGCCAGCAAAGCCGATAAGGGTTCGAAAACTTGAGTCGATTCATGACGGCGTAGACAGTTGCCGCAACTTCCGCTGGGTACGGGTCGCCTCTGTTGACTACGCTCATAGGCAGGCTGTGAGCCGAGAACAGCAGGACGACATCCTTCCGTTCGTGTTCAGGGTATTCTGCGAGTTTGGCCTCAATATTCTGGGCGAAGGCTTCTACCAAGCCAGCGTGAGCAGGCCAGCGGTCAATGACACTCCATTTGATGGCACCCTCGGGCTGCTCTTCACCTGTCCCGCGCTTGCCCTCCAACCTGTTTCGCCACTTCCATAGCTCGTTCAACGAGCTGCCGGTTGTGGAGCACGAATACTGCGGGTACTGTGTAAAAGCGACAGCCCTGCCTCCGTTCCCTCGACCAAACCCATCATCCATCATCTTTGCGTAAGTGTCTTCGGTCAGGGGATTGGCGTATCGGAACGCAACGTATGGTTTGTGTGGCGCCGTCTCGGGAGACGTATTATCCAGGATCTTGCACATCTCCGCACACTGGTACTCAGACCATTTTCGAATTGGAGAGCCACCGCCGATGTCTGAGTATTGCTTCTGGATCTTGGGCGTACGCCTGCTTGCGATGAGCGGCCCGATGTATGCTTGTAGTCTTCCCAGAGGTATTAGGTCGCCATCGGCAAATAGTCTGCTTAGAAAATCGTGAACTTCGCCGGTCGTAGATGGTCCTCCCATGTTCAGGAATAGCATCGCTGTCGGCCCCAGGGACCCAGCGGCATTTTGAGTGACTGGCGGTGCGACAGTCGCCATCGAGTTTCGTTGCCAGCCATTTTGTATACCACCTCTGACGGCACGAGTAGCTAGGCGCAGTGCTCGCATAACCGAATGCACCTGCGAAGAGTTCGTCATTTTAGGGCGTATCTAGTGTTATCGGTGCATCGTCGTGAGGGTCTGCAACAAAGAGAGGGGATATAGTAGTAAGCTGTGATGACGAACAAATGTCTTGATCATTTTGTGGATCGATCGCCGCAGCTCTCACATAGTCATGGGAAGCTTTTGGGTACCCAAGTAGCCAATCAAATGTCTGCAACATAAGCGGCGTGACTGCGCGTCGGTAGTGACGCGCCGCGTTTGTTGGAGTTGGAGAAAGCGCGCAACGGGCGACATGGTAGCCTTGCGCCTACTCGTTGCCTAGACCCCGACCGTCTTTGCAGAATCACCTGTCGTTCCAGCTTTCTTTACGCCAGCAGAATGGGCGACAGTCTAGCATACCGGCCTAAAGATGGCGACGATGGCGGCCGCAACGAGCAGAATGAAGATGAAGATGAGGAGATCGATGAGACTGGGTACAAAGCCGTCAAAGATGCAGTCTTGTTCGCCATTGAGGTGAGCGAATCAATGCTTCGAAAGCCACCAAAGTCATCTTCCAAGAATGCCGACACTAATTCGCCACTACTCGCGGCGCTCAAGTCTGCTTACCATTTGATGCAGCAGCGCATCATTGCTTCGCCCAAAGACTTTATGGGTGTCCTGCTTTATGGAACAGAAGCCTCGAAGTTCTATGATGAGGACGAACATTCTCGGGGCGGCTGGTCATTCCCTCACTGCTACCTCCTAATTGATCTCGATATCCCAGAAGCCGATGACGTGAAGGCATTGAAGCGACTGGCGCAAGATGATGCTGCCGAGTCTGCGAGGCTCTTCACTCCAGCAAAGGAGACCGTTGGGATGCATACCGTTCTCTTCTGTGCCAACCAGATCTTTCAGCAGAAAGCTTCCAACTTTACCTCTAGGCGGCTCTTCCTGGTGACTGACAATGACAACCCCCATATGGACAACAAAGCATTCCGCTCCCAAGCTACAGTGCGTGCCAAAGATCTATATGACCTGGGAGTCACAATCGAGTTGTTCCCCATCTCCTCACCTCAACACGAATTCGATTCCAAGATCTTCTACGACGATATTGTGTACAAGACCACACCCAGTGATCCCGATGCTGTCATTTACAACCCCTCTGCTGTCATTGATGTCGGCACCTCGAAGCTGAAGACAGGCTCAACAGATGGCATAAACTTGTTGCAAAGTCTTCTGTCCAATATCGCGTCTAAGATCACCCCAAAGAGAGCATTGTTCTCTGCTGTACCTCTCGAGATCGCGCCCAACCTCAAAATCTCCGTCAAAGGCTACCTACTCTATAAACACCAGCAACCGGCACGAAGCTGCTACATCTATCTGGGTGGCGAGAAGCCGCAGATTGCAACTGGCAGCCGCTCTTTGGTAGTTCCAGATGAGCGCCGGGAGGTCCAGAAAGAAGACATGCGCAAAGCGTTCATCTTTGGAGGAGAGAAGATATCTTTTTCGATGGACGAAGTTAAGAAGCTGCGTGATTTCGGAGATCCTGTCATTCGCATCATTGGGTTCAAGCCTCAAGCAAAGCTGCCGCTGTGGGCAAACGTCAAGAATTCCACCTTTTTGTATCCATCAGAGGAAGACTACGTCGGCAGCACCCGCGTCTACAGCGCTTTGTACCAGAAACTACGTAAGGCCCAGCTCTTCGGCCTATGCTGGTTCATTCCGCGTCGAAACGCCACTCCCGTTATGGCTGCCTTGATTCCTACGCTGTCTGCAGATAATTCTGATGAGGACACCGACCCTATTGCAATGTCAATAACGGAAGCTCCACAAGGCCTACATCTGATACCATTGCCGTTCGTGGATGACATCCGACAGAACCCACCCAGTACACATGATGCTCCGCTTCGCGCGCCGGACAAGCTTGTTGATGCTATGAGACCCATGATTCGTAAGTCGTCAGTTCTTGATGTGCCTCCGCAGGACTAATGAAATTATCAGAGCAGCTCCATTTACCAAAAGGAATCTATAACCCCTCCAGGTATCCGAACCCAAGCTTGCAGTGGCACTATCGGATTTTACAAGCGCTTGCACTGGACGAAGACCTGCCGGCAAAGCCTGAGGATAAGACGATCCCAAAGCACAGACAAATCGACAAACGCGTTGGGAACGAAGCCATTGAATGGGGGAAAACTCTCGAGGCAACATACAAAGAATACCTGTCCGAGAATCCAGATGCTGCGACTATTGGGTCAAAGCGGACCACGAATGGTGCATCCACTGCCGGTCGTGGCGCTGCCGAGAGCAAGAAAGTCAAGACCGAGCCCGGTGAAATCATCAGCGAGGCTCAAATGAGAGGACTGTATCAGAGTCAGAAGATCAATTCGCTCACAGTCCCGCAGCTGAAGGACTTCTGTACCATCAAGAAGATACCAGTTGGCGGCAAGAAGGCCGACATAGTCGAGAGGATCGAAAGCTGGTTCGAGCGAGGATGATATGGGACGTTTACGATACCCCTGACGAAACACACGTAGTGCAAATGATGCAGAGTAATCTGATGATTTTCCGTGCGAAGAAGTCCTCTTTTGGGGGGATGTGCGGTCAATCATTGCAGTCCCAGCCACGAGCTTTGCAACTATGGCTGGCACTGCACCCAAGATCGGCCATAATGGTTGATCTCCATTCCAATAGACGATTTCCGTACATCATGGATCACTGGATGGCGACCTCGTAGGAACGCTTTTGCAGGAAGGTTGAAATTTGCGTTGTTCATATGAAGAACAGAAAACAACCTTCGCGTGAGAATCGAAATTTATTCTCGACCAAATTGCACACGTGACCCTCGGTTATATTGCTATTCTGGAACCTGACCCACGTCATAGGCCCAACCGAGATTCGAGCGCTTCACATGTCGGAGTGCTCATGATTCAATATTGGCGACTTCGTGCCCTACCTGGTAGACGCCTTTTCCCCCTTCGCACTGCCATCGGCCAGCCTCCAACTCCCATACGAATGGCTGCGGCCGCATCAATAGCATCATCACGAACTCAAACGACACAGGATTATGGCTCGAGTGCCCTTCATTGGGAGGCTCTTCTGGCAGGTACTCCCGAACTACTGACCCTGCATGAATCTAACAGCTATAGGCGTGAGTACCTGGCATTACTAGGATCTCTCGTTCTTGTCGCCTTTGAAGCATTCATTCGCATCATTACTCTTGGCCTGCCGCAACCGATCATTCGTTTCTGCTATAATACTTCAAAGAAGCTATTCAATCGGCTCTCCTCCCCAAAATCGAAGCAGGCGCGGCAAAAGAACAAAGCAATCTCTCATTCAATCGCAACTTGCGCGGATTTCACGGAACTGTGTGCGCTCTTTGGATACTATGCCGAAGAACATGTCGTTCAGACTGGAGACGGATACTTGCTTGGAGTGCACCGACTTCCTCTCGCAAAGGGAGAAGAGGCTGACCATGTGCGGGTCAACGCCGGTCCAGAGTCCACCAGCAAACCTGTTGTCTATCTTCACCATGGATTACTCATGAACAGTGAGGTGTGGGTGTGCTTAACGGAAGAGGAGCGGTGTTTGCCATTCGCCTTGGTCAACCAGGGCTACGATGTATGGCTTGGGAACAACAGAGGCAACAAATACAGCAAAAAATCCACGCAATTCTCTCCGACATCCCCAAGGTTCTGGAACTTCTCTATGGATGAATTCGCGTTCCACGACATTCCTGACACCATCGACTACATCCTAAACACCACTTCGCAACCTACTTTGTCCTACATCGGGTTCAGTCAGGGCACTGCACAGGCCTTTGCTACACTTTCCATCCACCCAGGCTTAAATGAAAAAGTCAACGTCTTCATTGCTCTAGCACCAGCCATGTCACCCGCAGGCCTGAACAATGGCATTGTTGATTCGCTGATCAAAGCCAGCCCAGATGTCCTCTTCCTCGCCTTTGGCAGAAAATCGATCCTGTCCTCGGCCACCATGTGGCAGTCCATACTGTATCCGCCAATATTTGTCAGGCTCATCGATATGTCACTCGGCTTCT
Source organism: Cyphellophora europaea CBS 101466 (assembly GCF_000365145.1). Lineage (NCBI taxonomy): Eukaryota > Fungi > Ascomycota > Eurotiomycetes > Chaetothyriales > Cyphellophoraceae > Cyphellophora > Cyphellophora europaea. The sequence continues at coordinate 1,539,417 of NW_008481810.1, read as the reverse complement.
TATTTGCCTGGTATGGTAGAAATATGTCGGCGCACCAGAAACTAGCCGCCTATCCACATCTGTACAGCTTCACCAGTACGAAGTCTGTTGTTCATTGGTTTCAAATTATCCGGAACAAGTCTTTTCAGATGTATGACGATGATACTTCCAATGCTCTGAGCATCGGAGCAAGCAACAGGTATTACAAAGTTGCGAAATTCCCAACCCGTAACATCAAAACCCCGATCCTACTTGTATATGGCGGAAGCGATTCTCTGGTCGACATTAGAGTCATGCTCAAAGAACTGCCGAGACACACCATGGCCGTCGAAGTTCCGCACTTCGAGCATCTGGACTTCCTTTGGGCGCAAGAGGTCGACAAGCTCGTCTTTCCCCACGTTTTCGAATCACTCAAGCATTATGCGGTCGACGGTCGATCTGATCGAGCGCTTGCGCTCACCTTGAAGGATGTAGCGCAATTCCACCGACGTCAGAACAGCGGCAGCATAGGCTGGTCGGAGGATGAAGCGTCATATTCAGACCTGGATCCGCACAGTCCCGAAATAAAGAGCTACGCGCAGCGTCAGCGTGAGAGCCAGTATGGCGTCAGACCTTCACAAGCAATGGCATCCCCAACTCCGCCTTGGACAGATGATTACAGGCGTTCGACTCTTGAGCTTGCCGATATCCAACCTCCGCGAACGCCTGTCGCGCAGCTTAATGGAGCATCTCAGACAGGCGATGCTTCCGACGGAGGGTCAGATATCGAATCCTCGGGCAAGGCTGGCAAAGTTCAGGGCCACCACCCGCCTGAAAAGCGGCCTGGATCAAGCTCTGGACGCGACTCACCTGCTACGCAGCCGACCTTCGGATTGAGAGGTATCAGTGTCGGCACATCGAGGCCTAGTACCATTACAACAACACCTGAATAACGATTATCTTGTCGCCTAGAACGGTTTTTAGATGTACTCGGGGGATGTGTGGTGCGACGTCTAGGCCACGGACACCACTTCAAGATGCTCCGAGGCTATTTCTACAGCGTTCCTTCGTCTCGGTCTGCAAAATAGTTGTGAAACTCAGCGCTGCTTTCATGCGCTCGTTCGCATATAGACCGAATCGCTTCGGGATTCTGACTAAGACTGTCACCTTTCTGCCACGGTCAAGAGTATGTCCCTACGACATTAGACTAAAGTGGCCGCCGAGAGATAGAGCGGCTCAACAGTAATGAGAGCTTGGATAGACCGCGAGGTCGAGCCCAGAACAGAATACTACGTAGATCACGTACATGTATATATAGTCTCCTACCTTGGCATCGTTCTCGACTTAGACTGCTTGCGTGTTCGACTAGGCGCTGAGACTTATTCAATTCGTGGTCCTGCTTGTAGCCACGAAGAGTAACTCTTGTGAGCACTGTGCTGGTAGGGCCTTGTAAGTTCGTCGTTTGCATGGCTTGCGGTATATGATTGCTTTAAAACATCTCATAGTCCTGAAGCTCACATGCATGATGACTGCAACTTTGGCAACAACATTTCGAATTCAGCGTTATTCGAGGATACGCAATTGCAACACGAAGCGGTAGCTAGCACTGGGGGACCACCAGCAGCAGCCTTCCTCTCGACACCAAATCTCGATCCCCATCCACGGCTCGCAGAAGCTCAGAACAAGCCCTCTCCTTCTTTTCTTCCCGCTTCCGCTTTCTGACTTGCCTACCGGTCTCGCCGCATCTCTTACCATTCCCTTGATCAACAGATTCTTCCATACCCAGAAAGCTCTTCCCCCCACCCCAAAAAACTTTCCATCTACAGCTTCGCGCCCCCTTTCTTGCGCGCCTCACGCTCCTTGTCCCTCAGCATCCGACGCAGGATCTTGCCGCTGGGACTCTTGGGGATGACGTCGATAAACTCCACGCCGCCGGCGAGCCATTTGTGGCGAGCCTTCTCCTTCTCGACGAATTTGCTGATGTTGCGGCGCAGCATGGCGTCGGACTCCTCGAGCCCGACTTCGGAGGACTTGACGACAAAGGCCTTGGGGACCTCGCCGGCGCGGTCGTCGGCAACGGGGATCACGGCACAGTCTGCCACGGCCGGGTGGTTGAGGAGGCAGGCTTCGAGCTCGGCGGGAGCGACTTGGAGGCCCTGATGGGGGTGGTTAGGAAAGATTTGTGGTTGGGGTTGGGGGAAAGGGCAGTCTAATAAGTACCTTGACTTTGATAAGTTCCTTGATGCGATCTACCACCCAGATATGCTCATTCCCGTTTGGAGACTTTCGGAACACGACCTCGTCGCCCGTGCGCATGAAGCGGCCTTCGGGCTCGTCCACGAACGTCTCCTTGGTAGCCTTGTCGTTCTTCAAGTAGCCCAAGACAACCGAGGGCGACTGGACAAGCAGCTCACCGGGCTGGTCGTAGCCCGTGATCTCGTTACCCTCAATACTCATCACCTTGGCTTTGTAGCCGGGTAGCAGGATGCCTGAAGAGCCAAACCAGATATCGAAAGGCGACGAGGAGCACACAACGGTGCAGGTCTCCGTGAGCCCGTAGCCTTGACGGACTAGCCAGCTCGGATACTGCTGGTTCAGCTCCTCCGCTGTTTCCTTTCCAAGAGGCGCGGCGCCGGTGAAGATCTGCTTGACGGAGGAGAGATCGTAGTTAGACAGCGTTTTCTGGTTCTTGACCATGTTGATGATAATCGGTGGAACGATGTACAGGGTATTGATCTTGTACTTCACGATTGCATTGAGATATTGCTGCATTTCGAATTTGGGCAATACGACGACCCTATCGCCGCGATATGTACTGGCGTGACAAATAACTATCAAGCCATAAATATGTGACTGAGGAAGTAGCCCGAGTGCCACGTCCTTGTAATCTTTGCCACCAACGTGCTCGCGGCCGGGCTTGTCGTAAGCGGTGATTTGCATCGTGTTCGCAATGACATTGCGGTGCGAGATCATGACACCCTTGGGCAGGCCAGAGGTGCCGCTGGAGTAGCAGAGGAAGGCAGTCTGGCGCTCACCCTGGCCTTTGGACCATTTGACAGGCTCAATTTCAGGAAGGGACTCGCCCTCTTTCGTGAGCTGTGAGAGGCGCTTGAGGTCCTCAGGGTAGTCCTTGTCACCAGGCATTTCGCAAATGTAGATGCGATTCCGGGGTATTTTGGCTTTTTTGGCAGCTTTGAGGGCTGTATCGAGGAGGGGCATGACTGTGAAGAGGCATGTTGAGCCACTGTTGGTGAGTTGGTGGTTGAGCTCTTCTGTGGAATAAGCAGCGTTTGCGGGCGACGAAACGCCGTTCAGCCGATGGATGGCCCAGCTGAGAGTCATGATGTCGATGGTATTGAGGGCGAAGACGCCGGCGACCTTGTCGTATTCGGTACCCTGATTGACTTTCCATCCTAGCTCTTTAGACAGCGCGCGAGCGAGGTGTGTGACGCGGTCTTTCTGCTCTTGCATCGTGAAGGTCTCACCTGAAAGACCGCACACGTAGGGGTTCCATGACTGCGCGATAGGCGTGCGACCGTGCTTTTCGTCGAGCATGAACTCGGGTATAGAGAGAGTATCAGGAATCTCGGGGACCGTCCCTGCGAGAGAGGGAGGGTAGAACACCATCGTGTGGACGCTGGAGGTACCACCCCGAGCCTTTGGGCTGAGAAAAATATAGATGTATTAGTGGAGGGGTAGCTGCACTTGCGAGCTGGATCGGAACGAGAACGAGCAACCGATCCTCCTCGCAGCAACGAAGCGTAGGTTACAGACAAGACGTCTTCGAGAGAGATGAAAGGCGAGCAACAAAGATAAAAGGCCGTGATGTGTTTGACCGGTTCGGACTATCTCGCACGCAGCGAGTAGCGCGGAAGCTGTTCATCGTCCAGACCCCAGTCGAGCCAGCGTCGAACGTCGAAGCCGAGGTCAACGCATCGCTGCATGCGATTGGTCGGAGCAGGTCTCCTTGGCATTCTGGGGTGGTAAATCGGAACCGTGGGGAAGCATAACCTGAGATTCGGAAGCGTAAATTCCCAAGAAGCCGGTGGTGGTCAAGCGGGAGTGCGTAACAGCTTGCACTCCGAGCGTGAGCGCTGTTTCCGACTGTTTCCGAGACCGCGAAAGCTCACTGCAGCAAAAGATGACAGCGGGATTTTCAGAGGGCCCGAACGAATCAGCGCTAAAGGTCAAAAGGGTTCGTCGCTGCCTTTGAAACCATGAGGCAAGACAGGTTATGGGGTAAAGTGAGAGGCTCGGTGTGGTCAGACCCGGCGAGCTATCTGACCTGGGTACACGACAACACTTTAATGTACATCTCAGGTAGCCTGGCAGTGTATGTAAGCCTGAAAATCGCTCCGGCAGCTCACGGTCACAGGGCATACATAGTGCATAACAGGATTAAACACAAAACTCGACAGCGAGGAGCACTTGTTGGTTGGCCATGAAACGCATTTCGAGGACCTACTATTGGGCAGGGCCTCGCGGTAATCGGCATTCACTGTGCTAAAAGGTTGATCACGATTCACGAAACACGCGCATCAACCCGCGAAATTTGAGACTGCCAGTTTAGGTCAGGTGGAGGGAAGATCAGGCGGTCGTTATTGGGGGCCTTGTAGCCGGCATTAAACTATACCTATTTTTGTTGTTGTCGATAAATATTAGCCATGGTTGACGACAGCCAATTTCCTTGACCCCATGCGTGCGTCACAGCGCCATCAAGATACACTGGTGGGCGGCAGGGATCAACAATACATAACTTATGCAACGATTGGGTATCTGCGACTACACAGTACACGCCAGCAGTAAACATGGTCGGCGGTCCGGAGTACGTTTGCTCACATGTTTTCGAAAGTATTCGAAACCATGTTTGCGAACCATTGATCCAGGCCGTCAGCAGAGTGGTATCTTAGCTTTGCTCCCGTCTGCTTCCTAGGTTCTATAGTCAGCCAGCTTTAAGGCATACGTATTCCCGGCCCAAATGGTATGCTATAGAAGAACAGTCGATGAGGAAGTGGGAAGCTCAGCACGCGGGGTGCCTTGCATGCGATGGAAGGTCTGGCCAGGAGCTCCCGGCGCGGGCGAACAAGAGTGACAATTAGTGACTGGGATGCTGGATAGAAATCCATGCTGTTTGTTGATACAATAACCTCGAGGTCAGCACACTGCAGGAACTCAACAAGTTCTCGGAGATTCGCCGCATCTTTGCAACGCACCGAAAAGGCGAGGAGGATAGTAATGTATACATGTACCTCGGGTAGAAAATCATCTGCATCATATCTTCCGAGTGTGGAGTTTTAGCTTGAAGTTGACTTTCTGCCAGCTTGCAGCCTCCAAGCTGAATTTCGCCACAGCGTCCGGGCTATCCGCCTAGGCACTTGTATCGCGACGCGGAGCTTGCAATTAAAGCAGTTTCTGCTCGCTTGTGGTACATTAATGCAAGGAAGATGCAGCAAGGAGCGAGGATATCGCTAAGGCGTGGCAGATCGAGGCTAGCTAGCTGACGAGCTCATCGTTGTTGACTTAGTTCGAGATCCCAGTTCTCGTCTCGCATCATGCTCCTCGTTATTATTATGTAGTGGTACAAGCCAAAGCAGCTGGAAAACTCTGAGCGTAGCACAAAAGCGATTTGAGGACCCAACAGAGGAGCCGCCGATGCAAGCTCGAGCAAGGAGTGGTCCGTGGGTTACATGCTGAGTCTTTGCCAATAGCAATGACCCCGTTTATGCCAGTGATCAGCGGGAGGCGTGACCTGCGCGGCCGGATTATGCGCCGCTGCCGTTGGCTGCAGCTGCAGGCTGCAACAGGCGCTGTGGAAAGACAGGCCTTCTCGAAACGGCGAGCATGGGGGTGCTGTTTGTATTATTATTGGTACCAATCGGCGGAATGCTGAAGTAGTGAAAGTCATTGCCGGGTTCATGGAGGAGTGCAGGAGCGACCTGCAAATTAGTGTGTACACCACTTCACCCAGCATCCATGACCCGTCGACTTTACTGCTCATCACTGCACGCCTCATGCAACACTTTTCCTTTCTTTCAGTTCCCCTTGCGATGCGCAATCGGCCATTTACTGTCTGCGACGGTCTGTTATTCTGACAAGCAAGCAGATTGAAGCTGAAGGTACATGTACGCAGGGTACAACCAGGTTTTTTAGCTTGTCTTGGAAACCTTGTTCGCCGCTAGGACGAATCTTTCATATCTGCGATCGCTTAAGCAGCTTGGCCTCTTGTCACCATTTGTCTAACCGTCTCTTCCCCCAATCTTCTCTACCACGCCGCCGACCTCGTCCTCTCACCAACCCACTTCACGAGTCCCTCCTGCTATTGCCCTCGCTGGCAGGACCAGTCTGCGGTTGATTCTCCTGCTCTGCATTCACTTGCAGGGTGTCCGGAGCTGGTGGACCATTCTACTGCGAGCTCGACCGACCGCTGTCTTTACCGACCGCGCGACGCATTGGCAACATTCAGCGTGCCGTCGACGACGCGCCACATGACCTCTCCGATAGACTGCAAGCTCAGCCTTCTGTCGTTATCACCCTCTGTCCTGCTCTGCTTGCAGGCTACTGTCCAAGCAGTACCTCGAACAGAACCGCGTCTTCAATAAAATATTCAAGCACTGGATACACAGGAACACCACGGTAGCCATGCGGCGAACTGCCATGGCCACACAAAGGCTGCATGCCTTCGTGCTACTTGTTTCGTGTCTCGTGGCGTCTACGAGAGCCCAGAAACCGACATTAAGCTATTGCTCACCAGAAAATAATGCTGGCCTCTTTTCACCTAGTACGACCCGCGTTTTCCAAACCTATCAGCGTAATCAACTGACGAGATGTAGTGTCCTCCGAGTACCAATCAACCGGCCTATGTAGTGACCATTGCAAAGGGTCCTTCGCCTTTGCCGTGATCCAGGATTCCCAATGCTGGTGCTCCAACTACGTTCCCGCGGATCAGGTCGACACATCGGACTGCAACTCAGGTTGTCCAGGAATCAGCTCAGAATGGTGCGGCAACGTGGACGATGGCCTGTACGGGTACTATCAGATCCCACTAGGAGTACCCCTGGGCACTTCTGGTACTGGCAATTCGGCACCCCGAACGACTTCTTCCTCTTCTTCATCCTCATCCTCGGTTAGTACAGACTGGAGAACCTCTAGCTCCTTCCCCTCTTCCTCTTCGTCCAGGTCCCTGTCCACTCCAATGGTAACCATGGTCTCTTCGCAGAGCGTTGAACCGACGAGTTCCTCTTCCTCGAGGACCACAAGCTCCCGGTTCTCAAGCTCTTCTCTGACGGAACAATCTGTATGACCGACCATCTCTTTTCTGTACACAGCATGTCAAATATGCTTATCTATGATCGTGGACGGGGCTTCGATGATGTTGGTTTTACAGCTGTGCCTGGTGCTAACTCCTCAATAGTCTTCGGAGTCCACATCCACATCAACTCCCACACGAACAACAGCGCCTCCTCAGATTGATACACTGATCACCACCGTTACGGGCCAGGCGACAACTATTGTCGTGACACAACCCGCCGCCACCAGTGACAATTCGGTCTTAGGCCAGTCCGCTTCTGGGGACGGAGGCGGCGTAAGTGGCGGTACTATCGCCGGAATCGTCATTGGTGTGGTTGGTGGTCTCGCCCTGATTATCGGTGCACTAGTCTGGTTCTTCTACCGACGGCGCCGTCGTAGTCGTGAGAACAGCCTGCCGAACAGCTTCATTGCGGAAAGAACTGGCGGCAGCAGTAGCGGCCAACAGAGCAACAGCATTCCGTCGAGACAGGTCAGCCAAATGTCTCAAGCAGGTCTTCTTGGTGCCAAAGCACCACGGATTCAAACTAGTGGGTTTGGAGGTGGTTTTGGCTACGACCCCCGAAGTCCTGACCCAGCTTCATCGACCGTCGATCGTCGAAGTTTAGGGACAGATCAACGGCTCAATCCTAGTGCTCTCTACCATCCAGACGATGAACTGGATAGCGTTTCTCTCCACGACAACCGAGACTACTCACGAACATTGCGGGTACGTTCCTGAGGCTAATGTTTGCTGTGAAGTATGTGACTGACAATTTCAGATTGCTAATCCCGACACTTGACGTTGCCAATGAGCGCAAGACTTGGTACTCAACATTTTTCACATCCCGGGCACAAAGCCCAGCCTGGAAGCCATCAAGCGTTGAGCCTGTTCCACAACAGTCTCCTTGTCACCTTCAACCCGTTGATGGGCAACCAGGCACAATTTCTCGAATTGGGCGTTTCAAAACATCCAAAAACCGGAGAAATGTTCGAATACGATATTACGATGAGCCGGAACTTTCCAGCATACGAAGAAAGCCTTTCGTTTCAAAGCATTGCATAGGGCGGGAAATGGGACAATGTACAGCAACGCCTCTCACGGCTAGGGCGTTTTCTTGGGGGTTCAATTAGGCCCTTTGTCAAATATAATGAGGTGCAGCCAAAGACCTTCGAGGTCGGGCTTCAAGAGGAACCGGTGTACAGAGTGCAGCCCAACAGTGACGTTGGTCAGCATGGGTTCCGCGAGGCATGCATATAAATGAATGAAGACAAAAGCTTGCTTGTGATCCCTCCATTACTTGCTGCACGGCGTGATAAACAAATGTCGATGGCTCGCTCCACCTCAAAAGTGCGACCTTTGAACAGATGGGACTGTAGCGTATGGGCTGAAGGAGGGGGACCGCCGAGCCACGTTCTTAGGCCCAGGATACCAACTTAAGACATTCCAGCAGGGCGCCTTCTAAATCTCGACATATTGTTTCTGCTGCAACCTGCTAATTGACTCAACGCACGCGCACTTTCGTCATTCAATACTAAGCACGAGGGCCGACTTGGCTGAGCTTTGGCTTGGACTGGGCTCCCATGCATCAGTCAACGTCACAGTCTGCTCTCGTTGGGCTCCGGTTGGGTTGGACGAAATGATGGCGGACTACTGCCCACTAAAATCCTCAGCCCTGCTTCGCCTGCATGACCGCCTCCCCCACTTGGCCCTCAGGTTGGATGTCTTCAACTCATTCTGCACTCTTTCACCTTCTGTTGTTCGCTTCTTCGTTGCTCACCTGGCTGCGCGCCTCGTCTCTCTCTCTCGCGATTCTGCCTACAAACTCACTCGGCGCCCGAATTCCAGCGGCTGACAACGGTTCCAGCTGACTGAGCACCCGTGTGACTCGTCAGATGAGCACGTGAAAGAGACATGTCAAGACGAGGCTACGGCAGCGAGGCAGCCTTCGACGACAGGCGCGACTACGGCTCTCGGGTCAGCCGCGTCAGGTACGATGACCGAGATTATGACGACTATCGCCGGGCCCCTCCACCCCGTGAGCGGGAGAGAGACGTCTTGGTCCGGGAGGAGGTGAGGGAGCGCGAGAGGCCGCGGGAGCCTCCGGCTTTTCTACGAGAAGACTATGGCCGCACAGAGGCTGGACCCGTCGTTCTGAGAGCCCGAGAAACCGAAGACTATGAATTTGTGCAGCGTCCTCCTCGACCAGCTTCTCCAGAGCCAGAGAAGAAGCATGAGCGGGAAGAGATCATAATTCGCCGGGATGAGTCAGAACCCCGAGGACCGCCTGGCCCTCGCCCAAGAGAGTCTAGAGAAAGAGAAGAGATCATAATACGCCGACGTGAGGACGACGATGTCAGAAGCGTGGCGCCCTCTCAGCGGGGCGGTGACCGGGAGAGAGAGGAGATAATTATCCGCCGTCGAGATGACGACGACGACCGAATGTCGAGACGAGGCCCACGCAGTGAGATAGGCTCTGATGACCGCTATACTCGCCGCATGGACCCTCGTCCCATCTCCCATGAGCGTGAGCGTTCAAGGGTGAGGGGCCGTGCTGGGAGCGAGTCCCAAGAGGAGATCATCATCCGAGAAGAGGATCGCGGTCGTGGTGAAAAGCAGCAAGAGATCATTATCCGCAGGACTTCGCGTTCCAACTCTCCGTCGTCTATTTCAACCAGAGGGCCCGGCCCAGCTCCTGATCCTCCGGTCATTCACGCTCCTCCTATCCATCAGGAGGTCATTACCCACCATCGTCATATCGATCACGGCTTTGAGGTGGCTCTTGCTCCCAGGCGCCCTGCAACGCGACCACCTTCTCCACCCTCCCCACCACGAGCTCGTTCGCGGTCCGAAGAACGCATCGAGATCCGCCGTACTGGTGAGCGTAATGGGGAGCCTTACAACGAAGAATTGATCATTGATCGACAAGACGGCCCTGCCCGAGGCCGCTCTCCTCGGCCGCCTCCACCGCGCGATTATTACGACGACTACCCTCCACCACGTCCAGCTCCGCCGCCAGGGCCACCTGCTCCTTATCGCCCCGGTTACGATCGTGACATGCAGGAGGAAGCAGAATACTACAATAATGTTGCCCTGCGGCGAGGCTTCCCTGGTGAAGCATATAACGGTGCGACACGAGACTGGGGAATCGTCGATGTCCCGCCCGGTACCGAACGTGTCCGCATGGATGGCCAAGGCGGCGGGGCACAAGAGATTACTTGGCAGCGCTACAACGGCGTCCGTCGGAGCAAGTTCTTTCCTGACGGGAGGAACGATGGTCATTATTCTGGTGAATTAGACCGTCCTCCAGCATCGGGAGGCCAGATTGGAGGGCGGTACGGCAGACAGCGTGATCCTACTGACGGACTTTGGACCGAAATTACGAAAGATCTGGTGGTAAAGGAGGCCATCGAAGAGATGGGCTACGAATATGAGGAGACGGATGACTTCTATTACATCATTTCCTACCTGAAATATGTAAGTTGGTCACATAAAACTTTTCGCAGCACTAACAGTCTCGCAGGAAGATGTAGCTCGCCTCGTGGGCCTCTCGGAGGACATTCGTAAAGACCGCCGCAAACGAGCACGCGAAATGGGTTGGGAGTCGAGAGTCGCCCCGCCTCCGGCTCTTGAGCCGGCTCGTCCAAGACCAGCAATCGAAGCTCCTCCTCGACCTCACTGGGATCACGAAGACGAGCGATATATCGAGCGTGAGGTTGTGTACCGGGGTGGTCGCCCGCCTCCACCACCTGGCTGGAGACGATGAGCGATGAGTAGGCAGTGTTTAGAACCACGAATCCCAGACGGAAAGGTCGATCTCAAAATACAACTCTCGCAATTCAGCAAGCGAAGCATGGAAAGGTATAGGTCAGTTCTTCAGTTGGAAAGAAGCGAGGGCGCATGATCTGATTTTGACACTTATGAACAAGAAACCTGACGACCCATCACGAAGTAGATCTTTCGACGAATGAATAGATATGAATGACATATGGATTTGAGCGGCACTTGTTGGCTCGCTCGCTTATCGCATTTGGCGACAACACTGGCCGGACGAGACAGCGAGGACGGATCCGTGGGCACCATGGGTGAACGGTTCCGCAGCTTTGTTTGTGCTCTCGTCTTCTCCCGCAGTCTTGGTCTCTACAGTCACTGCTGCCTGCCGCAGTGAAGAGTCCTATGTACTCGTTCAGCAGACCAAGCCACACGTCGGCTTCTGTCAAATGAGACCACATCGCGGTACCGAGCTGAGTGCTCTGCCCAGTATCCTCGGGCAAATTTGCTACCCCTCTCCCATGGCCCTACTCTTCTCCGCACCTCTTGTATTTCTCGTTGAAGCACCGGGGCTGCGGATAGCTTGCGAAGTTTGGTAATGAGGAGACGTGCTACACGTCAGGGCTGGTATCGCTGTGAGTTGACGTGAAGCTTATAAATACCGGTCAAGGTCGTTGGAATGTCATGGGGTCTCTGCAGCTAGAATCTACAATCCTGAGTTCTGATATCTAGTTCTGAACAGACATTGCAGTGAAGGCTTTCCCCAGGTGCATATCGTTTGGATTACCAATAGAAACAGGTAGGGGTTTTCTATCACATCAAGCGACAAGCTGCCATGGGCTCCGAGCACTACCCGCTCCGCCAAAGCGGCATCTACCACAACCTGCCTCAGTTCGACGACTCAATCAAGGACCTCACGGCCATCGTCACCGGCGCCAATGGAATCTCTGGGTTTCACACCTGTCGCGCGCTGTTGGAGTCTCCGCAGCGCTGGAGCAAGATTTACGCCATGTCTCGACGTCCACCGCCAGAGAGTATGATGGCCCTGCTCACACCAGAGCAGCGGAGCAAGATCCAGCACGTGGCAAGTGATTTCCTCAAGAGTCCAGAGGAGTTGGCCCAGGCCATGAAGAAGGCTGGAGTTGAGAGGGTGGATTGTAAGTCCCTGCTGCTACGCGTTGCCATTGATTTACTGCTTGTCAGTGTGAAGCTTGACACCTCTTCTCCTTCATGCAAGGCAAACATGAACGCAGACCACCGTGCGGATCTACAAAACCTCCACTAACCACTGATCATGCCCCCTCACACACAGACGTCTTCTTCTACTCTTACCTCCAACCCAAACCACCCCCGAACTCACCTCCATGGTCCAACGCCCAAGAGCTCGCCGACGTTAACAGCGCGCTCCTGCGCAACTTCCTCTCCAGCCTTCCCCTCCTCGACCTGCACCCCAAGCGCATCCTCCTGCAGACCGGCGCCAAAAACTACGGCGTGCACCTCGGCCGCGCACGAGTGCCCAGCCTGGAATCCGACCCGCAACCTAAGCACCTCGAGCCCAACTTCTACTACCCCCAGGAAGACCTCCTGTTCGCGTACTGCGCCGAGCACCCGGAGACCGGCTGGAACGTCATCATGCCGGCCTGGATCATCGGCGCCACCGCCAACGCGCAGATGAACGCCCTGCATCCTTTCGCCGTGTACGCCGCCGTGTGCGCCAAGCGAGGGCAGCCCCTGCTCTTCCCCGGCGACTGGAGCGGCTGGCAGGGCTACGCGTTCCACTCGAGCGCGCGCCTGACGGGCTACCTGAGCGAGTGGGCCGTGCTGGAGGAGAAGTGCCGCAACCAGCGTTTCAACAGCCAGGACACCAGCCCCGTGACGTGGGACCGCTGGTTCGAGAGGTTGGTCGACTGGTTCGGCGTCGAGAAGGGCGTGGGTCCGCCTCCGGATGTGCTGGAGCAGCCGGTGGTCATCAAGGGCAAGGCCGGGAAGGATACGCCCATGGGGTATGGCCCGCCGACCGAGGTGAGGCTGCAGTTCACGTTGGGGAAGTGGGCGGAGGACGAGGAGAATCATCAGGCGTGGAAGGAGCTGATGAAGGAGAGTGACGGAAAGCTCACGCATGATCCGTTTGAGGACATCGAGGCGCATTTCACGTTCGGTGACGGCGCCATCATGGGCGTCGGCGGGTGTATGAACATGAACAAGGCGAGGCGGCTGGGCTGGACGGGCTTTGTCGATACTGTCGAGAGTGTATTTGAGATGTACTGGGTGAGTCGTCATTCTCGATCTGGCACGCTATTCGAATTGCCGAATTTGCTGACAACCATACAGGAGATGGGAGGCGACGGCAAGGCAGGCATTGGTATGGTGCCTGCCATGAAGGTCAAGGAGCCGCAGCCGTTGGTGTGAGTCGAGCAATTGGGCGACTAGGCCAGCGGCGTTTTACAGATCAATAATCTCGTCCCACATGAAAACAAGCCTGCAATACCTGGCGATGAAGCCAAACCCAGCTTCAAAGCTCCCATAGCGCTCATCTCATGGCGCTCATCCTCCTAGCTCCCCTCGCTCCCTCGCTCCGCCCGTGCGCCAAGACTTCCGCCAGGCTGTGCAAAGCTCCTATCACGGCCACATACGTAGTCCGAGCATCTTGATACAGGCAAAAATTTTACCTCTGTAGCCATGTTCCAACACATATCTCCCAACTTTCAGCACCAAAGGCCCCAAAACGGCGACCTAGCACGGCCTGGCACAGATTGACGTGTCCAGGGGTTGCGCTATTAGTCGCTGGGGCACGCCGTATCGCTGCCTGGTTACTTCTGTAGGTACTTCAACCAGGTACATGCCGGCATGTGAGACTGGGCAGAGGATCCTGAGGGGACGAATGTTGCAATGGGGCGGTGCAGCTTGATAGGGTACCTGATCTTGAGATGGTGCGAGCAGGAGTTTCTTTGTGCTAGAACTTTGACATTTCGACCGCGGCCTTTTTAGCCTGTGCGGGAAGAACATGGGGCATTTCGGGGCGGGGGGAGTCAATGGAAGTAGACAGATGAGCAATGGGTCAGAGGTATGTTGTGTTTATATTGAAGATGCTATTCTAAGATGTACGCCTTTGCCCTAGGCCCACATCCGGCCGCTAACGGCGCCATTTTGGACGGCTTTCAGGCGGTGTTGAGCCAGGCCTGGTGCTTACCCAGGTGGCTGTAGAACTGTCCTCCATCCTGCGCTGCGGTGGAAGCATCGACGACTTTCAGCATGTAATTGACCGACTGGGCCGGGGTGATTGGTGCGACCATGTTGGGAGTGTAGGCAAAGAATTTCCGGGGCAACTCGCTATCCTCGGGAACTGTTGACCATGTTAGTGAGATGCTCGCGTTACATGTCGAGGTGATCATGGGACTTACTTTTGCCGCCAGTGTCGACCATACCGGGGCTCAGGCTCAAGAACAGAACACCCTCCGGACGGAATTTGGCGTCGTATTTGCAGATGATGTTGTTGAGGGCGGCCTTGCTGCTGGAGTAGGAGGCCGACTCCCAGATACCGTACTTGCTGACCAAGTCGTTGTCGGCCATGCCAGTGCTGATAGTGATGACCTTCTTGATGGAAGACTTCTTGACAAGGGGCAAGAAAGCGTTGATGGCGTTAATGACGCCGACGACATTTGTTGTGAAAGAATGTTGCATGTCTTCGACCATTTTGTCGTGCTCACTCAGGTCGAAATCAGTCAGGAATTTGGTAACCATCAATTCGGAGAGGTAGGCGCCGTTGTTCCACAAGAAGTCGACCGATTCGGAGATGGAGGACACCTTTTTCGCGGCCTCCAGTAGGGAGGTATATTTTGTCAGGTCGGCGTGCAGAATCGTGACGTTCTTCAGACCGTCGGCATCGACCTTCTTCTGGGTAGGCTCCACGGTGCGCACAAGGCCAATGACTTTGTTGTTGGGGTCCTTGGATAGGGTTTCGAGGAAGGCATAGCCAATGCCTCGGGAGGCGCCAACAACGACGTGAGTAGGCATGCTGTGAGAAATATGAAGGATGCGAAAGTGTCTAGCGAATATCAAGGTTCTTGTTGCTGTTCAGATAGTTTGGTGGCCGTTGTAGAAGTCATGGCGGCGGTGCTGTACTTCTTTATAGGATATGGCATCGTCAATGGTCCGAGTCCACGCCCGCTGTGCGGTCCCGCAGGTACTGATCGATTTCAAAGCAAACTGTATCAAACCGGGTCGAAACCCGGCGCAGATAAATTAGTGAGGGCTGTCAACGTTAGCAGTGTCGTTCTCCAAGCCATCTAATAGTAAGCCAAAACAGCGTCCAGCTAATATTGACCGAGCAAACGGCTTCGCGATGCGGGTACCTGTCGGATCGGAGAGGTGTCATTGGCCGGTATATTATATAATTATTCGCCGCCTGCAAAGAAGTCATTTCCTGTTCGGGCATGGGTGGGTGTGGTGCTTGGTGGTTGCATGAGGCCACATCGGCCGATTTGTTCGGACGGAGCGCAATCGCACGGAGTAATCTAGGTACACACTTCACCAGCCTCATTCTGATGAAAAGGCAAAGACCTGCGTCATGATCGGAACAAAATTACTGACTGTATATATCGACTCGTCGCGGTTGATGATTCGTAATTCTATCTTTCCCCAAAGGAGGCCTGGAAGAGGGCTAAACTGTTCTGTGATTGCCGAACAGTCAGTGGGTCGGACCTGCTCTGTACCGTGTTCGACACTTCCATAAAGTGTTGGCATGTTTCGAGCATGATGGCGACAATCTACTGTCTCAAGTATGGCATTCCACGCAATGAGCGCGCTCCTCAAGAGAGTGCAAAAGGGAACGGGCACTCTTCGTCGTTGACCTAGGCGCCGTGCTGACCTGGGCGGCCAATCACCGCCCCGGGCGACGGTTTTGCAGCCGCCCGGGTGGTGATCCCTTGTTCTACCGCAGGCCATGGCCGTCTGGACGCCTAAGATGCTCGTTCAGTGGCTGTCTGCATGCTTATCCCTCCACTTTCACACGGCGGCTCCCTGATGGCCTGCTGTTGCATCAACCAACCACAGCGGTGTGTGCTTGCAACTGGTAAGAAATGGCACCTCGTCTAGCTCTGTCACCCCAATCCTGCCTTGTGGCTGGCTTTATCGGCCACGAGGAGGACCCTGCGCTGTACTGCTCTTTTCTCAAAAGCGCTGGCTCCTCCTCTGGTCGCTCCTGTTCCTCCGCAGCCAAGCTTCAGCAATGAGTTGAGACCGCAGCGACGACCTCACCGTCGAAGACTGCTGTAGCACGTTGCATTTCTCGACAAGGCAAACGAGATCTTCCTCCATCGTTCCTGGCCGCATCTGCCAGGTATCTCGGACCGGCCTCCCTCCGCCTCCGCGATCCGTACCTTTCCGCCCCGGTTATCTCAAGATGCCCGCATTATACACATACGTTGCGCTACTGTCGTTGATACAGTATACCGTCGCACATACCGTCATCGTGTACCCTGGATGGAGAGGTGACAACCTACATGCGAATGGTACGGTAGAAGATACCCAAGGGCTGATGCCCGGTGGTGAGGACGGTAACCTGTGGCCGTTTGGCATGCAATGGAACTACCCATGTAAGTTTCTCGCATCTTGTCTACGATCTGGGATGCTGAAGGAGTCTCAGGTGGTGGCATGCCCGTCTCGACAAATCGTACCAAGTGGCCGACTCGGGGCGGCGCGGTCTCGTTTCAACCGGGTTGGTTTCAAGGCCATGTCAGCGCCCAAGTCTTCATTAATATGGGCTTCGGCACCAACCCACCCAACATGTCTTTCCCAATGTTGAATGGCGTCGAGCTTGTCGGCCCGACCAACGAGCCATATCCCGGCAGCTGGTGCTGGCCACACGTGCCACTCCCTGCAAATGTTACTGTCAATCCCGGCGATAATGCCACTATTCAGGTCATCGAGATTGCCCGACACGGCGCTGCCCTTTACAACTGTGCCGATATCACCTTTGCAGACCCGGATGAGGACGACGACATTCCTGAGGTCACGCCGGAAAACTGCTTCAACGCCAGTCAGATCAACTACAACCTGGTCTTCACCACCGAGAGCTTATCGCTCGCGGCACCTTCGATTCGAAGTTACCCGGTGTTGGTAACGCTTGTAGCGGCGGCAGTGGCTTTGACGTTTGCCTGAATCTGAGATTGGCGCAAGTCAAAAAGTCGAAACCAACATGATGCTTGATGATACCAGCGGCATGGCATAGCCCAGCACGGCGTATGGGGAAAGATGGGGCAAATACTTCAGCTTTGAATGTGGAACGGCCACTTGTGATCTCTGCTGACTTGCGAGGTTTTACCGCAATCGTGAGCGTAATTTTGAGCATATATATATATAAAATCCTCGCACCTGACCATGCCTGTTCTTCGTACCTGGATACTGCAGACGTACTCCTCTTGTTCTCGTGCCCTTTGATACTGCCGAGACTGCTAGCCCGCGAGCTTCGGCAGTGCCCTGTCGGCTAAACTCCGGCTAGGCCCATGACTTTTCTGAGTCGGAATCGTGACATCGCTGTTTATCAATTCGAGTGATTGCAAACCAAAATACACCTGGGCAAAGGCTTAATGGGAGTCACGGTCAGCCTCTCATGCTTGACCTGGTCTTTGGACTCGTTGACATTGCTCTGTAACATACTGTGGGCTCCGAGAACCGCTCAGGTCGCTACACAGCGCAAGAGTCCAATTTTGATTCTCTACGTCCAAACATTGTGAGTACACACCATAATGCCTCACACGAGCAGGAGGAAAAAACAAAATGATCGCGTTAAACGTACCGAAGTTGTCGGGAACGATGGATGGACTAGGATCACAACCACAGCACAATTGAAGGCACAGCAGGGCCCTCCCCACACCACGGTTCAGACTCACAGCGCTGCTGAAGGAACCTTGAACGAGCCATTCAAGGACATTGATTTCGACCTTCAATCTGAACGGACATACCCATCTGCTGACGTCAGCATCGACACCATAATGAAGAAATTTGATAAGGCTAAGAATCAATGGCTAGCCTCACCATCTTGTGCAGCGCTTCAAACAGCAATAGGGGAACATCTAGACAGAAGTCGGACGGTGGACAACTGCACAATCTTCGGATCCGGTTCCTACTGCGGGCTTCGACAAGGCTGGATTGAAAGGTTCGAGGTTGCCCTTGTCCAGACCGCGATATTCTTATCCGTTGTCGATACTATTGGTAAGGCCCGCTCCTCAAGCAACTCAATCAAAAAGGCTGATAGCATCACAGAACGTCTGCAAGAATCTCGGCCACGCTGCTTCGCTCAAGAGCCAACATACAATTCTTTAGACCACGACTTCCTGTCCAGGTTGGGCATAAGTGCCGTTCAACACCCAATAGCTTTCGAGCAACTCCCATCGCGCAGCTTCGCGTACACACCCGGCGCGGAGCAAGATGTGGAGCTGCGAGTCTTGTACCGCAATCCGGATCTCTTACTCACCAACGAAATTGATCTCTACTACCGCAACGCTGGCGGCGTCGCATTCCCGAAGCACACGGTGGTTCAGATCGATGGCTCCATGTACTCTTACGAGGAGTTGCATAACATGCGTCAGCCTGCAGAGGACTCTCACACCACCGAGCACGCCGCGTCTCGTCGCAAAGAGCACGAGAATAATGCACGGGTGTGTGAGCGCTTCTCCAATGAACATCACACGGTAAGACTACCGGATTTGGACATGGCAAACTATCCCTTCCACCAGCAATTCCTACACTACCGCCCTGCTGACCGAGTGGAAAAGTCGCCACCTCGGTCATCAGCAGACCTCTGTCCGGGATATGTCAACGACGTGTGAGCTCCGGACCACCCAGCATCCGACAGCCATGATTCAATGCAAGGAACAGAGTCGTACTATCCACGCAGATTCTGTTACGCTACCCTACTGGTTATCTATCGCGGCAAGGCTTGTGGATCGAGTCCCACCAAGACTTGATCTCCCAAACCGTTAAGACAGGACAGCAGTGTCTGCGCAAGATTCCTCCTGCTTAGCTCACCTCTTTCCCCTGTACCACGGTGCCGAACGCATCCCCCAGCTCGCGCAACACGACTTCGGTCAACTGCTGCCCGCCCAGTCCGCCAGGAATGTCGCGATCCCCAATAGCATCCGCCGCCAACACGACATCCAGCCCCCTCTCCGCCGCCGCCCTCGCCGTCGTGCTCACACACACATGCGCCATGTAGCCCACCAGCACAACCTTCTTCCCCACATCCCCCAGCCCACCCAAGTACTCGTGCAGATCCGTGCCCGCGAAGCAGCTTGGCTGGCCCTTGTGGACCACCTTCTCGCCCTCGCGCGGCTGCAGCTCGGCGAATTCGTCTGCCAGGGGCGTGCCGGGGCTGAAGACGGGAGCGCCCTGTGGCGTGTCGTGCACGACGTGCACAATGTTCTTGCCCGAGTGGGGCGAGGCGCGGTATTTCTCGAGCAGCGCCGCGATGGCTCCGCGTGTGGAGCTGACGTTTTGGGTCTTGAGCAAACCGTCTGCATATCTTGAGGAGTTGTCAGTGAATGGAGAGGGCGGTGGGTTTGTGACGACAGTGCTTCGGGTCAAGGGACCGGATGCAGCCCCCTTCCCCCCCGGCCCGCGAGGCCCATGACCGATCCCCCCATGTAGCGAACAAATAAAATACACGTCATCTTAATCAGCAGTCCAAACAGGGCTCAATGCCCCCCGTGATTGCCAGTACGGCAGCTGCCTGCCAATCACACACACCCAGCCTCACGATCCAACGCAGCAGTGGAAAGAAAGCTGCCGAGGGACCCTCTCCTCAGCACAACGAACAGGGGGTAAGGTACTCACTCGTTCTGCGCATCGATAATCACCAACGTCGAGTCCTTGGCGCTTGCCGTCGAGGGCACCACTCCTATCATCTCCCTAAAACTTTTGACTTGCGTAGCGCTCGCCATCTTTTTCTTGAACTGGATTCCTTTTTCTCGTCTTCCTCACTTTGATCTCGTCGTGCTTGTTTGCGTTTGTGAAGTATCTCGCGAAAAAAGCGAAAGCGAAAGCGAAAGCGAAAGCGAAAGCGAAAGCGAAAGAAGGGCCCCCTTACTGTGTGGTGGTGGTGACACCCCCACGCAATATACACACGTGGACGTATATACGATCAGTCCAACAGAGCTCGTCACGCAATCTATTTCCAAGAAAAAAGAGCTCTTCTCCGTATAAGATAGCCACGAAGCGAGTAGAAATATCAGAACCCCAAAGCTGGGGAAAGCCACAAGCAACTCCGTTTGCCTCTTCCCGAGGGGTAAAAAGCTCTATGGGGTAATGCTTCAGCGCGGCTGATTGGTGCAAAGTCCCGATGCCGATGCCAAACGTCATGCCAGATCGCGCGGATGATGATACAAGTACGGGAGGGGTCATCGCTCGAGCGGCTGTCATGCAGTGTGGTGGAGGAACATAGGTTTGGAAGCCTTACAAGGCCTATCCGTACATGGGTAGAATCGTTGTACAGTATTTATGGAGTGCTTCTCAGCTTTTCCACGGCCTGTGGTATGGCCCTGGCCCTTTGCGTTTCGATCCTGACCGACATCCCTCCTTGGAGCCGAAGGCCTGGCTTAGGTAGTGTCTATGTAGTGAGGTGAGAGGTCTTCCGGTTTCTCTGCTGCACTGATGAATCGTCTGCTCTGGGACCCTCAGATATCGATGAGCTTACCGAACTTCGTGGCGGAGCTAGGTTTCTTTGCCGTCTCATCGTCAAACACGCCATCGCCAGCGGTGCTGGGAGTGGTAACTCGCTGATACACTTGAGTAAACTTCATGCGGCCGTTTCCCATGCACTTGGTCTTCTCACCGCGGCCGTCTCGGGCGTTTGCTGAGTTCAATTGCTTCAGTGAACTCGATTTCGCAAAACCCTTGGGTGGTGAGCTTTCCGTTGAAGAGGCCCTCTGTGCATCATCGCCCTTGACGCCCCCTGAAGAGTATCCGTCCCACAAAGCTCGACCTATAGCCTGCTCCTGTTCCGAAAACCGGCTGGTCGCAAATGGCGAAGAGTCGCTTCTACCATTGTACTCCCGAGTGTTGTGGATCCACCCATCCGTCACCTGCATCCCACAACTGCGCGTGGCCATTTGACCATTCACCCCATCTGCTGTCCGATACTCTAGTAGGCTCGAGCCCTGGTTAGGTAAGTAAATGATGCCTTCAGAGAGATCAGAGTTATGCCCACCACTCAGATATTTCCCACCCCTCCACACATCAAGCTCGCTGGTGTTGAGGGACCGCGGCTCGCGTGAGGATTCGTCCTCTCCGCGAGCATCCGAAGAAGAGAACGTAACACGCGACTGTTCCTCGAGTTCGGTCCGCTGAAAAGTCCCGCAGTCGCACGAGCACTCTTCGAAACAGGCCGTCTTGCACCGATGGCCGCACCTAAGGCTCTTCTCACACCTCACCGCACAAGAGACGGCCTCATGACTGAAAGGATGACACTTGAACCCGCACACATGTCCGCACGGCAGCACCTCCAGGCATCTTTCTTTGCAGCCACCCATGCTCACCTTCTCTGCCCAGTGCTCGGGCATTTCAATTCTTGATTGCGTGCGATGACGTTGACAAATGACAGGCATGTGCGAACCAAAGCTGTTAGTAGACTTCATGCGCTGAACAACAGAGACCCACATTGGGTCTTTCGAGATCGTTTCCGCACTTCCAAACAGATAAAACCCCATCTTAGCGCGGGACAACGCGACACAGACTCTGTTACGGCTTTCTAGAAACCCAATCTTCCCGGTCATATTGCAACGGGCTAGTGACAAAATCACAATTGTGTTCTCTTCGCCTTGGTATGAATCAACAGTCTTCACGTTGTGGTAACGCTCCTTGAGCTCAGGATAAGAGCGAATGCCCTTCAGAAGTCGCTTTCGCTGGCCGTTGTAGAATGTGAGAATGGTGATATTGTCGGGCACGACGCCGTTGAGGACCAGGTAGCGGTAGAAGCCAGTGATAAACCTGGCCTCATCTTCGTTGTAGGTCGACATTTGAGCGTCGCGTGACTCCAGCCAGGAATGGTCGAAGAACCATGCTCTTACATCACCCATACCCCAGTCCATTCTGTACCGTTGGAGGACCGACCGGTGATCATGGAGCGCAGGGTAAATTGGACCCAGGAGCTTGCGGAACTGAGGGTCCATGCGGCGCTGGCGAAGAAGAGCCGCGTATGGCATGTTGTTGCGGACGAGTCTCTCAAATAGCGAGACGTTGAGATAATATGGCTCGCCTTCTAATTCATGCACGCTGCAATGAGCCTGCAACTGTTGGTGGTCTCCAACTAGAATGAGATGTTCCACACTCGGCATACAAGCGACCGTAACTGGGGCCTCGAAGACCTCTGCAGCTTCTTCGATCAATACAATCTTCGGCTTCAAGCTCGCGATCAGATGTCGGTATTTGGACAGACCCGTGGTCGTCATGCCGATGATATGGGCGCGCTGCAGGTAATAGTTATCCCGCTCCGCTTTTCCAGTCTTGAGGTCGAGTCGTATCTTCTCATACGACTCCGCACCTGCACGGAATCGCGCCAGAAGCTTAGCCTTGAAACGCTGTGTGATGACATGGTACAAGGGGCCGCGCATGGCTTGGGGTACCTTCCACAGGTCTTGAGTAGTATCAAGCAGTCGAGCAGCTTCTCTCAGAGCGGTTTCAGAAGGAGGTTCAACCGCAAAGTGGTCCTGGACGCTGCACCATGTGCCTTGAAGCATGTCTTGTGCATCTTCTTCGTCATTCACCCCGTTCTCAGCCTCGTGCTCCTTGAGCTGCTCAACTTCGAGGTCTTCGTCTTCTTCATCAAAGCCGAAGCTCTCGCTTTCGTACTCAACAGCATACTTGACCAAGGCATGGCCCATCCACAGCTGGATAGGGTCATTCTCGGCGCCATCGGCAGACACCCAGCGCGACGCACCGGCTTCTAGAGACTCACCTTGCTGCTTGCTGAGAACTTCATGATGGAGGAACACTTCGACCGAGTGAGGTTTGCCTGGGTCTTGGTGCATGGGCTCCAAGATCTTACGAAGCTCTGCAGACTGGGTGCGATAGCTCGAAGAAGCTTTGCCGAGAAGACTGCCGGGAATCAAGTTGATTCTCTCATTCTTCCGTATCTGCCAAAGAGCACGCTTCTTCACTTCAATGCTGGTGCTTCGGCCTCCAAGGCGGATGAAGTTCGGTTCGAATTTGGATACATGCTCAAGCAATTGATCAAGTGCGTGGTTCGTCTGCGCGGCAATGATGATCGGGGAGTCACTTCCTTTGACGTACTTGTTGAGAATCTCGAGAGCGACAGTGCTCACATAAGTTTTACCAGTTCCTGGAGGACCCTGGATCACAGCCAGGCTCTTTGTCAGAATTTGGTTCAAAGCCTCCCACTGGGTCTCGTCAAGGCCACTCTTCTCTGGACCGGGCCAATCGGTGAGAACATCTACCTCTGCGTAACCTTCCTCGGCTTCAGTACCGGCAGCCGCAGAGAGATCCATCACCGGATTCTCGGTAACGTACGCCGGGGGCTGAATGTCTGTCGACATGCTGCAGATGTGTTGTGAAAGGGGAAACGTCTCTTTGCTCATTTTTTGCAATGCACGAAGAGTATGACGGTATGCTTCGTAGTATCCTGTCTTGGCCTCTATCATGATCCACTCTTGCTGCGGATCGATCTCAATATCCTCGGGGCGGATGAAGAAGAGATCGATTTCTGGTGGATTCTGTTGTAGACCCTCGAGGGGACGCGCAGCCACAACAGCGACGGTGCATTTGGTTGCAAACTTATCATCCCTCGGGGTTAGGGCCACGAGTCCGCCCGAGACCAGGCGCTTGCTCCCTTGCCAGAGGATGCGTCGTTGAGCACGGTATGTCGAGAACTGGATGCGGGCTGCGATGCCAGCATGGGAAAAGGTGAACCCCACGATGTGGACCTTCTCGTAGATTGACATTGTGTGATCATCCATCATATCGGGATTTTTCCTGATTTGGTCAACAGCGTCGCGGAGGGGACTCATGGCATCTTCTCGAAGAAGCTCGAAGTGTGCCTTCAAGTATCTGTCCACTGACTTCCATTTTCCACGGATCTTGTTGGGAGCCAACTCGACTTCCTCTTCAGGGAGTAAAGCGACCTCCTCGTTAGTTGGGACTTCGGGCAACTTCAGCCAGTCACCTTCTTCAGCATTAGCAGTGATGTTTTCTTGTTGGTGGAGATATTTGCGGATGTCGGGGTTTAGCTTGAATTCGATATTGCCTGTCGTGGGCTCAGCAGCATCGACCTGTCGCCGATACGACCCTCTGATCCGCTCAGGGAGATCTGCGTTGATCTCGCCGGCTGCACACTTGTTAGTTTTAATCTAGAAGACATCGAACTCGGACACAGATAGATGGGCAATGGAATGTGTGAGGAAGAAATTCACGACGGAGATCAGCACCTTGCCAATGCAGCAGTAGCATGACGATCTCATGTTGAGGACATGAACAATGGGAGTCACTTACGAGTGGTAGCTGTAGTGTCCCAATTTGGAGTCTGGTTGCGAGGTTGTGAGTAGCTTCCTAATGGACGAGGGTCAGTAGCAGCATCGTACAAACAACCGTTATGTTGGCGATCGATTCACAGATCCAGTGTTGTTCACTTACCACGTCCTTTACCTCTGCTCGGTAGGTCTCGTCCCCGGCCCCAGCTAACGCCACGACCAACGCCACGAGCCTGTCCTCGATCCGCACCCCTGGCCATGTTTCTGTCCGTGACGAAGGTTCGGAGGGACCACTGCGCCTCTCGGAATCACCGACAATGCGTTGTTGAATCGAAAGCCGCCGTCACAAGCATGGGGAAGATGGTTGATAAAGTATAAGGTTTCGAAAAGGGTGTCGGCAGACGACGGCGGCGGCGATGGACGATCGATCGCAATTGAATTCGGATGATGGAAGAAGGTTCTTCCGGTTGCAAGAAGTTGAGCTCAGGTGGAAGCTAGCATAACAACAATGGCTCACCAAGCTAGAATAATTCGTGAAGGCCTGTTACGTATTTAGGGAATGAGTGATCCACGGCATCTGCTACCCGCGCGCGGCAAAAGAAGATTGGCAAACCTAGGCATGGAAATGCTGGGTATCTTCACTTACATATCACGCACATATTATTACGGCCACCAGAAGAGAAACACAATATCAAGAACGCGAATGAGTCTGACTCTGAAGTTGATGGGACAAGTACAAGTTGTTGCAATTGGGCAGTGCTATCTAGGCAAACAGGCTAAACCTTTCCGAGCGTAGCGGCTTTTCCACGAATCTGGCACGAATCCGAGTCCCGGACGCCTTCTCTCCTCCTTCGGTCGCCTTTCAAACTATTGCTATCCCTATAAGCCCTTCGCAAAATGCCTGAATTTGACGATGACGAAGATCGCGATCTTGCTGGCTCTCAAGATGGCAATTCTGACGACGACAACGACGAGACGATGCGCGATGTTGACGACGCTGACATGGATGGAGACGGCGACGGGGACGGGGATCTAGATCAGGACCAGGATGACGATGTCGACGGTGATGGCGAAGCCGAAGGCGATGATGATGGTGACGGTGATGGAGGCGGGGACGACGACGAAGATCCTGACAGCCAACAGTCCGACAATGAAGACCAGACCGGTGAACCCGACTCTAACCTTGCAGACAACACGCAGCAGTCTCTCGCCGAGCAGCTTGATGCCTCTCGTGATGCAGAAGCCCGGCGTATAGTTCTCCCAGAGATGCTGAATGCTTCATCGTATGACATTATTCCTACCATGGCGGCTCCGATGAGCACATCTGTCAACACAATATGTGCAACTTTCGACACAAGATGGGTTTTCACCGGCGGGACCGATGGATATATTCGCAAGTACAATTGGGTTGATACCGTCAACAACAAGCTCGCTCTAACCGTCGCACAAAGGCACCCCTTTGTGGATAGTGTCGTGAAGGCAGGGGTGCTGATGACGCACTGGGAGAATTGGGACGTCAAAAATCGGCCGGCAGGTGCTTTGGAAGCACAGACATCGCAAACTATCTCCCCAGTATACTCCTTGGCCTGTCACAGCCAGGCGCTCTGGCTACTCGCCGGTACCGCATCTGGAGCCATCCGCCTCCAATCTGTTCGGCACGACGAAGGAAAGGAGATTGCGCTCCTACAAAAGCACACTTCAGCAGTTTCGGTGCTTGCTCTATCTTCAGATGAGAAGAGCCTGCTGTCTGGCAGCTGGGATAAGTCTGTTCTTGACTGGGATCTAGAAGTTGGCAAGGTCCGAACCTCATTCGCCTCGAGTGCTAGTCAGATCTCGTGTATCGAGTCACGGCCAATATCGAGTCTTCCTGTCCCTGTGGAGTTGGGCGAGAGTGTGACCGTCAATGGCTTTTCCAGTTCCAAGAGAGATGAGAGCCTTCCAAACGGCGTCCACAGCCGTGCTGGGAGCCAGCCTCCTACAGCAGGAGAGGGCAAAGAAAGTCCAGACTCTTTGTTCGGTGGTGATGAAGGCGATGATGACCTTTTTGGCGACTCTGCTGGTGCGGTCATCGGTAATGGGGGAGAGCTAGATGCATTTGGAGAGGACGACGACATGCAGCGTGCCATGGCAAATGGCCCCCCAGTGGTTGATGCGGGCGATCACACCACGGCCGAGAATAGCGACCAACTTCAGCCTGTACGACCACACGTTCCAGACCAAATCCCCGACGACACTCAGTCCGACCAACATCAAACAAATGGTATCTCCGGCACAGGCGAACACCCCATGACCAACGGCATGCCACACATTGATCCTATGGAAGACATCTCACAGTCGGAGCAAGGTCAAGACTCGAGTTCTTCAGTGACCTCGGATTCCACATTTCTCGCTACATCGATAGACGGTGCCATTCGTGTATGGGATCGCCGACAACCAAACCCTGTGGCACGAATCGTGCCACGAAACACCCCTCCTTGGTGCTTGAGTGCATGCTGGTCTCCGGATGGCAACTACATCTACGCTGGGCGCCGGAATAACACTGTCGAGGAATACGACCTTCGGAAAGGGCTCAAGGGACCAGAACGAGTCTTGAGGTTTCCACATGGAAGTGGTGCAGTCACTGCGGTGCGAGCCATGCCAAACGGGCGACACTTAATCTGTGCCTCATTCGATATCTTACGACTATATGACCTCAAAGAGTCTAATGCGGCCCGCTCAACGGTCCCCTTCTTGATCGTTCCAGGTCATCGGACTGGCGTCATCTCACAGCTGTACATTGATCCTGCTTGTCGATTCATGATGTCGACAGGAGGCAATAGGGGCTGGGAGGGTGCATCGACCGAAGTTCTGCTGGGCTATGAGATTGCAGCTTCTGCGTAGAGGCTGCGGCAGTACACTGCATGCTTTCTGGCTCTTTGTCTGCAACGGGCCGCCAAAGCGGCCGCCGTCAGATCGTTTGCGACCACTTGGAGATTATACAGAGTTGCAAGTGACGTGGCTCTTTGCTCGCAACAGGGCAACAAAGCAGCCGATGCTAATGCTTGTCATCGTTGGGCCAATTCTACAAGTTAAATCGATTTCGGCAAGCTATTCTCACATTCTCATATGAGGAACCTATCTGTTCAGATACATTCGATGGTTTATACCCGTTCTAGAAGAATCAGCTTCGTCTTCGGTCAACAACAAGCGGTGGGGACCGACTCCAAAGTACGACTGGCGAAGGCAGTTCCCTGCCTGTACTCGTGATAGTCCACTGTCACCCCGTTCTTTGTAGGGCCCCTTATCCGGAAGCGATGGTGCCCTCCCGGCACGATGTGGCTACCCATGCCGAAAGTGCCTTATAAAGGTGCCTGACGCTGCACGCTGCGGGTTTAACGTCACCCCAGGTCAGCGTCAACAACAATATCACCAGCTCGTCTGCCAGTTTCATGCAAAGGGCTTGGACTCACTGCTAGGCAGGGACGTAGGGCTCTTGCTTTGTTGCAGACACGACTGCCCTTCGCTCCAATGTTGAGCCTACGACCCATCATCTTAGATGTATACCTCTGGCTTACAGACTCAGCTACTTGCTCATACATTTAGGAACTCAAAAGACGTCGAGCACCTAGCGCCCCAAACACCAGCCAGAGACAAGCGCTACGTGAGTCTCTCTTGCGAAACTACCAACAAGAACCTCAGACAACGACTTCAGCACAAGATGCCAGCTGGATACGGCTTTGACGTCACTGTTGAGACTCTCAATGGTGCCACTCTTCCCGAATATGGGACTTCAAATCTACGCACGCGCTCGAGCTACGCTCAGCGAACCGTCAGCACTAAAGTCGAATCGAAGACCGACCAGCAATTCCGCATCCGCATTCGAGCCCCAGGGCCGTTCTTAGACTTCAACGAGAAGGACCTCTCAACTGGCAACAGCATCGACACTTCCGGCATGCGCTTGAAGACGATCTCGGACGGAGGGAAACCTCCTTACGATGTAGTTGTGCGGATCTTCATCGATGGTACAGAGCGCCGCAAGTGGCCTACTCTGATCCGCCTGTCGCGTGGGCAAGCGATCAAGGAAGGTATAACCCTGGAAGGCTCCATGGTTCCCAACGGCACCGATCGTCGGGGTGAGACGCTGTTCAAAGAGTTGAATTGGGTGTTCAGCGAGATTGACCTCGATATACGCCTGGCCCAGCTGGGCCTGTCTCCACTTGGGAACAGTAGCGATCCACCGCCAGTAATGCGCAACGACGATGGATCCGGCCCACATGCAGGCGGAAAATCAGGCAAAAAAGGTACGATTGATATACGCCTCTACCGCTACATCGAGGAGAAGGTGTGCGAGCCCGAGCTCACAGAATGGGATGATGGGATGTCCGATGTCGAGGGTGCACCGCCTACCATGTTCAGACCTAGCCGGACCAAGCCTCAGAAGCCCTCCCGCAAGGATAGCTTCGACCAGCCGTCGGTCTCAACCAATGACGATGAAAGTATCGGACCTGAGATCACACATCTAGTTGACCATGTCGACCGGCAGAAGAAGGCTCGTCTCAAGGAGCCCGTCCGTGGAACCTATCCTGACGGAAACCAGCCGTACGCCATTTTCCGATTCCAGTACATGGCGCTCTCCAGACTTGTCAGCCTCGGAGTCGCCAACGAGGATGGATCGCAGGTCGTGCAGAAGGGACGTCGCTATCAGATTCGGAATATTCCAACTGTCAGTGTGTCACCTTCTAGCCAGGGATCCAAGAGAAGGGCTGCTGACGGCGACGAAGATGCTGTTGCTGTTCTTGCGACTACCGATGCAAAGCGCAAGAAGGTCGAAGCGCAGAGCACTAAACCTACTGCCGGCCCACAAATGACCTTGCCGGTTAGGCTTAGAGGTGGCCCGCAGACTCGCTGGATGAGCGCCCAGCAGCAACAAGCTAAGCGCAGCACTCGCAGCACGAGTTCTGGGACTCAAAGCACATGGTTGACCATCGCCAAAAGCCTCGAGCTCAATTAATGCTCGAGCGTCCTTGCGTGAAAAACCAACGCAAGGAGCGCTCGACGTGAGGTTAGGAGAGCGCAGCCAATGACAGTCTGTGAGCCAGGGATATCGCAGGAGTTCGTTACAAAGGCCATTATTGGCGGCCAGGATTAGCAGTGGAGACAACCGGGGGGCCCACTAAGGATGCTGGGGGGCCAACGCACTGCTCGGAAGGGGTAAGACTAGTGAGGGGGCGACAGGTTTGCTGCGGCAACCAAAGACTCCAGCCTGGCCAGCCTCCTCTGGGAAGAATACTACCAACTTTGGAACTGCTCCTTTTCGATTGCTGAAGAGTGAAGACACAGTGCATTCTCTCCTATTGCGGACTATGACTGTATAGACCGAATCAAGTACAAGGAGGACCTTTGAACCATCTGTTTTCTATCGCCGCTCTTGCGTAGACTCGGGCGGGCGACTGCGCCCCCACCGTATCAGAGACATCCCAGCTAGACTTTGTCTCAGATCCTGCTTCCATCGCCCGTCATCTAGCCAGCATCCCACCAAACTGCGCAGCGCTTCAGAGCGGCTACATCTTCTCTTCTTTTTCACTCACTCAGACCAGCGACCATCCGCACCTTTTCGCCCATCCAGCACTCGCTCACCTTGAGTGTAACCAAGGTCGCCGCTGCCTCTCAGCGCCCTCCACCGATACATTTCCGAGCCTGCTGACGACTGGAATCGCAGCCATGTCTGGAGGCAGGACCTATTCCTTTGACAATGACGATAACTACCACCAATCCCAACATCCTGCGTATCGCGACTCTCCATTAAGGGATCCTATCTCACCTCCTCCTCAATATCGCAGTCCCTCGCCTCAACCGCCCCAGCAATTGAGTCCCACACACTCGCGGGGCTGGAGTCAAGAACGTGAACTGCAGAGACGTCCTATACCATCACAGTACACCGATGATTCACCGCCATTGCCCCCGGCGCACCACGGAAGTCCCTCCTTGAGCAGAATTGACACCAGTCAGGCATATAGGCCAACCTCTTTGGTGACACCGGGGATGGATAATTTCTCGAACCGTGCATACGGGGGTGGGTTGACGTCCGTCGCTCAAGGCGTCGCGGACGGCAATGAACGGGAAAGCGGGTTAGAAGCGCTGCGAGCAATGCCCGGCAATGCGCCTGCTTCGTACGACCGCGATTACCTATCAAACGATCCCTACAACCGCCCTTCGCCTGTCTTTAACAGTGATCGAGCATCCTACAGTTCTGTACCCTTGGCTGGCAATGCAGCAACGCCCGGCTCAATCACCCCAGATCCTTACTCCTCACGTTACTCTGGATACGACATGCACCTCGATAATTATCCTCCTCACCCCACGATGTCGCATCCCAGCTACCACGACTCACCCTATCACCATTCAAGCCTAAATCATAATCCCGCCGTAAGCCAAGCGAGTGTGAACCCGCACGATATCGCAGACGATGGTGACGATGGTTTCATGCCCGAACCTCAACGACGGAGCTTCATGCCAATGGGCAGACAGAGGAGCAGCGAGCGAATGGGTTCCACCGCGGCTGCAGCAGGTGCCGGGGCCGGTGCTGGAATCTTAGGAGGCATGTTTGCAAAGAAAGCAAAGTCAAACTCGGACATCTCATACGATGCTATGCCTGGCGGCCATAATGGCTCGGGTCCTGAGAAGTCGGAGTGGCTTTCGCGCCAGAAGAAAGGCAGCAACAAGATGAGGTGGATTATTGGCATCAGCATCGCGGCTGTTGTCATTCTGGCCATTGTTGGCGGTGTCGTTGGCGGCGTTCTCGGGTCCAAGAACAGCGGCTCTGGAGGCTCCGGTGGTGGTTCGGACGGCAGTGGTTCTGCTGCTAGTTCGACCTGGAATACCGCTTCGGGCGATCTGGCTGCTAACGGCGACCTTGACAAGAACTCCGCCGAGATCAAAGCCCTACTGAACAACAAAAATCTCCGCAAAGTTTTCCCTGCAATGGACTATACGCCGTGGGGCACACAATATCCGACCTGTGAGAAATGGCCACCCTCACCAAACAATGTCACTCGCGATATGGCCGTCCTTTCTCAGCTGACCAATACGGTCCGTCTATACGGTATCGACTGCAACCAAACTGAGATGGTACTACATTCGATCAAGCAATTGGACCTTACGGACATGAAAGTGTGGTTGGGTGTGTGGATCGACACCAACCAGACCACCAACGACCGCCAGATGAAGCATATGTACCAGCTCTTGACTGACTACACGGATCACTCAATCTTCAAGGGCGTCATCATTGGCAACGAGGCCTTGTTCAGGGCCGGCGAGTCCAAATCCGAGTCTCAGCAAGAGCTTGCTGACTTTCTCGATGATGCTCGAGCGGAGTTCAAGAAGAACGGCTGGGATCTGCCCATCGCCACTTCCGATCTCGGCGACAACTGGAATAGTGTCCTTGTAAGCCATGTTGATTACGTTATGGCCAACATTCATCCTTTCTTCGCGGGTGTTGAAGTACAAGAAGCAGCCGGCTGGACTTGGAGCTTTTGGCAAAATCATAACGTGCCTCTGACGGCCAGCAACCCCAACGTTGGGCAGATCATCTCCGAGACAGGTTGGCCGAGCGGTGGGGGCACAGACTGTGGTGGAGAAACGGGAGACTGTAGCCCTGGCCAGTCCGGTGCTGTCGCTAGCGTGGACGATATGAATATCTTCATGCAGGACTGGGTTTGTCAAGCACTGGAGAATGGCACCGACTATTTCTGGTAAGTCACGAAACCTCATTACGTTTCCTGCTTCGAGAGCTAACATACAGACAGGTTTTCAGCTTTCGACGAGCCATGGAAGGTTGCCTACAATGAGCCTGGTAAGGAATGGGAAGACAAATGGGGCCTCATGGACCCGGCAAGGAATCTGAAGAAAGGCCTTGAGATTCCTGATTGTGGCGGCAAAACTGTTGTTGGCGTCGATTTTTCGAAAAGTGGACAGACATAAGATACAGTCAAGTCAACAGGCCCACGACGATACGTCTGTTGACTCTTTTCACTTTGACAATCCTTCCGTATTGAGAAGGTCAATCCAAGGCCCTCGAAGGGAAATAGAGGCGGAGGAACGCAAGCGGTCTCCAGTGCAAGTGACGTCTACTCGAGAGCCACGGGTGTTCATCCGGACGCCGAGCCTCGCTTTATGCAGGCAAGATATGAGACATGGAATCAAGGATATAGCCTACGGATATGGCATAACGGACACGACGACAGAACGCAAGCATTACAGCATCATCATCGGACGGAACAGTGTACTTGGTCAGAGGAGCGTTCGGCGGTCAAAACATTTGGTTATTGGTTAGAGGCACCGGGCGGACGCCCTGCGCCGCCTTTTCGGATGGGATGTGTGTTGATAGCCGGATCACAAAAGGATCGCAGGGACAGGGGATTATTTGTGTATATATAGAATAGTTTAGTAGTGCTGAGGTTTCAACGGAGACATTGTTGTAATCTTTTTCCCTTGTGTGTTGTTTATTTGGTCTCGTCAGTGCCGCAAAGCTCGCCTGCTTATATGTAGGTGTGTTTGCAACGATCATGTGCTTCTGACGCGCTGTAGTACGCGCGCGGTCGAACATGTTCATGAAATTGTACGTGCAAGAATCGATGGACTGGAAAGCGACGTCTACGTTTCGATCTCTACAGTTGTCGTGTAGAATGAGGCTGGGTGCTACACAGCAGAGTGGAATATAAATGCGGGGACCAAGATCATACATTCGAGTCCGCTTATATAACGAGTGTGCTTTGGTCATCGGCTCTGCTCTGGTCTGGCTTGTATGTATATATATGTGTGTGTGTGTGGTGACTTGCGTCTCTATCCCCTATATCTGCCGCGTATCTCTGCTCATTGCCGCCTCCACATAGGGGTTCCGGAGAGCGTTTCTGTGTGTGTGAGAGAGAGAGAGAGAGAGAGAGAGAGAGAGGAAGGAACTGTGGGGGGAAAGAGCGCTGGTCCGGTGGGGAAGTGAAATGAACGTGGATCGTGCTGTGCTGTGCTGGATCAGATGGTAGTACGTGTTGAATGGGTCAACGGAAAAGAGGTAAAATGAATGGATTGAATGGGTTGGGCGCAGAAAGTGTGCTGGCGT
Organism: Cyphellophora europaea CBS 101466; assembly: GCF_000365145.1. NCBI lineage: Eukaryota > Fungi > Ascomycota > Eurotiomycetes > Chaetothyriales > Cyphellophoraceae > Cyphellophora > Cyphellophora europaea. Next base: position 1,505,831 of record NW_008481810.1, on the reverse strand, counting down.
GCCAGCATAGTTAACGAAAGGAGTCCCCGCGCACTGGGTAGAAGTGAGAACGTCGTAAGCTTGCTGTAATGACGGTGGTGGTGCTGGCAGGGACGGCTGGGGGAGGCAGGAAACGAATGGAAGGATAATAATGCTCTTCAGGCATCCGGCCATCGATTATGGTGAGACTGCAGACGAAAAGCGGCTGGAATCTCACCGTTCTTTCTCGAAATTCGTGAGCCGGGTGAGCCTGCAGGCACTAGAGAGCGTTTACCTGGTGCGTCGGGGAGGCGGAGGTGGAGGCGAGCAATAGTTGCAGCGAACGTGGTCGCAGATGGTGCACTGTGTCTTGGAATACACGGGATTGACGGGGTTGCGGCACTCGGAGCATCTCCACCATCCATCTGTGTTGGGACGGCGAGGGCGTGAGGCGGAGGAGAAGCGCTCGGGCCTGTTGCTGTGGCGACCCGGAGGAAGTAGAGCTCGGGGGTTGAGATAAGGTCGCTGGGTTGCTGAGGCTTCGGAGGAGCGTGGAGACTTGGCAGAGTCGGGAGAGGAGGCGTTGTGGGCATTGTGGGCAGATTGGGCAGAGAGGATGGCGTGGCCTTCCTCGCCGCGGGAGGGTGCGGTTTGGAGAATAGGCTTAGAGTAAATAGAAGGGATGTGGCCGTTCTTGGGACAGTCTTTGCACATTTCGTGCTGACATGGGTTCGTTCCGTTTGTGGTGTTGGGGCACCTGATGGTGTGTGCAATGACATAGGGTCCGGACTTGCAGATATGGCAGCCCCAAAGGGTTGGGTTATTAACCGCGGCCATCTCCAAAGCTTGCTCGCGATCTCACGATGGGTATGGAGATACAAAAAGTAGAAGGAAGCAGAGGTCCTGTTGACGAAGGTTGAATGCAATCGGTAAAGTCCTGGTCGGTCCACTTGGGACAAAGCACCTAACGAGCTGTTGTGCAGAAGGATATCTTCAAGGAAGTGTTTCGAAAGGAAGTGGTAAGGAGTGTTCGAGTGAGTTGTTGCTCGAGAGAGGACTGCTCGCTCTGCTTCTTACCTATATACTTTGATATTGGACACCGCGTCAGCCATCCTCCTGCGAATGCACGCCCTGCGAGCTCCTACAGGAGTAAATAGTGCTCCAGAACGTCCGCGTGCTGCTTGCGTGTCTATGGTGAAGCAGTGAATGACGGGAGAGTAAAACGTACTTTGAGTAGTGGCAGAAGCAGTTGACGCCGGTATAAGTCCCAGCCAAATACATTCTTGGCGCTGTACCGGGCGGCTTCATGCTCGTAACGCTTCACTCCCATGTATTTTGCCATATACAAGGGGATATAACGGGCTAAAAGGTCATAAAGCAGAGTCTCGTGATGCCTCAAGTCCTAAAATGCTGAAGCAAAATATCGGCATTGCCGCATCGGGCGCGGCATACTTTCTGTTCACAACTGCTGTATAGGACTTTGGAAGGTTGCCTCCAAGCCCTTGCGGATCAGCGCGCATGGCTGCGGTATAGGAATCTGGAGGGTTGCATCATCGTCATTGCGAACAGGAGCACGTGGTGGGTTTCAGATCGATATGAAGTACCGAGGAATCTTGCAAGGCTGTGCTGCAGCACCAAGCAAGGTAGAACGCGTCTGGAAGGTCGTGGACCGGTCGCAAAGAGGGCGAGGATGCCTTTTGTGGCTGTCGCGTCCTGTTGCCGATGCTGGAAACGAGACTCGTGACATGCCTACCTGTGGGACTTCAAGCAAGCCCGATGCGAAGAACACCGAGATAAGTGCTGACGGTATAGTACTTGAGGCGTTGACATCATTCCCATCTTCTGCATTGGGGGTATGTTTCCGGCTTCTGTCTCCGTTTAGTCAGTTACAGCCACAGTGTGACCAGATAGCGAAGCAAGAGTTGCCTTCGGGCGTATGGCCTGCTACACAGCCTTCAATTCGTGATAGTCCATCACCCCGTGACCCCTCGGCTTGGTTAACACAAGTGACGCCCGACAGACGTTGGGCTAGGGTGGTGGGATTTTCGCCGGCGGTAACTAGGCTAGTTGTCATCTGATGAATACATGACGACGGTCCCGGATTGCACTCGTCAAGACGTTCGAGTAACAGCCCTGATTGATACTGCTTTCCACTGTTGGTGTTGCCCTGGATAGCGATATCAAGTCTTCGTGTCTGGTAACCGGTGAAAGGGTTTAACCGCACATCCCGCTCAACGCCGAACGAGCCAGGCGTCGCGAGTGAGCGCCCGGAGGTGGTGGGAGTTGCACAAACTTTGGTGAAACAAGCCCGGCAAGAGTGCGGTAGTCGTTACCGCTGACCGGATGAGATCACCTCATGGTAGCGACGGGACCAAAGGGAAGTGGGGTTTTGCACAGCGCCCGACTACCATGTGTTCTCTGGGCAAGCTGGTTGCCCTTAACACTTGTCGTAAGCACGCTTGGAGTTTCGATAGTCAACGAGTCCGGAGACCACATTGTCGCAACGCGTGCTGTCAATCATCGATAGTCAACGGACGATCCCTGATGGCGTGAAATGCGTTGGGCAGCATTCGTCGGGCAGCAGATGTTTTTCCAGCACTTCGACTTGAACGAGTCCCCACGTCCGCAGGAGACTACGCGCCACTGCCGAGCAGAAAACAATTCAACTGTGGCCTCTCTCCTCAAGCTTCAGACAATACCTTTCTCTTGTTCTTCCAGGGAGGACGGAGAGCGCTCAGGTTGTGGCAAAGACTCATATCCCTGCAGGATCTCAAGACCGGTGACGTCGACGGCCACGACAATCTCAAGTTAGGTCTGCTCCATCTCCTTTCAACAACGACTGCAAGCGAGGACGACCACGACAGTCCGAAGTCGCGGAGTCTGCTTCAATTATCGGAGCCTTGTGTAAAGTGCACCATCGAGCAAGAACACGAGCAGCATTCTTACCGTTGGGGGCGAAACGGCCCCTCGCTCCCCCGCTATCGTCAGAATCCTGCGCCGAGACCACGGCCACTTCTCACCCGTCTCATCATCGCCCCCTTCCTGCGTCAGAGCTGCTACTCTCTTTGCCAGGATTGCGTCCGATATATTGATCGCTGCGACGATCAAGTGTTGTCGGACTTCTATACCAGTCCCCTGAGTGAGAGGATATATCCCTGCTACTATAATACCACGGGTGCTGTCCCGGGCCTCTCCAACCCATGGACAACCGCTACCGGCCACGATCACCCCCTGGTCGACGCTACCACGATCCGCGAGCCTCGACTGGCTTCATCTCCACCCAATTCGAACCCTCGTACCATCCGTATCCCAGGACCGCCGTTGAGCCCTATCCTCCCCGTCACAACAGTCTTTACGACCCAGGCCCAGTCAAAAGATACTCGTACCGTGATGATTCATATGGTGGAAATGTGTCTCGAACCGAGTATCCCATCAACTTATATGGAAGACCGAGGAATAATTCAACCATATCCGCCGAAGGCCGAAGGCCTCTGAGCATGATCGCAAAGAACCAATCTCCGCCGCGATATAGTAAGCCCGTCGTCAGCAATGTATCTCGAGACATCCCTAGAAGTCCCCCACTAGCGCCTTCAGCGCCTCGAGATGAGCCCAACAGGTACCTCCTCCCTGCTCGATCTGGGGGCTCAGACCACCATCAGCGTCACTACAGCGCAAATCGCGCGGATGCTGATAGACTCATACCGGCGGCTCCACGGACTAGACGTGGAGAGTATCATCAGGCTGGCGGTTACAGCAACCCAAAAGGCTATGCGGGCGGAAGGGGTGTGAAGGAAGACGACTTCTCTTACACCGGCCCTAGGGAGCAATTCGCCAGGGACTTCCCTGTCCGGTCATCGCAACCAAGAGAGCCGTACCCTCCACGACGCGAGCGTCCAGTGAGTGCCATGGAGATACCTGAGCATAAACCGCCATCCGGCAGACGTGAGATGGGTCCGCCACCAATTCCTCGCCAGCCGGATCGTCTGGAACCTGTTCGCCGTTCAGGCTTCGATAACGAGCCCGACAAATCCAGCGACATACCGCAACGACGGCACTCAATGCGTACACCAGTTGTTCATCAGCACCGCGACGAGGGCTACGGCTCGGCTCGCGATGAATATGATCGCCCGATGCCCAAAACCAGGCGCGAGCGCTTAGATGATGATGACGGTGCTGCTGCTGTCAAGCCAAGACAGCGAGAATTGGACGCTCAGTACGATCGCGAGAAGGACTACCGTCGGGATCGGGAACGGGAACGAGAGCTTGAGCGGGACCGGGAGAGAGATTACCACAAGGAGCGCGAACGGGAATTACGTGACCGAGACAAGGAACGGGAGAAAGACCGACCGCGCGATCGGGACCGTGAACGTGAACGTGATCGCGACAAGGATCGTGAACGCCCTCGCCCCTCGGACAAGGGCAAGAGACCAGACGACGACCGGGAACCGCGCGGAAAAGAAGGCAGCCCTGAGCGGTCAGGTGCGGCGAAGGCCGCCGCCGCCGGCCTTGCAGGCGTTGGAGCTACAGCTATTGCTAATGCTGTTCTAAAATCTAAGAAGCCCGAGGAAGCCTCGGATAGCGATGAGCGCAAGGAGCGTCGACGTCGCCACAAACACCGAGAGAAGGAGGATGCTGAAGTCGACCCACGAGAGGCTGAGATGCCTCGCGAGCGAAGGAGTAAAGACCATGTTCCGCCGCCGGAAGACCGTGGGCGAGAGGACATTGGCCATGGTGGCTCGAAGCGCGGTGACGAGTCTAGCGAATCGCATGAAGACGACGGTGGTCGCCGGCGTCGCCATCGCCATCGCCATCGTGATCGCGACGAGGTGGATGCCCCATCCAGCGAGGCGAGACTTGCGCCCCCAGACAGCAAGGACGACAGGGAGCCTAGTCCTGGGGAAGATGGCACAGGTCGTCGACGTCGACGCGACAAATCCCGCAACCGCGAGCCCGAGACTTCCGAGTACCCTCCAGAGCATCGTACCCTTTCACCCGGCGAGAACGAAGATGACCGACCACGACGGGTGCAGCTCGTTGAACCGATCGAGAAACGAGATGATGTCAAACCCCGAGGTATCCTCAAGCCTCAGCGTACAACTCCTTTCCCAGAAGATCCCAACCCCACTCGCGAAGGCGTTGCGCCGTTGAAGGACGCCGGCAAGCAAGGCATCCCACCGGGGGCGCGCTGGACTAAAATTAGCCGAATGCTTGTGAATCCCGAGGCGCTTGAGCGGTCACAGGAGCGCTTCGAGGAAAGGGACGACTACGTAATTGTGCTCCGCGTCGTCACGAGAGAGGAGATTGCGAAGTTTGCAGAGAAGACCCAAGAGATCAGAGGTGAGTACACGCGCATTCCTCGCATGCAATGAAGGAGCTAATCCGGCGCAGCTGAACGTGAGAATCAGTGGAAGGAGGAGGTGGATAGGCGCCGTGCCCAGGGGGGGCAGCAGCGGCCTGACGAAGATGCCATCAGCGACAACGAGCTTGATGAGCCACAACGAGCCCTCGACTCCAAACCCGCTGTGCCGGGGGTAGATCCTCAGACATACCTCAATGAAGGTCAGTCAGCGCAAGAATATACGGCTGTGCCTATACCAGAGGTCAAGCTTGATGAGAGCACAAACTACTCGACCAACGTATAACGGGGTTGCCAACCCGATGACGGGTGCTGACAGCCTGTCAAGCTGGTGTTGGTCTGAAGCCTAGCAAATCGCAGACCTGTTTGGCCGAATCGTAACCCGAGCCAGGGGAGCCAGGCCTTGCAGCACGGCATAAATGTAGCTTGGGATCGTGGAGCATCCAGCAGAGCGGAAGTTGACACGTTACACGGAAGGGACGGAGGGACTGCTGTTTTCGGGAGATTGAAGCCTTGCACAATGGGCGACATGAAGATGTTTGTGCCACGAAATGGTGTTGGGCAGACTGGAACTTGGATCGCTGCTTGGTCAGCTCGCATATCGAAGGGTAGGTGCAGAACAATAGCCGCCGTTTCGTCTAAGCGAATTTCGAGGAGAGGCACTATCTATAGCGATCTAGCATTCTGCATCATGCTGGCAGGCTCTTTGTCCTACACGAATCATATCTGAAGAGATTACCGCATTCGGATGTCTATGTCCAACGAGGTCGCTCAACAATGGGTATACGGTGTGTGCGCTACACGACTTTGACTGCGTCTCTCTAGGTGTACTGTGCCCTGCCCTACTAGATGTTCATGCACCAAGCAATGCTCAGATACCTTTCCCGTCGCAGGGCCGCTGAGCGGCGAGGCTGCTGCGATGCAAATCACGTCATGTCGAGGGAGAGGACTTGGTCAATGAAGCACATCGGTTCTCCGCCCGTGGAGCCCGACCCAAGACCCTCCATAACGGTGAAGGTCTCGTGCGAAAGTTCAGCTGTGGCTTGACTGCATGTACCAATGTACGCGGACTGGCGGGCAGTGGGTTGTTTGAACAAAGTTTTTGTTGGTTAACCGGTTGGCGGACCCCCTTCAGCTCGGATGGGAGACTGTGAACCCTGATTGACGGGGCTCCTTGTGTCGCGTGGGATCAGGGTACGTAACGTGGCCACCTGGTTAGCGAAAAACTCACTTGGGCTCGTGGGAAAATAAAATAGGCCCAGAATCATTACCGTGTATCGTAATGAGCTACAGCGGATTCGTGGGTGGTGTACGGATCTGAGGTTGAAAATACCTATCTGGGGGTCGTGGCGTGGGCACTCGGGTGCCCTTTGCTCCATCTTGGCCCGGCCGGACCACCTTCCCTAATAGATCTGCCGCTCGTCATTGAGGAAAGATACGGAGCAATTGCAAGACAGCTAGACTAGTAGTCATCACCTATTGGGGTATTGATCGCAAGACGTTGCATTCACAGAACTGGAGTGTCCGTCGCCCGGTGATTCACCGTCTACGAGTGAAAGTTGGGAGAGAAGCGCTTGAAGATCTGGTGAGCAAGCCACCGAAAAGCACGGACGTAAAGCGCAATTGTTGGATAGGAGGTTGTGATAGGCTTCGGCGCACCGCCACTGACGATGACTGGGACCGACTGGGACCGACTGGGACCGACTGGGACCGACTGGGACCCATGTGTTCGTTGTCATGACCTCACTCACCGCCCGGCAAAGCCACGCTTGGGCAAGGGTCTCGAGAGTTTTCCCAGCAACCGCTGCTTGGTCCAGCCAACCAGCTTCACGCCCACGCCCTCCCTCTAGTGGGCTAACAGTGAGCTACGGTGACTGACCGCCCTCAGAAGCCTTCTCCGGACGGTGGTCAAGGAGCAATCCACGCGGCCTCGTCACTTGGGCGGATAAGTGCCTGACGATCTTGCGTACCTTCGGCAGGTCGGATCCCAGTCTCTCCACGCGATGATAGTGCTAGGAAAAACCGGCGACGCACGCTCATCGAAAGTACCACCACGTGTTATTTCGGCGGAACTCGTTCAAGCCACATTCCGATGTTCGTCCTGGCCCCCTCCCCGCCACTTTTGCAGCAGCAAGGGAGCAGACTTTCTGATGGGCTGGCGCATGATCAATGATCTACAGATGTAACTCCGGACTTCACCCGGCAGATGATTATTGAGCTGGGAGAGGGGAGATGTCGGCATGCAATAGTCAATGCAACCTCCCTCCTGACCGGCGCCCAGAACCGGTCGCGGGGCGTTCCTGGGCGCTCGCGCCTGCAGTCAGCCGAGTCTTGGTTCTGGCGGGCTGCGTGAGACTGATCGGCGCCCGAGAGCGTAGCCCACGGCGCAGAATGCAACTCGATGTTTCTGCCAATGTTGTTTACAGTAGAAAGTGCCGCAGACACGAGGGTAGAGCACACCGCTCCCCTATCACTTGGGCCTCCGCGAGACGACTGGGACGAGGCCATATGGTCAGAGCGCAAAGTAGAGTCATGATTGGCCCAATCTATTGGGCAGATCGGAGTGCAAGGGAAGGAAGAAGGATCGCTGCAAGGTTATGCGGTTAACCCTCGTCCGAGGACGCCGGGAAGCAGGGAAGCTGATCTGCATCGGCCATCCCAAGCCGCGTCCGAGCGTCTCGATTCGAAGCCCTAACAATGGTCAGTGCCACACTCCCGCTTGTACCCGGGGCGTTGGCTTTGCTCGGTTGTCTAGACCTGGCAAATCTTGTTCTCGGGGAGCCTCGCGGGGCGTGGGAGGGGCACGACTTGCGACCGACGACACATTCCTCGCAGAATGATGGATGGTCTGCCCGTCGCGCGGGCGATGATCGATGATGTCCGGCAAGATGCTTTCTCACATGGGTCGTATGATCGCAAGTTCGAGTCTGAGAAAGCGCGGCACAATGTGAAATTGTGCTTGTCGCTGAAGTGCTCCCCAAAGGCTATAAGCGAGGTTTAAGGACCTGTTTCCACTGTGCGCGCGCGAGATGGGCATCGATCTCGCTCAACAAGCGGGAAATCGTGTGGGGGGGGGGGGGGGTCTTAGCATGTGACGCTTCTACAGGGAATGTATCCGGATGTCCATAATACACGAGCATACCGCGATCGATGCTGCTGTGTGTGCGCGGCAGGTCATTTCGCGAAGTGATGTGATTCAGGATCTGAAACAGCTGGGCACAGGACGCAAGATTTGGTGGCTGCCCGAGCTAAGGGCTTGTGGGTGCTCCCCACCCATGCTCCTGAGATATCTCTCCATGTATCGCTCAGACCCTGGTATTTCGCTTCTTCGGACACGCCAGCTAGTCCATCAAGCCACGATCGAAACAAGTGCTTGCTTTTTGCTGGATCTTGTGCGGGTGGCTGATGCAACATGCAGGAGGGGGAGTGGAGGAGAAGCGCCCCAAACCAGTGTTGATGAATTGTTTACGTGCCATTGCGCGCCGGTTGTGATGATACGAAATCACCCAGCGTAACAGCCGCAGCGGCCATGCAGTATTGTATACTGTAGCACGCAAGTATCCGTACGGCGTTATGCTCTTACTAATTTTATCCTGCGCAAGCTCCAGACAAGTGATCAACCGTCTTAGTCTCAGGTGTGGCTGGCCTTCCCGTCGGGAAATCGCTTTGGCTACGTGTGCGGAGACACGCGACTAGAGACAAGAAAACCTTCCGCGGCTCGGAGGGGAACGAAGTTTTCGGAGTGGACTAAAAGTGGGCAACACTGGTACTTGATAGACTTCAACAACGCTATGAACCACGGTTACAGATGTAGTACGGTACGTGCGTACATAGCTAAACAAAGCCTTTGCTCGTTTCGATGCACGAGCGAGACCGTCATCGCCGCCGCCGCCGCCGCTGCTGCTGCTGCTGCCAGGTTTTAGGTCTCCTGCATGATGCATACCGCAAGCTTTTCGGGCGTCAAAATCCAGCGTATCGTCCGTCAATCTCGCTGGTGAATGGAGATGCTATAATTGCGCGATCAAAACATCCGACATCGTTTGGCTGTTTGGCTTTTTGGCTCCGGCGGCTGCGTCAGAGTGTATTTTGGCAGCTGGGCTGCAGGACCCGAGCGAGCCCACACTCTGCAGAAACAAGAACGGCAGCTCCATCCTCCGCCTGAGGCAAACTTGCGAAGTACTGCACACACGCCTCATCTGGGTCGACAGAAATATCCACTTTCACACGGTGGTACAGCCACAAGTAGTCAAGCTCGTCGCATCCAATTTCACGCCACGCATCTCCGGCCGTCAGCAACAAGACTGTACTCTGTGTAGGCCTTTGTCCATAGCCGTGTAGTGTTGACTGACTACGGGAGCGCTCAATGACTCGTGATGTGTGTATGTGTGTGTGCCGAGAATAGCGCAAACTCGCTCCGGCTCTTGTTCTCTTCCTCGCTCTCGGGGGTACTCAGCCGACAAGTAAAGCCCGTTCCAAAGTAGCCGGCCCCCACCCATAATTATAACTCTGGTTGAGCCACAGCATATAGACTCCAGCTCTTGATATACAATAGTGGTTGGGCCAAATGGCAACTCTCTCGCCACAAGTCGATTCGCGGTGCCACTCGAGGGCCGGCAAGCGACGAACCAGGGCAGGGCAGGGCAGGAAATGGAAGAATAGCATCATGATCATGACTAGTTGTGGACTGCCGACCAGGCGCGCCTATTGGCAGCACGCGGCATGTCTTGCCACCGCATGGGATGCAGGAGCTCGATGATCGTCGGGGCCGTTGGGCGTGTTTCGAGTCTAGCACCAACAAGGTTGGGTGCCTTGTGGACGACAGGGGTGTCTCTCAGTGTCTCTCAGTGTCTCTGTCGTGTCAACTCGCTTCCGCCTAAACTCTATCCTCGCAAGCCCAGGTCCTTCTGTCTCCTGGGCCGGGGTCCGATGCCTCCTGCAATCCCATCTGATTCGACTGCCAGCGCCCATATCCCGGCTTACACAGGCTGGCTAACGCATCACCTCCGCTTGCAACCTTACTGGAACATGCCTAACTTGGTCCACCCACTGACATGTCGTCCTGCAAGCCAGGCTTATGCACCTCCCGGGCTTCAAAGACTCCAAGAGGGTCCCTCTCTGACCACCTGCCGTTCACACGCCATTCCTGAAGCCTGCAAGCGAGCTTTTTCCACCGCCAGACGTCTTCAACTTTGCCCGGCCCATCTGATGGCTGCAAATGCCACTCCCGCCGCCTATCTCTTAAGGTCCAGCATGCGCAATCCCCACCACCACCCTGCCCTTTCCTAGCGCCAGATCATCTTGACTTTTTGCTTCCTACAAAGCCGTTGGAAGCTTTTGGCTCTCGTATACCCTTCACTCTCTTGTACCCACCACCCCTGCAAATCCAAAATTCAACTCTTTTGACTCGACATTCGCTTCTTCTCCCACCGCTACGACTGCCGCTGCCGCCGCCGCCCTCTGCACCTAAAATCCCACCTACCGGCTCCTTCTTCCACCACTTCGATCCTCGGCTCTGATGCACCACGCCTAACCACACCCAACCTTGGCCGCTCCACGCTCACTCGCCCGCTCGCCCAAACCCCTACCCCAGCAGACACCATTCATAAGGGCCGGTCTCTGCACCGCCACTTCTGACGTCTATCTCTTCCATACCCGCCGACCGTTGGCCTGTTCAGCCCGCTCTCTTTGTCCCAGACTACTCAACACCACTACTACCGACCTCTACCACTCTCGACCAGCACATCGATGCACCATAGTACATGGTATGCCCTGCTTTCATCTCTCTCACCCCTGCTCTCTCCAGTCGAAACCGTGCTCCATGACCCTAGCCCTCTCTCGCTCCGGAAATAATCTATCACATGCCGCGCCCTGGTCTCCCGAAATCGCCCACTGTTTCAACTTCACCACATCCTCCAGTCTTGGGGCGCTCTCGATCTTTGGCTCTCGACCAAAACAGTTTCGGTCTTATACTTGTCCCTCTCCATCCTCTGACCCTCACCCTGGTCTGCCCTGGTCTGCCCTGGTCCCAAGCCCTGACAGGCATTGTTTGGAGTCCCTTTTTATCCATTGGCCAATAGGATACTACCTTGTTCCCATCGTCCTGGACCGAGCACCTATCTGAGCAGGACAACCACCAAGAGTACGCCTTTCCCACTCTCCATTGTTTGTCGGACACAAGCGACCTACCAGGCAACTGCCAACTCGCTCCAGTACCCGGCCGTCGTCTAAGCGAGAATGGTGTTCCTGTCGCCAATCTCTCCACAAGCCCAACGCCGATCCTGGTTACTCAGTGCACTCTTGATCTTTACTTCGTTTTGACCATCTTACACCCCGGGCGCATGTTCATCATCTTATTCCCCGAGTGGCACATGCCTTGTTGACGTCCTGCGTCTCTCACCATCCTTGCGGTGAACTGTACTGACGAACTGTCTTGATGCAGCATCGTCCATCACACCCGTATCCAGGACCGGCGCCTTTACAAACCCCTCAGCACCAGCCGCGCGTGGTGAGCGGTAGCCAGCCTGAGCAACAGCCGTATTCTGTCGCTGGTGTCTACAATCCGCAGACTGGCCTCCAGTCGCCATTCCTGGGACATCAGCAGCACTTCCAGAGTCAACAGACGGCCGAACCTTCATATTACCAGAACCCAAGCCCCCGAAGTCAACATAGTGCAGCTGGACCCTATTATCCAGCTGGTAAGTGCCTTGTGACCGACCGTTGTGCGAAAATTCTGACCAATGTCAAAGAAAAACCAGAGTCTATGGCCGCAACCGCCACCATGCAGCGCCCTTACCCCTCCATCTACAATACGCCGCAATCCAACTCTCCTGCTTCGGTGACCTCGCCCCAGTCGCACGATCCAGCCAGGCCAATGTATGGCCATCCGGGGCCCCAGATGTACGGTTATCCGCAGTATCAACCCATGAGCCAGCCAACGAGCTATGGGCATAGCCAAAGCCAACAGCCGCCTCATCAAATGGGTGGCCAGTCAATGCTGCAATATCCGCCTCATAGCCAGCAATTACCCCAACCAGGCGTGTCCAGCCAACATCCAGGAATCTCTAGCCAGAGCCCCCGGATGAAGAATGAGCCGCCGCAGCAATCGCAGTACATGCCGATGAAATCCGAGCAGAACCAGCAATATATGGGCATGAAACCCGAACCCAGCCAGCATCATCAAACACCGCAGCAGCAACGGCCTCCAATGCTCTCCCAATATCCGCAGCAGCATACTCCTGCCCCGCCGAGCTCGAATCTACAAACGCCGCAATCTCAGCAAGCGCCTCCTACCGGGTCAAGCGCAGCACCCGGGCCAATTCCGGCTACCACCCCACTGGTTGTGAAGCAGGATTCTAGTGGAGTTCAATGGATCGCGTTCGAGTATTCGCGAGACCGCGTGAAGATGGAGTACACTATTCGATGCGACGTCGAGTCGGTGGACACCAATGCTCTCTCCAACGAGTTCAAGACCGAGAATTGCGTTTACCCTCGGGCAACAGTGCCAAAAGACCAGTACAAAGGCAATCGACTGAACTACGAAACGGACTGCAACCAGGTCGGATGGGCCCTGGCAGAACTGAATACCTGTCTACGCGGCAAGCGAGGATTGATTCAGCGGGCAGTCGACAGCTGGAGGAATAGCAACCAGGATCCTCGCTTGCGAAGTAGGAGGGTCCGACGGCAAGCCAAAATCACCACCAGATCGAAGATGGGACCGTCGACGGCTAGTCAGACACCTGGACCGAGTGCTCCAGGCTCAGCAGGGCTTCCTGGTCAAAACTCAATGCCTGCCCCCAGTTCTAGACCGCCGGGGACGATCTCGACTGCCCCTCAATCAATCCATCACCATGGACAAGACCTCTCGCCTACAGGTCATGACAACATGCCCCGTAAGTCAGCCCATATCTCAACTGACTGATCACGCTGACAATTTAGCAGCTTCTGCGTACTCTTCCACTCATCAGAGTTACCGGCAAAGTCCTGCCAGCCAACATATGCCGAGTCCGAATGACATTCGACAAGCACACGTCTTCCCAAGTTACCAGGCTTACCCACAAGTTCCAACGAGCATGTCCTCGATGCCGCCCACCATGCCGCCCGGTATGCATCACCTCGGTCGACAAGGTGGCCCCGCGGCCATGGCTTCTAAGGACGCGGATCAGAAGAACGAGGACGACATTGCGCTGTTTGGCGATGTACCCGAGGACAAACGTCGCAAATTCATCCTGGTCGAAGACACGCAGAAGAATGCGAGAGTCCGCGTGAAGGTGACGCTGGACCAAATCGAAATGAGCGAGATTCCCGACTCTTATCGCAAACAGAACTCTGTTTTTCCTCGAGCATACTACCCCATTCAAATGCCTGGCAGCAGAGAGCCTTCTCGAGGCGACCGCTACGTTGAGGAGGGACAGGAGGTCGATAGTGGAGCTCCTGTTGTTGGAAAGACCAACGTTCCGCTACAATTGCCAGGTGGAGAGGCGGAAGTAACGGTGCCGCAGGTCTCACGAAGCAAACGAGGGCGAGAGGAGAAGGTCAACGAACTGGGCTACAGGATGGCTTGGGGACAAGGACGAGTCTTCTCGAACCGCCCCGTCTTCCTTGCACGCGCATGTAAGTGTTTGCAGGACCGTGCACTGCGTACTCAAAGCTAACTATGACTCTAGTGGACGCCTATCGAACCAAGCAAAGAAGCACTTTGATGTCTGCTGGACAAGATGTCTCGGTTGTGCCCGACCATCTCGAAACGCGCCCCGGCAAGCGACGATGGGTTGAACGGACCAGTGCCATCAGCCCACCCGACCAACCGCCTGCCACAGTCTCGTCAGAGTAGGTGTATTGTGTGGCACGTCCCAGCGCTTATTATCCGACCTGTACAATACGCGCAGTCGTTGAGACACGCCGTGGAATGGCCCCGGTACCCCCGAATCAGAAATTGAACCCCCGGTGCTGGTTACACCATTTGACGACAACCACGACAACGACCGAAAGCGGCTACGGACGTTCGAAAATGGCACGGTGAGCGTTGCCATCTTCTGTTCATCGTTGCGGATACCCCATTTGCGATTTTCTACTTCTTTATTGACGACATGTCCAATCTTCTTGAGTCGGTGGGGAAGGAAATTCGACTGCTGTTTGCGAAGGATTTGTGCCCTGGCTTCTGGGCTTTTACGATGGATTATGACGGCCGTTTTACTTCCTCGACATGCTCTGGATTCGAGCTACCATTGTTTTTTTTTCACTTTGTGTTCTTGCTGGAGGTGTGGGCGTTGGATTTTTGCTAGGGTACGATTGGCAAGCGAGTTCGACAATCGTGAGAACAAGAGTGTTGGACATAAAAACTTGGCTTGCACATATATGGTTCTATCTGTTTTTGTTCTCTTGGAGACTTTTAGGTCTATGACGAGCCGGTCAGGCTTCGTTTCGCTGTACAGAAGATCTGCAACGCGAAGAGGGGAAGGAATGAACGTGTACGGAGGCTCAGCATACCTGTGAAGGGGAGGAGGGGCAAGCAACGACCTTTTACTTCTTGAGACATCTACATTTTCACTTCCTAGGAGAAGCGGGTTTGGAGCACGGACTGCGCTGAGGCAGAGGGGAGGGGAGGAAGGAGAAATGGGCTCTCGAAGAGGCAATATTCAAAGATCGGCAGTTGCGTTCGCGGCCACGCCGACCGGGCAGCTTCGCAAAGCAAATAGCGCAACCAACGGTGGCCATGGTCCAGGCAGGCATCAACAATACCTATTGCGCCGGAGCTGTTGCCGATCCAAATGATGTTCGCTTCAACCATTTTCCTCTTGTCCCCCTCATTTGTTTAACCCAGTGTGATGTTTCGATGGCACTCTACGGCCGAAGATACTCGCTCAGAGACAACCCCTTGAAGCCGAACATGCATCAGCCACTTGACCTCTCGATCTACGCGCTCGCGAATCCGTCTCGAACTCCGGCCCGGGCATCCTAGGCTTTGTCTGTGAGCCAGAAGCAAAGATACTGCAGTTCAGCTTCACGCCCATCATGGGCCCATATCTTGTCCAACATACCCTGCAACCATGGTCTAAGCTCGTACGTCTCACGTGCTCGCAAGGATTCGATGGTCAACAGGCTTAAGATCAACATTTCTCGTCGGCGTACTTTGGGTAGTGAGACGAACATTGCAACAGGCAGGACATTGAATACAACCTGGCGAGGCATCGACTGGGGCAAAGATCGGCTATTAGCCATTTACTCGATTGCGCTCAAACGTGCTTTGCATGGACGTGTGTGTCACTGCGAAATACAGGGAGCTGGTCGGCGACTGAGTGCCATACAGTATCCATGCTCACATCCTTGTGTCCGCACGGACACAAAGGTCGCCACACTAGCTCACCTCGTGGTTACCCTGCATAGTACAGACGTCCGTTTGCGCACGCGCCACACGCTGGGACCAGGTACGGACACATCCACCGGCTTTTGCTCTTGGTCTTGATCGACACAACCAGGAGTTGGGCCAAGCGAGGTAACTACGTACTACTAGCATCACGGCATGCCTGATTGCTTCAATCTCGTCTCAGCAAACACCCAGAGTGACAGAATTTGGTACTCCGTACAGAGCGAGAATTACCCGTATCTGATGGCCGTGGCGTCTGAGGAAATGCCTCGGGGGCTCGTGCTCTGTCGGTTAACCACAATCATCAAAGCGCAGCCGAAGACAGCCGGGGCCCGTGCTTGCTAAGATCTTGCCATGTTCGCGAACCGGCTGGTGGCCCAGCACACAGTCGTTACGAGCACCGATATCCGACTTTGTTTCCGCTTTCGTTTGCGGACAAGGTGCATCGATTTTGTTCGACTGATGCTTTCTATCCTCTAAGCTAGGTTTGGGGCTCAATCCAATCCTGCATTGGCTGACTCTCGGACATTGCACTATCCCGCAGGTCAGCAGGCAACGGACGGAACTGTACCCTCGTACGGAGTATGCGCGTTGGGACAACGCCATCAACGGCCACTGCGGGGCATTTGGGCTTGAGGTGGCAGCGTCAATTTCCCTGCCGTGGGGTAAGGCTGAGATTAAGGAGTCTTGGTGTTTACACTGCGGGAGGACCACAAGGTCGTCGGAGAAGGACATCATCGAAACGCACTTGTCGACCGTCGGCTCCATAATCACAAAGCTATCTGAACGTTAGGTGCTCAATCTCGGTGACTACTATCATTCAGATTTGGATGAGGTTGGATCCCCCGATACGATGCGCGCTAAATCTGAGTTTTCGACGGCACGGGATGAACCAGTGTTCAGCCCTTGACAGCGCAGCGTGTTTCAGGTTTCTTCATCGAAGATTGCAAACAAACTCACTGGTGGAATCAGAAACGGCTCAGGATCACAAGTCGACGCGTATCTTGACACGCCTCGCTCATTCCATGATCCGAGCATGGTTTGTCGGTCCGGAGTAGATGATTGGCATCTCCGCAGAGCCTCCCTTCGCTTTCTCCAAGCTCGACACCGTCGAGGGCGATGTTGTTTCAAGTTTTTAGAATGTGGACTCTACGGGACACTCATCTTTTAGCAAGCCTGTCCATCTCTAATCTTGCAAATCACCGCGGTACTGTGAGCAGAACCCCGAACGGTATGTTGGCGTTGGCCGCCAGTTCCCACACCCAAGGATCACTGCTACCCACCCCAGCGCCTTCTGCAGTGCCAAAGGCAGTAGCGGCTTTTCTATCCCTACCCTTGATGGCGGATATGAGTGGAGCACGGAGTACGCCCGTCGAAAAGCAAGGCAAGGAAAACAAGTCAGCACCGTGGTCATGTCCCCACGCACAAACCGCGCAGAGAAGGCCCGGGCCAGAGGCCAGATGCCTGCTTGGTCTGTGGACTCAGTGGTCTCCTCACAGCGCGTGGATATGCGGCGTGGTCAGCACCCTGGTCAGTACTACTAGGGGGCGGTTATGCTCCCCTTCCGACCAGGACTTTTGACCTCACGGCGCACGCAGGCAAGGGTCGAGGAAGTGATTTTGCAAACAAGATGTGAGGAGCGATTGCTGTTTTGCGATTCAATCTGAACCAGCGTCACTGCATGTCCGTCATGAACCCTACACTTTGCGTGTAGAGACCATCGCACACCCCTTAACATCTTTGCCTCTACCGACCGCTGGCCCACATCCAGTGGCAATGACCCCAGCAGGGCTAGCTGCAGCAGCGGCGAACCCGCGCCTTAGCTACGAAGCAAAGCGTCTCTGAGAGCCAATATGCTGAGCCCACACCCATGTGTCCTTCCTGGGCTCGAGGCCTGGGCTTTACTGCCTACCTAGGCCTCAACGTTAGTCTCTTGGACCTGATGATCTGTCTACGCTACGTGGCAAAGAGGGCCGGTAAACCCGCTCCCTGCCTCGGCCTCCTATCGGGCTCCCTCGAGTCTTGCAGGGGAAGGAGATATGCGGTTCCGAGCGAAGTTTCCAGGTTCGAGACGGGCTGCAGGATCATCACAGGATGGTGGGAGGGTCACCTCTGGGCCGTTGATGTGCGCAAAACCTACACGCCGGAAAGCTTTCGCAGACTGGCAGGCCTTACCCGCCGACTCGAGCCATGTGAACGGTCTATATCGACTCATTCGACGCCGGATGAGGCGTCCTTGAGCCTGCGGGCAGGAAGAGAGGAGTCATATAGATCATGCAAAGGCTTAAAAGCGCACAGGTCCAAGAGGAGCAGAAGATGTCAACGCAGCGGACACATCATCACATTCCCTCTCCGAACGTATTGGTCGAGCTGTTCCGTAGGGCCAGCACATCAGATTTCGGTTCGCATGAAGCAGTGAGTACCAAGGATATTCGCTGTACGCTGCGCCCGAGAGGGGCAGCGTGCAGTCAGTCGTCTTTCCTCTTGACTTGTCTGATGTGAAGCCACGCTGAGCCCTCATCCAGGATCCTTTGATCAGCCTGGATACGATCCAGACGCCGCTGCCGTTCCTTCCCCTCTCCAGACTCTAGCCGGAGATGCCTTGGTCAAGCACCAGTCCGTGCCTGCCGCGTCCTCCCGGTCGTAAGAACCATCGTTGACCACCACACGCCCGCCTCCGACCTCATTTTCACGAACAGGAGACCCAATTGATAGGTTTTCTATCCAACACCTACCTCTCTATGGAAGACTGAACGAGATCCAAGTGACACATTGGCTATCCAATCCTTACCTCTCCAAGGAACAACTGAACACCGAGTGACTCGCCGCCCCCTTTCATTCCCGCCAGCCAGCGTTGAGGAAGGAGAGCAAGTGTCACCGTTCACGATAGCACACCTCCTGCCTCTCTCTCTCCCCCCCCCCTCTCCGCGATTGGCCCATAACGCTATGTATGTCATACCTCGTCACACAACTTTCAGAAGACTGGCCTTTCGCCGCGGAGGGGAACCTACGGCCCATGAAGCCACACAGCTGTCCGAATCCTTCCTAAAACGTAACGTAACGTGTCCATTTCAGCGAGGGAACAGAACAAGCAGCAGGTCTGGTCTGGTCTGGTCTGTTCTATCGTACCTACGCGCTGTGGTGGGCCACCTCGGCTCATTCTTCACTTGGATCTAGGAAGGAGTGAGAGTACTTGACAATAGGCGCGGGCGCGGTCTCGAAACATTTGTCGAGAGCTGCTTTGCATGTGACATGTCTTTCTGATATACTCGCTAGATAGTACAGACGTGGCTCCGTCCTGCCTGCTGATCTTCGCAATGCGGATGATAATCTCTCTTGAAATGGCAAATGTGTTTCTTTACCAACGCCTAGCATGCCTCCCGTCGGCCATGGCCTGCTGACTTGGGTCTCATATGTATTGTGAAAGTTCCTCAATGGATATTTGAGCGTGTCCTACTTTGCATGCGGTTTCGACCGGCCGAGGCACTAGTCTCTTCAAACTCTTGTGGCAGGCGCATCATCCGGAGAAGTACCGCATGGGCCATATGAAGAGTATCGGAAGCTGCCGCCCGAAGAGCGTTGGGCCCTGCTGGGCGAAATACAGAAGGTGCCTGAGCTAGTGGTGGACCGTAGTCCTGAGATCTCTACCAGCAATGGCGAGAGAGCTGCTGGAAGGGCTCAGTTTGGTTCAATGGCTAATGAGTGCCGACACTGTGCTTCTGTTCGACCCAGATGATTCCACGATGGCTGTCGTCCTTGCCTACCTAAAAGTCGAGAGCATGTCAAACTGTCTCCAGGATGGGTATGTGAATCTCCCGGAGTCAGGATGAGATAAAGTTACCTCCGTTTCCTATATATCATCGTCAACAAGCAAGTGCGCGCCACAAGTCCACGAAAGTTGCGTGACAAGGCAAGCTTGTAGTGGAGGTGATTGAATAGAGTATGCCTCTTAGCTGGCCTATACCTCACACCAAATCGACCTGGACTGCTCGATTTCAGTTGTTATATTGCTTCTGAGTCTTTGGCCTAGCACCAAAATGCGAGCACGATATGCATGATGGACGACAGTCTTCTCTAGGATAGTGCTGGAGGGAAGACGGGTTCATGCAATTTGATACATCAGTTGGCGAACGCGTCCAGGGATGTGGGAGGGTATACCTCGAGCCACACAGGATGATAGACATCTGTAGTTTCTGGCATAGCAATGCACGTGTCTAAATTGCCGTCAATCAGGCACCAGAGTTGTATCAAGAGACCATCGGACGAAGCGAGTGGTCGTGACCAGGAGGCGCGGTGTATTCCCCGCAATATCACTTATAACCGAATACACAGCAGAGGTAGCGAAGTATTCAGTTGATGCTCGGCCGTCCTAATCACAAAAGGTAATTACAGAAGAAGCGATATTCGAATGTATATCTCAAGCATCCCTGCTGTTAAGATGATGGGGTGATTGAATTCGGAAATGCGCTAGATCGCCGAACGCCGACGCTGTTTGCATAATTGTCCATCCCATCGCTTTGCCGATAACTGTAAAGATCATGCTGCAGACACTCTGCTGCTAGCGGGTCGCCTTTCACCCGTGGAATGACTCGCTCTGCGTCGACTTTTCTTCCGCCGACTCTTGTTGTACCGGCTGCGGTCATCCTCTTCCAGGAGACCTGCCCTCTTTTTCAACTTGTAAACCACGCGGCCCATATTGTATATGCTGTAAGGAGAAGCATGTCGAGCGCAAGGTGACATGCGCAGTGGAAGGAACCAATCAATAACGCGCTCTCCCATGACCTCTTTGAAATTTTCGAAAGGACCGAGGTCGAAAGGATTATCTCCCGGCTCAGTCTCCAAGATAGCAAACATCCTGTTCTCAGGCGGGACCGGTTGTGTAGACGCCTCTCGTACGGATGCTGGGGCATGCGTTGTCAAGGATGGCGCGATGGACTGAGCAGGAGGCGGTATCTCCACTGTGGCTTCCGGATAGTCAGCGCCAGCATTCTGGAGAAGCTGTAATTGCTCCTGTGGAGGCCGAGGATAAGTTATCCATCGATTGTTGTCGCGGTGTGCTTGGTCGAGTCGTGTCCAAGTCTGCTCGGATACGTAGACGGCGAGATAGTATACGTGACTTCTCCGGTCGATATTTTCGATAGTCGTGGTGTTTTGGAAAGCAAATTGCAGACTCGATACGCACATGCCTAAGCCAAAGAGTAGGAACAGCGCCGAGAAGGCGATTGCAAGGATCCAATGTACGTCGAATGTGGAGGTATGCCTTTGGCGCTGGGCCAGGAAATACGCAACGTGGACCAAATTGAACAAGCAGAAGACCGCAGTCCAGAAGGTGAACTGGATGAAGTACTTGAAAGACGTTTCTGACACAATGCCAGACACCCAGGGGCAGAAGTGGTCCATCTTGTATACGCAACGATTGAGCTCGCTGCAGTGGTGCACACGATCGAGTTTGAAGTTGTAGCAGGCACTGCAAAACCGCGGTCGGCCATCGTGCTGGCATACGAATACGTCCTTGGTCCAGAAATCTTGAACGCGGTAGCTCTCAGCATCAGCGTATGTCCCTTTAGCAGAATAGCCCTCTGATGAGTCCGCGTCGAGGCTGTCTTCCTTCTCAGAGCCACCATTTGCATTATTGGATTTTGTCTTGCGCTGATTTTCGATATACCACTGCGGCCCACGAGGGACTACACCGGGGTTCGTTAGGACCGTGTGGATTAGGCGGCCATAGCATATTAGAAGGATGAGCAGGAGAATGTAGAACAACGTAAGAATAGCGATGGCGGGAGCCGTTTGACGTGGTAGTGCTAAGGATGGACTGGGATTGAGGAGATAGTCGAGGCATTCGACCTTGGTGACGACCCAAGATGCATATCCGATGATTGCAAGGAGTATCACTGGGATGATACGCGCTGTCCATACGTTGGCTCTGCGGTTGGCAGCGGCGCTCGCCGGCATTGCGAAAGCGACTGCACTACTAGCAAGCCGCTGCTGACATTTTCTCTCACAAAAAGTGCGTAAGTCTGAGGGATATAACGATCATGAGGAAGCAACGCACGGTATGCAGTCGTATGCACAGGATCGGTGCGTATACATCACGTCCGGAGTTGACGGATGAAGACTGGAGAGTAGTTGGAACTGCGTCTCGTCTCGCGGCTTCGCCTCGTCATCAAAGCTGGGCACTGGCTAATTGACTAGCCCAGAATCGGACTAGTGCCAGACAACGTCAAGTGAGACTCTACACAGTAGAATACACTTCACATACACTTCATGCTCCTAGTACCACAGTATACACAAAACAGTTGTCGAGTTCCGCTTGCGTGTGGCCCGGATATGATGTTCTCACGGCCTTTCCAATCACAGTTGCAGGTGGCGTGTAGGTGCCTTCTGGGTGGCTGTGATAGCCGCCCTTTGCCTGATTTTGGTGACCGGACTTGTCTGCAAAGCTTCGCAACCTATTTATGAGTCCACACCAGTGGCCTCGGCGCCTTGCCGGAAGGTCCTGAAATCGAATTGACTACACCAGTGCTCCGGAAACCCGGGTTGCAATTCTTTCAGGCTGCTACAATCGAAACCCAGGAGCCGGTAGGCATACGAGGAGCCTGGCATCCGGTCCGCAACCAATTTGAGGTCCTGTTCAGAGTCAGTGGTTGCCTCTAGCATAGCCTAGCTGATGCATTGCGGCAGTAGGCTATTCAGATTGGTGCTGAGATCGCCGGTCAAGCGCAGCCGCTACTCGCGAACAGCCTTGCATGTCATTTTTGTCAGCTGTTTCAACGGTCAGCCCGAGCTAGTGGGACTGTGGATAGTGTCTAGGAGTAGTGGATGACTTCTTGTGCTTTTCAAGCGGGACTTCTTCCCACTGAGGCATCTTCACTGTCCTAATTCAGCAACCTAGGACTATGATTGCTCCTCGACTTCTGAACCCCGATGAAAAGGAAGGATTATCGCTTCGACGTTGTTGGCAAGCTTTGGCTCCTCAAGATGTTCTTACTGACCACAGTGGATCTTGCAACATCACAAAAATTAACGCATTCTAGACCAATTCCACAATATGCACACCTGCTATAGGTCGCTTGCGTGCCACTCAATGATCAGAGATGGCTTTCATCATTCTCGTTGGCTCTCGATGTGGACTGCGAGGCAGACAGAATGTGGCACTGTCGCTTGAAGAGGCCCGCTCGTCCTTGATGAGCTGCTTCCTGTGGGACGACTCAGGGTATAAGTTTGAACTCGACGCTCTGCCCGATTCTATCTTGGACAAACAACTTCTCTTCTGCTTTTGTATGAACATTCAAATCACTTACTAGCTGACTGCACCATTGAAGCCGGATTCCGCCCCAGAAGCCTTCCGAACGATCACTATGTGGTTAGTCGTACCCCTGCCCGGCGCCTTTCTACTAACGTCCCGTTGAAGTCTTCATCCGTTTCAAGCGCCAGTCGCGGACGGGCATTGGAGTGTCGGAAATCCGACATACAGCCATTCTGCCGTTGTAATGCAGGATGTGCCGGCCTCTGGCCCAAACCTCGATGTCAATACTGACTCCGCTCTACCATCCGGCCTGCCTCCAGAGGCGATTCGTGCTTGTTCCTATCTGTGGTTCTGCTGCCACTGTGGAGATGGGCCGAAAACCGTCAAGATCAATGCCGCTTGTACTTCATGTGGTCACCAAAGATGTGCGCACTGCAAAGTGATATCGAAGAAATAGGCTAATGTGCCGACTTCATGATTCGGTAAGCCCTTTCACGATCCCATCAACACCGATGCTGATATCAGTAGACAAGTCGAGGTGCAAATGTCTCGGGGCTTCCGTAGCTCATCACTGCTGGACAGTTGTTGGTTGAGTGGGACCGACAGGTTGGTTAATGGATGGAGGCGTGTGCGGCTAGGGATCCGATTGCATCTGATCCAGGCACTTCTGTATGTACTAAAGGTGTCCCTGAGGCTCACATTGAAAACGTTACGTTGGCCTGTCTCTGGGTACCGTTCTTTCCACCCGTGTTTGTCCGCCTTTCAGCCGCTCATGGGACGAGAAGCCTTGGCCTAATGTCTATGGCATAAGTAAGCCCTTTTCCAGGTGAACGCCATCTTCTTTCCCAGACTCTTCCACACATAGACGTGGTAGCTTTGAATGCAACCATTTTTCCTTGCAAAGGGCACCTTGGCGGCATCTTCGAGCCCATCTCCTGACACGCTACGAGTATTCTGATGAGCGGCTGATCTGATCTTTGCACGCTTGCACAACAGCGAGCTTCGAGCTACAGCACAGTATCTGCATCGGAGAGACTCAATGGAGCTGCCACAAGTGAGTTACCGCTCGCTTTCTGGCCAGCACCCCCGCGGCCATAGCACATCAAAACGAGCCGTCATTGCCGCAGGCTGAGCCAACCCCACTGTCATCTACTCAGCACAGCACAGGACATCCGGCCTTGGACAAAATTGAGCAGGCTTCCTAGATCACTCGACGGACCTACCGCGAGGTTTGACTTTGGTGCAATGGCCGAGTTGGGACTAAACGGAATGACCGCAACGAGGCAACTAGAGCTCCACTTATGCGCACTCTTTCCGGGCACTTTGCTTTCCGAACTCGCCGGCCACCGCCCGCAAGGCGTAGGGAAGCTTCTTTTGGTAGGTGGCGCGGAAAATCCATGACTTTCACTCCAGTCCCATGGCAAAGAAAAATACGCAGCGAGCCTGAAGTCACTTGTCGATATTGCTCAGGGCTGTGACACAAGCGAATGCATTTCTGATTGGCTGCAGGCATGATTCGCGGGGACGTTGCGCTACTCCTCTAGGCTGAGGGCTAGGCCTTAACAGGAAAGACCTGAGCTTATGCGTCGCTCCTCGACAACGACATCAACACGCTGATGTGACATCTGCTCATCACTGGCCACGTAATGAGAGCAGCAGAAATTCTGAAAATTTCCACCATGATTCTGCCCATCGATGTGGAACTGCCATGATGCACTGGATTCATCCATTCGTCACTGCGCCACCTTGAGTGCGGTCAAGGTACTCGCTGCTCTGTCAGGAGGAGCTTCGTCATGCCAAATTTGCCCATGTGCAGACGTCCCTCGCCTCTCAGGTAGCGTCCAAATGGCAGTGGCGTGGTCCAGCCTCTCAAATATAGATTGTAGTCTGTCTGCCTTTTGTCAGGACGCTACAAATCATAGTGTTGAATGACTGGCGACATAGGTCGGTTGTGCTGGCCTTGGGCCGATTTCCGAAGAAATGTGGCCCGGTTTGCGGTGCTGCTGAGCCACGACGCCTCGGGCGCTATGCGAACTGCTGCGCTCTTCAATCTCTGCGCTGGTGAAGCCGGACGAAGTCATTGGCAGGAGCGAGGGAAGCCTAGTCTTCCCAGCTGGCTCGTCCTGCTCTACGATACAGAGATCTTACACTGCGAGTGGGACTCGAGCCACTGGAAAGGCGAGGCGCCTACTACTCAGCCACTGTCTGCTCGTCCCGCATTCGACCAAGCGGGCGGTGGCATCATCGGTCGCAATGGCTCAAACATACTCTCGACATTCCTCAGAGGCGGAGCAGACTGCTGGATACACTACAAGCGCCGAGAGCTGACCGAGTTACCAAACCTTCAACTCTCTCCCTAGCACCAGGAGCATGGTATCTTTGTCCCTTTTGACGGTCACACAGCATCTTGCATAATCTCGTTGTGGCCACGGTTCAGAACTTCTTCCAATCTCCCCATAACCTGATCTGGCTACTTGCGGAGCGGTATACCCAATAATACGTGGTGGTATCCAAGGTACCGCCACCTTGCACTTCATTGCAATGTGCCTACGGCGTGCGAACCTGGTGCGCGGCACTCGGCGCTGGTTGTATGAGGCGCTTGACAGCTCCGACAGGTGTTGGCGCCTCCTTTTAAGACCCGTCGAACATAAGACTATGGCGGTCGGGGTGCCTCCTTTCGCCAATATATAAACGAGGTCAGCGAGTCGTTGACATACCCAGTACAACGCTCCCATAACGACATCCAGCTAATACCTGTCAACGGAATCAATTGCATAACACTCACCGGTATGTCGCACCACAAAGCAAACATATGGGTTTGTTGCGATTGTGGCGAGAAGAACGTCCTGGGACTACACGTTGCTTGCTCGGGAGCGTCGTGCAGTACAACGCACAAACTTTGCCGACATTGCAAGAGAACTTATGTCAAGCCGGCAAAGGATGACAAGATTCCGCCGCCAGAGCCACGCAGGAGCAGCGCCGCCGACAGTGGCCGTCGGCGCAGATAGCGCCATCGCGCGTCTATGTTCTTGCAAATTGAGGATCAAAGCCGTGACCGTCGATTCCTTGTACTGGTTACAGATCACCGCCAGAGCCTGTATCCCGAAACGATTGTGGAAGCTTCCCAACACGATGCTCAGCACCATGAGCATTCCTGAGGACAGCAGTACCCGAGACCACCACAGCTTCTCTAGGTGCTTTTCTGCATAAGGTCTATGCACTCATGGCTGTGGGAACAAGCAACATAGATCGACTCTTGTCCTCACCCCAGGATTACACATCTTCAGATGCGTCCCAGGATGGAGTTACGATCATCTCACCACGGACGCTCATCAATTACCCATACTCCATACCTCGCGCCAGCATCAGACATCACTTGTGTCTGTCGGCACTTGCGAGCAGCACAGGTTGAGAGGTGCGCAACAGTGAGAGAGGCTGCGGTTAGCAAGGCTGCGGCTAACGGACCCGCTGTTCTGCAGCTGAGGTGGAAGCTAAGCATGCATTGTCCTTTCTTGATCTCCAAGGATCAGGACACAACCGGGTGAATGCAAGTACAGATCGTCGTGACAGTCTCTTGGATTGATCAAGACTCCAAGCATATGTGGTATCCCGCCCCATCATCTGTATGCTCAGAACCTGGCTGCGATCTAGGCGCCAGAGCGGTCTTTTTTTGCATATTAGCGCCACACCTGTATGATAAGGACTTTGATCGTTAAAGGGAATTTCCGACTTATTGCTTCGTGACATTCCTTCTAGTATGCGTCCATCCTTGTGGGGCCGAGCGGAGGTCACGAAATAAGGCAACTGAAAATGCCAAGATCCGCCTTCCCGTCTAGACCGCTGCTGATGCCCAACCTCACCTCTCCCCGATCTTTTCTCCCCACCTATACACTTGTACACTTCATCACTCCAGACTGACACTAGAAACCTCGTATAAGACAATATGTGCTCACCTCTTCCGGCGCCGGCTGTCGGGGGTCGGGACGTTCTCCCGATTCTAATCTGCCATTCGTCGGGCTCTGACCGGTGATGCCTGACTAACAGGTCGAGCTTGGTTACACAATGCCCTAAACCCGTAAGTAGTCGCGGCGCGTCCGACCATATCAAGTCAAAGTCAGAGCGTGACGAGAAGATAGGTGCTTTGGTTGCCTGCTGCCCCACACGGAGCCTCCGTGTCAACGTCGACCTACAGTGTCTCTTTGGCAAAAGTCGTACTCTACACTGCATTTTCCGCGCAACCACTGCTGATGTGCGAAGACACAATTTTGCCATGCCGAATCATATGCGGTCACGTCAGGCAAAGGGATGCAAGATGACCGAATGAAATGGTTCGCGAACAGTCCACGCGTTGTCTGAATCTGGGCGAAGCGATACACCGCTCTTTCCGTTCCCAAAGATGTCGAATACAGTCAAACACCCACCAACACAGAGGTGCTGTTCTGACCGGTGTTAGTCACCCATGCCACTGTCAGTCTCGTGCCCGGGGTATCGTGCCAGGCAGATTTCTCCGACGAATATATTGCACAAAGGACCACTTCCCGGTGTATATGGTGCTAAGAAGCTATCTTAGCGGCGCTTCACTATGAAGAGCCGCCTCAAAAGCGCAGCAGGGGTGGCGCATTCAACTGAGTACAGTTCGGTCCTGCGACACTGGCGCCTATGAGGCCAAAATCCCTATGCCGTCCATGCTGCTCAAGTCTAAGCACCTTTCAATGGGCGCAGTCTTGAGTACTGTTTCGTCTCATCCTGGCTGGCGGTGCCTAGAATGCGAACAACACTAAGGTCTTTGTGAAAGCGTCCTCGTACGCCGATCAAGCAGGAGTCTTTAGTAGGACCAAGCTTCGCCTCCTCCCACCGAATTATTGGTCTGTCAGCTAGTAGCTTGCACCGCCACCACTGAGAATGCAAGCAGCGATGGTTCGGATGTAGGACGCAGTGAGTCTGAGCCTTCGTTGTTGTCCGGAGCCCTCACAGCCACGGCAGACCAGACTGTGTGGAACTGGCAGCTCGACCCTGATTCTGCACCTGGGCGCTTTGGTGGCACTGCTCAGTGAGTCTGTCTGTTTCCATTGGGAATTCAGTGTGTAAGGCGTTCCTGCTATGCCAGCAAGGATGTTCTGCGCCACCAGGTCAGCAGCGTTCATGGCACGCTTTTGCACGCTTCAGCTCCGCCGCAACGGCAGGGCCTCGCCATCCACCTTGTGTTTGCCTGCTGCAGCCATCATGGCTGTGATACAAACTCACCTTCGCTCTGACAGTGACTGGGTACAGCGGATCAATCATACTCATTGCCTAGGCTTCTCGCACACCGACTATCATCACGACCATCGACGATCTCCTCCATGACCCTGCCCCATCACCACAGCCTCTCGGAAACAAACTTCGCGATGCACAAGCAACCAGAAGATTCTCTTGCCTGCCTCGATGCGGACGAAGACCCCCCCTGCGGATGTGCCTCATGTACCTCGAGTCCACGGAAGTCCCTTGAGTTCTTGCAAGGCAGATCGTGGAACCCAATGTCCAAGCCGCAAGCAAGAACGCCAATGCTTCAGTGCACTTCCGAAAGCCGCTGTGGAATCACTTGCCAACCCGAACGTGACAGGACTTCAGCTGCCGACATGGGACTTCTTCAACCTGGTAATTCGGCCGTGCCTGGCTCTACAAGCCTTCCTTGCCTTGCGTCGTATCAGGACTTTCGACCTCATTTGCAGCTGCGAACGGATTCCACATGCATGCCCATGCTCCCCGAGGACTGCACTGTGAAAGCACTCTTCGCGGCTGACTGCGAGGCTGATGATGCCGAACCGTGGCCATACAGTACACCGTGTCTCATGCCAACGCTCACTTGGGCTTCAGACGCCGATCTCGAGGCTCGCCCCTCCGTCCACGCTTGCTCATAACACACGCCTCTAGAAACCGGTCTCGACTACGGTGTCAGCGGAGACGACGCAAAACAACCACCTTCCTTGGCCGAGAGGACCTCGCCCAAGGACCCTATACATGTATGTGTCTGAGCTCTTGCTCGGGAATCACTATTCGCCCCTCACTACGTTGCGGGCTGCCTTCTTCTCACGTTTCCACCGCCGTGGCATTACAAGTCCCCGCTGCTTACGATTCGGCTCTTCCGTCTCCTGTTCGCCGCCTCCTTTTTACCCTCAAGACTGGCTGCCTCATGGAGCAGATCGACCACTCGAGATCGGTAAGATCAGTATAGGTCGGCTGGACTCACGGGGCGGGCGACCACTGCCGAAAGTAGAGAAAAATGGCACGAGAATGGAAATACAGTTGAAGACTGAGCACACAAGACTGAGCACACATTCAAGGTACGGCAATCTAGATGCGAGTTATTTTTGTACACTGATATGTTCGCACATGTATATCCATCTGTCCTAGCTAAATGGCCAATGACCACCAGCCAGCCTTTGCACATCCGCCGAATAAAGCTCGTGTCACCTTTTCGTCCACACTGTTTCACCCTCACCTCCGCTTCTTCCCACCCTTCTTCTCCACGCCACTGGCGTTCACGGCATCTGCCTTTGCGGCGTCAATGCTAGCGCTCTCAACCGGCTCGGCGGACTTGAGCTGTTTCGTGTCCTGGCCCGCCAATGCCTTCTTGCTCTCCTGCTCCTCCTCTTCCTCCTCGCCGCCTTGTCCGAACTCGTTGACTCGGGTGTAGTCAGTCTTGTAGACCCACTTCTGGTACAGCCAGACGAAGAAGATGACATCGTCGCGCAGGGTGGCCAGACGATGGAGAGTGGGCATGCGGATGGTGAAGGCGAAGAGATCGTCGATGAAGGTGTTGAGGAACTTGTAGGTCATGGCTTTGGAGGGCATGTGGGCGACGGATTTGAGACGGTAGTTGATGTAGAGCGAGGGCACCATCATGAGGAACCCATACGCGTAGACGCTGCCGACGAGGGTCTCGATGACGAAACTGTACCAGGATTTGTGGGATTCGTAGATGAGGCTGTAGGCGGCGTAGGCGAGTAGGAGGGGGACCGCGACGATATAGAGATAGTTGAAGGCGATCTCATCGTACTCTTTGGTCTTCTGCTCGGTCTCCGAGAGCTGGTGCTTGTCCTCGAAGATGACGACATAGGGCAAGAAGGAGAAGGTCGAACCAGGTTGAGGGGGACGCAGAACGACGTTCACGGTCTTGGTGATCTTCCAGGCCTCGATCAAGATACCGAAGCCCTGGCCCATTAGAATCATCCAAGAAGTATTCTCGTTGTTGTCCATGAGGTATAGGAAGATGACCGCTTGCATGAAGACGTTCGCCACAATAGTGCGCACTGACGTGCCAATGTTGTCTTTCTTCTGGCGCCAATGGCTGATGTCGTTCTTGAAGGCAAGGCCTTCGAATATCATGTGCAAGATGGAGACAAAAAATGTTGTGGAGAGCAGGTAAATGTTCGTGTCGAGAAGAATTTCCTTGAACTTTTCAAGTTCAGAGCCGTCACCACCGCCAGGCAGAGCTTGGCCCTGGGCCGCGGCCATCTGCGATTGCTTCATTCCGTCATCCATGGTGGCCATGATGCTGTATTTCCAGTTGGCAAGGTTTTTGAGCTGTAAGTTGAGCGGAACGGAGTGGACAGTGTCATTCAATTCGGTCATGTGCGAGCGGAGTTGCCAGAAGGTGTTCAGAAAGACGACCGGGTAGTACCAGCCATTCTTGCCGGTATAGTCGCGAGCGCCTGTTGGCTCGAGCACGATGTTGCGTCGAAGGCCCGGGTGCATCGACTGCCAGTTCTGTACGCCTGTGCCTGGGATAATAGAGATGGTGAAGTTTGGGTGGTAATAGGAAGAGATCTGAAGGCCCTGGGGTTCCTCGGCCTCATGTTCGGCATCGTCTTTGCTATCGAGGAGGTTCTTTAGCTTGCGGACCCTTTTCTTCGGGATGTAGTGATTCAATGGACGCAAGAAATGGGCAGCTTTAGCCGGGCTGTAATCGGCCTCGGTGGGGTCAAGTTGACTGCCAGAAAGGCCGAGGAAGAAATGCGCCCAAAGGGTGCCATTGTGCTGAACAGGCGCCGGAATCGGTATCTCAGTAGAAATCTCCCGGACGTCATTATAGTCGCCCAGCGTGATGTTCTTCTCATCCAAGACGAGCTCGCTCTTGCTGAGTGTGGCGAACGAGGACACGCCGGATGTCGGGGCCACGTAGATCTTCATGTCCAAGGTACTCTCATCCGGCCATATCGGTCCGACGTTATGTGGGATTGCGCTATAATTCGCGATTGTTTCGATAGCGGGACGCTCGGCGAAGTTGAAGTTGGGCGCACCCGGTGTCGTTGCAACGCCAGATGACTGCGACGCATTCTTGCCGCCGCTGAAGTAACTCCCAAATTGGGAGATAGCGAACTGAGTTATGAGGAAGATACCGATGCCTTGGGCAAGCGATGAGAACATGGACTGTAAGTCATGTCAATTCATCGGAGCTCGAATAGTCAGCGCTTCATCTTACCTTCTGCTCTTCAGGCTGTGCTGCGGCGGCATTGCCGCTGCCTCCTGCTTCGGGCATCTTGTGAAATACCACGCAATAAGATGCTGGAGGGAGAGAACACAGTTGCACGGTTGCACAGGAAATTGATGCCACTAGAGACCGGATAACGCAGCTAGCCCCACGTGCAGAGGCTGGTGGTTCCGCTCAACTCACAGCTTGGCGCCGCCATTCGCAACGGCATCTCGCCGGTGGGGATGCGACCCCTGGAGCCGGGACTGGGGCGCCTAGAGAGCTTTGCCCAGTGTGGTGCAACAAAGTCGATGTACATCACATTTACTATTTCTCCATCCAGAGCTCAAGTCAGCCTGTCCGTACCTCGTCCGACTCCTTGGATTTGTTACTTGATCCCAGCAGTTCCTGAGATGTGAGGCTGTAACACGAGCATGGCCAATGGTGGTAACTCGACTATACCAGGTCCAAACTTCCCTACTCGCAATGAACCTCGCGTCTGGTTTATTACCAGTGGAGATTCTTCCCTGGGCATAGCTCTAGCAAAGCAAGTGCTTGACCACGGCGACTATGTGGTGTCCGGTATCAATGCTACCGAGTTTGAGATGGATGGCGCACGAAGTCACAGCTTCAAGTGCTTTCTGGCTGAAGTTGGCCGTTCTAATGGCTGGAAGGATCGACTGAAAATCGTGGCATTGGATATACGGTGATTGCATCTCGCAACCTGACAATCCGGTGCTTGTTGTGCTAACAGGCTCGCAGGATCGTGGGACAGTGTCAAGCAGCCATCGCCGAAGCAATTGCCGCGTTTCAGAAAATCGACATTCTCTTCTGCTGCACCAGCGAAGCGGTGATTGGCACGGTGGAGGAGCTGGCCGCCACTCCACGCACCCTGACTATGGTCCGTGACCAGTTCGAGCGCAATTTTTTTGGGCCCATGAACATGATCAAAGGTGTCATCCCCGAAATGCGCAGCAAGACCAACGGCCACATCATTGTCTTGACGGGCATTACAGGTCATTTGGGAACGCCAGGTCTTGGGATGTATTGTGCAGCTGGCTGGGCACTTGAAGGCTTCTGTGACAGCATCGCCTACGAAATCGCGCCCTTCAACATCAAATTGACCATTGTCCAGGCGAGTATCGAAATTGGTATTCTGACCAATAAAGTCACCTCCGCACCACCAATGAAGGCATACTCGAGAGAAGAGGGCAACAATGCTCCACTGTTTCGAGGCATTTTAGATGGCCTTCTCAACAGATTGCCTGGAATCCGGGCTGAACACCCTCAGTCACCCAGCGAAGAGATGCACTCCCCGTCCTCGGAAGCTGAGCGACAGAGTGGGCCATCATTATTGAGTCGAAATGAGGTGGTTAGCCTGTACCCGCCGTTGAGCCAGGCACATACAGCAAAGCTCGTGGCAGAAACCGTGCACGCGGTGACCGCTATTGGTGGGCATGAGAACCCCCCAGCTCGACATATAGTCGGCGTCGAGGGGGTAGCCAGTGTGAAGGAGAAGCTCAAGACGGTCAGCGAAGAGCTCGAAGAATTTGTGGACACTAGTGTGGCTGCGGACATTGAGCGTGCTGCTCCAGGCCATGCGAGAAGTCGCAGTAGCGCCGATGGTGATGCAAAGGATTACGATGTATTCGAGGCTGTCGAGCTGCATCGCACAGGAGGAATTCCCTAGTCACGCATTAGAGGCCCGCAGTTATTGGTGTTGGGACTACGCCCAGCCTCCCAGAATCGTTGTTAACCCCTCTGCCTCCAACTTATATGCTTGTATCATCAGTCTCGGCGGCTGCTGTGTCGATCTCCGCGATAATCACGACGACGCGGTGAACGGCTCCTATCGCGTTTGTCCCGGCCTCGATGAACACCTTTTGGGCCTGAGTTGCTTTTGTTCGGGCGCTCCCTGTCCCGAGACCTCGAACGCCTTCTCCGTTCCCGGTCTTTGCTTCTGTGACGACGGTGCTTTCTGTCATTGTGGCGGTCTCGGCTTCGGCTTCTGCTTTCACGTCGATCGCTTTTGTGGCGTCTCTTGTATTCGTTGAGAGCGTACCGCAATTCTTTATCCTGTTGGTCAACGTTCCCCTCAATCCGCTCCGGGTCTGGGGTTTCGTTGGCCATTCCTGCCGCAGATTCTCGTTCATATCCAATGCCTTTGCTGACAGGTTGGTCACGACCGCCAGCTTCCTTGATCACTTGCTGCACCTCCCTCCGAGTCCCGAGCTCTTGATTGTTCGGATTTGACCGGTCAGGCACAGGTAAGCCTAGGGCCCGGGCCATTGCGTCTTGCTCGGCTTCCTTGATCTTTCTGATTTCCTCCTTGCGAGCATCAGCTTCACTTACGGCGGCAGCATCTTGGTCGCTGCCTTGATCGCCCTTTGCATACCATGTCAGGTCCTTTCCCTTCGCCCATCGGCCAGTAGGAGCCATGATGCTGTGCCCAAGATAGTGTTCGCGATGGGTTGATGCTTGGACATCACTCCATTTGAAGTCGCCTGTGCCACCACGGCTCCCCTCCTTTCGTACAGTCTGGACCAAATCCATGCTGTAGATTTTAAGCGTGAAAAGCGAGCCAAATGAAGACTTTGAACAGCAATCCGAGATTCAAATGACGGATGAAGTCGAGACAGCGTTTGACTCGACAGCCAGTTCAAATCACGGGGTATCGATAATGCTTCTCCTGCACGCTAGAGTGACCGGACCCAGCTCGGTTCAGGCGATGCGCATGTGCAAGACAGTAACTGCGGCACGTCAAATAGAAAGCGCGCAGATGGTTGTGACCCCAGGTTGGCAAGTGAGGTAGTTGCAAAGCGTTGAAGCGGATTATAATGGCCGGTTTGTTTTCCGCCTGCAGCCCGCAACGCCACACTCCCCACCATTCGCTCCAAGCTTCCTTGCATTCATCCCCGACAGCACATCCCCTCCGCACGTTTCAGGCTATCTGCATATATGCGCCTCGCAGGCTGCATCGACTGCCCATATTGAAATTCTACGGCCTTGATACCGCGCCTCATCCAACCCGGGCGACCTGCCTCTGCGTTGGTTGCCATAACGTGCCAAATGCCTCCGACCCCAGCTCCCGATCTATCGCATGCGGTACACACTCCATGACTTGCTGTTAAGATAACAGACCCGAGGTCTTCGCAGATACTTGTCTCAGATGCTCTCTCGCTTGACTGAGAGGCATCCTGCTCCTGCCCTATCATGGACGAACATGATCCCCGGCCTTTTCAGGCTGTCAACATTGACATGGCTAGTACCGAGACTGGTGCTGAAAGATTCGTGAAAGATGGCTTGTATAGACCTCCGCCGACTGCGAGTTGGCGTTGCAATCTCACAGCGCTCTCCCAAAGATACAATCTCTACTTCATCGCATCCAAGTCGGGCATTGCTGTCTACCAGCCAGATTTCCCTTTCCAGAAGCTGAAAAGAACACCGAAGCTCTACATTGTCCCAACGCTGGCAAACGTGGATGCCGAGGGGTACCTCGATGTCAGCCATCCTCATTCGATTAATCATCTCATCGTTGGCGACTTGGGCAGCGAGGAAATTCTCCTGGCGTCAACAGATTCTGGAAATGTCACTGCATATCACACCAAAGCGATTGAAGACGCTATCAAGAAGGACCCATACAAATTCAGCACAGACGCTAGGTCAGACTACGTTGGCTTGCGTGCATTCTTTTCGCAGTGGGTAGAGGAGTCGGCGTGGGGTCTGGCCATCCACCGAGAAGCCCGTATGATTGCCGTCTCTGCTAACACCTCGCGCTATCCGACATATGCTGAAGACACGACGGCAAAGATTACTGTTTACGCTTTTGCGCTAACTAAGCAGGAACCCGAGGAGAATGAAACAGACCATGTGGTCGACGTCGAAGCTGGACTGGTCGATAATGATTGGACAGACTGGTCCTCGGAGACACAGGCAACAAACACTCCTTCACGCGACCGCAACTATAAGATCGTCTTGGGTGGCAGCAACGGTCATTCATCAAACATTCCCAGTATATCGTTTGTCAACACGAGCAACGACGAGCACGGCGCTTGGCTTTTGAGCACCGATATATCCGGCTCCGTAAAACTTTGGCAGATCTGGAGGGGAACTTGTCGACAGACATGGATGTTTGGATACGCTGACGACGTTGACAGAGACATGGGTTGGATTGTTGCCGCGCTAGATCCCGCCGCTTTTCGAGAAGCTCGTACAATGCAGCAGTTCTGCGGCCATCACATGGCTCCTAAATACTCTGAAAACGCGGGCGAGAGTTACGATCTTACCAACATTGTCCGCCTGACTATTCCCGGTCGAAGTCAACGACACCCAATCCTGGCTCGGCTCTCTGACGACGAGGACGATCTCGAGGAGGACACTGAAGTCGCTGACCACTACTCAGAAGAAGAATTTGGTGACAGCCACGAAGATGCGGCTCGCGGTCCTTTGGGACTGCCTACTGGTACCGAGACTACTTCAATGGCGATCCGGGCGGGAGAGGTTGTGGATGAGCGCAACGAACCAGCCCAGGAGCAAGATGGTGCCGGTCCCCCGGCAGACCTTGAAGACATCCTTCTCGACCATTACGACAGCGAGCTCGAAGACTCTGATGATGAATTTGACCATGACTCACGTGTTGGCGGTTCTCAGCTAGACGAGGGATCTGACGACGATGTGACAGCTTCTTCAGACAGCTTTGCAAGCGGAACATCGTTTTCTGATGTTTCGCAGCGAAGCAGCGTAGATGTCGAATTTGGCCCGATGTCCATTACTTCCCCTCGTGCGCGAACTCGAGACTCACCAGCAGACCCGATAGAAGTGGCCAAAGCCAAGAAAAGACGGCGCATCCGAGGTCATGAGAAGCCAGAAGATACGTCGATTCCCAACATTCCAACTCTGCACTGCAGTACCGTCAACGTTCGTTTGCTTGATGCACATCGAGCCAGAGTCCCACATGTCTTCTGCCACGATCCTCTTCAACAGCAGCTACCCATGCCCTTCCGAGGGCAGGTTAGCCAAATGCGACGCCTCAATATGGTGCAGCAGATACCAGAGCTTGGTGTTGTTATCATCGCTAGTCAATTGGGGAGATGTGCACTTTATGCGCTGACGCGGAATCGCCAGACTGGTACACTTGGACTACGCGCCGACTGGATTTTGCCAACTAAGCGGCAGGAGCGCGCCGGCCAGCGGCCGAATAGTTGGCTTCTGGGTATCGCTGCTGCGCCCATCCAAGGCCGCTGGCTGGAGACACCTTCGCTAGCCACTGGTGATGGCGCGTGGGGTAAAGATTCCAATAATGATGGGGTGCAAGTTTCATTCGACCCGGGCGTATTTGTCCTGCCCGAGTCTCTGACAGAGCTGGAGAGCTCGGACAGTGAGGCTGAAAGAAGAGTTACACACGCTGCCAAGCGGCATAGAAGGACCTCAGCTGCATCGGCGACGTCTTCGTCCGGTGCAAGCACCCAGAAACGGCCATGGGCAAAGTCGAAAACCGCGCCCGGTTTCAAGGCTGTCGAGAACAGCAGACGATACAGGCTGATGATGACGTATGCAGATATGACAGTATTGACTTATGAGATCTCGAGGGACGTCGAGAGGGACGAGGTTCAGGGAGGACTCAAGTTTGCGTAAGATTCGTGAGCGAGGGACCATTATCTGGCAGGCTCGGTCTGGTTCATCACCATGGGTTTAGCATGTTAGAGCTCACGTTCGCTTCTACTGTACAGGCTGCTTTCCAGGCGCATGTTCGCCGGAGGTTTTGTCACATGTTGGATCAGTAGCTTCCCCGATATAACTACCATAGGAATCGGGCGACTCAACTCAATCAGCCTGAAAGCTCAACCAAGTTGGCGGCTTTCCGAATTCCGGTATGTTGATACGAGCACCCACGCCATCAATCATCGGACTTGGGCGTGCAACAACATGCTGCCACATCTCAGACATGTGTGCGGATCCTGACGCCGATCACGGATCAATGAACAGGCTGCCAGCAGATCTTGAACTGATGAGGCCCTCGCTACGAGCGCTGTCGTCAAATACGAGGCGGTCTACGAGACGGACGCGATGCTCCAGTCGCGTCAACCACAGAAAAGGTGCTGAGGCGCACGACTCGGCTGGCCCGGACGTTTGCACCCGCATCCGAGCTGGCAGGGGGTCTGAAGAAAAGAGCGACAAGGCGGAGAGTGGAGTATCACGACCATTAAGTGGTATAGTCGCCAATCAGCATGCGCGTCGCAGAGTTTGATCGAGATAAGCTGCATCCAATTTCAACATCACTCTTGATCACATCTCCCGAGTCCCATCGCCGTTCCTCACTGCCACAGTCGCAGGCCTACCGAGGGTCGCTTGACGCCTTGCGGGACTCAAGCGACCTTTTCGTACGGTCACTGCAACCACAAACGATCCTGCAGCGGAGAAGGTCCGTGGTCAAGGAACAGCCGCATGGAAGCGAGGTGCTTCCTCTTCACCCGGACCCTTATTAACGATCGCTGGCCTGATGACAGCCGACCTCCAGAACATTAATTTCCCGAAGCCAAAAACCTGCCATTCTTGCCTATATTTGTCGACTTGCCTTCTCTAGGCAGCGGGCTTGACATCAATATGGACATCAACTCAGCCACTCGGAAGCTGCCACACGAGCAGGATCTGACCAATTTCCTACTTCATGGACAAGAGCCGCGCTTGTCCCTCTTGTCGCTTCGAGACCACGTTGACGCCCCCTGTTCATCGATCTTTCGATTCCCGCAAATCCGGTGCTAGCTTGACCTGAACCTGACCATTGCCCCGCGTCTTCGCCCTGTCCTGTCTTCTGTGCGTTCCTTACCGTGCTTTTCCCTGTCTTCTCTTGCAGGCACATCCGCCACATGTCGGTACTTGCTGCATATACTTCTGTTTCCAATTTTTCCTTCTGTCATCCTCATATACGACCCTGACCTCCTGGACTCGAATGCGTGTCTAATACCCCAGCCGCAGCCGGCGCGCCCGCTGGAGATATTTGCGGTCGCAACATGCGGTGTCTCAATCTGTGTCTCCTGGGCGCATGCCTACTAGCTTGCCATGGCCAGTCAGCCCCAGAGCTTCGAGGATTGCGCGTAAGGCAAGAACCGTCAGAAACCAGTGGTCCGCCCACGTCCTCAGCAGCAGCTACCGAGGATGGACAACCAAGCGACGCCCCAACATTGGGCCAGAGCGATGCTCCAGAAACCACATCAGCGTCAAGGAGCGCTGAATCTTCACGACCTCTAGATTCTTCTACTTCCAGGAATACCGCCTCTCCTGAGACGACAGAATCCAGAGCTGAGCAAACACTATCTGCAACCACAGAGGCGCCCAACCTAGGACCGTCACAGACAACTGATGCGGCAGCATCAGCGACCAATGACAATGACGAAGACCACGTATTTCTTCCAATTCAACCCAGAATAACCCCAGCATTTGGCATAGCCGGTGTCATACTTATTTTGTCTGGAGTGGGATATAGCCTGATTGGAGTGAAGCACAGACTCGCCCAGATATTCCTTTCGAACGCATACCTGGGTGCCCTCGCAGTGACGGTCTTGATCGACTATGTGATGAAACCGCCCATCAGCGACGCCGTTCAGGGAGCATACTTTGTCGCAGCATTCATGACCGGCAGTATCTTTGGCGGTGGGTCTTTGATCTTTAAAGAAGTTACCGAGGGATTTGGTTGCTTACTTGGTGGCTTCTGCCTGGGCATGTGGTTCCTGTGCCTGAAGCCTGGCGGCCTTGTCGAGGATCAGACGGGTAAAGGAATCATGGTCGGAGTGTTCTGCGTGGCAGTCTGGGCGCTTTCTTGGAGCCACTGGACTCGGAATTATGGCCTGATTGGCTCGACATCTTTTGCCGGTGCTACAGCGTTCGTGCTTGGCATCGACTGCTTCACCCGAGCAGGTCTCAAGGAGTTCTGGTTCTACATCTGGGAGTTGAACAATAACCTTTTTCCGCTAGATACTGACACCTATCCCATGACGAGGGGCATGATTGTGGAATTGATTGTGATAGTCTTCGCATCAATCATCGGAGTACTATCCCAGATCAAACTTTGGCGAATCATCCGCGACAGGAGGCTGCGGCGAGATGCAGTCAAGTTGGACGATGAGAGACGACGGGATGTGGTCGAAGAGGCCCTGGGGCGGCAGCTAGAACGCCAGAACGATCGAGATCGCGCAACCTGGGAGAAACACTACAGTAACACGCTCAACGCGAAGCGGTCAACGGTACTGTGGAGCGAAGTCCATCCTGAACGGCAGGTCACCCACATCATACCCTACGAAGACAAGCGGTTGTCATCGGTCGAGACCTTGGAACTGTCCCCGGTGCCGGGCTCAAAGGAGCGTCGCTTAAAGACGGGCTCCAGAATCAAGCGAGAGAGCAGCATGACTGTCGACGCTATCACTGAGGAGCAAGAGGCCGAGGAGGCACGAGCATCGGTTGAGAGACAGCGAGCACTGGTTGCCCTAGACCCAGAACCCTCTACCAAGGGGGACGCATCCGAGAAAGCGCATCTGCCCGAGAAGCCATCTCAAGAAGCGGATACATTGGGCGCGCGCGTTTCTCGAGGACCAGAGGTCGTTCCCCTGCCTTTCAGGATCCCGAAAAGCGAATCTGAGGCAAGTTTGTTTCCTTCTATCGCCTCAACGAAGTCTCAGCATCTGCAAGAGCCCAAGGACGCCAAGAAGCTGTCTAAGAGACATTCTCTCCGTTCGCTACTCAGCTTGTCGCCTCGGCTAAGCTCTTCTTCTGATCGTCTGAGGCCATCGGAATCTCAAGAACATCTGGATCCGCCATCACGAAGAGCCAGCAGGGCATCTTCGCTCGCTGCTACCCTTGACGAAGACAATGATGTGGTCGATTTGAGACGCATCTCGCGTGTGCCTGATATGAATTCTGCACCCGGAACACCAACGATCGTCGTTTCGCCGGGCGTGGCACCCGCAGAAGCAGGAAAGTCAGAGGACCTTCTTAACGTGGCCTATCGCATCTCTGCCGCGTCATCTACGTCGCCGGAGCCGGCACTTGAGCTTGAGGAAGATCCAGAGGAGTTGTCTAGGCCAGTTGCGCCAGAAGATAAGGCAAAAGCAGGCAAAGACGGGTCAACTACATCACACAGCGAGCGGCGCGATGCCTCCGACGGTTCCGAGACTCCCCACACAACGGCGCCGTCTTCAATAGCGGATGGTCTGACCAAGGGCGCTCTCAGTCAGGTACCAAGTCAGGTCTCCCATGTGGTTATGTCTTACAGGACTAACGAGTGGGCGAAACACATTGCAGACGCTGAGGAGCCGATCTTTGCGGAACCAGAGCAGATCGCGACCGAGGACAGCGAGGCGCCTGTTCAATTGGCCCCGATCTCAGGGCCACCGGCTGCAGCGTCGACGGTGGATTCCGTCAGCCCTGTCCACCCTCCGACAGTTGATGCAACGAGAACCCTGTCTCCCTCAAGCTCTCCGCCACTACCACATCTGGCTTCCGCCGGATCCGATGGTATCGTGGCAAACTTGCAGGAGTCTCAGCGGCCCCTAAGCCGTTCAGCCACAACACCCGTGGTAAGCAGCGGTGTCCCAGCAGCGGTGGCCGCGCCAGCCACGCGGCCGTCGTTGAAAGGCAAGCGTTCAAGCACGTTTAACAAGAATTCGATCGCCATTAAGCCTATTCAAGAAAACGAGGTCACGCAATTTGCCTCGCGCTCACAATCCCGTCAGAGCTCTGCACCGATACCTCAACGCGTCATGAGCCAGACTCACGGCAGACCCGCGAGCGGTATGATGAGTCCAACACAAGTGCGAACTCCTGGTGATCGCGTCATGGCCCCTTCACAAGGCGGGTCCGCCACGCGCATGTCCGCCGTCTCGCTCTCGCACTCGCACCCTTACGAGCTCGGTCGCAACGACTCGTACAGCAGCTTCCACACGGCCAGTCCGGGGACCTCGACGCCCCGCCTCTCCCGCTCCGGCAGCTACATGTCTGGCGTCGCGCTTCCTCAGCGCTCCTCCGACACGCGACTGGACAGCTACGAGTCACGGCAGCCGCCGAAGCGCGACCTCGGCGGCGAGCAGCAGCGGCGCGAGATGCTGCTCACCGACTGGCGCATGAGCCAGCAACAGGGGGCGTTGATCAATCAGATCCCCCAGGCCTCGGTGGAGTCGCGGCGGGCGCAGATGCTGGTGGATCGCGAGCACAAGAGGCTCGTGGAGGATCAGGCGCGGGCGAGCAGGCAGCAGAAGCAGTTCGTCATGGATCAGGTTATGAGGAGGCCGGATATGTTGGACTTGCATCGCGAGAAGATGAGGGAGATGCAGGCTGCGGTTGAGAAGAAGTAAGAGGAGAGGGCAGTTTGTTTTCGGACTGTCTACGCTTTTGCATGAATCTCCTTTGGGTGTCTACGGACATGGACGTGGGGAAACAGTTTTCGGCTCATCGTGGGTAGGTGGAATAGACATGCATACAACTCTGGGGCCATAGGACGCTCATTGGGAAGGCTCAGGACAGGAGGGTTTACGGCCTTATACCAGTACATATAGCCGACCAGGCAAAAACACGAGACGGGACCTACGGCCGCCGACATTGCGATCCGAGGGTCTACAGCAACGTACACAGAGTACATACGCAGGGCATTAGATACGACAGCACCACAGGGCAACAGTTAGGGTGAATAGAACATACGGCCTATAGCGGTCAAACATAATGGTAGTACAAAATATGTGCCTGAGAGGCCATAAATCTGTGGGGCTCTCTATCCACTTCTTAGCGAGCCTTTGTGTGTGGCACTCATTTGTTGCATTACAGGAACATTTGTATCACTGCTAAGGGCATTGCACCCATGTTGCCTTGTTCGTGGGTGCGCCCGCTCCGACCAGCCCCCCATGCCTCCGCCGATCATTCACCTTGTGTTCGTGGTTCGGCCCTTCAGGGGCTTGGCTCTGATCTGTTATGCCGCAATCGGGCAACAAACATCGCCTAGGGGGGGCTAGCCTGGGTCACCTACATTAGTATTTCGCTTCTTCAGCAGAAAGAAGCAAAGGAAACGTATCTACATAGGAATCGGTCGGCTTTCTGCGCAAGAGCAAGGAAATCGTGTGTACTGCAGCGGTAAAAGACCGCTGTAAGCTCCGGCATGCAATCGTCCCAACATCCTGGGTTGCAAAGGTTAAGGGGGGTATGTAGGCGAAGATCACCAAGCATTCACGCCCC
Source organism: Cyphellophora europaea CBS 101466 (assembly GCF_000365145.1). Taxonomy (NCBI): domain Eukaryota; kingdom Fungi; phylum Ascomycota; class Eurotiomycetes; order Chaetothyriales; family Cyphellophoraceae; genus Cyphellophora; species Cyphellophora europaea. Next base: position 1,463,239 of record NW_008481810.1, on the reverse strand, counting down.
GGCGGTAAGCGGCCCCAGGCCCAGTTGCGGAGCCCAAGAGCGCGCTCTTTTTTCGGGGCTTCCGTATCTGCGAGCCTCTCGCTCACCGGAGGGATCGATCGGTGGCTCCTGATCAGCCCCGAAAGTCAAAAACTCTTGTTAAGGATGTTATTGTTTCTGGGCCATTGAGGGGCGCGGCTTTTACTCCACATAGCTCCCCCGTTTCCTTGCAAACACCCGCCCCATGGATCCGAAAGTGGCTTGCTTATGTGGGCTCTTCTCTCTTCCCTGCCTGGAGAAAGGATGATCGCGCTTTGCTCTTTGTTCAACTGGGCATTGTGACTTGACACAGTCCACCAAGGAAGGGACACAGGTGTGACGGAAAATTCCAACAGTATTGTCAGCCGCTTCGGGAAACACAATGCCATTCTTTGCGCATCTCAGCCGTGGGGACGTCAAGAGTGCGTAACCGATTTTTCGACCGAGTCCCGAGTCCTCGAGTCCAGCAGCACAGCACCCACCAGCGATTCTCCGGAACATCGCGAAAGGGCTGTTGCGGCGCCATGTCGAGCTTCATCGTCGAGTCCTGGACGTGGTGCGCCGTGACACTGTGCATGGTCATCGCACGGTTCGTGTCGCGGATATGGCATTTCAGATCCGTGAAGAAACTCATGGTGGAGGACTGGTTGATGGCGTTTTTGACCGTGCGTTTCTTCCCACCCCCCCTGATCCTTGCGCTGCCTGTGCTTTGACAGATGTTTGTGCGGCTAACGTGTGTGTGTGTGGATATAACAGGGGCTGTACATCGTGCTCATCGCTTTTCTGAACGTTGATCTCAATGTCTCGACCAATCTCATCAATCCCGCCGACATGATCGAGCTAACGCCTCAGGAGATCTCGAGGCGTACCTATGGCAGCAAGACGGTGCTACTAGTGGAGCAGTCGATGTGTGCCATCCAGTAAGTCTTGGATCCTAGAATCGACGCGTCTATGCGAGACTAACTAAGCGTTCGCAGATGGGGTACCAAGGTCTGTCTGTTGCTTCTCTTCTGGAGAATCACGCACAATCTAAGGCAGCATCTCGCTGTGAAACTCGTGGCTGCGTATGTCGTCACAACATACTGTGTCATGTTCATTCTCTACTTTGGAGTGTGGTGTCGCCCCTTCAGCGACTACTGGAAGGTTCCCACGGACAACGTTCAGTGCACAACGGCGCTCAATCATCTGATCACGAATCTGGTGTTCAATCTGTCGAGCGATGTGATGATCATGGCGATCCCCATCCCTTTGCTGCTTAAACAGCAGCTGCCATGGAAGAAGAAGTTGCTGATGGTGTTCCCGTTCACACTGGGACTCTTCACAATGGTATGCGCCATCTTAAGCAAGTACTCGAGCTTCCACGATCCGTTCGCTGTCGCATGGGTCTACTGGTACTGTCGTGAGGCTAGCACCACCATGATTGTCTCGAATATGCCATATTCATGGGCCCTGATCAGGAGGATATTTCATCTGAGGTCGTTCCTCGGCGACTCAACACAAAACGATTTACAGGATAGCAATGTCAGGCAAATCACCGGCCAGACTGTTCGCTCACGGACCAATGGGTCAATGCAAAGGTCGCGCAAGAGGAGCTGGTTGTGGACCAAGACGATGCCGACCAGCGACAAGACCATGACAACCGACAGTCAGAACGAGATGGTGACTCGGGCCAGGACCAATACGGAAGATGGCAAGACCGATCCTCTGGATCGCTCGAGCAGCGACACGAGCGCCTTCGGGTCGCCTCTGAAGGCACGAACTGCATCCGCTGCAGACCCCATCGATCGCATATACAATCTGGACGACGACGAACTCGTTGCGCCGGACCCGACACGACGCGGGTATCGTCCCGATTGACCGTCATCGTCAAGACGTCCAGAAATAACTTTTACCCGGCAGTAGCCGAAACCGAAAGCGGAAGCGAGTCACGGAAGTCTGAGCCGAGGCTTGGCTGCGCGAGAAATGAGTCCAACTTGGCTCGTTGCTTTGTCAACCTCATCGCATTCTGGACTGTGCAGTCATTGTTCAGCCGACCGCTTGATTGCCACAACGGCACAAAGAGAGAGCTTCCCAACTAATTGTCGCTCATTAACGTCGTTGTAAGTCGACAATATCCTCACTAAGATTCTCCGCCGTCGCCTTCGACACCATGTCTAATCAGCCCGCAGGCAGTACATTCCAGTCACGCGGACGCAGTCGCAGTCGCAGTCGCAGTCGCCTATGCAGGACCAGTCCTTTGACCCAGTCATACGTACCGAGCTCAGACGAATCTGACCCTGAATCCGCCAGCGGCTCTGATATTTCTGCGCAGCCACCTTCACCCGAGACTCTTCAGTACTGGCGGAAGGTAGCAAGAATCGAAGATGTCAGCGAACTTAATATAGATCTGTTGTCGCTTTCGTCGACACCACGAAACAAACCGCAACGGCCACTGCCGCCGACTCCCATACCACCGGTTGCCCTAATCAAGCACTCGCCGTCACTGGAGGTCGCGCCGCTGCGAATAAATAAAAAGCCCGTCAAGTCGGCCAAACCAATATTATCTGTACAGACCGCACCCATGGTGTCGCCGCGGCCGGTGCGTCTACTCATCGCCTCGATTGGGAATCCTAAGCCGTATCATTCGACGCGACACTCGGCTGGTCACCACCTCCTGCAGGCGCTGCAATCCACACTCCACTTCCCACCGCTTTCGAAAACGATGACGGGTCTCGTGAGCTCCGGCGCCGATGTGGGCATACCCCAGTTTACTCTTTGGCAGAGCACTAGTCTCATGAATGTTTCGGGCAAGAATCTTCTCCAGGCATGGAAGGCATTTACCTCGTCCCAGGAACCCAGTGCCGTCACTGGCGTCGTTGTACTTCATGACGAACTGGAGTCTTCGCCTGGTGTGTTGAAAGTGCGCAAGGGAGATGGCAGCGCCAAGGGTCATAATGGCATCAAGTCGATTCAGGACTCGTTCAGAAGTGCGGGCGTCCTCAGTCAGCTTGGCAGCCAGAGATACGTCCGTATCGGCATCGGCATCGGCAGGCCCAGTAGTCGAGACCAAAGCGACGTGAGCGCATACGTGCTCGGGCAGTTGACGGCAACCGAGAAGAAGAGGATCGAGGACAAGGCCGAGGAATTGTTGCGCATTTTAGACCGAGAGGTGGCGGTGCTGGAGAATTCGTGAGGCGGCCAGCCACCTGGCTGGCGGCTGGTCATCGCTGCAATTTGGAGTCGTGAGCCCGAGAGCGACCTCTCCGCGAGAAGACCGCGTTGCGTGGGCTGTGTGGTTCGAGATACCCCTTTTTTTCCTGAAAGCATAGCGTGGCGTTGTGGGCATAGAAGATGCTCCGTGCAACGGAAAAGACTTGAAATATTGGGCGAAAGAACTGTGTAAATATTTTTAAGACCTGAAAAAAAAAAGTCCTGGTTGGCTTCCTCTGAGGTACAGCTATATTCATATTCTGATAGACACACTTTCCCACCGCCCTGAAGATGTTATGTCGTTGTTCTGAAACCTGAACCTGAATATGGATCATGACACCACCATCATCACAACACCCTCCTCGGATCCAAGCCCCTGACGTCCGCCGACGCGACCTCCCCATCCATGACAAACTCACTCATCAGCTTGCCCGTCCCAGGCCCGTTCTGGATGCCCCAGCACGTATGGCCCGTGGCCATCCAGACGCCCTCGTCCGCCGTGGGACCCACTAGGGGCCCGCCCCCAACCTCAACGAGCGGCAAATAGCACGCCTGGCGGGCGGTGACGGTGCCATCACGCAACTCGTCCGAGATGGAGGAGACGTGGTCGATGATGTCCTGGCAGCGCGAGGCGTCGCATTCGACGTCGGCGGTGGAGGACGGGAGGGGTGCGAGGTGGTCGCCTTCGCCGCAGGCGTAGACGCTGTTGAAGGGGCGGGCGTAGATTTCGGGCGTGACGTGTTGGGCGCGCGAGGGGACGCCGGCTTTGTAGTTCTTGGGGAGGGAGATGGAGGTGAAGAGCGCGTAGGGCGAGATCTCGCGCGTTGGGGTGATGACGACAGAGTGTGCGCGTGTGTTGCCGATTGGGGCAGATGGGTAGATGTGGGGGGTCCAGGGCCCGGCGGTGATGATGATGTCGGTCGCAGAGAGGACTTGTGGTTCTGATGGGGAGGTGGTGGTGGTGGTGTATGTGACTTGTTTGGATTTGGTGCCGATCGAGGTGCATTTGCCAATGATGACTTTGGCGCCCTTTTCGGTTGCTAGGTCTGCCATGGAGGTCGTGAAGTGCAAGGGATGGACCTGTGCCGTGTCGCGCTCTGAGCCCATGGAATCGTATCCGCGAGCAGCGTCGAATGATACCCAGTCGAGATCAGAGGGGAGGCCAATCTTCCGTAGACGCTTATACGATTCGGCGCTCCGCTTTTGCAGGCTGACGTTGCCATCCCCCGTACCTGATATAGAAGACTCATGCACACCTTGGACTTCCTCGCCTTTGCCGGGAATGCGGCTAGCCGATATGGGTCGGCCGACGCAATCAATGGAGCCAACACCGAGGGCCCGGTAGCCCCATCTGGTAGCCCCATCGTGCTCGGCAGCGAGTTCCTTGTGGAGGCGAAAACTGAGCGGCACAAGTGAACTTGGGTAGGCCCAAAGAGCGAGCAAGCCACCGGCCTTTCCCGACGCTCCGGATGCGATACCCGTTGCTTCGAGGATGGTGATGGAGTCTCTGTTAGGGTTGTACTTTGGGTGCCGCGTGAGGTAGTATGCAGTAGATGCGCCTATGATGCCACCGCCAATGATGACGATAGATTTCGGCGGGGCGTCTGTAGACCCATTGGCGGTGCTGGATGCCATCTTGAACAGCAGTGGCGACGCCGATGCCAAGGCGAGAGGGCGCAGAAGGCGCGCAGACGAACGAGCGAGAATGATGGAGGCTGTTGCGGGCTCAGTTCTAGCGGACTTCGAAGGCTTGATTCAGCTGTCTGAGGTTATGTAGTCGGGTGGCAATGCAAAGTCGAACACTAGATCATGTTCAGATCCATAGCGTTCGCGGTACGACGGCGAAGATGACGCTCGCCAAGACTCTTGACCCCACCTCCTCCTTTCGAGCTCAGCCTTCCTTCGCATCCAGTATACTCAGGTACAACTAGGTATTTTTCTGTTAGCAGGGGTTCTATTACCAGGGGATGTTGAAATACTTCTGAGGGAGACTGTAGAAATAGCGAATTTCGGACAGCGGGGACGAGGCGCTAGCTCGATGTCATAGCTAACGACTGCTGTCAAAGCGCGTGGCACTACTACTTGGGGTCTGCAAGTTTCATTTCTTACCGGCTGCGAGAGCTTTATGGGACTATTAGAGGATCCGAGGGCTTCCAATATTTGGACATGAATCCGGTGAGTGGGATACCAATAAGGCAGGTGAAATGCAGACTCTTGAGGATTCAAGCGCCGCTAGGTGGGTGTTGTTTCTGGCTCAGGCAAGATATAGGCATACAAGATTGCTGCGCAGACTGGAGCTGTTAATTGTCGTTCGAGATGCAGAGATTCAATGAGTTGCTTCGTTTGCCCACCATAGCCGGAGGAGATAGGTGGGTGTATTGGAACAGGCAGTGATACGGCGGAGCAACAAGACGTTGGTGCAATCGCGAAATCTTCACCTCTGCAAGGCCGCTCCTTACATCTGGCACGTTACGCAATGTTCTGGCATCTGACTGGGCACAGAGTGGATTTGATGCTGGCGCTCAAGTGACCAGCATAGCACGAACACAGAGCTTTTGACACATTTACATTATGCGTCTACCCCATTATCAGAGCTTTTGACGAGACAATCTCCAGTTGCCTATCGGTCGCGACGTGTCGGTACGAAATCGGAATCCCTCCACCATTCACAACTTTGCTTGCTTTTGAGTCCTCGTCTGCTGTAATTGCTAGTGTTGAGCGGTGTAGGTGGCGATGGCATCCATCAAGGCCGGTGACAGACAGTCGTAGCTCTCTAGCCCGACTGACTTGAACTTCCCGCGCACCTCATCCATACCTTTGGGATCGAAACCTTGCTCGATGATGCTGGACACGAATGCGGCAAACTGGGGCTCCTGCCAGCCCTTCTCGTCCGATAGCTCGACGTGGACGAAGTCGAGACCCTTGAAGGGGTGGTCCTTCTCGATACGTCCGAAGAGATGGACGCCGCATTCCTGGCAGGCGTGGCGCTGGATGGTGGCGCTCTCGTCCACGATCTTCAGCTTCTTCTCGTTGGCAGTAACCTTGAGGTTGTCGACCGGGACAACGCCAACGACAGAGAAGAGTGCTCCTTTGGGCTTCCAGCACTTGGAGCAGCCGCACGCATGGTTGTGGAGGACGTCGCCCTTGATGGAGACTTCAACTTTGTTGGAACCACACTGGCACTTCAGTGTACCTCCTGGGTGGCTGCTGCTTCCCTTGGTCAAGCCGTTGTCGATGAGAGGATGCAAAGATGGTGCCATTTTGATCGAGTGCTTGTTTTTGAGAGCTAATTTGACGTATCTGTAGGAGGGTTGTATTCTGCTTCGAGACGGCGGTAGGTCAACAAGAGTGTCAAAGAAGAGCAACAGCGGTAATTATACCTGCTGGCTGAGGAGGGGTCGACCTACCCAAAAGAGGCATCTTTTCGCATCTTTTCGCATTTGGTGTCTAATCACGTCTTGTGCCAAGGCGTGTGGCTCTGCCTAATGCGGCATTGCAAGCGCCGCCCTGATGGAAGTTCGGGCGCGAGCGGGCAACAGCATTATCTGCACCACCATGGCGGCACTAAGAGCATCAACCCACCCAAACACAGGATATGAACGAGCACCTCCACTTTGCATGGATCCATCGATGTTCTTTCTCTTCTTCGCAGCGACAGCTATCGCTAAGGGGCTCGTTGTGGGGCTGATCATTAGTCACTGGTGGTCGGTTGTCACTCCGTTCTGACCCGTGTTCGAAGGTGCAATCCCACAGTTTCAGAGCATCAAAGAGTAAAGTTGAATGCATTTGCCGTGGCTGCTCACTCTGCTGCTGGAGATGTGAATGGGACGACCGTACAACGACTACGGTGAGCCGCTTAGTTACTTCCGCAGGTTTTGCCAAGAGCGCCTCCAACTGCTCCGTAGCTTCGATCAGTGGCGGATGAGGGGTCCAACCTCGGATGACATCTGAGTCTCTATCAAGGTCATGGATAGTCTCTTTGATCCAGACACTGAACGGGAGATAGATCTGGTTTGCGTGCTTCACTGACGAGAGTCTAGGAACATCCTCGCCTGCTACCGCCACAGGAGGCGTTAGCGATTTCCGATCGGGGTAAAGAGCAAATCGCGAGATTCGAGTGGGGCTCTTGTCGCTATATCAGCAATGGGGTCAGTCCCACCCGAAGCCAAACGACAGTACGATGTCCTCATCGTCGGCTCTGGTCTGTCCGGTGTCTGTGCATTGTATCATCTCAGACAGCGATTCCCAGATTGGCGTGTCAAAGTTCTAGAGGCCGGATCGGGACCAGGAGGCACCTGGTACTGGAACCGCTACCCTGGTGCGCGCTTTGATAGTGAATCCGTCTCGTATGGCTTCTCGTGGGACTCGGACCTGCTCGACCAATGGCACTGGAAAGAGTCTTTCTCACCTCAACCCGAGACGCTGAAGTATGTTGAGCTTGTGTGCCAGAAACACGACCTGTATAGGGACATTCAGTTCAACACCAGGATCAAATCAGCACGATGGCAGGACGACTCGCGAACCTGGCTGTTCACAGATGAGGAGGGACATGAGTATGAGACCACGTTCTTCGTCAGCTGTCTGGGCTTCTTGTCGTCTCCGACACTTCCCAACATTCCAGGGGTCCATGATTTCAAAGGAGAGTCTTTCCACACCTCTCGATGGCCGCAAGACTTCGACATGACTCGAGATTTTGGCAATAGACGTGTTGGCATTATCGGCACAGGTGCCACTGGCATCCAGACTATTACCGAGGTCGCTAAAGAGCCAAGTCTGAAATCCTTACACGTCTTCCAACGAACGGCGAACTGGTCCGCTCCGCTGCACAACAAACAGATCACTCTGGAGCAGATGGAGCAGTATAGGGGCCAATACTCTGCCATCTTCCAGCGATGCGCCGAGACACCCATGTGCTTCATTCACCAGGCTGATCCACGCAAGTCTCTCGAAGTCAGCAAAGAAGAACGGCTTGCTCTGTGGGAGAAGCTCTATTCGGAGCCTGGTTTCGGGAAGTGGATCGGCGCTTTCGCAGACACTTACACCAATCGTGAAGCGAATGAGCTATATTCAGAGTTCATGGCAAATAAAATCCGCCAACGAGTACACGACCCGGCTACGGCTGAGAAGCTGATACCCAAAACACACGGCTTCGGGACCCGCCGTGTGCCACTCGAGAGTGGCTACTTCGAGGCTTTCAACAAGCCCAATGTCCACTTGGTAGATCTGCAAGTAGAACCAATTGAGCGCATCACGGAGACTGGCATCAAGATGTCAGATGGCACACTACATGAGCTGGACGTCCTAATCTTCGCAACGGGTTTCGATGCCATCACAGGCGCTTTCAACGCCATTGACTTTCATTGCAAGGACGACCGACCACTCATCGGTAGCAGCGATGACGCGAAGGGAAAACAGGCCATTTGGCCAGACCACCGCCCGGAGACGTTCCTGGGCTTGACCGTGAGAGGCATGCCTAACATGACAATGATCCTCGGTCCCCATCAGCCATTTGGCAATGCGACTCGCAGCATTGAGCACGCAGTCCAGGTGGTCTCTGACCTCCTCGCACACTGTAAGGAGCACGGCATCACGTACGTGGAGCCGGAGCAAGATGCCGTGGATGAGTGGACGAGACATGTGCACAAGTGTGCCGAGGGCGCCCTGTCCGCTGAGGTGGACAGTTGGATGACAGGCGTGAATAAAAACGTCACGGGGAAGACGGTGAGACACGTGGCGAGGTACTCAGGGAGTGCCATCGATTTCAGACGCAGGTGTGAGGAGTGCAAGGCCGCTAGATGGCAAGGCTTACGATTTGCCTGACCATGTATACATTGACAGTGTAGAAGTAATTGATTACTGCTGAGACTAACAAGCTGGCGCGTCGGTGGGGAACGGGATCGGGACTTACATCGTACTCTCGTGCTTATACAGCCACGACACCATCGGCGCTGCTTGCTGTCCACAACTGAGAGCAAGAGGTGGAAGTCTCAATCGACTCCAAATTTGCACCACAGACCCCTGGGGTAGCAAGACAGTATAGTCCTATTGGCTCCTCTACTTGGGGTACATTGCCGAAGAGCCAATCAACAGCCCACAGGATGAAGCGACCCCCTCATCTATACTGTAGCATCACCTCGGGACCCAGATACCAGGGCCGGAGTACTTACCAGCAGGGGACTCGTTGCTCAGCTGCAGGCAACCCACGGATAACACCAGAGACAGCACAGTCGTTACCAGGATTGCAATCGAAACTATCAGTAAGTCAGCGGTCCTGCGCGAACCATGGACGTTCCCGGCGTGGCCCTGATCACCGGGGCGGCTTCTGGTATTGGTGCCGCTTGCGCCCATACGTTCGCTCGCGATGGATGCTCAGGTCTGGCGCTTCTAGACGTCAATGGACCCGCTCTCGAGAACCTCAAGGCCGAGATTCTCGCCGCGCGTTCCTCCCGGGACCAACAGCTGCAGCACCCTCCAGCCAGTGCCGACAAACCTCCATTCCGCATCGAGACCTACATGTGCGACGTCACCTCCGAAGCTGATGTGGCCGAGACTCTGACGCAGGCCGCTGAGACCTTCACCCGCCTCGATTACGTTGTCTCCGCGGCAGGCATAGCCAAGAAGCACGCAGGCGGTGCAGCACACGCAACCCTACCCGACTGGCAGCGCGTGCTGGACGTCAACCTCACGGGCACGTTCCTCGTGCTGCGGACCGCAGCACAGATCATGCTGACGCAGGCCCCGCTGCGCTCCAGCATCGATGGCCGCGAGCTGCAGCGCGGCGTCATCGTCAACTTCTCGTCCATCCTGGGGGCTGTCGGTGTGCCGCTGAGCACTGCTTATACGGCGAGCAAGCACGGTGTGTTGGGCCTGACGCGCACGGCGAGCGAGGATCTCGCGGCCCAGGGTGTGAGGATCAATGCTGTCTGCCCTGGGTATACGGAGACGCCGATGACGATGGGTGATGCGGTGGTCAAAGAGGCAATGGACGAGAGGGTTAGGACGATGGTGCCGATGGGGAGGATGGGCAGACCGCAGGAGATTGCAGATGGGGTGGTGTATTTGGCCGGGGGACGAAGTAGTTTCGTTTGTGGGAGTGGTGAGTTCAAGTTCTGGCTTTCCCTTTTCCTCTGCTCCCTGAAAGGATTTACGTGCTGACTGTGGAATCTAGCATTGTTCGTTGACGGAGGTTATACACAACGCTAAACTTGCAGCAGGGCGTCGATATCATATCTGAGCAGCGGTTCCATCTTGTCCGAGAGAAGTACTGTAAGCCAACTTCACCGGTCTGACCACCATTGCATATGATACTTTTACTCCGGCACAATCATCCACACCAGAAGTGAGTTCCAAGGCTTGGCCGTGGACCCCTTTCTTCTTGCAACAGGAACCGCATCGGGTTTTTCATTCCCATGTCTTGGCCCCCATAGCCACGTGCTCTATTTCTCTGGTGGTCCACGCACAGCCTCGCCGCAAGGCAGATTGGAGGCCATGTCAGGGGCATACATACCTCTGTTCGCCCAATCGGAACTTGCGTACTATTACGAGCAGGTGTGGGTGCAACTACTATATCTTGACCGGCTACGTTCTTCGTCTTGCGACAGTTCTGTTGTTTCTTGTTACTAACCGCACTTCGTGCAAGCATACTCAACGTCGGAGCAGTCCCCGTCGTTCACAAAAACTAACACTTATAATGGCTGCTGAAGATAAACCCACCCCAGCGGCGGTGACCGTCGCACCGGCGCCGGCAATGGATGAACCACCAGCCTATGCCGGCAATGAGAAAGGAAATCACGATCAACTCTCACAACAACAAACGCCAGCGGCGTACGGTCTGGCAGGTGCCGCTGAGCAGGGTCAGGCACCAGTCGCGGTCATGCCGCTGAGAGACCTTGACCAACACCCAGCCAGGATCGCCTGCCCGCACTGCCACCACATGGCCGTGACCACAATCGACAAGCAAGACACCAGCGCCGCTTTGTAAGTCGCCCAACTTCCTTCTCGTTGTCTCTCCAACACTTTTGTCCCGAATGCGACTGTTTAAGACTCCCCACTGACACTCACACCCACAGCATCGTCGGTGCGCTCCTTTGCCTAGTCTGCCTCTGCGCCGCCTGCCTGCCCTGCTTGTGCGGCTGGTTTCAGGACATTCATCACCACTGCTCTCACTGCGGCAAGGAGGTTGCCGTCCGCAGATCTAATGGCTCCATCGAGTTATTCGAGCCTGCGGCGCCGCAGGAGGCATGGACTACCTATCCGGATGCCACGACAGGCCCGCAGCCTCCACCTCAGGCGGCTTACGGCTCGGCGCCGCCGCAGCAGCCGCTGAATGCGGCCAGGACGTAGAAGGCTGGGAGTAGTGGAAGTTGGAGAACGACTTTGTGGTGGTGTTTGCTACTGGCATTGATTGGGTCGTGGACTCCCTTCTGGCGCATTATGAGTCCACGGCTGGCGTAGGAGTCACTTGAGGAATGAGCCAGCCATCATAGCGGGCTATCTAGCCAAGGCTGCAATCCCTCCCACTCAGCCTTCTAAAGCCACATTCCTCCCCCCACCTCCTGAACCTCCACTATGCAGGCCACCACCAACCCTGTTCCCCTTCATCCTTCACCCTTCACCCTTCCATTGCCAACCCCTTCCACCACCTCCTTAACCTCCCGGAGGAAAGTCAGTCAGCTCCTTCAGCGCCCTGCCAAAAGTCTCAGGGATCATGAAGAAGAGGAGCGCAATCTCAAAGCGCCCTAGTTGCGCTTCAATAAGCTGAGGCTCAGACGCATTCCACTTTTGGAAGCTGGGGGGCTCAGGCAGTGAAAATCTTGGCATTGCTCTACTCGTACAGCCGAGAAGACCAGTGAACAGCAGTAAGGAACTCCGACTATTACCAATACTATGACATTAGCTCTATTAGTATCAGAACCATAAGCTTTGTCTGGGTCTGATGTAGAACAACACTCCGTCCGGATGCCGATGTATCTGCCATACTGTGCGGACCGCTCGGACCTGCCACCACCGCACAGACCTGGAAACCACGGACAAGGCTTCTTTCGAAGCAGGGTTATCATGAATAATGGAATTGGGCATAAAGTCTGGCAAAGAAGACAAAGAATTCAACGTCCCATTTTGGATTTGATAGCAAGGAATCATTGGCCTAGGCTTCTCCAAGGTGCATTATCAAGTTGGCTGAGTCTTGAGCTCTACACTGCGGCAGTACTTCAACCTGTAGCGCCGTTCCTAGCAATACCTTGACAAGCCATCCAGTAAGCACACTTCGACGAGCCAAAGTCAGAACAATCAGCATGAAACTCGCTTCCTTGGCCATTCTCCTTGCCTTTAGCATTAGTGCTAGCGCAAGCATTAGTGCTAGCGCGGCTGACCTCGCGAACAAGATCAACGCAACCACAGCTGAGGTCAAAAAGGTCTACTTGGTCTGGGGCTGTTATCCTGATGAAAACGACCCGCACCCGTGCGGTAAGAACACGTTGACGAGAGACGTCTGTCACCAGCAGTGCCGAGCACCCAAAGACGGCCAACCTGGCCGGTGTAGCAAGTGGAGCTCCTGTAAGAGGTCTACAGTAAGTCGCGTGGCAATTGCCCCCTTTCCGACGCCCCAAGCAAAACATGTTCGCGTAGCTGACCGGGCGACAGGTATCGAGATACTGCGACTGCCAGCAGAAACTTACCTCCAATGTTCGGGATGGAGAGGTTGTTATGAAGGGTCCGTCCGATCGCAAAGTAACGACATATCCCGGTGGCGATGAGTGGGTCTCCAACGGCAGGTAGACTGTTGTGGGTCATTCTAGGTGCATTGAGCTGAAGATCGGTAGCGAGTGCACGCCACATCTTACGGCTCCGGCACTGCTGCAGAGAAATGTAGGAGAAGATTTCGTCCATCGGGCGGTGGTAGATAGGAAAACACTACAAGACTCTGCAGTGGATCTTGATGTTTCCCAGTTTCCTCATACCCACCCCTATCAAAGTCTTTCTACGCTCAGGACGATTCGGGCACATTACAGGCTTGCAAGTGTTCGCAGTGTAGGCACACACGGTTGCATAGAACCAGTGCTGTAGCCACCGCCAGTTGATTCTCAGCGATCTCATATGACTCATTGTCTCTTTTACATTTAATTGTGAGGGAGGGATAGACGGCGTTGACGATGGGCAGCGAATAGGTGAGTGTCGGCACCGCATCGCGATAGTCTAGATTCATACGATTCAGCGTCAGCCAGTAGGTACATTTAGGTTGTGAAGCAAAGGTAAGGGGCGCTTGGTCGACATCAGCTGGGTTAAGTTACGGCGGCGCATGAAGGAGCTTGCTGTCTAGCGTTAGGCCCTATTCTAGCTTGAAGTAGGTGGTGTTATCACATTCTCTACTACTTGGCAGGATGGTCTCGTTAGTCTTGAAGAACCAGTTCTTATGATGGTACAAGTAGGTAGACTTGTTCCCTTTACATATGTTAAGGTTGATGTACTGCCGTACTATAGCCTGTGTATCTTTATTATTAAGATATAGCTAGACCTAACTGTCTTGGGTGTATGGCTGTGTCTGATACCACGAAGGAATGTCTTATGTAAATAGAGTATCTTGCTAGGGGTCTGAGGTTTAGAAGTGCTTATAGGGAGTGTAGAGGTTATACTACACCCTAATTATAATGCTGTAGTGACAGAGCACGTCAGTGTGAAAGGTACTGTTAGTAACTCAAGCAGCTTTGGATTTGGCACGTAAGATGGCTACACTTGATGTTGTCACTAACTGTCACGATTGCCGAGGCCAGACAAGGCAACGAGGCGCCACGGCCCTCTACTGCCAAGGACTCCAAGGTCTCCGGGGTCAAGACACTTGGCCACAATCTCCCACGCGACTCGCGTGGAGGATCGTGTTGGTTCTGGACTTGCTGCTGCGAGTACTGAATCGTTGTACATAGAGAATCACAGTTAACACCTATCGGTCCCGAGGCTCCTCTCACACTATCCCGAGTGACTCTTACACTAACGCAGTAGATTAGGTAGCAGGTGGCTTGATGGACGCAGGAGGTATTAAGGGCTGTCTACCTCTACCATAGCCACTATACCGCTGGCGAGAAAGCAACTGTTGACTAAGTATATCTGGACAAGGTGATGCGTGATATCCGCTTGCCTTGCCTCACAATTGTCCAAATATACTGCATCTGACATGTGTTGGTGTTGGGTATAGGGTCACAAGGATCTGGGAAGGGGAGGCGGCGACGCACTGCCATGCATCTTTGTAGTGAAGTTGTGGGCGGTGTAGAGGCGGGGTAAGAGGGTGCTGCCGGAGCGGGGCATGCCAACCGATGTCAGCGCGCTGCGTGCCGATTTCCGAAGGCCGGGTTTATCAAGCTGAGGCATGGGGCCCCAAGGTGAGATAAACCTCTGGCTTAGGAAAGCCAGATGGCTGCCATCTCTCGTGCCCTGAAGTTGTCATTTTGTGACTTGGGCATAGCATGTTTACAAATCTGCCGTGCAGTGGGCGGAATAAACTAGTGAGGTTGCCTGATGGTCTAGGCATTTCTGACAACTGTTATCATTCCGCTACAATGAGTGACACAGATAGCCGATTGCTGATACAAGGATAGTGCTTAATCCTATTGCTGATCGTTCAGTCACCTATCAGCTCTGAGCTTATATCCACCAACACTAGCTACTGCAGGTCGTCTTGGCCCATAGTCCTGCTGTTCCGACTGGGCCTCGCGTGGCATCTTGCGAGATGTTTTGTAAACAATGTGCAAGACACAAAGGAAAGCCTGAAAGGATGATTAATAAGTGTGGCTCGGTGTCAGCTTTATATTGAGACCACCAGTGGACCACTGTCATGCATTATACGTTCACAAACGCGCATGTTGTTGACGATACTTAGCCATGGCTACGTCACAGGCGTCAATTGGCTTCCAATCGGCTTACTTCAATAAGACGCCTCTCCCCAATTATCAGTTACTTATCATGGGGAGCATTTCCTCCTTATCAACAGCCACAATGTCTACTTGCCTAGCATCCTCTTGGGCACTGAAATGGATCACACGGAACGTCAAAAACGTCCTCAGCGACTTTCTTGACACTTTGGAGGGGCTATCCTAGGCCTACCTGCGCAATGTCTTGCTAACCTGGTGGGCAATAAGGGTGCTAACACCCAACAGGACGCTTGCGAGGTGATACATCGTGGCAAGGGAGAAGTAAAATCTTAATGCATGTTGACCGAAGTTAATGCGATCGTCTCCGCATCAGCCTCAGATCCAGGTTCGTTAGGCAATCTGATTATCGTGGTTCAAGGCGCTGAAGCATTGAAGTGAGGCGAGATCGCCAACGCCGGGCCGCTGGAGTCATACCTGGGCACCACCCTGTACACTGGCTTCCGGCAGATGAACCTTGATGTGCTCCACGGGATGGGGAGTCCCACTACAGCACAGAGACTGCCGCTGATGGAGGTGGCGGCCACCGCAACGAACAAGCGGCCGCGCGATGGAGACGCATCGGACGCTCTCGGACGGCCAGCACGAGAGCTGTTGGGCAAGGCTCATGGCCAGCCCAGGTCGTTGACTTTACGAACTATTGAGCTCTTTACCATACGAGAATATAAATCATCGGTGTCAGCAAGACTTTTGGCAGTTGTGCAAGCTGAGACCTGGACAACATGGGGGGATTGTAAGATTAGTGTAATATAACTCGATGTTAGTTGCGTGGAATTGGTTTTGGAGTACGCAGGTCACTGGACTGCACTGCCAGTCGGTCAAGTCACACCCGCATGCTTCTGCGTCATTTAAGCAGACGCGAAATTGTCTACAAAATATAACCAATGTCTGGAGAATGAGTAGGATACCACGATAAACCTTTCCCCCAGACCGTCGAGGAAGCCGGCTGTCTCTAATACCCCATCCTGCTCTGTCTATCTCCCCCATCTAATCCTTACCTGGGGTGACTACAGCTTGGCAGCTCCGCTCTTGATGCTTTCCCACTCCTCTCGTCTGTGCGGGACATTGGCCTCCGCGCCCGGCGGCAGCCAGTACAGCGCGTCCTCCTTGCCCGGCCCCTCGCGGATCTTTTGCCAGTTGACGCCCTCGGCCTTCAACCGGCCCTTCTGCATCTTTTTCGTCGCCGTGTACTCGAGCTGCCGAACGACACGGACGAACAGCGGCACGCCGTAGCGCGGCAGGTTCGCCAGCGCGTGGCGCGCGAGCCCCGCGACGTCCAGCCGATCCCTGTCGCCGGACGTCCCGTTGTTGTCGACCGGCACGACGGCGACCTTGTTGGTGGAGACGTTCTCGCTGCGCCAGCAGAACATGTTGCTGAGGCGGTCGACGAAGAACAGGCGGCCGTCGGCGTCCTCGCGCATCATGTTCGCCGGTGCGGAACCACACGTCGCCCTTTTGAAGCCGTCGGTGATGTACCGCTTCAGCCCGGCCACCTCGTTGTTAAAGTACTTGGAAAACGTGGCGGTCTGCGTCACGGGATCGACCTTGTGGATGGTCTCGCCAGCTTCGCCGGCCTGCCTGTGGCCCGGTCGCGGAGGATGTCTTCGGTGTCGACGTCGATGCGGATGCGCTTCTTGCGCGCGCCGTTAAGCAGGTGCAAGAGGGCGCCACGGTTGGCGGTCCAGGAGATGGCGAAGCCGTCGGTTGCACCGTAGATCTCGTTGATAGTCTCGACACCAAAGCGCTGGCAGAACGGCTTTAACACGTCCGGCCGGAGGCCGTTGCCCCAGATCATACGCACGTGGTGCTGCTTGTCGGCGGGCGAAGGCGGCGCGTTGAGCTGGTAGTGGGCCAGCTCGCTGACGTACTGGGCGATCTCGGCCCGCGAGATGCGGACTTTGGGCCAGGAGGTCTTGTGGCTGAACTTGTTGCTCAGCACGACCGTGGAGCCGGCGTAGATGCTGGGGATCGTGCGTAGAACTGCCTGTACGTCCACTCGCGGTCCTCAAAGATCAGGAAGACGTTGTGTCCGGAGGCGGCGCTGAGCGCGTGGCGCTCAAAGTGCTGGTCGATCAGGCCCATGTCCTGAGCGAACTGCACGGAGACCCAGTCGGTGGCCTAGCGCGCGTCTGAAAGACTGGTCAGACTCATGGCACGTCGGGCGAGGAATGCGTAAGTTGTGTAGTCCAGTAAGTACACAACATAACTCAATGCGTGCCGCATCATTGGCAATCTTTTGACAAAGCTGCTCCGGTATCACAGATGCCAAGACCCTAAGCCTTATACAGACGACCCTCGACTGGTATCCTTTTCGCCTTTCCTCTGACCTTTACTTAGGTCCGCCTAATACACATACTATTTTGAAAAGCTTCTGGCTACAGTACACTAGCTGGACCATTAGCGGCGGCTCTCGCTCACGTTGCAAGCCTTGCCAATCTTTTCGGAAGCGAATCCGATTAGATTCACGCAGCGAGTATTCTGGGGGGAACAAGACCGAGAGACGTGCGTATAAAATCGTCGCGGATAAATGTCCCTATTAATCTTCCAGTCAGTGGGACACCGTCTGCAGGCTCACCAGGCGACACCGGCGCATGATCGCGGAAGGAGACCCACCCTGAGTAAAAAGGTGGTGCTCGAGGCCTGCTCCGTTGGAAAGAAGTCTGGTTTCATCTATGCATGCCACGCAGCTAGTGGCATGACAAGTGGCGCATGCCTTGAATCCCTCCGATTTGAAGAGCATAGCTACCTCGTTCGGGGCACAAAGGAAGGCGCGGCAGATTGACCGCTAAGCGAGACCAACTTCAACTCAGCCATAGGGCCTCGTCATAATCTAGTGGTTCGTCACGCCAAGTCAGCCATTTGAAATTGGCGTAATTGCGGCTCCGTTTTCTCCCCTAGGTCGGGCTGAGCCGTACTCTGCCGCCGGCTCAGCCTTCCCCGGCCCCCGTCTCGCTTAGTCGAGCTCTCCCATGAGCAGGCTGGGAGCAGGCACCATGATCGATTATAATGATAGTCTAATGGCTCTTTAGAGCTGTCCCCGCCCACAGGCTGCTCACCCACTTCTAACTTTTCCAACCGCCCTGTCCACTAACGAATGCAATCCGGCATTTAGGCATTATAACTCCGCTCGTTTTACTTTGTTCGGTACCATGCCTGCTCACGATGCAAGCTCTCTTGCAAATAGCTCTGTGTCTCAAGAAGAGCCGCCTTCTCCACCCTCCAAACCCGTGAAAGCAGGCCCCAGACTGCTACAGCCCATCCTCTCAATTCGCCCAAACATTCCCGGCGGAGACTCAAAGTTCTTATGCATTGGCCGCAAATCTGATGGGGAACGATGCGGAAAACCCATCCAAAGGAAACAAAATGCCGCCTGCAACGCCTGGAGATATATCTCTACTCTTCTGCCAGAGAACCAGGCTCTGACTCGCCTTCTCGAAGAATACGCAAAACTCTGTACTTGCCACCTTCACCCGCACCAGGCAGTCCCCGAGGAGGTAGAAGAATGGATCGACCAATTAAAGAAATTCTACGGCCAGCGGAAAGCATCATCACCAAATCTTCACCTGGAGAGATACTCTTTAGATATCTCCGGTGACTCAGCTACACTCCCACAAAGTACGCCTGGTACCTTCCCAGTCAGCAACGAAGATTTAGATCGGAGCAGGGCAAGCTTCGATTCGGAATATACACGTGCTCTTCAGACACTGTGTTGGCATGACCATCACCAAGCAGAACAAGACGAGTGTTATGCTCCATCATCATCCAAGTCAACCCATGCATCACCACAATCTGGTCGACCAGGTCAAAGAACAGGCATGATTCCATTCGTGAGATCACATGAACTTCAGTTTCGGACTCTCGTTGAGACTCCAATCGTTCAAGAAGAAGTAGACCGCGGGTTTATCTACATATACACCAGCCAAAAACATCCAGATTTTGTCAAGATAGGGTATACGAAGTCCTCTCCGGACAGCAGAACCGACAAATGGGAAAGAAAGTGTCACAAAGCAACCACACTCGAATATCCCGACCACTTCGACGGACCAGATTCACTTGTGTCTTGTGTCAGACGTGTGGAGCGTCTTATCCACACCGACCTTGAATCGAAAGGTCTCAGACGCCGACAGGTATGTCAGTGCGGGTCAACTCACAATGAGTGGTTTAGCTTAGGCTTAGACGAGGCCAAGGAGGTAGTAACATACTGGGAATCCTGGATGCGCGACTTTAATCCGTACGGCATCGGATACCGAATCAATGAGGACGGTTTAGTGCAACCAACTGGCCGCGGACTCTTGCGGGAGGAATTCATCCCTCACTTGGTCACCTATGATTGGAAAACAATTCCAGTTGACATCAGAGACTTCTATTGCGGATATAATGGGCTTCCCTGGGTGAATATACGTATACGTGGGACAGGCAAGAGTGAGGACCGGGACGAAGAAGACAGCAACGGCGATATGGGGTCGACACCGTCAAAGCCACCTGGCACAAGTCGTCGCGTCTCTGGAAAGACGGCGAGAAAAGCCAGCGGCAAAGGTCCGGCGGCAGCGGACAAAGTGGCACCCACCTCGCTGGAGCAGGTCCACGGTGTTGACTCATCTCCGGTTCTCCAGACACCAGAACCAGACTCGGGCCCGAATGCGGAATCAGCGCCGGTATCTCGTTCAGAGGGCCAAGCCACTCCCTCAAGACTAGATGGCTCAGTGCCAAATACTCCAGAGTCTCCGGTGGATGCCACAGCGGAGCTGCCGAGCTCTACGCAGGACTCTTTTTACAGCTTGCCCGGAGAATATCTCACAGAACAGGACCTCGCAACGATCACAGACCTGGCGGCGAGTGGGCCAGCAGCCGTGCAGCTTCAGCAGGCTGTCGTTGCCAGCTCGGTTGTGTTGACCGCGGCATCTGCCGCTGCCGCGGCGCTGGAACAGCAAAGGCTGCCTGCATACAAATCGGAAACGGCTATCAGGACCAAACCAGATCCTGTCATGGAAACTCTGGCTTGAGAGAGTATGGCAACGTCAACAATCAGAAGCACCGATAACGAGGCAATATATGGACGTGGTCGCGAAAGAGCTGACGCGGTGGACATTTATGAACTCTGGTTGAGCGATAGACCACTAGGCGTAGACCTTAGATGGTGCAAGGCGGGTATCTGAGCGCGACGCCGGGGAGCGGGTAGTTGTGCGCCGAAATTCCAATATTTGTAGACTTGTTGCGTCATTTTACGGTAGACCTGGACTTGTGATACAACAGAAGTCAAAGCCACCGCATAAACATCGTCAGAGTACTGGAAATTGATGACATTGAACGAGAGAGGCGCAGTGGCGTGTGAGATAGTAGTATCTCAGTACCTTTACAAGGCCACAAGTCCAAGGGACAGGCAAAAGGAGCGGAGGCGCGTCAATGGCTGAGGGCAAGCGTCCGCCTGCAAGAAATTGGAATTCTCTGGCATGATTCCCAAGCGTCTGCCGATCAGAAATACGATGATTTGTCCATGATCATCGATGTATACGACTGTACATGTGGCTGCCAAGACGTGGGAAACCCAAAGTCATTCACCTGGTGCTCTGCCCAGTCTGGTCATTCCACTCGACAAGCCATGCACGGGGGTGCTACAACGGCCATAGATAGGTGGCTCCACAGCCTCGTGCGAAGGTTGCCAACGTCCCAAATCCGTAACCAACAATCGTGTCACCATACTGACGATCAGAGACCGTTCAAGAGCAGACCACACCGGGAAACAACGACCTGATCTAGCGCGAAGTGTAGCCACCATTCGCAAACAGCGTCTGGCCTGTTTCCTCTTGTTAGCAAGTGCACTAGGCATCAGCAACGACAAACACTCACCATTCATCCACGCGCCATCCGTGCACAGGAATTTGATGATGGGCGTAATATCCTCAACGCTCTTCAAGCGTTGAGCTACCTCTGTCACATAGGGGCAACTGATGTAATCCATTGTATTTAGCCTGTCCGATCTTTACCTAGGTCCTCCTAACAGTTTTGCGACGTTACGACAGAAGGTTTTAGATACCCACTGATCGCTAATATATATGTGTCTACGCACCCAGATAGATCAGCCCTACACTAAGTCATTCAATATCGATGCACTGTCTCACTTCCGCAATCTCCTCATCTGACAAAACCTGTAGAGGATTCTGGGGCTGTTAGCGTTTTCTCGACGGAACGCGGCCGTGAAAGCATTCCAACTTTTCCGTACCGTCTCCACACAGGGCGCATCAATGCCTTCAAGACCATTAACTGCATACGCCATCACCTCTGCGTGATGTTATAGTGATTGTAGATTGTATAGAGACTTGTCGGGATTCTGTTTCATAAAACTAACGCTCTGTCAGTAACACACCTTTAGGCCTGAATCAAGTGACGTACTCATGCCACAAGGCTAAATGTCTTGTATAGTTCTGCTCTGTTCCTGGCTCAAGTTTCTTAAAACTCTTTTTGCCATTTGTAAGCTCGGGATCCTGCCAGGCACCTTTCTCCTGGGCTTTACAGAGCTCGTGGCAGGACTCTGCTTCTTGGTCAACCAGGTAATGGACACCCACGGTCAGGACTACGTGAAAGCAAAGGACATGTTCGAGCGAGTTCGCGTTTCCCGACGGTACATGCAGTACCTGATCCGTCCCGGCGATGTTCTCCTAGAGGGGTCTGGTGCTGACAAGCAGGCCTTCCTCGCCACATCCTGGTTGACTGACCATACCCGAGGAAAGGGAGAGGTTCTCGGGCACATCAGCACCGGAGACGACTCTTATGCAGCGCGTGCGCGGCGAGTCCGCGAGAAAAGCTCTATCGCACCCTCCAGTGAGGTTCACTACTTTTCATACGACTGGACCGTCCAAGCTTGGCATTGGGCTTTCAATGGCTTTTCTCGGTACAAATATGTGGTGAACCACCTCCAGCTGCAGGTAACCTTCGAGAATGATGAAGTTGATATAACAAGACTCGACATCTATTCCCTGATGTACGCCAGCAGCAGAATCCGACAAGAACTCGAGGATCGAGGCCGAATGTTCTGGAAGTGTAGGTTCAAGCACATTGTTGCCTACACGAGCGGTCCCACTGAGGGACTTGTTTGTAAGCGCTCTCGGCACAGTGTAGAATAGAATTTATTGAACAACACCAGGACGACGCACGACATATCATTGACGCCACAACCTACAACAAACTACATCCACACGACAATGTTGATGGCTCGAACTATTTGGCTGACATTTCTGCTTCGAGATTGGCGGAAGATAGCCCACCAGGTGGCGATGATCTACTGCTTTTCCCCACCATGCTCAATGGTTACCATCTACATGCGAAGAGATGGTGTAAGTATCTCGTGTCTTTGAATTTGCCAAGCACACTGACAAAGACAGACAAACTGTTTGTCGACCAGATGAGAGATGTGAACTGGAACAAACAGGCATTCAAAGACCTGATAATGGCAGACGCTACCAAGGAGCTAATCCTGGCGCTGGTCGAAAATCTCCTCGAGGCCCGAAAGTCAACAGATGTCATATCAGGGAAAGGATCAGGACTCATCGTCTTGCTCCACGGTGGTCCAGGTACTGGGAAGACATTCACTGCCGAGAGTGTCGCAGAGATTGCACAAAAGTCATTGTACAGAATCACATGCGGCGAGATTGGAACGGAGCCGTCCAAAGTCGAAAAGCATCTGACAGCGGTTTTGCACCTCGGCAAGATTTGGGATTGTGGTAAGCAAGTCCAGGCGTCTTGATCGTTGCTGTCAGACTACATTATACTGCTGTGGTCCGAGCTGATTACTTCCTTAGTTGTGCTCCTTGATGAAGCCGATGTCTTCCTCGCAGAACGCGACTTGCGCGACCTCAACCGCAACGCTCTGGTCTCGATCTTCCTACACGTGCTGGAATACTACGACGGCATTCTGATTCTCACCTCCAACCGAGTAGGGGGCTTTCGACGAGGCGTTCGAATCTCGCATTCAACTAGTACTCCACTACAAAGATCTCAATCATGCGGAGCGGTGCAAAGTGTGGCGGGACTTCATCCGGCGCCTCAACGACCTCGACGAGCCCATCGACGCTGAGGACCTCGAAGACCACTTGCAGGTGCTTGGCAACGAAGAGTTGAACGGTCGGCAGATTCGAAACGCCGTAACGTCAGCTTGTCAGCTGGCAAAGTTCAAGAAGCAGAAGCTATCCTACACGCATCTGAAGCACGTCATAGACGTGAGTGGCGAGTATGAGCAATACACCAGACGCCTGCAGAGTGGAGAATCCGACGTGGAGCGTATCGAAGTCAGTGGACTGCGAGCACCTTGATTTGAACATGAAAATGACCGTAGAGCCATCGCTGAATGCATTCATCTTGACAACTTGAGCAACACCTCATTTCAAATACAGAGCTATGTGACCTTGTCAAACCAAATCATCCTGCCTTCCTCGTCTTCCAAGTTCAAGCCCATTCTCACTGCTTTGTTGTCGTGTAACTCGAACTCGGTATCTAGAGGATTGTTGCCACCTTCTAGAACGTATGTCTCACGTGCTATGTACTTGGTCTGACCAGAAACGTGCTCGAAGGTCAACGTCAGGGGAAAGGAGCGATCGGTGGCATCGATGAACAGCTTATCGTTCTTGATCTCCACAATCATCGTATGATAGCCAGCATTCCAGTATCGACCGGTGTAAGCATCAAGATCGAGGACCTGTGCCTCCGCCTCCGAGTTTGACTCTTGAATTTGGGCATTTCTTTTGACTGGCTTCTGCTTTTCGGCATACAATTGCTTGGGCTCGGACTTGGTGGCTTTCGGCGGCGCGTTAGATGGCTCAATGAACCTAGTAGGGATGCCGTGCTTGCTACTTTGGCATCGCTCGCTCTCTGGTACCTCAAGAACTATGTCAATTAGTTCTCGACTCAGTATACCTGTGATTGTCGCTGCATCACTTGAGTTACCGAAAATACAAGCGCCGAATTTCAGGTCTGGGAGAAAGAAGAAGCGAGAGCCGAAGCCAGCGATCGATCCATCGTGCCCAACGATCATGTGTCCTCTGTACCAGTATATCTCCAAACCCACAGTATATATCACTGCCGACGTATGAGGCCGCAACCACTTAGTGTTCGGATTGGCAATGGTGCGCATGCGGATCAGATCACGGTACAGCCTCTCTGTGATTGGCCCTTCTTGGTTCATCAAAGCCTTGACATACTTGATGAAGTCGTTCGCGCTTGTCATGATAGATCCTGCGCCTTGTGCTTCTGGGCAATCTGGTGTCTGAAATCGACTGTAGCCTTTCTTCTTCACCCAGTGGTGCCCGGTTGCGATTCTGTCACCTAGTCCCCGGGCTCGTGCAGCTGCTGGCTGAAGGCAAGTCGAGTCCATGCCCAGGGGATCAAAGAAACGAGCTTGCAGGAAGTCTGCGAAGCTCTGTTCGGCCTTTACTTCCACTAGGTGCGTAGCCACAGTGTACATCATGTTGCAGTACATGTACTTTGTTCGGATAGGGGCAGCTAAGGGTAGATTGCGAAGATTTCTTGTTATAGAGCGAGCGTCGTCAGGTTTAGGAGATCCGATACCTAGATACGATAGGTCGTGTCTCTTCAGGTCAGTGGTTGCGATCTCGTCTCTGTGGACACGCTTACCCCGGCATTCCACTTCTGTGAGCCAGTATATCTTCGACCGTAACTTCAGCAGTGTACTTTGGATGAGGCATCACGAAATCATCTGGTAATAGTTCGGACATGACTGCATCCCATCGCACGTCTGGGTGGGACTCGTCCTCAATCAGCAATCCCACTGATGCAGCAGTCAACGATTTCGAGGCTGACGCGATATCGAAGATTGTATCGGCTGTGCAGGGCTCAGACGTCTCAGTGTTGGCTTGTCCAAATCCCGCTGAAGCGACATGATTTTCCTGTACTATGGCAACGGCAATCCCGGGGCAGTGGTGCGTCTTCATCAACTGCTCCACTCTAGCTTGAAACTTGTCGGTGTACAAGTGCTTCATGACTCTTTCAACGGAAGATGTGATCCTAGAGCAGGACTCAAGTCGAATGGACGGACCAGTCCACAGCTTTGGGTTGAAGCCGTAGCCATTGCTTAAGTACCGCTTTGTAGTGGTACAACGGAGCACGTAGGTCAAGGAGCCGAGCTAGAGCATGACTCACAGGAGTTAAATTTGACAGCCATATACTGCGCGTCTGAGGTTTGCTCCCGCAAGTGTGTTTGACTGTAGTAGACTCATTGCTGGAGGCCTGACTTGATGGCCGACTGACAAGGCAAACGCCAAGCCTACTGTCAGCCTTGTGGCTTGTGACGTAGTCCGAGGTGGCTTGCCTCCCCTCCAAGAGGTAGCGGAAGCGCTTCACCAACCAAGGTGGGACATTCAGACTGCTTTGCGACCGCGGGTATTCTTACAGCGTCCGGTCTTCCATCTCGACAGCCCGTAAGACAATGTCGTCTAAGATTGCGAAGACAATCGCTCGACAGCAAGAACGGTACGCAAGCCCACCTGCTCTTCTCAGACACCCGCTTACCATTCGTCCAGCATCGCAGAAGGCAACTACTATGAAGCCCACCAGCAGCTCCGTGTGATCACCTCACGATACCTCAAATCGACCGACTATAAGTCCGCCGCCGACGTCTTATACAATGGCGCGCTACTACTCCTCAAAGCTGGCCAAGGCGGCTCCGGGGGAGATCTCTCGATGATGCTATTGAATGATGTATACACAAAAGGCGAATACGAGTGCACGGAGGAGAACAAGCAGCGCCTTCTTGAAATCCTACACGCCTTCCAGAAAGATGAGCCGACGCGCAAGCGCTTCGTGCAAGAAATGATCAATTGGTCTGGCAAATTTGGGGAGCTTGAGCGCGGCGATCCAGAGCTACACAACGCCGTTGGCAAGCTCTACGCCGAAGGTGCGTATAGCGCCTTACTCGCCTAGGACCTACTAACAGGCATAATAGAAGGCGAAGCCTATGATGCCGAACGCCACCTGCTCATTGGCACGCCGTCCAGTGCCCCAATCCTTGCCAGTCTACATTACCAGTGGTATACCGCCGACTCTCCCCACACCGCGGCGTTGTACGCATCGCGTTCAGTACTTCCGTATCTCGTGCTCGGAAACCTCGCCTCCGCCACCACAGCTCTTGCGCAATTTACCTCTCTTCTCACATCCTCCAACACGTCGCTGCCCACGCAGTCGATTGACTCGGCGAAATCCTCCGTCCGCATCTTCCCATCCATTCCTCTACTCAACTTCCTCGCTTTACTGTTGCTCTCCGCACAAAAGAATGACGCTGGATTATTCCGACAATTAGCGAAGCACTACGCCGGCCATCTGAAGGAGGTGGAGGAATTCTGGGGGGAAGCGCTGGCTAACGTTGGGGAGATATGGTTCAATATCCGGATGCCGAAGCAGGGTGGCAGCAATCCGCTGTTTGACATGATGAGCAACATGATGTTTGGAGGCGGCGGTGGTGCAGCTGGGCAGGCACGAGGAGGGACACCGCGGGCAGCCACACCGAAGCCAGCTGTGCAGGCAAAGCCACCGTCCGCGCCAGCGGCGATGGAGTTAGATTAGAGCTCCGGGTTTCAGGCGTGAGCGGAACATACCTTGTTGCATATCGAGTGAGCGTTAAGCGATACGTACATGCACATCACCAACGAACGGAGAAAGGCTTGGGTGAATACACACACATTAGATTCGTGGTATTGATACACCTCCAATCGACTGTCTACGGCCGAGGCAATAAATCTTCCCCAGCGCCCGTGCTGAATGACCGCTAATGTCACATATCCCATCTCGTTAGAAGGTATTTATTAGCCTTCGCTGACTCCCACACCCACCCCAGTGCCGGCGCCCCCTCCGCTCACCAATCCTCCACCAGCAACGCCCATCCCATCTCCCGCACCCCCCACATCCACGTCCCCAAACATCCACCCCTCCTCCTCCACCCGCACCACCTCCCGTCGCAGCCTCCCCATCAAGTGCGCCATGAGCTCCGCCCTCTCCTCCTCCTCCTCGGCCTCCTCATTTTCCTCGACCACCCGCTCCGCGCTGTGCGCCTGCAGCGGCCTCATATTCGCCACCGTGCTGGAGCGGCCTTGCTGCTGTCGTCTTGCGCGATAGCGGCTCATCAGGTCCGTCACCAGCGCGTCGTGCTGCGCACTGCCGCTCGCGCTGGCGGAGGGAGAGTCGTCAGGATACAAGGGATTCGCGGACGTGTGTTGTTGTTGCTGTTTTGAGCCGGGTGGGCGCTGCCCATATGGGCCGCGTTGCTGCATGTACGCTTCAGCGCCGGAGACAGGATCGTGGTACTGGGCGTCACCGCGTGTGTCGTCGTGCTCTTCGTCGTCGTCGTCTTCCTCTTCTTCGTCATCGTCGTCAGAGTCGGAAAGGCGCAGGCGCGCCGGGAGCGTAGGTAGGTTGGGGAGGATGGGGCGGCCGGTGGACGGGTTTAGGGCGACGACAGAGGAGGAGGGGAAGAGCGTAGCGACTGTACGAGGTGATAGTGAGCGGTGGGGTGAGACGACTGGGTCGTAAGTTTCGTTGAAGGAGGGTGGGAGTGGGTGCGTTGGGGACAGGCGAGGTGGTGAGGTGAAGGGTGAGATGTTGCGGGTCTGTGACGGTAAAGATGGTGGCTGAGTGGCGTTTTGAGATTGTGAACTGGGACGAGAGGTTGTCGACTGTGACGAGGCGGGTCGGCGGGAGAGATGCGCGGAAAAGAGGTTGCGGCGGACAGGGTCAGGCGCAGTACGGGTCGGGGAACCTGATAGGCTGTGAGTTGGTGAGAGATCAGGCTGAGAGGGAACGCGAGCAGGAGGCGCCATGGTCGCGAGATTCGCAGCGACGTTCTCGAGTGGTGGCGAGTGTGTACAAAGTGCAGATACAATCGGAACAGATCATTTAAAGGTGCGCTCATGCTTTCGTACGGCGCGTAAACAAAACGAAACTGTGCCAAGCTTTCACTGCCTGAGATCCTTCTTACCCATTATCTAGTCATAATATCGGTTGCTGCCCCCACGGTGTTAGATAACGATAACGTTCTGAGATGGCTTCTAAAATGTATTAGATTCTTTCATTTGAGGTACTACCCCATTATGCTTGGGTTGTGCCATGTCTAGTGTTGCCACCCCATCATAGTCAATACAGCGTTATAGCAGTTTTCTGCTTTACTACTCTAGAACTTTGAAAGCTCAACCTCTGGCTTGCCACCTTCCTATTGGACTACGCTATCTGCCCTCGGAGAGCTCCTCTACCCTGTTGAAATACTAGAGGTCTCGTATTCTGTCCAGAAGCACCAGCACTTTTGAATACCGCTTTGCCAAATGAGGCTTAGGTCAATGGCGGAGCCTCGTCATACAGCCTCGTCACCCAAATCCACGATCTCAAAAGTTTTTGCTCTGATACGGCCACCATTCCAGGAGCCATGGATAGTTTGGCGGCCGCGGAGTATATCAGTACTGGCGGTAATCGCCACAGCGCCGCATCTGACTGGTCAAGTCACTCCGGCATCTTGGCTTATGGCGCAGATCAGAATATCGCTCTCTGGAGACCAATTGACGAGGACGTCCGCGGGATCTACGCGCTCTTGAATGGTCATGGAGCGAAAGTCACGGCCATTCGGTTCCTGAAAGAGCCAAACGACCATGACTTAAGTGAGATCATCGTGTCGGGATCAGCAGATGGTGAGGTAAGGATCTGGACAGCAGGGGAGGAAGACCAGTGGTCTTGTACTGCAACGGTCAAGGGGCACGAAGGCGCCGTCAATTGCATCGCCACCTCTGTGAACGGAGAACTGTTAGCTACTGGTGGCGCCGACTCTGTCATCAAACTCTGGCGTTGGCAAGACGGTGGACTCACTCTTGTAAGCGCTACAAAGACTCAACCCCGGTTCATACCGCTCAGCCTCGCACTCGGCCACTTCCGAGACTCAGCTTCAACCAACTCCGCTTTCCTAGTTGCGGGAGGTACGAGGAACGATGTATATGTCTACGCCCTGAACCACCTCCGTACTCAGCCCGAGGTCAAGCACTGTGCAACCTTGAGCGGTCACGAGGGTTGGATCAGATGCCTGTCACTTCGAAGCCTGAAGTCCGGGGCCTATCTGCTAGCCTCGACAAGTGCGGACAAATATGTGCGTTTGTGGAAGTTCAGCTCTGGAGAAGAACAACCCAACGGCATCGTTCGCGATAATGCTGACATTGCTGTGGACCGAGGCTCACTGACTGCCAAAGTACAAACGGTATCCGCTGATGAAAACAGCTTCGCGATCACTTTCGAGGCATTGCTTCTTGGTCACGAAGACTGGGTCTACTCCGCAGCCTGGAACCCAAGTCCCGAGTCTGAACAGTTGCTCACAGCCTCAGCGGACGGGTCACTCACTATCTGGGAGCCAGATCCATCGTCCGGGATCTGGGTCAGTGTCACCAGGCTGGGCGAGATAAGCGGCCAAAAGGGTGCGACCACAGCGACAGGCTCTGCGGGTGGGTTTTGGAATGCTCTTTGGTCACCGGAAGGCAATGCAGTAACCTGCCTGGGACGCACCGGAGGCTGGCGGCTATGGATTTTCG
This sequence comes from Cyphellophora europaea CBS 101466, assembly GCF_000365145.1. Classification (NCBI taxonomy): domain Eukaryota; kingdom Fungi; phylum Ascomycota; class Eurotiomycetes; order Chaetothyriales; family Cyphellophoraceae; genus Cyphellophora; species Cyphellophora europaea. The sequence goes on along the minus strand of NW_008481810.1, from coordinate 1,433,553 downwards.
ATCTGGGTCAGCAATATTGGACGCAAAAGACAGCTGTCACTGGCCACGTAGGCTCGGCCAATGGTATCTCCTGGGCTCCGAACGGCTCTTATCTGCTCTCTACTGGATCTGACCAGACTACACGCCTCCACGCAGAATGGCGACGGGGTACAAAACGGACTTGGCACGAGTTCGCGAGACCACAGATCCATGGCTACGACTTGAATTGCGTCTCAAGTACGACTGGGAGTCAATTTGCCTCTGGTGCCGATGAGAAGCTATTACGAGTTTTCGACGAACCTAAGTCAACTGCCAGACTGCTCGAGCGCTTGTGTCGAGTGCAGGAGCCTCAAGAGGAATCTCTCCCCGAAGTTGCATCCATTCCAGTACTCGGTCTGTCCAACAAGGCTATGGATGAGGCTGCCGGTATCGACGATGCTCCCGAATCCAACGGCTTTGATCAAGCACCAGTAGTTGATAATAGCGCTTCATTCGAACAGCTTCAGGAGCCTCCAGCGGAAGATCTATTAGCCAGACACACTCTTTGGCCTGAACGCGAGAAGCTGTACGGCCACGGCTATGAGATCTCCGAGTCGGCATCAAATGGTCACACTCTGGCCACAGCATGCAAAGCAAGCTCGCTTGATCACGCAGTGATCCGACTATATGACACAACAACATGGGATGAGATACGGCCGCCGCTGTCTGCGCATACACTTACAGTGACCCGTCTAGCTTGGTCGCCGGGTCCGGACAGTCTCCTTTTGAGTGTCGGTCGAGATAGGCAGTGGGCCATATTCAAGCAAACGCAAGCCTCGCAGAGTTGGCAGTTACTGCAATCGAACCCAAAAGCACATTCAAGGATGATTCTCGATGCTGCCTGGTGCCCTGAAGGGAGCCGGGTTTTCTTCGCAACTGCTGGGAGAGACAAGTCAATCAAACTATGGGCTCAAGAGCAGCCGGACAAGGAATTCGCGTTGTCGCAGACAATCAGCCGAAAAACAGCGGTCACTGCGGTGGCAATAACAGCTACTAGTAAGAGCAACGTCGTCTGCCTTGCTGCGGGTGAAGACGACGGGACTATGTCCGTTCACCTCATCGATGCAGGTGAAGGTATGGCACTGGTTGGAAGCCTGACACTGCCAGCACGCGATTGTCCAGCAACGACAGTCAATCGGCTTGCCTGGAGACTTGTTGCACCGAGCCAAGACAAAGATGGCCCTGGGATCCCCCTGGCAGTTGCATCTGCGGACAGCTCGGTGAGGATTCTTCGTATAGACGTACAATGTCTCATTGACGGCGTACAACCGTGAATAATCATTTTCTCTTCACGTCTCATAGAACAGGCGTTAAGGCCTGTGGTCGATGGTAAATCGACAGCCACTTTCCATTTCCAAAGCATTGCTCGACCTTGTTGAAGGCCGACGGGGTATCACTGTTAAAGCAAACCACCCTCTCGGAACTCCCTTGCCAGTATTTCTGCTCTTCAAGCTCTCTTCTCCAGGCCATAGCCGCCAAGCCCCTCCAGGTTTTGATATGCTGCACCCTCCCCCTTACCTCCTCTTGGACCTCTCTCCGCCAGATCCTCCTTCAGCCATCGCAAAACCAACTCCCCCAACCTACTGTTGCCGCTGTTGTTGTACTTGTCGCTCTCCGCATCATACTTCTCCATAGCTCCCCATTCCTTGACCCGGCCCTGCGCCATATGAACCAAATGTGTCGGCCACCCGACCAGATTATCCAGAATGTGAGTTGCATACACGATGGTCGCACCCCGCGCCTCGGTCTCACCCCTCAACCATTCCAAGAAGCTGCTCCGACTTAACAAATCCAGGTCCACCGTAATCTCATCCAAGAGCAGTACATCCCACGGCCGAATCAGGCCCATAGCAAGCTGCACACGCCGACGCTCGCCGTCAGACACGGTATGCATACGCCACCTGAGATCGATATCCAGCACACGCACGAGCTCATCACGGCGGGCTGGGAACGCCGCACCGCCGACCGAGTCCAGCAGCGTAGGCACCTCAATATCGGTGCGCACGATGGGATTCAACACCCACTCCAAGCCGAGGTATGTGACGCCCTCGAGGCCCGCGGCGAAGGGGTCCACGTCAGCGATGCTCACCGTGCCGGCGGGCGCCATGCGCTTGCCGGACAGCAGGCGCAGCAGCGTGGTTTTGCCCGCGCCATTGGAGCCGATGAGCAGCGTGCGGCTGCCCGCGGGCAGGGAGAGCTTCACGTCGCGGAGTCCGCTGCTGCCGTCGGGAAAGTTGTAGGAGAGGGAGCTGACTTTGATGGTGGGTGGGGCTGATGCGGAACCCATGGTGGGTTGCAGTCGTGCAGGTGATGGATGAGGAAGGGAGGGAGAGGCGGAGTGTGGAAAAGATTCAGAAGGGAAGAATTAAGAGAGAGTATCGGTAAAGGCGGGAAGAAAGAAACCCTGATACCACGTGTATGGGGAAGAACAGTGACTCACCCGACGACTACTAGAGCGTATTTCTAACTAAGATATGTTACATCCTGGGGAGCAAGGCGTGATGAAGGCGTCACCGTCCTTGTCTGTCGGCCGGACCTCGCCGTCAAGAATTTGTGCCCCAGGTTATCTTAACTCCTGTCTATCTCCTGGTGCTCGTCTCTCCAACAATGACCCCAACTGCGCTTTAACCAAAAAAAAAAGTTACCCGTCGACTACACTTTTGTACACTGACGCGCCAACGTAGGCCGCGTCTTCGCACCGAAGTCCAAGCTAGCCCATCGACCCCCCCTCCCCCGCCGCCAGGCGATTTGAAGCACCCGCATGCTTGGACCCTAATGCACGCCCGCCTCACCTCCCTTCCCCCATCCCTCCTCCGCCTCCCCACCTCCATCCGCGCCATGTCAGGCAGCACCACCACGTTACCTCCGCCCGCACCCTCCCCCCGCCTCACGCCCCTAATCCTCATCCTCGGCGCCACCGGCACCGGCAAGTCAGCGCTGGCCCTGTCCCTCGCGCGGACCCTCAACGGCGAGATCCTCAACGCGGACGCCATGCAAATGTACCGCGGGCTGCCGGTCATCACGAACAAGCTGCGGCCCGCGGAGCAGCAAGGCATTCCGCACCATCTCCTCGACGCCATCGGCCCGGCGGAGACGCCGTGGACGGTGCGGCGCTACGTGCGCGAGGCGGACCGCGTGATTGACGAGGTGCGGGGGCGGGGCAAGGTGCCGATCGTGGTGGGTGGGACGGGGTACTATATGCATGCGCTGGTGGTGCGGGATGGGATGCTGCGGGACGAGGACGAGGCGGAGAGTGAAGAGGGGGAGGAACGGGCGCTGGAGTCGTCGTCGTTGGGAAATGATATGGGTAGTGTGGAAGAGGGGATCAAACGGTGGCCAATACTGGGCGCGAGCCCGGAAGAGATGTATGAGGAGCTAAAGAGGCTGGATCCGGAGATGGCGCGGAGCTGGCATCCGAAAGATTGGCGACGGGTGCAGCGAAGTCTGGAGATCTGCTTGCGCACGGGCCGACGCGTCAGTGACATCTATCGGGAGCAGGCTCTTGAGAGGGAGAAGGTCTCAAGCAATGGTCAAGTTATAGACGGAGGTGCCGGACAGGGACTGGAGGCTCGCGGTGGGGAGTCGCTGCTGCGCTACGATCCCTTGGTATTGTGGCTTGCTGCAGAGGACTCTGCGCTGAAACAGCGGCTGAACTCGCGAGTTGGAGAGATGGTGACGAATGGTCTCTTCGAAGAGGCACTCGAGCTACAGCAAGAAGAGAAAAAACTTGGAACTGAAGGTACGGACATTGATAAGTCCAAAGGCATCTGGGTCTCTATTGGTTACAAGGAGATGGAGTCCTGGGCTGCCGAGCAGCTATCCAAGCCTCAACCTTTGGAAGACGCCAAAGTATCACGTTTGGCACAGGATGCGCTCGAGTCCGTCAAAGCAGGCACACGGCGGTACGCAAAGCGTCAGGAGCGTTATATCCGAATGAGTTTCGCCAAGTCATTGAAGCAGGCCGGGGTGTCCGACAGGCTCTTGCTGTTGGATGGCACAGATCTGAGTCGGTTCCATTCCCACCTCGTACCCCAAGCGGAGGGTATAGCACGAGCTTTCCTCCACGCAAAGGACCTGCCAGAGCCCTCGAGTCTGTCTGATCTGGCCAAGCAGATGTTTAGCAAGGTCCGCGACGAGAGTCCACAGAGGTCGCTCCGTGTGCGGCGTCATTGTGAGGTTTGCGACAGATTCTTGATGACTGACAAAGAGTGGGAAACTCATATTGCCAGTAACAGTCACAAGAAAGTTCTTCAAGGTCGCAGGAAGCACCAAGCGAAGCTGGAATATCTCCAACGCACTGAATCATTGGAGCATCAGGAGGAATTACCCATTCACAAGGTCGACGTGCCTTCCTGACCCCCATCGCAGACACTGGATGACGGTTCTTAATCGACTTCAGATCTGAATTGGTTGCTTTAAGGCGGCTTATGATCGGCAGCCCCATGAATGGCAGCTAATAATTCGGCCTTCCGTGCATCAAGCCCATCGCCATTGACTGAAGGATCATGAGCAGGCTCAGGATGAAATGCATCGGCAGCTGTGGATGCAGCATCTGCAGCTTGGCCGTTTTGTGTCGGCTTCGGTCCATCTGCATCGACAGTAGCTGGAACTTTAGGGAGTTCTTGCATACGCCAATCCAGGAAAGCCTTGGACAAGATATCCCCCGTGCCGGATTGTTCAACCTTGAAGACCTCGAGGAAGGGTACTTTCTCGCGTTTTCGAATCCGCCAAGTACCCTCACCTGTGATTGTCGACTTGAGCCAATCAAGAAAGCTGGATGTGAAATTGATGCAGGTCTGGCCATCCCACATACGCTTCCCACGCAGGACCCTCTCTGGAATGGTCTGCGTCTCGATCTCCTCCAGACGCTGCAGTATACCTTGCTGAGACCTGTAGCCTACGACGATCTTTGGTACTCCAAGGAGGAACGACTGGGCCCAGAACTTGAGCAATTTGCGCTCTAGCTTGACCAGGTCTCGGTCATTGCCAAGCTCGGCGGTCGTTTTCAGTTCGATCCATCTGATGGGTTGGCTCTTATCCTCGGGTTTGAAGGCCTCCACCGCGTCGACTTCACCACCAATGACAAGCTTGGTCTTGCCAAAGCCGGTACGGACAATGGAACAGTACTGGGCATAATTGCTGACCACTTCGTCTTCGCGGCTCTCGAGGTAGTCTCTCGGCGTTTCGGACCACGGCTTGGGCATCAGCGAAATGGTCTCAAATTTGTATCCCCAGAAACTCATCAGGTCTTGGGACATGTTTCCGCGATGTGCACCCGAGTTGTTCTGCCTTTGGCGGGAGTCCAGCTTTTTGGCATGGTTCTCTTCGATGAATATTGTGTCTTGGAAAAATGTCGCGTTCATCTCCCATTCGTCGAGGTGGGAGAAGGGAACCGTCATGATCTATCACCGCGCATAAGCCCATGTCCACGACTGCTCGGATCCATCACACCTTGGTCATCATGCCTCGCCATGTTATGATATCGACCTCAGTCTTTGCACCCTTGCCGCGCTCGAAGGCAATCATTGCATCCAAAAGCCCGTCTAGATGGTCATCGGCACTATCGTCTAGCTGGCGAAATGTATCGAAGCCCTTGCTCAGATCTGCGGGCAAGCTAGGTGGGTAGTAGTATCGTAGGCTGGAGGCATCGAGTCTGAACTTGTGCTCTTCATCGTACGAGAAGTAAGTGAATTCCTGCGCGACATTAATTTTCCTTATCACAGTCTCTGGATTGCGCCTACACGAGGTCGCCGGATGGCAGCATCCTGGTTGGTGAAGCGCTGTATAGGCTCGATTTGAAAAGAGTGTATATGCGCCATGATGCAAGGTCTCGCCCAGCTAAAAGCTAGGGTGCGGTTTGATTTCAGGTAACCTGCCACATCGACGTAGCCATTGCGCTTCAGCCTCTGCGACGACGCTTTACTTTCCGCTCGAGGAAACAAAGGTCTGGAAGAATCGTAGGCGCAGCTGCTGGCCAATTTGGAGACCGTGCAAAAATCACGTGTCGGCGCGTCCACTAACATGACGTATGCGGAGGACGCGTAGTTTTAGTGACTCGCCGAAAGCTCTCTACTGAAGAATAGCTTGAACGTTTTCTCTACATCTTGCCCATATCGCATGGGGCTAGTTTTGCCTGAGAACTGTGATTTATCGTCACGACTTGTGCAGTCCCGAAACGTGGCTGCCACAGTCGTCACGGTCGTGTCGAGATACAAGCATATATGTAACATGTTCACATCTTGTGCCAAGACTTGGTCAACGTCCCTTCTTGGCACATGCGAGCCACGTCTTGCTCTTTGGGGCTGTCTCGTTTATGCCTTTCGACGGGAGCAGATTCCGTGCAAACATACTTAACCGTTGGAGCGCCCGAAGCAGAGGGTCAGTCGCCAGAATTCTTTGCGCAGACTCCAACCCCATGATGTGGTTGTGAGAGAGAGGTCAGCCCCTGAAGTAGGAAAATGCCATCAACGTTCCGAGTGGCCACTATCCTACTAGCCAACGCACTCTTGGTCGCAGCGATCGCCATCTTCGCAGCGGGATTCTTCCCATACAAGGCCTTCATTCCTGGGCTGGCGACATGGCAGCCCGACAGTCTGCGAGTGCGACGTCCACCACCATTCAATAAAGTGGTTTTCATGGTGGTGGACGCGCTCCGTAGTGACTTTGTCTATGGCAATGCCTCGAATTTCCATTTCACGCAGAGCTTGGTTCGGGAGGGGGCCGCCATCCCCTTCACAGGGCATGCTAGTCCACCGACAATCACCATGCCGAGGGTCAAAGCCATCACTACGGGATCTGTGCCTAGCTTTGTCGATCTCGTGCTCAACTTCGCTGAGTCGGACACCACGTCGACACTGGCCACACAAGACTCATGGCTTGCTCAACTCAGAGCCAAGGGTACTGGCAATTTGCTCATGTACGGAGATGACACATGGCTGAGGCTCTTTCCCGGCTTCTTTGACAGGGCCGATGGTACCACAAGCTTTTTTGTGTCTGACTTCACAGAAGTCGACAACAATGTTACGAGACACGTGGACACGGAACTCAAAAACGACGATTGGACTGCCATGACTTTCCATTACCTAGGCCTCGACCACATTGGCCACAAGACGGGGCCAGGGGGGCCAAACATGCCCGCTAAGCAGGCTGAGATGGATGGTATCGTCAAAAGAGTGTACCAAGCTATCCAGTCAGAAGCCCATCTGTCTTCAACACTCCTTGTGCTTCTTGGCGACCACGGCATGAACGAGGCCGGGAATCACGGCGCAAACTCGGCCGGAGAAGTGTCAACTGCGCTTACTTTCATCTCTCCCAAGCTGAAGAACGCCTTCCTTGGCAGTGCCTGTCCCATCGAACCTGAAAAGGACTTCTCATTCTACCGTACGGTCGAGCAATCTGACTTGGCGCCCACCCTGGCCGCTTTCCTCGACTTCCCAGTTCCCTTGAACAACCTTGGCCGAATAATCCCACGAATGCTAGCTCTGTGGTCTGATCCCGCCGACCGCTACAGCCTGCTCTACGAAAACGCCCGCCAAATATCCCGCATTGCCCATGCCACCTTCCCCAAGGAGTTTGACAACATATCCTCACTAGACGACGATGCTTGTGCAACAGCTCTTTCCGATGCCCAAGAAATAGCGTGCCTCTGGACCGAGATCGAACGAACCCATGCAGCACATGCGGCCGACGATTTTGACAGCGAAATAGCAGCCCTCTTCCTCGATAGGTTCCTTCGCAAGGCCCAAAACGCCCTCAGCGGTACCGCCTCGAATTATGACACCAACAAGCTTCTCATCGGCAGCATCATCTCGCTGTCTGCACTGGTCCTTGCCATCAGTCCGCTGCTCACATCGTCCACCGGTCAGCTCGCCACTCTCTCCTCTCTGTTCTTCCTCCTCCTCAACACCCTCTACGCCATCACGATGTTCGCCTCCAGCTACGTCGAAGAAGAGCACCAATTCTGGTACTGGTTCTCCGGTCTGTATCTCAGCCTCTTGACACTCAAAACATCCCGCTTCCACGACCCCAGCCACTCCTCGCGCCACGTCGGCGCCGCCGGCGCCCTCGCCCTCACCGTTCTCCTCTCCGGCCTCACCAAGCGCTGGCGCACCACCGGCCAGAAATACGCCGGCGCCCCCTCCCTCCTCACGACTCTCGTCCTCCCGAACCCCTACCTCCTCTGGACGCTCATCTTCGTCACCTACAGCGTCCACTCCCGCAACCTCAGCGCCCGCGCCACCTCGTGGCTGCAGTCGCGCCACCTCGGCGCCCTACCCGTGCTGGTCAGCATGTCGACGCTCGTCTTCAAAATCGCCTTCACCGCCGCCGACGCTCCGGAGCTGGTGCGCTCCGTCCTGCCACTCCGCCCCGTCCTACAGCTCACCCAGGGCTACCCACTACTGAACCTCGCGCGCCTGGCCTTCTTCGGCCTGGTGCAACTGCTGGCCTGCGCCATCTACTACGAGATCCCCTGGCGGGGCGGCCAACAACAACAGCAGCAGCAGCAGCGGCAGCAGCAACGGCCACAGCGCCCCAGCGCCAGTGGCTTCTTGCCTGTCTTCCACGACGTGCTAGCCCTGTTCCTCATCATGCAGACGCGCACGGAGAACATCCCGCTGTTCCTCGTGTGGTACGCGCAGGTGCGGCTGCTGGAGGTGTCGCCGGCCCTGCGACACCTGAGCGCGACCGAGCTCGGCCTGCTGGGCTTGGTGATGCAGTTTGTGGCGTTCTTCGCCATGGGCGGCACCAACGCCATCAGCAGCGTGGATCTGAGTAGTGCGTATAACGGCGTGGGTGGCTACAATGTTGTCGCGGTGGGGGTGTTGACTTTTGCGGGGAATTGGGCGGGGCCCGTGTGGTGGAGTGTGGCGACGGCGAGGCTGTTGGTGGGGAAGGCGGCGCTGGCTGTTGGAGAGGATGAGATTGAAGAGGGTGCTGGTGAGGTGCGTGGCAAAGAGGTACCTGCGGCGGGCAGCGTCTCGAGGAGAGGCGAGGGAAGGGTGAGGCAAGTCGCGTTTGACCACTTTGTCCGGCTCACCGTCTTTGCCGCCAGCAGCACGTGTGCTGTCATGGTGGCGTGCTTCGTGCTGCGGGAGCATCTGTTCATCTGGACCGTCTTCAGTCCCAAGTATCTGTACATGGTGGCGTGGGTGCTGGCGCAGCATCTGATCGTGAACGGGCTGTTGGTGACAGGTGGTTTGTGTTTGAGTCGTTGGTAGAGGGAAGATGAGGGCTTGGTCTGGACTGCAGACCAGGCCATGATGATGGAGAGTGCGAGGCACGAGTCTTGGAACGTGCTGCTGGGATGAGAGAGGAAAATGCTGGATTGGTGTAAGTTATATATTGTGCTCTGCAGCACTATGATGTCCAACAAATAACGCCATTGCTGTGCGCGTGATGGAGATAGAGAGCTACATTCTGCGCTAATTAGGCAATGTAGATGCAGGTCTTTTCAGGAAGCCAGCGAAGAATGAGCCAATGGCGGCGTGGTCGTCGACAGAGATGACCTTGGAGACGTCTAGGAGTTCGTTAGTCTACGTGTAGATGGGTTCGTTGTGTCTCGACTCACATTGATCAGGTCTGACAATGACAAGGGCGCCGTGCTTGGGGTCGATGCCGCAGTTCTCATAGGCATGACCGTGTCCTGAATTATAGCTCTCATCGTCGACGAAGGTCTTGTGGAGGTCTATTGATAGACTTAGCATGATCGAAGTGTAGGCTAGGGGTAACGGCTCCTACCTCGCATGCCCCATTTGCCTGTTGTAGGCCAGAAGAATGGATGGATCTGTTCTTGCTCCGTAGCGTGCCGCTTGCCATGGAGCACGACAATAGGGTCAATAACGCTGTCGATATCTGCGTTGAGAGGTGTTGCGGCTCGCACTGGGCCTTGGGCCGAGTCCAGGTATTCCCCGAGCTGGGTATCTGGGTCAGTGAACCCTACACACCGGTGTAGGCAAAACTCACCTTGTCCAGCCTGGCTTTCTTCCCATTCTCCTGAAGATCGCCGACGAAGATCACCAGCCTCCATCTGCCATCGGCTTTCAGAGCTCTCGATAACTGCATAGCTTTTGCGTCGCAGAACCTCACAACTTGCGAGCTCGGAAATCTCATGCCAACCGTCACTTCCGTGGCGAGCTCCTGTTTGCTGCCCTTGGCGTCAGTCAAACTTGACTGCTCATATTTCGACGTCAGGCCTGCAGTGTATTTTGCCGTCTTGATAAATGCGTCGCTGATGGCCGTTTCATTGGTAGTACCGGACTCGGGGTCGGTGTGCTTCGCGATGGTCTTGGTCCAGTTTCTGTCGAACTCGACGAGATCTGCTGCAACTTTGCCGCGTTCAAAGTCATATGTATGGAGTAGTGAGGGGTCGGCCTGGCCCTTGAGAACCATGCCGAGCTTCCAGCCGATGTTGTAACCGTCTTGCAGACTCACATTCATTCCCTGGCCGGCCTTCGGGGAATGGGTATGGCAAGCGTCGCCTGTGAGGAAGATGCGGTTGCCGAGACTGAACCCCGAAGCCAGTCGCTGTCCGATAGAGTAGGCACTCCACCAAAAAGTGCCGGCAATATCCATCTGGTATCCTCCAGTCGCAAAGATCTTGCGCGCAACCTCTTGCAGATCTTCTAGCTTGACTTCCTTAGGCTTCGTGCCGGGAGGCATCGCTATGTAGAAGCGGGCCAAATCGCCGCCCTCGCGAGGAATGATTAACAAGACGCCTTCGTCGGTATGCAGAGTGGCCTTTTTCCTGATATCGGGGAAGTTTGTTCGAGGGTATACATCCATGACACCCCAAACAGCGTCGGTAGTGTCGCCGATCATCTGGTAGCCGATAGCGCGGCGAACGTTGCTGTGGGCACCATCACAGGCAAGGACGTACTTGGCCCTCCACTCACCCTGGACTTGGCCCTCGAGGTTTTCGGCAACGACCTTGACACGTTTACCATTCTCAATGAGCTCGACATGCTTGACTTCCCACCCGTATTGCACCTTCATGCCCCCTTCTTTTGCCATCTTGCCCAACAAGAGCCCATTCACTCTTGCCTGGTTCAAGATCACATGCGGCTGCCAACTGAGGCCCTTTTTCGTATCCTCGCTGTAGCGGACTCGTTTGAGGCCCTTGCCGTCTTTGGAGTCCTGCCAGAAGGCGATCTCCAGCACATGATACGCATCCCTCAGCAGCTCTTCTGATATGCCGAACGACTCAAACATCTCGACAGTGCGGCACTGCACACCATCTGCTTGGCCCATAGTCATGGGCCCAGGACGCTTCTCAAGAACGGTGACGCCACCGGACGTCGGGTCCTCAAGGTTGTGAGATGATATGCCAAGAACTGACAGCCATGTGGCAGCGGCGAGGCCGGCAGATCCTGAGCCGACGATGAGGACATCGATATCATGAGGGGTGGGTGTTGAGTTGGTAGAAGTTGACATGGCGGTCGATATTGGTGTAGGTTCTGGTTGATAGGTGAGACTGCTGTGATTGAGACCAGGAAAGTACTGACGGACCCAGTCAGCAGGCTCGATTACTTTGTGGAAGTTAGCTGTCACGCAGCGAGTCCAAGACTTGATTGGGAAAGGGTCGCTGGGAATGCTTCATCTGTTGTGCCTCGGATTCCTGGTTAAAATCTTGAGCATTGTTATAGTCCGCCCACGCAGCGGGACACCACCCGGGGCGGCAAATCTTCCGGGGTAGTTTCTGCTTGGCGGATTCCCCGGACACCAGCTTCGGCAGGAGATGCAAGTCAGAAGGCTGTTGGAACTATACCATGCAGGATCTGACGATAGATGAGGTCAAAGAAGCCTCGGATGAAGCACTCCGGCCGCGGTAATGTCGGGTAGGACTAGTCGCCTCCGGGATATACCGAGACGACCTATAAAGGAAGTAACACTACCCTTTGGAGGCTTGAGATTACTGTACCAGCTCCTGTCTGCATTGGCTGGCACTCAAATTTCTGTTTCACACCATGTCGGTGAAAGAGCGAGGCGAGTGAGGCCGACGGGGAAGCAGAGCGGGGCAACGGCGGAAGAGGTATTTCGATGCGAAAGTGGTCTATTGATCTCGAGGCCAAGTTCATCAGTCACCACTTCAACTATCAGGCTTCTCTTGTCATTGGTCGTCTGTCCATATTGATACTTCAGCGCGAAGCCTGCCGCTGGTGTACCTGTGTGGATATGCTGTACGTGTACCTCCCGCTTCTGGCGCGTGTGTGCCTCGTTCAAATTCAGTCTGACAAGCTGGAGCGCGACTTCTAGTCCCTTGTTGCGTTTCCAAAACTCGTCCCGCACATGAATGGATCAAAAGATCGCCGTACCACATCGATTGTGCTGTTCAAGAGGATTCGCCCTCATCAAAACGCGGTCAATCAAGATTTAAACACCACCGAGCCGAGAGACAGACGAAATCGCCGCCTATCAATCATTCAGCCTTGCCATTGACTTCCGGCAACCCAGCTCCGCTTCTTCGCAATCATGAGCGAGCTCCAAGGCAGACTGAACTGGCTCAGACAATCACCATTGTGGCGTCCGGAGGTCACCTTTCCGTTGGGCGGCGCAGCTGGAATGGTTGTACTTGCTGATATTTCCACTGTGGGCGTCCGGACCGCTCTCACTGGAGGCGCTACTCTCCTCGACTCCCTCGTTATCTGCCCTGGTCTCCATCGTCAGTCACTTGCAACACAACTCAATCAGGCAGAATATCCTGCTGTAGCTGCTTTGACCACGGGCTACGTCTTTCGAGTAGAGAATCCTGCGACAGTTTTCTTTTTGCAGCGAATCAGCAAGACTGGTGCCTTGACAAACCTGACCGTCTCTAGATGCCTTGGAGACAGCCAATTGGGAGCCAGACTATTCTCAAGGCTGTGGGCCTCTCACAACACCACTTCTATCTCGACTCTGGCCTACCTATCAATTCCTTCTCTGACTATAATGGTCTTCTGCGTATTCATTGCCCTTGGTGACGGCACCGCACTAATCGTTCTGGGCCTCCTTGTTCTTGTAAGGCTATGCAACTCGATCGTCATTGCCCGCCGATCCGCCGCCAGTTGGCACGGCCAATCCGAGCCGGGTATCAAGGGGGATCTCCTTGTTCTTCTCAGCCAAGATCGTTGGGTCCGAATCAGGGGTGTGGTGGATGATCTCAAAGCAACAACGTCAGGTCAATGGCTGCGTGAGCCGACCTTTATCGAGTCCTCGGTGCAGTCTGCCTCCACACTGTTAACTTACGGGGCTGCAGGAATGTCCATGGGCATGCACGAGATGAGCAAGGTGCTACTGCTAGTGCTACTGGCTGTCAACGTTAGCCTGCTCGCCATCGCGAACAAGCAGACAGTCTCGATGCTCATGCATGGCTGTATGATCGAACTTGATGAGAAGAGAGGAGTCAAGCAATATTCGCGACGGCTTCAGCTAGTTGAAGAAATGTTGAAAGAACCTGACAGAAATGACGAGTCGATGCGGTTGGGTCTGGCACGAATGGGTGTGACTGTCCCAGGTGGAAGTAAGGCCGACGAGACCAGCCGAGCTGTCGATACTGGAGCGGTGACCATGTGAACACGCCTTCCGCCCACAGTCTGATCCACGAGCGGCCAGAATCCGGAACGGTTTCCGAATCTCATTATCTCGACGCTGGAAGGGCCATTCGCTTCTTGCCGTGGACGTCGAGTGGTCACCATCCTCCAAGCTTCAGTCAGTCTTCCTCGGAGCTCTCCTGCCTGGCTGCGAGCCACACTTCTCTACAAGCATGCCTTTGTCAGTCGTCTTTATTGAGGACTTGATCCCCACAAAGAGCTGGACAAATGCCTTTGAAGAGCTCGTTGTATGGCACATCACCCGAGGTGCCTTGTTCCGATTCAAAGATGGATCTGTACAAGAACCGAGTTCGAATCGCTCGTCATCCATCGGCCCACCGTTATCTCGCGAACTCCTACACCAAAGCAACAACATCATGCCTCGAACCATGCTGTTCGAGCCACTGGTGCCGGAGGACTGCGACTTATCTCCAACACGGCCCGAATTGGCCAGAAATGACGATTGCAACATTTGCATGGAGCGACTTCCGACCGATGCTACGGTCCTCACCCATAGGGCTTGTCGAAATGCCTTTTGTGGAGATTGTCTGAACGAGTGCATCTCACAAGGACAATCAACGCTGTCTTGCCCTAGCTGTCGAGGGGACCTCAGTGTCCTGCGTCCTGCTGGTTTCGCCAAGGTCCTTCATCTACACCCAGGGTCCACGCCCGCTGTCCTCGTTACTTTGGACCCACCTACCTGTCAAAGCAGGAGAAGACGAATTTACCTTCCCTGATTGATGAATTTCTGACCCACCTGCTCTAACAAGTAGGTAGATCAAAGTAACAAGGACAGCGGGCGTGGACCCTGGGTGTATGTACCATGCATTAGGTACTCTGTAGGCTCCTGCACTTCGGTAAGCCACATCACGCGCCAAGGCACCAGTCACAACTGATTGATCAGGCGATAAGACAGGGGTAGTGTGGGCCTTTGTCTGAACGGGCGCTTCGGGATGCACCACGAGCGTGTTGTTCTGTCTGAGCTGGCGAAGAACGAGGGTCTAACCATGAGAAGAAGGAGGTCGATGATACGGTCCCTTGCAGTCGTTCGTGTCAGTCTTCTGCCCCTAGTCTCGGCTATCCCATGTACTTTGCCCTGACTGCAAGTGATGAAGCAAGGCTCCATGAGAATCACCAGAGCAGGTTACAACCCCATTCGGAACTTTGTTTACATCACACCCATCGTTATCCCTTCCTCGATGAGGTCCGAGTACGGTCAAACCCGTTTCTACCGTCCTGTCGCCGCGTCCCAAACTTTCTCTGCAGTACTGAACATTCGCATACTGACGCGTTGCTTCAGTTCGACGCTTCGTCGCTTCGTTTCCTGTCAATTTCTCTGTTTACACCGTCCACGACTATCAGTCTCCTACCTGTTCCACTGGTGGAGGTCGTGAGGGCCCTCCTATCGGAGATCTATTCTCTCTGTGCAAGCGTGGTCCTGTAAGCCCCAACGGGTCGCAACTTTGCAGAATCTAACTACAATAGCCTCCTGGTTTTGCAACAATTGATCGGATACGCGTGGACGGTGGACATAAGAAGGCTGCTGACGTTGCGCAGTACATCATCGGAACATCTAGGACCGATGGTGAAGAGAAACGATGTCATAGGAATAATACTTATCGTCATGACGGTCACCTTCTCACTAGGGCTACTCATCATCTTGCGAGCCCGGAGGTGCTTTTGGTGTTGGCGAGGCACTGATCCAGACTCGAAACGATCAATCGATGATGACAGCAGTCATGCGAGTAGTGACAACAACCACGGCAATGCTGGCGGCGGCGGAGGCGGGGATGACGGCGGCAATGTGCCTGTAGGGGCGTGGCCACCTCGTGGCGGACCGAACTTGCCAGCGGAAAGGGGTGGGGGAAATGGTCGTGCAGCACCCGGAGACTGGCCGGCAGGCGGAGGACCCAATCTGCCAAACCATGGCGTTGGAAGAAACGTGAACCTCGTACGAGTACGATGATAGAGCAGTCCGGCAGCGGTTGAAACGGTCTGGTGTACAAACGTAACTATATAAAACTTGTTCGCCGCGTCGGAGAGAAAGGGGTCACACTGCTACCCAACTCCCGTGCAGCGAAAGAAAATCTCTGCATCTTGGTCAAGACTCAAATCTGAAGTCTAGTTTGTCGTTGTATAGTCGTTCGTTGCAGATAAGTCGGAATGTCAGCTCTGCGGACTCGAGCCGCATCAAAATTTCGATTTTGAATTTGTAGTGTTGAACGTTGTTCACCCCTGGCACAATCAAAGCCTGGCGCTCTACAGGAGTAAGCATTTCTTCCATATTTGCGGTCAATGTGCCGTGCCATTGGACGCTAGCTTCCGGAATGTCAGTATAGACAACTAAAAATCAGGGTCAACCTACGATCGTCATCATATATTGGTGGATTTCCCGTGCCAGCCTCATCTTCGTGACACCATATGGACATGGACGGTCTCAGTGGCGATGATGTCGGCTGGTCCCAATCAAATCCAAATTTTGCGGGATCATTCTCCTTGACAGCCTTACCCTAGATGATAAAATCAACGACTTTCGCTGCAACGTGGACGTGCGTTTCACCTTTCGCAAGAACCAATGTATCAACTTAATCCGCCTTTCCCCTGTCAGGGAACTGATATCGCTGAAACGGTCAGCTTGTAGTCAAGACGTCATCAGCATCTGAGGCCCTACGCTCGACCTGGTGCTTCATCGTGTTGACTGGCATCGAATGGTACCCAGGCAGTCGTTCCATAGTGCCTGCGCGCTCGTCTTTCGTCGAATATGACGGTTGGCACTAGCGACTGTGCCTCCACAAGTCCCTTGATCAGAGCCCCTCTTACCACGGCTGACCAACTACCGAGACCATCAGCTGCGTACGGATCAGAGTCATTGAACACTGGCACGTACCTGTTCTCCGGAATGTTGACCTCAGGCTCAATGTGAGCCCTAAGGTATTGCTGGAGATAAGGATTTTCGCCCAAACCTCCTACGAGGATTACTGATTTGACGCGGCCCGGGGTGTCCCTAATTTGATCTTGCACAAGTCTAACGACCTCCGAAACCACGGGGCGGAAAAGTCTCTTGAGTGTATTGACCGGCAAACGGTACACATTGCGCGCTATTCCACGTGGGTCCGAACGGATGATTGTACGTATCGTCCTGGGTCTGTCTGGACTGCCATCAAATGTCTGCTTGACCTCGATCCATTCTCTGAGTGCGTAAGATACGGCGTCTGCATTAAACTCAGGATTGTTTTCGAAACGATCCCGGAAGTGCCTCTCAAAGATTCGATCGAGGAACATGGATCCACACAGATGTCCTGACCCTTGCTTAGCCTCGACCAGGCGCAGCTCTGGCTCAACGCTAGCGACCTTGTACGAGATCAAGTCGACGGTTCTGTCATAGGTGTCAGTTGGCTGGGGCCTGCGGCATGCAGGATATTGCTCAATGCTCACCCGCCTCCAGCATCACAGACAACGTGAATGTCATCAACGCTGCAGCCGTTCCTGCTATACTCCCGCCTGAGTACAAAGAGCGCCGCGGCTTCGGGCTCCGATACCATGCGTATTGAAAAAAGAGTCACTCCTAATGCCCTTGCGGCGCATCGCCTGGTGAGGTCTCTTGCTTGGTCTGACCAGATTGCCGGAACAAGTCAAAATGTACTCCCTCGGGTTGGTTGCATACATAGCAGTGGTAGAGTCACTTAACTAGGTGTCGATCCAACTCTTCAATTTTGAGATGTATGCTTCTACTAGCTGTTCAGTCTCGCGCAGGCTCCAAGAGGGATGAAAGTCCTGAGTGTCTTCCAGTGCGAGTCCCGTTACCCGATGTTTGTTCGGATCGAGACCCAATTTGAAAAGGGCATACTGGTGGTCAGCCGTACTGTCCACCGCGAACCCCCAGGCCACGGGGTTCGCTCGCTCGATATTTGCGGAACGATATTGCAACTTTCTGAGATCGGTCAGCATTAGCGGCATGTAGCTCGTGGCAATGCTGCCCACGTTGGCACCTTCTCACTTATGCCACCGCCGCCGGGCCAGCGATCTATCAGGATCTGATTAGACTGTTCGCTATCATTTCACTGTTCCACAAATCGGCCTGGAGAAAAGTCATACCTCGTGGATAGGCCACGTGGGAGCCCACGCTATGCCGGAAAACGTGGTCCC
The DNA here is from genome assembly GCF_000365145.1 of Cyphellophora europaea CBS 101466. Lineage (NCBI taxonomy): Eukaryota > Fungi > Ascomycota > Eurotiomycetes > Chaetothyriales > Cyphellophoraceae > Cyphellophora > Cyphellophora europaea. Next base: position 1,415,824 of record NW_008481810.1, on the reverse strand, counting down.
TATGATTTACGTGAATATCAGTAGCACGTTCGAGGTTCAGGCTTACCAAAGTCTATAGCGACCAAGATTTTGACAGGTTGTGACCCGTTCATCGTATCAGCCTTGCTACCCAACTTCTAGTGAAGCACCACCACAAGAGTCAGTGAAACGGTGCAAATAAGGAATTTGCGTGCGGTTCCTGATCGCTTGAGCTATCCGTTCGTTCGAAGGTCAGATGTGTGAGGCTGGGCCGTCTGGAGTCGAGCTTTGCCACGTCACCCTATAGATATGTACCTTCCTGTAAGGCATAGCTGCACCGACACACCGGTCATCAGATTGGACAAATCACCGAAGGTGTGTTCCACGACATCAGTCTAGTCTCCATCAGGAACATGTTCGTTCTGATCACACAGACCAGGCGACGTGAGTGAGGCGGGGAGCTCGCGGCACTCGTGCCAGCTTGGCAAGGTTGCAAGCTAACCAATAGATAGGACCATGTAGAGCCTCTGACGATGTAGGTGCATCGATGTCACATGGTATTCATTTGCTATTGCCAGGAGCTCCCGGCATTGCTGCAGCCGCGCTGTCTCTCGTGGCCCATCAGAAAGCGGTGCGGTTGATTGGTCGTGGCCGATTCGGTGCCATTCTGTGCTAGCAAGTGGTGAAAGAGTTTGGGGGGAGCATGGCTTGCATTGCAGTCGAGCCCACGTGACGCATCTTTCTCGGTATCTCAGGTCGACAGCCGTGTAATCAACCTCTCATCTGCTCACACGGTTCGCCTTTTGCCCATTGCCTTGTTGAACAAAGTCCGGTGAAATGAGCTACGTCCCGTACGAGGCTGACACTTTATAATAGCATGTCTTTTCCCGTGGACTTCGACGAAGTCCGAGCGACAAACATAAGCGATGGTGAGAACACGGCTCAACACAGGACTATGGCCGAGGAGAACGAAAGACTCAAAGCGCAGCTCTTCTCGCTACTGCAGCCCCCAGGTCAAATATCTGAATTCTCCATGAAACAACGGTTTTCTTCGATTTGCAGCGCAGTCGATACATTCATCGCAAACGTGGTTGCTGACAGCGAGGTTACTTCGGTGTTGTCAGAGCGGCAAGGAATTAGTTCCTCGAGAAGATCCCTTATGAAGAAGATGGGCTTGCAGTCCTTGGCGCTCGGTGAGTATGAGAAAGAAGAGGAGCTTGTCCTCTCTCTCGCAATTCAAAGGCAGCTTGAAGAGTGGGTGTTTCGTCCGCCGTATCCACACGGGCTTTCCAAAAGACAGAAGGAAGTCCTTACGGCGGTGACGACTGCCATGGACAGGGACTCGCGTGAAGATGGTAGGCTAACTGCAACATCGACTGATATAGTCTTCTGTCCTAATCATTGCGTTACGCTAGATATGCAGAGTCTCAGCCGAGCAAGATGGAGATCGGAAGCTATCAAGGCTCTGACGAGCGATAGGAAATTCGAGAAACGTCAAACGCGAGAATTTAAGGCCATCTATGACACTTCCAAAGGCAAAATAAAAAAATGCTTTCACGACCGCAACGCATTTACGAAATACGAATCCTCACTTCGAAAAGACATCTTCTACTCTGCGATGAAACTCCATCAAGACATGCGAAGTGTGATATATCGGTACGAGGTTCGTCGTGTCACGTTAGCGGAGCACACAAGCTCGGAATGGTCGTCAGATGCGTGTCAATGGCGGGATATGGATACTTGGACCGAAGTACTGATGGACGACCGGCCCAACTATCCTCTTTGCTGCCTTTATCCTGGACTGGTCCGAATGCAGACTGCAACAGAAGATTCAGTGACATTGGTTCGTCCACTAATGCTTGTGGACCTTTCTCCAGCTACTGGATCACCAGCAGCATTGCCTCGACCTAGTCAAGGGGCTCGGAGTTGTGGACCAGCACGCCCCCGCTCACACTTCTTTGGACCCCTTTCCGATTTACTGTCTTCGCCGAGACGACAACCCAGTCCAAAGCGTAGTAATCTACGACATATGGAAAAGGAATCCAAAAGCATCGCGAAGAACGACTCGGAGAGCTCTAGAGGTAGCCACACAGAACGATGAGCAGATCGTTTAGTTCCGAACTTGGCTTGAACCATGGTATACAACGAGGAGAAGTCGGATCGAGTTTTGCGTGATGTTGTCTCCACCTCTGATACCAAGTTTGATTCTGATATTAGACGCACAAATTCTTTCAGACAACATCTGACTGTTCAAGAGTCTGATTCTGGTCGAGTGTTTATAGACGTAACGACAGCATTCAAGCGGACCACTTCTTCGTTGTCTTTACTGTTTACGTTGAATTAACCACCTTCATTTTTCAGTTTCGTACTTCATAACCTTCGCTTATGAATGACTTAATTGGGGCCTTCATACCTGTGCAGATTTTCCGGTTCAAGTTGGTGTTTGATTGAGACGGACGGTTACAGTGAGTTCCTGAATTCTGCAATTGGATCAGCCATGTCATTGACCATGACTACAAACTCATGTGGCAGAGCAGGAGGGAAGGAATTGAACAGAAACAATAGCAGCCAGACATGACACTCGAACTGCTTTCTCGTCTGAAGTTGGTGGAAGGATATAGATAGTTGCTGGCAAGGGCTTGTCCAAGCTCGAGAAGAATGGAACATGACGGCTTTCGTGGTATTTCAAGGCAGTTCTTAAGGTAGTCAGACACTTTTGTATTGTTCTGCTGCGCGTGGGAACATTATCCCGAGCTACCCAGAATCCTTTCCCTGAGCTTGCTTCCGCACCGCCAGAGCAGCATCGTAGATGGCAGTCCCAGTACTAAAGATATGCTTGCAAGCAGCGTATTCGACCAACCGTAACCCAAGCCACCGAACATGGCTGGCCCAAACAGCGGGAAGCCAAAAGCTGTGAGACTCCGAACAAGCTGTGCTGCTGCTGAGGCACTGGCAACGTGGTCTGGGTACGAATCGATAACATACGAATTGATGACCTGCCCACTGACTGTCATGCCAAAAGTCAGGAGGAAAGCGCCGATGTCGACTACGGGCCAGGGACGCAAGTAGTGCGCCGTCCAGCCGTAAATGAGGAGGCCGGACGCAGCCATGATGTATGCTGGGGTCATCAGAGGGATATGAAATTCTGCTTTCGGTTCTGCGGGGGCGTGTTTCGAGGCAAGATACCGGTACAGGCGATCCATCAAAAACCCTCCAATCTGTGCGCCGAAGATCTCGCCAAGGCACATGGCAAGATAGTGCAGGCCGGAGCTGGAGACTGACTGATGATAGTGCCCGGTCCAGAGTGACGAGTATGTTGCAAGGACGAGGTAAAGCAGCCCGTAGTTCCAGCCCGACAGTAGTGTTTGTATTTGAATGACGGGATGGAACAGAAGGAGTCGCAACGGCCGTGAGAGACTGTCGAGCACGACGGAACTGAATGGGACGCCTGCGGTCGCCCAAGAGGTCTGAGTGTGGTAGCGATCGTCGCCCGTTGACTTGCGCAGTTGGGATGCTTTCGCCTCAAGGATAGTGGGCGCGTATGTCTCGCGAAAGACGAGAAACGAGAAGGCGATGGCGACAGCCTGCAGTGCCGACGTTGACCAGAAAATCCACCGCCAGGTCGTATGGGCCACGATGAAGCCGCCGAGGATCGGCCCTACCGCCGCACCGAGCAATGGGATGAGCTGGTAGATGCCCATAGACCGTCCTCGTTGATGTGGTGGCCAGACATCTCCCAGTACGCCGTTGCCCAAAGAGTAGATGGCGCTGGCACCAAGGCCGGCGAGGAGACGAGATGCAATGAGTGTTGCCTTGTTGTGGGCGAAGCCGCAGACCAGGTTCCAGATGAAGAACCAGACATTTGTGGAGTGCAGAATCGGGGCACGACCATACAGTTCACTGGCCGGTCCTATCAAGAGCGGTCCAACAGCCGTCGCAAGGAGGTACACGGAAAGGGCCATCAGGGACTCGACCGAGTCCATCTGCAGTTCCCGAGACATGTATGGCAGAGCTGGTGCCATGATGGTTGATACCATGATTCTATTGAAGCCGGTGACGGAGAGGACAGAGGTGACGGCCCATTTCCGGAGAAGAGGCCAGTCCTTGGGATTGCTAGAGTCACTTGTTGCTTCAAAGGCGACCAGAAACATGTCATCGGCGACGATCTGTGCATGTGATTTCTCTGTTAGAGCATCTTGTGGGGAGTGCTGCGGCAGAGACATCGTGGTTCTGGCTGCCGCTATGTTATGGGCGGTGCTGGGAGGACAAAGTCGTGAGTCAGCGAGAGTGCAATAGCTTGAAGACAGCAGTGCGAGGTACAGGTAAAGCCATGTCTTTAAACCCCGCGGCTACCAACGTGCTCGAAGGTAGTAATACTTCGTACGCCCTCTATGATAGACGTCTGATGATTGGCTGCAGCGTTTGGTGTCTCAATGCGGACTAGACCAGGAGCGAAATCTTATCAGATCCTTTATTACAGCCAATGAGGGCTCGTTGACCGTATGGATGGCGTCAGGCAGGAGCGAGGGTCCGGGTCGATGGGGAGCATCAGTCACAAAAGGTCAAGACAACCAAAGAGTAGGATCAAAGGCTCCAGTGGCATCGACTTTGCACAAAGAATGTAGTAGACTGTACAGAATTTCCATATAACAGCCCATTGGGTCACCCCTCTCTATGGACTTTTCGTCTCGCAAAATATGGTCGTTCAAATATTACCCTGTCATGGGTATAACTGCCTCGTCGTGGCATGAATCTGACACGAATCTGACAATATTATGCACTCGATGCAATCTTGATGGATAATTTACAGTTCCAGGTCGTTCTCATCCAGGTCGGAGTTGTCTAGAAGAGGTGCCATCCTCGCCTTGAACTCCTCGAGCTCCATGTCATCGTCAGCAACGCCAGCGCCACCAGGAGTCTTGGGAGGAATGAGAACATTGGGCAGAACGTGAATCACTCCATCGTAGGCGATACCATCAGGAACAGCAACTCGCGAGAAACCGTTGATCTTGATGGTGATGAGACGGCCGTACCGGGCAATGTCCACACTGAGAGACTTGTCCTTGAGAGCTGTGGGCAAGTCGATGTGGAAGAAGCCTTTGGGTGGTCCATGACGAGGACTATCTTCCTTTTTGGCCTTGTAAATGGCGTCGCTGTAGAGAGTAATGTCGGGCACGCTGTGATACTTGATCAAGGCCTTGAGATACTTGAGTCCATAACTACTGAACAGGAAGGCGTTGATCCGGGGGCCAAGACGCTGGAAAGCTCCATTGGAGGGTGCAAAAAGAGTTCCACCCTCATGCAGAGAAGTGTCGTTGAACTTTTCCAGTAGTCCAGTCTTAGTGAGAGCAAGATCAAGAGTGCTAAACTCGCCAGGAAGAGCTTCAATGATGGTGACAACCTTGGGCGGAGGCAGAAGGATACTGTCGATGCCATGGATAACACCGTTGGTTCCAAAAATGTCGATGGCGACAATCCTGGAGTAAAAGTTGACAGTCAGACCACGGAAGCTGATCTCGGTGGCTAGACGCTGCGGGTTGCCACCAATGCCCTCGGCCTCGAGGGCAGTGGGAATAGTGCGAGACGACAGAACTCTGCCAGCCGGATAGAACTCGGGGGAAACATGGTAGGTGAGTAGCTTCTTGAGGAACTCCTTGGGCGGCTTAGGAGCGTGCTTGGGGATCTTCTCAAAAGCATGGTCGGTGGGAGCAAAGACAGTGAAGTTGGCAGTGGTGCCGTTCAACAGTTTGACCAGATCTGGGAACTCGTCGATAGCCTTGGCCAGTTTGGTTGTGTACTTGCTCTTTGAGATCAATTCATATACCGTCTGATTGGGAGGACCGTGGTGAGGAGGGTGGTGAGGACGACGATGGCGGGGTGGGCCGTGATGCGGCGGGCCATCATGGGGCGGTTTATCGAAAACATCGACATCGTCTTGAGCAGAATCAAGCCATGACTGGCCAGCGAAGGCATGTTCAAACTTCTCGCCGTATTCCACAGCAGTGTCGTAGGTGAAGTCGACAGCCTCATCATAGTACTGCTTGGCTGCGTCGGTGGCCTGATCGAACTTGGTCTCAAGATCTTCCCAGATTCGCTCTGCACAGGGGATATTATCCCAGAAAGGATGGGAATCGTGTTCTGGCTCGACTGTCAGGGACTTGAGCGTCTCCTGATCAGGAATGATAAAGGCAGAGGCTGCGGCCGCGAGGCCGAGTACAGAGATGGACTTCATCGTTATCGGAGCCTTTCTCGCAACTGAACACAGATCAGTCGTGAGGGAAGGAAGAAGATGAGTGGAAGGATGAGAGCAGTCTATCCAGAGAAACGCTGGAGCCTGCCACGCGTCTCCGAACTGCAAGTATTCGCATCATCTCTTCGCAGTTTAGCCCCTCACCATCACGCAACGTGCTGATATGGTGACGTTTGACATCGGCACCGAGCGCTTTAGGCCATCCGATTGAGTGCGGCAACGCAGTCTGCTTGGGGCCGTGGGGTAAGCCGAGCTTGGGGCTTGGGGCTTGGGGCGCGACAGTCTTAGCCTAGACCGAGACCAGAGATATCTACGGAGTACACAGTAGTACTTGTATCTTTATGCCCGTGCACAAGCCATTTGTGAATCCGTCGTAGTTCACTCAAAGCAGTTCAGATTGCATCACCGCGGAGACTCAATCGGTCGCCGTTTCTTGGGGCGTTGTGAACGTAGTAGCCCGTGCCAGCACCAAGACCCCTTGCGGACCCGCCAGCATTCCCCTAACCCACCCTCTTCGTCTGCACACTTCTTGCTGCTGGGTTCATGGCTTAATTTCTCAGATGAGACCCATCCCAAGCATAGCACACGATTTGGTCTCATCTCATACTGGAACGTCGGGACGAGTCGTCTGGTCTAGTGCCAAAATGGTCTCTCTGGTAGGGCCCGACACCGCTCCGCTAGGACGTCGACGATGTACCAGACAGTGACTTCAACATCAGCAGCAAACTCGCAGTACAGGGCGTGCCGTATCGAGCGCGCCTAGATGAGCTTCTGCGCAGCTTCCTGTCGGCGACACGTCTTCCTCATCAGGTAGGTGGCGGTGGTGACGACGAAGAGCGAAAGGCAACCACGACCCATCTCATTCAGCTCCAGGGACTTGGTTGTATCTGTCCTCACCTCGGCCGTCTGTCTGGCTCAAGTCGCTCTTTTGAAGGTCCGCTCCTGGATGGATCGATTTTTGGACTCTGGGTGGGTTGTATGCCAGCGCTCAATTTCTCACATTCCTCACCTTTGTGCATTGTTCTCGAAGTGGGCCAGGAATTCACATCATCCTAACATAGCATTGACCACAACAACAAATCACCAGATTAGGCCCTAGTGGCTGAAAAGGTGGGTGTCATGCGGGCCAGCTCAGGATGACATCTTACTGATGTCCGTCTACAGTATTGCTTTAGCAGCGGTGAAAGTCCTCTGAGAGAACTCATCGGCAAAGCTGCCTTGGACGTTGCTGTGGCTGCTGTGCGGAGCAACAAAAACACCGCACTGTGACTTGAACACACAGGTGTTGTCGAGTGTGTCTCGTCACTAGCAGAGCATCGATCCCGGCAGCCATCGACCTCTGGTCGCACACGGGTCCTCGGGTATCTTGAAGTCATCATCAGCAAGCATCTTTGCGAACCTTTCTGATCCTTCCCTATTGCCGAATACTGTTTGCACCATCTTTTGGGCCTCGCCACGAAGCCGGTCTGCGCGGTGTCATGCAACCGATCTGCCTTCGATCCTCACGTGCTCCGGATCTTCAATTCGCGGTCTAGCTCGCCTCTCCTTTCCATAGGACCAGCGACTATCTACGCCTGTCATGGAGAAATCGACCGGAGCGGAGCGCTCCTCACCGAGGCGTCGACCGCTGGGCGAACGCCAGCCTCGTGCCACGCCTCAACCCACGCCTACCAAACCTGCTGCTGTGCCGAACACTCCGTCGCCACGCATGCCCCACCACGAGTCTCTGCAATCCGAAGGCAATCTATCTGCCCGTGAGAAGCGTACGGCTGGCGGTCCGGCGAACAATCCTGATCCTCCAAACGATGTTCCCGCCGAATCGGAACGCAAAGTCGTTTACACTAACAAGGGCAAGAGAAAGACGCATGTGGGTCCATGGCATCTGGGAAAGACACTCGGCAAAGGCGCTACCGGCAGAGTTCGCCTCGCTCGTCATAGTATAACAGCGGAAGTCGTTGCTGTCAAGATCGTGTCCAAGAAGTCAGCAGCCATGGTCCAGAGCGCCAGCATGGCCAGAATCGACAGCGATACCGCGAATCCTGTCAACAAGTTGGGTACCCGGACCATGCCTTTCGGTATCGAGCGAGAGGTCGTCATCATGAAACTCATCGAGCACCCGAACGTCATCAACCTCTATGACATTTGGGAGAATCGTGGAGAGCTTTACCTCATTCTGGAGTATGTTGAAGGAGGGGAGCTCTTCGACTATGTCTCCAGCACCGGTGCTTTGCCCGAACCAGAGGCTGTTAGACTGTTCCGCCAGATTATCTCCGGCTTGTCATACTGTCATCGCTTCAACATCTGCCACCGGGACTTGAAGCCGGAGAACATCCTGCTCGATAAAGACCGCAATGTAAAATTAGCTGACTTTGGCATGGCAGCACTACAGCCAACGGGCAAATGGCTCACGACTTCATGTGGTAGCCCACACTACGCCGCGCCTGAGATCATTCAGGGCCTCCAATACCGTGGAGACAAAGCCGATATCTGGAGCTGCGGCATCATCTTGTTTGCAATGCTCAATGGCTTCCTACCTTTTGACGGCGGAGATCTGACCACTACTCTGAGATTGGTCAGAAAGGGCGACTACTTCTTGCCGCCAAATTTGAGCGTCGAGGCTTCCGATCTCGTTCAACGCATTCTTCAGAAGCACCCAGAGCGTCGCATCTGCATGGATGACATTTGGGCGCACCCTCTGCTGCGCAAGTATGAGCGGTACCATGCCTCCCTCAATCCAGGAGTCAACTTGCCCGGCCCTGCTGCCGCATTCACGGAGGACCAAGTTACCCAACGTGTTGAGGATATCGATGACATCGACCTGGACATCTTGCGCAGCCTACAGACGCTTTGGCACAGTGAAACACCCGAAACACTAATGGAGCGACTCATCAATGACGAAAACAATCACGAGAAAATGTTCTATCACGCTTTGATAAAATTCCGAGACGAGCAACTGGAAAACTACGATGGTGATCCGTTGCAGTACTCTGCCAGTGACTATCATCACATTACCAGACCGCAGCCAAAGAGTCCCAAGCGCAAATCTGCGGCCAATGGACTCGGTCATACACGACGACCATCCCAATTCTCCATCATCAGCGACACTGGAGCCAAGCGTGACACTTATTACAAGAACCCGGCAATCTCGGCGAGCAAGGCCACTCAGAGCACGTACGACCCTTACAGATCGTCCAAGACCCCAATTGTCGAGAGTCCCAAGAATACGCCCACCGTCGTGATTCGGAGAGATGCGCGCGCTGGCAGCATTCAAGGCGGTATCCGCCACCCCGCTCTGAATCGTGTTCAAAACGAGATGTCTCATGTAGATGTGGCTGAGGAGCCTGAGCGGCCGATCCAAACGAGGCGAACCTCCTACTCTACCATTACTTCGAAGAGCTCCGTGGCAAGTTCCAAGCGAGTGGGCCGTATGAGAAAATCCGTGAGCTACAAGCGTCGAGTGAGCTTCCCTCGGCAGCGACAAGCCCCAGGTCCTACACATGCTCCCAAAGCACGCTCGACTGGTCCGGAGCCAATAGGCTCTAGCGCTGATGTGTCCATGGATCGTCCCCGTACACGTGGCTCAGAGTCCATGATTAGCACCACATACAGCAACCCCAGCCTGCCCACTCCGCCAGCGGCCACCCGTCCCCGCAGACCTGCATCGGACATGCAAATTAAAAAGGGCCCAGCTCTGACTCAGAGTTGGCGAGATGATACCCGCAAAGTCAGTCAGGAGCTTGGAAAGATTTGCGAAGAGGCTTTCAATCGATCCTCCATTTCTTCAACCAGCGCTGCAAGTCATTATGCTACCGCTGACACACCACCCACTTCTGTCGGAACTCAAGATGGACGTCTTTCAAGCTACCTTCGCGATAGACCTCTGCCAGAGACTCCAGCTTTGAGAGAACTACAGGAGAAGCGCCAGAAAGTGATTGACATGTTCAGTGGGCATGACGATGTAGATCTGAAAAAGATGCTTGCTCCCATTGATGTGCTCATCAATGAAGAGCTGAAGCGACAGAAAGGACAGGCGGCTGCGAACGCTGCTGCCGATCGGCGTACATCGAGCATGCCACTGCCGAGAAGCACCATGGAGGATCTTAAGCGTCTCCGCGAAGATGCTCCTCGCGCGGCTTCTGATCCTTTTGGCAAGAATCCCAAACCTCACGACGCGACTGTGAGGCTTGTACCAGCTTCGTCACCCCAAGGGAGCAGGTTATCCCCAGTCAATGTGCGGAAGAACAAGGCGACGCCTATCAACTCTATGCGAGACGGCCGCGTGGACCCTGCCCTTACCCAACAGGACCGTCAGGGCTATGATTCGCGACTTTACAACAGCAACATGGTCCTCGCCACTATCCAAGAAGACCCACCTTCCTCGCCGAAGAAGAAAGCATCAACCACCTCACTTTCACGCAAGTGGTCGTGGCTGAACAAGCGTAACATGGACGAGAGCTCTCGTTATACTGGCGACGGCTACTCCCCAGAGAAGACCTTGGATCAGTCGGGACAAGAGCCGATGGCCTCTGGGGCGCTTGATGCTTCAAACAATAAAGCCTTGGCGGTCGACACCCCAGAGCGCCAACAATTGATCAGCCAGAAGAGAAAGTGGTTTCAAAAGATGTTTGGGAAGTCAGCGAAAGCCAAGCAGGCCGACATTCCGATTCACACCGACCACGAGATCGTGGATGATGCATCAGAGGATCTCAACGCCAACGGGAACAATGAAGAGCTTGTCGGAGGTAGGACCTCACGGCGCAGCTTCAGACCTCACACCAGCGTCGACGCTGCCACCGCAGCCGCGGCGCATGCTCCGATTGAGATTAGCCAGAATTGGCTTGCCAAGTTCTTCCGCATCAAGCCTGCGACTCGAATCATATGCCTTCAGGTCAGCAAAGGTCGTGCCAGTAAAGACATTGTTCGTGTCCTCAAAGACTGGCGCAAATACGGCCTTCGCGACGTTGTGTGTGAGAGACGTGCTGATGGCGACATGGTGCGAGGGCGGGTTGATGCCTGCAACTGTAAGTTTTCCGAACTCAATCTGATGGTCGCATGCTAACGCTCATGGTAGACCTGCACATCAAGCCAGTGACTTTCCACGCTTTCCTCTACTGTGTCCTTGAGCACGGCCGAAAGGCCAATTTGAGTGTAATCAAGTTCACTCAGGAGAAAGGCGCGGCCAGCAGCTTCTACCGCGTGGTCGAGACTTTGGAGTCAGTTCTTAAAGAGCGTGGTCTGGTGGTGCTGGACCCTGTCCGCAAGAAGGGCATCGAGCGAAGCCTGAAGGAAGCTGGTCTCTAAGCAGACCTGAAGCCCGGTGGTGCCTGGTCTGGGCAGTACTCACATTACAGCATTGGCATATTCTGTTCTGGATGACACCATGAATATTGCATCCGATAAGCGACGGCGCAAACCTCTAGCGACGACTTTTTTTTTCTTTTAGTATTGTACATGATTCATAGGGTTTGGCTAGACCGGTCTCCTATTCTGGGTCGTGGAGGATATGCATCCAGATTACAGCAGACATGAAGAGGTTAATGGGGAAAAGCATTGTTGATTCCTAGTGGTTGGTGCACAACAAGCCTTGACTACGCCTCTGACTACGAAGTCCTGCGATTGTACAAAAGTCATAGCAAGAGGTGCTTATGTCGTGTGTGGTGTTGCGTGTGAGATGCTTAGGTACCTAATAGACACCAGACCACGAAAGCGTGGGCGATCAATCAAGCGCATGCATGCATGCCTGCCTGACCTAATGAGATCCGCGGATAAGTAGTCATAGTATGAAACTTGTAATGGCCTCGAGGCGTACAGTAAATCGAAAAGGCCTCTGGAGATCCCACCAACCAACCAACCAGCCTCCCTTTCTCTTAGATGCTCTCTCTCTCTCTCTCGCATTTTGTGAGCCCGCACATGCATGGATCGGGGCGAGTGACTCAGGAAGCTTTTCCCTCCGTAGCACCAGAATGCGAAGAGAAGAACAAGGAGGAGAAGAACAAGGACAAGAAGAGGAGGACGAGGAAGAGGAGGACGAGGAAGAGGAGGACGAGGAAGAGGAGGACGAGGAAGAGGACATGAATCAATTTGCAATAACATTGTGCATTGGGTGTTGTCTAACAGTGATATGGAAACCCCTTTCCTAGCCACACTAGCCCAGGACTACTGCTTAATGTCGCGCGCCGGCGATATTCATGTTCATTGTCCATTGTCCATTGTCCATGTCCAGGGTGTGCTTGCTTGCCCATATTCGTCAAGTACCAGGTATCTTTATGCCGATTGGGGGAGCCTCCCTCACCCAAAGCAAGAAAGGCCTATCCATAGAGTAATCGTATTGTGCAACAACCAGAAAGAATATCCAGTACCCATCCTCAAGTCCCTAACCTGGGATTGTCCAGCCAGCCAATGTCCAAAGTTTGGCACCGACGCCGGTGCCAGACCCAAAACAAATATGTCGTTTCTTCCTTTCTTCTTTCTTTGTGAGGTCATATTAAGTTAAAGCATCGTCGAAGTCATGGCGAATCATAAAGGCATGTGCAGAAAAGTTGATAAACAAGAAGCCAAAGCTACATGGCTAGTCCAGTCTCAAGTGGAGTGGTCATCGGGGTTGCCTCCCTCAGAATCTGCTGGTGAAGCTTCGGCCACCTATACCAGGTCTCTTGGACACAGCCCGGGGATTGACAATGTCAAGACCGATTGGTTCAAATCCGTTGAGCAGATCGATGGGACTTGTGTCAATCTCATCGGACAGGTCGTCAGGAAAGGTCATGAGTTCTTGGAACTCGTTTTCGCTGCCGCCGGCCGTGAAAGCTGTCACGCACTTCAGTGGGCTGCCATTGAATGCAGCGGCAGAGGTTTGTCTCAGAAATGGGCTCGGTTTGAACGGACTGATCATATTGTTCGTTGATCCGTCTCTGGCAACATTGAGTCGGTTTTGGTCGGCCTGCGCGAGCATCTCTCTGAGCCGAGTGCTAGATGCGGTGCCTGTCTTAGCCAAGTCGCGTCCTGGGGCGGAGCGCTTGGCCGACTTCAGGGGGCTACGTCCATAGCCTGGCGTCATGATGGGAGTAGCGAACAGGTTATCATCAAAGATATGGAACTCGCTACCAATGCCGGCACTAGGTGTTGCAACCATTCTGCTAGGCGAAGTGGTATCTGGACATGACAGACCGTAGCTATGGAAGAAAAGGTCGGGAGTCGAGGGAACGCCAAGGAATGTCTGCATATCATGGCGGTGTTGTGCAAGTTGTGCGTTGGGAGAGACAGAGTCAGGGACGGGCCTGGCAGGCTTCTTGAAGGTGATCAGTGGTGTAGCAGGCTGATGTACAGGACTCGAGCGCGGTGGTGGCGAAGATGCAGTCGGATCGAGGGTACCGTTGGCAGCCGTAGTCCGGAAGTGAAAGGGCGTTGGGTCCACAGACGAGTATCGCATCCGCTCGATTTCGGCTTCCGCTCGACCAGCCTTCCGCTTCTTTCTGGCCGGCTCGCCATCCGCCTCAGAGGTCAAGAAAGCTTGTGACTGCTTCGGTCGCATGGCTGACGATGGCAGTGACGAGAAGTAGCCGCTGTCGTCCATGGTAGCCGCGTTGCGCTTGTGGCTTATGGCCGGAGGCTGGTGGCGATGAGCGCTGGGGGATGAGCCGGTGCGACGATGGGCATTGGCCGCAACTGGAGGTGAGGAGTTCATCGCTTGAGGGGGCGAAGATTCTGGCAAGGGGAGGTTGGTCGAATCGATCGCGCCAGAGACCACATCCTCGTGCAGAGCCGGGTCTGAAGCAGGCACAGTGGCATCTGAAGACAGATCCGGTAATGGAGGAGCCGTGTGAGGTCGTGGCTGCACGGGAAACGTTTCTTGGATGAATGGGCTGGGCGCCAGCGGCTCCAGTGAGGGGGGTGGCTGAGAGAGTGATTGGGGCTCGGGACACATGACGCTCGCGTGGACGGTCATGTTGGCCATATTATTGTTGTGGCTGTTGTTGCCTTTGCGACCTTTGTCTTTGAGAAACTGGCCCTCCATGCCTTCAACAATGACCCAGTAGCAGCCCTTGCCAGCATCCCCCTTTGGACGGTCGACTTTGGTGAAAGCCTTGTTCAAGGAAAGATTGTGCCTGATAGAGTTGTGCCAGCCCGCCTTAGGGTCTTCTCGGTAGAAGGAGAAGGTGGTTGAGATCCATTCATAGATCTGAGCCAAGGTCAGCCGACGTTGAGGTGCTCTCAAAATACCCATGCCGATCATTTGAGCATAGCTGTAGGGTGGCTTGTTTCCGTCATCCTCGAGGACGGGCATGTCACTGGGGGCGGGAATCGGAACCTGAGTCTCTTCCTCTACTCGCTGACGTTTGATGGCACGGTCGTCGACATGCACGAGATCGGACTGAGATCGCTTCAGGATGTTGCGGCGATTGTACGACGGGGAGGGGAAGTCGGCATTGTCGTTGGCCGCCGTGGCCGGATAATTCTCTTGGTCGAAAGAATCAAAGCTCGCGCTGAAGACATGCATCCCCTGGTTTGGCTGAGGTGCGACATATGGTGCCGATTCCGGGACGTGGCGCTTTGTGGGCGATTCGTCAAAGCTTGCCATAGGCTGAGGCGCTGGTAGATCAACAAACGTCAAGTTATTGTAAGCCGTCATAGGTTGGTGGAATTGATGCACTTTCTGCGGGGACATGGAATGGCCTTGATGGTAAGGTTGGGGGTTGAAAGCGACATTGTGCGGGTGTGTCGAGCCAAGAGGAGACTGACGAGGGATGGCCGATGGCTGAAGCTGTGGCCGGGGTCTCTGCGCCTGCTGATAAGGCGGTGACGTTTGAGAGTTGTGATATTCGGCATCCTGGGACTGAGGATCTTGATCCTGATCCTGATATATCTGAAAAGGCGGCGGGGGCGCCTGGCGACGCAGGCCGGTCATGATCAGCAGTGACTAGGAAGTTAGGGGGGCAGTCGTGAGCCCGAACCAGAGGATATTGCGCGTGTTAAGGTAGGCGAGTGCGGTCCATAAAGGGATGGCAGCGATATCAGGGAGGGTGGACCGGCGCCAGTGCTCGTCCAGACTGCGATCGCTGCGGCCTAGACAATGATGATGGTATCAATGCTCTGACAAAGACGCCCGTACTCGCTGTGGGTGACTTAAGAGGCGGCCTGTGGCGAAGACTCGGAATGTTCAAGGAGGGTAGCGCTCGGACGCGGAATGTCCGTGTAATTTGGGGAAGGCACGTTGGACGGAGGAGGAAAAATGGTGGTGGAGAGATAGCAGTCCAGGTTGGTCGGAAGATTCGAGAGAAGAGGAGATGGAAGGAAGATCGGTCGAGTTGATGTGCGGGATGTGTGAAGATGGTCGCGATAGAGGTTCGAGATGTGCGCCAGGATTTGTGCGAGATTTTACAGCCTGTGCAAGTGGGATGAGGACGAGGATGAGGCCGACGAGGGGAATCGCGAACCAACGCGTTAACTCTGGAGCATGACGATTCTCGACGTCCTGACAGGCCTACCGCCCACTTCGCAGGTGGATTGGCTGGGGGCACTCGGCTGAGAATCACGCTAAATCACGAAAATGGAGCGTGGCTCAGCGCCTATTTGCTGCGCCTAGGCCAAGCGTCGCTTCTGGGAGCCACCTGGGCCAAAAGATTTGCCTGCGGAGTACCTGTTGGAGGCACGAATCTAGCCGTGGCCTCAGGCCCTCAGCGCGACCGTGCTGTTGCCCATCCTGCTCTCAACGGCACTTGATGCTGGCACTGGCACATGCACATGCACATGCACATGCACATCCTGGCCTGTCTCACCTCGACGTCTAATCTCTGCTCTTTCGACAGCCGGGCTCTTTGCGCGCACTGCATCAGAAAAACCCCGATGCTTCGCTTGACATTGCACCGGATGATTGCCTGATCGCCTCCCCCTTGCGTCGCGTCAACGGTCAGGCTCCGCCTCACAGCTCTGCCGGTTCCCATACTTTTTTCGCATATGCGGAATGGCCATTGATGAGAAGCCCCTCATTTCCCATGTACGGCCCAACCTCTATTCCAACTGGTCGGGGCACTGCTGCCGGTCTGGGCTCCCAATCTCCAACGCATATGTACAGTGCTGATCCGGTGCGCCCTGCTAAATATGCCAGAATAGCTGAGTCTATGGATCCAAAAAGGTAAAAAGATTCGTGTGTAGCGTGTTCAGTGCTCGGTTGGCGTCTCGCTCTTCGATCACGCACGATATATTGATTTCGCTGGCGCCTGCATATGCACGTTAGCCGGTGTGTTTCACGGTTTGCTGGTCGTCGTACCTTGAGATATCATCTCAATGTTGATGTTGTGCTCGCCTAGTGTAGCAAACATCTTGCCTGCAATGCCCATCATGTTCTTCATCTGCTTGCCCACCAGGCTGACGATGGCCATGTCAGGCACAATGTCGACGGCGCCAAATTGACGTAACTCTTCGATGGCCCCACGCAGATCCTGATCCACAATCTCGTACTCGTTGTCACCGCCTCCGGTATACAGCGGTGCTTCCGAGTGCAGGGCCAGTGAGATGTTAACTTCGCTAGTGGAGATGACATCTACTGACAGCCTCCACTTGTCCAAGGTTGAGAATATTCCCGCAAAGAACCCATGAGATAGAGCCCTTTTATTCGAGTGAATGTTCAAGACCAGGATCTTGTGTTTCAGTGTGACAGCCGTTGGTCTCTTGGGCCCGATCTTATGGGACTGTCCGCTGGAACTTCGAGAACGGAACAAGCTCGGCGGGTAATTCGGCGAGTCGATACCTAGCCGTGTCGGCGCATCGGGATAGATGATAGTGCCGCCTCCCCTGGGATTCATGACGTTTTTGATCCGAATTGGTATTCTTGCTCGGATGACCTGGTCCATGGTAGATGGATGGATCACCTCGGAGCCGTAAAATGTCAACTCCGCTGCTTCTGCGGGGGTGATCTGTGGAATGAGTTGGGCAGTAGGCACTTTCCGCGGGTCCGCTGTGAAAATACCATCCACCTCCTTCCAGATTTGCAGTTCCTTGGCTTGGATTCCCACCGCGACGAGCGCCGCGCACAGATCGGTATAGCCTCTACCAACCGTCATAAGCAGACCTCGGGGAATAGCACCAAAGTAACCTGTAATGACCGGCACCTTCCCAGCCATGGACTCCAGCCGCCTCGCTAGCCGTATGGCGATGTTATCGTAGAAGTCTTGGTCAAGACTTTGGGAGACCTTGAAATCGACAACGTCCGCTAGATCAACGTACTCGGCCGATAGACCGGAATCTTGCAGCATAGCAGTCATATACCGACAACTGAGCTTCTCTCCAACACTCATGACTTTGTCTCTCGACCGTGGGCTTGTCTCGCCGAGTGTCTGGGCAGCTTCTAGTATGCGTAAAACATGGTCGCATTCTTCTTCAATCTCTTGTATCAGTCGTGAGCGGATCTCGAGGTCGCGCAATGAGGCATTCGCGCTTTCGATGTGATCGACCCGGACGGCTTCTATTAGTTGCGTATAATCTCGGTGGTGTTCGGCCTCGGAGGCTGCTCGTAGTAGTCTGTTGGTGGTGCCCGCAGCCTTGGTACTGCTCGACCGTGCGGAGCACACGATCGCGACATCGCCGTCAAGCAACGACTGCTTGACAACGTTGACTATGGCCTGGGGGAACTTGCCGACACTGGTCCCTACTTAGGTCAGCGTCGATCGAGCGCATTCAAAGGAGTGGCTTACCTCCAAACTTAAGGACATTGGTACCCGATGTCGGCACAGACGTTTGTGGTGTAGATGGCGTGCAGCGACCATTGGTGAGGGGTGTCGAGGTCATGACGAACGAACGACTAATAATGAGTAAACAGGAACGTGTCTTGAAGGCGACGCTCGCATAATTTGACAATTGTATACTGAGGAAAGGAAAGTCAGACCTGAGCTGCCGTCAGCCCTTATTCTAATTGTGACTCTGCCACCATCAGCCCCTCTGGCAGAATTCTTTTTACAAGGCGGTGTGAGGCCTGGGGCGCCTCCAGATTTTCGGTGCTGACAGCCTTGCCTAGGGGCGAGGTTTTTACCGATTGGCTCACACCTGAGATGACACCATAGCATCGCTTAGCATACCTATAGTAGTAAAAGTATGGGCTGCGGTCTCGAAGGGCTTAGAGTCGGCATGGCATCTTCTTCATAATGACACTTAGCAGATACACTCCTTGTCAATCTCTTTCTTCAAGCAGCAAGTTGTATAGTACTAATGATCAGACAAGAAACTGAAACTGGGGTCCAAGTTTCCAGCACTCATGATTCAGGTCAAGTACATTGAACAGCGCAAATGCTTCCCCCACCACTCCGCCATGATATCTATGGTAAATGCCCCAAGATCCAGCACCTTAGCACGGTCGCAGCGTCCAGGTAGGTTCTTGACTGCATGAATATCCCTCAGGGTGATGGCCAGAGCCAGGGCTGAAGATGGGTTGCATGCATCCGAGCCAGCACCGGCATAAGTTGTGAAGCACTCATGCACTCGAATTTGAACACCGTCTCATTTGCTTGAGGCAGGAGCAACTGCTTCTATTTCTTCTTGGCATTCCTGTCGTGCAAAGTGAGGACG
The DNA here is from genome assembly GCF_000365145.1 of Cyphellophora europaea CBS 101466. NCBI lineage: Eukaryota > Fungi > Ascomycota > Eurotiomycetes > Chaetothyriales > Cyphellophoraceae > Cyphellophora > Cyphellophora europaea. The sequence continues at coordinate 1,397,061 of NW_008481810.1, read as the reverse complement.
TCGCGATGGCTCGATCTAGAGGTTGAATCCGGTCAGAGTGGCGGAGTCAAGCCTTACAATCCTCGTGAAAACATGACCACCGACGTGGAAAACGATACCAGGCGTTTGGGCGTACGTGAATCCTGATCTCTTGATGGGCAGTCTACTGATTATGGCAGCGCGACGTGCTTGGTCCTCATGCTTTTGAAAAGCAGATGCCGCACTGGCAGAAGAGGCTCATCGTCGACCAGCGGGGGTTTCTAAATACCATTCAGTACGGATCCGAGCCAAAGATGTCTATTCTCATGATGAAGAACGAGTCATACAATACGATTCCTGTCCTACAAGCCCTATCAAGCGTTGATCCAAATGTCACAAGGTACGCAGCATCCCGCATGTCGAGGTTCGCATCTTGACACTGTCAGTTTCGGCTACTGTCACCCTGCCACCAATCACTTCCATAAGCGAGCGTCGCTCTCAGGCTTCTGCGGCTATCACAGCATCAGCTCATTACTGTCTTACCTGCGTGGTTGCTCTACGGCACCGAAACATCATCGCTACGCCACGCATCTCCCGAACATTCTGGAAATTCAGGACATCATCGAAGAAGGCTGGAGAGCTGGCATCAACAGCAAAGCCCTCCTGCAGACGGGGGGTATTCGAGGCACACGCAAATACATTGGTACCTCCGAGGCCGAGACCTGCTTGAAGACGCTCAATGTACACTGCTATGTCATGTGCATTCAGTCGAACAAGGAGAAGATGGCATGCGATCAAGTGATGGAGCGGTTGGAGCGATACTTCATGCGTGAACCGGCAATCGGGGAAAATATGCTGGGCAAGCCGCCCGTCTACTTCCAGTATAGTGGGCATAGCACCGTGGTGGTGGGCTTCGAGACGTGGAAAGAGCGCAAGCTCGTCGTGCCTGGGGTGGTGCAGATGGCATCGGAGCACCTCACCGAATTGGTCGTCTTCGACTCGGCTCGGCCAGCGACGGAAGAGGTGAGGAAGGTGAGGGATGAGGCGATGCCGTTTGAGAAGTTGAAGGCGTTTCTACCAGTCATGGCTGGATACCGCGTGAGCCGGTACGAGCTACAGAAGTACGACCGCTTCGAGCTTGTCTTTTTGGAAGACCCGAAGCTATTCTAGCAAGGCAGCGGGGAGAAGTGACCTTGACCAATGAAGTTCTGGTGTGATGAGGTGTCAGAATAGTTAAACCGAGTACGGTGGTGAATACCACCCGTGACTAGTAAGCCTTCAGATCTTTGTTGCCGATTCTGCGTTCAGACACAGATTGGTCTCTTCACAACAGTAACAGTGAAGTTTGCTCCCTGGATCTGCAGTATCTCTTCGAATACACAAGCCTCGCTCGCACTTCACCGCCGACCCCAAACATCCCACTTGCAAAATTACATCTTCAGTGCTCAATACACCGTCGTAATATATTTGCTTCTTGGCTCACCTACAGTACGACTCACCTTCAACAAGGCCTCACCCAACCAACTCTCTGGACTCGCCACGCCTTCTCCCATTTTTCCATCCCCCTTCTTCACAATTGTGTATCCCCCCGCTCATTTCCGTCCCCAACGCCCCCGACACCACACACTTTTATCCACACAGACTCACTTTCCCCGGTACCGCCGCCAACGATGACGCCCCCAAATCCCGTAGCGCGACCCACAACCCTCAACTTCATCACGGGCAACGCCAACAAGCTCGCGGAGGTGCGCGCCATCCTGGCCAACGAGGGCGGAACGGGTGGCGTGGACCTGCAGAGTAAGGACGTGCCGGGCCTGGATGAGATTCAGGGCTCGATCGAGGAGATTGCGAGGGATAAGTGTCGGAGAGCGGCTGAGAGTGTGAGTTCTTCTCTACTACTGTGTTCGCTGAGTGAGCGAAGGGGTTGGGATGTTGGGGGTGGGGGAGGTGGGAAGGTAATAAGGAGGGGCGTGTGTGAGGATCTAGGACGATAGGAGAGGGGAGATGGCGTCGATATGGGTGTTTGATGCAGCACGGGTGATGGTGTGAAAAAGAGAGAGAGCGCGGAAGATAAGCGATCGTGCTAACGTGTGTATTCTACAGGTCGGAGGTCCCGTGCTAACAGAAGATACGGCGCTCGAGTTCAAGGCCCTCAAAGGCCTGCCTGGACCCTATATGTACGTTCACAACCGCCATCCCCGGCTTCTGCGGTCACGGTTCTCGCCATCTAGCGGTTCTGCTTCCAGTATCCAGACCATTTTATCTGACGTCTGTTGTAGCAAATACTTCCTGGCCGCCCTCGGACACACCGGCTTGAACAACCTTCTCGTGGCATACCCGGACAAAACAGCCTACGCTGTTTGCACATTTGCATACTGTGGTGGGCCAGGGCAAGACCCCATCCTCTTCCAGGACCGCACCGAAGGCAAGATTGTAGATGCGCGGGGCCCACCAACGTTCGGTTGGGATGCCGTGTTTGAGTATGAAGGCGAGACATATGCCGAGATGGACAAGGCGCGGAAGGTGAGTTCCATCCCCTGTTCTCAATAAATTCCCCTCCCAAGAGCAAGTCAATTGGCTGCGAGGTACAAAGACTTTATGGACATGTCAAAGCGAAGCTGAAGTGCTGCAGCTCGAGATCCTCACGGCGCGTGGATTGGCGCAGGCGGCGGGTAAAGGGAGTAGTCTTCCGTATGTTGAGGTAGGTTGAGCCTGTCGCTGATGCGTCGATTTGCAGAATGAGATCTCACACCGCGGGAAGGCGCTTGCGAAATTGAAGAAGTGGTTGGCTGGTGAGGAGGTGGAGACGCTGTGACTTGGGGCAACGTGCCGGAGTACACTTTGAAGTCCGGGGTGGCATCGTCCTGGCTGGTGTCGTTCAGCATACCTCGAGCAAGTCGAGTCAATATGGTTTCAGTCGTGAAGGACTGGCGTGACACGGCGACCCCTGCATCGACCGCTTTGAGGGCGCCTCCAGGATCGATGCAGACATATTATCGATCGGCAGATGGCCACGGGAGTCTGTGCAAGAGTCTGATCCGTGGCATAGAATAGAACCATCAGCACCGTAGACAGTCTCATCCCGAGCCATTCACCTCCTTTTCGCCCTCTGCGTCGCGATCCTTCAGCCACTGCTTCACCCACGCACATACTCTCTCAGCGTTCTCCTCAACATCTTCTGCCTTGACGCTCTTCAGCTCCACGACCTGGCCTTCGTCCCACGCGTCCTTGGCTTCTTCACCCACGACGCCAAAGATCTCTGCATCCATATTCTCCTGCACCTTCTCCTCCTTATAGCCCCTCTTTGACAACCTATCAAACAGCACATCCGTCTCTTCGCATCTCAATACTACCACCAGATCCACCCAGCGCACTGCGAAACCCTCTGTCGAGTGCCAGTCGATGACCCACCCGCCATCACCTGCGCCGTCGGATATCTCTTTCTCAACTTCGTCCATGAGCTTGTCGTCATCGACAATGTAGGTTTGTAGGTCCTCGTCGTATCCTTCGTGGCAAGAACGAGATTTGACCAGGTCGTTGATTGACAGATGCTTGAGCGGGAGAGCTGGAGTGGACGCAGCAGCGACGGAGAGCAATTCGGTGACGGTGGTCGTCTTACCGACGCCGGGAGTGCCGGTGATGATGATGTTGGGATATTTACGCATGCTGACTATTTCTTCGAAAAGAGGTACGTGATGTGGTCGTTGAATAAACGCTGGGTTCTAGGCTGTAAGTTTTCGTCGTGTTGGAGGCCCGCAACTTTTCTCCCCGCATCGGCTGATCTTCGGCTTTGAGGTCTCGCGTCCTCCTGACGCGTCCGAGACGTGACCGACTTCATCTCAGATAGATGAATGTACGAGGACACTGATCGATGAGGGCTGCACAACTGCTCCGAGCATTTCATACAACTGCATGCCAGCTCAAAGCCGGGGATGCAAGCATCACTAGAGCAACGGATAATAAAATTTCTCCATACTGGCTCAGACAACGAGTCGTGAACGAGGATTTACGACGGATCGCTATCTTTTGTGGGACGCCGTGTTCTGGTACTAAAGCAGTGTTGTGTCAGGGCCTTCACGATGCCCTGGAGGGTGTCCTGGAGACGAGCTCAAATGCGGTTGTTGGCCGTGATCTCAGCATTGTGAGCATTGACATGGGAATCCGTAATCTTGCATATTGCCATTTACGAACGAGGCTGGATAGGCTGGATACACCAGGACAAAAGAAGTATTCCAATGTTGAGGTCATCGCTTGGGAGCGAATGGATGTATCGAAGGGAGTCGTGCATGAGGTCAACGAGAAGGACGTCCCTGTAGCGAAAGCTAAGGCGGGAAGACGTAAACAACGGAAAGAAGGCGATGATGAGGAAGAATTGATTCCGTCCGCGAAGGAGTCATTCGATCCAGCAACATATGCGGAGCGTACCTACGCTTTTGTAAGTCGCATACTGGAGAAGCATCGCCCGACGCATATCCTGATTGAGCGCCAGAGATTCAGGACTGGTGGAGGACCGTCGGTTCAGGAGTGGGCTTTGCGCGTTGGCATGTTTGAGTTCATGCTGTACGCAACGCTGCAAGCCCTGAAATCACAGGGCGTACACAGCAGTGCTGTGGAACCTGTATTGCCGACAGCAGTCAACAGATATTGGATTTCCCAAATCGAAGAGCGCGGCTTCTGGAGTGATTTCAAACCCACCAGCTCCTCGATGAAGCAGTACAAGATCGATGCGGTGAAAAACATGCTGAGAGGCGAGAAGTACAAAACCCGACATCTTCAATTCTCCAGTCAAGCACAAGGGACTGCATCGAAGTTTCTGCCCACCCAAAGTGGGAGTCAGAAAGCGCCGAAGACCCCAAAGACGAGCTCGAGTCTTAAGCTGGACGATCTCTCGGACTGTCTTCTTCAAGGGCTGGCCTGGATTGCATGGCAGGAGAACCTCCGAAGACTGTATTCAATCTACGGCCATTACTACCCATATGGGAATGTTATCGAGCCGCACGATCCGCTTAACTCAAGCGCAACAATACTGAATCGAATGAAGGGCCCGGAGATAGCACTGACCTGAGATCCTTCCACTTCAAACAAGGATAATACATTCGTTGCAGTTCGGGAAGGCGGTCGTGACACAATGCTGGGAAGAGCTTTTCACTTCCCGTCCAAATCCCAACCAGACTCATTACACGCACGATTCCCTTCCCCCACGATTCGCAATGAACCTCACCAAGGCTTTAGTGGCGATCTTGACTTGGGCACTCGTCCACAATGAAGCTGCTGCAAAGGATCAAGCCCGGTCAGATACGAGTCATGTGTTCACGGTCACTGCGAGCATCAACGACACACTGACCATCACCGAATATCGCATGACCAGCAACACCTGGGATTCAGCCAGTCAACCATCACCAGTGCCGCCGCGACCTGACTCCAGCGCTTTCACCGTCTTCGTATCGAGCCCTGATACCCCAATCGATAGACTACCGATGCAAGCCGCGGGCACTAGGCTGTGGCTGGGAATCGAGCCATCGACTTATTGCCCATCGAGTGTCGAGGAAGAAGAAGAAGAAGAAGAAGAATGTCCTCCGGGAAACTATACGGCGCTGTCAAATTGTAGCATGGTACTTACCATCGATCCAGTCAAGAAAAGTCAGCTGACAACTCATAGTACACCTTGGTGCCCGGAGGACAACAGCTCTGGGCAACTGCGGACGGCGAGATCGGCTACACTGTTGCCCATTCGCAACTGATGCCCAACGGCAGCATTCAGTGCCCGTTTGTCCACTATCTGGGCGCCAGCTATGGAGATTTAACCTCTAATGCGTTTGGCGCAAACGGCCTCATGGCATGCCCCGCCGGCGAGGGAGCGTGGAAGATCTTGCTCGCCCTTGCCAACGCAAATGTGCCTCTAGGCAGCATCAATGACTGCATACAATTCAATGCATTGACCTTGAAAGCCACTCATCCCGCTGCCTGGCAATATATGTAGCGGTGCGGCGGCAAACAAGATGAACTTTTCGGAGCATGTGCTTCGTGCAGGTTGAGAAAGTGGTTGAATGGGAAACATTGATAATGTCGACCATCGTCTTCAGAAGCAGCTACGACAATGGTGAAGGCTCCGGTCGGAAGCTTGCGCGTTGATGGTTCGAGACCATCGTCATCGGAAGAAGCCGGAAGATATCCGCACGGAGGGCTGGAGGGCTGATAGCCAAAAGTGCCTCGGCACTCGTCGAGTCTTGCCAGAGCTCGTCGAGACTCTCTTCGGCCGGCTTCATGTTTCCCATATACATCATAGATTGCCAATACCAAGTACTGGAGAGAGCGATTTGCACTGTGACGCAGATCACCGCGACTCGGCTAACTGCGCTGACGTCGGCAGTCAGAGGCCAGAATGTTGATAAATTCTTCCTCGTCCTTTACCCCACATCGAAGCTCTGAGGGCTGATCTCCCCAGAGACCCTTAAGCTTTCCATTGGTGAGGGCCAGCGGAAACTGGTGGATAGCAGCATCGGGGCCTCGATTGGCTCCTAGCAGCGCCCGGACGCAGCGAAGTGCGTCGGGAAGTCGACCGCGGCTCAAGCAGCATGTGCGTGCCCCGGCTCTGACGTAGATATATCAATCATGTCCATGTACCCTGCCCTCGGCACCTCCTCACAGCTTTCCACTGCTTCTAATTGACTACTATCGCTTCTATAGTAAACATGGCTGATATTGAGACCCTCAACGCTGGCGTCGCCATTCACGGCAAGGTGGACGAAAGCCAGAAGAAGATCCTCACCCCCGAGGCGACCGCTTTCCTTGCACTCCTACACAAGACCTTTAATGAGCGGAGGAAAGATCTCCTCCAGCGACGAGTCATTCGCCAGCAAGAACTCGACAGAGGCGTCATTCCTGATTTCCTTCCCGAGACCGCCCATATCAGAGACAATGCTACCTGGCAAGGCGCTCCTCCAGCTCCCGGCCTCATTGACCGCAGAGTGGAGATTACCGGACCAACGGATCGAAAGATGGTCGTCAATGCTCTGAACAGTAATGTGTGGACATACATGGCCGATTTCGAAGGTACGCACACGTGCAAGAAAATGAACATGCGGTCAAGTTATTAACAATCATACTGCAGATTCATCAGCGCCAACATGGGACAATATGATCAATGGCCAGGTGAATCTCTATGATGCTATTCGCAAGCAGGTCGACTTCAAACAAGGCGAGAAGGAGTACAAACTGCGCACAGACAGAGTACTGCCCACCTTGATCGCCCGTGCTCGCGGTTGGCATCTGGAAGAGAAGCATTTCACCGTCGACGGAGAAGCCATCTCCGGCAGTCTGTTCGATTTCGGCCTATACTTTTTCCATAACGCTTTCGAGCTTGTCAAGACTGGCACTGGTCCCTACTTTTACCTCCCCAAGATGGAGTCTCATCTCGAGGCCCGTCTGTGGAACGATGTCTTCAAGCTGGGACAAGACTACATTGGCATGCCTCGCGGTACCATTCGCGGCACTGTCCTGATCGAAACCATCACTGCGGCCTTTGAGATGGATGAGATCATTTATGAGCTGCGCGAGCACTCTGCTGGTCTCAACTGTGGCCGATGGGACTATATCTTCAGCGTCATCAAGAAGTTCCGCCAAAACCCAGCATTTGTGCTGCCGGATCGCTCGGCCGTCACCATGACGGTTCCATTTATGGATGCCTATGTGCGTCTCTTGATCAAGACTTGCCATCGCCGTGGCGTGCATGCCATGGGCGGCATGGCTGCTCAAATTCCCATCAAGGACGACCCACAGGCCAACGAGAAGGCCATGGATAGTGTCCGTCAAGACAAGCTCAGAGAAGTCCGCGCGGGCCATGATGGTACCTGGGTTGCGCACCCTGCTCTTGCCGCTATCGCATCGGATGTCTTCAATAAGCACATGCCCACCCCCAACCAGCTATTCAAGCGCCGTGAGGAAGTTAGTGTCACCAAGAACGATCTCCTTAACATGAACATGCCTGGTGGTATCACCGAGGAGGGCATTCGCAAGAACCTCAACATTGGCCTCGGCTACATGGAAGGCTGGCTTCGAGGCGTGGGCTGCGTGCCCATCAATTATCTGATGGAGGATGCTGCTACTGCTGAGGTGTCGCGGTCGCAGCTGTGGCAGTGGTGCAAACACGGCGTCAAGACATCCGAGGGCGTAACCGTCGACAAGAGCTACGCACTCAAGCTGCTCCACGAACAGGCCGACGAGCTCTCGAGCAAGGCTCCCAAAGGCAACAAGTTCCAGGTCGCCGCTCGATACTTTGAGGGCCAGGTCACGGGTGAGGATTATGCGGATTTCCTGACGAGGTAAGTGAATCTCCTTTCTGACATAATTGAACGGGACACTAACGATCCTACAGCCTGCTGTACAACGAAATCACCAGTGTAGGCCCAGCTGCCAAGTTGTAAGACGAACTCGTCACGAGCCGCAGGTGATGAAGGAGGTGATTGCATTGTAGGAAATGCATGAAAGCACGATCGACCGCGTTCGAACTGGCGTTCGTGGTGAGGGCGAACTATCTAGTCTGCAACAGGGTCTGCATGAATTATGAAGCGAGGTCCACACTAAATGTACAATTCAAATCTATTGTCTCGAACCTCACAAGCGTTTGACCGAGCTCTTGAGATGAGTCCTCCGCTTTCTCGTGCTCGATCTGTGCAACTGGGTTGTCGTTAGCGGATTCGAGCGTCCCGTTTTGGCGAACTCTCATATCCGAGTTCTCACGGTAGCGAAGTCGCTCAGCTCTACGATAGACGTTGTTACACATCGCCTTGGAAGAGGCACAATAGTGCTCACAAGAGGTGTCACCTCGCTCCGTCGCGTCAGAAGTTTGACCATGTCCAAAGTCCATCAGCGACCCGTGCTTCAACCATCAGAGTAGGGGGCCTTACCGAACCATGTCTACTCGAAACTCCATCAAGCCTCGATGACCATGCCCTCCGGTGCCCACGCGGAGTGCCTTTCGACCACGAAAAGCATGCACTGACGTTTAACGATCAAGGTGCATCGGCGTGTGGGGCATCTGTCCACTACCGTACTGACCGTCCAGCCAACTTCGATACGTCTTCAAGTCCTTGAGATATGTAGGACACATGCTGGTCGGCAAGCACCTGTCATGGAAATGGCACATGATCGCAGCTTCCAGCTTTCGTCAAAGCTGCTCCAATTCAGAGACCGATGAGCCACAAGCCTTTCGATCTCGATGACTTTCAAGCTGCCAGCCTGCCAGCCTTCGCAATGTGTTCCATCTGATCACTCAACCACAGCTCTTTGCCTTACGGAAGACCTGATCTCTTACTGCTTCCCCTGGCTGAAGTCGTTCTTGGACTAGCTTCTCGAGTGTCGTACATACCAGCCCTACCACGTACAAGAGCGCGAAGGCGTCGCACAACCTGGGAAAGACCCTTTAAGCGATGTTACGGCTGCATTGATCGTGGTAAATACCCCGGTCGCTAACCGTCTCGACTGCGATCGGCCTGACCACAAGTACTACACAAAACAGACAATGCAGTCCGCCTTCTTATCCTCATGTACATCGCCTACAGGGTATATGATTCAAAACTTAGCCTCAATGTCAGTGGCGCCTATCAAGTTCTCTTGCTGAGCGATAGACACCAGCGGAACAACCCAGCTGCACGTCTTCCGCAATAAGACAAGGCAGGGGTCGTCCACTCACAGCAAGCAGCCATGTCTTTACCTGATGGAATGGCTTTTCCGCATGTCAGGGGAGTGGTGGAGACCGTCCGTCTGCGACACATGGCTTATGCTCGTTGCTACAGGCCGACTGATAGGCCCAACAAAGTCGCGTATCACGCGTCGCAGAAAGAAACAGTACCAGGCAGGGGTATAATCTGTCGTTGGCTTATACTCTCACTAGTATGGCGCATATCCACGATTGCCTGGGACGACGATTGTCCAACTCAGGTTTCGCCGTTTCGTATTAAGGCGCAACCTTTGGATTTGTCTCTGAACAAGGCTTGTTCCATCGTGGCCTCGAGTTTGTGGCGAACCTGACGGCTACCGACACTCTGCGATGCCCATGCTCGACATTGCGTCTACTTCGTCGTTGTGCATCCTGATGGAGATCTTGCCCCTGCACGGACATGTATGCCTCCTCGTCAGCATTGCCCAGATGTGGCGACCATCATTCTGCCAGGCTTTCCAAAGGAATTGTTGACTTGGTCTCCGCTACTCACGCCATCGAGGACTGAGCTACTAGAGCGCTGTCTACGCCAAGCTGTATGCCAGTTTCTAGACAGTGTTACGCGTGCGGAGCCAGTCCATATACCCGGGGTCGAATCCACTGCATACCAACCTGAAGCAGGTTCTCAGGATGGCCGAACCGTGCCATATATTGACAAAGACTTGTGGACCCCTCGCTTCCTCTAGTGACCTCAGGTTGATCCCACAATGGATCTGAAATATGCTGATATGCCACAATGACAGCTTCACCATCGGCGAACCGCACATCTGCCCGTCAAGCGCCACATCGCTCGTAAGCTTTGTCCAACGGTTACTTTGTGCTACCACACCTCTCTGATTTTAGCACGATTTCCACATAACCACAGACACCGCGGCCTCTATGACTGCCATCTTGGTTGACAGCGGTAGAGGTCGGCAATCCCGTCTATGAACTCGACCTCATGAACTCCTGAAACTCACCGCAACTCGGACTCAACAGTCAGACGGCACACAGGATAGACGCTGGCTGCCGGGTTTCCGACAGTCGAAGCGGTCCAAGGTACAACGCCTGGTCAAGCAGCGATGGTGGACACACTACGCCGTAAGTGTCTACGCTCCATATCCGTGGCCTCAGACTTACCCGCCGCCTTCTAGCACCTTTGGAGGTGGTTGCGTCCTGGCCGAAGCCAAACTACATCGATCCTGAGAACAGAGGACCTGGCCTAGTCTACGGCGCAATCGTCCTCGCCACATTCGGGCTTCTGATCGTTACAGCACGGGTATACTCCCGTCTCTGGATCACCAAAGCCTTCGGCATCGACGACCTGCTCATTGTTTTTGCCTTCTCGATAGGGCTGGCATTGACAATCTTGATCATCATTGGCAACAGGAGCTACCATAGCGGATACCATATATGGGATATCAGGCCGGAGACCGCAGCACCTCATCGTCTTAACGTCTGGGCGAGCCAGTGGTGCTACTTGTTCTCGACGGGCGCCGTCAAGATCTCGGTCCTACTCTTCTACCGCCGACTGTCCGTATCCTTCACCCAGATATTCTGGTGGGCAACATGGATTGGAATCGTCTACAATATCTTGAACCTCGTCGCTTTCTGCATCGCATTGACACTTGTCTGCCGGCCAGTAGAGGCATACTGGATGTCTTTTGACCGAATATGGGCCACGGAGAACCATGGCAAATACTACTGCTCCAGTGAAGGTGTTTCGCTCACTGTGTCGACTGTCTTCTCCATAGTCGGCGACTTTTACGCCGCATTGCTGCCGAGTTTGCTGGTCTTGAAGCTCAACATGGCTCGTAAGCAAAAGATTGCGGTGGCAAGCCTGTTTGCCGTTGCATATCTCGTTGTTGGTGCTGGCATCGGCCGATCTATCATGTTGAACCGTGTTGTAATGCACGACTATGACTTTACTTGGACGCTCTGGTAAGTTTCATTCTTCTACGTCGGTGGCCTTTAACAGAAGATCAAGGCACCTTTGTATAGAATCTACCTTTCATGGAGAGAATGATCCTCGATTGTCACATCTTTAATAGTGCATGTACTCCTGCTCACCTACTTCGCTAATAGTTTCATGCAGGGAAGCGTGGATCTGGTCTCTTCTTGAGCTCTGGATCGGTCTACTAGCAGCCAGCGCACCGGCACTCAAACCATTCTGCAGGCAGTTTCTCTTCAGTCCAATGAGCAATGCCGTCAGCACTGCACGCAACCCCCCCAATGGGGAGAATGGGTCGAGCAAACCACCTTCTGCAACCAAGCGGGATATCCGCCAGTCGTGGAATGTGCTGCCACCAATGATGCCGCAGTTCGACAAGGGTTCGTCCTCCCCAGAGCTCGCAGACAGCTCCATGACCAAATCTGGTGCATCTGCCAGTGTGTGGGGAGCTCAGCACCATCACCGAAACAGCAGCGCGGAGCTTCACGATCTGGAACAAGGCTCTATCTCTTTGCATACGTGGGAGAATCGCGTCTGCAGCCTCAACGCAAACCGTTGTGAGTGCCAGGGGAACGCGCAATGCCAAAGCCCGGCCTCTTCGCCTGTGCAGAGGCAGCATCCCGCAAACTTCAGCCTACCGACAAGTAGCGGCAGGGAGAACTCCAGCATCAACCGCATTAGATCCACATCACCTCTGCGATTTCAAGCGAGGGCACTTTCGGATAGCGAACTGCAAGGGCAGGCAAACGCCATTCCCAGAACTCCACCTTGCGACCAGGGCGCAACGGTCGACGGATTTGATTCCGGCAGAGGTGCTACCATGCCGGACCCTCTACGAAGGCATGTCCTTGCGAATCCTGACCGTGGCGACGACAAATACTTGCCAGCGCCCTCGAGCAGAGTCTCGCTCATGGCGGTGGGTGGAACGTTGCCATAGTCGGTCCTGACTGAGGATGTTGGAGGACAACGGAAAGGGGAAGACGGTCTCAAGGGCGGCGTGCCGTCGAGGACGGAGAACTCTGGGCCTGGACGGGTTCTGTGAGTGACTCAGATACAGCATGTAGAAGGTATCAAGAGCGGTAAATTATGGGGCGATACGCACAGTGCCCGGACGTGGGCTATGAAGGATGAGCTTTGTCAGGTCAGGTCAGGTCAGGTCAATGGCGGGAGACACTGCACGAGATTGCTCTCAGAGCCTGGTGAGCAAGATTCACCACACGGCAGGGTGTATATATATGTGTGCGTCGAGCTTTCGGATTTCGTGTATCTGTCGTAGCTACAGCATTCTTGAATCTATACAATCTTGTTCGAATCGTGGGCGGTAGTGATTCCTTGCCTTATATTTTGACTTTCTCACAGCGATACTGAAGCAGGTAACGAGCCGGTGGTCAAGACTGGACCCGATCTGCCGATCAAAGGGTCTTCAGAGGTCGGACCTCTCTATACTGGACATCATAATTACGCGCATTCGATCGAGAACCCCGGTCCAGGTGACGTCGATCCACCAAAGATCTACCCACCACGCGTACACACGCAAGACGTTTCCTCGGCTGCAGATGACTGCTCTACAACTGCCAGTCCCCCTGCTTGCCGGAGCCGTGGAGATGGGATTCTCCACGTGGCGCCGGATAAAACATGGAGATCTTTGCCTTCGTCCAAGTCTTTGATTGTTCAAGAGTTGACATGGTTGTGAATTTGGTCCCTGGAAGCCCCACACCCGCATCTGAGATGTGGGAGAGCTTCTCCTTTGGGTATGCTTCCGGTTGAGGCGACGTGAAGCTGCAGCCCAGAGGGTAAATGGTGAATGGTGAGGACGATGATGGTATAAAGTCTTCCACTTTGCTCCCCTTTCAAAGGTAGTCGCAATCGACCAGCTGGGTATTCTTTTGTTCCTCGGTGTGAAGATCAAGTGGTACCATGTATCAATTCACGAACATCTACGGTAAGGCATCTGGATTATGGTTACCCAAATATCACTTGCGACATCCCAGCTAATGTGGCATATACAACAGTGTTGGCTGCCTTTGGCACCATCGGCGGGGCGTTGTTCGGCTTCGACATCTCGTGAGTCCCCTTTCGAACCGTTCCTATATCTCAGGTCCTTCCCCCCAGCCCACCCAGATGTGCTCTCGTCCCCCATATGGCTGACGACAGCAAAAACAGGTCCATGTCCGCGTGGATCGGCGCGGAGCAGTACCTGGACTACTTCGACCACCCCAACTCCAACCTCCAGGGCGGCATCACGGCATCCATGTCAGCCGGCAGCTTTGCGGGCGCCATCGCCGCCGGTTTCGTCTCCGACCGTCTGGGCCGACGCCTCGCCCTCATGATCGCGTCGGGCATCTGGATCGTCGGCGCCGTGCTGCAGTGCTCGGCGCAGAATGTGACGCACCTCATCGTCGGCCGCGTCGTCTCGGGCCTGTCCATCGGCGTCACCAGCAGCCAGTGCTGCGTGTACCTCGCCGAGCTGGCGCCGGCGCGCATCCGCGGCCGTGTCGTCGGCATCCAGCAATGGAGCATCGAATGGGGCATTCTGATTCAGTACCTCGTCAGCTACGGCTGTGTGCAGGGCGTAACCGGCCCGTCCGCGTTCCGCATTGCTTGGGGTGTGCAGGCGGTGCCCGGCCTGATTCTCGGCCTGGCGCTGATCTTCTTCCCGGAGTCGCCACGCTGGCTGGCCGCGCAGGAACGGTGGGATGACTGTTTGGACGTGCTGTCCCGGCTGCACGGCAACGGCAACACGGATAGCGACGTCGTCCGCCTCGAGTTCGACGAGGTCAAGGAGGCAGCTCGCATCGCCAAAGAGGCCGAGGACATTTCCTTCTTTGCCCTCTTCGGCCCCAAGGTCCGGCGACGCACCATCGCGGGTGTCAGCGTGCAGATGTGGCAGCAGCTACTCGGCGGCAACATCGCCATGTACTACGTCGTCTACATCTTCGAGATGGCCGGCATGAGCGGCGACACGACCCTGTACTCATCCGCCATCCAGTACGTCATCTTCCTCGTCACCACGGGCTCGATCCTCCCCTTGATCGACCGCATCGGGCGACGCACCCTCCTCCTCTCCGGCGCACTCATCTGCATGGCCCTCCACTTCACCATCGCGGCCATCATGGCCACCCGGGGGCACTACGTCGACCAGGTCAACGGCAACGCCAACCTGCGCTGGCAGATCGCCGGTGGCCCCGGGAAAGCCGTCATCGCGTGCTCGTACATCTTCGTCGGCGTCTACGGCTGGACCTGGGCGCCCGCTGCGTGGATCTACTGCTCCGAGGTCTTCCCGCTCAAGTACCGAGCAAAAGGTGTGGGATTGAGCGCCGCCACGAATTGGGCGTTCAATTTCGCGCTGGCGTATTTCGTGGCGCCGGCTTTCACGAATATTCAGTGGAAGACGTACGTTATTTTTGGCGTCTTTTGCTGCGTCATGACGGTTCATGTCTTCTTTACCTACCCGGAGACGGCGGGTAAGAGTCTGGAGGAGGTGGATCTTTTGTTTGAGAGTAGGGTGCATCCCTGGCGGAGCGCGAGTGTGGGTGGATTCAATGAACAGCTTAGGGCGAGTGTCGACGACAAGACGTTGACTGGCGAGGCGAGCGAGAAGGAGGTGGCGCATAGGGAGGATGCTTGAGCCTGGGCGTCATTGCAGTCCTTGAGCATTTGTAAGTCGCGTGGTGCCAGGGCAAAAATGCTCTTTATATGATTTGGGTCAGTAGCAGAAGCCATAAAACACACACACGATGGTGCCTTTCAGACGCTTTATAACACCCCAAACCCGCCCACCCTCGGGGTTTGGTCAACTATGAAGCCGCCCATTTCTTCTCCTCCTCCAGAAACTCCACATAGTCCCTGACCGCCTGCTCGAAGCTGCTGTCCGGCTTGTAGCCCAGACTCCTGGCCAGCGAGTTGTCGAATTTGTACGCCCACGAATACAGAATCTTGCCCAG
Organism: Cyphellophora europaea CBS 101466; assembly: GCF_000365145.1. Classification (NCBI taxonomy): domain Eukaryota; kingdom Fungi; phylum Ascomycota; class Eurotiomycetes; order Chaetothyriales; family Cyphellophoraceae; genus Cyphellophora; species Cyphellophora europaea. The sequence continues at coordinate 1,381,511 of NW_008481810.1, read as the reverse complement.
CTCCGGGTCATCGACCTCCTTGACCAGCTTCAACTTGTCCTCCCCGCCCACCTTGGCCAACGCATCCAACATATCCTGCACCGTCGCCAGCAACCCCGGCGCATTGACCGTGCGCTTATGACTCGGCAGGCAATCGCGCGGCAGCGTCAACGCATGCACGAGATTCGCAATGAGCGTCTTGGGCGAGCAGACCCACGAGGGAAAATCGCGGTCCTTGACGGGCACGACGCACTCCTGGCCCGCGAGCGGCTCACGAATGATGCCCGAGATGAAACTGCTGGCGGCGGCGGTGGGTTTGCCGGGGCGGACGCTAATGGTGGGGAACCGCAGGGACAGGCCGTCGATGTAGCCCTTGCGGGTCATGTCGTTGACGAGCAGCTCGCACATGAGCTTCTGCGCGCCGTAGCTGCCCTCGGGCGTGGGGAAGACGGACTCGTCGATCACGTCGGGGAAGGGCCGGCCGTAGACGGCCTGGCTGGATGAGTAGACGACGCGCACGCCGCCGTCGCGCTTGGTGCAGACCTCGCGGATCCTTTGCAGGATGATTTTCGTGGCGTCCAGGTTGACGCGCAGGCCCAGGTCGAAGTTGGCTTCGGAGCCCGCCGACATGATGCCGTGGAAGAGGTAGATGGCGTCTAGGTCTGGCGTGATGATGGATTGGTCTGCCAGCAGGTCCACCTTGGTCGTGCTGGCGTTCTGTGGGTGGGCGGCGCCCTTGGGCACGGCAAAGTCGACCACGTCGGTCAGCACCAGCTGGTGCTCGGGGTTCTTGAGCAGCTCGCGCGCCAGGAACTGGCCGATGAAGCCGCCGGCGCCTGTGATGAGGATCTTCATGGTTCAAGGTGTTGATGGATGTCGAGTGCCTTTCCCCAATAATGTAGTCCAATGCGTGCTGCTTGCCTTGCTGTTCTCGTGTGTCACTTACTGTCTGGAAGGTAGCGGTAGTATGTCAGACCTCTCATATATTGAGAATATGACATTCCAGATCTCTTTCTTAAACCTTCTCTTCGCTAACAGCATTCAAAACCCGGACCACGGCACTCTCCCCGCACAGCCCGCACAGCGACTGTGGGCAAACCGCATGGTTGGCGTCACGTCGAATTAGCCTTCGCAAAGAGCGCCGGGCAGTCCACCCGCAGACGATTGGAGAAGAAGACAGATGTTTGGCTGGTGGGTACGGCCAGGCACGGCGTTAGCACCGAGGTTTTGTTTGTCGCCTTTTCCCTGCCTGAGACCCCCCACTTGGTACCCCAACATTTGGGGGCCTTTTTCAGAGGGTTGTCTAGCCCCTTCGCCGGGTCCCTTAGGCATGGCTTTGGGTACTTTGCTACCAGACGTTGGTGGTATGCTGCAACGAATTGAGAAGCCTTATTGCGGGGATGGGTTGGTGTGACAATAGCATGGTGGGGGTTGATACAGAGCTGGTCTTGGCGCGTTCACTGCCTGGAAAATATATACTACAGATGGCTGGCACAGTAGTTCGATTCCGGACTCCCACACCGAGAATCTCGATGCCTCATGCTCTTCCATCCTTTGCCACGGGATCAAGAGGGGACTTCTTCCCTCTCGCACAAATAAGTGCCCCAGCATAGTATGACAAGCGGACGACTAGCCGCGTCCTCGACAACCTCATTCACTGCCTCAGCTAATAGTAAGTGATCGTCATGACCGCAGCAGCAGGGTGAAGTGAAAGATAGTGCTGAAGAACACGATTCGGCTGCGCTGCATGTATTGCCGACGCAAAGCGACTTTGTGCTCTATTTCAATCTGCCTCCGCATGCATGCCTCCGCAGCACCAAGACACAGCGTTTCAGGGTATCAGGCAGTCTCCTTCTTGGTCTCACTCGCCAAGCTATCCTTCATTGCCTCGCCCGTCGCTTTCTTGACCCGTTCGTCCTCCTCATCATCTTTGAGGGTGATCGGTTTGGCATCTTTGTCATCATCACTGTCACCAAGGCTGAAAGGATCGTTGTCGACAGGTGATGGTTCAACTTGGGACAAGGGCTGCCATTTGCTAGACTTCCCAGAAGATGGCGCCTGCGCACTCGTGGTGGTGGGCTTGTCGTTGCCAGCATACATGTCACCAATCTCCTCAGGCGGACCGTCCTGGAAAGATACTTTGCGGCCGCTGCCTGTCGGTGACTTACGTGCCTGACCATCAGACTTGAAGAGATTTGGATTGGCCAGGGGTCGACTAGAGGTACGTGGGGGAGGGTCGCCGTCACGGAGCTCGAGCTTAGAGAAGTCGTCTCCGATCAACTGAGGATCAGCATCGTATCTCTGCATATCAGCACTTCGTCGGGTCTCGCCACTCCGACGGCCACCTTGTGGCTGTCCGTATGTTTGCCCAGGTCGAGCTGGCTGTCTGTCAAAATCCTGGTCGTCATCTTCGCCGTCTATCCTCTTCTTGAAGGTTGTAAGCCAGCTGTTGACAGTCTTCTGGGTCTCCAGGAATCCTTGTCGAATATTGTCACGAATTTCGGGCAGATCATCTGAGTCATATGTTAGCGTACGGACAGTATATTTCGTTCAGGACGGTCATTACCATCGATGAAACTTCTCCATGGCACGTCGTCGGGATTTGGGTTAGAGCCTGGCCGGCCCTGTCTTGATCCTTGAAGGTGTTCATTGTGTACGCCCGGACGCCGTGATTCAGAGTTGCCATAATGCTCTTGCAACTGCCGAGCATACATCTCATCGGCCTCCATCTGGCTCATCTGGCCTTGCGGAGCGGGGGCTCCACGAGGGGGCCGAGGGGGCATCGCTGGCGGATCTGCTTCGCGCTGCGACTCCGGATCTGTCATGCCGAGAAGGGCATTGAATGCAGGCTCAACCTGGCCACCACTGGCAGTAAGGACAGCTCTCACCACTCCAGCCTCGACTCCAGGGAACGCCTCTCGCAAAGTCAGCTCGGCTTGTTCTCTGGCACCCATCGGTCGCGGGGGTTTGGTTGGCGGGGCTTCGTCTTTCGGTGGTGGGTTTGGAGCATTCTCCGATTTGGCGCCTGTCGGCGTGGATGTGCCTCCTTCCTGGTCGCTATCGAAATCAAGTGGACGTGCGGTCGTGGGTGATTCTGGGGGACCATCGGAGGGTTTGAAGGGTGATACCGGAGAGGCCTAAGTAGTTAGCCAGACAGATGCTTCTGCGGTTCGAGCAGCCAGTCCTTACGGGTTTGTTGTCTGCCATGTTTGCTGTATGTTGAAGAAATGCTGGCAAAGGTAGCAATGTGACAGGCAGAAGTCGAATGGGGAAGACTGATCTGTTTGAAACCCGGTGGGTAGGATGGTCTGTCGCGGCGGCCTTGCTCAATGCCTCGCTTGCTCTTGGCTGACGAGTTTCCCGCCCAAGCCACTGCCAAGGTTTGATTGTGGCGAGTGCAGCTAAACCAAAACTGGACTACAGCCACACGTCTGCTCATTGGTCTGCCCCAATATCAAGGAGGCCGTTGGTCCCTTTTCTACGATATCTTCTGCTTTCTGCTTGGAGCGTCATCTAGGACGGGTAACTGAGTCTGCAATGAGATGATCATGTGGCCGAAGAGACGCCGTAGTGGTTCACCCGTAACCACAGCGATCCACAATGGACAACGAGGAGATTCTTGATTTTCTTCGTCAGCCAGCGGCTCTGCTTCCTATCTCGCAACACAAGCAGAGTATCCTGTACGCGATTGAGACGACTCACTTTACCATCATAGTCGGTGAGACTGGTAGCGGTAAGACGACGCAGATCCCGCAATTCCTCCAACAAGCAGGTTGGTGTAAAGATGGCAAGGCTATCGCCATCACGCAGCCACGACGTGTGGCAGTAACCTCGGTGGCCGCCCGTGTTGCGCAGGAAATGCGGTGTACCGTTGGAGAGGTAGTGGGTTATTCTATTCGCTTCGAAGATGTAACGTCCTCTCGTACGAAGATCAAGTTCCTGACAGATGGTATGCTGCTACGAGAAGCGCTCGTCGACCCATTGCTTTCCCGCTATTCTGTCATCATGGTCGATGAGGCTCATGAAAGGTCACTCAGCTCCGATATACTCCTTGGACTACTCAAGAAGATCAAGAAGCGTCGACCAGAACTCCGTGTCATCATTAGCAGCGCAACTCTCGATGCAGAAAGAGTGGCAGCCTTCTTCCAGGATAATGATGATGATGCTGACTCCACCGACAACAACGCTACCATCTCCCAATGCCGCATAATCAGCATTGAAGGACGCACCCACCCCGTGGACATTATGTACTCAAATGTTGCTGCTGAGAACTATGTCGATACAGCGGTCGAGACTGCTTTTCATATCCACAGCCAGGAGCCTCTTTCAGGTGACATTCTGATGTTCCTCACTGGGCGCGAAGAGATCCATGATGCTGTTCAAAAGCTGTCAGAGCGAGCGGCGACCCTTTCCGCAAGCGCTCAGGCTCTCCAGCCTCTGCCGCTCTATGCCGGCCTGACCACGGCCGAGCAGATGTACATCTTCTCCCCGGCAGCAGAGAACACGAGAAAGTGCATCGTCTCTACCAACATCGCCGAAGCCTCTGTTACTGTGCCTGGCATTGTCCATGTCATCGATTGTGGGTTTGTCAAACTTCGTGCCTACTCTCCTACCACCGGCATTGACGCTCTGGCAATCACTCCAGTATCGCAAGCAAGCGCAACCCAGCGAGCCGGTCGTGCTGGCAGGACGAAGCCTGGCAAATGCTATCGATTGTATACACAATCAGCATTTGCAGCCTTGTCAGAGACTACGCCCCCAGAGATACAGCGCTCAAACTTGGCTCCGTTAGTATTGCAATTGAAAGCACTCGGCATCGACAACATTATCCGCTTCCCGTTTCTCTCTCCACCTCCAGCGCAACTGTTGGTCCGTGCCTTTGAGCTACTATACTCTCTTGGTGCTGTGGACGACTACGCGAAACTTACCTCTCCTCTTGGTTCCCGAATGGCTGAACTTGCAGTTCCTCCGATGATGGCAAAATGTTTGCTCTCGGCCAATACAAAGACATTTAACTGCTTGTCCGAGATGCTTAGCATTGCAGCTATGACGTCTTTGCAGGGCAATGTCTGGTTTCATCACGAGGGCCAGAAGAAAGCAATGGAAGCATCGAGGCGCAAATTTGCTGCAGAAGAAGGCGATCACTTGACATTACTCAACGTCTTCCAAGCCTTCGTGACGAAGGGCAAGAAGGAGGCAAAGTGGTGCCGGGACCATCATCTGAACCACAAATCGCTCTCGCGAGCAGTTAGTATTCGAGCACAACTCAGACGATACCTTGAGAGGTTGGGCATAAAAATTGACGACTCAGGACCTGCACACCAGGCCAAAACCAACGGTGCTGAGAAAGCGACCGCTGTTCTGAAGTGTCTTACAAGCGGTTTCTTCAGTCAGGCGGCAAAGATGCAACCAGATGGGAGCTTCAGGTCCGCTGCTGGGAACGTCACTCTGTATGCCCACCCAACCTCCCTCATGTTCAATCGCAAAGCCGAGTACGTCATCTTCCACGAGCTTCTCGAGACAGGAGAGAAAATCTATATCAAAGACCTCAGCAAGATTGAAAGGCCATGGCTTGTTGAATACGGACATGGTTACTACACCGCCTGAAGGTAAGCCATGGCAATCCTTGGCAGAGGAGCGCATTACCGGAGAAGTAGCCACGTTCATGATAGACTGCATTGAAGGGATGTACCTCGGAGTCGTCCCCTCGATACTACAGGCTATGGATTGGATTTCAGCAGATTGCATGGCAGAAAGAGCTACGTACGCACGGTGCCTACAGAACTTTGGCATCCAAGCTCCATTTCGTCGGCATCCATCGAGCCCAGCAGGCTCAGGGACGAATGCCTTCAACTCTGCCAGACAAAACTTCGGATTTGATCTTGTGGTATACGGAGCTATTCAGTACCACATGTTCTTCAGGTACGGCAGCTGGCGATGAAAGCCCCTCAAGACATGCCTACCCCATTCCCGCTCTCTTCGGCACCAATCATACTCCTTGATGGTTTCCACCGCGATCGTCAGCGGTGCAACAATGCTGGTCCAACCCATGTCTCGCATCTGTGGCTGGGTGCAGTACTCCACTGTCTGGCAGATGTCTCTGACTGGACCAAGGACGTTTCCCCTGTGTTCTAGAGGTCGAATTGTGCTCATGTCGAACCTCACTATGCAAGGAACGTCCGGGTCGCCGCCGCACGCACAGCCAGGCGGACAGTCGGCGCTGATACCACGCAACAGTGCCGCGGGAACCTTATCTCCCAAAGCCTTGACCGCCTTTCTGTCCACAGGCAGAGTCTCCAGCACGCGATGCAACAGCATCATGCCGTTGTAAACAATTGTCAACAGGCTCCAGTAGCTCAATAGCACCATGGCCATCCTCAAATTGAAGAATTTGTACGCAACTGGGAACAGTGTCCCCTCCCTAGCTTCGTCGCATTCCTCTTCACCACCGACTGCCGTCCCCTTCTCAGCCAACTCTGGCCAGAACAAAGGCCCGGGAATACTGGCTTCCAACTCCTTGTACAGCTTTTCCAGATCGCCATCGACCTCCCAACAATACTCCAATGCCTCCAACGCAATACACAGACTCCTCACCGGCACGCTCCTCTGCATCTCATCTGTCCGTTGGAACACTCGGGGAGCCTGAGCAATGGCGTCCCAAATGCGCTCACCCATGCCCTTGGGATGCTTCTGGAACGGCACCGTCATCCAGTCTCCCTCGGCCAGAAACAGCGGCGTCCGCCGATCCAAACCATGCAGAATCCCCATGTTTCGATAGGCCAGGAACATCGCGTGTCCGAAGCCGTCAACGTGCGCCTCTGGTCCCCGCAGCTGCACCAGCCGCGCCGCGCCGTCCTGATGGCTGATGAAGCCCACGCGTGAGCCGCCGGGACATTCGATGAGCTCGTAGACGGCCAGCAGGAGGCACGCTGCGAGCGTCTCGTCCCGGTACATCTCGTCGGGGGACCAGAGGGCTTTCTGCAGCTCCCAGAGGCCTGTGGTGTAGTGCTCGAGAGACTGCAGGCGGAGGTTGGCGTCATGGTGGACACTGGCGGCTTTGGAGAGCGAAACGGCAAGGATAGCGGTTGCGAGGACGGGGGTGTGCGAGGGGAGCTGGGCGAGGGATTGAACCCACCAGGTGGCGCCTGGACCGGCGTGTGACACGTCGGGAATGGTGGTGCGGATGTAGTTGTCCAGGAGCTGTTGGCGGTAGGCCGGGATGAGTGAGATTTGGCGACTAGTGGACGGCTTCGGGTGCCGGTGCTTCTGCTTCCAGATTGGAAGTTTCGGATTGGTGATCCCCATATCCTGGTCGTCTACGGTTTCTGGACTGTCTGGTTTGACCTTTTGAGCCGTATGGGACAACGGATGAACCGCTTGATTGACGATGAAGACCCGCTCGCGCTGGTAGCCAGCACACAGCCGATTCGACTTGACACAGTTGGCGCATTGCGGTCTCTCGAGGCCACACTGCTCAGGGTTAGTGCGCACCAGCAAGCTTTAGAGATCAGCATACTCTTATTCTACGCTTCTTGCAGGTGTTGCATGCTTTCGAACGTCCCGGCACGCCAACCATGGTCGCTGGTCTGGCGGATTAATGCTTCTTCGGGATGCTCGGCTGGTCAGCGATGGTGGGTGGTGCTGGACGTAGACCACACGAGTGACGCTTTAGGAGTGATTCTACGAACGTAGACCGAGAATCTGGGTGGCATGGTGCAGACAAGAGCTTTCTTCAAGGAATGGTTCCACGCAGGAAATGCTCGATTCAGGTGTGGTGTAGCCTTAGCAAACTGCCTTGTCGAAGCCTGGGACGCCTGCGCTATACCCGAAACGGAAACATTCTGCGGGAATCAGTAGGCGGACCCAAATTAGGGACAAGGCGTTAATTTTGACAAACAACGACTTACAAGTCATTCGCAACCCGGCCGGTTGGTCGAATCGGCAGCATGAAAGCACGCCGCTTGTCGGATATTCATGATCTAAGGGTTGCAGAGTGCTTCAATGAGCTGCTGAACAACTACGGTGGCCGAGACTCCGCTACGGTGTCGCAATGAGACGCGTTCCATCAGTATCACCACCATCATCCACCGGTCCGCCCTGTTTGACAAGAGGTCAGTTGCGGTCATGCCGCCCTCGCCGAGGAGGAAGCGGATAGATGTCCAATTCACATTGAAGCGAGTCTTCAAGAAGGCTGCTTTCCGGCCCCTGCAGCTGGAGGTTATCAACGAGGCCATCGCCGGCAACGACATCTTTCTCTGCGCCGCCACTTCGTTCGGCAAATCGCTATGCTATCAATTGCCAGCCGTCGTCGCTACCGGCGTGACCGTCGTCATATCACCACTGCTGGCTCTCATGACAAATCAGGTCAATGCCGCAAGTCAACTGGGAATCCCCACCGCGCTCATTTGCTCCACCACATTACGGCCAGAGAGGGACAGGATCGAGACAGATTTATTGTGTGGCCATCCCGAGACCCGGCTTCTCTATGTGACCCCGGAGTTGTGTTCCTTCGACCGCTTCCGCAAAATCCTCTTGCAAGTCCACCGTCAAGGCCAGCTGACCAGGATCGCTATCGATGAAGCACATTGTATCAGTGAATGGGGACATGACTTTCGACCGGCCTACAAGGAGCTGGTTTGGCTCAAGAAGAACCTTGTGCTACCCAGTGTACCCATCATGGCGGTGACTGCAACAGCAACCAAGCAGGTCCGAGATGATATCTTCACCTTTCTAGGCATGAAGGATGCCACTGTCTTCACTACATCCAGTGCTCGGCCCAATATCCACTACGATGTCCAATACTTTTCCGAATCGAATCCGCAAAATTCCGAGGGCGACCTCTATCCCTTTCTCCTCGACTGGCTGACACGAATGCATCAGCGCCGCGTCGTTGGCAGTCTGAACGCACCCAATGCCTATTCCAAGGCCACTAACGGCATCATCTACTGTCCCACCCGGGCCTCCGCCGATGAACTCGCCAACCGTCTGGCCAGCAACGGGATCCGCGCCTCAGCATACCATGCAGGTCTCGAGCCCGCCACCCGCCTCAAGGTTCAAGCCGACTTCCTAGCCAGCCCGACCATTCCCTCGGATCAAGTCGAGTCTCTCGTGGCCTCATTCAACCTCATCTGCGCCACCACCGCCTTTGGTATGGGCATCGACATGCCCAACGTCCGCTTCGTCGTGCACTACGGCCTGCCCCGCGGCATGGAGTCCTACATCCAGGAATCCGGGCGTGGCGGGCGAGACAACAAAGGCGCCGCGTCCGTCATACTGTACACCCGCGAGGACAAAGACCGCTGTCTCTGGCGATTAGGGCAGGACATCGCAAAGGAGAAGAACCCCAAGACCGCGGAGGCCAAGAAACACAGTTTGCAGAAGATGATCGAGTTCTGCGAGGCCACGGATCGGTGCAGGCACGAGCTGGTGGCGGACTATTTTGACGGCGGCTGTGAGGAAGGGAAGGCAATGTGTGATTACGCGTGCGACCATTGTAAAGAGGGTAAGACTGAGTTGCAGAAGCGGAAGGAAAGAGGGTTGGCCACCGAGCAAGACGCGATGGAGTACACGCAACGGCAAGGGCTGGTGGGAACTTATGATTATGCTTGACGACTCTGCAACGAGAAGACGACGCGAGCGTGATGAACGAATTATCCCTGCATCACGCCGGGCACGCGAGGTAGGTGCCGATGCTCATAGTGCCACTGCGGCTCGCTTCTCTTGCAGCTCGCTGGAAAATCCATCGTCGCAGGAACCGGCCAGGTCGTTGCTAGGGTGTCCAGACACAACGACGGCGTGCGCGCGGCAACATCAACGGCGCCGACATCGACGAACGTTGGTGATGGACTTTCTGGCCTGCTGGCGATCTGCTTCCCCAGGATCTCTCTTAGCTTACATAGGCTCTGGGGCAATGATAGTAATGAGTGCGCCAAGGCGCCATCGCTTACCTCTTTGGGACGTGGGCCAATCACAGTTTGCTGCACTGACAGCGTGCTGCGTCTACCACTGGTGTATAATGTATTCGGTCTGTAGTACTTGGTAGAGTAGAGAAGAGGACTATGCGGCGTGGGTGGAGCTCGCGATGGGTGATATGCTATGCGGATACGCTGTGGAGTCAGTCGTGTGCTTGGCCTCTGGCGCGGTGCATAGGCTGATGCAACTCGGGAGAAGTCAGGAGGAAGTTAGAAAGAAGAGAAGACACAGAAGCTCGGGGTAGAACAGCCCATTGTGGCAGCTGCGGACGAGCCATGCATGCTACCCACGACCATCAGACGATCTCTTCTCCGGTAAAATTGAGAATGGGGCAAGCATTGTGTTTGTTTCTACAGTATTAAAATGGTACAAACAGACAGGGGTATCATGTGCGCTGGCAGAAGACCAAAACCGAGACTTTACCAAAGAAACAAAAATGGAGTGTGCTATCCCACCCCCCCCAAAAACGTCAAGTCAAAACTCCCCCATATCCGTCGTGTCTTCTTCCCCTTCCCCTTCCCCGTCCCCATCCTCCTCCTCCTCCTCGAAGCCTTTCTCGAACTCGACGCCCTGCGCTATCCAAAATTCCCGATCCAAGTACGCCAATCCCCGCCAAACCCTCCAATGAATGACCGAAATATGTGCCAGACGTCGGGCGATGTCGTCGACCTGCGGCAACGATCTACCGTGGTGGTGCTCGGCGGCCCCACCAGCTGCTCTCGCTTGGTGGTAGTAGGTCCTTTTCTGCTCCTCTGAGATCTCGAGCGGCGTCATGGTATCGAAGCGGGACGCGTGCTCGAGGACCCTCCTTTCCAGCTGGGGCGTGAGGCTGTCGGCTTGGGCGTGCTTGGCGTCCTCGGCCTCGAAGTTGTCGTGCAGCACGCGCTGGACGTGGCGGAAGACCTCCGGGGAGATGACGGTGGCCGTGCTGCTGTCTTTGTGAGCGGCGACGACGCCGCGGAAGGCTTGTTGCGTGATTTCCACGGCGATCGAGTCGGCGTTGTCGCGCCAGGGGTGCGAGGCGCTGGCTTCTTCGGCGCCGCCTCGCTCGTCTTCTATTAGGTCCATGAGCCGCATTGGGCAGAGGCGCGCGCTGTTCGGCGGGCGCTCGTTGCCTTGGCGGAGATTGCGGACGATCTTGTCGAAGAGGAGTTCACAGATGCGGAAGTGGATGATGTCCTGCAGTTCTTGCTGTATCTGTCGGAGTCGGCTCAGGTCGTGCTTCAGAGTGATGGGCAGAGGAGTGTCGCGCTTCGTGCAAAGCTCGGTCAGACCGTGCACCAGGACGTGCAGACCCTTCACCTTCCGGCCGACAGTGCGAGGGTACTGCTCACACAGGCCTGCAAACCAGTGCCGCGAGCCCTCGACGCTGAGTTTGCCTTGAGCGATCCGCGCTTCGAAATAGTCGATCTGGAAAGCTACTCCGTCTTCGATTAATGGGATACGGTAGGTCCCTGCGACGATTAGCCCTGTGCTGCTTGGGGAGAGGTGCAGATACATACGAATCTGGTGGTTCGCAACATCCAGGCGCATGCATTCTAGAAAGGAAAACAACTTCTCGAGCCCAACCACAAGATACTGCATATTGCCCTTCTTGGCCGCAGAGGTGATTGTAGAAGCCATCTCCTCGGCCCAGTCATCGCGAATCGGGGCGCAGTGGTTAGTCAGAAGAGCCTTCAGCCACAACGACAGATTCTCGACGTCAAGAACCCCATTCTGCACTTCCTGGACGAGTAGTCCCACGTCAAGAGTGTTGCGTACCCATTCATGATCATCATCGGGCACGAGGAGGAGAATGAGTTCTTTCATCTGGGCGAACATGGTGTGCAGCCGGCGAGGGACGCTAGTTTGACTACCACAGTCTTCACTGTTACTGCAGGACTCACAATTGCCTAGGGCATCGTGCTGGTAGACTTGCAGCTCAAGCTCTAAACAACGCCAATATCTCCGTGCTTCTGAACGCTTCTCCTCGCCTCGCCTCCCGGAGATAGGCATGAAATGGAGATCGTGGTCAAAGTGCACGTCGATTCGCAAGTTCAGGTTGTTCTTGATGAGCAATAGATCGAGCTCCTTGAGCGACTCGGTGGTAATTGGGGCGTCCAGAGGGCCCTTCTCAAGGAGTTCGCAGATCTCCCTGCTCGCCATGCACCATGGCAGGAGAATGGACTGGACACGCGTATCTTTGGGAGGAGGGCTTTTTCGGCGAGCACTCGTCGAGGAGATGCGCTGCTTACATTGCCGTGAGTGGGTGTGGTGGCTTGGATGGGGCTCGGGGATTTTCGTGCTAGGAACATGTATGCTGTCGCTTCCGATGTCCATTGCTTGCTGCCCCGAATCCCTCCTCTTGCACAGCTCTTCTTCATATAAGGTGTCGCCATCGTGGTCGGGCGAATTGCGATTCGTTTCCCAATCTGGATCTCCGTCGCCTCCTTTCAACATCGAATGAACCCCTAAAGCAAGCGAATAGCATATCCGTAAGACTCTGTTCAAGGCCAGGCGACCAATGCTGGCCAGGCACTATTGCCTCACATCTGTAGGGCAAGAGACGTTGAAGGTCTGTGAGGCGGGCGTGTAAGACTTTGCGCGTATGCGGACTGAGTCAGGAGAAGCGCCGGAAACGCAGGGCAAGGGCTACACTTCGCCTAAGATAGGCCGTCAACGTGGTGTCCGGGTTGAGATGGATGGGTCTTCGGGAAATGAGATTACATGCGGTCCAGCATTCCGGATGGGGGGCTTGTGGAAATTGGACGCCGGGGCTCGCTTCATCAGTTGTTCAAAAGCAATGACAAGCCGCTCTCTCGGGTCAACCGCCTTGCGAACGCCATCGACTCACATCGGTGATGCCAGTTGCGGACCAAGAATACGGAGTCCGACGGCATGGGAATCAATAATTGTGAGACTCGGATGAGCTACGGGTGAAACCCGAAGTGAAAGGTGCCCCATCTTGGTCGTAGGCCGTGGGCAGTGACACTGACTCATGATACTCGCCGAGAGACATATGCAAGGCTTTAGCGAGAATGATATCCTTGGGAACGAGGATTGGACAATGTGCACACAAGTCTTACAGTGTGCAGTAGAGCGTTGTGTAGAAGCAAAAGGTTTTGGCCCACCGGTCAAGCAGGATGATCCCTACTTAACTAGTACTCGACCCCGGAACTAGAGTACAGCAGCGCGGTGCTATTAGACGTCGCCTCATTCTGGTTCGCATTATGAAGCGAACACGACTACCGAGTACATGACCGATTTTTGGATTTGCCATCGAGGTCATTGCGAGAGTCAACACCAGGGCCGGCGACTTCTTGGACACTACGGCTCGGACCTGACGTCGACGAACATCAACTCGACAGGCGCTTGTTCAGAAGAAGCGGCTAGTTACACCGAGCACTCAGCAATCTTCCTCGGTGCGACTGTACGACCAGTGGATATGCTACCTGCAAGTCGGCTGCCAACATGTTCGCCAACATACTTCTACGCGATGCTTTACATGGGCACGGCACTGCGCCGGAATGCACACTCTTAATGGTTTAGGACGACGCCGTCAATTAGTGACTAGTATGCCCTTGAATGCGGTCAGAGGATGCACCACATCCCAGGTGGGTGGAAGCGACCCGTCAGCTAATAAGGGTCTCGATGCTATGGCGATGCGATAGCGCTGTGTGGTGCAAAGCACCATGCAACGAGACTGGTCGCCTCGCTGGTCAGATGGCTGCTGATGATGGCGTGGGCATGGAGAGCCTCACCTATACAGTCCCCGTGGCGCGCGTCCGGGGCAGCCTTGGTCCTTGGGTTCCAGAAGGTGTTCGGCTCTGCAGTGAACTTTCCCCAGAAGGGCGTGACCTCCTCCATGCGGAATCCGAGGAAGTGAGCACGGTCCTTCGAGCGATGCATGGAGTTCCGGCATTGACAATGAGCACAGCCCAAACCCTAGAGTCGTCACTTGCATCAGTAACCAACGGTTCGTGCCAGACTTCTGCCAAAGCTGTTCTCACTTAACCTCGAAGGCCAGTTGCTTCGGGCGGGAGGGGGAGGAATCTGGCCCGCCCAACTCTTGCCACGTGAAAATTGACACACCCTTCGTCAGAGGTCATGCACTCGAGACAATGGTCGATCATCGCAGACAACGGCATAGCGAAGGACTGATTGAAGAGCTAGTCTGGTCATGTCCAAGTCATGCCCTGCATGCCTCACTTTTCCTCAATAAAGTCTTGGCCTGGCTCAGCGGCAGCTGAATCTCGCATTGCAGTCTTGCCCCTACATCCTGCGGACCAGGCTACATCCCACCACCACTATTCGTCCTGAACCTTCACCACCACTATTCGTCCTGAACCTTCACCACCACCTTCTTGTTCCCCCCTTTGCCACTTGACTGGTAGGCATAGGCATTGACTGCAGCCTCGAAGCCTTCGCCAAACACCTCATACTCTGGGGTTGTCAGGCGACCGTCTGCGAGGTACTTGGTCAGCACAGGAATGTGCTTCTTCAGAACCTCGTTCAGCTTAGTAGCTTCAGGGTTGCCAATAGGCCCAAGCTCGATGTGATAAGTCTTACCGCCCTCGAAGTCGGGCGGACCAGGCCAATCGTTGGTGGTGGCGAAATACTTGTCTCCCGAGATCCTCTTGAAGAGCTCCTTTGCGAGGGTCGGATCATCAGCTGAAGTTGCGTCGAAGATGCGACAGAACTTCCCACCGGTCACGCGCATGAACTCTTCGACCTGGTCGGCTTCAGGCTGCTTGTAGTCGACAGGCACAGCGCCGAGCTGCTCAAGATCTTTCTTGGACCGGCTGGAGCAAGTCGTTGCGACCTTGTAGCCGGCGAGAAGCAACACTTGCACCGCCGCTCTGCCCACGCTGCCTGCACCTCCGAACACGATGGCCCACTCATCCTTCGGAGAGGGCTCGCTGGCCCCAGGAAATGCCACATTTAGGCCTTCCCACACACCAAGCCCGGCTGTCGAAGCTCCAGCGCCAATGGTGGCCGCCTGGATTATTGTGAGCTTCTCCGGTTTCTTGAATGTTACCGGTGCCTCCTTGAGAAAGTATTCCTGCCCCTGGCCGTGGCCCTTCTTGCCCAGACGAACGCAGCCAAAGACATAATCTCCCACCTCGAAACCATACTTGCCTGCGTTCTCTCCGAGCTCAACAACCTTGCCAGATCCGTCCGCACCGAGCGTCACTGGCCATTCGTCTACAAGCTGACCATAGTCGATCATGAACTTATCCCTGTACAGACATGTTAGTATCAACACATCTTGGTGATAGAACCACGTACACAGGTGCTAGACCAATATACAAGGACTTAACCAGGAGTTGATCTGGACCAGGCTTTGGCTTTTGCAGGTCATCAACGACCTTCAGCCCAGCGCCGCCTTTCTCGCAAATCACGCCCTTCATCGTTTACTGATCATTCAAAAAGGCGGGGTCCCGTCGAAGATGCCAGTTACTCTAAGCGACACAGAGCTGGGTATCGCAGCGGGCTACCACAGATGAACATTCCTTCGCCGGCTATATATGCAGCACTTGGCTCCAAGGTAGCGTCGACACGGCCTACAGCCTGTACCCAAACTGGAAACCACCTTGCCAGTATATGACTTCAATGTCCGCAAAAGATCCCCAACTAGGTTACTTCCAATTCCACCAACCAATCATAATGTGCTGCGTAAGTGCCCAGCTGTCCCGCGCGAACGGCTATGAATAAGGCTGATTCAGATGCACGATGCATATGCACCTTATCTCGGCGCCAGAGATGAAGTGTCCCTGACATTGGACGATAGCTTCGGCAGGGCAGTGGACTGCTGGGAGCGGGCGGAGAAGCTTTGATAACTTCGAGCCGAATACGATGAGCTGGGGCTAGCTTTATGGGTTGTATGGCAATTGGCTATGGACCCTTGATATCCCCAGGCTTCGATGCATCTCGCGTGTGCGAGGACGGCAAGGACATTGTTGGTGGAGTCTAGACCTTGACAAAAGGTACTTGGGATTTGCGGCGATTCATGGACTGCTTAATGAGCATGTGAAGTTGGGGGTAGTAGCGGCGGAAAGATTACAAAGACAAAGTCGAAGTATTGATTGAAATCAAGAAACCGATTTCTCGACCGTAACGCTAGCCTGCTCAAAGGACAGAGTCAGTCTATCGTACTTCACATTAAGGTGCTCCAACATGCTGGTAGTCCGACGACCAGGCAGTGAACGAGTAGAGTTCAAGGGCGGGAGTTTGACTCATAAAAAGCATTGATCACGTGATACATGACTCATTTGCATCGGAGCCAAGACCTGCCTAAATTCGGACACCCACAGATGAGAAACCGCACCTCATCATCACCAACACCCCCATCGAACTTCCTCGCCGTACCCGCACGTCCATCAATTTTCGACAAGCGACAACTACACCGCAATCATGGGTAAAGTTCACGGATCCCTTGCCCGTGCCGGCAAGGTCAAGTCTCAGACTCCCAAGGTGCGCCATCTCCAAGCCAATCCATCGCCACTCGATGCGACAGCTGCTAGCATCTTCAACCAACGAGATCAATAGTCACTAACACATCAATGTCCAGGTCGAGCCCCAAGAGAAGAAGAAGACTCCCAAGGGTCGCGCAAAGAAGAGAATAACCTACACCCGTCGTTTCGTAAACGTCACCATGACTGGCGGCAAGAGAAAGGTACGCAGGAAACAAACATCGCCTGCGACTGATCACTAACATCATCAGATGAACCCCAACCCAACCTCATAGAGCCCTTCGATGCCGATCCGATGAGAAGAGCATGACCGACAACGCCATCGAGCCAGGCAGCCAGCTGGCAAACGAACGACGCTACAACCCAAACGAACCCCTGCAGATTTTTGAAATGATCATGTAAAGGAAAGTGCATTGGGCAAAGGCTCCTTTCCCTAGAGCATAACTCGACGTTACTGGCTTGAAGATGGGACGAGCCAGATTCATGGAACATGGAAACCGGCGCCTGTGGTGGACACCTTCGTGCCCACGCGGTATGGAGCTATCGTGTAGAAACAATGTTATCGTTGCTTCTACGGTCACGGTCATTCAGACTTGATTTCTTTTGTTTGCAGGATGTTTATACGATGGCGCAGCGACTGACCGCCAGCGACGTTCGTATGATCATGTGGCACTGATGTTGACAGACGTTTCTTGTCCGCTGGCAGTGTCGAGTATGGGATCGGGGGAGCCCTCGCCCCTAAGTCGCAAACACACCACATTCGACCGCAGTTTGCCGACACTAACGCCTGCTGATATCACGCAACACTATCTTACATCTGCATGCACGCTGAGCTCTATTCTACCACAGGAGCCCCGGGCCAGGCCGCCGGCCTCGACTCTGCTGCATGCGTCGCTGTGGCAGCAGCGTAAGGGCTTTACACCTTGTTGGCATCGATCAATCCTGGTGAAGTTACTTCGAGACGACCCTGTGATTCGCAAAGAACCTCTCTATTCAGCTTACCTATGGGTGAAATCGTACAATTTCGATATCAGACGAGAATACCAAATTTCGACAATGGTTACCTCAAGATCTGTGTCTCTTTGCAAAATCGTCAAACAACGACCCAGCGACCCTGACTGTTGACCACTGAGCATGCTGTTGACTTGAATATACCGGAGCCGGCGAGGCCGACACCCTGGAGCATGTTTCCAGCCGCTGAAAGCTGCGCCTCCGAGACCACAAACAGCGTGGTGGCCTGCCTCCTCTGCCACTATAGCTCGCACACCCAATATTACTAACTTCGCTAGTCTATAGTTGGACCTGCTAGATACAGCCGAGCCACTGCATTCCACCTCCCAGTATATCCAAATACCCGACAGTGCCTCGCCGACGCACCAGCCAGGTCCGGCTGCCGTTTGGCCTCGGCGTTCTCGACCGCGTTACCGACTCGCCCTTCAATGGCGGCCGTTGTCAACGCATTCATTCCCCCTACAGCCACTGCGATGCGTCTTGTCCCTGCTGCGATTCCGACTCCTCCAGTGGTAGCTATGGGTCCCCATCCGTGATTAGAATACTCATACCGCCCAGCGGCTCACTATCACCTCCGTGGCGGGGACGTTCTCCCTCACCACCAACCCCTCCGACCAGGGACGTTCTCCATCCTCTCCATCATCATCATCATCAGCCACACTGCTCAATCCCTCACCATCACCGCCGCCACCGCCCTGGTGGGGCCGTTCTCCTTCCCCATCACCTCCCCACCGACATCCCTCGCCCCCCCAGTACCACCACCACCACCACCAATTCCAACCCCGAACCCCTCATAACCCACTACACCTCCACCCCTCCCACAACGCCCCCGCCCTCACCCTCGACCGCCTGCAATCCGTCGCCTGGCTCCTCCGCCCCCTCATGTCCGAATTCGACCTCCACCTACCCACACTCGCCGAGCTCCCCCGCTTCCCCTTCCCCTTCCCCTTCCTCTGCCTCCTCACAGCCCTACCACTACGACCCCGCCACCCACATGCTCACCGTCCGCCTCGACCGCAGCTTCGACCCCCACCGCCATGTTCCACGGCCGGCTGCTGGGGGAGCTGGCGAGGATGCGCTACCCTGACGGGAGGGGACGGGGGTGGGCGAGGTTGGAGGCCGGGTTGAGGGAGTGTTTCGAAAGGTGGAGGATGAGGGGGGGGGTGTATCAAGGGCTGGAGTGTATGATGCTGGATGGGAGGAGAAGGGGGAGGGGGGGATGCCAAGACATGTCAGGAGGGCGAGGGCGGCTGTGAGTGTGGCTGTGGCTGCTGGATCGGAGTCGGGGTCTGGGTTGGGGGCTGAGGGTGGAGGAGGGAGCGGTGGTGGTCGTGGTGGTCGTGTTCGTGGACGGACTTGGGGAGCGGGAAGGGCCGGGAGGGAGGGATAGGAGGTGAGGAAGGCATGAGTCGTGAGCGTGCGAGACCTGGTGGACTAACATGGGGGAGATCAGGCAGATATGAGAGGGGGAGGCATTGATTGGTGGGTGACTGATTTTGGCGAGACCGACAGCCGCCGCCGCTGGATGCCCTTCCCGTCATGATGTCTGATCACACAGCCGCGTGCAATTGAGGCTGTATCACGGCGGTCGAGATTCATCGGCGCGAACGGACGCAAGGAATGCCCATTGCGCCGCAGCCTGAACTCAATGTCTCACGGAAAAGTGAGACAGGACTGTCATTGGCAGTATATATTGCCGACCTTCTGGACTTCTCGACTTGTTTTCTACTTTGCGCTAGCCGACTCTCCCTCCTCTCCCGCGCGCAAGAGAAGCCTTGTGCGAAACCTGCTCCGCCATGTCTTAGAGCATTATATTTATCACTCCCTCGGGCTGCCCCCGTTGCGGTGACCCTCACTGTCCCAACAGCCGACCCCGAGCTGGTGGTTCCCGTCGTCGCCCTCGTGCTCGGTTCCCCGATCGTCACACTTCAGATAATCGCCGCATCGCCGAGATGATCCCTGACAGCGGCGTCTCCCACCCACGAGAAGCAGCCCAAGCACTGAGTGCCGCCGCCCGACGCATGAAGCCAGTCATGGAAGAGTTCGACCTCTCCATCGCCTCGCTGGGAGAGTTAGACCCCATGTACGAAGGTCGGTTGCATGGCTACAATGAGACGTACTCTGGCCAACTGCGCGATGGGACGGGCAATATCCGGCTCGCGCTCAGAAGACAGCCCTGGTACCTCATGCTGGATGTCATGATGCACGAGCTATTGCACAATCGGCACGGACCGCACGACCGCCACTTTTATAGGTTTTGGAACAGCTTGCGTGACTGTTACAGCAAGTATCACGGGGATGAGTGGCGCGGCGCAGCCAACTCACAAGCTGGTATGCTAGCCAATGTCACTGGTGTGGCAGGCGCCGTATTCTCTGAAATCCGCTGCAGCGTTGGAGATATTGGTATTGGCAATGGCAGCCACCGAACCCGCGGTACTCCTCGCGAACAGGGACGAGGTGTGCAGCAGGGTGAGAGGCCGCTGCCGCTGCCCTGGCATGCACTTTTGATGTTTAGAGCCAAGATAGTTCGATCCTTAGTCTTTGGCTCCCAGTCAATACAATTATTCACAGCGGTAGATGGATCGGTGTTCAGTCTGGACCGGTCGAAGGTTCCTCGGGGTTGCTGTCGTCAATCTCGGTGACAATACTGGCAAAGGCGAGATTTGGGTCCGTGCCAGCCGTTGAGGTCACCTCCACAATGTGCTCCGTGACTCCCTTAGCAGGATTGTAACGCGACTCGATCTTCGGTGCGTTTTCGAGCCGCAGCAGGAAGGCTGTGACCCTCAGTAGCCTTTTGGAGTGATCGTCAGGGAAGGGCTCTACAACAGCTGGGGGCAGCATGATCGTATAGATCTCGCCAGGATGCACAGGTTTCTTATAGTCGATCTTGATTGCGGGCTCGTTCGATTTCAGATTGAGGTCAGGATGGAAGTTGGAGGCATGCTTAGCTGCTGCTTCGAGCATCATGGTCGCGGTAATGCCTCCGTGCATGACGTCTGGAAAGCCATCCATTCCAAACCCAGCAAAGAAGATGATGAAGGTGTACTTGGTGTTTGGATTCTTGAAGCATTTAATGTTCAAGGTCTGAGAAGACCCGCGTAGATTCTCGTGTATCATGTTCATGCCATACCCAAACTCGGAACGAGAGCGGCGCATGTAGAAGTCTTCCTCGATCCAGCCCTGTTCGCGCAGGTCTTCGGCGATGCGGTTGTGGTTCACCAGATCATCAATCTCTTCCAGCATTTCTTGCTCCTCCGGCGAGCCAGGAGGGTACGGCGGCTGCATATATTGCCATGTGATCAGAGCCATGCCGGCGACGGCACCGAGAGTGCTGAAGAGAGAGAAATAGCTCAGACTTCTGGCTATCCGAGACCAAGTACCGGGTTCTGTGTTGGTGTACACCGTTTGGATCTGCTCGCCAGCTCGGTATGGTGTTGTATCTGGCAATGGAGCCTGACCAGGCGTCTGAAAGTATTCCTTGTGCTGGCCATAGCTGTTGTGCTGCTGTCTGCGAACGGGCTGTAGAACAGTCGAGGCAGGTCCGGGGTTGAACTTTGGTCGCAGCAGCTGCCGCCTCAGAGCAGGCTGGAAAGCTCGCATCTGGCTCGCTGCGTCGGCTGAGTGAGCTAGAGGGCTGAGCTATTGTATCTGACTCGTCACCGTTGCTCGGAGCTCAATCAGTCGACGCAAGAGATTGTGGCGCTTCTCGTCAACGCGAAGCTCAAGTTTACCGACAGGTACTAGCAAGGCAGGTACCAAATCCGCGGGTCAGCCCTACCAAATCTTGGCCGATTAAGCAGGCGAAAATCCGCCACGAGCTAAGCTCAGTAGATGCGCCTGAGCAATCTACTCCCTCCATAGGGGGTGAGGTGAAGCAGCATTTTTGAGCATTGTGCCCAACGGGAGACCTCGATGAACTCTGTGTCTGCTCGATGGGCTTAACGAGTTCAAACTAGGTCTGCGTGCTGGTACATATATGTGTCAGGAACCGGCTAACAGCCCGACTCTTCCACCATACAAGAAGCCGACTAAGGCCCCTGCACAAATGCCTTTTATAGCCGTCGCAAAACTCAAGTGTAAGATCTATTGAAGACAACATGGCACAGAATGCCACCCATTACGAAACGAATTGCGCCGCTATATCTTGCACCTTTTTGGTCCCAAAGTCAACATTGACAGATTGCCACAGAGCTAAAAGCCTCTTCCCGCCGCACGGGGCGTGAGAACGCATTTCCAGACGACTATGCCAGATTAAATTTCCGTCTTGAGAACAATGAACACGGATTTCTTACGGTCCATTTGCTAACATACTTATAAGGCACTCATCATCAGCTGTAATCGGTTTGTGGAAGGCTGAATGCCTTGACTAAGTATGACACAAGATCATCATATTCCTGATTACCTGCGGAATAACATGCACTCTCCAAGGTCTAAGACCTCAAGACAGTAACTCTTATAAGCTGACTCAACACGGCTGAGCCGCTCACGATAAATTCCTCGCTGGTCGTAAAGACCAAAACAAAAAGCTTCGGAAGCAGTATAAAGCAGAGGTTCGTCACTCGATCGTCAGGATAATGGGTTAAGTTATACAACCAAACTGGTGCTACACATCATTGCTAGCCCGATCATTCCTGAAGTTCGTTCTCCTTCCTTCGGCCAGCTAGTCATCTACACCTACAACAGCCATCATGTCTTCTAAAAACATTCTGAGGAAGCCCAATGAGAAGAAGAAGTTCAAAGGCACCGGTGTAAGCATCTCCTGCGAGCTTCCCGATCTCGATCCTTGGCACATCTAATGAACAACAGTGGAAGATCATCTTCTACAGCAAAGCATTTCGCCGTGTCAAGGACACACGTGTTCCAAATGGCAAAATCGCCGGAACCGGCGCGACGCAAGCTGACATTGGCTCAATCGCCAAGTCTGCACGCTTCGATAGCGATGGTAACTGGCGGCTTCAGGTGTACGAGGTTCCAATGGCGGAAATTGATAAGAAAACACAGAGCAGTGTCTTGAGCGCCGGTATGGTCGTCCCAACGAGAGGACCTGGATATCAGAGCTACAAGGTGACTGCGGTCACTGCGAGCGCTGCACAGGTGACACCA
Organism: Cyphellophora europaea CBS 101466; assembly: GCF_000365145.1. Classification (NCBI taxonomy): domain Eukaryota; kingdom Fungi; phylum Ascomycota; class Eurotiomycetes; order Chaetothyriales; family Cyphellophoraceae; genus Cyphellophora; species Cyphellophora europaea. The sequence continues at coordinate 1,358,994 of NW_008481810.1, read as the reverse complement.
GCGCCAGCGCCAGCGCCAGCGCCCAGCGGAGGGGAGGTGGAGGAAGATGAGGATGATGAGTAAGAGTCTTTTCCTACTAAGGGCGGAAACTTGATTGCATAGTTGCTGGCGTGGCTGGATAGCTGATAGGATACAAAAAGTAGACCTTCATTGAGCATAAAGGCTGACGCTGGGCTATCTACTGTGGCATAGTCGGCACTCACTCATGATGGAGGATATTATTCCAACTCATGTTTCCCAATAGTTGTTGGTTGCAAGCTCGTTGGACGTGACCTTGAAGTATTCCTAGAAAGGAAATGCTAGGTAGCTAAACGCTTCTTGGCCAAGGTTAGACTGGCTGACACCAGCTACCTGGGGTGCCAGTCACGCAAAGAGACTCTAGCACCTTATACGCGCCCTCGTGTTTCCTCGCGGCCGTACGCAGAAGTATTCTGCAGATGGTGCTTGAACAAAGCAACCTTGAGCTCAGCTGTCGAGCAGTACGGCTGCGGCCTCCACTTTAAAAATCTCTTGGCGTTTGCTGATGCTAACGGACGTTATTTTGGACGGCTCGACGGACTTCTTGCGAACTCCTTCGCATTGATCGACACAAGACGGCAGTATGGCTACCGATGTGGTATTAGAAACGACGATGGTGTGTATGGTGTCGACACCGTAAGCTCACTGGCTAACCAAGAACAGGGCCCCATCACCGTCGAGCTTTACAATGACCATGCCCCGAAAACGTGCAAGAACTTCTCAACTCTAGCGTCGCGAGGCTACTACAACGGTGTTGTCTTCCACCGCATCATACCGTCATTCATGATTCAGACCGGAGATCCCACCGGAACTGGACGCGGCGGGTCCTCGATCTACGGGGAGAAATTCGCCGACGAAATACATCCTTCACTCAAACACACGGGCGCGGGGGTCTTGAGTATGGCCAACAGCGGACCCAATACGAACGGATCGCAGTTCTTTATCACGCTTGCTCCTACTCCATGGCTCGACAACAAGCACACGATCTTCGGTCGAGTCAAGTCGGGCATGAAGACCGTGCAGAGGATGGGTCTGGTCAAGACGAACGCAGAAGACAGGCCTCTCGAAGAGGTGAGAATCGTCAAAGCCAGAGTGGTTGAGGGAGGAGACGAATCCTGAATCCTGTCGCGATTTCCTATGGATACGATTACAAATGCTACAGCAATATCCGCCGAAAGACACGCACGCGGCTCCGCATGGTGTCGATCAGGAGCATCAGCGCCGGCACCAATAGCCAGACGCACGAGAAATAAACACACCAAAGACCAAATCTCTGAACGTCACCATTGCGCTAGACGCCGACTATGGCTTCTTCGGCAGGGGCAAGTATTTGGTCTGCTCCGGGTCAGACTCGGTTTGCTTCCAGCTCCTGCATCGGTAACTAAAAAAGCCTTCGACTGAGTCCTTCGGGAAACTGTTCGCGTTGCGGCCCAGATCCAGGAGATTTCCACCAGGGTACTCAACCACGAGTATTGGCGTGGTGGATTCGCAGTTGCTGCCTCCGTACATCTTGCAAGTCACTCCCTTGTCGGGACCGAACGAGCTATCTGGGTCGTAAGTGCTGGCACCATACTTAATTCTATGGCAATCCAGGGCGCCTTTCCCACCCGTGGGCTCCCAAGTGCACGGTTTGCGGAAGTTGCGCTGCTGGCACGAAAACACGCCTGGCCAAGGGGGTTCGTCGCGCGTCACCAGAGTGTGGTTGGCTTCGGGGTATGGGAGACTGTCTTCTCCGTCGGGGAACTCAACGGCGAAAGGTGTATCAGGCACTTCCTTCGACTCCGGTCCTGGTCTTGCGATAACGAAGCTCGCGATTGCGATGAGGCTCAAGAAATGAATATGCATTTTTGCGCGGGTGCTTGTCACTCTACCAAGTCGTCGTGTTCGCACACATTTGCTTCTCGAGGCGCTACTAATGCTTTAGGCCGGTTGATGGACGGCAGCACAATATCAAGAGTCAGACAAAGGTCTGCCCCCGAGGACAAAGCCATGGTAATGCTTCGAGGCCAGCTTCAGGCTTTCGACAGGGGAACAATACTAGTGGCGAGACAAAGACTTATGTGCTCGAGCCTCCCGTACGAGGCACACTGGCTGATTGGCTGCTGTCAAGAAGTGGTGAACCCCTCGAGACACAGGTCATCATCTCACGGAGGTCACCCGTGATGGTCAAAGCGGCGCCCGTATCTAACACATGGACCGACCATACCTTGCGACTACAGCAACCTCACAGCTTCCTCAACACCAACATCCTCCCGCCCTTCTCCTCCCCCTTCCGGATCCCAAACTCCTCCGCCCCCAACACCTCCGCCCGCCCTTCCTTCCGCAACTCCTCCACCACGCGCTCAAACCCGCCCTCCACCCAAATTTCACTCAACACCGTCGCCACCACCAACCCCCCTTCCTTCTTCACCACGCGCACAAACTCCCCCAGCACCTCCGGCCCCACATGCCCCTTGGTCAACGTGCCCACGCACAACACGGCATCATACTTGCCATCCTCACAGTCCAGCGCCTTGGTGAGATCCGCCGTCCTCAGCTCCCTGTACACGCCCGCCTTGCGCGCCACGTCCAGCATGCCCTGACTGAGATCCACGCCGTCGACCGCCGCGACGGCGTCGCGCAGGCGGTGCGACGTCTTGAGCGCCAGCCCCACGAGGCCCGTGCCGCAGCCGGCGTCGAGGATGGTGAGGCTTGACGGCGCAGGAGTGCTGGAGACGTTCTCGTCGAGGTGGTGAGCGAGGGCGGTGACGGCCGCGGTCGGCGACATGTAGTCTTCGCCGGCGAGGTCGGCGTCGTAGGTGCTGGCCCATTCGTCGTAGAGGGCTTTGGCTTCGCTTTCGCTTTGTAGCGAGTAGGCGCGTTCGAGGAAGGCGTTGCCGGACTTGAAGGCTGTGCCTGTGGGGATGGAGGTGGGTGACATGATGACTGTTGGGTGGTGGGGTTTGGTGGGGTGGTGGTTGGGGGGTGTGTGTGTAGCTTTGCAATGCTGTGAAAGAGTTGGTGATGGGGCCCTTATGTACAGGTGATAGACATGAGACGTCTTGTGATACTGCGAAGATATTTGCTAGCGGTCTTGGTGGGCTCCTCTCGCCGTACTCCGAATGATTTTCTTCCCCTTCGATGTACAGGGTCTTGGCTTCGAAGAAGTCTTTCCAATACTCAGATGTTGGCGTCCCTAGAGATATAGATCACTTGGGTTTCATACTATACCATGTACAGACACATGGGTAGCCTAGCGGTAAGAGCATGGTGAGCAGGGACCCTTGTAGATGGACCCTGCGCCCCCAGTAGCACGGCGGGCCTGGCGAGGGACACCCAGCCTCGCATCCGAAGCCGGCGCGCCACAACGAGGCGTCCACACAGGCGTCCAGGCACTCACTCTTTCACCCCACTTCATTCTCACTGTTGCTGGAGTCAAATTTCGTCGGTCAACGCCGTTGGGTATCGCGGTGGGCACAGGTCTGAGTTTGAGAACACAGACATACGTTCATTCAGCAATCGCCACTTGATCGCCTTGACCCTGCCTTACAGACTGGTACGGCGCCCACCCGATTCTGTTACTCTACGCCGCTCGAGCGATGAAGGTCGCCGAGATACTGTCCGACCTTAAGTCATTGGACGCATGTGTATGTATACCACGACCGTTCCTTGAGTGCTACTCACGTTAATATTCTTGTTAGCCACCGGACTCGGCACTCAAGCTTGTGTCCGTGCACAAATCGTCGAGGGAAGCAGAAGGGTCGGATAGCGCCAACACAGTGTCAACAAACTCCGACCCAGATCTAGCACGCGCGTCAACGCTTATTTCGCTGCATCAGTCGGTGAAGATGAAGTACCAAGAAGAAGGCTTGGATGAGGAATTGGGCCAGGCGAGGATGGATGTGCAGCGAGTGCTGGGGAGCTTGGTACAAAGCAAATGAGCTTGCATACGGATGCCTATTGATTTGCTATGAATGGATAACCTCCTCTTGCGCACCTCCTGTCTACCCACGGCATCCGGCTGGACACTTTGCTTCGCGACCGAATGTCGAAGATCTTACAGAGGCGTTGGACATGGCACACACGGAACATTCTGCGCAGGAACAGATGTTGCGCCATTGAGGTGGGGCTCCACAACGGCCGTCAGCTTCTTTCCTAGGATGACAGAAAGAATCCTCTTCTTCAAAATGAGCTTTCTAGCTTTCTTCAGGGCCGGGTTTACTCTCTGCTTCAACTTACCACGCAGTCTATTTCGAGCGTGTGGTGGGTTGGAATCTCTACCCCGAGAAACACCAATGATGGGATCCCTGGGCACGTCGAATACCAGGGCTGGTTGGACGTTCTGAAGCTGGTCCGTCTGAGGAACTGCCACAGGAGCATCAGATGGTTGAAGAGACTGTATTGCGGCTGTAGGTTCAGTAGCCATTGATGAGAATCCAGTCACAGAGCTAGAAGCCAGGTTAGTGGCAGTGTCCGGTTCTGCTCGTCTATCCGCAGAGTCAGGCGGTGTCGGTATAGATCGATCCATTGTCCTCTGACGGCTCGATGCGCGAGAGTTGAGCACACCGGTGACCAAGCTGAGCTGCGAGTTTGAAGGTGTGGTAACCTGGATCTGAGGAACCTGTGTTGCTGTGACGATACCCGGAAACGGTTTTTGGTCCGGCAGCATAGCACGATTTTCATGAATACTGGCCGCTGAAGATTTCGATGACCGGCGGGTAAGGGAAGTCGCTTCGGTGCAAATGGGTTGAGCTTGGGGCAGTTCCGCAGAATCTAGATACACCACCTTTTCTTCGATGGCACTTTCAGACTCTCTGTGCTCTTCTCTGTGCTCTTGTTCGTCGCTTTGCTCGAAGGTCCTAGAATGCTCACGATTATTCGGATGAGAGGCGAATAGTTCTCCGAAGGCCTCGACCGGTGCACTCTGTGGCTTCGGGGCTGGTGATTTCTCGCTTATCCAAAAACCGCGACGCACTTGTCCCAATCTTGGTGTGTTCGCCGTAGCGATACCGGTTTCTTGCTCTTCGCCGCTGTCGGTACCTAGCGGGCTGTTTGGGATGGCGTTTGTGATTTGGTGGCCCTGCTGTCGATCAGGGACCTCTGGACGATCCCCTGGGATCACGGCGCCGGACTGTGACATTCGGTTCTTGACATGTATCGTGAGCTTAGTGAGCCGCGTGCCCTGTCACTTTGCTCGTGTGCTACGGCATCTGGGTTTCATGAGAGAATGAATGCCGATGGCGAGCACACTATTGGAACTGTTCGTCAACGTGGTATGAGTATCGACTCCAACCCAAGAGTGTGTTCATTAGCGCTCGAAGTGCAATTTTGCTGGGAAGACGTCGACGGCTCCCGACAGACGTCGAGTGTGAATTGTGGGCGAGCAAAGAATGAAAGAACGGCTAGTCAGTATAGTCGGTTGCGCATATTCTCGGTTGATTAGAAATTAGAGCGGCCGCATCGAGTCAGTATATATACTGGTGATGGCAGGTCCGACATGCAACTCGGACCAGGGGATCTGCAAGTGGAAAGTATGGTAGCCAGGCAGGAGCAGAGACGCTGTAACCAGCAGCCAACGAGATGAGCCCCTCCCTCTTCATCACTTCCCGTTACTTAGCTTGCCATAGACGTCGGTTCTCACAGTCTCCTTGCTTGACTGCGGCAAAGATGCGTCATGGAGTTATTCGGCTTCGCAACTTACCTGTGGTGGTGAATGAGCTCACCTTGCAACGAGCTCTAGAGTTCTACAAACGTCGTTCGGGCCGCTTCTGGGTCTTCTCGAAGCTCGGATAGTTTCTAGGTCAGCATAACGTAAGGCGATGGTCTGATGGTCGAATTTGATCGTAGCATTTGTGACAATAAAGCAAGAGAAGCAAGCAGCGATAACCGTTTGTTCCCCGCAAAACAGCATGAGTATGTAGTGCTTCCAGTTCTGGAAGCTTAGCCGACCGCAACTCGACGCCGGCTCCGTCACTATGAAAATGTAATGCTGCGCTCGTGCCACTTGTCTAAGTACTATCGTACGCTTTCCCTCTGTCCGAAGTCTCGTGCGCCGAGGCGGTGCATTGTTGCGACAATGGCAACTTCTGTGGACCAGAAGCTGCGCGCGCAGACCAAATTCCCGCCCGAATTCAACCAGAAGGTTGACATGCAGAAAGTGAATGTCGAGGTGATGAAGAAGTGCGCTGGTCACACTCTTGCAACGATCTCTACTGACTGATAGCTCAGGTGGATTGCAGGCAAGATCACTGAAATCCTCGGTAACGAAGATGACATTGTAATCGAGCTTTGCTTCAACCTGCTAGAGGGTTCGCGCTATGTGAGCACATGCATTCCCATCCACGTTCTTTACTGACTCTCTCTAGCCTGACATCAAGTCTCTACAAATCTCGCTCACCGGTTTCCTTGACAAGGATGCTGCCAAGTTCTGTAAGGAACTGTGGAACCTTTGCTTGAGCGCCCAGTCCAACCCGCAGGGCGTTCCGAAAGAACTACTCGAAGCGAAGAAGCTCGAACTCATGCAGGAGAAGGTTGGTTCAGCTCCATGATAAATTCAAAAAGTCACTAACGCCAGAAGGTCGACGCTGAGAAAGCAGCGCAAGCCGCCAAGGTGAGGCAAGAGCAAGAGCAGACTAGAGACCAACACATGGACCATATCAGGCAGCGCGAGCGTGCAGAACGTGGCGACGATCGAGGCGGTGACCGAGGCGGCGATCGTGGCCGAGGCCGTGGGCGCGGAAGAGGTGGACGTGGTGGCTTTGAGTCTCGCCGTTTCAGAGACTCTAGCAGATCACCGCCACGCCGAAGGTCGCCGCCGTACCGTGGTGGTCCCCGTGAAGTCGATTCATACGCACCACGTGGCCGCCGTGGAGGTGGGATGAATGGCCGCGGCCGTTCTAGAACCAGATCGCGCTCACAAACACCATCTCGCTCACCACCCCGCAGAAGACGACGGAGCCCTTCGAATCGATCATCGTCAAGGTCCCGATCACGTAGCGCCCCTCGGCAGAGAAGCAAGGCGGCAAGCAGGAGAGAAGTGGAAACCGGTGACAGAGAATCTCGGTCCCTAACTAGATCTGCCAGCTCTCGCTCACCAACACCTAGAAGACGTCGATACGCTAGCTGCTCGCGTTCCAGGCCTCGAAGCCCACCTGGGGCCCGCAGACGTTCCTATTCAAGTTCAATATCACGGTCTAGGTCAAGATCACGAGGCGCGAAGAGAGGCCGTGGCCGCAGAGGTGGTGGTCGACGAAGATCTCCTTCCTATTCATCAGACGAGCGAGACCGTGGAAGAGCTGATATTGTCAAGGGACGTGCTACTCGGGATCAGCGTCGCCTGAGCCGCAGTTCTGATGAGTCAATGGATCAGCACCGGAGCCGGTCGAGAAGCCGCAGCCACGGTCGACAGAGAGGTAATAAGCGTCGGAGGTCGCTCGAAAGGTGGAATCCACCAGGTCGCAGACGTCGGAACACAAGTTCAGTGTCGTCAACGAGAAGCCCAGAGCAAAAGCGAGTCCGACGAGTAAGTTCACCTGGCGCGAATGGTGCTGCTGCAAACGGTGCAGGTAGCGACTGATCGTGTGTGCGATCTAAAGATCGGCACGAGGAATGGATGGGCCGCCTTCGTTGTCGCGTGCTCCTGGCGAGGGTTCGCGGGCTACAGCATACTGTACATGTAAACGCAAACTTAAATCCTAAACTCCGACGGGCGACGCCAAGCCGCAGCTCCTTCCGGGAATAGAGCGATTAAAAGACCAAAGTGGATCCCCCCGGAGCCAGTTCCCTGCGGGACTGCAGTCTCGCCTCATGTGCCTGACCATCAATCATTCTTCCCTCAAGCCCAACAAGTCCTCTTCGCCTTCATGTTCGTTCTCTTGCATGACCTTCTATATCGATAATTCAGTCGCCGCACATCTTGCTTCGTCTACATTTCGCTTACCTCTTTCCGACTCTTCCTAATACCTTATCCCAACATGGCTGCCAGATTCCAGGTGGCTCGCAGCAGCGCTGCCTCCCGCAGGATATTGCAGCAGTTCCATCCTCGCTTGGGTACTAGCTCGGCTTTTCAGACCCTGGGACCTCGCCGGAGGATCAATGTTGCGGATTTTGAAGTGTCGGCCCTCGCCATTGCCATTCCGAAGCGTGCCTATGCCACCGAGACGTCCAGCTCGAGGGGCTCAGGAGGCGAAGGCCCCCCTCCTGGTTTCAACATTGATCAAGCCAAAAAGCCATTGACGAGAGACGAAAATCAAAGCGCGCAGAAAGAGACCTCGCCAACGCCGACTGTCGAAGAATTGAAGAACAGTGAGGCCCTGAGCCCGCCTACTGCCTCCCACCCTAGCGTGGTTGCACCCACGTCAGCGGCGACCAATGCGTCGCTTTCGGAATTGGCAGCTCAGAAAGAGAAGGCAGAAGGAAAAGACAGCAAGGTTGCCAAGGCTGAGGAGAACAAGAAGCTCACTCTGGGCCAGCGGGTCATGAAGGAAGTTCGTCATTATTGGGACGGGTAGGTGTCGCGTCAACCTCCTCTACGTTCTGACTAACGGCAACAGCACTAAGCTACTTGCTGCCGAGGTCAGAATCTCCTCGAAGCTTGCTCTGAAAATGGCCGCTGGGTACGAACTCAGCAGGAGAGAGAACAGACAGGTACGCTGCTGTCACATACAGGCTCCTGTCTCGAAGCTAATCATATCTAGTTACAACGCACCGTCCAGGATCTGGGTCGACTTGTACCCTTCTCCGCCTTCGTTATTGTACCTTTCGCCGAATTGCTTCTTCCAGTGGCACTGAAGCTGTTCCCCAATCTGCTGCCATCTACATTTGAAGGCCAGAAGTCACGCGAAGAAAAGGCCGCCCGTCTCCGGGAAACACGCAAGGGCGTCTCGTCCTTCCTGAGAAACACACTCAGGGAGACCGGCTTGCCTATAACTACTGCATCTGCTAAGCGCTCCGAGTTCCAAGAGTTCTTCCGCAAGGTTCGAGCCACTGGCGAAGCCCCCACTAAGGAGGATGTGATCAAGGTCTGCAAGATCTTCAAGGATGATCTAACTCTCGACAACTTGTCTCGACCTCAGCTAGTCGGTATGTGCAAGTATATGAATCTCAACACATTCGGCACGGATGCCATGCTCCGATATCAAATCCGGCATCGCATGAGGCAGACGAAGCGCGACGACAAGGCTATCAGCTTCGAGGGCGTCGACTCATTGTCTGTACCAGAACTCCAGATGGCTTGTGCTTCGCGCGGCCTACGGACACACGGTATGTCGCCAGGCAAGCTCCGAGAGGACCTCCAAATGTGGCTGGATTTGAGACTCAAGTACAACATCCCTTCAACGCTTTTGGTCCTCTCAAATGCCTACATGTATACTTCTGGCAAGGACTCCGAGATTGATTCGCAGATCGAGGCACTACAGGCAGTATTGTCGTCTATCCCTGAAGAGCTGTTCCATGAAATCGAGCTCGAAGTCCACAACGCTGAAGGAGCTGCGACCAATAAGCAGCGTCTGGAGGTTCTCAAGGAGCAACAAGAACTGATTGAAGAAGAGACCAAGCAGGCCGATGCAACCAAGAGCGAGGACGGTGCCAGCCGAGAGTCACCAAAGGACGACAAAGACATCGATGAAAACCCTAAGCAGGCTGCAGCGCCTGAGGCCAAGACCGCTGCTAGCGAGGCCGCCGAAGCCGAGCAAGATGTCAGCGAGCAAGGCAAAGACGAAACAACGCAGGCGTCTGTGGAGGCCCAGAAGGCGCAGATCAAGAAGGACTGAAGCTTGAAGTCCTAGAACCGGTGGGCGCTAACATCAATTCGCTTCTATGTTTATGTGTTCTTGTTGTTTCTCATCTCACATCTCCGCCAACACGATAGACTGTCAGAAGAATTGCATAGAGCTGGCGGGCGCCGCGCGCGGACCACGCAAGCAAGCAGGGAGGGCATTTTGGGGAAGCGAATTGGGCACCGCATTTTCTGACACAGGTACGAAACGGTAGCAAAGGGATCATGTCATCACAGAGTTTTATACGGGGAAAGACTTGGACTTGGGCTGGGCGCGGTACCACCACCAGCAATACACAGCTGCCAGCAGGCCTAGTAGAGGGTCAGTAAGCTACAAATCAGATACGAATCTCCTTTTCATAAATACGATTGGTCTTGAGGTCGACATCGACGTTCGACATTAGCGCCAGCGACATTTCCCACGAGAGCGAGAGCGAGAGCGAGAGGAAGAGAACAGGCGTGTCATCTCATTCATGGCGCATGGTATCCTGTGCTATCCCTCTGTATCACTGCGAACCTCGAGCAGGTGCACAGATACGTAGTCCGATTCTCTGCAAAGGAGGGTAGGTTAAGGCTTGGGTACTCTCGCGTGATGTACGTGAAGCACAACGGCCGTGCACGCAAGACGGTTCATCCTTTCTTTCGATCTGCTTATCATTGTCGTACAAAGCTTCTCCACAACGGTGCTGTACTCCAGATCCTGTTTCATCCGTCGACGGTCTCATCTCGTATCGTACACATCTCATAGGCAAGTTCATCCAACGCATGGTCTCGTGGCACAGAGATTGCATCCATTAGGCATACTTTCGCAACTATCAATCAGTCAGCATGTACTCAGTGAGGTACAATAGGAATGGATGCAATATTTTCGCCTCGTCAAGGGAGCGACAACATTTCTAGCTCCAATAGATCCCAATATAGCATCAAGTCTTGGGAAGATTCACTTACATCAAGGGTCAAAGAGCGGCTCGAGTTGCCGCCTTGGTCCCGGTACACGCCCACCAGCGCCTCGCTTCCTTGAAAGAAGCCCGTCTTCAGACTGATAACGATGAATTGCATACCCGGTCCCTTATGGCCTCGCACGTAGTTTACCAACTTCGCGACGTTGGCGTTATCCAGAGCTGCATCCACCTCGTCGAGCACGAAGAAGGGGCTGGGTTGGTATGAGTGAATCGCAAAGAGTAGGGCCAGTGCAGCCATCGTTTTTTCACCCCCGGACAAGTGCTCCATATCTCGGAAAGTTTTGGCAGGGGGCATGGTCTGGTAATTCACACCAGCGAGATATGGCTCTTCGTCATCGGCAGTCAGATAGGCCCGACCGCCAGCAGCGAACTCTGCGGACCGAGTCAAATCTGCGTAGATTGGCACGATCTGCTCGGAAATGTGGCCAAAGGCCTTGTCAAAGAGCTCGTTACGTTTTCGCTTAACTTCCTCGAACGCGTTCTTCTTTTCGGTGTAGCGGGCACGAGAGTCATCGTACTCCTGTTCTGTGTCCCGCAAACGCTGCTGGACAGTAGCAAGACGCTGTGCCGCGTGTGAATTAGGTTGCATTTTGTCAAGAAGGGCGTTAAGCTTCGAGATATCTTCTTGAAGCTGGGCTTCCACTTCCGAGTTCGATTGCTCACGCAGGTCTTCGTCCAGAGCATCAAAGTCAGGAACAATGCCATAGTCCGTGCCGGCGTTGTGAACTCGAAGAGCAGAGGACGTCGGGTCTTCATCGTCTACGTCCATAGCGTCGGGATCGCCGCCAAAAGGATTATCGTTGATAGGTAACGTCTCGAGCGTATTAGAATCTTCTGTGAGAGGGATGGCAATGTTCTCAATCTTGCACTTGCGGAAAACCGCGTAGCGCTGCGACGAGAAGCGCTGCAAATCTCCCTCGTTGGCGCTGATTTGCTTCAATAACGACTCCGCGGCTTTGCTGCGGTTGGCCACATCTTGACGCTGCTTGTTCAGTGTCTGACTTTTCTCTTCATAGTCCTCCTTGAGCTCATCAAGCGCGGTGTTCATGTCATCCAGTTCTTCCTGAAGAGCGTTCAAGTCGTCTTGTATGCCCTGCTTACGCTCGTTCAACTCATTAATGCGCTGCCGATCTCTCTGCTCCTTGTCGCGTAGAGCTTGGATGCGGTCATCAATAGATTGCAAACGAGTCTTCTCGTAGCTTAGCTGACTCTCAAGTTTGCCTTTCTGCTGGATGAACTCCAGTTTCTTCTGAGACGCTTCTTGCTGCAGGGAGCCTTGTTGGGCTTCGTAATCACGGATGTCGTCGAAGCCGTGCTCGTTGCAGAAGCCGGCGAAGATCTCGTTCTCAACCTGAATAACAGAGCCTTCATACTCTAGGATCTCGTCGTCGATTTTCTCGAGCCTGTTCTCTTCGATCTTGAGTTTCGGCTTGTTCTCCTTGATCCTCTTCTGCACACTATTGACTTCGCTCTTTTTGCTCCTCAGGTTCTGCTCAAAGGCGGCCAGCTCGTCTCTTGCAGCTGCTAGACGCCCCTCGAGGCCGCTCAGCTCACCAGCGAGTGTTTGCTCTTCAGCTTGGCGGCTGCGCTCCTGAGGAAGAGCGGCAAGGTCGGTCAAGAGTTTCTCTTTCAGTCTGTTTAGCTTGTCGATCTCCGCATCATCCCAGCGACGTGTGTTCGAGTCTCTACCACGACCACCAGTCATAAGACCGCCCTTGTGGATAACATTCCCATCCAAAGTTACGGCTTTGGCATCAACCTTACGGCGGAAGACCAGTTCCTTGGCGATATCCATAGTGTCACACACGATAGCATTGCCACAAGCAGAAGATATGGCTCGGGCAACGTCGCTGCCATAGTCGACTGTATCGATGGCTGGACGCATGCCTTTGTGCATTCCTTTCAGGCTCGGGTTGACGGCTGTAGCCTGTATGGTATCAAGCGGAAGGAATGTCGCTTGCCCGGATCGATGGTCGCGGAGATACTCGATGCACTGTTTAGCAGTAGCCTCGGTATCAACCACGACTGAGTCGAAATGCCGACCAAGGACAATACTGACAGCCTCCTCATACTTCTTCTGCTTTGGTTTGCACAGTTCGTGGACACGACCACGGACACCAGGATAGGTGCGCTTCAGCATAGCCACCGTCTCCCTCATAGCGACTTCTTTCTGCGTGGCACGGCGACCGTCATCAGCTTCGACCAGCTTTCGTAGCACTTCTTGGAGCTTCTCGTCAATCTCGGTCTTTTGGCGAGATAGCTGCAATCTCTTAGAAGTAGCAGCGTTGAGCTCTTTCTTTTTCGCATCGATCTCAGTCTGCGTCTGTTCGATGAATTCATTCACGTTCGCTTTGTTTGTGTTGATATTGGTCATCTCGGATTCGAGGGATTTGAGCCTGTATTCTTCACTCTCCAGGCTGTTTTTGAGATGCCTGAAGGTGGCCTCGACTGGGGCACGGTCAGTCTTCAGCCGCTCGATTCTACTTTGATCCGCTGATGCCTTTTTGTTCACTTCTTCGCGCAGTCGAGCGTACTGTTGCAGGGCTGCTGCCGACAGTTGCCCACCCTGTTTGTTCGCATTCTGGTCCCATTGATGTTGCCACTGAGCTTGGGCTTTCTCAACTACCTTAATCTGCTTTTCCAGGTCGCTGACATTGCCGGCTTGTGAGGCTCGCTCTTTGTTGATAGTATTGATACGGGACTGATATTTGCCAAGCTGCTTGTTTGAAACAGAGATCTGCTCATCGATAGGAACCAGCGAGGCGTTCATCTCTTCGACCTCACGCTCTTTCTCCTTAATGGATTTTTCGGCCTTGCCAACCTCACGGCCGGCTTTCGCGTAGTCAGACTTTGCATTGTCGAGACTTTTGGTGTGCTTCTCGATGCTGCGTTGAAATTCCTTGAGCTCGTTCTGGAACTTCTGGATTTCAGCAGTCGACTCTTCAATCTGCCGCTGAAGGTGGTAGAGCTTCCACAGACTGTGAGTGACAATCGCTTCGTCCCGTTCGTTGGCCTTTTGGGCAAATTTGTCAGCCTCTCGCTTTTGCTCTTGGTACTGCTTGATCTCGGAATTAATACCACGGCGGCGGTTCAGTTGGTAGGTCTGCTGTTCCGCAGCCTCTTCTGACTCGGCTTTCAATTGGTCGTATGGAGCTTTGTACTCCAAACTGCCAGACACTTGCTCGATCAGTTTTGTCAAATCTTGAGGCTTCTGGATAGCGATGGCTTCGACGTCGCCCTGGAAGACAAGAAAGTTTCGGGCTTTGATCAGAATATTCTCGTGTTCGAGAGATTCGTTGTACTGTTGTGCGGTAACAACTCGGTCGTTGAGGCGGTATTCCGATACTCCCTGACTAGTGATTGTGCGCTTCCATCGCTGCTCTTCACCGGCGTCATCTTCGTAGACGGCCATTACCCAGGCCGAGGTGGGATCATTGCGCTCCTGGGTTCCATTAAGTTGACTATTTTCATCCTCTTCGCGGTGGCCATTGACACCATTTGTTTCGACTTCGCCATTGGCTGTTGACTTGCGCAAGACTCTACCTCGGTAGACCAGCTCTTTCAGATGCGTCGATCGTAGATGGGAGGACTTGATACCAAGAACGAACGATATGGCATCCATCGCATTCGATTTGCCGGAGCCATTTGGCCCGATGATAGAGGTGAAGTAGGCATCGCCAAAGAGCAGGCTGTGGTGACCCTTGTACGACTTGAAGTCTGTTCATTATCAGTTGTTAGGGGTTGCCGCAAATACGATGGACGGGGCACGTACTGTACAGTTCTAGGCGAATAAGTTTTCCCATCTCGCCAAAGCTCAGTCGCGGTATAAACGGTTGTCAGAACTTTCTTATCGATCTGAGCCGCCTCGCGACTGCAGCGTCAAGACCAATGCAGGAAGCGGCAGGCGCGTGAGGCAGGTGTGGCAGATGTGGCCGAGCAAACGACAATTTGGCAGTCGCGTAGCGACGAGGCACGCGAAGGCGCGTCGCTCCCACTGCCAGGGTCCACGCCTTGGCACTGCTAGTAAATGAGATGGGCCTAGCTCCAACTGAGGAAAGATGCCCAGCCTTTAGGTCGATATGACGCCAGGCCTGGAGTTGGGGCATGTGGCTTGTATCTGGACTTTGACTGGTCTTCAACAACACAAACACAACGTACTTTCCTCCCCCTCCCACAGCCAGGCAGAAACAACATCCGCATTAAATCAGTCGCTGTCAACTAGGCTCGTGCTCAGCTGAGTCAACTCGATCACGCGCATATCCGGGGTGCAACGGCCTCCCAGCCGAGACCCCTCCTGCAGGCATCTTTAGGGCATCGTTCCTTTATATTAGTCGATCAGTCCCTCGCCTGGGAGCGCACTTGCAGCCATGTCAGAACCCCTCGATGTCCCCAGATCCAAATCTGAACCGGCCATCGACGACCAGTCCACATTGCATCTGGGTACATCCCTTGAAAGCAACGACAGCATGGATCCTCCAACACCTGCGCTGACCCCAGGTTATGCCTCCTCTTCACCTAGCAGCCCAATGCTACTATCCCGAAATAGCTCGTACGTGGGCAGTCAGTCGCTCCAGGAGGACTGGGAGACACCGCTGGATAGACTCACCTTCTTCGATATATTCGACAACCTCGCCCTTCCTTCCAGACTCGAGAAGCTTCAGGCCACGCTTACGGAACAACGGGATAAACTTAAGACCAGAAGAGAGCGAATGGCAGCTGAAGCCAGGAACAAGGCTGTTTCCGAATGGCGCAAGAGGGTTCCATCTTCGGAAGAACAGCTGGCCAGATATCGCAGTCGTCTCAAGAAATCGGTCGATGGCCTGAACAAGAGATGGTCCGAGACAGTCACGATCTCGATCAAAGAGAAGATATCCTTTATTTCGGCTGTGCTTAACGTCTTCATTTCGGGCTACCTCATCGGTGCCACACCGGACTACTTCTATTACTGGTTCACAGTGCAACTCTGCTATTTCATGCCCGTTCGACTCATTACATATCACCGCAAGGGGTACCACTACTTCTTGGCCGACTTGTGCTACTTCGTTAATGCGCTATGTCTGCTCACGATATGGGCTTTTCCGCAATCGAAACGACTGTTCATTGCTACCTACTGTCTGGCCTATGGCAACAACGCAGTAGCCATTGTCATGTGGCGCAACTCGCTTGTTTTTCACTCCATGGATAAGGTGGTTTCGCTGTTCATCCACGTCATGCCGCCGGTCACCCTGCATTGCATAGTGCATCTGACAGGCAGAGAAGAGCTCAAGGAGCGCTTCCCGGGGGCATATGCGATCAAATACTCCACACCTGAGTCCCCAGTACATTACTCACTTCTGTCGATGCTCTTCTTCTCCTCAGTCTTTTACGCAGCATGGCAATTCACCTACCACTTCTTCATCAGCATCCGGCGGGCGGAGAAGATCGCCGCTGGCCGACCAACCTCTTTCACCTGGCTACGAAAGTCGTATTCGAGAACATGGATCGGAAAATTTGTGCTGGCGCGTAGCGAGGCGCTACAAGAGCCCACCTTCATGTTGATCCAGTATCTTTACGCCCTTCTTACGATATTGCCGTGTCCGATCTGGTTCTGGTATCGATGGGCATCGGCCGCGTTTCTCATCATAGTCTTCACATGGAGTATTTGGAATGGAGCGACTTACTATATGGATGTGTTTGGAAAGCGTTTCCAGAAGGAGTTGGAACAGATGAAGCGAGACGTCACCAAGTGGCAGGATGCCAATGGCATGCTCAGCCCGCCATCCCAAGCTATGGACAGCACCGAAGAGGCAGCAAGGAAGAAGCGCGAGAGCTTGGACAAGATTCCATTGTTGGATGAGACGGGTGAGCCTAAGTCTGCCGACGTCAAGGCTGCAGCGCAGGCTAGCACTCTACGAGCCTCCGGTGCTGACGTCGCGGTCAATACGAGCGCTACGGAAAGAAAGACGCCTAGTAGCCTACTAGGTATGCCAGCTTCAACTGATGATTGAGAAGGGGTTTTCGTTCGTTAGCATGGGTGGGATTGTTGGTTTTGGATGATTTGAGTGTTCAAAGATACCCATCGTACGTACATAGGAGCCTCGTCTGGTCGTTGACATTGCTGCACGGCGTATGGCTTAGATCATACTGAGTATTGCGTTAGGAGGTTCTCTATACTGTATAGTGACCACCTTTCTCGTCCAACTAGATGCGGCGCTGGCTTGATGAAGCTAAGCCGTTTTGGGAGTTCCGGCTTGACCATTCTCGATTTGATTTATATCATGACTTCGATCAATGGGCGAACAGACAACATTATGCTCACTGTGTTTCGTTCATGCTTTCGACACGCATACTATTAACTCAGCAAGCGACAAAATCGTACTCTTTGGTGCCCCATGGTGTACATCACCCCTTGAAGCAACGTAAGTGTGTACTTGGCTGTCTCAAATTTGTCACTGATCAGTATCAGTGCATTTCACGACGCGGCGATGTCCAGGTAGCCTTGCAAATCACGTAAGGCGACGCTTCTCAACTTCTCCTGCCGCCATGACTCAGCAAGAGTCTTTGAGGTACGCGGACGTGCGTGGATCGGAGGCTCGGCTGTTTGGAAACCATCACTGATCCTGGCAGGTCGGTATCAACCTAGGAGACCCGGTGTTCCGGGGACAGTACCATGGCAAACAGGCCCACGAGGACGATCTTCACGATGTGGTGCAGCGAGCGTTGGATGTGGGGTGCAAGAAGATGATGATCACGGGGTCGAACCTGCACGAGTCGAAGCACGCAATTGACTTGGCCAAGCAATATCGTGAGTTGAAGAATGACTGGTACATTGTCAGACATTACTGATATGTGTAGCGGGGGTGTGTTATGCCACCGTAGGAGTGCATCCCTGCTCTACCCAGGATTTCGACAAGCACGATGGGGGACCTGACGTGCTGCTCAAGGAATTGAGAACCCTGGCCGAGCAAGCGAAGCAGAAAGGAACGGCAGTTGCATTTGGTGAGATTGGACTTGACTACGATCGACTTTTCCTGTCACCCAAGGAAACACAGCTGAAGTATTTTGAGAGCCAGATGGCCCTGGCAGTTGAGCTCCAAATGCCGCTGTTCCTTCATTCAAGAGCGTGCCACGACGACTTTGAGCGGATCATGCAGGCAAACTTGGACAAATTACCGAAACGCGGGCTTGTGCACAGTTTCACTGGCACTTTGGAAGAGATGCAGAGCCTGGTTGGTCTTGGCTTCGATATCGGCGTCAACGGCTGCAGTCTAAAAACGGAGGAGAATCTAGCAGTGGTCAAGGAGGTACCGTTGGAGCGACTTCAAATTGAAACTGATGGGCCGTGGTGTGAGATCCGGCCATCTCACGCCTCGTCCAAGCATCTTCAAGACTATGGTGGCCCACCCATGCCAAAAGGAGTGAAGAAGGAGAAGTGGCAAAGTGGGCTGATGGTCAAAGGCCGGAATGAGCCGGCCACTATCCCTCAGGTGGCTCATGTTATTGCCAAAGTCAAGGGCCTTCCAACTCAGCAGGTGTGTGAAGCTGCCTGGAACAATTCAATCAGAATGTTCGGGCTCGGGGAAGTGCCTGTGGAGTCATCATGAGGAGTCATCGCTGAGGCATTGGGGGCTTTGTGTTCACCGCCGCTGCCGATCCTAGGGCAAATCCAGTAGACAATAGATACGTAGAGCCATAGATTAACTGAGGAGTCAGGCTGAGCTCATGGATGCGTGTCGCGTGCCTGGGAACATGGGCGCTCAACCAAGGCAGCAAGTAAAGCGCTAGGATCGTGACGCTCTCGAGTGTGAGGAATGACGCAGCGAGCTGCCCGGAGATAAACGACGTAATAAACCCGGGCGGAGGGAGGCTAGATCGACGCAGACTTTCCGAGTCGCGTCCGTAAGCTTTGATTCGATTTGTGTCTTTGTTCGGGTCTCGCCTCCACACGGGCGTTGCGTCGTGTGGGTGTCTGCCTTCCGGCCTAAGAAAAACGCTGGCAGACTAAGCCGAGCCCTGCTCGAGGCGGCGGACGAGCCCCGTCAACCCACCCGCCGCGCCAAACACCACCACTGGGAAAAGGCGCGAAATTATTTCTAACCTCCATCTTCCTGAAATTGGACAGCCACGAACCAAACGCGCTCTCCACAACACCAACAGGCGCTGCCTGCCTCATCTCTTGTCTTCCTTTCCTTCACCTCCAAACCAGTGTGCCGGTACCAACCCTGCCGGCCCGTCGCCTCGCCCTCGAATATCGCCGCCGATCCACAATGGCAGCTTCACACAACATGCCAGAGCGCCGTTTCAGGTGTAGATAATCGTCTCATCTGACCTCAAACGACCTGTTCGACATTCTTCGTCACCACAATCATCTCCAACTCGTCTAACACACGACATAATCGTTGTTCCGCCAAACCCGCGAAGCCGGCAAAAAATCGTACGGTTCTATCAGAAGCAAATCCCCCGGGCTTCCTTCTCGTAGAAGCACAACCAACCTCAGGCCTCGACTTCCACTTGACAGTCCCGCCTCCTACAACAAAAATGGCTCTGTAGTATCTTGGGTCGGTTTTGCTGCGTCAAAGTGGTCGTCCAGTACCTTTCCTTTTTCGACACTGCAAACTACGGTACTGGTTTTAGCTATAGGCACCCACCACAACAAATCACAGGTACTCATTAGCCTCATCAGAAAGAGTACAAAACTCGCCCTTCTCGCCTGTCAATTCTTCTCACGACTTCCTGACATTTGTCGCCTCACAATTGACCTTGAGAACGATCAAGCAGCATCCTCCGACTACCTCGAAATCCGCTCCCTCGCCCAACGTATCTACTTTACTGTCCGATACGACCAACAACATGCCTTGCAACCAGGCTCTGCCAGCCTCGTGGTTGTCGGTGGACTTGGTAGCGCAGTTGACTGCTCTGAACGATTCCAAGCCCAAGAGCCCGTCGATCGACAATGACAAGTCTCAACCCCCAACACCTGATGGATCTGGAAAGCCCATCAACTTCCAGACCATTGCTCCAGGGCTTTACCGATCGTCATACCCTCAACATGGCCACTTCGAACATCTGGCCGATCTGGAGCTCAAGACCATCATTACACTAGTTCCGGAAAGCCTCCCTCTCGAATATGCCAACTTTATCAGCACCAACGGCATTAACCACCATCAAATTCCCATCCTCGCCAACAAGGACGAGAAGATTTTCACAGATGCCGAAACCGTCAACAAGGTACTCTCAATTATGCTCGAGCCTGCCAACTATCCGCTGCTGCTGCACTGCAACAAGGGCAAGCATCGCACCGGCTGCATGACTGCATGTTTTCGCAAAGCTACTGGCTGGTGTCTCGAAGACGTCCTCGAAGAATACGTGACGTACTCAACGCCCAAATCTCGCGCTCTTGACAAGACATTCATTGAGCATTTCGACGCCTCGTCTCTGAAGCCTATCGCGCTGGAGCGCGGATATGTTGGAGGCGTGTACGGACCTCACCTCTTTACCTCGACACAATCATCACTATACAGCAACGCTACTGTGGACACAGAATGCACCATTGCTTCGGAGCAGAAGCAGCAAAAGAACGACTACCACGAGAAAGCGTTTAAGCAAACCGCCGCCGACATGGAATCGACCCGTCTGTGGTCGCACAAGTAGTCGTGTTTCAACTGCTGACAAAGCTTTCTTTGGCAAGAGCTACGAGTGAATGACGAATTGATACCCCTGGCATAGATGGGATAAGCTCAGGCGTATGGGCAGACGAGAGCATCAAGAGTTAGAGAAGATGAAAAAAGTGCATAGATGGGATTGTTTCTTTGGGTCAAAGCATTGGAGGTTTGGAGGTTCTTTGTGCGGAAAGAAATTGCCCGAAGGTGGCTTTGAATGATTTGGACTGCATTGTATGGAAGGATAACAAAGATGTATACTACAGCATACTCGCTGCTCAAGCCTGATACAGGCGAATACAGGATTATGAGGCGCTTCTGACAGAGGCGCGCTCGACCCCAACACCGTCGACTGTGTTTGTGACCATTTTCTCGCGAATGTAATCCAAGACGGCCGTGCATCCCAAGCACGAGTCTCTATCCACTTTCTAAGATGACTCGAGGTGCCCCATTCAGCAGAATGCTGCCACTGCTCCTTGCTCAGGCGGTTCACTGGACTTCAAAGAGGTGCATTGAAGGTGACTTGATCTGAGACTGTGCTTTTCGCTGAGTATTCTACAAAAGGCCCCTGCCCTCAAGCTCGCCGACCACCACTAGGCCGCGTAGCTTCTCCCCCCAAGACCGTCTATGTGTAGCTCGTAACGACTCGCTCCCCACTGCGAGGAACCTCTCAACTAGGCCACGCCTCATAGCACCTTACTGACGAACTCCTCCTCCAACCGCCTCACTTCCCGCTTAAACACCTCAACCTCCTTCCAACAATCCAGCGGCCGCCGATCGTTGACCCTCAAACACGAAGTCAACTCGCTCCTCGCCGCCTCCACCTCCTTCGGCAGCTCCTTCAGCACCTTTCTCTGGCCCAACTCGCGCTTCAACCGCTCAATCTCCTCCTGCACCTTCTTGCTGCTGGCCTCTTTCCGCTCCTTCTCCTCCTTGCTCACACCCCCGAGTCCCTGCGGCAACTTGTCCTTGGCCGCCGCAGCGAAGCCCTCTCCGCCTTCCGACGCCTCACGCTCGCTGAGGATCTTGGACTTGGCGGCCTCAAGCGCGGAAGATTGGCCTTCCTGCAGCTTGGCCAGCTCTTCCTGCACGCGCTGCGCGATGTGCAGCTCGAGGGATTTGGCGCGCGTCGAATTGGTTTCGGACGAGGCTTGCAGGGACTCGACAAGCTCGGAGGAGAAGTTGATGGGCGTGCTGGCTGTGAAGACGTGTTTGCTGCTGTCGGCTGGGCCGCCTGTGGCGGTGGATTGGGACTGGCCCATCGTGGTTATGGGGGTTTCCGGGAGGTCTTGTGAGCCCTAGCTGTCCACAACGAGGGAAGATGCGGGTGAGGGTGTGGCTGCAGTCCGCAGGATTGTGGGCAGGATGGGCGGACGCGCACCAGCAGACTCTGGCGATGGTGGCACGATCGTTGTGAGCCGCTACAGGCGTTTTATCGGGGTCGAGATCTGGTTGCTGAAGCTATACTGCGGTCTCGCCGTTGCTGCAGGAGGGAAAACTTATGGAGCTTTCCGATTGGCTGGCGCAACCTATGTCTTGGCAGTGAACCTCTCGACGTTAGATGCACTATCAGACAGTCGCCTTTGCATTGATCTACTATTGACTGTCTAACAATTGGAATTCGGCAGGAACGCACGAAGACATCGCGCGTGATGAGGAAGGCGATCGATAACTGTGCGTGCCTTTAAGACGTGTCAGACGCCGACAGTCAGAGGACATGCGACACCCCCCAACGCCAGGCTGTATGCAGCCGTCGACGGCCTTCATCTATAACTTACCTCAGCGGTGACAGAAGTCTCTGAATACTCGCCGTCAGAAGAACCGCCACAATGTCGGTCCACGCTCCTTCGTCCGCGTATGACTCGGAAACCTTCAATCAATCCGCCTCCTTCCACATAGATTCGCCCATTGGCTCTATGACCATCTCCCCTTCGGGCCGCGACGTCGCACTCGCCTCCAAGGAAGGCTTACACATCATCGATCTCGACTCCCCGTACTCTCCACCGCGCTATCTCCCTCACCGGACCCCCTGGGAGGTCGCCGATGTGCAGTGGTCGCCTCATGCCTCGCGCGATTACTGGGTCGTCAGCACGTCGAACCAGAAAGCCTTGGTGTGGAATTTGGATGCCAAGTCCTGGCAGGACAGTATTCAGCTAGTGCTGCATGGACACCGGCGCGCCATTACTGACATCAACTTCTCGGCGCACAACCCGGATATCCTGGCGACGTGCGCCGTAGACAGCTTCGTGCACTGTTGGGACCTGCGTACGCCGGGCCGGCCTGCGGTGAGCTTCTCTGACTGGTTTGCGGCGGCGACGCAGGTGAAGTGGTCGCGGCAGGACGAGCATGTGGTAGCCAGTAGCCACGACAAGTTTCTGCACATTTGGGATGACCGGCACGGCGCCGTGCCTGTGAGGACAATTGAGGCGCATAACACCAAGATCTATGGCATTGATTGGAATCGATTTCACCACAACAAGATTGTCACCTGCGGCCTGGACCGGACTATTAAGTTCTGGGATTGCGATAATCCCGTTGATGAGCCGGACAGGGTGATCGAAACACCTTACCCAGTGTGGAGGGCAAGACATACACCGTTCGGGTGGGGTCTAGTGGCCATGCCAGAGAGGGGAAGCGGCGATCTCTATCTTTATGACAGACGAGCTGTTCAGGGTCATGTCGAGAGTGGGCAGGTCAAACCTGTCACGAAGTTTCCCGGCCATAATGGGCAGGTCAAGGAATTCCTATGGAGGTCACGGGGCAACGTGCTGAATGGGGTCGACCATCGGGAATTCCAGCTGATTTCATGGGGCACTGATCGTGAGCTGCGACTACATCGGATTGAGCCTGAAACGGTAGAAGGTATTGGCTACGAAAAAGGGGTTTCCAAGACCGAGAATCTGAACTTTACGAGGAGAGGTGCCAGATATCGGTCGTTCAGAGATTCACCGGATGATACCAACTCGCCGATTGAGCGGCCCTCGCGCGGCGAGAGCCTGCCTAGTCAATACCAGCTCAATGCTTTTCGCAAGCGGAACAGCACAACGGTCGGTATGAGCAAGGTTCCAATGTCTCAAATAAAAGGCTGGGTTTCCGGACCACGAAGGTCTTCCAAAATCGCCATGCATGGCAAAAGCAGCACGACCAACAATATCAACCCAATATCATGGCTGAAGAACGTCAAGATCGCCTCCTGGGACCCGGATGCTCTTGCGGAAGAAATTCGCCACGTTGGCGAGAAGTTCAGACGAGTCGAATTTGAAACGGTGGACATCAAGCACAGAAAAATGGTCATGTCCTTGCAAGCGCCATGGGCGGAGCACCAGAATGCGATATACCTGCGCGTAGACATCCGCTTCCCGCAAACATATCCACGGGGCGCCAATGCTGTCATCACTATTCAGAAGACAGGAGCGCTAGCGGATGAGCTTCACCACACTCTTAGTGGGGAGCTCCACACAATAGCCAAGGCCTATGCTTCGCAACAACGCGGTTGTTTGGAGGCAATCCTGCGGTACCTGCTGCGGGAGCAGAGCCTGGAGCAGATTGTGTCCTGGGTACGAGGTGACTCGTTGGCAGACTCAAAGATCCTTGGAGGCGATCTCCAAGCCACTGATGATGACTCAAGCTCCAGCGACGACGACCAGCTGGAGGGACTCGGCAATGCACTCGATTCAACGGCCAACATACGTGTTCCCTTGGCTAAGGGCTGTGGTGCAGTCTGGTCGGAGACAGGAAAGCTGATCTGCTTTTTCCCACCCAAATCGAAAGTGCCGACGTCTACTCTCACGGGACTCTCGGCGAATAGCCTGGAGAGGTCGGAGAATAGTAGGCTGTACGAGGGGTTCGGTAAGTTGCACGTGAACTCACCCCTGAGAAAGTCGACCGGTGGGACCAAGGCTACCGACGATGATGAATCCGGCTCAGAATCGTCGGACAGCCTGTTGAGCTCCTCCAGCAGTTCTTCATCGTCATCGGAACCGGGGACCGATATACAGGGCGATTATGGGCCGCTCAAGAGAGGAATGCTTGCGTTCGCGCCCGGACCCAGGTCCTTTGATTTCTCAAACCGGTCGACGACGTTGGCTGGGGCAAAGACTGCTGCAACGGACACGCAGCGACACACAATTGTCTCTATTCGATCATTTGACGAATTGATTCCCTCGAAGAAAGAGCTAGCCCGGAGGTATAAAGTCTTTGGGCCGGGGAGTGAGGTTTGCAAACAGAATGCGGCTGTGGCTGGCAGTCTTGGTCGCAGCGATCTTGTATCTGTGTGGACTTTGGCTTCTATGGTCCTGGATAAGTCGGTGCCCCTGCATAGGCTGACCGAGACATTGGATGGCTCAGAAACTGATTTTCTGGTCATCGCCAGGAAGACCACTTCCAAGCTTCAGAGGAAGCACGATGGCATGGGCATGTCGGACGAGCAAAGCAACGACCACAAGGGGCAGCTGCGTTGGGGAGGGAGCCCGCTAGCCTCGAGATATCTCGTCCCGGCAATGTTCGATTACTTCGAGCGAATCGCCGACATCCAGATGCTGGCTATGCTCGCGTGTGTTTTCTGGGATTCGACGTCAGCTGCACCGCTGCCTGCCCAGCCACTGGAGAATCACGACTACTTTCCTTCTCTGGAAGTTGCAAATGCCATGTTGTGGCCCACGCCAATGTTCGACGACTACAATATGGCAGTCACGGGGCAGCGACCTCAGATATCGCGGCTGTTGTCATCACACAGTGAGCGTGGCGCTCACCGGTCCAGAAGGGAGACAGCTATGTCTCTAGATCCATCAACAGCAAGCTATCGACCAGAATGGTCTCGAGCACCGAGTGTCATCGCTGATGAACTCGACAGACGATCCACAGCTGTATCACTGTCAACATCACCCGAGGGTGGTCGAGCAATTCAGCGTGCTGCCACCAGCGGTGGGCTCTCAACTGCGCAGGCCAGTCTGTCCGCGTTGACACAGTCGTATTCTCACTCTCCACCCAGTCAGCCTAGTTCTGGGGGTGTGGCGTCCAGCTTGAAGAAGTACAGTCCGTCTGGCAGCCTCGCGCAGAATTGGGGCCTCTTCGGTGGCAGCCACAGCAGCCGCCCTTCACGTACCTCGGTCCATTACCCAGAATCGTCAAGTCAAGACAAGGACGCCAGTCTCAGGTCTTCAATGTCTCATTCAAACCTTCGAGCCCTCCGGCGAAGCGGCCACACGACCCCCGAGGCCACGCGACGGACCCTACGGTCGGTGGCTCCTTCAGAGGGCTCGGATACGACTCGACGCGCCGACATGAAAGGCAAAAAGAGAGTTGTCAAGACATTTCTACGCAACCAGCACAGTTTTGACCTGGACTCGTACGTATCGCTGCCTTTACTTGACCCCGCGTTGGACTGGAAGTACCGATCGTTCCGCGCAGCCTACGCCACCCTTCTTGAAGCGTGGGATCTCCCAGTACAGCGAGCGGAGGTCCTCAAGATCGACGGCTTCCACGAATCCTCTATAGAAACAGACGTCGCTAGTCCCGCCAAGCGCAGCCCTCGGAAGAGCCAGCTTCCATCTCCTGGCGGTGACGAGCAAGGGCTGCGCGTGGGTCGGTGCTGCCAGAGATGCGGCGACGTGCTTGCTGCGATCGAGAAGAATGGCGTCGTGATCGGATGGTCATGCATCAGCGCAGGATGCAACGCTGCACCTCGAAAGCCATCGAAACGCAGCTTCTGCAGCACCTGCTGGAAGCCCGTGCAGGGTCTCGCCGTGCCGTGCGTGGAGTGTGGCCACCTGACCTGCGTGAGCTGCGCGAGGACTTGGTTCGGCACCAAGCCTGCACATCAAAAGCGAAGGCAGAGCTCCCTGGCCGTCACAGACGGCGACAGCGTCAGCGACATCAGAACCGGCGCCCACCGACCGTCAGAAGCTTCAGCGTCCACCAACGAGTCACCACGATCCAGAACCTGTCCAGCAGGCTGCGGCTGCCCATGCCCGACCCTCGCCCCCTCCGCGATCCACGTCCCAACGCCAGCGGGCTCGTTGTCGGCGGCGGCCTCTGCCGTTCCCAGCACGCCCGCCAGCGCCGTCAGCGAGAAGTTCCTCCACGTGCATCCGAAGATGGAGCGCACAGACTCGCAGACGAGCGCGCACAGCGTCGGGTCATCCCAAACCACGGCCACCGCGGGCGGGGGTGCAGACGGCGCCCTCAACGCTTTCTTCGCCCTGACCGGCGTCAGATCCCGGGCGGGGAGTAAAGCCGAGCGGGGCGGCGGCAGGAATGGTAGTGGCACTGGGAACGGCGGCGGTGGCAGCGGTCGTCAGCGTGGGATCAGAGGCAAAGGGCGCGTCATGACGGGACCGATCACGGTGGATGACGTGGGGGCAGGACAGGCGGCAGGCGAGGAAGCAGTCTCCAAAGATGTTGAAGTCGAGAGACAGCTGAATCCGTGGGTCAATGGTCGCTTTCAGAGCTTGGGAAAGGGCGTCGGCGGAGGTCTCTCGAGGGGGTTGAGGGAGAGGGGAAGCGATAGCACGATTCGTGGTGGGAAGTGATGGGTCGGCATGGCGTTGCTATGTGGGTGTGAGTGTATTAATATATACGTATACTGGCCCCGACAACTGGGCCTAGGCACCGATGACAAGTGGTTATGAAATCGATGGTAGCTAATCCAGTGGCGTTTTCTCCACAGATGTATACCATTGCGTCTACTTCGGCCGTATGTATTTGTCTAGCAGAGCAGGGTGAGGACGGCAAGCATTACATTGCATGGCATTGCATTGCCTCGAGGGCCGCAAGAGGCAAGTCTCGCCGCCCATTGGTCAGCGTTGTGCCGAGGCTCACGGGACGTCGAAATAGTTGCGAACGATGTTGGATTAATGATTAGCCGTCCATGCTCACACTCCTGGGCTATAACTATTCCTACATCCCTCTGTTGTCTCTTCTTGCGTTGCTCGGCCCGTACTGGTGATAAGTTATCTTGTCTCTAACACAATCACACGGCGGACCTCCGACCTCCGTCGCCGAGAGCGCCAAGCCAATCCATCAGTGATGTCGTACGCTCTCATCAGCTTCATCCACCCGTGGTCAGAGTCCAAAGCGGACCGGCTCCAACAGCTGCTGCCGGCGGCGCGGGACTACTACCTCTCGCCGGAATCGCTGTGTTCGACATGGACGTACTTCACGCCTAGCACGCGGGCCAAGGCGCCCTTCCAGCAGCTGTCGGCAGCGCCTGCCTCTACCTCCGGTTCAGGCCGGCCCTTGCTGATCGGCAACATCGAGATTTACGACGGTAAAGAAGGGGCTGACCGGCAGTTGAAGAAGGATTGGTTCAAGGCGTTCCATAAAGCGGTCGAGCAGGAGAGCTTGTATGCGCGGGAGCCGGAGATCGGGGTGTGGACGCCGGTTGGGGGGTTTGTGGCGCGGGAAGCCAGGCAGGTGCATCGTGAGGGCACGGTGGTGATGCTGGCAAGGTTTGAGTGTAAGGATGGAGGGAAGAGTAAGGCGGCGGTGGTAGATGCCTTGTCGTGAGTGTCCCCTACCCTGTGCCCTTTTCGTCCTCGGTGGTGGATGATATCTAACGTGAACACGATGCAAACAGGCGATTCGCCGCGTGGGTCAAGGACAACGAGAGTGCGACCTACACGTACAGCGTCATGGTGCGACGGACGAAGGGGGAGAACAACGAGGTGATCATGTTCGAGCGGTACAGGGACGCAAAGGCCATCATGGAGCATGGAGGGCGGCCGCAGTTCAAGGCCATGTTCAAAGAAATCCTGCCACACATCCAGGCGAAGAAGACCAAGATGGCCGAGTGGGAGGAGGTTGATTATGCCTTTGTTGGGAGTGAGGTCGGCAAGCCAGGGAAGGGACAGGAAAAGGTCCAGCTGCCTGCGAAGTTGTAGTTTCTTTCACCTTGGCCTCACTTACTTCCTACCTCTTGCCTCTGTTACCATCTCCTCCAGCCCAATCTCTCGGTCTAAAACCCAGCAATTCACAGCGGGCAATTCCTGCTATATCACAATGTCGTGTCCAAGAAAGAAACCATGGAAGAAGCGGTTGTCAGTGCCTGCGTTGACACCGAGCAGACCGCTCAAGGCTCACCTGCTAGCGACTTACCCAGCAAAGGACCATCCACGAAAGGTGTTCTTGCGCAAAAGTCATCTGTCCGAGAGTCATCCACTCAGAAGCTCCTATCAAGTCTTGTGATCTTGATGCCTCACTTGACCCTTCGCAACACCTTCTCTTTCCTCAACTATCAACTTCTTGCAATCCCCCCTTTCTTCGTCAAGTAAGCAATGAGAGACAGCGCCATCGGAAAACGGCCCGCAGCAGCCAAGTCACAAGTCTCAGCCGCCGACTACTCCGTACCGACCGCCGACTGCCAACGGCCCCAATGGTCCAACGGTCAAAGCGCCAAAGCGCCGACACCAGTCACTCCGTACCAAGAAGCTCGGCTCCCAGCAGGCGAGATCGCCAAATCTCCTTATCAAAGCTATCGAACAAGGTCGCGATACCAAGTGACCAAGGACCTAACGCACGCGGCACTTTACTCCTTGAGGACTCCGTAGTACCTTAAAAGAGATCCTCGGCGCGACGCGTGACGCGTCCTATGGCTCACCCGCTAAGATTGTGCTTCGTATTGTTGCATGTATGTACACAAGCGAAAGCCCGAGAAGCCCGTCATGTCCGACCTGACGGCTTTCTCCCGATCAAAGGAAAAACAAGACACAGAGAGAGCGAAATAGAGAAAAAGACGGCAAGTCGAGAAAGGGGTACTTGCCGTGTTCTGTGTTTGTGATCTGTGTCTCCCTTTCCGGAACTTGCCTTTGTCCGTTTGGGCTGGCCCCCACACCCTGCAATCTCGAGCGGGTAGGTTGGCATCGATGATCACTATTGACAGTTCTCTGCAGGTTGAGCAGGTTTGTGCGGAGGCCCTAGGCGTGCCGTGGTCCTGGGCTGGGGCTGTGCTTTGGGGAGTAGCTTGGTACTGTGTATGTGTACGTACCCACATTCCGGCTTGCAGTTGTCCCGGAGATCGTGGGAGGCTATGTCTGGGCCGGTTGCCTCGTGTGGCTGGCTGACCGGCTAACGGCTGACTGGGTGGTTGCCTTGCAAGTGGACGATGCAGAGCCGCATCGGACACGAGCAGTCAAGAACGGCTGATCGAGCGCGTAGAGTCGGCTTATAGATCGTTCGACGGCCCTGTGTTTTGCGAATGCTTCATTTCAAGAGAATGATGCAGAACAAATGACCAGACCCGGTCGGAGGAGCGTGAACATGAGATTTAGTGAATGTGTGTATTATGCTTCGACGCAGCGGACATCTGTGTTGTCCGGTCTGAATCGGATACATGCTGCCATCAACTCTTGTGCTTTCCTTCCACATCCTTCTCGAGGGCTGTATGTGTGTGTGTTGTTGCAAAAAAGTATACCCATGTATTGTGAGACGCCTTTCCCTTCCCTGACCTTCTTCGCATAGCCCAAAATCAAGCAGACATCTCCTCGTGCTGCTCTCCGCCTCCCACTCTTCACTTTCGCGCCTGCTCTTTCTGTTGAGTAATGCCACCCACAAGAAGTCTAATGTCTAAACAGTTATGCACGCAGTGCTTTGCTCCCAACCACCCCATGATATTTACATCATTACAATCATTATGTGTACTTCTGGCGTCTTCTGCCATCAGCAGCACAGTTTTTTCACCCATATGCAAAAAGCTCAGCCCAGAACGCCGCCCGCCATGTTTGGAACAAGATTCAAGAATCAGCCGCCGCCGAAGGTCCTCTTCAGAAAAAGAAGGACAACACAAAGATGCCGGTCGTGTAGAGGGTCATGAACGTGTTCTCGAATTCAAACCACGCAGTTTGAGGTGCCACGGCCATCTTCTTGTTGTACGTCGTGGGGTGCGCGACACCGGTCTTGGGGTCTCGGGTCAGAAGCTCCTCGCGGTCGGGCATATCGGGCGGGTCGCAGGCGTAGGTGATGGGAATCCAAAACGAGCTGCAAATAAGAATCCATGCCAGTGGCGGCCAGAAGGCATGCGTGAGGAGACACATAATCTTGTTGCGTGCCGATTCGTTCTCGAGGAAGCATCGGTATGAGGACAACACCACAGCGGTGAGGATCAGGTAGACCATGGCAACGTGGTACCAGGCCATATAGTTGACGATAGTCACCCAAAGTCGTCTCCATAGAGGCGCACGAAGCTTGGGATCGCGCTCG
Source organism: Cyphellophora europaea CBS 101466 (assembly GCF_000365145.1). NCBI lineage: Eukaryota > Fungi > Ascomycota > Eurotiomycetes > Chaetothyriales > Cyphellophoraceae > Cyphellophora > Cyphellophora europaea. The sequence goes on along the minus strand of NW_008481810.1, from coordinate 1,328,428 downwards.
TTGAGCGCCGACTGGAGAGATCCAGTAGGCTTGAACGCTTGAGTAGCACCGCCGAGCCACTTGGGCAGAACGAAAGTCCGTAGTGTGGTAAGAGCAAGATATGGTGCCATCCAGATGGCCATGCGCGCACCGCGCTGACCAGTCGAATAACCAGCAGGCAAATAGAGAACCATTTCGGTGATTCTGGCGACGATAATCGAGGCAAAGCAGGCTCGAATCAGCCAGCGCAGCTGCTCTTCGTTCGAGAAGGCGACCAAGGGCTTATTCATGATCAGAACGATTGGCATCGCGAAGTACGAGATGACCTGGAAGACGTTGAACAAGCTTAGGAAAGCGAAGATGAAACTGGAGAGTTTCTGGTAGAAGGTCATCTGACGGACGGCATCTCCCCACAAGCAGAACTTGAGCTTGATGGCTGTATCGACAGTACCGATACACCATCGAGTTCGCTGCTTCAAGTGGGAGCCAAAGTCGTCGGGGACAGTGCCGAACTGAAGAGACTCGTGGATGAAGGCCGTTTTCCAACCCTTACCAAGCATAAGGGTGGATGTTGCGACATCTTCGGCCAGAGACCCAAGAGGAATGTTGCCAATGTCGTCGAGAGCCTCACGGCGAACGACATAGCCGGATCCGGTACACCACGCAACACCCAAAGCATCCTTGATCGGCTCCAGTCCGTGGACGAAGAAGTCGAGGGTCTGGCAAAGGGGATCATCCTTGGGCACATTGTAGAAGAGCTGAGGTGGACAGGCCAAAGCCATTTTCGAGTCCAAAACCATGTGTGGTACGATAGCGCGGAGCCAGTGCTGTTCGGGAATCATGTCGGCGTCGAGGGCAGCCATGAATTCGTAGGCGCCGCCAGGCATGTTGTGTACTTCGTCGAGACCGTAGTTGAGATTGCCAGCTTTGAAGTGATGAGGAACACCAGGGAACTTGGGTCTCGAGCGATAGAAGACGTTATAGTAGGTATCCTTCATATCCTCCACCGCTCGCTCAAGGCTCGCAGACTTGCCGTCGTCGAGCAAGATCACGCGGAAGCGGTCACGGGGCCAATCGAGATCAGCGGCAGCTCGGACGGTATCGAGAACCAGGTCGTCATCTTCACCACAGCAGGTAATGAAGACATCCACGTATGGAGTGTCGTTACCGATGAGCCGGAGCTTTGGCCTGTTACGCTTCTTGACACTGAATAGAGCCCAGAAGGTCTGAGTAAAGGTTGGAATCGAGCAGATGATTTCGATCGTGACGAAAGTCCATGCGAGCGGGAATGTTTGACCAAAAGTTCTCTGAGCGTCGAGAATGAAGGCGACACGGAGGCCAAAATACAGCCAGAAAAGACCAAGGGCGAGGACGGCCAGGAAAGGGATCATGTAATATATCTTTCTCCTCCAGCCAGACAAGAACTCGCGGTCGTCTCTGTGGTGAAGCTTTGCAATCGAGCCCTCCTTGACCCAGTCTTTGGCGAGAAAAGTTGAAGCGTTATGTTCGGGAACGAGTGGCCGACTAAGTGTATCCGTACTCCGCTATAGGATATTAGTTGAGATTTTGAAAATTTATTTGTAGAACTTACATATGGGGATGCTCCAGGGTATGGTGAAGAGCTTCGGGTACCAGCAGGCGAGTCTGTGTATGAAGCAGCGCGTGGAGCGAATTTGGGCGTGTAGCCCGAGGGCATATTGCCGTTGTGGTGATGCGGACTGTCCAAAGCGAGTGTCGAAGACGAGTAGCGGTTCTCGTAGTAGTAGGAGTCGTCTCTTCCGTCTTGGGTGGGACGAGAGAAGTTACCGTAGTCTCTCGAGCGAGCGGATGAGCGGTAATCTGAATGGACAGACTCCATAGTCTGAGGCCTATAGTCCTCTACCGGGGAATATGCATGCTGAGGTGGCTGTGGAGGAGCGGGGGAGAGATCTCTGACTTCGATCATCTCACCACCAGCTTTGTTAGAGCTCTCCCGCTTGCGCAAGGGAGGCATTTTTTAAGTGTGACGGCGAGTCGGAGTGGAGGCAAGGAGGCCCAGCCACGTTTGTCGAGACAAAGAATGCCGTCGTTGGTGGAACGCGACCAGCTGATTAAGAACGTGATATGTGGGCTCAAAGTGAAGACACTTGCATTGTTCGGTGATACAGTGCGGTTGGAGTGGCGATAGTCGTGATTAAGAGTTGCAGGCAGCCTGCGGAGGTGGAAGTAGAAATCGAGAGAGGGTGGTTGACCGGCACAGGGATACAGCGGGGCGATAAGGCCTCGTGAGCTTAAGAGGATAACGACTGGATACAGCTGCTAGGATAAGCAGTGTGTGTTATGTGGTAGAGCCACAGAAATGGTTGACAGCTGTGGTGAAGAAAGAGTGGAAGAGAGGGACGAAGCCTAAGCACAAGGAAAAGTCTACGGGTCCGGAGCACGCTGGCTACTGCTTTTTGCTCCGAGTCGAGAGATCAGGGTTGTACCTCGCCTACCTCCGTACAGCCAGATGACTTCCCGGGAGGCAACATGGCAGGTTTTGCTCGCTGGCACTCTCGCGGAAGCCAATTTGCGGCGGCATTCTCGATGACGGTGGTGCTCATGAGCGGCCAGCCGGCTTGAACGGAGCCACTCAAGACTCCTGAATAACAGCCGTTAGTGGGGCCGAGACAAGGGCCATGATGGCCAGACACGAATCAAGGTGTTCATGGGGAAGGATCTGGGATTTGCTCTGGCATCAGAGTGTCTCGGTTTGCTGGGAGCCGTGCTCAGAGATAGTAGGGTTTGATGAATGCGAGATTATTTCGGGCGACTGGTGGCGGCGCCAACGAAGCTTTAACAGAGACGGCGCCGGCATCAACACCCTAATGCAGCCAGAGGACGGGCGTGATTGGCAACAGCTTAGCTGGGCCCCTGTCGCCCGTCAAACTTTGACGCGTCGGGGGAGCGTTACCTTGCCAGGCGCCTCCGCTGGGCACGCACAGCAAGCCTTGCTCGCATGTTTCTCGCTTGTCGATCGTTACTCCCGATATGCCCCTTTCTGACCCTCCCTCAGGCGCGTGCTCCGACTGCCTTTTTCCCAGCTTCCGGCCAACTTCCCAGCGTGCGGCAAATTGTCATCAGAGCGTCTAAGCCTCCCTTCATCTTCGGCCCTGGGGCTGGGATCTCCGAGGTAGTCACTTACGCCTTCATCATTCACCCGTGTCGTTTTGACATCCTATTCTCTTTCCCAGCACCCACAACCACCGCTTCACGCTCATTCCTACTAATCGACGCGGCACTTATCGACCACGACATCCCAGATACGCGTCGCCATGGTTCTCGGAACGATCCTGTCCGGATGTCTGTTCATCCTGCCGGCTGCTGTCACAACCGGCGTACTTGTTGGCTGGGATGCCGTTCGCTCAGGAAGCAACCAAAAACCTCTTTTCACCGTCCCTCCAGGCGGCGGTGCGGGTGGCGGTCCTGGCATGAATCCTGGCAACAACCGAGGCGACAAGATCGAAACCGACATCTATTGCGACAAAACAGTGGGCATCTATCCTTACGTTTCTAAGGATCATCAGCAATACACACGTGAGTTTTTGCATCCCCACCCCTGCGCTAGTGGAACTGTTGGGCGTGTTTTTCGCCTCCCGTCCCGCTTTGCAGCTGTGGTACCTGACTTGACCTGTTCGAGCATGGCCATGTCTTGCTTGCTCGGCTGACTCGCTCACTCGCACCCTTTCTTGGCTGTCTTACTAACTGATGTCTAGTCAATCCCAAGTACGTAATCAACGCTGCGGATCTTTGGTCTATCTATCGATAGCTTGGCTAACCATGTCTATAGTCAGTGGGGTTGGGATGAAGGTGATCCGGGTGCGCTTTGTATGAGCGTCACCACCTACCAGAACGGCAGCTATCCATCGAAGACCATTGCGCCAAAATGGTCCGTAACCTGGCAGTATCCTCAAGGTCCCCCGACGCAGCCTGTGCACGCTTTCCCTAACATCAAGCTCAATGCCGACGACGAGACCGAGATTCCTCTGAAGATCAGCGACGTCGGCCAAATCGCTGTCGATGTTGAGTGGTACTACGGCACCGGCAACGGCGACCCTACCACCGTGGACATTGCCGCGCTAACCAACGTCAACGCTGCAACCAACGTTGCAATCGATATGTTCTTGGACACCAACGAGAAATCCTCCACTGATCCCGAGAAGGCCGAGTTCGAAGTCATGGTCTGGCTCGCAGCCTTCGGTAGCGCCACAGAGCCCATTGGTCTCGCGGAAGGCTCCAAAGCTAGCGAGGTCATCAACGGTGTCACTTTCAACCTGTACTACGGCAAGAACGGTCTTGGTCAAACAGTCTTGACTTGGATGGTTCCAGCCGGTACTATTGCAAACAATTTCAACGGTGACTTGTCGCCTCTCGTCAAGTACGATTTCAGCACCCTGACACTGCCTGCCGATATCCCGTATCCTAAACCCAACGCATGGCTTGGCTACATCGGCCTGGGTTCGGAAGCTCTGTCTGCCACGCAGAATGTCACTCTATCGGTACCTAAGTTGAGCATGGAAATCACCGCCTAGTCGTGTATGGCTCATCAGCGGTCAAAAACCTATCTAGACACGAGACTACGCGTCGCTACGAATCTCTATACGATGGGATGACTGGTAGCAAAGCACCCACAGCCTCGTGGGGTGGCAAACATGAGAAGGGGTCATGCACCACTGGCCTAGCGTTTCTCGGTGCTACTCGATTATCAGATCACGCGCCGTGCGATCACACATCTGGATGAGACGGCTACGGGCTCCGAAATACGGGACTACAAGTCTATACATGAACAATCGGCGACCTGAAGCTGCAGATTGCAGCCAAATCAGCCGTTACCCTTCTGAGAACCACACAAAGCACAGGCGGAGAAATTAATAGAGTTTCCCTCACATGCTTCACCATACCCCAGCAACGGCGGAATGTCTATAGCGCATGGAGGACACGCGCCGAGGGGAAGTGGACAACAATACACACACATAGCGAGGCGTTGTCGGACTACCGATTTGTTGCTTGATCACATCAGCATAAGGAGTTTTGAGGTTACACGTTTTTTGGGTCTTTAGACCTTAGCCCAAGGACGGGCGCTTTGCATACGGAAGTAAAGGAAGTGAACAGATGCCCTTGTCCTGCCTGTCACAGCTAGAAACATTCAACAAGGGTTGCTTTTCCTGCCCATCCGATTCCAGTGTCTTTTCACGTCAAATTTCACTTCAAAATTCATGTTTTCCCCATCTGTCCGTTCACGATCATCTTATCACGAATTGTTGATCCATGATCATCTCCGTGACTGTCTCAGACAATGCTGCAAGCTAACACAGCTGGTCCGGTACATCATGTTGCCTTTACAGCACGACTTCGATCTTCACACAGCCCCTCCAGTAGGTGCTTCCCGATGAGGCGTGATGACTCCGGTGCCCCCAGTCCGCCACAATGGCCTGTCGGCAATGGCCACAGATCGATGTCGCGACGAAAACCAGGTTGTACTTTTAGAAGAAATTGTGGCTGAGTTCGGCACTTCAAGCTCTCCTCAGACATTATCTGCATGTCCGCAGCGAGACCGCCGATCATGTCTTTCATCGAAAATAGACCTCTGATCTGCGATAAGAGTCTACCAGTGGCGAATCTTTTGAGTCAAGCCGGCGCGCTGGCAGTGCGCCGACCCGAAACATGCCACAATGAGGTCGGCAGCTGTGGCGGTGATGTCGGTCCTACTACGCTACGCTACTGCTGCTCGTAAAGCTCAGACGTCGGTTTGATGGCCCGAGCCGTGGAGGTGCCGCCGCGGGGGGCGCTAGCTATGCATGATGTTCGGGAGTACGAAGACACACGAGTGTGTCACAAAGTAAGTTGACAAGACTACAGGGGAGCAAGAGTGGCACGCTCATTTTGCTTTGCATTGTCACCAAAGTGTTTGCGCTGCGTCTTTGTTGCGCGGTCTTCTCAAGGCTATATCGGGACATCGCGGGGCTGGCTCCGTGCGTCCACAATTTCAAGATCTTAGACCGGCTCTTCTACTGGACACTTGCGCTTCAGGGCGACCGAATCACACCTTCTTCTTTAGGAACAAGCTCTGCACGTTGCAGAATGCCTTCAGGCCGCCGATGCTCCATTCGAAGCCGATGCCACTGTATGGACAGTTAAGTATTTGTTCGTGAGACGGAGTTGTAAACAGGTCAAAACTCACCTCTCCTTGTGTCCGCCAAACGGCGCATTTGGATCGGGCTCCAAGTGCGTATTCACCCAGACGCTACCAGCCTCCAACTGTCTCGCAATCCTGCCAGCCTGGTCGAGGTCGTTGGACCAGACGCTCGCGCCCAAGCCCATCTTGGTGTTGTTGGCGCGCGCAATGACGTCGTCCTCGTCCTTCCAGGTCAGGAGTGGTACGATGGGCCCGAAAGGCTCCTCGGTCACAATGCGGCTGTCCTCGGCCGGTTTGTCGATGATGGTGGGCGTGATGAAATACCCGGGCTTGCTATCGTCGTTCTTGCCGCCCACAGCGACATTCCACTTCTCTTTTTCGATGTCGGAGAAGAAGGTCTTGACCTTTTCAAACTGCATGCTGTTTTGCACGGGGCCGAGGAAGACGCCCTCCTCATTGCCCTCGCCGGATTTGATCGACTTGGCGAACTTGACGGCTTCGTCGCGGAACTGCTCGTAGATGGACTCGTGCACGTAGATGCGCTTGACGGCGAGACAGATCTGGCCCGAGTTCATGAAGGCAAGCGAGGTGACCTTCTGAGCGGCGGCGGCCACGTCGACGTTGGCGCAAACGATCGCTGGGTCGTTTCCTCCACTGTCAAGGGAGTTGTGGTCAGTATCTTGTGGTGTGCACAGGCAGAGAATGCATAACAGGTCGGCTTACAGCTCCAGTGTCACACGCTTGAGAGTCTTTGCGGCTGACTCCATCACCTTCTTGCCGGTGACTGTGCTGCCAGTGAAGGAGATCTTGTCGGGGCCGGGGTGCGCGGTGAGCATAGGGCCGAGGTCATCTCCACCAGAAAGGGCCTGGACAACGCCTGGTGGGAAGAATTGCTGTGCTAGCTCGACGATTTTGAGGTCACAGTATGGCGTGAAGGGGGACGGCTTGATGATGATGGGGTTACCGGTGAGCACTGAAGGGCCGATCTTGCCGCACGCGAGATGGATGGGGAAGTTCCAGGGCACGATGCCAACGACCAGGCCGAGCGGCGTGTAACGCTGGATGATCTTCTTGTCGTCATCCTCTTGAATGACCTCTTCCTGGAGCTCGAGCTTGTTGAAGGCGCGAAGCCACATGACGCCGGCACCGACCTCACCCTGGGCAAATTGGATCTGTCATGGTTAGATTGGCTCACAATGGAGCAAGAGTCGGTCTTACGGGCTTACCCTGCTCCTGCGTCAGAAGCTTAGCAAAGTCATTGGTGTGCTTCTCGAGAGCATCGGCCAAGCCAGCGACAGCCTTCCGGCGCTCATCCCAAGAGGTCTTGCTCCAGGTCACAAAGGCCCTCTTGCCAGCCTCAACTGCTGCATCGACGTCCTTTGCTGTTGCAACGGGAACTTCTGGGTTCGGCTTGCCTGTGGCAGGGTTGATGCCATGTCGGGTTTTCTCGGTGCCGACTTGCTTTCCATCAATGGTGTTGAGGTAGTTGGACCAAACATCAAATTGAGGACCTGCTGAACCCATGATGGCGACTACTATTTGTTTGCTGCGAATAGAAGAACGTGAAATGAATGAAGAAGTATTGCAGAAAAAGGGCGGATGTAACGCAGAGGTCTTTGAGTTACTATATACATATCGTTCGACCTTGGCCTGACGGATGAACTACAAAGCCGCGATGACTGCGGGGTCATCGATGCCTCGGTCGGCTACTAGAATGCCGTGGATCTTGGACGGGTCTGCCATCTGGCTCTCTCGATTCGACTAATTGCTGACTCGTCGAGAGTGTTGTCACTCTCTAATGATCCTGGCCCCTGTTAAACCCGGTCTCCGGCGCAGCTGCCAGACTGGGATGTTGATGCCTTCCACGAAAGAGAATCTGCATCATCTGGGCGGAGCAGGAGTTGGCGGATTACGAAATCTTTGCAAATGGAGTCGCTCTTTACGGCCGCATCCAGACTATGCTGCGAAGCACAAGTGTTTCACAGTACCACCCCAGTCGTCAGCGTTAGGCTTTTGTACCATGGTCAGCGATAGTGCATCCGCAGCCATTTCCGTTTACAGCAGGTCGTTTGCTAAACGACTCAGACGACTGGGCTAGCCAAAAGCATCTGAGCAGCTTAGCCAAGTCTACAATGAGTGGCCTGAATAGTGAGATGTACTGGCCAGGCGACCATATTCCCGCCCTGGGTAGAGGTATGTCTGTCTACCAGTTGTTCATGAGTGAAAGAGTGTCCTTGCAGGCCCGCTTTGTCTCCCCCGCAATGTCCTCAAAAGAAGTGCGCTTGCCAAGAGCACCGGAGGATGGTTTCTCCGGCCCAGGCTTCTCCGCAAAGCTAACATCGCTTCACGCGGCAGGCGCAAAATAAAAATGGCTTGTACAGTTCATCACAGCAATGGTGTGAGCCTTTCCACAATCTATGTTAGAGCTGCCTCCATGTCCCTGACAGTGGAGACTGCGAAACCATAGCATCATGTCTGAAGAGGCGCCTCGAAAGCGCTCCCGCTTCGACCAGACCGAGCCGCGCAAAAATTCCCGCTTCGATCGTCGCTCGCGGTCTCCCTCGTCTCGCCAGAGCGAGCCTCGAAGAAGTCGCAGCCCTGTCCCTTCTCGCAGTCCATCCACACAAGATCCTAAGGCTGGCGCATCGGATGCGGCCGCCCGTGCTGCCGCGGCCGCTGCCAAAATCAATGCAGACCTCCAAGCGCGAAAAGGCATCCAGCATGTAGATGTTCCGCCCATCCGCTCTACCTCGAGTCCAACTCCTGCCCCCCCTCCGCCCAAGGTCTCCTCGGGTCAGAGTACGAGCAATCTGGATGGCGACATCTACATTGCCGACGGTGACTACATCAAAGACATAGAAGTCAATGACTTGCGTAATCGCTACACACTGACCAAAGGCTCGACTCAGAAGATGGTAATTACACCTTGTTTTGTTTACTGATACTCCCAGGCTAGTCGCTCCCTTCTCAAGCTGACTTTGCTGTACCCTCTCCCGCTGGCTGATGTTCTGAAGCTTACCGGCATTCATGATAGCTGCTCACCTCCATCCCGCCGTTGCATCTGCTGACCTCAGTTGTGTGATAGATCAAAGAAGAGACTGGCGCCGGTACGCCCTCCACCACCATAACTACTTGTGTCAGGATCATTTGCTCATGTGTATCAAGATGTCACAACTCGAGGTTCATACTATCCCGATAAGAGCTTGGCCACGGCTGCGGTACGTTTCCTACGGGCCCTCATACTTGCCCACGCTGATCGAGCTAGAATCCTCCCCTGTATCTCCATGTTACTAGTACCTCCAAGACAGGTCTAGAGATGGCCATCACCAAAATTGAAGAGCTCATGAAGCAGGAGCTACCCAATCTGGTCGACGAGCGCCGCTTCCGCAGACGAGACCAAGACACCGTTGAGCGCGATGAATTCGGAAGGGTATGTTCGCTGCTCCGCGCCACCTCAGTACTGACCCTAGCTAGCGCAAATGGCCCGAAGAGCGTATCCCTCTCGACATGGAAAATGTTCCTGGCTTCAACCTCCGTGCCCAAGTTGTAGGCCAAGGAGGAGCCTACGTCAAGCATATTCAGCAAGAAAGCGGCTGCCGTGTTCAGATCAAAGGCCGCGGTTCTGGCTTCATGGAGCATTCCACCGGCCAAGAGTCCGACGAACCCATGTATCTTCACGTCGCCGGTCCTCAGCCGCAGCAGGTCGAAAAAGGCAAAGAGCTGTGCTTGGATCTCTTGAAGAGCGTCCGCCAGAACTACGAGAACTTCAAAGCGAACCCGCCACCACAGCGTATGGAGAGCTACACCGATGGCTATGGGGCCGATGCTCACCGCAGCTCCTATTCCGGCTATGGTCGTTCTTCATCGTACCACTCCGGCTACAATCAGAGCAACCCTTCGCCTGCTCCTGGAACTACACCTACGACACCCGCTACCGCCATGTCCCCTACTGGTGGCGCCGCCGCTGTCCCTCAGATGCCAGACCAGGCCACCATTGATTACTACGCCCAGTATTACGCAAGCCAGCCAGGCGGTGACCCATATGCCGCGTATGGCGGCTACGCTAATTACGTTTACACTTACTACCAGTCTTACTATCAGCAGCCTCAGCAACCCCAGCAGCAAGCTCCTCCGCCACCTCCATCTGGCGCTCCTGGAGCAAGCTCGTGGGATCAGCCACCTCCACCACCGCCACCTGGTGCGTAGAGCAGCACCAACGGCGTAGTGCATCAAGGCGTCACGGTTATGCGACGTGGATAACGGGTATATGGGCCTCTCATCGCGAAAACGTACTCTGCTTTGAAACAAGGAATCTGGTATCCATTGGCGATTGAGCGACACTTGCTGCAGCAAAGTGCTCTGGGTCTATCTACGAGCCTTCATGGCTTTCGCAGACTCATTTGCGCAACTCTTGGGCTACTGCAGGTCCGGGCTTGAACACCGCTTCAACTACCTAATTACTCTTCTCAACCACTCCCGCTTGCTCCACAAACATCTCCTCCTTGTCACACACCATCGAGCTATCTTGCCCATTTCCCCCTTCCCGTACTAGTGCCGACCGCTACAGCAACGTCACCTGCATACACCGTACACGCCATACCCATTGCGTCCCTCCCCAACCGAACGCTTTCAATCATCATTTATCCGCGTTTCCCCCGTCCGTTTTTTCACCTGTCTTCGGTAAGCTGACTGCTCGACCAGGAGATTCTGCGCTGCTTTCATCGGGTCCCTGTACTAAAATCTCACCCGGAAGGCTTCGGGGCTAGGGCCTAGATGGGTTTGGCTTCATGCTTCATGCGCTGTGTTGTTATGCCATGCACCTGCACCTCTGTTTACTGTCTAGCCTTTGGGTGGTTTGGATCGCGGGTTGAGGGGTGGGGGTGGGGGTGTGGGCGTGGGCGTGGGCGACTGGCTGGTAAGGTTGGGTGTGCAGTGATGGGGTTGTTCTGGGGATGGAAGTACAGCGCTGCGGAGATGGTCATCAACAGGGTTCCTGGTAGCACTCGACCAAGATCCTCAGTTTGAGGACACTCAGGCGTAGAAGAAAGCAGGATCGAGCGGCTATAGCGTAAGGCTAGGAAGGAAGCCTGCAGTTTTGGCGCACGAACAGCGTAGTCTCGTGAGGCACAGTAGCTATCTGCTAGCTTGTGGTACAGCTTGGGTTCTGATGTTAGTGCCGACAGCAAAACCGACGGAGAAGGTCTGTGTTCGTCATGGAGTTGGGCATCGCAGCAATGCCGTGTTTCCCTGCCTAATCGCAGGTAGATACCTAGAACGCCCGCTATAAACACCATGAGCGGCAACACATCGTTGCAGCATATTTCATCAAAACATCAAACATGAACCGTCCGCCCCTCTCTTCTTACGGCACAAACAGCTCCCTCAGATACTCCAACGCGTCCTCCTCAGCTCTCTCTCGCATTAGCAAGTGATCCAGCCCCTTCCTCCTCTGCATCTTCCGCAGATCCTCCTCCTGACAGTCCTCGCAGCACTTGTCAATACTCAGACGCCTCTCGCACGCCGCCAGACCGAGCGCGTACCGCGGCGAACTCGTCGGCACCCAGCACATGCTGCAGCGCGTCTCCCAGCGGTCGTTCTTGCGCGGCATCTGATGCTCGGGTCTCCAGTGCTTCTTTGTCTGCGCCGCCGCCACGCCCATCAGATCTCGCTTGGCGTCGTTGGCGGTCTTCTCATCAGTCCGATTGCGATGGTCTTTGACATCGACGACGACGGCGTCGGCGTCGGCGTTGGCGTCGTCACTCCACGACGGGTCGTGCACGTCGCCGTCCGACTGCAGAAAGTCGACTAGGGCCTCGACGCGCTCCGCCCAGCTGACGTGTCTGCTCGAATCGCCGGTGGCCCAAGCCAGCAGTCTCCGGAGGCCCCAGCGCTTGCCGCCGCGCTCGGCGCGCCTGGCGTAGCGTCGCCGGCGCCGCTTCTCCTTGCGGCTCTGGTGGCCGTCGACCCGTTCCAGCAGCCAGTGCATCCAGCCGCCGCGCATGTGCTCGCGCTCGTCGCGCGTCCAGCCCAGCACGACGTACCACTCGTCACGCTTGCGCTGCTCCTCTTTGTCGAAACAGCCCGCGCAGCCCCAGAAGAGCTCGAATTGGCTCGTGCCGCAGACGGTGCAGACGCCCACCTCGGCCTCTTCCTCTTCCACCCTACCGTGCCCGTTGGCCACCGCTGGCGCCCCTTTACCCAGCAGTCGCAACATCCCCTTCCCTTTCCCCGCTCCCGCCCCTTTCCGCCTCCTCACATCCGCGCTCCTAACCCAATGCTCCCGCCACCACCAGCCCGCCACCCGCATCCCCATCTCCTCCCTGCGCATACAATCCTTACAGCGCCTGTCCGCCGCGCGCGTCCCTCCCAGCCCCAAGCCACGGGAGCTCATGCGCTCCACGAACGCGCTCAGCGGCTTCACCTGCAGACAGCCGTAGCAGGGGAGGTGGCGCGCGGGCCGCTCGCGCAGCTGCCACTCGAAGGCGGCGTAGAAGACGGTCCAGAGCTGCGAGGTGGCGCGGCGGAGGTGGTTGTGGGCAGGGCTGCGCGAGAGGCGGTGGTTCTGTAGGAGGGTGGCTTCGGTGGCGAGGGAGCGGGCGACGTGAAGGCGGCGTAGGTGGGCGAGGTAGCTGGGGTGCAGGAGGTGGCGGGTGGAGCGGTGCGTGAGGCGCAGGGCGAGGAGGGAGTTGTAGGGGAGGAACGTGAGGAGGTGGTGGAGGACGTCCGTCGGGAGGTTGAGAAGGGGTGAGGCGGGTGTGGTCTGGGGTGGAGTGGAGACGATAGCGGTGTCGTTGCCTCTGGTTGAAGGAATCCTTTTCGAGCTGTGTTGAGCTGGAGATGGCGAACGCGCATGAGCCCAATCTTTCATCTCATCACCGCGGGGTTTCGCCGGCTGCTCACCCTTTGGCAGCGTAGACGCGTCTCGCTCGATGTGAGCTTCGTTGCACCGACTACCATCCTCCGGCGGCAGAACCGTTCTCTGCATCTTAGCCTTTAGCCTCTCCATGGTGACTGATTCGAGCCTCGTAGCGGCCCTCGTCTCTCTGTCCGACAAGATTGCTTCGTCAGAGACCTTGCGCTCACGCCACGAGCATCCTCCCCCTCAGGCGTCCTGGTTTGAAGTACTGTAACCTGAGCAGACGGTGGGTACTCTCTTCAGCCTTGTGCCGCCCAATGCCTGCTTGGTGTGACACAGCAGCGACGATCGGGTCTTCTGAAATTGTTCTCTGGCAGGCTTGAGTTGGACTACCAGCGCGTCAAGTCCGTTACTTAAAGCAACGAACCACTCGCCAGGCCAGCAAAATCCTGAAGTTGGGGTATCCAGTCCAATAGAACCTGGAGGAGCGGGGGAAACAAGGCGCGGCTACAAAAGGGACGCGCTCGCTAATCTGTGATATCACGGGCGGAAACTAGATATCCGGCAATCAGCTTCGACGTGCGAGCTGGAAGCCGAGCGAGCCAGCACCTCAGACCCACGAATGAAAATTGTCGAGGTCTGTGATGGTGGCGTCTAGGTTTCCGGGTTTCTCAGAGGTGTCGTTGACTTTGGGGTGTCAGCCTGGGCGCTTCAGGTCTGTTGACCGGTCACAGTCACAGTCACATGGACGTTGAATGCTCCGGCCAATCACAACAAAAAGGTACGACGGAGCGGTTCGCACCTTGGCAACGAACGTGCTGTCGAAGCGCAACTGCGCAGACGAAGAGTCAACCGCGCCTGGAGAATACGAGTTCGGAAGCCGAATCTCGAAGTCTCGTTTCAGGCGGGTCTTGGCGCTTGTCTCCAGAACGGAGTGGAAGTACGAGCCGAGGCGGGGAAGAAGTAAGGAGCAGCTAGGGTGTTCTAAGGATGAATATTCGCTATCAAGTCATCACCACGTAAGCTTGGACCCTTGTAGGTCCGGAAGGTCATTGAAACCACACAAGTCCGTTCCATGCAAACCGTCATGAAAGCCCGGGGTATCATAGAATATAGGTTCAGTTCCATGCCTCGTCGCTTCCTTTCGTGAATTTACAGAGCAATCATGGCGCCAAAGATACCAGCGGCGACAGCGGCAAATAGACCGATGCCCCGAGCAGTGGAAATTTGGACCGCGATGGGCCCAGCTCCAGAGTCAGATTCGACAGCCTGGATACCGAAGGTAGTGCCAGTCAGAACTTGAGTTTCACCGTTGGTGCCAGTCACGGTAGTGGTGACAGTTGCGGGAACAGGCTCATCGGTGGTGCTGGAGCATCCAGACCAGGTACCAGTCCAGGAGGAGAAAGGACCCCTAGCTCAATATTAGCAGCATTCTAGACACGGTGCATAAGACTCACCACCCAGCAGTCCAAGTAGTCCACTGATCGCAGTTGATGCCGGAGGCCTTGGTGCCCCAAGGACCGAAGCCACCAGGTCCACCTGGACCTCCACGGCTGCCGCCGGGGCCACCCCAGCCGTGGTTACCCCATGGGCCATCACCAGACCTCCAACCACCGGGCGGGCCCCCAAGTCCGTCACTGCAAGATGAAACCCACTCCTCCCAGTCATCACCGAAGCGTCCACCGGGGCCAAACCCTGAGGGAGCGGCGGTGATCTGTGTGAGGGAACCACCGGAGGTGGCGGAGAAGGTAGCTTGCTCGGAGTTGGTGATTGTTACACCATTGTTGACGCAGAGCTGGGCGACGGCGCCGTAGATGGCTTCCTGGTCCGTCTCGTTGGTACATGAGGTGGCCACGCAGGTGTTGAGCTGAGAGATGAGGTCCTGGTTGCCACATAGGCAGGACCAGCCGGAGTCTTCGTTGCAGTCGCCCAGGTCGACGCCTGACATGCAGTCATCCCACTGCAGGGTTGTTAGCCGTTGGAGGCGCGAGACGGGGTAGGGTAGCGCATACTGCACAAGAGGGGATCCAGGCCAGCGAGGAGCCTGCGAAGAGGGCAGCGGCCACAATAAAAGTCTTCATGGCGAATGGACTGCAGACTAGACGATAACGATTAAGAGATGAGTGATGAGCCTGATGGATGGTGGATGCAGCAGAATGAGATGGGCTGGCGGACGAGGTCAAGATATACAACCTTCCCCGCCCCACGGCGTGACGGGGTGTCGGTCGTTACTGCGCCTACCAGCCTCCTTCTGTATTCCACAATACGCCCGGGCGCTGCGGGAAGCCGCGCCATCGAAGCCATCGCAGCTTCCTAGGGCTGATTTTTGGGGGCGTTTTTGGGGGGGATGAAATCATGCAATCCGAAGTTCCACAAGGGTTTGTCTTTTGTGGCATCCGTAAACACGGACTTTGATGAATGGAGTACGCGTATCCCTTGGCTGTCCAATCGTCAGCGGGCGGGATCTGGACGAGATTGGCAAAGGAGCAACGTTTACGGCCCTGCTCGCTGGTTAAATGGCCCATCTCCCCTCTCCGGGCTCACGCTACGGGGGTGTTACAGCTATTTCGGGACGGCAGACTGCCCGCTTCAGCCTCGACATCTTGGCGCTCCCGTCGCTCAGAAAGCCTCGTTCATTCGTTATTATTGCCCGTGTTCAACAATGGTGTCCATCGCATTGCGATCTTTGTTCCCTCCGGTCTGGACATCACATGCAGGCATCACCGCTTGGATGCATCCTATGTGACCATGCCGCGCCGCCTGTCAAGGCCCGCATTGCGCGTTCTTTGCTGCTGACGTTGTCAATCTCCCCCGCGATGATCCCGCGCAGCTGTCCAGCACTGTCGGAGCTTAGCCATCCCCGACTGCCGTGATCTCGGCCTTGGCGCTGCGTCAGGTATTTTCGGATTGGATTGTTTGCCCTCCTTGCACCAATCAACCGTCGCTTCAGGCTGCCTGCCACCAGATCCTTGGGTATCTCTGCCTTGTGTGACGAGACACTGCGCCGCACATCACGCCGCAAACAGCTCGGGCTTCATGTTGATCTTGCACAGCTTTGCTAAGCACCCGCTTAACTGTAAGTAGGTCTGCACTCCTTCTAGAATGCGCTATAGTCATTCGGTCAGCGACATGTTATCTGCGTGGCGATGCGCGAGGAACCTACCATATGAGTAAAACCAATCTCCTTGATGAACTCCAGCTTCGAATGCTCACTCAGTGTTGGAATAGTTTTGGTGACTCGGAACTACCTCAGGTCAGTGTGGATTCATTGGCGAGGGAGATAGGACTACCATTGTCGAAATAATGTCGTGGCTCGAGTATCCTAGGTCCCTGTTGCGAGAATCTTGATCAGTGACGCGGCCTTCGTATCTAGGCTAGACGTACCATAGTTCTCTCAACGTGTCGAGTGCACTGTCCAGCTTCCCCTCGTAGCATGCCTTGATCATGGCCTGCACCTTGATCGGGTGAGGACTGTCCACGACTCGAAATACGTTGTCTCCGCTGACAAAGCTGAAGCCGGCCCACGTACTCTGCAGGTTATTGATGGCTTGTCGCATGTCACCTTCGGCACTGAACACTAAGGCTGCAAGACCGTCCTCGGAGTATTCCACCTTTTCTGCTTCGATTATCTGCATTAATCGCTGCACGACTTGCGCGTCTGTCAGCCTTGCGTAACGTAGGATAGCACATCTCGATTGCAAGGGTTCGATGATCTTGTTCGACTGGTTGCAGGCGAACGCAAAGCGGGTGGTGTTGGCATAGATCTCCATCGTGCGTCGCAACGCTTGCTGGGCGCCTGCAGTCATACTGTAGCTTCGTCAGAGATACCCGGCTGTCGTATCCAGCATACGTACCTGTCCGCTTCATCCAGGATGACCAGCTTGTGCCGTCCGGGCGGAAGCGTGACCTTCTTCTGCGCGAAACCCTTGATTCGATTCCTCACAACATCGATACCTCTCTCATCGCTTGCGTTGAGCTCAAGGACTGCTTCTTTGTACGCATCACCCAGCAGTGTTCTTGCGAGGCATAGAACCGACGTCGTCTTTCCTATACCTGGCATGCCACTGATGATAACGTGGGGCATATTTCCATCTTTTGCGATAATCTTGAGTCTCTCGATCGTCTCCGAGTTGCCAACCACATCGTCTAGGTAGACAGGGCGATACTTTTCTACCCATGGTAGCTCATACTCGGGGCCAGCGCCATTGGTGTTGGCCTTGAGAGCCTTTCTCGCTCCTGCGGAGGACGATTCAGCTTGGTCGGCCATGATACCTTGAAAGTGCGAGACAGGTGCTGGACGGAGCAACGAGAAGTTTCTGGAACACTGATTCGTAGAGACTGAGTCTCCTGTCGGCCAGTGCTATACTTGAATTGGTATTTCACCTAATTGAATCGAGGATTTGCGCTGCCGCAGTTGAATCAGTCTCCGCACTTTCCCCAAAATTTGAACGCGTCGCGATACTCCAGCGTTAACGCGTTAAGTGGTCCGAGCTTCACCCGAGGGAGTGGAGTGCAACTTCTCACTGCTCTACACAGTACATCTCTCATATTCTCATGCAATACAGCGTGACAGCGACATAGTCATTACTATATCATAGCCTAGCACCATTATCGCGGAATCAATCTGAACTTTGCCCACCTTCAGGACTTTGGCAGCACGCATCCTGTGACACCTAAGGCGAATAGATCGGCTGCACTGTTGAATTCATCCCAACTAACTGTAGCCTTCCAGATCCCGTCTTCGCGTCGCGTCTTTAAAATGTGAATGCCTTGTACCGGAGTTGTCTCAATTGTTGTCGAGCGATACGCGATATCTGCACATGTGTGCATGATCTGCTTGAAGGTGAGTATGATGCTTTGTAGACTGACGCCTGGGAGTGGCTTACATAGGACACCACTATCGGCGGCTGAGGTTCTGTTTGGGTGAGGTTGTACGACCCGGCGAGGAGAACATTCTTGTCAGTGAACGAGTCTTTCCCAAGGGGTATCCCAAAAATCCAGTTGATGCTGTCTGATTGAAGGACAAAGTCATCTGTGAGGAATTGAGTGACATATTCCGGATCGAATTTGACTGAGATCGACACAAGTATGTCGACCAGGAACGCCGCATCGTCGTCCGTAAGGCAGTCCAGGTCCCCCCAGCCGTGACCTGCTGATGTAGAGGCCAATCCTGACGCCAACACCAGCAAGGATGGAGCAAATGCTGTGAGTTTCATTGTGTTGCGATTCTTCTGACTATATGTAGGTCGGCCTAGCGAATGCGCGGGATGGACAAAGCTTTGCTATATGCTTGTTCATGCCTAAGCTTCAAAAACGGCGGCAATGGTCAACCTTTGTACAGCTGGGCAACGACGCAGGCACCTCACACATGGTGCTCGCAGGCGAAGAAGCATCTGTGCATGGCCACTGAAAGTCGTTGCAATACGAGGGCCTAGACGTCGTCTTCTCGACCCTGCAGAAGATCATGGCGATGACTTTGCGTTGGAAACCGCACAACGCAGCTTCGTAGGAAGTCCAGACCTCTCATTAGCTCGGTCTGAGATGCTGAAGGTCTCCCCACATCCTCTCTCCCAGCATACTGGTTCAGAGCCCGTCATCAGCATCTCAGAGCTCGGTAATGCCAGCTGGCTACGCCTCGATCATCTTGTTCCGACCATTCGGAAAGTGCCAAGACCGGTCCCGTATTCAAGCTGAAGCAAGCTCAAGGAAGCTCCTCCACAAGCTTCTAGGGAACACGAGTCGCTTAGCAAATAAGTACCGAAATACGAAGCGCCGACAATCAGCTGATTGAGAAACCAGTTGCAGCATTCACTCGCTTTGAGTGTCGCAGCGTTACTGGCTCCTTATCCCATCCCAGGCCTTCACGCCCTCGCTCTCGGTTCCTTGGCGCATAGCCGCTCGCCTCACGTCTACTCGAGCCGGCCCATCGAAACCCAACTAGAACTCGATGCCAGAGCTCCATAGCCCACATGCGAGGGGCGTTGGCGATCACGAAGCGGAGCACGAGCATCGAGTTTCCCAGCACCACTGCGCGGCGCCTTGGGGATGATTCGTGGTGAAGGTTCGACAATGGACCATGTTTTCGAGTTTTGAGAAAGCGCAGCCAAGCTCCTTCCGCCCATTGCAGCAAGTTCAAGACGAAGCAGCTGTAGAGCGTGGAATGGTGGCCACGTATACGGCTTACCAGCTGGGATTAAAGTAGTATCATGCCCAATGCCATCGAAACACCTGCAGCTCAAGTTGAGACGTCCACAGCGACAGGCTCATCCCCGGGATGATCCACATCAATCTGCTCAGGCTCCTCATCCCGCTGCCGCCTCTCATTGTCTCTCAACTTCTTCCTCCCCTTTGCTTCCTTCTTCAGTTGACGCTGACTTTTCGGCACATCTGCTTCGACCTTGACCCTGCCACCCCACCGTGCCGCCGCGCTTTGTTCATCGTCATGCGTCCACGACCTCGGCAGCACAGCGAAGACAAGGTACGAGGTGTGCGTCTTCAGGTCAGGCTCAGTCCGATGCACGACCAAGCCCTCCTTGTACATGGTCTTGTGCGCCTCCGTCTGGGCGTTCTCGATGCGCTTGGCCTTGACACTCGGCGGCAGGTTTGTGGACCCCGAATGAAAGTCTCGGGCGCGCTGATCGACGGATTTCAGGTGCTTGAGTGCTTCGTCGACGTTGTCGGGGAAGGGGTTGACGCCTCGCATGCCGGAGTAGTCGAGGGATGTGTAGCTGCGCAGGATGTTGAGGCGCTTGTGAGAGACTTCTACCATTTGGATGTCGAGCCAGGAGTGCTTGCGGAGATGGGAGACGGTCTTTTGAGCTTGCTCGATACAGGGGGAGAAGGTACAGATATGGACTGGCGACTCAGGGTCTAGAGCGGAAGGTCTGCCGTCGGTAGACTCGCGGGTGAGATGTGGGATTGCCGACCAGGGCGCTGGCAGGTCGAGGAAGATAGCATTCGCCATCGGCGACTTGGGAGGTTGTTCAGGGGCTGATGGAAGCAGGAAACCATCTTTGTAGGCATCTGCATGTGTACACGTGACAATGGCGGAGAGATTGTGGGATTCCATCTCGGCGGCGACCTTCTGATGCCGCTCTTTGTGGAATTCGTAGCTGAAGACCCGCCCGAAGTGATCGTCACTACGGGGTGTCATATCGGGGTAGCCGTTGAAGACAGCACGCGCAGCTGCGTGAGTGAAGCTGCCGCTCCCACTCCCGGCCTCGATCAGACGTGTGCCTGGCCTTGCGCGTATTCGATGAAGAATGTAACTGTAGTCTGGTGTATACACAACTTGTGTCCGATGCGGAAGTGAGTAGGTCCATGACTCTGGCGTAGGTGGTAGCACGTGCAAAAACCCAGACTCGGCCATTTCGGCCTGCTTCGCCACAGGCTCACTGGAGTCCGGCGTGTCGCTATTGATGTCGTTCGCTTTTCGCTTCTTGCCGTTAGACCGTCCCCGAGATCCTGTATCAACTTTGCTGGCCCGGATTTGAGATCCCCAAGGTGAGCCAATGATGGTAGAGTGAGGGAATGATCCGAAACGAGTGTTGGTGACCATGCCTTCGGCATATCCCTCATCCTCGGCTGCTGCAGCTTTCGTGGAGAGAATAACTGGCAAGGCAGCATCACGTCGCAGGTGTAGTGATGCAAGGTGATTTTCCTGGGCAACAGGCCCTGGGGTCAAGAAGGAAGAAGTTGCCGTGGCCATCCTGATCTCCCACAATCTCCTCAAGGGCTTTTGAAACGCCGACGAATAGATCACTCAGGATTGATGGACTAGTCGCCTTCGTGCGGCCAGAATTCCTGTCAGATCGGGGTCACTTGAACGTGCTGTAGTCAATAGGGAATTTATTTTGACTCTTTTGCGCGGCGGAGCAGGAACATCTCCGATTGGTCGGAGCACTGAATATGCAAGGCACCATCAACCCCATGAGTATGACATCAAGCAGTATGCAAATGAAGACGACGATGACGCAGTACAGAGTGAGCTCGCGTGATTGAAAAGTACTGCTTCTTGAAGGGACAAATTTATTCTTCAAATCCCTCTTGTACTGTACAACTGCATTCCAACCAAATTAAACTACGATACCCTCAATACCAATTATTCTGCAACATGTCTTCCCAACAAGGACCCAACAGCGGCGGCGATCTCTTCGACATGGCGAAGGATGGCACAAAAGTCCCTGAGTCCGCTGCTCAGCCCAACCTCATTCCCTCAAAGCCTAGGCCAGACCAGATTGCTTCCGCCAGCGACCCAAATCAGATTGGCGGAGCGAACCTCGCCGAAGCGGCTGACAACCAAGGCGATATCCCAAGAGTAAAGTCGTCTGCCTCGTGCTGCTCACAAAATCACTGACCTTTTTGCAGTCCACGCGCGACGTTGATCACCAAGAAATCCTGACCGGGACAGGAGATGCCCTTCCCGCCCAGACCATGGGCAAGCGTCTGCACAATGTACCCGGCGGAGTGACTCAAGACCCTCAGGCGAAGGGTAGCACAAGATTTGAGGCGCACAAGGCTGGCGACAGCGACATCACCCGAGGCGCGACTGAAGGCTCGCTGGTTGACCAGGACGCTGTTGGCTTGGAGAACCTGACGCCGGAGCAGGCTGCAGACAAGGTCGGGCACAAGGAGTAAGCATGTTCCGCTGGTATAAGCAGCATATATGCGAAGTCGATACCATCAAGGGCCTTGTGAGAAGCCTTTTGAGGCCATCAAGTACGAATGAAATGGGAAAAAACGATCATGATCCTATCTCACCAACGTGTTGCGTGTCTGGCCACCTACCTGCTTATCACTTCTGGCCGTACCCTGTGCAACACTTCGCAAGGATAGCGATCTTCTGTGATAATCTGTGTTCGAGTAAGCTGCTTGTAGGTTCAGCCACCGTAGAACTGAGGGAGACTGGCGAAGGACGTGAGGTTGACCTGCGCTGGCTATGCAGCTCATGACAACGAACCCGGGCCGGCGTCTACGGACGGGGCCAAACGATTCACGCTTGCCTTTGCTTAAAGCAGTTTAGTTCATGAGCTTGCTGCCTCGGACTGGCGTAAACGGCGCTTTGGAGGAGGAAAGGTGGGGTACAGTTCTATCAGCAGCAACCCTCAAAGAAAAGGCATATTGCAGTCGTGCGTATCTCCGCCGCACCCGCCTTTTGATGAGGCAAAACGCTGGTCCTGGCACTGTATAAACAATCTAAGCTGGTAAGGAAGCTCACCGTATCTCTCTTCCTCACAAGCACTCTCTCCAGGCAAGCTATTCCAACCACGAACCGCAGCCATGGCTTCTGTCCTCAGAGCCTCCAGGTCCCTGCGACCACTCAGCCGTTTCACGGCGCCTCGAGCTGCCATCCGTTCCTATGCCAGCGTCAGCGAGTCTCGCAATGCCACTGCTGCCGCAGCTGTGCAGTACGACACATCCCCCATGGGCGCTCCCTTCTTCGCCGATGAGCCTGTAGGACCGAAAGTGGTGACCGCTATCCCGGGTCCAAAGAGCAAAGAGGCAATTGCAAAGCTACACGAGGTCTTCGACACTCGCAGCTTGAACATGATGGCCAACTACCAGCAGAGTTACGGCAACTATATTGCAGATCTCGACGGCAACGTATTGCTCGATGTCTATGCGCAAATCGCCTCCATTCCCGTTGGCTATAGCAATCCCGCTCTTCTCCTCGCCGCCACTTCTCCCGACATGGCCTCTGCCATCATCAACAGACCTGCTCTCGGAAACTTTCCTCAGCACGACTGGGCATCAATCCTCGAGACCGGTATTCTGCGCGTGGCTCCTAAGGGTATGAACCAGGTCTTTACCGCTATGGCTGGCTCTGATGCCAACGAGACCGCGTACAAGGCTGCCTTCATGTGGAAAGCCCAGCAGATTCGCGGCGGTCCGGATGTTGAATTCGAGCCCGAGTCCATCTCGTCGTCCATGGAGAACAAATCCCCAGGCTCCCCGAACATGTCCATTATGTCTTTCAAGACCGGCTTCCACGGTCGGCTATTTGGCAGTCTGTCCACCACCCGCAGTAAGCCAATCCACAAGATCGACATTCCCGCTTTCGACTGGCCCCAGGCACCATTCCCCATGCTCAAGTATCCTCTCGAGGAACATGCGGCCGAGAACCGTGCCGAGGAACAGCGCTGCCTAGATGAAGCTGAGAGCATCATCAAGAACTTCCACAACCCTGTTGCTGCCATTGTGGTTGAGCCTATCCAGTCCGAGGGCGGTGACAACCATGCCTCTTCGTTCTTCTTCCAAGGCCTGCGTGAGATTACCCGCCGCAACAACGTCCTCATGATTGTGGACGAAGTACAGACGGGTGTCGGTGCCACTGGCAAGTTCTGGGCTCATGACCACTGGAATCTGCAAGACCCACCCGACATGGTGACCTTTTCCAAGAAAGCCCAGACTGCAGGCTACTACTTCGGCAACCCCGAGCTGCGGCCAAACAAGCCCTATCGCCAGTTCAACACCTGGATGGGCGATCCAGCCCGCGCCATCCTTTTCCGCGCTATCATCAACGAGATTGAACGGCTTAACCTGGTAGAGAATACCGCTCAGGTTGGCGATTACCTCTATAACGGCATCGCCAACCTCTCAAAACGGTACCCTGAGCACTTCCAAAACCTGCGTGGTCAGGGCCAGGGTACTTTCATTGCGTTTGACAACCCAAAGCGCGATGAGTTCTTGGCCAAGATGAAGGGTCTCGGTATCAACATTGGCGGTAGCGGTGCTACGGCGGTGCGGTTGCGGCCCATGCTGATCTTCCAGAAGCACCATGCGGATATTCTGCTGGATGCTTTTGAGACGATGGCCAAGACATTGTAAGCATGCAAACACGAGCAGAAAATTGATTCACGAATAAGGGCCTTCGGGTTGGGTGTATGTTGTGGGCGTTTGGGAGGACGTTATTCCCGAGTCGAGCATTATCCACAGACTGATCATGTCTGGAGAGAGTAAAATCTATGCATCTTGATACCTCCACCTGTAATCCCAGACCCGAATGCGTGAATCTAGGCGGTACGACTGGGCCCCCACCGTCCAAAAACTCCATGCTGTAACAATGACTTTTCCCCCACACATGATCCTTAACGGTTCCCTCAGACCGCAGCCTGCCCTTGCTGGACCAACTAAGTCCCCATCTCCTCCTCCCCACCACTGCCATCCCTGGGCACATACCTCACGCCCTGATCCTCCAGCCCTTGCACGATATCATCCGGCAGCCGCCCCACCACTTTCGTCGCATAGATCCCCGGCTTGTAGCCGCTGAGGCGCTGCCACTTGGCGACCCAGCTGGTGGCCGGGTCGTGCAGCGTAATCAACCCTTCGAAGACCTGCGACGTCATCTCGGCGATCGAGTCTGGAGCGTTCTTCAGGGCGAGAACGTCTTCGCAGTTGGGGCAGCCCGAGAGTGAGAAGCTGTTGTAGGAGAGGACGACACTGCAGAGGAGGCAGGCGCGGAGGTTGCGGGGGCGCTCGGCCGCCATGTCTCTGCGATGAAGGGGGGGAGGTCCGTGTTGTGTGGTGCGGGTGCGGGTGACTCGAGAGGTTGTGAGCGCGGAGCGCGGAGGGCGCAGGTTAGTTTTCTGGAGGGGAAATGCTCGGTGGAAGTTGAAATCGTGCTATAGATGGGATCGGGGTTCTTGGTGGAGGTAGCAATGGGAATCGCTTGAGATATTTACGCTTGTGGTGGCGGAGATGTGTTAAGGCCTGTGAAGGTGCTGGTGAAATCGGTCAGGCAAGCGGGAGTGTTGCAGATGAGGAAGAGGGACAAAGCCGGCGCCTCGCGAGATGTTCACGGCGAAGCGAGGCTGCGTGAGGCTGAGCGTAGATTTTTGCCAAGACTCGAATGACACCAGTCAAATGACGATGATCAAAACATCCTTGCTCTATCAGGAAATTCGGTCTTCACGTCGCTTGGAACATCTACATGACATTGTACGCTATCACGTCGTCGAAGCACGCACTAACCTGTCGTATATGTTTACACATTTTTCGTCAAATCTTTTAATACACCACAATAGGATCGAATGATCTAGGTTGTTTGCATCTCCCATTATGGATCTGATGCGTATCCGCGGATCACGCTTCGCTGTTCTACAAGATGAGAAGATACGCCTCTGTCCGAGATGAATATTGTGAGTCAAGGCCAAATTATCATGATCGTAAGGCAAGCAAGCCCAAACAAGAGCTTTCGGATGTCCTGATTGTGTAGCGTACGTAAATTGATTGTCTTTTGGGGACTCGCGCCCAGTGGCAAGTTGTCAAGACTCTCACCCGAAGTGAGTCTCCTGCTTAGCACCCTCGACGGCCTAAACAAGTCAGCCATATGTCCCTTGAAGCAGAAACAAGACGTACGTTGAGATAGTT
Source organism: Cyphellophora europaea CBS 101466 (assembly GCF_000365145.1). NCBI lineage: Eukaryota > Fungi > Ascomycota > Eurotiomycetes > Chaetothyriales > Cyphellophoraceae > Cyphellophora > Cyphellophora europaea. The sequence goes on along the minus strand of NW_008481810.1, from coordinate 1,303,070 downwards.
AACCCTATCCTTGGTATAGAACTCGACACCAATACTGTTACCCAAGCTTGCGTGGCCTCCATCCAAACCGCCCGCCTTGACGCTGCGTGTATGTCAACTCACCGATGAGCCTCCAGAGTAATTCACTTACCAGGTCATATCCGGCATGACCTCCAGCTCGGTATAGAGACTGGAGCCGCAGTTGGAGCAGAACCAGTGCTTGTTGATCTTGCCACTGGCTCCGACGGCATCATAGTCCTTCGGTGTACCTGTCAAGCGGTTGTGAGCAAGAAGTGCTTGCACGTAGAAACGAGCCTGACCCTTGGTGACCTTGAAGTTGGTGCGGGGCACGACCGCGTTGGATGTGTAGGGACCACCTGTCCACTTCTGGCAGTCTGGGAATGGTGTCAGTGGACTCCCAAGAAGAGATCAGACAGATTGTACCGATGCAGTGGCAGAGGGCGGTCACAGCCGGTTCACCTAGAACGTCAGCAAATGACCTAGGGCCATTTCAATTGCACGAACCAGTATACTCATACTCAACCTGACCACACATGCAGCTGCCTTTAGCCATTGTGGCGGAAGATATCGTTCAGCCGGGTTGATAGGGGTCACGGGAAACGGTTTCTAGGATTTCAATTGAGGTGTATACAACTACAATCAAGTTATAGGGGATCGTCAACAGATAAATACCCTGAGACCTCTCCTAGACCAGTGGGGTTCAATTGGCAGAGTCGGCACACTGCGGGGAAGTCCACTATTTGTCACTGGCCATGGCCATGGCCATTTCCATGGCCTGAGGTGGACTTCCTGGCGTCCGAACCCAGAAGAGGCTATGCCTTGAGCCTTCGAAGCTTCTGCCAATGTGACACAGTCACTCTTGAGGCCCGGATCGATGGACGGTGGATAGGACGAGGGGAAGGATGACGCTGAATACTGGTTGTTGATGTCCTTACCGTGTCGTTTGATCCGCCATCAAGGACGGCTGTGTCCTACACGCGTAAATCTCGCGTCAATCATGGAAAGAACAAGTAAACTAGTACTGCCTATTCAATCCAGGGATGATAAGCGCTCGCTGCTATACACGAGCTCAAAAGCGGCCGCATACAGGGGACTGTCGCTCGACGAGCCAATTAGAATGCTACTTACGCTGCCTCGGCTTGCTGTCGGCTGAAGGCACTGTGAGTACCAGCTCGGGTACAGACAGCGAGATCAATAATGCATGACAGCCTGTGTAAGTGTCTACTCCATCTCGTAGCCACGTGAAGCTTGAGCGTTGATTTGCCGTGCTGTCCATATCTACGAGAACCCATCAGCATGTCCGTCTATCTGCCCGAGAAGGACTATGCTCTACCTAACCTCGACCTGCTGTCTCTCCTCTTCGACAGTCCCCTGTCCTTGACCAAAGAAGACACCGTCGTCCATGCAGAAGCAGCAGATCCCTCCAACAGCATCACCAAGTCTCAGGCCCGTGCTTATACGAAACGTATAGCATACCACCTCCGTCAATCCTTTGGCATCGGGGCAAACGGTTCTGGCAAAGATGTCGTTGTCTGTATCTCATCGGGCCAGATACTCCTGCCAACGGTCTTCTGGGCTGTAATCGCTGCTGGTGGCGTCTATTCTGCTGCATCCTCCGCCTTCACTGCTGCTGAATTAGCACGCCAAGTTCGGCAAGGCTCCTCCACCCTGCTGATAGCCAGCAATGACTGCCGTGCCGTGGCCCTTGCCACCGCGAAAGAATGCTCCATCCCACCATCTCGCGTGCTCATACTCGAATCCATGTCACACGCCCGCGTACTTCAGCCAGCCGCTCCATCATCACCCAATTTCCTCTCTGGTCCCGGCAAAGCCCATGAGAGCCTCGACTGGCAACGCATCACTGACCCAACCTCACTCGAGAACAGCCTGATCTGCCTCCTCTACTCTTCTGGGACAACAGGTCCTCCCAAGGGCGTCAACCTGTCACACCTCAACCTCGTCTCCGAGGGCCTCATCCCGCAACTTCAATTCCGCGACTACCTCGCACGACGCCAAGCCACCGACCCATCCTACACCTTCACGTACCGCACCATAGCACACCTGCCCGCCGCACACATCGCCGGCTGTCAAGGCTACTTCGTCAACCCCATGATCGCGGGCGGCACCGTCTTCTGGATGCCCAAGTTCGACTTCCCCCAGTTCCTCGAACACAACAAGCGCCACCAGGTAACCACCTTCTTCACCGTCCCGCCAATCTACCTCCTCATCGCCAAGAGCCCGCTCGTGACCGACCAGTTCCGCACCGTGGAGCACTGCATCACCGGCGCGGCGCCCATGGGGCCGGAACTCATGCGCCTGGCGCAGCAGAAGCTGGGCTGCTCCATCTCGCAGACGTGGGGGCTGAGCGAGACGACGGGCAGCGTCACCGTGATGCCGTGGGACCGGCACGACGAGACAGGGAGCGTGAGTCCGCTGATGCCGAACTGTCGGCTGAGAATCTTGGATGAGGAGGAGGCGGATGTGCTGGAAGGGAGGGAGGGCGAGTTGTGCGTGCAGGGCCCGAATGTCACCAAAGGGTACTATGGGAATGAGGCGGCGACGAGGGACGCGTTTACAAGGGATGGGGCCTGGTTCAAGACGGGCGATATTGGCGTGAGGAGGGATGGCATGTTCTATGTCGTGGATCGCAAAAAGGTATGTTCCATCCATATCATCGTCCTCGGGTTGAATCGCTAACTAAGACACCTTCCCAGGAACTCATCAAATACAAAGGCCTCCAAGTCGCGCCCGCGGAGCTCGAAGCCCTGCTGCTCTCGCACGACCGGATCCTCGACGCCGCCGTCATCGGCGTGCCCGACCCGGACGGCAGCGGGAACGAGCTGCCGCGCGCGTACATCGTGGCGGACAAGGCGAAGATTGGCGAGGAAGAAGTCAAGGCGTTTGTCAAGGCGAATCTGGCGCGGCATAAGCAGTTGAGGGGCGGCGTCGTGTATCTGGAAGCGATTCCTAAGTCGCCCAGCGGGAAGATCCTGAGGAGGGAATTGCGGGAGTTGGTGAAGAGAGAGGGGAGGAGCGCGAAGCTGTGAGAGGCAGGTGAATGAATGGCAAGGGGTAGTCCCGGGGCTAGATGTACAGGAAGATCGAGAGAGCCGATCAAGCAGACATGCTAGGTGCTGAGTCTTCAGCAGCCGGAGTATCCCAAAACACATACTTTGGCTCCTTCATCCCAGCGTTACGTCGACTTTATCAAGCGCAATCGACTCCCAGATCTCTTCTTTGACCACACCTGTGGCTTTGCGATATGCAATTCCACCGATCCATTGTATCCACATGACATTCTGGATATCCTCGAATGAAGCAATTGGGCTGTCATCACGGAGGCTTTCTGGCGCGGCAATTTCGTCGACGTCCCAGACGATACTATCAGTCTTCGGAATAAGACAGCTCATGATGCCTACGAGCTCGACGCTGCGCCGATACTGCAAGGGCCCACTTGTGGCGCACACAAAGTCTTCGTCAGCTTCATCGTGTTGCCACAGCGTCCCAGCAGGCCTGCCGTCCAAGGTGTGCACGCGAGTCATGATTCCACGGACCTCTCCGAGTCGAAAATTCGCGGAGTTCGTGGTGAAATGGAGGTATTTCTCAGTTCGTGGTTCGATAGATTCTGGTTCCTCTTCAAGATCGACCGGAAAGCAAAAGTCAACTGATTGGTCCGACTCGTGCTGATAGATGGAGACCTCGCCGAGCACCAGGTAATCTTGTGCAAGAGAGGCAGAAGATCCTGGCGCGATTTTGCGTATGAGCCATCCTGGAGGCATCTCACCGTCTAGCGCCACAGTAGCGTCCCCGAGCCACCAGGCGTTGGTCAAATGATCCAAATCCTTTTCTGTTTCTGGGTGGTTTGAACAATAGATACGATGTCGCTCGAGCCAATAGCGAGTCTGTCCAAGCATGATGGGTGTTGGGCCAGTGAGCTTGCTGGAATAGTTCCAGGTATAGGGGAAGGCGATTTCCGTTTCCCATCCCACCCACGACCAGCTCGGCAGACAATGTTGGTCCGATGGTACCATCTCCAATCTACGCTGGGCAGGACCCAGTCTTCGGAGCGGCCGCCACAAAAGGCAGATATCCAGGAAATACTCTGGTAGGCCAGAGATGAGGCTTCCCCGAAGCTTCTTCCCGAGCAGCAGTGACACTCCGGCAAAGGCGGGCAGGGCATCCTCAGGACGTGTCAGCCTTCTGCAGTTGAACCCATTGACCAGAGCCTCAAACTCGCCCAGGTTTGGCACAGGTGAGGGCGTCAGCTGTGGCGAGGACCAGCTATAATGCCGCTGCGCAGCAGTGGCGTATGAATGTACACAGTCAGGAGAATCGGACTCCTCACTATATCGAGCCGTCTTACAGCGCCACCTCACCGAGTTGTGAGCAAATATAAGCATCCGGCGTGAGAACATAGCTTCTTGGTAAGTCCATGCACGAGTGCTCCACGGCTGTAACATCGAGTCGTCCCAGACCTGCTTGGAACTTGGTTTCACAAGACTCTGATTTGGCGTTAGCTGCGCTATGCGCTGACGAGCTTGTCGAGGTAGACCGACTCTGCGGAGGCCCCGAAAGCCAGCATTAGCGTCCTCACCATGGGCAGACACGATTGTCAAGCAGGCTCGGGCGTATATCATGGCCATAGCATTAAGTTGAATAGAGTTGTCGTCTCCATCCTGGACGATGCAGAGCGCATCCACCCACAAATAGCGCTCTCCTAGGACTTTGGTCATTAGGATTGCCTCAGACACTGTGCGGGAGATTTTGAAGTTGGGCGTAGATGGTTGCTGCAAGGCACCCGGCTTGCAGAGTAGCTCGAGCGTTGCTTTGGTAGTGGTGAAAGTGCTGGTCCGCCCCCAGACGTAACTCAGAGCAACGTAGCGGCAGGATGTTGTCTTGGACACCAGGCATTGATTGACGGCGTCCACCAACAGCAACGAATGGGAGTCAACGGGTGCATCCAGCTCGATAGTGGCGCAGCTAGTAGCGTGACTGTCTTCGCACTCTCGCCGCCATGCTTGGATTATCTCCATATCGATCCATTCCCGATCTATAATTCGAGGCTGTGTTCGATTTGCATCAGTGCCGAGCAGGAAATGTTCCTGTTGGTGCTCGAAGATCTCCCATGGAGCGTCAAGAGTACCGTTGGGACCGCTGCCATGCGGATCGGGATGCACGAACATTAGTCGTTGGTGTGCCGGCTTTATCAGTGAAACCTGCTGGCTGAGCAGGAGTTCATTGATTGGGAAAATCAGGGCGTGATTGGGACACTTGCTCTCAAGAACTTGCGCCAGCGTTCCGAGCAGCGCTTCCTCCATTGAGGCCAATGGAGCGTTGACCACGCGGAGAATATCGATGCAGGTTCGACACACAACTTCCCAAGTCTCGCTCTAGGATCAATCAAGTTTTAGACATCCAGTCTCTTCTAAGGCAACTGTGCAAACGTACCTTGGAGGCATACTTTTCCAGCCAGGCATCCCGCCGGACTTGTCGCAGCCTTCGGTTGGCTTTGGCAAGAAGCTCGCTGCTCGACGGAGTGGTCATTCTTGATACGATGCCTGACGGAGATAAAGAACATTGCCATGGTAGCCACGAGCAGAGGGTAGAGTACTAGCAATAGCTGCCAAAGTCCTTGACCAAAGGTCCGGCCCCCACCTTGTAGCCGAGTTGAAACTTGAAAGGTTGCATTGCCCCCGGGAAAGACATCGTTTAATACTATATAGTGCCTAGTGATTGCCTGGCAAGCTGGGCAGTTGGCTAAGCCTTGAAGGATCGCCGCTGCCGCCGGCAATGACCAGGAAAGACTTTGGGTATAGAAGGAAGGCTTGCCTCGCCGTCTTTCCATGTCCAGGCGCTGAGATTAGTACAACATGTTACCTCATGCTAGTGTCTTTGTGACAGCAGCAACAACCGCCACGAAGTCCTTTTCGAAGGCACAAACATTCATGTGGCTTCAACTCATCGACATGTACCAGAATCGTCTGGATGGAGAACACCACCCGTGGCGACCAGATATAGTTTTCACTATGCTGTTGGCTCCTTACTATCCGCTCCTGTATCTCAACGATTCCGTTCAGAAAGCCCAGGACAAAAGCTATAGCCGGTGGGGTGGGAGACATCTATCAACGGCTCCACCGCTCGTCATTGTGTCTCTCCTTGCTTTATTCGCATCGCGAAGCTCGATGCTAAGTCGTGACAAAGATCGAGACGCGAGCAGACCGAAATTTTCCTATCGCCCAGAGAAAGTGCCAGATGAGATTCTACATACCGGCGCTGATGTTGGTCTGAGCACAGACGAAGTGAACAAGCGCCGACAAACCTATGGACCCCATGAGCTACATCTTCACAAAAGCTGGCTTATATCAGTGGCCTGGCAATGCTTCAGATCAGACATTCTTATCAAAGAGGCAAGACTTGGGTACCCTCCGAGAATTTTGCTAACCAGAAGACAGCTTGCTGCATTATTTGCGCTTTGGTCTGAAGAATGGTAGCACTTCGCAGCCATATGTGCACTAGTAATTGTCGATGTACGAGTCCAACTGGGCTTAGAGTTCAATCCTGATGGGGAAGACCGGGAGGACTCATGGAATGCCTCAGATCCCGCCGTCGTGGTGCGTGACAGCGTTCTCTCGCTTGTCACTGTTAGAGATCTTGTGCCAGGGGACGTCATCCACGTGTCCGAGGTAGGCCACCCTCGACTCCCAATAAGTTGCATGGTTCTGACTTCCCAACCAGGGTTCACTGCTTCCGGCCGACTGTCGAGTGCTTGCTTTCGAAGGCAGGCTTATTACTCATACGCCCCCACAAGGCCCACGGCAATTGGAACTGCATGATAGCTGTGACATGCACGATAGCATCACCGGAGGTGACGCCTTCTTCATAGTTGTCAACACTGGTTGGCGCTCGTCTGTTGGAAGACTCAAGTCAACAAAAGACAAATTTGCAAATCGAATGCATCGACAGCCCAGCGATTTCGAAATTATGTACAGGGTTATAGCTACGACTATCTTTGCTTGCATTGCTGGCTCGTTGTTAGTGGTTGTATCTTTGGTGGACACTTACCCATCCTGGGACGACATTCTACGCCTTTTGACATCCATCTCCGTTGCTGTTGTTCAATTCCAGCCAGGCTTAAGCCGCGATGTTCTACAGGCTGCAGCTGCAGGGGCTCAGACCGACAACGGCGCAGTCGTGCAGGACGGTGGTATTGCAATCGAAGGGTTTGCCGGCATTGACGTTCTTTGCATCAGCGCAAGCGACCTGGCTGATAGAAACAAAACCACCATCTTTGAGCCACTTTGCGTGGCTTGCAGGCCTGATGATCTCATGCTAGTCGCTGGTCTCAGCATTCTTTCGGACAAAGACGAGTTTTCTCGCTTTAATCGTGCTCTGTTAAAGGCGCTGAAGCGATATCCGCAGGCGAAGGCGAACTTGGATCGCTATCAGAGCCTCGCCTTCAGATTCATCGAACTAGATTCGACACTAGGCGAGTGTCTGGTCGAGTCTGCAACCGGAGAACGTATGCTGTGTATCAGCGGCCCTTCGCGGTCCGTCTGGGGATATTGTGTTTCAGAGAACCCAGAGAACGCCGATAACCAAGACTGGTTTAATGATACGATGAAAGATCTACGACTTCGAGGCCTAGCGTCGTGGGCAGTCGCACGCAAGCAAGGAAATGATCCTTTGAGGTTTTTGGGGCTGATACCAACGTTCGATCCACCCATGGCCAACACCAGACTTGCAGTGAGGGTAGCCCGGGAACTCGGCGTCGCTATTAAGCTACTTACCTCACGCGACAAATACTTTGGCAGAGTTCTATCTCAAAGTATCGGCCTTGACACTGACATGCTAAGCGGGGAAGATATCTACCACGCGGCCAAGGGAGACGCAGAGCTCCTTGGGCGGATCGACGGGTCCAACACTTTCGTCGAAATGGATCCCGAAGATCGAGATGACCTGCTCGGCATGCTGCAAAAAGCAGGCAACCGAGTCGGATTCACAGGTGTCCAACAAAACGACGCTCCATTGCTTCGAAAAGCAGACTGCGGCATGAGTGTAGATGGGTCTACTGAACTTGCTCAGGAGGCGTCCGACGTTGTCTTCATACGGCCTGGAATGGTTCCAATGGTTCGCGCCATCCAAGGAGCTCGCGCTTTCTTTCAACATCTAGAGATCGCGATGGTCTGCCAAACCGTGACATTCCTGCAAATGCTGCTCACTTTGACTTGGTGTTTGGCGAAATTCGGCAATCTTCTTGATGTACGACTGTTCCTCTTCGGTGCAAGCGTCACCAACACCTACAGGTTTCTTCAAACATCGAGCAAAGGCAGTGCTAAAGTTCAGTTCTTCAAAAAGCCGGTACGTTGGAACGCCGCGACAATTCTTCGCCAGGTCCTGCCACTTGGTGTGGTGATTACCCTGGGTTCTATGCTACTAGCCATGGTTATTCTGGGGCCAAGGCTAGTCACAGTCTCAATGCCGTCCCAGACAGCAGCGGACTCACAGTCCGTAAAGAGATGTGACTCTCAAGCCATGTCGCTGCACATGCTCATCTTATACGACCTCATGCCTCTTTTGTGTCGATCAGAAGGACGTTTTTGGGCTCATGAGCAGGACTGGCGAATATTGATGCATATAACATGTGGCCAGGTCGTCCTCACCGTCGCATGCATCACGGGCTGGATGCCTGAAGGCTTCAGCTTGAGCATGACTGCAGCGGTGTGGGCCTGGGTCATCACCTTCGTCACATTTGGGGCCGCTGCTGCTGCCAGATACACGACTTATGGTGGCGAGCTTACGGAGGAGATGTAGGTGCGTAGATAAGACAAGGGCAAAGAAGGCTGTCTGCTACCAGTATGGCATGTCGAAGTTTGAGGTAAACCAATAGCAGAGTTTTGGTATGGAATACCTGATCCTAGACTCGGCGTTCGACAGTCACCCTGCCTCATATTTGTTGTGCTGTTATGAGCAAGTGATTTCGCACGCAGTACACACAACGCGAAAGGCTGGATGAACGACAACTACTCCGAGTTTCCGCAACCAATATCGAAAAAGTGGCATTGAAACACATCCTGACACAGCTGGTCGCCGTAGCGATCCTACGATGACGACAACTGTGGCGAAGCACATTCTGCGACGCGGACGATAGTGGAGGCTACTACTTTAGAGCCATTGACTCGTCGAAACAAGCGCCTCGTGGGGCGTGCCAGGATCATTTGTTATACATACTCGGTACGACTAACGTGGACCAGGTGTCAAGGGTCAGGGGTGACTCGACAAACATCCCGCGCCAAGAGTCCGCTGCCTGAGCAGGCCTGAGCCGTTGCACTCTTTCAGCAACTCATTGCACCGCACAACCCCAAGAAGTGAAGAGAAGGGGGAGAAGAAACAGGAAGAGCCGGGCCCATCTCCCCCAAACTCCTCTATTCAAGCAGCTCAAGGTTCCCCGCCACCTCCCCAACACCGCCCTCAAGCATGCGCTTTAGCATGCTTGACCAAATGCCTCCTCACCCTCCTCCCCACCACCCCCTTTTCATCTCCCACATCATCCTTCCGCCACAGACTCAACACCCCCTTCCCACCACACACCTCTCCCACTCCCCCACCAGTACAGCTCATCGCACACATCCCCTCCTCCGCCAACCGACTGCCCCCTCCGACCAGGCCATCGCCGCAGAAACACTGGCCCGCGAACTCGGTGCCGGCAAAAGGGAATCCGCGCGAGTCGCAGAAGGTCATGCACGCCGAGTTGCTCATGTGGGGACCGTTGAAGTCGGACCAGAAGGGGAGGGAGCGTGGGAAGACGGTGTCGGTGTAGCAGCCGGCGTAGGTCCAGGAGGGGGGAAAGGTGAGGTTGTTGGGTGGGGGGAAGGTGGTCGTGGGGAGGAGGAGGGTGGGGAGGGAGGTGGAGGTGGCGGAGGTGGGTGAGGTTGTGGTGGAGGAAGGGGGTGAGGCGTTGGACTCAGCGGGGGGCGAAGCTGAGCCTGAGCCTGAGCCTTGGCCGCCACTGCTAGGGTTGCCTCCTAAGCCAGGGGTCGAAGAGCTGCTGCCAGAGGAAGGTTGGTCAGGGCCGGAAGGGGGAGCGCTGCTGCTTGATCCGCTGCTGACGGAACCAGAGGAGCCCGAGCCTGAGCTATCACTGTGTGCGTTCCCGCTGGGTTGAGAAGTCGAGCCTGAGTCTGAGCCATAGCCAGTTCCCGAACCAGAACCAGACTCGGCTGGGGTGCTGGACGGAGATCCGAACTCAGTCGTGCCGGTGCTACTATCATCACCACTGCCATTACCAGTGGACGGATTCGTCACAACCTGCGACGGACCACCAAAATTGGCGTTGGTGCAAGTCGAGCCCGAGCACTTGGTGTACAGGGTGATTGGACCAGCACCACCACACATCTGGGTTGCGTCACCAGCGCAGGGCATCCTGCAGTTGCCCGGCACGCCTGGAATCGGAGCGCCAACGTCAGGGATCGAGTTTCCGCAGTAGCATTCCTTTGAATACTCTGTGCCTGCGACGCTGAAACCCTTGCCGTCGCAGAACTTCACGCACTGGTCGTTGGTCATGCTCGCTTGGCTGGTGCTGGCGCCGGTGAGGATGCGCTTGTAGTAGTTGTCTGTGCCACAGCCAGTATATGCCCAGCCCTGGCTGGTGAGGTCAGTGAAGCCCAAGCTGGTCGACTGCGAGAGCGAGCTTGTAGCGCCACAGTTGGACTGGACTGCTGCTTGGGCCGGGCCAGCGTTGACGGTCTGGCAGCCAGGTAGCTTGCTCAGCTTGCCGGTGACGGGCTCATCAACTACAGATGGCACGGTGCATCCTTGAGCTTGGCTATCTGGGATGAGCTTGAATTCAGGACAGTCTTCAACGCGGCCGGAGAGGTTGGTGCAAGTGTCGACGGCACGTTGAAGGTGGTCCACTTCCCATCCCATGAGAAAGTCGCCGTGGCCCCCGTAGCCTGTGGGGTCACCCATGGCCCAGACAAAAGGCTGCTTGTTACCATACCAGCGGTTGGCAAACTTGTTGGTATCCCAGATGACTTCGTAGAACAGCGAGATCAGGTGGACGGGAAAGTCAGGTGGACAAGCACCATTGTTGTAGGCGCCTGTTGGGTAGGACATGTGAGACTTATGGTCTGGACTGTCAAGATCTTTTCCATTCCAGCAGGACGGAAAGAAGACTTGAGCTCGGAGACCAGAGGGGCAGTTGTAGTTGGGGAAGTATGGTGTCTCAGGATTGGAGGTGCCCAAACAGTTGTAGCTGATTGCCTGAGAGGCGAAGTCATTGCCGCCTGACCGCTTGAACGGATTTCCAGCGACCATGCGAAAGCCTGCCGGGAAAGCCTTGAGGGATTCTCCTCGCCCTCCTCGCTGAAGATAATAGACAGTAGCTCCGCCGACTTGGTCCACGCTCTCAAAGGATCCATCCTCTGCTTGGTAGTATAAGGCTGGGATCCAGTAGTTGGAGTTGTCGCCAATGACCGTGCAAGAGGAGCAGGTTGAGGCTTGGGTCGAGTTGTAGTCCATGGTGGGAGCAAAGCCATTACCTCCCATGATCGTGTGGACATGATTGGAAACCGCACCTGGCTGGACGATGGGATCGGTTCTCTCAACCACGATGGGCGACTTGCATGGCAACCGCCAAAACGCCGAGGCGGGGGAAGCCAGCAGGGCGAGCCATGCCAGCGGTTCGAGACTGAGGGGCATGATGGAGGTTGGGGTAGACGAAAGCACTCAGTACTGCGATGTGAAGGAATCGAATGCGGCCACGATGCAATCGGGCTACGGCGCGGAGCAACGAATGGACGCAGAGTCACAGACTCGCGGGTATCAAAAGAGAGTGTGCGGATTAAGGTGGTGAACGAGAGTCGCAGAGAATGAGAAGGATAGTAGGGAACGAAAGTACGTACCTCATATCTGAATCCCGCGCCATGAGATTGCAGGTAGGCTGCAGGTCAGAGTTTATTGTAGAGCATCTGGACGCGCTGACATGGTCGATGCGGTGGCGTCGATAGCAAGCAGTCGGTGGCTGGCTTTTGCATATCCCCTGAAGAGACGAAAGCGGCACAAGATCGCGGGTTGAAGCAGGGGATTGCGCCCGCTTGTTCGCCGTCCACTTGAAGAGAGTGTGGTTGTTCTGTCTCACACTGCTGGCGATATCAATTGATACGCCTCGACAAAAGAGCTCGAGCCAACGTGACCCGGAGACATACCAGATGAAAACATCTGATGGTCCCCGCATTCACCGATGTTCCATGAGCGGGCCACGATGAGCCCCAGGAAGGGAGGCGTTCAGTAGTTGTTAAATTAGCCTCGTCCAAAGGGGCACGCACGACGTTTCAGCCTGCTCCACGTGCCAAGCAAAGGCTTAAGCCTGCCCAATCGGTATAAGCTCAGGTTACTTCTGTCCCACTGTACAGCGGTGCTCGGGAGGAGTGAACATTGCTATCCCATGATCTAGCTGCAAAGCGACCACTTAAGTGAGAAGTTGTCGTGTGAGACACTGGTGTGGGCATGGTTTTGACAGTCAATAGCTTCTTAGGAGGCCAACAAGTCTTCAACACCTGCGACCATGAGGTCGGTATTGCTAACACACGCTATCTTGTCTGTCGCCTTGGCCGCAGATTTATATACTGTGGGCGGAACTCAGTCTCGCGTCGAAAGCCAGGGTTGTCGCGGGCTGGCTGAGTGCCATCGAGATAGGCAACGAGCGCGATGACCAACGCGCCTGCAGTGACAGTTAGCGATTCGGTGGGCTACAGCAGTTCGACACGCAACCACTCTTACCTGTTGTAGCCAGATATGACGCGAGAGTGAACGCAGTCGTGACGATAACCTGGACATCGATCTTGCCCTCATTCTCGTCTGTCTTCCGAAGATAGATGGACAACCAGACTATAACGAACACAAGCGAGGCAATTGGGGGAGTAATGATTACCCCAAAGACAGCATTCCTATCAAGAGTTCTGACGAGCTCCACGGCCTTCTGGGGATTTTGTGAGCTTGACAACTCCTGGACGATGGGGACCAACGTCGGCATTTTACCAACTGCGAGGTCGGGGCGGTGAAAGTATTGAAGTGCTCGACCGCAGTCGATCGTATGTATAGTTTTTCCCGCTACTGTCCCGCTATCATTGACCTTCTGCAACGTCAGTGGACAGTTCAGAGCAGAAGGGTCGGACGCTCCTCGATGCAGTCGATCCGAGATAGCTCTTTGGGTATAACTACTTCTGCTAGGCCACGCTTGACTTTGAGGTACCTGTAAAACATTCTGAGCTGCTGAAGCAAAGTCTCTTCAGTCACCCCGTCATAGAGAATAGGAGCTTCTAAGTGAGCATGCCCAAGAAAGATGCGCACCAGTCCGCGGCGGCTCCGAGTAACGGCAACGTTACTCCGCTCACTAGCATGGGCTGGCTGTGGAACATCGCTGTGGCTATTATTGTGTTCAGAGGTTCCCTCAGTCCTGCCCTGGTTGAGATCGCTATCAGGCGCCTCACTGTCTTGGTGGGTGCCATCAGTGGGAGGACTTGCTCCGCTGCCGGATTCAGGGGCCGGTATGTGGCTAACCTGCAGACTCCAGGCATTGAGAAAGTTCTGCTCAAACGTTGGTAGGTCTGAGACTGGAAGATACACAAACCACCAAATAAAACTGGAGCCTCGTGGATGGCCTAGGCGATGAAAGATGAATGTTATCAATCTCGTGTATAGTTCCTGTCATATTGTCAGTTGATCTGCATATTCAACCGCATAACGTACCCAGGATCGTTGAGGATATTTGTGTGAAGACCAGATCTGCTTCAAGGTGGGAAAATTCACGCCAGCAAACCCGTACACATTCAAGCGTTCGAGGACCCAAACATCCAGAGATACGAAAGCTGGCAGGTACCAGTTAACCAATAAATAGAAATACATGATAACAGCAAAGACAAATATGCACCCCTGACAGAACAGCCTCGCCGTCACTATTGTTCGCGACCCGAAAAAGATGTCGCAGACAGGGAATGGTGAAGTGCTATCAAGCGAGCGCGTAGTCCAGCCAAATTTGGAGGTCAGTCGTTCTCTGTGAACTTTGCTGCGCCACTGTAGAAGTACTCGAGTACCAGGACGATCGGGCCCACTGCTCGTGTTGGCCTGGGACATGCTTTGCGACTGTTGCTCCGAATCGTCGCACGACATGACGACCGGGAGTGTCTTGTATGCTTCCGCGGAAGTCTCTGGAGCTCGAGATCGCAGCTAGACTCGCCAGGTTGACAAGGCTGAGTTGTTGTGAGATGTCACAGCTTCCTAGCCACTCGGATGTGGGGAACTTTCGGGCGTGAGGGCTGTACTGATGTGTAACTGGATTTCAGCGGACTGCAGGTACGGCAGCAAAGCTCAGAATCAACGCAAATGCCACAGAGAAGATCAAAGTCGGATTCTGGTCACACGTTCATTAGAGCGCACACCAAACCGGTCTGGTCTTGGCGAATAGCCAAGGACCATGGCTCGCATGGAACCACCAACGAAAGTCAGCCTCGTAAAGGGCGTCAAGCTATTTACCTGTCAGTACGCCTACCAAGAATGGCATGCATTTGCTCCCAAACGTGCAGCCTGCAAGTGACGCAACGACCGAGGCGGTCCGCGAGAGCGACGAGAATGTAATGTGTCGCAAATGACAAGTGGTATATACGGCGCCATGTAGTGATATCCCAGGCAGTCGGTTGTCTTGTTCAAGGAACAACTGTGTTCCAACCCTCCTGGTCATAGATTGAGATGCAGCCATCGCAGAACAGTCTTAGAGTTGTGCCATCCGGGGCATCGTGGGGAATATAGACCTGGGTCCCGGCCTTACCACGACCAAGTGAAGATCGTCAGTAGACCGATGCCGAGCTGAAGCAAGAATGGGCAGCACTAGACCAACGGAAGGGTCCGTCCAGGTTCTCGTAGACCATGATATGTAGACTGGCTATGGTGGTCAGTCTGGAGCATTGCATAGAAAATCTTAAGCTTTCGAACATCGGCTTCTGAGCACACTTCAGCCACTGGCATGCAAGTTCGTTGCAGGATGGACGGCTCTCTGTGGCTCTCTGTACCATCTCAGCAGTTGCGGTCGCTGATCCCGAGGGACTGGGTGTCTATAAAAAAAGTGGCTTCGAGCCAAGCTAAGGAATTAGTTTGCAGCAAAGGGCGTCATCTCTGACCGCAATCGGGCGGCTAGCGAGATAGCCAGTTCAGGTATGCATCGAACAGGAGCGCGAAGACATCAACCCGAAGCTGGAACACGCAAGCGATGGATCAGAGCAATAATGTCGCTCAAAGGAGAGGCTCAAATGAGCGTGGATTTCGGTTATGTGACGGGGTTCAGGGGCCGTCGGCGAATAGCGCAGCGAGGAAGCACTTGCATTCAGGTATCTCCCGAGTAAGCGTGCGGCGAGCAGCGGGCGGGGGCAAGAAGCGCCTCGGGTCGGCGCGCTATTCAAAGGACGAGACAATAGGATCCGCGCGAAAGGTTCCATCTCACAATGAAAGAGGGCCTGTGATCGACCTGGTGGCGAAAAAAGGGGGGCTTTCAGGAGAAAGTCGAGTAAAAACCCAGGAGGTTTACCATTTGTGGGTGGCCTCGGGCGCGGAAGTCGTTCGGGGCTTCCAAGCCACGCCAGCCCCAAGACAAATGTGAGAGTAGTAGCCCCGGAGCAGCCAATTTCTAGGGGTGAGCGTTGGGAGCACCGGTTACATAGGCACTCAATATTCCACACTGCAGGCTTACACACCAAATAGTGTGGAGGATGCAACATGACTGTTGCTGAACACCTAACTGAGCAATCACAGCCAGTCGCTGAATTTTTGATCCCCTGGTCATACTTTGATAGAGCTAACGAGTTGGGCGACTGGACAGCCCAGTCCTGTATGAAGTGGCGCTGATTGGCTGTCGGTCAACTTCTGACAACCGCGATGGGCACCACTCCCTCCTGGCGACTGTTTCATGTTCAATCTCCCCAATGCCCTGCTCCTTTTAGATTCCGCTCTCCTCGCCTAGTCGCTGTGTGTAGTCTTGCTAGAACAGACTGCGACGGTGCTGAGTGACTTCGAGTTTGACCACCCGCTCTCCTGTTCTCGCCCGTCTTGCTACACCGCCTGCGCCCCGCCAGTCTGCCACCTACCGTGCTTCGAGTCTACAGAAAGCACACCAGTCACGAGGAGGGGTACGCAGCCTGCCGCTGAGCCACGTCGAGTACCGTCTCACATCCTGTTCATGTACTCGTCCACTGCACCTGTGGCAGCGCACACCTGACTGCGCTTCTTTGTCAGATCTTGACCGTCTGGTTGTGGCTCCCAGCCATCCTCTTGTGTCACCAAACCGCACCCTGGCCTTGCCATCATGGCCTCAGAACCTCAGAATGGGTACGTTTACTTCGCTGTCTTGTTCTCACAACCTGCAGTTGGACTTTGCATGTCTAGCCAAGTCAGGCTGGCCCCTCCACCTCTCCGCGGCAACCCCTCCAGACCCCTCCACAAATTTCACACAAGCGCGATCACTCACTATGTCCAGCTTCTATTCGAGCAATCAGTTCATGAACCCGGGCCCTGCTCCTCGCCCGCCGACTGACCGCCCACGACTTGATCTGCAGCGCTCTCAAACCGCCGTTCCTACCTCGACATTTGATTCTATGTCCATAACACCGCAATCGCCCGCCGTCACAACCCCGAGCGCCGGTTACTTCTCCAACAATACGAGCACGTTGTCCCTCACAGGCCAAAAGGTGAATGGCCCCGTCACTATAATCAAGGAAGGATGGGTTCGCTGCAAAGAGGAGAAAATCTTCGCCGGCTGGAACGAGCGGTACCTGATTTTGCGAGAGTTTCGCCTCGATTTCATGAAGAACGAAAATGGCAAACTTATGGCAAGCATACAATTGAAAGATGTCACTGGTGTTTCCAGGTCAGAATCGACCAGGATGGCTTTCGAAATCACCAGACTGGCCAACTCCAAGGATGGCCAGACCAAAGCTCCCATACTCGCCCGCGATCTACCTACCAAGACTGTCATCTGCGAAGTTCGCAATGATGATGAGATTTACGACTGGATTGACAAGATCTACGAGCGATGCCCTGGCATGGGTGGCGTCAGTAACCCTACAAACTTTAGCCACCGCATACATGTTGGTTTCGATCCCCAGACCGGTGGTTTCGTTGGCCTGCCTCAGGAATGGGAGAAGCTGCTCACCGCCTCCGCCATTACAAAGGAAGATTACAAGAAGAACCCTCAGGCTGTCATTGAGGTGCTCGAGTTCTACTCCGAGCACAAGAAGCGCGAGCAGCAGCCCGAAGTTTACCCCAACTCAATCCCAACACCTCCTGCTATGCAACAAAACAAGCAACTAGGCTACTCAAGCGGAAATGGCATTGCTCCTCCCAGGCCTGCGCCGCCTACCGAAGCGCAGCGTTACAACACAAATCAATTTGTCAAGTACCAGGACAATGTCAGCCGTTCCAATACTCCACCAGTCAAACCAACACTCTCGCGGTCTACAACCGACAAGAGCAGCTACGACATGGAAGCCGATGCTGCCAGGATCAAGGAAATTGCCAACCAGGAGCAGCAGCGCATCAAGCGGGAGCGCGATATGCAGAGGCAGCAGGAAGAAGAATCCAGACGACGACGAGAAGATGCCGAGCGAACGCGACGAGAGCAAGAGGAATACAACGCAGCTATTCCCAAGACGCGACCGCCACTCGCCCAACAAGAGATTGGGGGAGGCTTCACGCCGCAAGATAAGTCCCGGCAGGACCCACGCTACGATCCCGCCCGTGCTGCTCCTCGAGCACCCACCAGCACCCAACAGGGTGCTCGGCAGCCACCGCAAGCACAGCGGCCGGCTCCCCCGGCGCCCACCAAATCTCAAACGTCCATCCCCAAATCCTCTTCTCCGGGCGGGCCCGCGGTGCGCAATGACAGCTTAGACAGGCAGCAGTCACCTAACAGCAGGTACCAAGCCGACCAGAGCCGAGCACGAAACGACTCAGCATCGCGACCGAACCAGCAAAACGGCGTGAACGGGAAGACGCAGCCTCCAGTACAACAAGTGAAGCCCCTTAATGTTGCCAAACAGCCACCGACCAAGCCGCAAGCCGACCCACGCAAAGAAGCCGAGGCGGCCCTAAGCGCCAAGAAGCCTGCTGAGGAGCGGCAGAAGGAGGTTCGAATGTCCAGCATGAGTGAAGGCGAGGTTATGGCGAAGCTTAAGCAAGTAGTATCCCGGGACAACCCCCTGGAGAACTACAGCAAACAAAAGAAAATTGGTCAGGGTGCGTCAGGCTCCGTTTATGTGGCGAGAGTCAAGGAGAGCGCTACTTCCCAAGTCGCGCGCGAAATCTACCGTACTCACGGTCCCAAAGGCCAGGTGGCTATCAAGCAAATGGATCTGCGAAACCAGCCGCGCAAGGAGCTAATTGTCAACGAAATTATTGTCATGAAAGACTCGAAGCACCCTAATATTGTCAACTTCTTGGATTCATTCCTGCAGGAGCAGAGCAACGAACTGTGGGTAGTCATGGAGTTTATGGAAGGTGGCGCGCTTACGGATGTCATCGACAACAATCCCGTCATCACCGAGGACCAGATTGCCACTATCTGCAACGAGACATGCAAAGGCCTTGCGCATCTGCATTCTCAGGATATCATTCATCGTGACATCAAGTCTGATAATGTACTGTTGGACCGCATGGGCAATGTCAAGATCAGTAAGTTTTCCTCGTCATCCAGCTCGTACCTAGATGCTAACCACGTCTTCAGCTGATTTTGGCTTCTGTGCCAAGCTCACCGAGTCCAAATCCAAGCGCGCCACTATGGTTGGCACGCCGTACTGGATGGCGCCTGAGGTTGTTAAGCAAAAAGAGTATGGACCCAAGGTTGATATCTGGTCCCTGGGTATTATGGCCATCGAGATGATTGAGTCGGAGCCTCCCTACCTCAACGAAGAGCCCTTGAAGGCGCTCTTCTTGATCGCAACGAACGGCACGCCAAGGCTGAAGAATCCGAACAAGTTGAGCAGAGAATTAAAGGCGTTCCTGTCGGTGTGCTTGTGCGTGGATGTCCGGAGCAGAGCCAGCGCGGATGAATTGCTCCGCAACGAATTTATGAAGATGGGGTGCAGCTTAGCGAGCTTGAGCGAATTATTAAAGTGGAGGGAGAAGGGTCGGCAGTGAGCATGAAAGAGAAACAGGGGGGATCAGCCTGATTACGACGCAAATATGAGGGTGTGGGTTACACGCTGCATGAAGCACGACAGAGACGACACGATGGGAGAGAGGCCGGTCATCTAGCAGCTGCGCCTATGAGAGGACAGCTAGCGTCCGGGCGGAGCGTCAAGAGATCGAAAAAGACGGAGCACGCACTCGAGCACCACCTACATACCGCGAGGCAGTATCCCACGGCACGGCATTGATGACATGGCGCAGCGGACAGCACGTATCGGCGCCTGGGACGCATTGGATACCTATTCTACTGGAACGGGGTGCTCCGAGCGGTTACGTGCATATCGCTTCAAGACATTCAAGTGAATTGGGAGAGCGCGAATGCAAAATGCAGGTCTCGATGGGTGAGTTTGTTTGGCAGTTCAACAGGCAAGGCAAACAGGCCAGCAGGCGAGCAGGCGAGCAGGCGAAAAACAATGATAGTATTGGTCATTAATGGTGTTTGATCTGTTTGGTTGGGCGATCTTAACGAGTCCACGTCTGAATGACTACCTACTACAATTGCTAGAAACGCGTGGACTCTGGGGTTCGGGTATGATGGGGAACGATGAAGACAGGCGTCGAGTAGAGCGAGGCGTAAACACAAGCACAGGCACAGGCACAGGCACAGAGATGAGCGCCGACAAAGATATACTGCGGTGCAGTGTGTAGCGTTTCAATGTCTGGCATGGCTCTTTGTGGGCTTCGTCTCAAAAATGAGACCAAAAAATGATGTGATGAAATGAAAACTGAACTGCCCTTTCTATACTCGCTGTTGCGGCTTGCTGCTTCGTGCTGGAAAAGGGACTTGCGCTGTTGTTTCTATTGCTACCCTCGCTGCTGTCTCCCCTCCCTCTTGCCACGGACAGGGTCCATATCCAAACATCGGCCGACGCGCCGGCCGTCGCGCCTGCGGCTCCGTACGGCAGGTTCCCGCCACTCGCCACTCGCCACTCACCACAGAACAACTCCGCCCCATCAACCTCCACCAACATCGACATTGCGAACCCCTACCCACGTACAGCCTCGCCCACTACCTCTGCCAGCTGCGAGAAGAGAATCCCCTTGAGGACCTTCTCGCCCTGCTCCTCGACCCAGTGGCCCGCGCCCTTGAGCCGTTCCTTCCAGCCATGCTTCTCCCGCTCGCTCAGCTCCTCCCAGCGACGCACCGTCTCGTCACGCACGACGTCCGCGCCGTGCCGCAGCTCCGCCGCCACCTCGGTGCCCGTGTCGCGCACTATGATGGCGCCCGCCTGTGCCGCCTCGCCTGCTGTGTCGCTCGCGCCCGCCACCAGAGCCTCCAGCTGCTCTCGGAGCTCGGAGAGCGAGGGCGTAGTGGGGATGGTGTTGGGGGCGTCCGTGATGGCGTCGACGATGCTGGAGACGCTGGCGGCCGCGGCTTCGGGGAGGTTGGAGGGAGTGTGTGCGCCGATATAGGGCTTGACGATCGCGGCGCTGAGGCCGCTGGGGAGGTAGTCGGCGGCGTGGAGCGTGGGGGGAACGGCGCCGCGGATCTCGCAGAAGGCTTGCATCAGGAGGGCGACGAGGGTGATCATGAGTATGGCGACGGTGGTGGAGAGGGCGGTTTGAAGAGTGTCTGATGCGCCGGGGGCGGTAAGCACGTAGCGTGGAGTGCGAGAGGTGGTGGGGTCAGGTCGTAAGGGCAAGGTGTGAACTACGACTATTTGGTCTACGCCCACCGAGGCAAGGCGGATGACTTGGAGCGGTGGTGCAGTCGTTATGGGGCTCGGAAGAGGAAGATAGGTGGAGAAGACGATGCGGGTCAGAGGACCCTGGTGGACGGCAGGGAGGTAAGTGTAGGGTGTGAAGCGTCGAATACCCGAGCTGGGCCGGTAGTCGAGGGTGAGAAGTTCGATGGACGAGTCCTGGGAGGAGACAGCGATGACGGTCTGGAACTCACCGGCTGGATTGGGAGATAGAGGACAGGTGTCGAGGCCAACAGCAGACTTTGTGGTTCGAGCAAGGCTTTTGCGAAGAGCGATGTGGCCGGTCGAGAGCTCGGGTTTGAGTTTAAGGATGATCAGAGAGGCGCCAGAGCGGTCGAAGGTGTTCTGGAGAAGTAGGATGTGGTCGGGAGTGATGAAACGAATGGCTCGAAATTTGGGTTTCCTGTTGGGAGTGGACACCTCGTACACCTTGACCGGCTCCTCAATCCTGCTCCCTTTGGTACGCGGTAGCTGCTGCAGATAGACTGCATGGTCCGTACAGTATGCCAGGCAATGGCCGTTATCCTCGACTGCGGTAACATCAGCGTCAGCTGCTTCTGACTTGCCGAGACTGATACGCGAGATCTCATCAATGGTGCTCGTCACAGCGTTTGAGACTGGTTGAAAGGTGATAACTTCATTCTCTGGAGCCAAGCCCGAGGCGATGACAGCAATACGTGCCTGGTTCTTTGAGGTTGTGCGACATACGCGGAGAACCCTTTGGTACGTGTCATTCTTGGGAGCGTTTGCACTTCTGAACAGCGCGGACTTGCTCAACGCCTGGGAACTCGGCGATCGTGGTGTTTCGACTTTTTCGGCGGGGCTTCCATCGGCCTTTCTCTTTCGTGAAGGTAGGCCTATGCGGAAGGATCGCAGGTGTTCATTTCTACCTGCCTCTTGTTCTATGGTAGAGCTGTTGATTCCGGCGATTGCTGTCAGCGCGTGTTCGTTGGAGGAAGCTACTGCGAGAGTGGTGACAGAATCTTCATCTTTCGCAAGCTCGATCTCGGCGATCTCGTTAAGCTCATCGCGGCGAGAGGTGTCGATTAGTGACTATGCGAGTTAGCGCTTGTGTCCGACCCAGACTCCATCGCAAACGTACTATACGGTTGGGCACTCCAGTCGAGGATTCTCCACCGCCTCCGCCGACCAGCAGAAAGTCGGGGTTCAGAGGATCAAAGTCCCCTCCATATAGAGGATAGGAAAGCTTCTTCCGGACTTCGTGCACATGGGGCGTCATGTTTTTGGACGATGGTGTAGAGAGTGGAACCACGTGTTGGACGCTCGTGCGTAAGCAGGTATAGCGAGAGGGCGAGCGTGCCCTTATATCAGAGACGCCTGAGTTCTTACAAGTTGAGAACAGTTGTCCTGCAGAACCATCGTCATTGTGCCCGATTCCGAGCCGCAGTTGAGTGGAGCCGAGGGAGCATCTTTCAGGCGCTAAATTTAAGCTTATTTTCGCTTCGCATCTCCTCCGTGTCGAGATCGCCTCTGCTTGTTCATGCCATTGACAATACCCATCGTTATCTTACACGGACCAACTTCAGGCAAGTCTACAAAGACAGGTGTCTCGAGTCCGAAGTGACTGAGTCATACAGTCATGCGTGTGTACTAAAAGAGCAAGAGCAGTAGCTGCTGGGCTGGGCTGGGTCAGTCCAGGAGTCCAGTAGCACTGGAGAGACGTTTCCAATCTGGTGGCCTGGGAAGATGGTTGCATGCAGTAGATCATACTGCGCGGGAAGATTACAGCAGCGCCTTTGATGCGATTGCTTGGCATGGGGAGCAGAAGGGTCAGTCAGAGCGTGAAGTCGTCCATATAGACAGTGGGACACAGCGTACTAGCAACTCGCATTGCTGCGCTGGGATTCAGCCGGGACCATTTCAATTCAACCTAGAACGCAACGACAGAATGAGGATATACCGAGATCCGCCAAATGCAGACGTGGTTTGGGCTACGCAGTGTACAATTCCGTCCCAACTTAGGCGAACTGGGCCATAATACCCGGTACAGTACTGTCATTAGTCTTAAGCACTCATCGACTCGTTGGCTCCCTACCAGCAAGCTTTTGGCTTTCCTCAACTGCTCAGTGTAGAAGAAGAAGGTTCGAGGGTATGGACATGGCCAGTCCACTACAGGATTCGCCATGCTGAGATTGCTATCTTGCCGTGGGACTGTCGAATCCATGTCCGATGAGTTTCTCACTCAATTTCCAGAGTTCCAAGGCCTTCTGCGGAGCGGTAGCATATTTGTACGCTTGAGCTATCTGGCAGTCCTCGAGATAGGCTCCAGATTTGGCCGCTAGGCCGGGGTCGAGCGCCGCCACTAACGCGGTCGCACATCCCTGATGCACGTTCTTTGGCTTGCTGGTCGTGTACTCGTTGCCTAGCACTTGTCAGCGTTTTCCAGTAGCACGCTAAGACCAGTGACTTACCAGTGTAGCGTCTGGCAACCTCTGCGCACACCTCGCCCTCACTTGCATCTAGAGACGCTGTTGTACCCGTACCCATGATCAAACCAGGATGTAGACTGTATGCTTGAATCCCTCTGGCAGCCAACTCGCACGTGAACAAGATCTGTGCCGTTTTGGACTGGCCGTACCCGGCCCACCTGTGATAGTACGTTCCATCCTTAACTCCATCTTTAGCAATGGCTCATGGCTCGGATCTAGCTTAGACTTGCCTAAAAGTTGTAGTCGATGCCGCGAAAGTCACAAATACCATGTCCATTGCTCGCGACGTTGACCACTCTCGTATCAGAGCGAACGCCTGCTACGCGGTGCATCAGGCATGACGTGAGCAAAAAGTGCCCCAGATAGTTTGCGGCGAATGTCGTTTCGATTCCATCCGGATTCAACGAGAAGTTTTCGTGCATCATCCCAGCACTATTGATGATAACGTCGACTCTTGGGACAAGTTTGTTGACCTCAGCTGCAGCGTAGCGCACAGAGTCGAAGTTGTCGAGTTGTATTGGTGTCACGATTGCCGAGGCCAGACAAGGCAACGAGGCGCCACGGCCCTCTATCGCCAAGGACTCCAAGGTCTCAGGGGTCAAGACACTTGGCACACAATCTCCCACGCGACTCGCGTGGAGGATCGTGTTGGTTCTGGACTTGCTCCTGCAAGTACTGAATCGTTGTACATAGAGAATCACAGTTGACACCTATTCGTCCTGAGGCTCTTCTCACACTATCCCGAGTGACTCTTACAATTGGGAAGTAGTGAGTCTGCGTTTGGGGGCTGGTTGAGTGTATCTGATCAATCACAGGCGTGACTTTGGTCTCAGACCGCGCAAGGAGGAAGATATGCGCAGGAGATCCGTGCGATAGCGCAATGGCGGCCTCTGCACCAGTACCGCCCTCACTAGTTCCAGTGATGACGAAAGTCTTGTTTTTTATCTGGGCTGGATATTGCTTCACGACCTCGACGCCAGTCGTACTGTGGCCGAAAATTGCCGACGGCATTTTTGAGCCGTTCGAAAGAGAATATTGGATGTCAGGCCTAAGTCGAATGGTTCAGGTCTTACATATGTGCTTCAAGGACAGTAAGACATCGATAACGAAGAAAGTTGGTCATGTGTACGTACTTGCACACGGAGTGGCATCCCGTATTGCTGAGCGTCACTAGCAGCATCTTGACTAGCAGTCTTAGGCGAGAATCTACTTATGCGACAGGTGAAACGGCTGGCCTGAGTGTGCCGAACGAAGTATTCTTACTGGGTTGACTAAGCGTTAGAAGAGTATTCTATATCACCGATGTTTGGCGAAAGGAGGTCGGGCACGCCACATGTGGCGAGTGTCCTGTGTGCGGCCGCATTTTGCGCTGCCCAAGACATCATACGGCCGCAATCCCGATTGTAGCGAGGATCCTGCTTCTAAGAATCGCGGGTGTAGACTTCATTCACGGAGATGCTATCATTGGGATTCCGCAGCTACAAACATGCGTCTCAGAGATGATAGCGATCTGGCTACACAGTCAAGGCGTACCAAAGAACAAAGTGTCGGACTGCAGACACTGGATTCACGCACGTATGACAATTGCCCAGACCGAGCACATCCTGGACCTTACCCTCATATCGTACCGACTGCTGCCCAGTTCAGTGGCAGTAAGGTTGCTCGAAGTACTGACTATGACTTAATAGTATAACTCTGTCATTATTAATTCTCTAGTCTCGAGACCATCTCATAGTGGTACACCCGTGACAGACCAGGTAAGCTGATCCGAGCCCGCGATATCTTCCTTCATCTGCATCAACTCGTGTGTGTCCCAGTTAGCCCAGACAACCTTGCCTTTCAGAAACGCAGCCTCAGCGGAGGCGAGCCAAACATAGAAAGATCCCGGGAGCGTTGCTTTTCGCCCATCAGTACAGTCACCTCAACGAAAGGGAGGAAGGGACAACATACCAGAATCCGGAGCCGCCTCAGTATGCCCCGTGAGATCAGTCGGGATCCACCCGGGCTGGACATTGACGACCCGCACATGTGGGTTCTCGGCAGCGATGTAATCCATCATCTTCAGCGCCGCAGCTTTCCCAACGGAGTACGCGCCTGAACCGTGCCAGGGCTCCTTGGCCGGCATGCACGCCATGTCCGACGTGGTATGCAGCAGCACCGGGCCCGGAGCAGCAAATGACAAGAACGCCTGGCTGGCGTGCAGGGTCGTGACGACGTTCAGCTCCAGCGACTTCATGAGCGTGCTTGCGCTGTAGGTGGCCATGTGGCCCCAGTCCAGGTAGGCACCGACATTGGCAACAAGGACGTCGAGCTTGCCCACACGCTGCGCCAGAGACTCAAACGCCGCGAAAGTCTGCTCTCGATCAACGAGGTCCGCCGTCGCTGAGAGGATGGTGATGTCGTTTGACGTTGCGGCGGAAGCGATGTCGCGTTCCGCGGCAGCGAGCACGTCCGCACGCCTGCCAATAACAGAGATGGACTTGGCGCCTGCTTGGGCGAAGGCGACGGCGACGGCTTTGCCGATGCCGCTGCCGCCGCCCGTAATGACGACGTTCTTGCCTTTGGTGGAGAGCTCGGGCCGCGTGCTGGAGATGAAGGGGTATGGCTTTGTGTGCCAGGTCTTGGTGAAGGTGTATGCCATTCTGGAGGCCCGGGAAGCTGATGGCATCCGCTCTGGCGGTTCAGGTACGACTAGTAGACAGGCCAGAGCCGTTGCAGAAACAGGATGTGGATGGTGACTGTGGTGATGGTTCGCGGGTATGAACTCGTCGCGACGAGTCTCTGTGGTATTTGTAGTCCATCGCTCGTTGACCGAGTCTGGAATACCTCGTCACCGAAGTTCAAGATTCTGTCCTTTTGAACAGAAGCAGCAGCCTCTCTACGAGTCTGCTATCCCTGAAATTCTTCCGTGAAGAAGTGTATTTTCTCCGCCAGCAAGGTGACTCGTGTCAGGATCATTTCATTCGTCCGCATAGTAGCAGCGCCAAGTCGGAGTTGATAATATGCATGCTGCTGCTTGCTAATCTGTCCCGTGGCTGACAGTGCCCCGTCTTCGGTCTTCGGCCTAACTTCGCTAGAAGACAAATGTGTTGACCAAGTCTCGAGGCAAGGATGGTATGATGGCCGCTACAACCGCCAAGATGGGCAATGCTGTGGATTCAGGATGTCGTTACCGTGCTGCACCGTGTTCACGTGCTAGCACCTAAGAAGCTTGTGGTCTCGCTCGGTGATAAGTTGGGAGGTTAGCACTTCGGCCTCGCTCTTCCGCTGCCCAACGCAAACTGGAATTGACAGACTATATCAGCGGCTGAGTCATTGAAAGGGACTGCAATACTAGTCGCGACGCAGGGCAAATGCGATCCGCGATCGTTCTTCGTCCTGGCTCAGGTCGGTCTGCTGCCAAGCCTCCACCGTCATGGGCAAGGCTACCTACACCAGGGGCCATAGCAGCCATATATCAGACAAGTACTGTGAACAACGGCTGATAGTATACCGTAGAGTAAATAAATGCCACCTGGCTGCCAGTTATAGCCCAAAAGTCTATGATTTTGATTTTCCCGCTTGCAAGTGCTGACAACCTTACCGCTTGAAGACCCCGATGGCCCAACATAACCTTAGCACGGCCAGCCCATATGCCATGCCAATGCTGTCGTATATCACATTAAGCTTGCTTCCCACTACCTCTCGCCACCCAATAGGCACCTCAACCACCGGGATGCCGGCAAATTCCGCCAACATGAGCATCTCGACATCAAAGATCCAGCCCTCGGTATGCATATGCGGCACGATGTACGGCAAGCTCGCTCGCGAGAACAGCTTGAAGCCGCATTGAGTATCCCTGATCTTCGCGGTCTGAGGCGGCGTCATGAGGTACAGTAGTAGGTGGAACGAGTGCATCAGAAAGTTTCGTAGCTTGCTCCGCTTCACCACTGCTTCGCTACCCACCAGATGTGCGCGAGAGCCCACGGCCACGCCACGACCACGATTGTCTTCAGCTTTCTCGCAGGCGGAGACCAGCTTTCCAACGTCGGTGAACTTGGAGGCCCCATCTGCGTCGGCAAAGACAACGTACTGTCCACGAGCGTGCCGCATCCCATGCGTAACGGCGCCACCTTTGCCACGGTTCTCCTCGAGCTTGATCATGCGTATGGAGGATGGCTTCACTTTGACGCCGGATTCGGAACGATGCGTCCACGGGCCTGAGAGCCGGCGCGGTAAGGGTGGCAGGATGTGGTTGCATGAGAAGGTTGTGCAGGTCTCGAGCGTCTTGTCGGTTGAGCCATCATCTACGAGGAGGACTTCCCAGCCGCGGAGGGGCACGTTTGTACCGGACATGTTTCGTTGCTTCAAGCCACCATTTGCGCTTTCTGTCGGTGCCTTTGCAGCAGTGCCGTACTCGGTCTCGAGATAGTTGACTGCTTCTTCCAGCATGCCGGTCAGACGCTTCTCTTCGTTGTAGGCGGGCACGACAAGGGTCATGAAGACTTCGGCAGGTTCCATCTCTTGCTCCAGCTGTGCCTCTTTGCCTTCCGCTTGCGCCTTTGCTACCTTCGTTGCCAGGTCGTCAGACCAGCTCGGTAGCGGCGCGGGTTCCGTCAGTTTCCCAACATGGTCAACGGTTCGAAAGGTCTTCTCGCTGCGTCGAGGTGGTCGCGGATGCGGTACAACATAGCGTGTGAAAACGATAAGCTGGCTTCGGTCAGCATCATCCTGCAGGTCATAGAGCAGGAGCACTCACAAGCAAGATGAACGAAGAGGCAGCCCAGATGAGGATGAAAGGGATTAGTTTCCAATTAAACCAGTCGGCACCATGGCTGATGACTTCGAGGAAGTGCCCTCCTGGAGACTGTCCGTTTGCCATACCTGCCGCACATCGAAGCAGAAGCAGACAGCAGACACTCGAGGGGCAATCGTAGTCGCATGCTGCCACGCTGCCCTTCAAAATGACATCTGTTCTCGACGGAGTGGGTCTCGGAAGGGCAAGGGTTCAAGCCACGCGGGGGGGTCGCCCCGAAGTTTGGCAATCCAGGTACCAGATCGCTTACCCGGCAATAAGCCGATAGCCCCCGGAGGTTTCTTGCGACATCTTTCATCGACGTCACCGGATTCTTGCAATACTCTTCTCTGCTAATGCTTTTGCTTATACGAGCAGCACCATTCCGGCTTTCGTTCAGACACCCTCGCTCGAAGCCGCGCCTGTTCTATCACATCATGGCCGACAAGATGTCGACGTACTCGCCCTTGGACGCCAAAGTCCTAAAGGTCGAGCCCATGGTCAGTTACACCCGACACTTTTCTACTATATAGCTGAGTGCTTACAGAAACCAGAAGAGGCCAAATGGGTGAGGCTCAACAAGATCACGTACAAAGATCCAACGGGCGGAGAGCGACAGTGGGAGATGGCGGAAAGACAGGTAGGGCTCATCCCCAGCCAGCCCCAAATGCCACCAATGCTTAGCAAGCGACTAGACAAGGAGAACACACACCGACACCGACGGTGTAGGTGTCATCGCCATACTGAACGACACGAATGGCCAGCCATCACTCCTGCTGCAGAAACAATTCCGCCCGCCACTTGACAAAGTCACCATCGAGGTCCCAAGCGGCCTGGTGGACGAAGGCGAGGATATTTCAACCGCCGCCCTCCGCGAGCTGAAGGAGGAGACCGGCTACATCGCGACGATCCCTGGCGATGCCAAAACCGCAGAAGGTTTCATTATGTGGAACGACCCGGGCTTCTGCAACACGAACACGAAGATGATCTTCGTCGAGGTTGACATGAGCGACCCCAGGAACCAGAATCCTAAGCCGGAGTTGGAGGAGAACGAGTATATCGAGACGTTTACGTTGCCGCTCGATGACCTGTGGGATAGGTTGGCTAAGCTGGATAAAGAGGGGTTTGGCATTGATGCCAGGGTCGCGACTCTGGCGCAGGGGATGGAAATGGCCAAGAAGTGGAGGTCCGTGTTGGATAAGAAGCCGGCGTGAAGTGAGGCCAGCCGGGAAGGGAATAATGGAATGAGACTACATTTCGCCATCCTGGATTCGATAGACGGTACGATCTAGACGATCTGTATGGTCTTCAAGGCTGTCACGATGTATGGTCACGAATGCGCATGAACACACAAAGTCCAGCTAGATCGTCCATTTCGTGACTACTCCTTTGACCCCTACGTAGCATATAATCGTAGACACATCATGGCATCCGTTTCACTTCCACTACACTTCCAGCCAGACAGAGCAACAGGCTGAGCCTCTCAACTTAAGGAAAACCTTCACTGCCTGCGATGCTTGGAAGGTAATTTCAGCCCTCAACTTCGACACTTGCACCCCACACAGGTCCGCCAACGAATAATCCCGCTCAAACCTTCTCAGACTTGCCCGCAGCCTCGACAGTCTCAAACTGCCCCGTGGTCACCTTCTCCACCTCACCGCGCTCGAGCCCAGCATCGCTGCCAAGCTTGTGCCGGATCTCCTCCTCCTGGACGCCAGCGGGCTTGGCCAGCTCGAAGCGCGTACCCTTGTGCTCAGGGCCGAGCATGACAGTGACGGCAATACCCAGCGCGATGATGACGGTAGCGATGCCCATGACAGGGCCGTAGGCCTCGACGCGGTCGCCGCTGGGCGCGGTGAGGAAGTGGCTTTCAGACAAGGCGTTGACGATCTGCGCCGAGGGGCTGGAGATCATGTTGCCGATCT
Organism: Cyphellophora europaea CBS 101466; assembly: GCF_000365145.1. Lineage (NCBI taxonomy): Eukaryota > Fungi > Ascomycota > Eurotiomycetes > Chaetothyriales > Cyphellophoraceae > Cyphellophora > Cyphellophora europaea. The sequence goes on along the minus strand of NW_008481810.1, from coordinate 1,272,991 downwards.
GGTAGGTGACGCCGACGAAGCCGGAGCGGAAGGCCGGAGGAGAGAGTTCGTTCAGATGGATGGGGATGACGCCCCAGGCGCCCTGCACGAAGAATTGCATGAAGAAGCCCGAGGCGGAGAGGGAGCGCTCGGTCGTGGGCAGGATCCAGGCGGGGACCAGGATGCAGGACATGAGTGCGCTGATGAACATGGCGCGGCGGCGGCCGATCCATTGGGAGAGGTAGCCGATGATGGTGCCGCCGACGCAGGCGCCGGTCTTCATGAGGATGGAGGCGCGGGTGGCGGGGGCGTTGGAGAGCTCTTTCTCCGTGAGCATGAATGTACTGTAGTTGAAATTGTCAGTATTTGGAGGGTCATGATTGCCGATATGTGGCTGAGGAAGAGTAATGCTTACGTGTAGCTGTCCTGGCTAGTGTGGGAGTAGTAATTGAACCAGGTCATCAGAATGATGCAATAGACGCACATGCGCCACTCCTGGCGCAGCATGGTCTTGGTCTCCTTCCAGAAAGCGCCAGCTGAGGTGTTCTTGGTACCTTCTTTCTTCGCTTCGATGAATTGGCGCGACTCAGGGAAGGCTAGACGAATCAGGCCAACGGCGATGGAGAAACCAGCACCGACCCAGAACATAATCTTCCAGGAGTTGGTAGACCCGCCAATTCCGAGATTGACGCACGCGGCAAGAACGTAGCCTGTGCGAAGTTAGTGGAATATAAAGGGCTAGGAGGGGGTGTTGACCGACCGAAAGAGTAGCCTTGCTGGAGGATTCCGGACATCAGACCACGGGCATTGGCGGGGCAATTCTCGAGAGCCATGGCAATGGCGTTTCCATACACGCCGCCCATGAAGAGACCGAACAGAGAGCGCACAGCAAGGAACTGGCTAAAGGTTTTGGAATAGATGGTTGCGATCTGAAGGAGACCAAGAACAATCATGTTCACAACCATGGGATATTTGCGACCATATTTGTCACCCGCAACACCAAAGAAGGCAGCACCCACGGAGCGCAGGAGGAGGGTGAGGGTAATGGCTGTGGTGACATTGGTCTTTGTAGTGTCGTAGTATTTGGCGAGTTTCACGGTCTGGATGGACAGAGAGTGGAAATCGAAGGCGTCTGCGGTCCAAGCAGCCAGACCAACGATGAAGAACAGCCATGCCTTCGCTGACAATTGGGCGAAGAGCTTGATGGGGTTCTGCAGCGGCTCGGGATTCTGCCAGACAAAGTGCGACTCGCCAAAGTCGTTGGTGATTTGGGTACGCTGCTTCCAGCGAAACAGGTCACGAACGCCCTGCTTGGCGGTCGCGAGGGTACCGCGGGGCCAAGGATCAGCTACTTCTCCGACTTCAGGCATGGCGCTTGGCTGACGGGAGAGGCGGAGGCTTATCCAAAGGCTTGGAATACGTCAAGAGTGGACAAGAGAAAGAGTCAAGGCAAAAGTCTACGACCTCCTGGCTCGGCGTACGGCTGGTCGTGATGTATGGTGGGAGGCAACAAGAGCTGTCGACGAGGAAGTAGTTGCTGAAATGAGGGTTGCAGCAGGGTCTTTATAGACTGCGCGGAGCGCAAGATGGGGTATGGGGCAGGTCGTGGGCAACACGGTACCGTAGCCGTCCGTGTTGGTAATCGGCCACGGATGCGACTAGAGAACACACTGTTTTCGTGTGGTCGACAGCATCACATACCCCATAGTTGCAGATCCACCCCAGAGACTTCGATACACCCGATGCATGGATCCCACGAGCTCCTATCGGGAAGACTGAGATAGGCAGAGCTCGATGTTGATCATACGGTGGCTCGCCTCGCTAACGATGGAGGCACAGAAGGTTCTGCCGCCTTTTCCCACAATCAGGGCATTGACAGGGTCGCTCGATAGGGCGAACAGTTAGGCGAATATTGGGGTGGATTCCGACCTTACGCCAGGCCCTCTTACCGTGTGCTCCGTACTGCACGTCCTCACCATGTTATCGCTACACCCGCTCAAGGACGCTTTTGCGATCGCAGCACACGCTTTCCGCAGGCAGTCTGGCGCGCAAACACGACAGATAGTGACGATGCTGCGTGACGTACGAGGTGCATCAAGTCTGCTCATGTGCCGTGTGACTTCCGAGTGCTTCTTGTTGCTTGGTGGGCGGCGCCAGGGTGCAACAGCAGCGGCTAGTGACCGGAGAGGAGGTGCATGTCAGCCAAGACGCAGCCATCTGCGACGATGGGAAGTGTTGACAACGGAAGCGCACGCATGGACCTATCACCGCGGGGTGCCCATGTTGTGGCGACCTCTGGGCACATTCAAGAGTCCACCAAGAGTCCACTAAGCACGGAAACAAGAGAAATGGGAAAGTCTTGGAAGCTTGGCGTGAAGGGGTAGCTGTAGACTGGATTGGTCCGGTAAGAAGTGTAGATTGTTGCGGGGGGTAGAGTCGGTGGTCGATCAGCTGGGCTGGCAAGTCGCCGCAGTGACGATGTAACCTAACCCTCCCTGTCCACGAAGAAGCGCCGGGCTGCAGTCTCACGTCTATGACTTGTCCATCGGAGAAATGAGGAAGGCTTTTGGAAACATTCCAGAAGGACACTAGAACAACAGAAGGTTCTCCCATCCCTGCCCAACGGGAAGACCGGTTCCGTGCGTGCGCCGTACGGAAGTACCTTACGGAGTATGCATGCCTGGGAACTTTGGAGAGATAGCCTATCCGTACATATCACTGCGTCCTGCAGCCAATTAGGCAGTCGGTCGCACACAACTAACGAGCTTCATGCTCACACCACTAATGTACATCTGCCGAACAATCCTCGTGAGGTGGCTCGCTAATAGATTATGCTGACCACGCTGGTGCAAGGCGACGCGGCAGAGGCGCCACCAGGGTTGAACACAATTGACAAGCATGCTTCCCGAAGTCACAGCAGTGGCTTTTTGAGTGTCTTTCGGTGAGTCTGCGGAGCCTGCCCGCCAGTTTTATCGACTCCTGGTGGGCCATCCTCCACGAAGACTGCAGCCGTTCTTCGCGACCCGGGGACGGCGGAACACTGCCATGTCCAATAGCGTCTGTTTAAGATTTGGCAGTGGCCTCTGATTTGATGGCTGACCAGGTAGAGGCGTCCGTTGCAGTTTTGAGAATCTGTGGTCGAGTGGACATGTTCTCTCGTTGCTTGGACTCCTGAGATGATTCCGATATTGCCCGTTGAATGCGGTCGACACAGATAGGCCGACCGAGTATTTCCATGGTCTGAGGAATGTTGGGGCCGGGAACACCTCCCAGCAGCGCCCAGCGCAGGTAGTGATACAATTGCCCCTTCCATTTCTTCTTGCTTTTGGGGTCTGCATCGGGGCCATGGAAATCCATGTCCTTCAAGTTCTCAGAATGGGTAGCCTGTGTCCACTGGCTTTCAGGGACAAACAGTAGCGTTGAGGCGGCAATATGGAGCTCCTTCACTAGCTGCGAATCTTCAATATCGAGTTTTGGCCGCCGTGGCGGCGTGACGAAGATGGAACACTTTTCGGCAAAGTCCAAAGGAGAAGAAAAGGCCAATGACTCCGCGTGGAGCATACTGGCAACCACGTCCCGAAGATTTCTCTTGCCAACCAAGGCAGCGATTTTGGCAGCGCCCTCCTTGTTCAGCAGGGACACCGCGACATCTCGAATCAATTGTTCCAAGTAATCGCCCCCAGCAGAGATGCGCCGCCGGCCGTGTTGCTCCTGTAAGAATCGCAGCTTTTCGAACGATACGACAGTGTTGCCCTTGGTAATCTTCAGATCAAACGACTGCTCTAGTTCACGCAGACTCATTATGTCGCTTTTCTGCTGGTGTGACCAGCCAAGCAAGGCGGCAAAGTTCACCAATGCTTCTGGGAAGATTCCTTTGTCGCGGAAAGACGCTATGTCGGTGTCGAAGTTGCGTTTGCTGAGCTTCTGCTTATTCTGATCCACCAGCAGAGGCACGTGAGCATACAGTGGTGGCGTCCACTCTTTTGCTGCGTACATGGCGATGTGTAGGGGTGTAGACGCCATCCACTCTGACCCTCGAACAACGTGTGTGATTCTCATATCATGATCGTCACAGACATTGGCCCAGTGGTAGGTCGGAAAGCCATCCGACTTGATCAGAATAGCATCCTCCCACACTGGTGCATCCACATACAGCTTTTTATTCGCTTTCTCCCCATGCCCTGTATGCCCGTAGACCAGATCACGGTAGCGAGGCCAGGTCTCAGGGGCACGAAAGCGGACCACGTGAGCCTCCCCTGAATGGGCACGCTGTTCCGCCTCGTCAACTGGCATGTCGGCACATTTGCGGTCGTACCCTAAGTTCAGGCCCTTGTCATGTCTACGTCGATTCAGATCGTCGAGACGTTCCGCGGAACAGAAACAGCGATATGCTTTACTCGCTTGGAGCAGGCCCTGGATATGCGCGTGGTATGAAGAGAGACGCTCTGATTGTCGATAGGGTCCATACGGACCATTGATTACTGGACCTACCTTGGTTTAGCTATGTAGTTGTGCAAGGCCCATAGACAGACCTTCATCCCATTCTAAGCCAGCCCACTGAAGATCTCGGTACAGCCTCTCTTCAGCACCCGGTATTGTCCTCTTTTGATCCGTGTCCTCAAGACGGAGCAGGAACTGACCCTTCGTCTTGCGGGCTAGGAGATAGTTGAACAAAGCAGTCCGGATAGACCCCAGATGCAGATTTCCAGTCGGGCTCGGTGCGAACCGTGTTCGAGCAGGGGAGTCAGGCAGGTTGCCGCGATTCAATTTCCGGGTCGAAGCGAAGAATCTTGATGGCACGTTCGGTCGCGCCGCATGGTGCTGTCCTCGCAGGGCATCACGACACGATTTGCATGTCCAGGTCGTAAACCTAGCACCAATGCGCGTCACAGGCTGCATAGAGAGACACACTCAAGCGTAGGAAGGCGACGGAATGATTCGGCTACACTAGACACGAGAAGTTGTCGATGCCAGTGACTTCTAGAAGATACCTGCGGACGAGAAAGTGTTACAGCTGATTGGTGGAAACCCAGCAGTGCAAGGCTCTGCGCATGGTGAAGAGTTTGGCCCGCCTGGGCGCCTACGCATACTTTCAACTTAGTCTCGTCTCTTCTGCAGCCCTACGATTATCAAACCCGCTTGCTCATTTCCTACCGAATCTTTTGTGCAAAGGAACACGGCCGTGCTTTCTAGCATCGTTTGCAACTGACACCATTTGCTGTCTCCGAGCAACCTCTTCGTCCATCTCTGAACACATTCTCAATAACTCAGCGCTCCCTCAGCCACAACCGACCGCCTATCATGGATGGCGCAAATGGCACATCGACGCCTGGCGATTCACCTCAGATCGATCTCTACGAAATTCTCGGCGTGTCCAAAGATGCCTCAAAGAACGAAATCAAGAAGGCTTATCACAAAGCTGCTCTGAAGTACCATCCCGATAAAGCCGCTCCCGATGAGCGCGAAGAGGCCGAGCACCAATTCAAGGCTGCCGGTCAAGCCTATGAGATCCTCTCCGATGACCAGAAGCGTCAACTCTACGACGCCCACGGCATGGCTGCCTTTGAAGGTGGAGGTGCTGGTGCTGGCATGGATGTCAACATGGAGGACATCTTGAACATGTTCGGCATGGGAGGGGGTATCCCGGGCATGGGCGGCGCCTTTCCAGGCATGGGTGGTGGGCGTCAGAAGATGAGGCGGTCGCCAGATGAGAACCAGAAATATGAAATCAGCCTCGAAGATTTGTACAAGGGCAAGACTGTCAAATTCACATCGACTAAGCAAGTCCTATGTTCCAAATGCAGTGGCAGCGGTGGTAAAGACGGTGCAAAGGCATCGCAGTGTGCGACCTGCAAAGGTCAAGGTGTTCGACAAGTGGTCAGCCAAGTCGGTCCGGGCATGCTGACTCAACGCATGGTTCCTTGCGGTGCCTGCGAAGGCTCCGGAGAAATCTGGGACGCCAAGGACAAGTGCAAGAAGTGCAAAGGCAAGAAGACCACGGAGGAAAAGAAGCAACTCGAGCTGTACATTCCGCCGGGATCCAAGGAGGGCGACCAAATTAGACTTGAGGGCGAGGCAGATCAGGTGCCAGGCGCCGAGGTAACGGGCGATATCGTCTTCCATTTGGTTGAATTGCCTGACGACAACTTCCAACGCACCGGCAACGACCTGAGCGCGAAACTCGACATCACTCTAGCCGAGAGTCTCTTCGGCTTCAACAGAGTGGTCGTGAAGCATCTTGATGGTCGTGGCATCGAGCTCAACCACCCCATTCAAGAAGGCAAGATCCTCCGACCTCAAGATGTGCTGAAGATTCCCGGAGAAGGAATGCCACTCAAACGCTCTGACGCCAAGGGCGATCTCTACTTGATTGTCGAGGTAGAGTTCCCCGAGGATGGCTTCTTCAGTGACCCTAAGACCGTCGAGGCTATGAAGAAGATGCTGCCTGGTCCTCTGCCTGCTATCGAGACCGACATCGTTGATGCACGCGACTACGAAGAGGCGGATATCGAGGAGATTGGTGGTGAGGAGGGTCGCGGCGCCTGGGAAGATGATGACGAAGGTGCTCAAGGAGCCCAGTGTCAGACTCAGTAGACGACGGTATGACTGATGAGCCTTTCATGATGTGACGGTGCCGAGATACCTTCTAAAAGCATTTCTGGGGCGTTTCAGCGAGAGTTTTGGACGCGTTGAAGGTTTCTGCATAGATGGGCCTGCGGGCGTAGGACAGGCCACAACGACTGGGAACAGTAGGCCGAGAGTATTTCATGTTAATAGACCAGACCAAAACACTTCGATCTCTTTGTGCAGAATTGCTTTTCTTGGGCGCGCTGCTGGTGGCAATCTCCCTCCCTTACAGCCCCAGCATACCTACGTCCGGAGATTCTACAAAGGTCTGGAGATCAATAGGGACGTGAGCTATGGGGACAGTGCGCTCTTGGAAACATCGACATCTTCTCTTGCTTGAGAGTAATCAATCTCGTGCCACATTGATTCAGGTTAAGCGACACGGCAAGAAGTTTCAGGCCTGATTGGCTGGCCAGCAACGGGGCCTCCGCCAAGAAACGGCCGTCGCCGTGGCCGTGACGAGTGAGTTCATGCGTTCTTCCTCTCTCTCTTTGTTCTCCCGCGCATCATCCTCAGCCAACAGCATCTCATCTACTGCAGATAGCGACATTCTCTTCTGCTGTGAGCACTCCGCGGCGACCTGCGACCTGCGACCACCCGAGCGACGCGATCCCGTAACCCCGCCGCCGACAGCCCAACATCCGATCTTTCACCACCCTAGCCCCACGGCCTTCCAACCCTCACGTTACTGAGTACCGCTTGCGCTGTCGGTGAATCATACGTCGCCGCCCTTACGAGCGCGCAGGCGACGTGTCTGGCACCTAGCTGCATGGTCTTTAGATGTCCGCGACGCAGTATCCGCCCAAAATTCCGCTGTCGCCATCCTCCCCTCCCGAGACAGGTGTCAAGCGGCGGCGAGCCTCTGAGACCTCGCCAAAGCTGCCTCCATCCCCGAAATATATGTCAGTCGCTACCAAAAGCTATGTTTCCCATGGTACCCACACATCGCACATGGATGAGGCGGCGTCGCGTTCATCGCCCCGGTCTCCCTCATCAGCATCGTCATATACTCGGCCCTCCACACAACGCAACAGCCAGCCTTATTCAACCCCAAGCAGTAGTCATTCCGAGCACCACACATCTAACATGATGGAACGAGATGAACATCGTGACAAACGTCAGCGGATAGGAGAGGCGATGGATTTGGATGAGTCTATGTTGCCCACTAACCATGAGCGGCGGTCAAAGAAGGAGGATGAGGGTACCAGCCCTAGATTGGGTGACATCGAAATGCAAGATAGCGCGGGCGACCCCGACCTGGACGAGCTCGACAAGGATATTGGCGAACCATATCTTTCTTGCCGGTCCAGTAAGGCTCACCCTGTCCGATCTGCCATAATCTGCCGCGTGTATTAACATCGTATCTTAGGGGTCGAGCCACAGAAACCTGACGTTCAGACGCACCTGCTATCGATCTATGGGCTGGGATCGCTACAACGAAGTGTGGCGCGCCAGGATCCTTTCACACAGGAGAAAATTAACAAGCTCCGCAAATCTTACGAAGGCCAGATTAAGGACTTTCAGCTCGCTGGAAGGAACAAGGCGGTGAAGCTCAAACAGGAGAAACCCAACGAGCCTTCCATGCGTGCGTCTATCGGTAGCTTCACTTCCGAAACCAGGGGAACTTACCTCCAGAACACCGAGGAGTGGGAGGCCGCGAACCCGAAACGTGAGATCAAGGTCACAGATGACTTCAGATCCAAGCTACGCAAGGCTATGCAGATGCAGCCTGGTCGAGTGCGGAATGAAGCCAAATGGGATGACGTGCTCGGCCACGAAAAGAAAACAGCTGCTCCATTGGCGATGGCATCTGCTCAAGCAGCTGCACAACGACCGAATGGCCTGATGAGGCCCGCCCCACAAAGTGCTGCTGAATTAAAACGCCAGACGAGAGGCAAAAAGCGAAGCTATGGGGACGATAGCTTCATCGGGTATGGGGAGGGCTATTCTGAGCCGGAAGATGCCTCGCCCGACGGGGAGTACGGCAGTGATGATGGCAACCGGAAGAAGCGACGCAAGGTAGGTTTCTAGCAGCGACGCCCACCAGCAGTCACGGCTGACATGATCAGAATGAGAGCTTCAACGCCCAACTGTTGGGTCGGTAGCGTCGACCGCAGCTCATCTGGCGGACGTCGCAGCGAGCGCAGAAGCCACAGGAACCGTGTTTGGCGGCATGATATTTATTTTCAATCTCGCATTTTGGGACGGTCGCGGAGATACCCTTTGGATGGTTTGGCTGATAGAGAGCAGGATTGGACTCCAGGGCTTTCAAGCATTGCTATGGCGTGGCCCTCCATTGATTAAGTCCATGGTTCACAGGAAGGAAAGTACGAGGCCTCTCGGCTCCGAAATGGCTAACAGAGGTACGCTCTACTGTATCGCGGGTCATGGTGAGACGCACGAGGCGCGGCAAGCTGTTATTACGAACCGGCGTTTCAAGCTCAAATGGTGGAAGAGGCGCACAGCATCGAAGGCGGAGAAGAGTTCACGCCGTTGTACGAACGTAATGATCCATGTTACATACGCAAAAGTGCATGTTGATTTGAAACAGTAGGTATTGCGACTCTCGTGTACCTCGCATCCAAGCTGGCCCTTCACGGCGCGGCCTGTTCCACCATCACAAGGACGCGAATGAGCACACCATCTCAGCTCGTTGCGAAAGCGCGGCGGTCAAGAAGGAAGTAGAACAGAGACAAGCTTCTGAAGGGCATACAGGCCTGGAAAGGAACTTTGACTGGAGGCTGACATTGGGTTGATCTGCGTTACCCACTCGACCCAACCCCTGTCATGTCTATCTTTGTACCACGGTCTAGCTAGCGAGAGTACTTACTTGAATCACGAATGGTAATAAAGAACGGAGCTTGTTTGAAACAGCCATCTCATCGTGTATTACTCAGAGATGCTGCTACTATTTGACATGGTCTCCTCCAAGAGGCATCCGCCCGATGCTATGGTTGGTCCGGTCCTGTCCGAATGAATAGATGGACGCGGCTTTGACGCAGACCCGCCATTCAGCCCCCAGACAACCGACACAGACGCCTTCCCAGCTACACTGCCAACACTGGGTGAACCACTGATGTCCTTCGATACCCTAGCTGAGAGCTAGTATCTAATACGAATCAATTAGGGGTGTGACTAAGCTTCCATTCAACGTTGTAGGTCGGCGGTGTTGCCGTGTTCCGGAATACCAGAAGCGTGCTTAGCTAGTGGACTCAAGAATTGCCTATGCATGTCGATTTTTGGCTTACGGGGTCTCGGACGACGTCGCAAATTCCCCATCTCAACTTCGATTCTCCTCCATGATGACCTAAACAACGACTCTCGCTACCTTTGCGGCATGCTCCTGCCCTACGGTGCTCCTCTCCGCCCCAGGTAGCCTAGACCACCACCTGCTATTGGTCTATCACAGCCCCAGGAACCACCTTCCAATCCTGGAGCATGATCGTCGCTACGCTTTTTATATAAGCATTTATATCGCAGTCAGCCTACCAGCAAGCCTCAGATGAACACCAGAGCTGTGACGCAAACTCGAGTGGACATGGCCCAACAATTCATGTCGTCAGCCGATAGCCGTTGTGCCCGAGATGAACAGCAACCCCAGGTTAAAAAGCCGTATGTGCGTGTAATGACAGATAGGCGCCGAGAGCAGAATCGACGAGCGCAGAAGGTCTATCGGGAGAAGCAGAAGAAGCGGCTCGAAGTGTTGGAGGACCAGGTCGCTTCGACAGGACTCGACAGCGCAGCAGCGAAAGGCCGCGCAAAGAAGGAAATACCGCGTTCTGTGCCTCCTTCTATCCAAATGTCCAGGTCCCCTGAACCCAAACCCGAGAGCGAGGAATCCTATGCACCACTACCAACACAGAACATCATCAACTTCAACGAGATCTTCCAGCTCAACGGCGACATTCCCGTTACCAACGAGCTGTGCACGCTTGACTACATGCCATTGCAAATCGCTCCTTCGCCACCAACCTTCGCAGCCACTCTTCCAATTCACCACAGTACTCCATCATTTCTGCCAGACCCCGAGCCAGCCTTAGACTATCAAGACAACTACTGGCCAATACCTCCCTCCGACCCTTCCCAGCCATACATACCCCCAGTCTCCGGAGACTACATGTCCGGCTCCTTGACCATCCTCTCACGGCCCTACGCTTACAAGCGACAACGACAACTCCTCGACATCCAACACCAGCGCGACAGCTACGGCTCCGACACAATTCCCCACTCCCAGTCCCAATCCAGCCTCCCCTCCCCACACCTCAACAACCTCCACCTCGCCGCCGAATCCCCCCTCACCGCGTCCCTCGCGATCGCCCTCTCCCTCGGCATCTCCCGCACCCACTACCTCGAAGACCACCCCTCCCAATTCCCCACCTGCTTCCTCACCATCACAGCCACCATGCCGCCGACCTGTCTCCCCCCCGCCAACGACCCCTCAGCCCACAGCCTCTTCTCCAGCCACGCCGTCATGATCCCTCCCGCGCTGCGCCCCCGGCCGGTGCAGTACCTCCACGCCCACCCCAGCTACCTCGACTGCATCGTGTTCCCCACCATGCGCGAGCGCGCCGTGCGCGCCAGCGTCGAGGGCCGTTTGGACCATGTGGAGTTCTTCCTCGACCTCATGCATGGCGGCTTGGTGTGCTGGGGCGGCAGCACACCCGCGGGAACGTGCAATACGCGGGGTGGGAAAAGGGGACGGACCGACGTCAGAGGCGCGCAGGGCCAGGTGGCGTGGGACACGCGAAGTTGGGAGGCTAAAGGCTGGTTTTTGAAGAAGTGGAGTTGGCTGTGTGGGGAGGAGGCCGAGGAGGAGGGGAATGGGGAGGGAGTATGGGAGTGCTCGAGGTGGTGGTGGGGAGTGCGGGGGGAGGATTGGTGTGGTGATGAAGATGAGGATGGTCACGCTGATAGTCAGGGGGAAGGAAGAGGAGGAGGATATGGCTGTGGGTACAATGGAGATGCATACCCAAGGACGGCCAAGGACCAGTGGTCGCATGGCTGGCGGCAGGGCAGATACGAGGGCGCCAGGCGCTTCGAGGAGATTTTGGACGAGGCGAAGAGGACGTATGTGCCTATGGCCGGGACGGAGACTACGGTTGGCGTGATTTGAGCGGGGACTTTACGAAGCGAGGTTCACGCTTGTGAAGAAGAAGAAGACTTGGGTGGTGATTTCGTGGGAATTCCTCTACACAGGTACATAGCGACGGCGTCGTGCTAGTTAGGCGCATCTAGATCCTCAACCATGCATATATCCTCTCAAGACCTACCTGGAGATCCGTTCAAGGCATTTGCAGCATTGCAGCCGCGGCGGCAGCGGTTTGTTCCACCGCAGAATGGGCCACGTGAGGCATGAAGAAACCTGAACTTGCGAGCATGCACAATAGATGGGCTCAGGTCAGCCTGCAATCTGGCGGACTCATGGCGGAGGAGATGTCAGCGTGCTTGGTGGCCGCGGAATCGTTGGCTGGATCAGCCAGCTGATCGAATTGGTCGGAGGTTGATAGTACTTACCTTATACTTCCAGAGAATACAAGTCTACAGCCATACCCCGAAAGTCATTAGACCGTCCAGGTCTGCAACGAGGCATCTGGTATATGAAGGAAGCGTGACAAGGCTGCCGCAAAGTCGGAAATGCAGTACCAACGACTGAGCTCCTCTCTCTGATTGGCTGGCCCGCAACGGCAATGGCCTTTCCCCGCGCAGAAACGTGTGAACCCCTGCTGTGGCTCGGCAGCCGAGGCATCTTCTCGGTGGTGCCTCGAGATACGAAGCCCTTTACGTCGGTAGAGCACGCGCCCTTGTTCTCTTGTAACTAGACGTCGCAGCAAAAGGGAGTAGGGAGATATAAAGACAACAACCGAGCTTGAGCTGGCGGTAGTGTTTGACTGACACTTCTTTACCTTTGCTTCTGCGGACTTTCGAATAGCTGAAGTGACGACCATGACTGACGCCGCGAATAATGGCATCGTGCTGTATCATTACAGCTTCTCGCCCTACGCCCGCCGGGTGATCTGGTATCTGGCGCTGCGTGGCATCGACTATGCTGAATGCGTGAGTTGCTAGGGACTTGGATGTTGCGGCGCTGATCAATGGACAGAAACAACCTCCCATCATGCCCCGGCCGGATTTGGAGGCTATCGGCGTCAACTATCGGCGGATACCGATTTGCGCCATTGGCAAGGACGTCTACTGTGACACGCGCATCATTATCAGGAAGCTGGAGGAGTTATTCCCGGACGGTGCGTTGGGGGCTACAGACGCCGACCAACGGGCGATGCAGAAACTGCTCGAAGTGTGGAAGATCGAAGCCGGGGTGTTCGTCAGAGGCTCGCAGCTGATCCCGTCTGATACGCCAATTGTCAAGGACGTCAAATTCCAGAAAGACAGAGAGAATTTCTCTGGGCGGCCGTGGAGCAAGGAGGTCGTCGATGCCAATAGGCCCGAGGCAGTCGCTGCCATAAGGAACAGCTTCAAGTTCCTTGAGACGACGCTGTTGGCGGATAATAGAGAATGGGTTCTGAAGACGGACAAGCCTTCGCTAGCCGATATCGAAGGTAAGTGTTGCTGCCCAACGGCCAACCATGGCGAGTCAGTGCTGACGCAGAACCAGCGGTCTGGGTGTTTCACTGGATGAAGGGCCTCAAAGGAGCGCTGCCGTCAGATGTCATCTCCCCGAAGCACTATCCCAAGGTGTTCGCCTGGATCGACCGCTTCGATCGCGCCTGCAACGACGCGAAGAAAAGGGCGCCAAAGCCGACGGCCTTGAAAGGAGACGTGGCTGCAAAACGGGTACTTGACGCGAAGTTCGCAGGACAGGACATAGGTGTGAACGCAACGGACCCTCTTGGGTTGACCAAGGGGCAAGAAGTAGAGGTGTGGCCTACCGATTCTGGCTTCCGCCAACGTGACCGCGGGTCATTGATCGGCTTGGACGACGATGAAGTGGTCATTGCAGCGGGGAATGGCGTCCGTCTTCATTTCCCTCGAACCGGCTTCCGCGTCGCTGCAATAGACGCCAGGTCCAAGCTATGAAGGGATAACCACCCCGGACGGTTGGTTAGCTTGGACTATTGGCAGCGGCGTCCTCGTATGCAGTATTCTTTGATCTATGCATGAGCCGGTCATTCAAGCCACATTGTTGGCGGTGTGTAGAGTGGGACGGTGCACGAATGAGAATCAATGGTAAAGCCAGCTCAATCTCGGTGTGGGTTGGCACCTTGGTCGCTAAGTCACTTTTTGTTACAGCATTGCTGTTTACTCTTGACCAGATGTTGGGAGTTGTCGCGTTGACTTGATACAAGGTCCTGTAATCGTGTTGATCATGGCCGCGCGTAGTATCATCAGCCGATGTGATGATGAGATTTTGAGACCGGCGACAAGCATCTGGTACTTGGGCAGCTTGTACAATGCATTAGCAAAGATGTACCTCAGGGTTCGGCATTCGCTTCGTCGGCGCAGAGCGAATGAGTTGACGAAAGACGCCATCGAAGCGAGGATGCCCGAGCTAGTCCAGGGCTTTGCATCGACCGGTTGTTGGAAAAGGCACATGGGGATTTTTGGTGGCCTAGGATTAGCTGTTGGGTAGCAGTTTGTGCCCAACGCTCCAAGCCGGCCAACCTGTCAGGGGAGGACAAGCCGAATCACCTGCTGCATGGCATCGTCTAGTGGCGGCTGTCGCTGATCCACTTAGACGTTGTCAGCGTTGTCGGGCCAGGATTCCAGCCCATGATTGCCACAAGGGCTGTCTCTGTTGGCTACACTGTCATGGTCTCAGCGGGTAATTGACAGCAGGACGCGCCGGAGACCCGGAGCCAAGCAGGGCTCTCAAAACGCCGATGTAAACAAGCCGAATAAGACTTGTGCGACAGCTTATGAGCGGGACAGGTCACTCAAGGCGTTCATGTTGGTTTGTTAAACTGAGCTGCTCAAGTGTTGTGGTTCGGCGTCGCTGCGCACTGACACCCACCCGCGGTACTGGGTGCCGTCTAGGGCTTAACTAAGGCTCAAGAATCTTGCTGTGGAGATCGGCGCGATCGCCGCCAGAGAAAGCGCCGTTTCGTCGCCTGCGGCCTGAGCGTCCGGCCCTCTGTCCCCCCTGTGCCACCCTGCCTAGTCTTTTTGCCTTCCATCCATCTCCGTTGGGGTCCATCAGGACTCCGTACGGAGTGCTGTATTTCGTGAGCATCGTTGAAAAAAAGTAGGAGACATTTCATCAGCATTGCTGCCATTCTTGTATCGCCATTCAGCACTAGCCGTGCAGTTAATCGGTAGCGATAGCCATTATCGATTGCAGACGTGCTGCCCGGCTTCGTGGGTGGCTGCTGCCTAAGACCGTCACGGCGGTAAGCCCATTGGCTCGCTAAAACTCTGGTTGGCACCCAAAGCCTGGAGTCGCATCGCTGTTCATTGCGTGCGCCCACTCCGCCTCAGCATCTCTCCCTCCTCATCAATTGCTTGTCCGAGTCACAACTGACTCTCCTTCATCCTTCCGCGCACGTTTCGGTCCTTGCCTGGGATTCCATCACCCACCAGCTCTACCGGGATTAGGCCACACATTTATCTGACCGCAGACCAGAAACAGGTCTTACAGCCCCACCACCACTACCACAGGATCGTCCCAGGATCTCCAGCCGGACACAGACCACTCATTGGATTGCCGGGTTGGCCTTGCTACTCGTTCCTTTGCCATTTGCTCCAGGCCCGACTTGCTGCCCGATCGCACTAAGCCGAGACGTGACAACGCACATATATCCCACTTGCCCACCATGCCACGTTACGAAGATGACTACGGAAGGCGTGAGGACCCCAGGGCTGCGACTGTTCGTCGAGAAGTCAGAGAAGACCGCCACGCTCCTGCCAGAGTGGAAACAAGAGAAAGAACCAGAGTTATTGAGGACCCGAGAGACCCCCGAGGCGCCTCCCGCACGCAAGAACCCATGGAAATAGTCGATTCCCGTCTGATGTCTGCCTCAAGAACTATGGGTGACCCCCGAGGAGCCAACGCTGCTGCCAGGTTAGAGCCCCGACCTGACCGTCACGGCGGCGGTGTAGTCTCGAGGGCACGGGATGAGCCCACCTACTATGATGATCACAAGCCGACAAGAATGGTTGATCCCAGAGATGCCCGGACCGCCGACGTCTACTCCAGAGAAACTGCTCCGAGATACTCCAATCCAAGAGATGACCGGATGGACACAGAACCGGATATTCCACCTCCCAGGAGATCAGCTGCCCGTGAAGTCGTCGATCCCAGGGAACACTACATGGATGAGGACCATCGATCAAATAGATACAACGATTATTTTGTTCCCGGAGCTGGCATGTGAGTCGCCCCGGATCCTGTCGAGCAGTCCAAACTTAGGAACCCGAGTACTGACTGGACCTTCTCTTCGACAACAGTGACAGAGAGGTCATCCAGCACGAGATCTGCCGGTATCTGGGCAATGATGCAACTGTTCGGTAAGAAAGACACACCACAGGACTCTTCTCCTTTCAACACTATAGGCAGTGAACGAGTCTCCCCTGCTCCATTCCGTCTTGGCAGCAACGATATCTAACAGCATTCGACAGCCCGTTTACCAACAAGGATGGCCGGACTGGCTTCCTTGTCCGAGCCTATCGTGCCCTAACCTCCGTACGTGGACTACAATTGGACAAAGTTAAGCCCCTTTGAGTCGGCTACTAACATAAGCAGGCCATGATTGATGATTTGAAGAGGGACAGCGCTCGTTGGCGTCAAGACCAGGACCGTAGAAACAGGCAAGGGCGGAGCACGGGTACGCCTGATTCTAATCGTATTCCCCCATGGGATGGATCTAATGCTTTGGTATCAGTGTCCTATGCCGAGATGAAAGGCCGCCAGGAGGCCGACTACGGCGATTCTATGGACGTCGACACCCAGGACTATGCACACGAGGCAGTCCCTCGCCATCGTGAAATCGACCCGCGCGACATCCACGCCCGCGATGTCCGGGATCCCCGGGACCTACGCGACCCCAGAAACGTCCAGGGACGGCATGGCGTGACTCCCGTTTCATCCGGCGCATATGGCCAGGAACCATATCCCGCCTACTCAATAGGCTCTAGTCAACCAGGAAACTATGGCCCCGAAGGCATACCGAGATACGGGGGTGGAGGCAACACGCCCCCAACCACTCGTGCACCTGTTCCTGGATACGGTCAACCCGGATATGGTGGAAGGAATGCGGCACCCGCTGCCCCACCTGCCCAAGCATACAGGGATCCTAGAACTGGACAGATGGTCACTGGATATGAGACCGGGTACGCCGATCCCAGATCCCGGCATGGCCGGTGACAGTAACCCGTATCGTTGCTTGATGCAGTCGAGATGATGGCAGCCGCTCGACGGCGCGAACTCCTCGCAGTGAGTGCGATGAGCTTGTATATCACACGTTCCATGGACACCTACTTCCGCTGGTCGCTTAATGCGAGGCCGACAACATTCCAAGCCGGACTAGGATACGATCTGGATATGTTCGATCTCATGACGCTAGACGCCAATGATGTGTGGCTGGTTGAGAAACGAACGGGAAGGAGTGTTTGCAAATTTACTGCACTGGACTTGTGACTTCTCTGGACCCATCAATTGAGCAGGCTGGCTCTACCATACTTGGAGTACTTGACAGGGTTTATAAGCAGCATTGTAATGGAGTACATCGCGAGAGACAGCGACAGGTTGAAAACGACAGTGACACAGTTTGGCTGCGCCAACAAAAAGACGCCCTAATGCGATGATGCCTGACACAGTGATTCTTTGGACTTGAACCGTGATTATTCGCATCGTCGCAGCCAGGACTACCGGAACTACCTACAAGGATGAAAGCCCTCCAAACCGTTTTGAGGTGACCGGCAATATCTCTGTCGACTGTCCCGATGGATTATGCTGCCGCTCTGATGAGGCCAAGATCCTGTTGGTATACACTCAGGATGCTACCAAAGCCACAACACAGAACAAGAACCCATGGACCTGGTTGTACGCTGCTGATGCTTCCGGAGATGAGTATGCTTGATCCTTGCGTAATCATGGAACAAAACGGTCCTGGAAACGGAACGTGATAATGGAACTGCACCTTGCTCACTCGCTACTGCTTAGTATAATTCAAGGGATATCAAGCCTGGGACAGATGCTCTCTCTCCGATCGATACAACGGACGCAATGGGCCCATGAACTCGACTCGTTCCTCAACGGCAATCGATGATACACGGTACAACAATGGCCACAAGGAGCCCACCCAACACTATGAGCATCGAGGCTGGACTGGAATTGAAGACTCACTCCAACAGTAGATGCAAGAACAGCACTACGGGGGTGACTTTACTCTGTTTTCTAGCAGCAACAATGGATCAAGCGCCCGATGATTAGGCACAAAGATCGACTGGTATACAGCTAAACCCTCGTATGGACTACATGGATTACAGTCACCAGCGTCGACGATATCGACGGGCGGGCACTCTGGACTCACAAGCGGAACATGAAGATGCCTATACTTTGGATTAGGGGAGTCCGCTCACCAACTTGGCCAACCTCCACTGTGTCACCACCACGCCCATCCAGTGACTGTTCTCATGTCTGGAGCAACGTCCTGCCTGAACGGACTCCACTAATAACTTCACTCAGCCCATATCTTTGTTGCCCCGACACTTTCACACGTGTGCTGCCAGTCTGCTTAGCGTGACATACTTGACTACCACTTAAGTGCCTTGTCTTACGTTGACGTTCGCGTGATTCTATTCTTCTAACGCTCCCACGATCTGTTCTCCTTCTCTGAACTGATTCTCCTGATACTCAAGAAGCATTTCAAGCACGATGGAATATGAGCGCGGCAACGCCTTCCCCTCGTACAGCGATGGCGACGTGGCCATCTACCTCTCCCCTGAGATGACCTACCAACTCCACTCCCAAGTCCTCAAGCAACACTCCACCTTCTTCGAGGAGAAGCTCTCTGTGCCCGGCACGAAGCTGACAGCCAAAGCCCGCAAAGACGGCGCCGCCGCGTATTGCTTCGAGCTCGTCAGCCGCTCGCAAGATGACCCTGGCGTTCTGCAGCAGCGCGAAGTCCAAGAGAACGGCAAGGTCAAGAACAGTATCTTTGCCTCGGGCCTGAACCTGCGGCAGATGATGGTCTCCAATGCTAAGTTAAGACACTGGGGCTTCCTCTTCGGTATCTTCTATGGCAAGCCGCCGGGCTTTGACGAGGACAATACCGTCCAGCTCGTCACCGACTGTCATGAGTTCATCGACGTGGCGAAATCCATGGGCGCCATCGAGCGCATCAGGGACACGGTCGACCTCGCTCTACTTCGTCAGGACATGAACTTGTGGACGTCAATTGCCAACAATCCGAAAGCGTGGGCCGGCCTTGGGCGTGACATCCACTCCCCCACCATCTACAAGGAAGCTCTGTGCCATCTCGTTGGCAAGTGGCGACAGATCGACCCCGAGACCAAGTCGGAGATGGACGAGGACATGAAGTCCGTCATCCAGACCAAGTACGACGCCCTCGAGAGCAGCAAAGAAGTCATCGAGCTGCGCATCCTCGGCCACTACCCGCCCGCTCTCTGCCGCAACGCCACGGACAAACCCGGCCGTCCTTCTTACTCTGGCGACATCTACATGTGGATGGCTATCTGCTTCTTCCGCCAATGGTTCGCCCAAGCCATCAGCGAGCATCGCACCCGTCTCGGCCTCGATGGCGGCTTCAAGTTCTATCAAGCCATCTACCAGAGCAGTCAGGCGTATCTGCACCACGAGGACTTCCAGCAGTTCTATCAGTACTTCCCCATGTCGAGCAAGGGACGTAATGTTCTGGAGTCGAATATGAATCTCCTCAAGAGCGAGGTCAAGGACTTCGTCGAGAAACTCATAATCAACCGCTCCCACATGCCGAATGGTTCTGTCGACTGGTTCACCTGTGCCAATATCCTCAAGAGCGATCTGCCGTGGGAGAACGAAGAAGGGCTCGCAGATGAGGCTCAGCTGCATGACGATATTGATACGGTCGACGACGGTAACGAGGACGAGGTCCAGGCCCCCGTCACCCAGGGTAAGGACAAGGGCAGGGGAAAGGCGAAGGCGAGCCCCGTTCCCAGTGGTACTCGCGAATCTAGCGTCGTGGCAGGCTCAAGTGGCAACAAGCGAAAGCGCAGTCGCAGTAAGGATGCAGGCACCGCTGCTGCGGCTCCAGGTGTTGTCGACGGCAAGGGCAAGACGAAGAGAGCTCGCGTCTCTACTCGGAGTGTGAGTCGAGGTGCCAGCGCTGCTGCGGCTCGCAGAGCTCGCTCGAAGGGTGCTGAGGACTCTGATGCGTTGGCTGATGATGAGCGTGACGGTGAATAGAGCATCCGGCACATTCAGCATGGATCAACGGCGAGAGAAGCAAGGCGTTCCAGGGATCACAGGTGGTTGACGTGATTGACGGATGGGCTCGTTGGACTCACAGCAGTTTGGCTCCTAGTGCAACTAGACATACAGGTATCGCAACGTGGTCATGGGAGCGTGCTTCTTGCTTAGCCTAGATTAATGTTTCTGGCACAAGTCAGATTAGATGGACCGTTCCTAGAGTGAGCGATCACTTTGGCCAGAACAGATCGATACTCAGACGAAGACAACGAGAGCCATCATGCAAAGTGCGCATTCAAGAATTTGCCGCTGTAGCTCATTGAAATGTGCTCACAGGATATAATATTCGCCCTTTCCTCATGTTGGTATGTACAAGCTTGAACCTTTGTCTTTTCTGGTCGTTGACAATACTGGTCCCGGCTGTAGACTTCGCACTTCAGTGCCCTCATCTCACACCTTTGCGCTTCGCTCGCGTATCGTAATTCTCACTTCCGGCAATAGGCAATAGCCCAGCACTCAATCGTCGAACCCCTCAGGCACCTTCCTCGGACCCTTCGGTACTGCACACCCAATTAGCCCATGTCCTTCCACAGCAGTCCCTCATCCACCTGTCCGCTCCAATCATCTCTCATTCCCCATTAACCGCCGTAGGGATGTCTGTTATAACTCACCAGGATAACTATGCGGCACCGCGGGCGGGTCAAAGTCGCCAAATCTCGCCCGGATGCTCGGCAGCGTATACAGTAGCGGCGGACCCATGCTGCCAACGACGATCGAAAAGAAGATCGCCGGCTTTTCGTGCATTGCCCAGCGCAGGTACCGCACCGGCGAGGACCAGAAGGTCTGCGGGATACCCGACATTGTGGTTCGTGATGTGTTCGACGGTGGGTGAGGAATGGGGTGGGGAGGACGCGGCGCTCGCCGGCGTTTCTGCTGGCGGAGAGGAAACGCTTATGGGCAGAGAGAGGCGGCTTTCGCGAAAGACGGTGACGGTGGGTAGGGAGGAGGTTGCGCAGAGAGGTCTATCTCAATTGCAGTTGCGGCGAGGGACGACGTTCAATTGGAGCTTGTAGCTGCTCGGCCAATGACGAGCGGCGAGGCTGGACTGGGCTTGGCATGGATTTACCACCTGTTCCTAAGAGGACGGGCGCATGCGAATCAGTAAGGACTCCTGCCAACGACATTCCTACAGAGCCAGCGACACGTTAAGATGCGGCTCGCCTTCTCTTCGTTATGTCTCCTTCTGTGGAGTTGTTTGTGGAGTGCGGTCTGCGCGAAAAGTGCCGTCGGGGACCGCATACTAGTGGTCATGGAGGACGAGGGCCAGAGAGGGGAGTATGCGCAGTTTTGGAAGGACCTGGAGTGTGAGTCTCCCGCGGTTTGGGAATACCTCTGGGGTTGCTGATCAGCGTGTGACTACAGTGAGAGACTTCAAGCTGAGCTTTGAGTCTCCCAAAACGGAAGACCTATCGCTGTTCCGGCACGGCGAGTTAGCATACGAGCATTTGATCCTCACGCCGCCTAAGTCCAAGGGTAGAGTACCATGTCCGCCAGCAGACGCTTTTACTAATGTCTATATAGGCTACGGCCCTTCTCTGACACCGAAGGCCCTTCTCGCCTTCACCAACGCAGGCGGCAACATCCTGCTCGGCCTCTCCGCCCAGTCTGGCACCCCCAGCGCCATTTCCTCCCTCCTCCTCGAACTCGACATAGCCCTCCCGTCTGACCGCTCCGCTCTGGTCGTCGACCATTTCAACTACGACTCCGCCTCCTCGCCGGACAAGCATGAAGTCCTATTACTGCCCCGTCCTGGGCCCCCACGGCCCGACGTTGTCAACTTCTTCGGCGGTAGCGGCCTGGTGGCATTACCGAACACCGTAGGACAGAGCCTGGGCAACACCAGCCCGCTACTGGCACCGATACTGAAGGCGAGCAATACGGCATTCAGCTACAGTCCAGCGGAAGAGACGGATTCGGAAGCAGGCGACGATGGCTTCGCCACGGGAACGCAGCTGAGCCTGATCACCGCCATGCAGGCGCGCAACTCGGCGCGCTTCACCGTGCTGGGAAGCCTGGAGATGCTGAGCGACAAGTGGTTCAATGCCAAGGTCAAGGGCAACGACGGCAAGAGCGTGGCGACTGTGAACCGCGAGTTTGCGCAACAGTTGACCGAGTGGGCGTTCAAGGAGGTGGGCGTCTTGCGGGTGGACAACGTGGAACATCACTTGATCGAGGAGGGTGATGCTGCGAAGCCTGCGGCGAACAGCACTCAGGTGGGCTTCTCGAACCCGGAGATCTATCGTATCAAGAACGATGTGGTGCGTTTGCCCAGTCCTCCCCGCCCTTCCCATCATTCAAGTCAGCCGAGCTAACACGTTTCCCTTCCAACAGGAATTCTCCATCACCCTCTCCCAATGGTCTCGCGATCACTGGGCCCCCTTCACCCTACCCGCCGGCGACAGCGTGCAACTCGAATTCAGCATGCTTTCGCCCTTCCACCGCCTCGCCCTCTCACCCGTGCGCACCTCTGTCAACAGCACCACCTTCGCCACCAGCTTCACCACCCCGGACCAGCACGGCATCTTCGCCTTCAAGGTCAACTACAAGCGGCCGTTTTTGACGTCGGTCGAGGAGAAGCGCCAGGTCACGGTCCGCCACTTCGCGCACGACGAGTACGTGCGCAGTTTCCGCATCCAGGGCGCCGTTCCCTGGGTCACGGGCCTGTGGGGCATTGTGGTCGGCTGGGTCCTGTTCGTGGGCGTGTGGTTGTACGCGGAGCCCAGAGAGGTGCGGCGGGAGAAGAGCATGGTGAGCCAATGAGCGATCCGGTGGGGACGGGCAGTTTTGTACCATATAGAAACATTGCGAGGGGGGTGGGGGTCTTGTGCGCCCTGGAATTGGGGCCGCAACGCCAATGGAAATGGGACATGGCTAGACTAAAAAGCAATGCTGTCCGGCTGGCTCATGAAATTGATTTTACCCAGCGGCTCAGGTGTTTTTAACCTGAAAGTTCACGAGCTAGACAATTCGGGAAGGAAGGAGCTAGAGATGTCGGAAAGGAAGATATGAGAAACCAAATCTTGAGCTCATGCCAACTACTGCCGCCCCACAGCAGATTCTACAAAGGCTAATGTACGTATGGCAAACTTGGAGTAGAGGAAGTAGATACGTTTCGTGAATGGGTTGTTGATACAGTAAACGGAGCCGGCGCTCCAGCGAAGCGGAGATGTATGTAGTATCTAGTATATAATACATGCGTGCCACCCTGTGGCTGTGGGCGGCGATGGCAGTGTCCTGACATGGTTAATGCCTCCTGCTGGCGTGTACCAGTGTGCCTCTGTGAGCCTTGCACAGGGTTCCAAAAGGCGTGGAGACCGTTCGCTCTCCTCCTAAGCAAGCAGGCGTACGTGCGAGTCCGCAGGTCTGCTCTAGACGTTCGCGAACTGCGCGGGCCGCCATCTGATTTGCGTCCAAGTGTCCAAGGTGCTGCTCTGGCCTTGTCGTTCAGCATCGCTGTTGGGTGGGCGAGTGGACGTGAGACTGCATGACCAGCCAGGTTTTCTTCAAGCCAGTGCCTCGAGGTTCGTGTTTGAAACTCGCTTGCTTGCTCGGGATCTCTGGAGGGTCGTCCACCTCGGGGGAGATGAAGCCGGGCTGCTGTGGTTGGGCGGCCCGGGTGAAGCGCCACTGCGGTCGCGATCGTTGCCTCGAGTCACCCGGGTGCAGGGCTGGTTGCAGTGTTCTGCTTTGTGTACCACCTGTGAGAGCACGGCCACCGCAGCGTGGTAAGCCCCAAAGCTCCTGTGGCACATCCAAATCGATTCTCTCTCCACTCTGCAGCCTTCCCTCACAGCCCCCTCGTCTTATCCGCATCAAAGCCCAACCCCTTCTCATCGCCCCTCCCCCTCTCCCCCTCCGGCACAGCCTCAAACGCCGGCTTCCCGCCATACAGCTGCCTCGGCTTCCTCACGCCCTCGACCTTCTGCCCTCCCACCAGCACGTACTCCGGCTGCAGTAGATTCCCATCGTTCCCGCCCTCCAGCTCCGTCGACGCCGAGATGGGCTGATGGCCGCGGAAGCGCTTGCGCATGTCGACCATGCCCTTCTTGCAGTCGCGGAAGCCGCGCTTGAGCTGCTGGCACTGTTCGGGGAGGGTGTGCACCAGCGGCGGCGAGAGGCAGTCCAGCGGTTTGTGGTGCTCGACGAGGATGCAGTCGGACTGCTGCAGGCAGGCGGCGAGGGCGGCTCCTGCGTGGGGAACGATTGCGTTAGTTATGCGTGGTGCCAGTGGGGTGAAAGTGCTATGGGGAGAGATGCGTACGCAGTTCTTTGCAGGAGGAGGGCATTGTGTCGGTTGGGTGGGGAGCGCAGCAGTCGTATTGGGCGTTGCGGTGACCAGGGAGATATAAGATGCAGGATGCTACGCTGAAAGAGACATGGACAAGAGAAGTGGGTGGTGGTGGTGAGCAGCATGTCCTGTATGTCCCAGGTTGATCTCGAGAAAGCTGCAGCTAATGGAGAAAAGTGCAGCCGAGCTCCGGTCAACTCCACTCATTCACTGCCTGTAAACCATGCACTGTGCTCGAGAAAGGAGTCGTTCAATTGAATGCGCAGTGACAGCCTGGGAGGAACGTATACATTCAAAAGGGTGGCCGGGAAAACATTCATCGCTACCATTGCAAACTTGGTCGTCGTCATATCTACATGGCTCTTCTCCACTACATACCCTGTCCCACCCTGCTCGACTGTAATCGATTGCTAGTGCTGTACAATGAATCAAGCACCCAAGTCCGACAAAACCGACATGCTATAACGCCTGTGTCATATGCTTCATCCTCAACCCCGAACATTACTCCCTCATGCCCCATTTGCAAAATGACTCTTGAAGAACGGCATGATACTTTCCAAGTGCCGTTGCACATCTTCGGCCTCCCTTTGCATCGCCTGCCGCTTCGCCTTCATGGCATCAATATCTTCCTGCAGCTCACGGTGCTGCTTCTGCATCTGAGCATGTTCGTCTGCCATACTCTCCTTTTCTAGTCGCAGGTTGTCCTTCTCCAACTCATGCCGCCGAATATCAGCCATCAGGGTGGAAAGCTCCTTCTCCTTCTTGCGGAGATTGTCTCCCGACTTGGAAGCAGTAAAAGACATGTCATCGATTTGCTGGCGAAGTTCGACATTCTGCCCCTCCATCTCGCGAAGCAGAAGCTTTGAGTTGTTGAGTTCGGTGGTGACAGTCGCAAGCTTGGTTTCAGCGTCCTGGTCAATCTTGGATAGCTTGGTCTCGAGCTCCTGCAACTTCCGATCTTTGCCCCCAAGCTGACTAGTCAGGGACCGTATCTGCGATTCGTAGTCGTCGTTGCGTTTCCGCCGCTCCTCGCTAGCTGATGACTCTGCTCGGCGAAGCTTGGTCTCGAGATCCTCGGCGCGGCGATCCTTTTGACTGAGCTGACTCTTCAAGGACCGGATTTCTTGCTCCAAACTTGAGGCTCGAAGGTCGCGCTCTCGCTGTGTTTCGCGCAGATCTGACTCGTGCTCGGATATTTTGCGGTCCTTGAGGTTGATTTGACTCTTGAGACTTCGAATCTCCTGGTCCAGATGTTGAAACTTGTCTTCGCTTTGCTCAGCTTGCTCGAGCTCTTCTTCCAGTTTTTCGACTTGTGCTTGCAGCTCTTTTTTGTCTGCTTCCAGTCGCGTGATGATCTGGCCGGCTTGCATGACTTGATCCCTACGCATGGTCAGCTCCTCACCCGACTTCTTCTTTGCGTCGACAGCCTCGTCAAGCTGGTCTTCTAGCGCTTCTTGCTCCACGATGGCTTCAGAAAGTTTCTCGGTCAACTCGTTTTCACGATCCCGGAGACGTTTGAAGATTTCCTCTTTGTCAAGCGCAAGGGCTCGCTCAGCTTCTAGGGTTTGCTGGACAGATTGACAATGCATCTCCGCTCGCCTCCTCTCCTCCTCAACACGTTGTCGCTCGAGCATGTCTTGCTGCATCTTGTCCTGGAGTTGCTCTATTCTTTCGTCTCGTTTCTTGACCTCGTTCGCCGTCCTCGTCGCTCCTAGGAGAGGTTTCATGCGGACGAAGAGCCTCCACCATGGATTCGCCTGCAAGTCCAAGTATACGTTGAGATTTCGCTGTATCACTCGCGTGGCTTCCGCACGATACAACTGCTTGAAAGCAATTCTTCTTTGCATGAAGCCACGGGCGACTGACTGAAACTTGGACATGACTTCTCGGATCAGGCTGTCACGCTTCTCTTCGAGCTCCGCTAAGACCCCAGCGCGGAAGAAGACTTTCGTAAGACCAACACGATACTCTGACGCATCCATTCTGAGTCTGTCCAGCATAATCCTGGCGGCCTCTTGTCCGCCGAGATAGCCCTTTGGCATGTTCTCGCAAAGCACTTCATAACGTGAGCGGAACTCAGCGAACGTCAACCGATTAGGGAAGCCAGTCCTTGCGATTCTGATGCCTTCGAGTACACCATTGCACCGCAATTGATCGAGGACAAGCGGCGCTGTAAACTGCTTCGGTTTCTTCTTGTGATTGGGCAGTATGCACCGCACGAAATGAGGCTGCGTGGAGTGTAGTTGTCGCATGAGAGTCGCAAGTTGCTCCTTGTGTCTTTGAGCCACGGTTCTAAACAGGCCGCGCTTGACACGGCTGCGCGGACTAGATAGATCATCGGCTTCGTCCACGCAATCACTGAAGAGATTCGAGATGTGCTCGTCTCGAGAACTGGCCAACAGCCTCGTCAAATTGTCGTTGAGGGGGTCTTTGTTCTTTTCCAGCCAACCTTCGGTAGAATATTCTACCTCAGCAGCGTAGTGCGTAAGGATAAAGCCCTGGCGTGTACGAGCCGAGGCGTACTTGGGAGACTTTTTCTCCCAGAGGGAATTCAATTTATCGGTAAAGGACTGGTCTGTGGCTTTGGGCATGACCGAGTCTTCGTCCAGGCAAGAGAAGATGCCTATAGGATTCGGCAGCTCGATCAAGTCGATCGTGGGCTGCAGGTCTTTGCCGAAATCGATGAACTGCCATTCAATCTGTTCACGAGCATATTCTTCCTGTTCGAGCACAAACATGTAGTGGTTAAAGAACTGCTGCAGTTTCTCGTTGGTGTAATTGATGCAAAGCTGCTCGAAGCTGTTTGTCTCGAAGATCTCAAAGCCAGCAATATCAAGCACGCCGATAAAGTGATTGTCATCACTGGTGAGGCCGGCGCGGTCAAGTTGAGTATTAATCTTCGAGACGAGGTCTCCGAAACCACGCTCGTAAATGCCTTTGGCGAGGGCATCAAGGGCCAGTCTCACTTGTTCTGGAGTCTGTACCTTCTCCACCCATTCTCGACCTGCTTTGACCTTCGGATGAAGCAGCCCTTTGACGAATGGATCAGTCTGCACTCCGAGTAGTCGACAAGCCTTGTCAATGGAGCTTTTGGCTTCGGGTGTGAGGGAGGCCTGGTCAGCTGCGCGACTCTCTTGTCTGACTGCCACATTTCCCAGATGCAGGATAGCCGCAATTGTTCTGAATATGGCCATTTGTTGTTCCTGGGAGATGTTCATGATGTGAAAAGCTTCAACAAGCGTATTCCACTCGTCTCGATCCGATACACCAGTGATTGTGTCATTGCCCATGCGCGTATAGTTGAAATGCTCCACGTCCATGCCCGAGAGCAGCAGAGCGTCGCGCATTGACTTGTCCGCGCCGGCTAGGAGCTGGTAGAAAACATGGTATGTTCTTTCATCACGGCTCACTCTGACCACCCGCGACTTCTCCAGCAAATACCAATCAATGAAGGCTCCAGCAACTTGGCCAGTCCTCGTAAATTGGATGCGAATGAATTTGCCAAAGCGTGACGAGTTGTTGTTGCGAACAGTCTGGGCGTTGCCAAAGGATTCAAGGATGGGATTTGCCCTCAATATTTGCTGGGAAAGGTTTGACATCTGCTTCGCGGGAGCCCTGCCCGTCAGTGGCGTGTCGGCGTCCGAGGTCGCGACAGCGGCGAGATACTGAATGACCTTTTTGGTATTTTCTGTCTTGCCGGCACCAGATTCGCCAGTGACCAGAATACTCTGGTTCTCACCTTCGTCAACCAGCTTCCTGAAGGCCTGATCTGAAACGGCAAAAATGTGCGGGCGCGTGTCTTCACGCGCTTGGCCCTTGTACATCCGTACATAGTCGTTGCCGTAAATCGGGAGTGGACAGTAAGGATTGATGGTCACAAGGAACAGGCCAGAGTAAGTGTATATCAGGTCGGACTGGTACCGCGTATGTAGATTGTGGATGACGGATGCTTCGTTCAGATGGGTGAGCTCGGCCATATCATCAGCCTTGTCGAACTTTGCCGGGTTGACCTTATCAACATCGTCGACATGTGTTTCGATCTGAGAGCCGTCTTCGAACTGGATAACAACGCGATCGCCGGGTAGGTCTTCGACAACCCAACCGCGGACGAAAGCTTTCTCTGGATCCTTAACCCACACATATCTCTTGCCGGAGAAGTCATTCTCGCCCTCGATGGACGAAATCCGATCTTCGCTCTTTCTGATCTCATCGGACTTGATGAACTTGGGGGCAAAGGTGCTCGAGGTACTCGCTTGCCGCTGAAGGGAATTATTGCGCAAGTGGGACGGCAAAGAGCTTAGCGAGCTGCTCGGAGAGAACGACTGCTGCCGCTCATGTTTGTGGACGGGCGTGGGTGAGTTTGTGTTGAAGACGGCCGACCGTGGCCGACCGGACGGGGAGATGGGTGAGGCTAGCGGCATGTCGAAAGATCTATGGGAGGGATGGTTGGGCGAACCGCCATGGAAAGGCGACGGGGTGCTTCTAGTATCGTGTATAAGCATCGAATGAAGCGGGAGGTTGGGTTAACAGCATGAGCAGGAGGAGGGGAAGCGACACAGGCTTGGTACGACCGTGAATGGGTGCGGTACCGAGTAGTACAAGAGCGTTGGTTGGGAGGCATTACTACTGTGTAGCAGTTTGGACCCTAGTCAATCTCTGTTGTCCCCCTCGTCATGCGGTGGGTGACCATGGCAACGGGCTGGTCTAGCCGTTTTGGGCAGGAAGTCGACTGGGCAATGCCAAGCCCCTAGCCTCACGAAGGCGATATGTACTCATTCGCGACAGTTCTAGAACAGGTACGTATCTGCAACACGCATATGAGAGGATAGCCTGAGCCCCACGTCCATAGCGGGCGATAAGCTCAGCTCGACATCTCCCGAGTCCGCATTGTCAAGGGCTTCAGACGTCGCGTCGGACACCCTATGGACGGCCGCGAGGACTTTTAGATACAGCCATAGACTTTCTGTGGTCAGCCGCAGGTGCTTCGATGGGGCTTACATTGGACGCATGGTACAGTCGAGGTGGTAGCGGCTGCAGCTTTACCCCCGAATAACCACAGTGGGTGATCTAGAGAGAAAGGCGCGGCTGCCAGAAGCGACTACGAGAGACACTTAGAAGCGAAGCCTATTCTGAGAGAACGTTAATGGATTGATGATACTGGTCAACTGATTTGCGCTACGATCGTCGGCAGTTATCGCGTATAAGATGCTGCTTGATGAGTCTGGAATGATGTTACTTGATGACCCTTCAGCCTGTGAAACGCGTGGAAGCACTGCTCGAGCAGTTCAGCCTTTGAATCCTCGGAGAACACCCATGACTCGGTCCATGAACGGAGCAGGATTGGCGCGTGCGGCGTCAGCCATAGCCTTTGCTATCTGCTCATCAGGAGGCCCGGCAATCTCGACACCCGCAGATGCAGCCTCAGCTGCAACAGCCTGAGGAACTTGATGGCGGCATATCTGAAGAATAGCCATTAGGCTTCGCGTCTTTGACGACTTTCACAAAAGTTGAAGTGGCCCAGTAGGATCCTTGTCCCTCTTGTCTGGCTGGGAAGGTCATAATTACCAATAAATCTTCTCAGAGCATGGCAAGCTCAAGTATTGCGGGCAATCAGCGCCAAGCCTTTAGTCTCGATCTAGCCTGCGCGCTCCGCTTGGACTCCAAGTGAAAGTCGACTTTTGATGGACAAGTCCATCCTTCATCGCGTTCACTCTATCGCATGAACTCCCGTTCACCAACATCACAGCAATCTTTCGGCAGATCCATACTGCTGTCGCTATTCCATTATCACCAGCGGATTTCAGCCGCAGAAAGGTGACGTTGCCACAAGCTGCTCTTGTCTACCTCCTGCGGGCTTTGGACGGCGTGTCCTGACTGCTACTTTGCTGGGGATTGCAAAGACTTTTATCATGTTCACAAGTCTTCCTTGCGCACTTCTACTACATTGTTTGTCGAGACCTCGATGATCAGAGCTGCTCTTCGCTCTTCCGGGTTTCGTACTGAGTGTCCAGATGTCGCAGCCGTTCCAGAATTCCGCCGCGCAGGGTTACGGCGCTGCGTATGGGCAAGCCTATTATCCGCCGCAGTCGCCGTATGGCCAAAGACCTACCTATCCTCCGTCTCCGTACTCACAGCATAATGCGCATGCCTCTGCACCTTTTCAGCCTGCACCTAACCCTAGTATGAACCTAGGGCGGTATGATGCCAACAGCCAGGCAGCTCCTCCTGCACAACCATTCCCATTTCCTGCTGCTTCTTTCCCTCCAGAGATGCTCAAGCAGTTTGCCAATGCTGGCGTTCCTCCGCCACCTCCGCCTGGCTTTCCGATACAGCTTCCCAACGTAGGCTTCCCACATTTTCAACAGCAGCAGTCGACAAGCCCCTCGTCGCAATTTTATCATCCTCAGACTCAGATCTCCGATGACGGTGCCGATGCGTACGATCCTCGCTTTCCGCAGAATATTCTCCAGAGTTTCCGAACGGGCGTCTCAGCGGCCACTCCAGCGTCACATGCGACCCCTGAGGTGGCGCGTAAAGAGAATCAAGAAGTTGGCAGCGCATCCTCTCATACTGTGTCGCAAGGCGAGCCTCATCCTGAGCAGCAACAAGCATACGATCGGGCATACTTTCCCCCCAATCTTGATGGTGTGTTGGCCTTACCGATGTTGCAAATCAAGCTGACCTTCTAAATAGGTGCCCAACACTCAACTCAAGTGCCACCATCGCTGCGTTCCATTGGTGTGCCAAAGCCTTCAGGCTACAGTTCCGAACAAGTCGGTACGAGCAATGCGTTGCTGGGACAAGATCTTACCTCCACAGAGCCTGCGCCGCCACAGGCCACATTGTCCCACGCCAATGACCCGACCAAATTGCCCTCAAATAGAACAGCGACTGCCACGGCTGCTACTGCGCCAACCTCTCAGGCCGAATATAAGACAAAATCTATTCCTGAATTGCGGAATTTGGCGAAAGGCGCACTTCTATCACTTGCACCTCACGGCATTCAGTACGAACAACTTACCAAGGAAGGCGTGCACCCTGAATTACTGAAGCAGTTATACGCCGAGTTGGGTATGAAAGTCGGCCCTTCGCCATCGCCTGTAGCTATGGCTATAGAGTCCGTAAGTAATACTAGAACTGTGTCCGGCGATGAGGTCAAGGCAGGGCTTCAGCCGCTCGACACAAGATCACCTCCTGTTCCGAATCCGAGTCTCGAGCGCAAGGACCGCATTGCGCAGCTACTTGCAGCCAAGAATAAGCAGCCAGCACCCGGACGAAGCACCTCTGAATCAAATCTGTCGCAAACCACACCAGATCCATCAAAAGCAGACACTCGAAAAGACACCCCACCTGTCCAAGTTGCCGCTGGGCCTGGCTCGGACGGTGACAGCCAGTCAGAAAACAAGGCGAAAGGTTTCGCTCAAGCAGAGGTTGTTCGGCAGAGAATGGAGCAGATGCGCAAGACAGCCTCAGAGCAACAAAACACCGGGAACGCTGTACCCATACAGGTACCACTGCCTTCAATTGGCGGTTCCATTGGCTCTCTTGCTAGCCCATTCACTTCTGGAATACCTGGTCTCACAATGATGTCTGCAGATGATGAGGGTGAAGCAACACGTCGGTCCGCAAAACGCCCTCTCGAGGATGCGCCGGATCAGGCGGAGCCTGGGTCTGCCCACAAACGCCAGAACACTGGAGTTTCTTCGAAGACTGACGGCGAAGACATGGAAATTGATGACGCATCCTCCTCGGAGGCGTCTGAAGGTGAAGTCGTCGAATCTCCGAAACGCAGCACAGACCAACGGCAACAAAACTTGCCATTGGCGACAGTCGCTGCAGCACACACAACCACACTCCCTCCAGCGAGGCCTTTTGCTTCCAGTCCCATCGCCAGGCTGACGCCGGCGGAAATGGCGGAGAAGGCAGAGATGCTTAAAGCAAAGTTCTTGAAGCAACGTGCTCGACAAAAGGCTCTACAGGACGGCTTACCAGACCTCGACGCTGAAGTGTCGAGGACTGAAACGGCCTTGAAGAATCAGCGGTTGCAACTAGAGAAGACGCAGAAATACATTCTTGCTCTAGAGGCTGATTTGGCGAGGGCGCGCCAGGAGGAGCAGGACCAGCTTGATAAAATCCGTCGCTCAGAAGAGCAGCTGCAGGAAGGTCTGACTGGACGTAAGCGATACGCGGAAGAGCTACAGACCTTGTCCGTCGAGCAAACTTCTACAGATCGACGCATGGCCGATGTCCAGCAGCAGCCCTCGCCACCATTGGGAGTAGATGCTATAGCGACGAACGATGGCACTTGGACGTCTGCGCCCTCAGAAGAGGTTGAGATCTCGGCAGCTCGAGAGCCCGACATGGCGCACATGACTGCGAATGATGGCCAAGCTCCAGAAAGACAGATCGATGCGCTCCCGTCGTACACAGGCGATATTGTCAGTGGCACCTCCGGCGAAGACAGCGAGAGCAGCGAAGATGTCGGCGACATCACGACCCACACAGGCCACCATGAACAAGAGTCTGCCGACACCACAGCCCAGCCACATGCTGAATTTGGCGATCAAAGCTTGGTCAATGAGACGCCCGAAGATGAGGCTTACGAAAGTGATAGCAGTGACGGCAGCGCGAGCATGTCGGATAGTGCTTCCGAAGGGAAGAATGGTGATCAAGAGGATGATCAGGAGGACGATCAGGAGGACGATCAGGAGGAAGGCGAATACGAGCCACCGGAGGATGACCCTACTCAGCCTATGGACATAGATGATGGATCCTCCGACTACGAACCAACAGACTCGCCCATCGATGTCCCATCGGCGACCGCCGAATATGCCGCAGAAGAGGCCACCAGTCCCGATAGCGACATGAGGGACGCCGCACCTGTGGACGACAAAATGACTACGGCTGAGATCCTTGTTGAGAAGGAACTCAATTTCATGGAACAGCAAGGTGTGCTTGCCGACTCTGAATCCACCCGCGTCCATGACACTGATGGGGGCCATCAGCGCAATCGGAGTAGTGCACCGACAACTCCTAGTGCCCGATGGCATCGTGCAAGACCCGCGGTTCGGCCGTTGTCCAACGCTGGCGAGAGCAAATCCACCAGCTTCTCTGCTTATCGATCTCCCCTGACGTCCTTTCCATCGTACCGGTACAACGAGCAATTCGATGGCGAGGCCAAGGCTGGCTATCGGTCGCTAACGTACAGTAATAGTATCGATCCTAAAGTGCCTCTGTGCCCTACGGAGCTTTCAGGAGAGATATGTCAAGACCCAAACTGTGAGGAGCAACATTTTCGACACCTTGGGCTAAGCGGTAAGCGATAGCCCTGCCCTACATTCCCCCCCGGAGAAGAGTCTGACCCTAGACCAGACGACAAGATTTTGGCACAAATGTCATCAGCAAGCGAATTTTCTGATAAAGCAGTCCGAGAGTCTTACCTCCATGGACTCAAAGCTACTATTTCTGAGCTGCGCGCCAAAGGTACCAGAGACTTCGAAGACGTGGCGCGAGCACTGTCAAAGTATCGCCGCGACTTCCTCGCCACGCAATGAGCTAACCTTCAACTCTTTCGCCCGATTACCAAGGGCCCTTTCTTCTTCCTTTTGTTCTGGATATGTACGCATGAGCGAGTGACTTCATATGGACTGGTGCACTGCATTTCGCGACCAGGCCGCATAGATGACTGCAGCATAGCGAGGGGCCAAATTACCTGGATCTGGGAGCTCAAATCCTGCTTGGAGTGGAAGCAGGTGCAAGTCTGATGCTTGACTTGTGTGTACAACATCTGAGTCTAGAGAGTCGCCTCCGGCCTTACATGCAGATAGGTCCTTCTAATGTCACCTTTGATCACTTCAAACATGTGCTCTTCTCCTTCTCCTTTGCAGGTAGGTAGGCTCGACCTGAGTAGAACAAGGTGAGGTGCTTCATGTGATGTTTTCCTACTAGACATCGCATCGCAGTGGTGACTGCTCGACTAAAAGACCGCAGTGATGGGACTGTCAAAGGCCACTCACTTGCATTTCAGGTCAGTCGAGGCCATTCCGAATGCGCGTCTTCACACCCGCTCAAGTGAATTACAAGTCGCCCTGGACCAGGGGCCCTTTCCTGCCACGGGGCGAAGGATTAGTGAAGGAAATGGCCTTTCCTCAGGACTACTTATATCGCAGATCTCACCTCGTCTTTTATACCTCTTGCCAATTTTCACACTCAGACTTTTCAAGGTAACAACGCTACTTACCAACCACAACGATGCTATCCTTCCTCCTCTTCACACTTGCCGTGCTATGGGGTCATAGCATCGGCTTCACCATTCCTCGGGCCGACCTCACCTCTGATAGCCCTGTCCTCAACGATGAAGCCCTCCACACCCCCACTCCAGCCGCCTTCAGCGAGTCTGATCTCCTTCAGCTCAACGAACACCTCATGTCCATCGAAGGCCAGACTGGAGCCATCAGAGTTCGGACCGGATTCCAATTCGAAGCCCACATCACAGCTGCTTTGTCTCTCCACCGTGGCATAGCAGGGGTTCAGGGTTGGGAGCTGGTATGGGATGACAACCTTGCTCGAATCGCCCAAGAAGCAGCGGATCAATGCGACATGAGTCATCCAAACGAGAATGCTGTCGTCGGAACATCCTTTGTTGTTTCTCATATTGGCTACGGTGCCGCTTTTGATCTGGAGAAGGAGACCAAGGCGGCACTCGAGACTTGGAGAAACGAAGGGTATCGAAGCGATGGTCCTAGGACCTACACCACAGACCGCCCGAGCATCATGACTCAAGGCGCGAAGACTGTGGGATGCGCCTGGAGTCGACACTGTGCAGCTTACTTCTTCAAGTGTGCCATCAGCACTAACGTGGCCCCATCGATGCTCAAGAAGAGCACTGGTGCAGTTCAAGATCTTAGCTGGGCCTCGGAGAATATGCCTAAGTTGATCAACCAGTTCCGGGCTGCCAGAGGCGTCAAGCCACCCCTGGCACGGGAGCCAGCACGTGAGTGGGAGGCGTACAACAGTGCTAACAAATGCAAGCCCGACTTCGTAAGTGGTTGGCCATTCGCGATCCCTTCAAGGTGTACTGACAGTCAACCCCCAGGTGAAGGACGAAATGCGAGACATTGGCTTCAACGCCAGCACGACGGCTGAAGAAAAGCGTAGCCGAGAGTCCTGGGAAATATGGTCAAGAGATGAGACCAACTTCGACTCAAAAGACGGCATGTACGATCTGCTCACCCTAGCTCGCGGAGATTATCGGTTCGTTGGGTGCGCTTGGAGTGACCGCTGTGCTAAGATTGCGTGGTCAGAAGGCGAATGGTTAGTCTGCCGATTCTCAGTGAAGCAATGACCTCGTGAGCCATTGAGAAGCCCGCGGCTCTACTGATTCCTTTCTCGAGACCTAACGGATGTGATGACGGTCCAGGAGCGTGTTGTCCTAAGCGCGGCCCTACTTCGTGCAGCATTGGACAGTACGGATTCGGCTCGAGGAGCTATATAGCGAGACAGAAATCGAATGATACGAAATAACAACGATGGAGACTCCCACCGAGTACCCCAAGACTTGCTTCTACTGCTTCTACTCTGCTAGTCGTAGCCACATTGCAAAACCGAGCTCTCGCACGGAGGCTGTCACTAAAGGTCGACGCATAGCAGAGGCCGGCTCTGTCGTTCACTGCCTGATGCCAAGTTCATTCAGTGGAGTCTTTGTTGCGGGCGCTGCCTGTGACGCGCTCGCTCGTCCCCGCACTCAGCAACTTTTTTGAAGTCCGAACTTTTCGATACACTCACTGCCTGCAGTATACTTGACTGACCCAATCGACTGCACGAACATTCAATATGCCTCGAAAGCGCTGGATCGACAAGAATAATGCTCAGACATATAAACTGCTCTACCGCTCGCAAGATGATCCTCTCATCCACGAGGAAGGCGAGCGTGCGCTGTTTGCAGTGGGCGATCCCACGCCCTCGTCCTCGAAACAGCCCGCCACAGCAAAAGATCTACATATTGCGGATTTAGAAGATGAAGTGGACCTAGAATCGATGCGAGAGAACGAGGGCGAGGCCGCGCAGTATGGTGTTTATTTCGACGACTCAAAATACGACTATATGCAACATTTGAGAGACATTGGGGAAGGGGGAGGCGCCGCACATTTTGTCGACGCCATGCCAGTCAAGTACAAAGGCAAAGGGAAGGCCAAGATGATGAAGCTGGAAGACGCTCTCGCGCAAGCCACACTAGACGACGAAGACGACGCGCCATCATTAGTCGAGGGCAGCAGATATGGCGATGCGTACTCCAGCTACACGGCCGCCACCAAGGACAGACAACTTGAAAGCCAGCAAGATGTACCGGATGAGATCGCCGGCTTCCAGCCCGACATGGACCCCAGATTACGAGAAGTGCTCGAGGCTCTCGACGATGATGCATATGTGGACCCTGCGGACGACGAAGACATCTTTGGCGCTCTCGGGCGTGACGGCAAGAATGGCGAACTCTCGCTCGATGAATTCGAGTACGACTACGGCGCCGCAGACGATGATGACGGTTGGGAGTCAGACGCAACCGAGAAAGCACCCATACAACCATCCACTCAACCTCGACCCCAACTCAAGCAACTTGACGCCCCAACCTCAGATTCCCAGCCCATCTCCACAAACAACGAGTTCTCGGTCGAAGACGCCGAAGCCGCGGCCGAACAAGACGGCGACTGGCTCGCCGACTTCGCCAAATACAAGCGCGACACCGCCACCGGCGCCCGCAAAGCAACACCTGATGTAGGCGGGGCCTCAGTTGCCGCCGCCTCCGCTGCCCACGACCAAGCCCCCACGCTCTACACGCTCAACGGCACGCCCCTACGACAGAAGAAACGCAAGGGCGCCCTAACGAACCCATCCGCCTACAGCATGACATCCTCCTCGCTCGCTCGCACAGACGGTCTGCAACTCCTCGACGCACGCTTCGACCAAGTAGAGAAAATGTACGCGCTCGACGAAGGCGACGAGTTCCTAGACGAAGACGACGACGACGACGATCGCGACGGCGGCATGTCCCTAGCCAGCGGCATGACGGGCCAGAGCAAGATGAGCAAGATGAGCCAGATGAGCCAGCTGAGCACGACGAGCTTCGCGGACGAGGGCGCCGTCCGCACCGACCTGGACGGCATGATGGATGGGTTCCTGGGCGACTGGGCCAAGGCCAACCCCGGCGGCGGGAAGAAGGCGGGCAAGAAGGGCAAGAGGGGCAAGCATGGGAATGAGAGGTATGGGCTGCAGCAGCTGGACGAGGTGAGGAAGGAGCTGGGGCCCGCGAGGCTCAGGAGACCGGTGCAGAAGGGCTTGAGTTGAGCCGGGCGAGCTTTTGATATGAACCGCACGAATGCATGATTTAGAAAAACTGGGTGGGCGTTTATGAGGAGGGAAAGGGGTCGGAATAGATTCGTGGACCGGTGCGGACAGACAGAGCGATACCCGAGGGCCTTTTGTGATGCTCTCAATATGGTGTTATTCTCCCTTTCTCTTTGTATGGTTGGTTAACGCCTGCCAAAACCCTCTCTCATGATGCATCTGTACAGTGCCCCGTCAGCTGTGCGGTAGCACTCTCTTTTCTTCCTCCTTCGTGCCGTGCCGCTCCTAAATCCATCCACTCGTGGCCATCTTCACGACGCCCGCTGCTCATACTCGCCCCCTTCCCGAACATCCTTGGTCTGAAACAGACTCTGCCCATCCCTCGGCTTCGCCACGGGGTCCCAAGCAGAGTATTTCGGCTTCGTCCTGCATTGATCGTCAGCTCGACCCAGTTCCTATCATCGATCCCGCTCGTGTTCTCCTCCGTACCACCCCAGTCATGCGAAAGACCGGTAGAGGGACCTTTTGCGGAACACAAGAAAAGGAAAAGGCACTCACGTCGAATAAGGCTTGTAAGCGCCCCGGCTCTGCGTGTAGTTGATGCGCGTATAGTGGTCTTCCCACGGCCGCAGACCCATCTGCATGATCTTGTCCTCGGATGGCGGCTTGTCGACCAGGTACGAGATCCAGGCGTGCCAGCCCGGGTCGATCTGTGAGGCGTCGAGTTCCTTTTGTGAGTACTCTACCCATCGGGTCTATAGCTTCGTTGTCAGTCTGTGGTTCTCTCTCATGGGTCGGAGAGGGTTCGCTGGTCTGGGTTTTTAGGGAGGGGTTGCGACAGGGGATCGGTGACAGAGAGGAGGAGAGGCCAGGCGTACGCGTAGAGGGAGGTCTT
Source organism: Cyphellophora europaea CBS 101466 (assembly GCF_000365145.1). Taxonomy (NCBI): domain Eukaryota; kingdom Fungi; phylum Ascomycota; class Eurotiomycetes; order Chaetothyriales; family Cyphellophoraceae; genus Cyphellophora; species Cyphellophora europaea. Next base: position 1,234,438 of record NW_008481810.1, on the reverse strand, counting down.
CCGTCAGGTTTTCGTAAAATTTGTTGCCCATGCGGTCGGTGCCGACCAGCGTGCCGGCTTTGGTGTCGCCCTGGTAGTGAAGTTGGATCTATGGGTGCTTTCGTCAGTGGTTCAGGTTCGGTGGTGCGATGTAGAGTGGTCGTACGCCATACTGCTTCAACCCTATGCGCCGCAGATTGCGCAGCGTGCGCGAGATGGTCGACATCTTGCTTGTAGGTGGTGGACCGGAGAGGAGAGGCGCTGAGAAGTACTCGGGCAAGCTATTGATGAGGTCGTTGAAGCTGCGGGTTGGAGGTTCGATCAAGTCACGTGAAAATTGGGTCTAGCTTGGTGTTGATCGCCTTCGAGAAGTTCAGAGGAAGTCAATCGCCCTTCGTTCACATGGCTCTGGAGTGTTTCGACCATTTTGAGAGTGGTGTGCCTATCATGCTGCATCAGTGGCATCAGATACCGCCGCAGAGTCCCTGTTGTCCTCTACTAACAACCTCATTGCTTCTCGCCCGGACCCGATGGCGAACAAGCCCGAGCGCCTCTATGCTGTGCCCCATCTTGTCTGTGTCCCGTCGCCCCAGCATATCAGGTTAAAGGTTTTTCAGCAACTTAATTGTGCAATATACAGAATATGTAGCTATCACTCGAATGGCTGAGGGTCCCCCGACTCTTATGAGTCCATACTCGTCACCGAAATTATGCTGAGCCTTCAGATCGTACCAACGAGCAAGGCTGTCCTACAATACAGCCCACAGCACCAATGCGGCATCCACAAAGGCACTAGTCATCACTACTCCAATGCAGAGTTGATGCCATGCTCCAAGCCACCCCACAGTCCCATCACCTTGAGATCGCCAAACGGCACGATCTGACTGGCGATGATGCCGCCCACGCCTCTTGTGCGATCACACCACCAGAAGAGGTTCGGCAGACCTGCCCACCAGCCAGTGCCCTTACTATGCACTGCCGAGTCCTGCAGGTGGAGGAAGAACGTCAGGCCCCAGCCTTGTGGTGGATCGTCGGGCTCCGGGTACATGTTGGGCAACGCGTTGGCGAAGTCGGGCCGAGGAGGATCGATGCCCTAAAAGCCTCGTCGTCAGCTCATCTTTCTACACAGGCCTCATCTTCCAAGCTCGGCGAGGGGGTATAGCCAGGCAAGGAGGAGGATTCACGTACCTGCCGCGCAAATCCTGGGAATTCTGGAATCTGGTTCTCGAACATCTTGTCCACCGTCTCAGCTTTCAGCACCCGCTCGCCCGTCTTCGCGCTTACACCACCGTTCAACAGCATTGCAATGATCGCACAGTACTCTCGGGGTTGCGCAAAGCATCCGTGGCCACCGGCATTGAAGATGGCCTTTTTTTGCTCATCGTTGCTCGCCATCAACTGACTCCGCACCAGATGGCCACTCAAGTTGGGATACACCTTTCCGTCCGCGGGGTTGCGCATGTTCATGTAGCACAGCTTGTCAGCCATGCTGTCCGTGGGAAACATGCTGATGTTTTTGATGCCGAGCGGCTTGAAGATGTGCTGCTGGAAGTACTCGTTGAGGGTGAGACCGGTAACGCGTTCGACCAGCTGGCCGGCCCAATCGATGTTGATGCCGTATTCCCAGCGGCTGCCTGGCTGGTTGACGAGCGGCTGAGATAAGAATTCGCTGGGGACGCCGGTGAACTCATCGAGGCCGCGGGCGCCGTAGTGTTTCAGGAGCTTGGCGTTGAAGAAGGAGTAGCCGAAGCCAGCTGATGGGAGATAAAGAGTATTGTTGTCAGTGGTCGAGCGAAACTTCATATGAGGGAACGGATGGGATGGACGCCGTTCCAGCATCTCATGGTCATGTGGACATACCGGTGTGCGACAGCAACATGCGAAGCGTGATACCCTTTTCTTTGGGCTTGAGCGAGCCGTCCTCCTGCAGCACCTGTACGGCCTTGAGTTCCTGTGACAATTTATTAGCCGACAACGTCCCTCTCTCCCTTACCCCCTTTCACCCCCGCCAGCGAATTCCCTCCTCCAACCCCCCCTCTTTTGCTCCGTCCATTGACGCCCCCGCCCCCTCCCCCTCCCCCCTCCCCCACAGACCAAACAAGATTTCCCACGAGAAAGAAACCGAAGACTCACCGGCGCCAACCTCTCCACCTCCTCCACACTATCCAGCGACAACTTCCCCTGCTCCACCAGCTGCATGCACGCCACCCCCGTGATCATCTTGGTACAGCTCGCGATCCAAAACACATTGTCCAGCGTCATGGGCTCCTCTCTCGCCGCGCCCAGGTTTCCCGAAGCGTGCTCGAAGATGATGTCGCCTTGCTTGTTGACCGCGGCGAAGACGAGGCCCGGGACGCCGTCTTCGGCGGAGGTGAGGGCGTCGATCTGTGAGCGGAGCTCGGGGATGGCTGCTTCTTGGATTTTGGCCATTGTTGAACGGAGGGGGGTTCTGGGGTTTGGGTTCTGGTGGTGGTGGTGGTGGTGGTTGTGTTGGGTGCTGGATATATACTTCTGCGCCCTGTGCCTCTAGAAGCGTGTAGCAGCACACTGTTCTGCTCCGTTCGGGTCGCTTTAGATGGGTAGGTGGGTGCGTGGGTGCGTAGCGGATGTTGTTTTGACAATACCCGGCACCGAGGGTTCCTACAAAAGGGAGTAAAAAGAACTTTTTTTTTTGCGAGTTCAGGACTCAACGTGCATGTACGTATATATACCTCCTCCCACAAGCACTACAGTGTGAGAGAAGGCAGCTGCAAGGATGCGGGGAGGAGGGGTTGGGCTACTATGCTAGTCCACACGCGCATGCAAGGGTACAACTACTACTCCATCCAGACCAACCTCAGCTTCGAAACGCCAATACACAGTACAGAGACACACACCCGACCCCCCCCCGTGGCCCGCGTGCGTTCGAGTCAAGGTAACATGACATGACTGGCTCGATTCCATTGCCTTCTACCAAAACTCAAATGATCTAAGTCTTGGTTCCGCTCTCGAGAAAGCAGAAGAGGGGGAGGGAGAGGGGAGCTTCTGGTCCACGCCTCTACTCGGCTCCTGCAGCCGCTCACTGGGGGCAGAGGGGGGGCGAGATACAAAGAAGCGAGCCGTGAGGTACCGGAGCACCGGGTAGTCTGAGATTGGGGCAGCACGCCCTCCAAGAAAAGAGTCCACTTTTCCCTTGTTACTGTGAAGTCGATTCATACGAGGGAGGTAGGCAAGAAAAGGCGGTTGTGTCTCCGCAGTGAAAACCGAATGTATGCTTGCCCCGCACTTTGGACTCACGGTTTGCCGACCGGGAAACTACTGCGGGGCTCCAGGGTTGGAGGCAGTGTATTTCGGAGCGGTTCCGTAGCGAAGATGCGGCCGAAGTGAAAAGGTTTGCAGCAAGGTGGCTTGGGACTCTGTGTGCTCGGAAAGACCTTGTGCTACGAAGACTAGAGATGAGGTCGTCAGGCAGCGAGTAGCAATCAGGCAACCAGGCCGAGCCAAGGCCGACAGCCAACAGCATTGCCTACCTCAGCCTCGCACATCGGGAACAATATTCGTATGAGCTCCAAATCTCGGACAAGAGGGATCACTCAGGAGAGAAGTACGGTATTTAGTGATCTTGTGCCGGCGGCCAGCCGAGCAGTTCTATGCCGCTGTCTAAGCGCTTACGGTTGTATCGCTGTATGCAAAGCAGAATGCAAGCTCGGGCCAAGCTCATCAAATCGTCAATTATTGGTGACACGAACGCTCGCTCATTCACATGACGATGCACTCCCTGTCCAGGTCTTTATCTTTACCGCCATGCTTGGAAAGTCGATTTTTGCCTTTGCTGCTGTCTCTCTTGTGACTCCGACCGCTATGCCCAGGAGTAGTAGTGACCGCGAGTGTGTTGGGCTTCGCGACCGGGGCTACCTGACTGGTCTCGGGTGTCAAGTCTGTGATCTCCTGAACTTGGATCTTGGCAGGCTCCGTCTCGTGGTGTTGATTTCGGGGCACTTCGCGACTCCTGCGCTTGGTGAGCTTCGAAAGCGTCCTGCCCAAGCCGCTACCACCATCACTACCCTTGCTTACACTTCTCTGGTGAGACGCGGTGCTGCCCTTGCGACTTTGGCCGTTGCTGGGTGGGGATGGTGCCGCCAGGGATCCAGCTGCTGCGGTCTCCGAAAATGACACGATGCTGGCCCTGCTTTCTTCGTTGGGTGAACGGCCCCGAGAGTCATTAGGACCGGTAGTCTCCAAGCTCGGGCGGCCAGACGGCAGACCTGTAGTGCTGACTCGGCTGAGGGGCAGAGAGGTCGATGATGGGTCGCCAAAGGCCTCGCTTGCTTCCGTATCAGATCGAGACCCAGACGCTTCATCAATGGGAAGGATCTGGTAGAACAGGAGATATGGCGTCTCTTCTCGCAATGCTTGGTGGATATCGACCAGGGTGATGCGCTGCGGTGCCAAATCATCAAACCTTAGCCAATGCTTCGTATCTCCGGCAGCCACATTCTCAGGTGCCCTTGTCGTGCCTCGGACGAGAGCAATGTAGTGCCCAGAGTCGACTGATTCGCCGCGATGGCAGACGACTGACTGGAGAGACAGCTTGAAGTTGCCAAAGTTGGTGCCATCCTCCATATGATCCTCTTGAATGAAATGCGGCAGACCAATTTCCACCGGAATATCGACATAGGTTCCTAAGCGCGCGGGCCGCCCGTTCTGGAAGGTATAGCGTTTCAGGCACAGTCCTAGTACTGGGCGGACTGAGGAAAAGTGTGCCGCCACTTGAGCATCATTAGAAGGGGTGTTGTCAGTATACCACGGGATGAGACTGAAGAATTGCCAGCCGGGCATCATGACCGTCTTCCTCAAGCTCCCAGCACGAGAACGCCCACTAGCATCCGTATCGACTTGGCTAAGCGGAGTGGTGCCGCTGCTGACCGTGCGTGCTGGAGCATAGCGCTCCTGGATGATGCTTTGCTGCCTTGGCCGCGCCGGTGGTCGTGTTAGGGGCCCGCTTGGGGTTGATGCAATGGGAGTAATAGGGGAAGAATCAGGATCGATTTCCATAGTCTCGACGTGAATCGCTGCCGCTTTGAGTTTCCCATCGACTGGTGACTTCATCGAATTCATGGTAGTCCTCCGCTCGAGATATCTGCGTACTTCGACGCGATTATTGAAGTATTCCTCGAGACACTCTTCAAGAGTAATCTCCTTTTGTTCGCCGTCTGGGTTTTCTGGTATCGCTACTTCGAGTAGCCTCTCGTTGATGAATTTGTGATCATCTGCGGTGTCCTCTTTCCCAGAATGATAAATGTCCATCTTGAGGGTAAGGAGTGGCAGCTCAAGTTTCCCAGTGATAAAGCTGAAGGCTTCGGAAGCGTCTTGCTGGTGCAGCTCCGCAGCTTCTTGCCAGCCGCATTCTGCTATCGAGGCTTGGATCCTTTCAGTCACATCAACGGTAATCAGTTGCCCGGTTCGCAGCATGTTGACCCAGAGACGCAGCAAGAAGCTTAGCTTTTGCCGAGCAAGGTCAGCGAATGTGTTGTAGAGCATAGCCTCGAAGCTGCCCAATCGCGAGAACATGGCGAAGAGGGTCGAGTCTAGGTAGCAGGTGACGCTTTGACGATTGACAGCGCCCCGTAACCGAGTTGTTGGGTTGTAGGGAGAGATGATGCCTTCGGAGGCATCCGATATAGCGAGTAGGAAGTTGTAGGCAAGGTCATCATTCCCTTCAGCGACTCGAGAGTGAAGCGTCCAGAGAATAGTGCTGTCCCTTACTTTGACTCCTTTGGTCTCCATGAGTCGGACGCGGATTCCTTTTATCTAGAGAGAGATCAGACACAGCGAAAGACGGTTCGATTTGAGCCTACCTTCTGTTCTTCTTCATGACTGGCTGGCTTTCCAGGAGATTCAAACAGAGCCTGGCATTAGCGTGAGTGATTCGGTTCGGCTTCGTCTCCGCGAGGGTCGGGATTGAAGGAGATGGGTCTCGTTATCGCTATGGTCGAGGCCAACATGCTCCCGTACAGCGACCGGCGTCAAGGAATGGAAGACTCACGTAATAGTCAGTAGCGGAGCTGGGGTCTGCTGGCTTCATTTTCGGCTCGCCCGTGGTCTGAAGGATCAAGGTCAGCGTGATGTAGACACAGTGCCCCCCACAGCTACCTTGGCGGCCTCATAATCATTATCGCTGTCTGAAATCGACAGGCAACACAGAACGCAGATGTGGTAGAAGTTGCGGCGCCTTCGCATGATTTCTCAAGGAGTGAACGGGAGTGGTACCTTGCCAACATTCGATTCACTGCCATGATGGTGGTGGCGACCGAGGGTGCCCTGGCCGTGCTTGCCATCCCTTGGTCGCGGGCTCTTGTCTCTCGCTCTCACGCTCAGGAATCTTTTCATAGTTGGTAAGTACCTCGTTACCTCGATATGAGGGTCCTCGCCCTTCCCACAATTGAGACAAGGCAGGCAGAATCAATACATTGCGGAGCGATGTGTTCTAATTCGTCCCAGCGGATGGCGCAGATATTCTTTTGAGCTCGGGGCTCGTTGAAACTAACTAGCCTGGAGCCGGACAAAGCCGATCGAGAAACAAATTACGTATGAATAAAACTACAGTGCGAGGTTTGCTGAGATACTTGTCGTCGGCTTTCTCTGCCCATTTCCAGGCGCGTCGAGGCCCCTCCGCCCCCACCGTCACCGCCACAATCTCGGCACTCGCTCAAAGCGCCCCTCCGTCTCTCCGGCCAATCACCGACTGCCAACCGACAATACTGTCTCGCTCTTGGCAACGACCAGGTGGCAGACATGGCTGTGGAGATGGACAGATGAATGCTACCAGAGGACGCGAGGGTTCTTCAGAGCTACTTTGCTTCGAGATACAACCATGATACAAGATCAATAGAGGATAGTGTCCTGCGCAATAGCTTGAGGTCAATCTACAGACACCAATCCGACAAATATATTCATCGCTTCTGGATTATCTTGCAACAGGCAAACACCACTGTCTTTGATACAGCGAAAGGTTACAGAGCTTCTGCGAAACGCGTCCACCGTGAAGTGTCTTCCCCTGTCTTGATCACTGTTCTAACTGACACGGGTGCTTCTCCTTCATCCCTCGCAAGAGCCGCAGTCCTAAAAATTGGTACAAACCACAAGGGACCCAGCACGGTATCGCTGTTCAGTGATAGGAATCCGTCAATGACTTCATTTTGGAAAAAAATCCTGTCCTCCGTGCCAGTTGCCAGGAGCAGCGCGGACAATCGATCTTGGTAATGCGTGCCGCTGTTCGTCTTGCCAGAGGAGCGCTCGATATATGCACAAATATCGAGAATCCACAGTCGTAGACGGAGCTCGCGGGGTATAGCTGTCTCTCTCGGTTTCGAGGCTTGATAAGAATCCACAAGCCGGTTGGCGGCCGCCTCAGAGACTTGTATCAGCTGACCGAGACGCTCAAGGAGGTTGGGACCAGCATGATAATTGCTGTAGTCGAAATCCAAAGCATGTCGTACGGGACCCATTTCATCCCTAGTCATTGCACGGACCCAATATATTGCGGTCAGGCTGGCTGCGGCGGCCTGTATGTTCGCTAGATCGGCGTCGACTCCTCCATCGAAGTAATCGCTGGCTTCGCATCGATCCAGATAGTAGGCGAGGAGTCGACCGCATAATAGAAGCAGTCCCGTTGACAGTTTACGGGAATTTGTTCGGGAGAGCGGGACTTGATCGGAATAAAGTGACTGCAGGACCATACCATACTTCTTCGCATCTTGAAACAAGCGTTCCAGATACGGATCAGCCAAAGCATCACCATCTACCTGTGAGCCTGCTTCCAGCTGTGCTCGGAATGTTGGAGATGTGGGAAGCCACAGTCCGGGACTTTGCTCGCGCTCCCACCGCTCGAGATCCAGCAATGGGCGTTTCAATGACAAGGTTGCCACCTGAATATCCTGCCACAGCAGAATATGTCCAGCACCCGGAGGGATCGATACGCGCCGTCCATCGGCTGGCTGTATGATCTTCTTCAGGAATCTCATGTGAACTCTTGCCGAGTCAGAGTCAGCATTGGCCAAGTCTGCTATAATGAGAGAAAGCATGCAGCCGGGAGCATCGTCGGTCACGCCCTCTCTCTGAAGTCTTTGTCGCAAATCAATCAACGCAACGTGACGATATTGTTCAGCAAGGGCAGCAATCGCCGGTGACTTGGTCGTTGTAGCGCGCAATTTTGCTGCACAGGCCAAGAAGGCGTAGCCACGGCAAATGTCCTGGAAGGAATCCACAAGCATTTGCCAGGCCTCGTTCCTGAGTCCTGACAGATGGCTATCATGTGTCTCGCCTACAGGCTGGAGGATGAAAGAGTCCCAGTGGAAGATAAGCTGGCTAACATTGCTGTCAGTGCCGAATACAAAGCTTCCGAATGGATCCATAGCCCCAGCCAAGAGGCTTCGAGGGACAGGTATTTGTGGTTTGGAATCCGATGCCCGGGTTCGTTGATGGATGATGGCACCCGATTCGATAGCAGTAAGCGAAGGCGCGCTCCAACTACCATCTTCTTCTACTGCGACTGATTTGTGGAGTGGTATAAGTCCAGGCCGTCCACTCCTGGCTGCCCGTACGGCATGGGAGTATCTAGCAACATGGGCGTTGATATCTTGCAGTCGTCGATTCTGCTTGTATCTGCCCGGCTTGCCCGTCTGGTGGATGAACGATACCTCCATGGTCTACCAAGCTTGAACAGCTGGATGGGCTCGTGCGTGATACACTGGCGGCCTTACCTCATGCATAGTGCTAGCCAGTAGATTGCTTCCGTGGCAGGTCGGGGTCCTCTCGATGCGCGGTTCGTACCGCTTCGGTCCTGACATGTCAAGGAGTACTCGCTAGCTATCGTGCGTAGGGAACCAGTCGCGATCGAAATGACGTCTGGGACTGTTGCTCGGGAGGTTACAGATGCGGTGCTGTCGTCAACGCCGGGAGTGGACTAAAGTGGGGCTCTTAATGCGCCGGACGAATCAGATGCAGTCCCCCTGCACGGGCGATCTACGCTTGCCTGTTGTGGCCTAGCTGGTCATCAGGCGGCCGACATCCCAACGCGAGGATCATCACCTCTGTCTTACCATCTTCTTGAATCAGGATGTCGTCGAGACTCTGACACACTGGCTCAGAGGTACGTGTCGCACGTAATCCGGCAAAGACCAGGAATCAGCATCAAAACACCCACTTGAAGAGTGTGGACGGAGACCTGGTCTGAGTATCTCTCGCTCGACAACTTGGCAGCGCGTGGTACTAGCGAAGGGAGACCAGTCAAGAGAAAGCCTCTCAAATCAGATGACGATCATCACATCGTATCTGACATCGTCGGTCGACACTTTCCTTGAAACACCACCACACATGATACTGGACTTCCGAGCTTCAGACCAATGACTTTACTTGCACGAACAGCAGCTTCCATCTCCAAGCAGAGTTGACTCGCGATGGAAACTAGCCTTCGCCAGAGGTCATCCTCAGCTCTGAGGGAGCGGGTAGCAGTGATAGGACTCGGTGAGCACTGCTCGGCTCTTCTTGAGAAGTGAATCTGACACGCTTAGGTTCGACCGGCATCGCTGCATTGAAGAACCTCAGAGAAGCAGGGTTTGACGCGGTAGGCTTCGAGAAGAATCCTTATATAGGCGGATTGTGGAGATATACTGCGGATCAGCAGACCTTGTCCGTAACGAAGAGCACGAGGACCAATGTCTCATGGCAGCGATTCCAATTCACCGACTTCCCCTGGCCCAAAGACCCAGGCAACTATCCCACCGCAGCTGAAGTATCCCGCTATATCGATCAGTATGCAGAGCACTTCCAACTGCTCCCTCACTGCCGACTCGGACTTGGCATCCACAAACTCGATAGGTCCAAGGACGCTGATCTCTGGGACCTGACACTCAAGGACAAGGACGGCGACCTTATCACGGAGCAATTCAACCGCGTCCTAGTGACCTCAGGAGTCCAAAGCCACCCCGTCATGCCCGAGATCGAAGGAATGGAGCATTTCAAGAGCAAAATCATCCACTCTATAGCCTTCAAAGAGCCCAAAGACTACGCCAATCAACGCGTCCTTCTTGTTGGCCTGTCCAACACTGGCGGCGATATCGCCGCTGAGCTCAGCGACGTCTGCCCAGAAATTTTCGTCTCTCACCGTTCTGGTCTCCTCATCGTCAACCGCACCGAGGAGGGTAAAGCCCCGACCGACCACCGCGCCACCCGACGCGCGAATAGATTTGTTCTTGCCCTGAACCGCCACTTCCCCCGTTTCGCCTCGTACCTCGCCAACACTGCCCTTGAGCTCGCAATGAAGTACCGCATGAAAGTCCAACCAGAGTGGAAGCTCCTCCCCGCACACCCCATCACCAACGTCGCACCCGTCATGAACGACCACCTCGTCTCACTCCTACGCTCCGGCCGAGTCAAATCCCTCCCGGGCGTCACCTCGTTCTCCCCCGACGGCCACACCGCCACCTTCAGCGACAACACGACGCTCAGCAACATCGACACCGTCATCTTCTGCACGGGCTTCGACTTCGACCACTCCTTCCTGGGCGACAGCGCCAACCCCTTTCTGCACCCGACCCCCGAATGGGACAACCACCCCAACTCCAACAACATGCCCTACGCGCGCCTGTACCGCGGCCTCTTCTCGCTCGACCACCCAGACTCCCTCGCCTTCATCGGCGTCTACCGCGGCCACAGCATCTCCGCCTTCGTCAACGGGGACCTCGCCTCCAGCGCCATCGCGCAGATCTGGCGGGGCCACCACGCCCTCCCTGCCCGCGCCGAAATGGACACGTGGTGCGACGCCAACTACCGCGCCATGCTCGCGCAGATCCAGGTGTGGCGCACCGTGCAGGTCGGGCAGAGCGCCAAGGAGTTCGAAACATTCCTCAACGCCGCCGCCGGCAATGGTCTGAATGAGAAGCTGCATGGCTGGGGGTGGGAGGCGTGGCGGTTCATGTTGGGGAACTGGAGGCTGTATCGGCTGTTGATGGATGGGATTGATACGCCGTTCGTATATCGGTTGTTTGAGAGCCCGAGGGGGGAGAAGGGGAGGAAGAGGTGGGAGGGGGCCGAGGAGGCGATCTGGAGGACGAATGGGAAGAGCGTGCCGGCTAAGAAGTATGTGTGAGTCTGTTAGAAGGATGGGAAACGGGGTGGGAGGAGGGAGGAAGATCGGGGCCGTTACGGCGATTTTGTGTAATTGGAACACGGTGGGCTTGGGCTATGAGGGAGATGTGAGATAGGTCCTTCTGTATAATGACAGAATGCATAGAATAGACAAGGGGGTGGTGAGGTGTGCTACCTGTTGAAATGTGGTTAGTCGTGGAGGGCCTCATGCCAATGGCATAGGAACCGCATTTCCGTACACACGCAGCACAGGTCTCAAATAGAAACCAAAACCCTGGAGTAATAAGCTAGATCCAGTCATCACATTTTGATTCATCACTGCCCCCCTGAATGGTGCAGTGTCCATCCAGCTATTCATTCTCCAGGCTAATCTGGCTTCCCCCCTTATCCACCAGGACCACTGTTGGATATCCATCTACAGCTTACTCCTCGGCACGGACCTCTCGACGCCCAGCACATGAGGCTGCAACCCCATGGACTTGAAGATCTTGTCCGTCGTCTCACGCTGGCGCTTGAACTTGCCCGTGATCTCGTCCTTGCGCTCGCGGTTCTCGCGCTTGCCCAGCTGCTGCAGGTGGGCCTCGTCGGGCCCGTCGGCGATGCGAAGGGTGCGGATCTGTTATCGCGCTCACACGTTAGGATCATCTTCGAGAGATGTGTTTATGCTGGGCCGGAAGGGGGAAGGGGGAGGGGAGGGTAAAAGAAACACGTACGTGTGCCCACATGTTCGCCAGTGGTGTGTCCTGGCACACGCCCATGGCACCATGCACCTGCACGGCGCGGTCGATGACGGTGAGAGCCATCGTCGGCACGAGGATCTTGGCCTGTCGTCACGTCAGCAACTTTGCGTTTCTCAATGACCAGCACCATAGTCTCGGGCCGCAGCGGTGGTCGTCGCCGGTAACACTCACCTCAGCGATCTCTCTCAGAGCATATTTCGCGTCGCGCTGATCGATCTTGATAGCGGCATTGAGAACCACCTGAGAATAGATTAGACCTCGTAACGTCAAACGAGATTCAACAAGCTCACCATGCGACTGGCATCGATCTCCATTCGGCTCTTAGCCACCCACTCAATGAGCACGCCATGCTCGCGCAACGGCTTTCCGAACGGCGCTTTGCGCTCATCATTGAGCCGGTGGATCATCCACTCCAGCGCCACCTCAGCCGCACCAATGCTGCGCATCGCATGATGAATACGCCCGGGACCCAGGCGGCCCTGCATGATCTCATTGCCCTTGCCCTCGCCCACCAGAATAGCGTCGAGCGGCACCTTGACGTTCTCAAAGGTGATGTGGCCATGCCCGTGTGGCGCGTCGTCATACCCATAGACGCTCAGCATGCGGTGGACGGTGAGGCCCGGCGTGTCGGCGGGCACGAGCATCATACTCTGCTGGAGGAACTTGTTCGCGTTGTTGGGGTCGGTCTTGCCCATGACGATGAAGATCTTGCAGCGCTCGTCGCCGGCCCCCGAAGACCACCATTTGCTGCCGTTGAGCAGGTAGTGATCGCCCTTGCGCTCCATGCGTAGCTGGATGTTGCTGCCGTCCGAGGACGCGATGTCCGGCTCCGTCATGAGGAAGCCGGATCGGATCTCGCCTGCCAGCAGTGGCTTGAGCCACTTGTCCTTTTGTGCTCGATTGCTGTCCGGCACCGTCACGTTAGCATACTCTGTTAATGCGTCCCTCGCTCCGAACCTCCCCCAGAGGATACCAAAGACAGAAAAGGAGAGAGTGTCCATACCCGTAGCGCGCAATAACCTCCATGTTCCCTGTATCGGGAGCCGCGCAGTTACACGCCTCGCTGGCAACCCTGCTCTTACCCAGCTGCTCGGCCATGAGGCCATACTCGAGGTTCGTGAAGCCCGGGCTGCCCTCGTTGGCAAAGTGGTTCTTGGGCAGGAACATGTTCCAGATGCCCAGTTCCTTGGCACGCTTCTTGAGATGGTCGAGCACGCTAGGGTGTCCATTCCAGCGCGAGGACTGCTGAGAGAGCTGCGACGAGTAGACGATGTCTGCGGGGATGCACTCTTCGTTGACCCAGCGCTCAACCTGAAGAGAGGGAACCGAGATGTCAGCATGTGTGTGGCTCAAGTAGTGGGGAGAGCGGGGGGGACATTGGTAGTATAATCATGGGCAGGGCCTCGTACAAGGTCAATCATCTTTTTGGCTTTGTCGGACACGAAGGGTACCGCAATGGGCGGGATTGCCTCGGAGGCGGAGATCTTAGGCCGGATGGTGACATTCTCGAGAGACGTGGCGAAAGACATGGCGGACGAGGGCAACTAATGTCGCGGATGTTGTCTGCTTCTTAGGGTGTATATGAGCTACGGTGTATGTGCAGTGTCTGAAAGACTCTCGGCCGTGGGTAGGTATGAGAGAGTAGGTCGTTTTAGAGAGAGAAACCGAGGTTAGGTGGGAGGCTGGATTCGTTCTGACTGCCTGGACCTGGCTCAGTGACACAACGTATGCCCTTACAGATTGTATCACCGACAGTGTCTAGTCACAAAGACAAGACTCAGAGATCTCAAAGGGCTGTTCGACTGGTGTTAAAGTTGATTGCCCCAGATGCAGACAGATCAGCGAGGTCACTTCCCCGGGTTTGATGGGTGGGGGAACCGTACAGAATTGGAGATGAACCGAGGCACCGTGGCCGAGCCGGGCCCATTTGGGTAGGCATGCTGTAATACCGGGGCCGAGCTTATTCATGGGGTGGCTGTCGGTACCGACAAGCAGACGTGGTCGAGGGCGGAGTCTGAGGCGTTGAAATCATAAAAGAACAGAACCACCGAACATAGAGAAAGCAACATTTGGTTTTTTTGAGTGAGATCAAATTCTCTACTTCGAATATACGTCGCCAGCAAAACACTGACGACAAGTCCTAAGCTAAAGGTCGCTCTTTGTCGAAATAATGAGAATTGTGTAATTCCCCAGCACGAGTGCTTGCGTACCAGAGCTTGTGTACGCTTCCCAACCGCTCCGTCATCCCACCCAATCCCATATCCTATGATGCTGTCCCATGATGCTGTCGATATATGGAGTTACAATTGAACCGGCGCCCTCAACAGCCCGTGAGAAACTGATGGTTGCAATGCAGTGTTGGTACAGTTGACACCTCATTCGACGATTTCGTCGGGTATCGTAGAAGTCCTCAGGTCAACAGACTGAAAGCGAGGGGCTAGTTGTCGCTCCATACCCTTTTCCCATGACAACCAAAACAGCAAAATCCGTGGAATCAAGTAGTCGTGCGGTAGAAAGCCAACAAGCTGAATGAAGCTCTTGCTCAGAAATCACAAATGGAAGTTGTGCCAACCTCCGACCCACTCATGGTCGTCGTCATCAGACTCGACGGCCCGGGCCTTGCGCCAGTCCTGGTTAAGGAATGCAGGACGTTGTTTGTTTGCTCGGCTGTCTCGTCGACGCCAAGTATCAAAGGTAGTGGCAGGTCTCTTTCGAGACCCGGTAGTCATAGACCGCTTCTTGGTGCTTGATTCCGTCTCGGCGGGAATGTTTCTCCGCTTGTCCCCAAGCGCGGCCCACTTGTCAGCAGGAGCCTGTTTGGGGGACAGTCGGGGCTCCTGGCGTGGTCTCCAAACAGCAGGATCGCTGTTCTCGTTGTTCACGTGAACCTTAGTGGGAGAGTATGGCTTGGGAGTCCGGCTGCGGCGAGCATTAGATGAGGAGCGGCTCTTCGACTCGGTGAGGACACCGGGAGGGACAGGAAGTTGCTTTTGGCTGTCCTGGCTCCAAGTGCGAGAGTTCTTCTCACGGCGAACACGAAGATCGGCTTCTTCCCGCTCAGACTCCTCGTCCTCTTCAAACATGTCACTCCAGCTTTTAGCCACGGCGTCCTTCTTACCGAAGACGGACGACATTGTCGGGATTGGACGTGATGCACGGATAGGCAATGAGCTTGGGACGGTGACAGGGTCAGGTCGAGGAGGGTTGCGGGTCGGCAGGCGGATACCCATAGGCTTTGACAACGAGCCATATGCAGAGTCGAGAACTGAAGCCATGGAAGGTGTCGTGGCATGAACAGAAAACCATGACTCGCCGAGCTTCGGAAGCGACTCGTTCTCGAACAGATCTTCCTCGTACGCATCGGGAATGACCGACAGGTTGCGTTGAGGAGTGGCGTTGAGAGCCTTGGTCCAGGGGAATGCACCGCCGGCCTCGAGATGAGGAGACTGCACCGAGGGCGTTCGTAGAGGTTCTCGGTTCTTGCTTGCACGAATTGTATCGCGGCCTTCGGTGCAGAATTCATCCAAGCTGTCATCATCGGTGGTAAAGCTCAGAACACGTTGAACAGCTTGACGAACAAGCTTGATATCACGCTTCTGAGGATCAATAGCCATGGCAATGTTGAGCACCTCAAAGGTGTCTTGAGACATCGACGGAAAGATGTCGAAGAGGGACTGTCTGTCCCGTCGATAGTCGGCAAACAGCACATCAGAGTCGGTTGGCGTCAAGAAGGGATTGCGAGAGAACAGGACATTGAGCAAGCAGATGCCAATCGACCACACGTCGGCATAGGCTGGACAATAGCCGACACCCGCAGGATCGTACTGCTCGGGTGCCATGTAGCGGTCACTGCCAACACAGGACTCGTAAGACCACTGGCTCTTGGTTGCCAGTCCGAAGTCTCCAAGTTTCGCGGAGCCATCCTGCATCAGGAAGATATTCTCCGGCTTGATGTCACGGTGGTAGAGGCCGTTGTTGTGCATGTGCTCCACGCCGTCGATAAGCTGCAGGATGAAGCGTCGAACATGTTCGGTTTGCAGAGGGCCATGACCAAGACGAATGGCTTCGTAGAGATCACCTTGAGGGCAGTACTCGAGAACGAGGTAGCTGTGAGACGGGGTCTCGAAGTGATGAATTAGGTTGACTAGGTGGGGATGGTGCTTGAGGATGGCGTGGCAAGCGAGCTCCTCAAGACCTTCGTCCGTGGTAACAGAGGTTGCACCGGGAACGCCAGGCTTGGTGAGACATTTGATGGCCACCTCTTGTCCGGTAGTCAAATCCTCAGCGAGGAAGACCATCCCAAAGGAGCCATGATTCAATGGAGCCAAGGTACGGAAGCGTCCATCGAGGATCTGGCCTTTCTGAAAGCGGTCTTTCATGCACTCCATGTCGAATAAGGTGTGACTGATAGGCGTTGCTCTGCGAGCAGTAAACAGTCTATCGCTGCAAATGCAAGTAAACTTTTTTGTGTATTTTCGAAGCAGAAGAACAGATGAAACGGTGTCGAGGTCGCTTTGTACAAAAGATCAAATAGAGAGGCGCCTGGATTGGAAAGGGCAAGTGAGCGGAACGTCGTGAGAGGATGTAGACGTCGGGGTCGCCAGGACAGCAAAAGATATATCCACCAGAAGTGTCGCTAACTCAACAACCACCAGGATCATTCGAAGGCCAACAGGTATAAACGCGGAACTCCTAGTCGTCGTGTGGGATCAGAGGCTCATAGAGGTATAGGGTCGTTAACAAAAGATCAAAAGCCTGTCGAGTGGACGCTGAGCAGGAAAGCTCTTTGTCTCTCGAACAAGCTGGATACGGAGCGTCGAGGTTATTGCGTCATGTTTGGAACGATGGACTGTGACCGACAGACTCGAGGGAGTGTAGAGTGTCGAGTCGTTATTAGGGTGTGTAATGAGATTCGTGAGTGTCGGTCGTTAGGTATGGGAAGTAATGATGGACGAATGAGTAAGATCAGCTGCTACTGAATGAACAGGCAGCCGAGCTGGAAGATTCGAAGGTGGAGATATGGCGGCAGGGATACCTCCGGTGCGTGCCTCGAGAGGTGGTATATGTAGCCTGGCAGAGGATATGGTCCCGCAAACAAAGTAGACTGATCCTAGGCACCAATGTTCAACAACTGGTCTTTCTTGATTCCAGATAGATTTGTTGCTGAGCAAGGGATCGGGATGTGACAACGGACGAGGGGGTGTAAGAGGAGATGAGTGAGGTCGAGAGAGAGTTGGATTAGGGTCGGGAAAGCGGTCGCCGTCAGGGTGTGCAGGTGGTTACTCGGGCAGCGAGGAATGTAGGTGGGTTATGGGAAAGAACGTGGAGAGATGTGGCGGAAGGAAGGACACGCAGACAAGCTGTCGTGATTGAGATGGGTGGCGAGCTTGAGGTGAATGCGTGTCACATTGGATCAGTTGGAGACCTGCACTTGCGTGTTGGAAGTGAATAGAGTGATGGAGGTTGCTGGATGGGGTGAGGTTAAGAGTCGAGGCAGTGCTCGGAAAGCTGGGATGAGATGGGTCTGGTCGTGAGAGGCGGTGTCGCTGGGAGGTGGGTAGGTGGGCTGCGGCCACGGGTCAGCCCAATGGCAGCCTTTGTCTAGCTGCCAACAATCTGTGCCTGCTTGTTTTGGTGGGGTTCCCTCGCGAGGGCCGCTAATGCATCATTGGGGCACCAGCCTCGACCACTTGAACCATGGCGGCTGACGCTATGCTCGAAAATGAAAGAAAGCGCTGGAAGCTCGCATCGGTATCGCCCAATTGCCGCCGACCTGGTCACCCCACTCATGTTCCAAGTTGACCAGGTCCAATCTCGAGCTGTGCTACAAACTACGCCGAACAGCGTATTCCCGAGCTTCGTCGCCCTGCTGCTGCTCCTGCCGCCGCCGCCGCCTTCAGCACGTCCTCGTGCTGGTGCCCACCTCCCTTTTGTCTGTTTGACCTGCAACCTTTGTCTCAGGCCCTTGGATCGGCCTCGAGTCTCGGCTTGCTCCGGGTCTGGCGTGGCCATCTATTGACGCCTCCCTGCGACTATTATGTTGGCTCGTAAGACTGCCATCGGCCTACCAGGAGAGGTGTCCGTGCACCGGAAGCCGGGACACTGTGTTCACTCAAGACTTCATAACTATTCTTACTCAGTCATCCGGAGGCCGGAAATGCATCTCGCTCTCGACCCTTACTTCACGTGGCTGCCAGCTCGAGCTGTCCCCAAGTGTGTGTACTCGTAATTATTCCCGCAAGTCCACACACCCACCCTTTGACGTTCGCCGAGCATCACGCGATGGGTCACTGAGGCGAAAAGGAATGGGATTGTGATGCCTGTTACGGAGTACTCATTCCACTGCCTTCATTACGTGACCATCTGACTCTCTGGCTTTCGCTCTGAGACGAACAGCGAGCTCCAGAATTCTTGTTCCAGAGGTTGGCGCCGGGCTGGTCTGGGGGCAAGTAAAGCCTGCAGCTGCTGCACTCACCAGCCAATGGCAGGCTCTTGCCCTTGCCCTTCTGCTCTTAACGCGGGGTAAAAGCTGCTGCCCCTTACAGGCGCGGCTTGCCATTAGGGACACTCCCACGTCTGCCATCGGGTCTGGATTCGCTGCAGTGTAACAGAGCTGCTCGTGTGACACTCTAGCTTCCCATAATTCCCCCGTCGAGCATGCCTTCACTGTACTCCGAGAACGTGATGCTTCTGGGTGGCAAGCATTTCAGATCGCCCCCACCAGGGGTCACTGTCACTCTGCAGCAGAGGTTCTTGTGCGAGATCTGCTGCGAGGTCAGGAGAAAGGTCTTGGTGCCCCAGCGATTTGATCATTGACCGGTGGCTACCGTCTTTCCGTCATCGTGATCAATCTCCTCTGGCAAAGTTCGTCGCTTGCTTGCTTATCAGAAGCCAAGTACTCTGTATCAATGATCATCACTACTGGTTGGCACACCGGTCAATGTTCAGTAAGCAACCGAGATTATACATGAGTAACAGCAAGGATGACGTTCCAAACACCCGCTCATTGCGCAACTTGTGGACCACGTGACCAGTGCTTTGACATACCGGACGGCTGCTGGCAAATCAGATGGACGCAAGGTGTCGAAGCAGTCCTGATGCATTTCGCCTCCATGCTGCTCGTGTTTCAAAATCCCCTTACGGCGTCCATCACCTCATCACCTCACCCTCTCAAGGTCAGCTCCATCTACCCTATCAGTACACTATTGCTCAGACCATCTGGCGCGCAACTGCGTAATTTTGAGGCCATCAAGTCAGGATAATCCCAGTGCTTGCTTCAGCGAGCAGTACAGCCAAGATGACTCTCTAAGCCTGGCATGGGAGCCGACGAAATGGGTGGGGAGAGTTCCCCGAACACACAGCGGCGGCCTTGAGGGTGTGCAGCTGTGAGCTCGGGGACCCGTCTCGACCATCTTGTCGACACCCCGTAACCGTGTACTGCGTAGATGCCTTGCAGCCAGCACCTGCGGATATGTGATCCGGCGGACATGGCCCGGATGTTCGTGACAGGATTTACTCTACACAGCATGGCTTCGACTTTCGCCGAGCGTGGTTGCTACCACCTTGGAGGATGAATAGGTATTGTCGGTGAGCAAGCCAATCTCGGAGAATGTCATTATTGGTCTTTTGATTGTAAGTGCAGAGATTTTCAATGCCATTGTTTGGCCCGCAACGGAGAGATCTTGCAGTAGTCTCATGCAGCTTCCTCGACTCGCGTAGAAGCCTCGCACGATTCAGACGGCGTCGAGCGTCTTCTGCAAGCTACAAAGTTGGCCAGAGTTGGCTTCGGGCAAATACTGCTGAGGAGTGGACTGCCCCAAGACGGGTCGGCCAGTTCTGGAACCCCGCCGATCGGTTCCACTGCGGCCCCAACCTTAGCACTGTCCCAGTCTGCTGCTGTCCTCCTCTGACCGACTTTTGAAACTGCTGCAGCTAATTGCAACAAGATTGCCCCGTAAACAAATAACAATTCTCCTGGAGGCGAGCGTGGTCAAGGTCTCGGCTGAATGCTCGCCGGAGGCCTTCAACAAGGACTCACCGACCCGTGTACCGGGTAACTACCCAACGGGGATTTGACTTGGCGTCGCATCGTCTTAGGAGGCCTCGCTGTAGAGAAGATGCCTGAAGTGAGGCACATTGAAATTTTCATCCAATTGAGAAGCCTGACCCTGTTGGCGGTCTGGCGCGGGACAGCAGAGGGTCGATAGTAGTGTCGATCCCTTCGAAACGTGCACCTCTTCAGAAATGGACAATCGCATGCGTAAGTCGGGAGCATTCGGCTCGAGATGGTGATTCGGGCTCAACGAAGGTGCGGCGACTCTGGGTCGAGAACCACGTGTAGCGACAGGTGACCGGCGCGGCGGATGGCCGGCAGTCCCTACAGTGCTCCTCCAAGTGCTTCAACAAGCCAAAGTGAGAGCCGTACTTGCAAGCCGACGCGACGTTCAACTTTGGCCAAATCATCCTGCGTGGTGACAGTCGCGTCTTCTTGAAGCCATAGCGTTTCGGCCTGAAGCTTACGTTTCAGTGCTTCATCACCCGTCAACAAAAGCGCCCCCACCTCAAGGTCGAGGGAGTATGACCGCTTCGTGTAGTTGCTACTCCCAATGACCGCGACACTGGGTCCCGTTTCCGGAACCGCCTCGTTGGCCGGACCCGTGGTGGAAGGCAACGTGATCCAAAGCCCCTTTGCGTGATATGTCATGCCCTCAGGCTGCCCCACCGTTCCGTGCCGCCATTCCTTCAGCTGGATGACATTGTCCTTGTTTCGCTTGCTCACCTCTCGCAGAAACCGACGTGACAGCAACGTATAGGCTGCTGGGAGCATACCAGACACGCCTTTCGACCCATAAAATCCATTTGCCCAAGGGGAGGCGGTAATGACCGTACACGCCTTTTCTGCAGCCTTTTTGGCAGGTCCTGTGATGGGGTGATCAGGTGCTGCAGAGATCAGCAGATCGCAGATATTGGGATCGATGTTGAAATAGCCGGCCGTGAAGACCCACGAGGCGGGTCTGAGCCTTGGGTCTTCAATGAAGTTGGTCAATACTCGCTCTAGGACAGGCTTCTCCGTCGACGTGAAAGTCGCCAATTCATAATCCATAATACTGCGACTTGTGGGTTTACCCAGTAAAATGTCGAATTGGGCCAGTGGATACACAAAGGTTTTGGTACGGTCAAACTCTACTGGAAACATTCGCTGTCGTGCTTTCGGGCGGATCAAAGGTTCCAGTAACTGTTTCGCATACGCTATGTATTGCCTCGAATGCCAGACGGGATCGGGGATGCCTCGCGCATATGGTGTAATCAGTTCGAAACCTCCCGGCTGATCCCGAGTCGGCGCGAGATCGTAGGATATCTCGCAGACAGCGTTATGGATCTTGTGATAGTAGTCTGCTAGCTCTCTGGACTTGAAAAGGTGGTAGCGGTCCAATCGATCGTTAAAGTAGTCGTTCGACAGGTTTGCACCCGAAAGCATGATCTCATCATCGAAGCCATACAATTTCATGTGCTGAAGACCCCAACCTTCGTTGATCCGCTTAGGCATATACTTCTTCTTCCAACCTCTGAGGTTAGGAGTATGGTACATGGAGATCTTGACCCTATCGCCGAATTGAGTTATGAGCGGTGCTAGGAGAGTGCCACAGCTTGGAGAAGGATCCTCACGGGTTCCCCGTAAAGCGTCTGTGAGAATCGATACCTCAAGCTTGGGATTGCTTTGCAAGGCCTCCTGGATGGTGCGGATTAAGTCATGTTCCGACTTGCCGATGTAGAGCGTAGACAAATATACACGCTTCTTTGCACCCCTAATCTTGGTCTTGAGGGTTTCGTAAAAGGCTGCAGGCGAGTCGAGTATCTCAATTTGCGACGCCTCGACCTCAAATCTGGGAGCAACATTGTCGACTTGAGTTGCGACACCTGCCAGCGGGTGAGCAGTTGGAGTTGGCGCAGATGCATGTGGCGCAGACGTTGACGACAGTCGTCGGGTAGGAAGAGCTCGGACTCTAGAGAGGTTGGATCTATTGAGGCAGCCAGATTGGCGAAGCGCGCGGATCCCTACATTTCTGGCCAGCATCGCCCTCCTCAAGCCGTCGATTTGTGTTCGAAGGCTTGGATGCAGCACTGCAATTGCGATGATCGAGCTGTTGACATCGGAGGTGATAATTTTCTCCAAGTCGCGACCCGCACGGCAAAGGTACGCGCCTGGGGTTCAGCTCCCGGCGGCGTCATGGCTTGGCACAACGCCGGGGCCAAAAGTTCGAGGCCAGCGATGTGCCAACCGCATCTGGCCTTTGACTAAGTCCACCGCTCGATCTGAAGTCTCACCGCAGACGACAGCATTGAAAATACTAGTATCTCGTCTCGGTGAGCGAGATGCTACGACCTCCTGAGCAAAAGCATCATTCGTTCGACTCGCTGCCTGTCTGTCATGGTTAACGCTCGGGGCATCTCGCTCCTGTATGGGTTGATCACCACTGCTTCTGCGTCTGTCATTTCTGCAACCCAATCCCACACCGCTCCTACTACAGTCGTAGCGAGTGCGACATGCCCGTCTCGAACTGCAAACGTTATAACGCATAATCTTCCGCAACAATGTCTGACGTCGACCTGGAAGAGCACGGAAAGCATCCTGGCAAACGTCACGGGTCTCGACTCTGCCCTTCCTACCTTAGCGTCTTTGGTTGCCAACACAACAGACTCTGAGTCTCATAATAACACGGCCCCAGCTGAGTCTTTAGAAGCGGCTCAATCCACAGGGGAATTCGTGGGATCACCTACGGCGACCCCAGTGGTTGACTCTCCCAGCCACTTAGCAGCCGAGGATCCCCGGAGCGAATCAGATGAAGCATCACCTCTGGACGATGGAAAGTTCATGTCCTTCGAGGATTGGAAGAGGCAGAATCTACAAAAATCTGGACAGTCTGAACATGTGGGAAGAGATCATCCTCCAGAACGGCTCGCGCAGCGGAAACGACCCGCCAATATGCATACCGCCCTGGATACATTGGGCGATGATGCTGAGATCGAGCTTGACTTTACTGGCTTCATACCCGATGCCCCTGAGCTGATCAGCCCATCACGAGATGGAACTGGCAGTGATCTCCCCCAACTATCAGCAGAACTTGCGGCGTCCTCCCCTCCAAAGATCAAGTCTGGTAACAAAGACGCTGGTACAACTTGCAAGGAACGATTCAACTATGCATCTTTCGATTGTGCTGCCAACGTCCTGAAGCATAATCCGGAAGCAACCAGCGCATCCGCCGTACTTGGGGAAAACAAGGACGCGTATATGTTGAATGTCTGCAGCGCCGATAACAAGTTCCTCATTCTGGAACTGTGTGATGATATTTCCATCGACACCATTGTGCTGGCCAACTATGAATTTTTCAGCTCTATCTTTCGAACATTTCGCGTCAGCGTTTCGGACAAGTACCCAGTCAAGGTTGACAAATGGAAGTCTTTGGGCACCTTCGAGGCGAGAAACACTCGAGAAGTGCAAGCGTTTCTGATCGAAAATCCTGTAATGTGGGCACGCTACATTCGGATCGAGCTATTGTCGCATTACGGTAATGAATATTACTGCCCTGTCAGCTTGGTTCGAGTCCATGGCACCACGATGCTTGAGGAATACAAGCATGACCTTGAGTCTGCACAGGCTGAGAACGAAGATGAGTCCGGGGCTGTCAATCCCAGCGTATCGCCAGAAGATGCCCTTGTCCCAGAAGCTATAGCAGAACCGCTAATCCAGAAGGTCCTCGAACACCGAGCCCTGGTCCAACCTCCTGAGAGTATATCGCTGGAAGCGGAGCCATCGAAAGACACTGGTGAAGTGGCAGCCGGCAGCAGTCTCACCCGCGAGCTGAGCGCAGAACAGAAGGTGACTGACAACTATGGGAGCGAGGCTTCCAACGAGCCTAGCACAAGCTCCAGCTCGACTCCCCTGACTTCAGCAAGTAGCTACGAGCATAACACCACCCACCACGTATCCGACAGAACTCCTTCTCACCACTCGAATCACACTACTTTGAACTCAACAGTGACGGAACCCAGCTCGATTGCGGAGAAAGCAACAATACCTGAGGCGAATGCTGCGACGACAGCATCGAATGCAACGCCAAATGGTACACAGGTTGGGAGTTCGTCGTCAGAAAAGGCGCCTGGTAGCTCCACGAACGCAACCGCAAGTGACCGACAGAAGTCGCCGGGAACACCGACGCAGAGTCAACCAGCTGCACCAACGATGCAAGAATCGTTCTTCAAATCTGTGCAAAAGAGGCTGCAGATGCTTGAATCGAATTCTTCTTTGTCGCTACAATATATCGAGGACCAATCTCGAGCACTACGTGACGCCTTCAAAAAGGTTGAGCAGCGGCAACTGGCCAAGACCGAGACATTTCTCGATCATTTGAACAGCACAGTCCTCAGTGAGCTCCGAGAATTTCGTCAGCAATACGACCAGCTATGGCAGTCGACTGTGATCGAGCTGGAAATGCAACGAGAGCGGTATCACCATGAGACAGAAGCGATGAACACTCGACTGGGCATTCTTGCGGATGAGTTGATCCTTCAGAAACGCATCTCGATCTTGCAGATGGTGCTCGTTCTGATCTGCCTGGCCCTCGTGTTGTTCACGAAAGGTGCTTTCAATCAGTATCTCGAGCTGCCGTTGGTGCAGAGTGTGTTGGCACGATCTCCGAGCTCCCGCTGGCTCAACACAACAAGTTTGGATACACCAACGGCGAGTCCGCCTGCAACACGGCAAAGCTCAATACGCAAGCGCCATGGCATCTTGAAAGGTCATCGTCGTGGACCGTCAGAAGACTCGATAGAATACTCGCCCAGCGCCAACGAGATGTATAGCCCACCCACGCCCGTCAGTATGAGCTACGGCGAGCCGTCAGACGGAGAGCAGGCGAGGGAGCAATGTGCTGCCGTAGATGATCCGGAGTTTGATCCAAGTACGATTGAGCGGCCCAGCACTAGTCCACCAGAGTTGCCCAGCACAGCCCCTTCGACGCCTGAGTTGAGGGGTGTGACCGACCATGAGTCCATTGAATCTAGGCTCCTCAATGCCACATCGGATCGGTCACAATCACCAGGTCTTCCAAGGGTTATAGTGGAAGAGGCTACTCCTCCACCAAAAATACTGTCTTGGAATCTACCGGGTGAACCATGATGTTTGGGGCAGAAGCATTAAGCGTGTATTGTATACTACGAGTTGTAACACCAAGGACGAACTACGACCATTTAATGAATGTATATACGAACCAATATGCCTCGTGACAAGCTGCGGCCTCGTTGCTTGACGCATTCAACGCCGCCACGCAGACCTGCAGTCGACTTTTGATAGTGAGAGCTGGTTGCACGAAGGCCAAGGCTTGGCGTGGGTGCCGCTGTGCCGCGCACGTGCTGTTTCGCCCGCCGCCGCCGCCGAGCCCCAGGGATCCAACAGGCGGAGAGCTGTGGCCTATCTTTTGCAAATAGGTCGCCCACCAAGCAGCGATGGCTTTGCACCCCCCATCCTGCACCTTCAAGAACGGGCAAGAAAGCGCTTGACGTAGGCTTAGTGTCCTGGCCTAGGGTGCTGATTCCTTTCGCTGCCTTTCGCCTCCCCATTTCCCATCTTTCACCCACTTCGTTCTTTTATCAGATTCGAGTGGGAGATTGTCATTTCCACTCTACCTCAAGTGATCTCGTTAGTCGCTATCGTCCTCTCGACTCTTGGATGTCCATTTTCGGCCGCGTTCGGGGTCGCCTGTCTGGAGTTCAGGCAGACCAAGATCCTCACTCGTGGCATTTTCCCAACAAGTACTCTATCTCGAGCTCGACTTCCAGAGCGACAGTAATCCCGAACCCTGTCGACCTAAGAAACGCCTTTGTGCCTGACGCGACTACACACGCGCCACACAAGACTGCTCTGATCTATCCCGACTCTAGTCACGCTGCCGTTCACCTTTGCCTCCTTGAGTGTTTCCGAAACCTCAGGACCAAGGCTATTAAGCTTGACATCCAATCATACAAGCCCCCCGCATATGCCCAAGATGCAAGCCCTGACGAGAGCTTTGCAGAGGAGTCGCTGCCTGAATCCCTGCACTGGGATCTTCTGGTCCAGCTCGCGGTAACCCGATTTACCACTTGGTGGAAAAATCTCCCCCAGGTTTTCGATCATGCCATCGCTTATGGCCAACGCGGAGGTGCCATCAGGGATGAGATCCAGCTCCCTGTTAACTATCTTCCGTAAGTCATCCCAAACCTAGAAAGGCCAGCGTGGTGCCACTTCAAGTGTCACCAGGGGTCAACAAACCTGACCAGCAGGCTCCTCGGACTCGCAGCAGATGCTCTCGATAGTGACATGCTGTGGCTTCGGGGAGACTGCCCGTCAATTTGGTCGACCGCCTGTTGTGTCGACCTCAGCTTGCTGAAGAGGGCACCGTCAATCATCAGATTGGTGTCCCAGCAATTGGAGCTGGTGGTCTTCGTGCGATCGTTCCAATTCTTTCATATTCCGCCTTTAGATCTGAATACTAACTCTTGGCTTATACTCCCCATAGCCCACTAGACGTTCTCTTAGTCTGGTATTCACTCATCCTGGATGAACAGGAGTACTCCAGAGTTTCACACCAAGCCTGCGACACGCGTCTTTCAATGCTTTGCTTTCCTTGGCCTGCCATTAGAGATGCCATCGATCGAGACACAATGACTTTCGAGCTGCCCCGCCCGGCGGAAATTCTCTTTTCCACCATCTCCGAGCAAGCACCTGATATCTTGACATACCTTGATGCTCCACCAGCGTATGCCGAGTCCAATGAGTCTCCATTTGCTATTGACCTTGTCCTCCAAGTCCATCAGCAAGAAGCTTTCATTGATGCGTCCCACCAAGCCCTGTGGATCCGGTCGCCAACCCTGACAGGCTCTTTGCAACGAGCAGCCCTGGACTACGTAGGAGCCCTGACCTCGGGTCGATTGGGTAGCCTGACACAGGACGAAATACCCTTTGGCATACACCTGATTTGGCGTACACATCGTCTATTTCCAGCCCAATACCTCAACCACTGTTCAAACGCCGGCTTTGATACGGCGGACTCAGCGAGCGACCTGAAGGTTATTCATTCCTCGGAGACGGCTCAATCTTCTTCTTCGTTCCGTTCAGACTCATCGGGCTGTCAGATCTGCATATGCTGGATTTGTGAGAGTATACGAGACAATAAGCCGGAGTGGAAATATGACAGTGTCACTCGATCATACGATACTGAGATCATCGCGCAGACGTCTCCAGAACAGCTGCTGCAAATCAAAGACGATGTTGGATTCTACCGCGCTGCTGAGAGCAACCGTCGCCAAGGATTGCCTCTTCCTACAAGGCCTCTGACGTCCAAAGAGAAGAATGCCGAGAAACTCGAGGCTCGGAAACAGAAAGAACTGGGTCAATTGCCCGGTCTGAACGAGTACATTGAAGTTCTCCCAAATGGCAAAAAGAAGTACCGGATCTCACGAGCAGTTCGAGCGAGTTATGGCCACTCCTAGGTATAGCGACATCGCACGTTGGTACTTCGTTGGTGCTTCCTATATTCACTGTTGGGCTTTGACTGGTCCCTGCGTGGAGCGTACTACGCAGAATGAGCGTGATCTGGCAGAGTCAGCTAGATGCCTGCTGGAGAGTAACAAGGGATTGAATGCCCTTGCTATGAAATGCATTTGTCAAAGAATGCGGCTGCGACCACATTACTTGTCGATACAGAAACGGCCCAGAAGGTAATCCATCTGACGACTACGACGAAAATATACTGATTTAAAGCAGACCACGCTTGTGGCTACGCCTCCCGTCATCTCTGCGGAGGTGACTGTCCAGCCATACGTGCCAATGGAAATCACATGCATCCACCGAAGTATCGCCAATAACGGCTAGCTACACCTCGCGATTTCTGAGCGACGATATGGCGCAATGAGCGTAGTACGCATCCGCCTCGCGCTCGAAACGCCTGACGTTCCAATCCGGACAGCGTAGCGCACCGGTTTGGCAGTGGTTGAAGGCACGAGATCTTAAGGTACGGGCGGCTGATACCGCTGGGAGGTCTCCCGCTGCTAGCCCTGACACGGACCTCCAAATTCAGTTGTCCCAATTGAGTAGACTCGGAGAGAACACTTGTGAAGGAACGCGCTTCTCCGGCGACAAACATGGTGAAATCTTTGCTGCAGGGCTGTCTTCGGTTGTTTCAGGGAAAGCGTGATGACAACTTTGAGATTATATCTAGGGACACAGCGATCTTGAATAAATGAGAACATGTGGCGGGCATGCCGGCGGCACTGAGTAGAGCATGAGGTGCCAAAACTGTATCTCGATTGGAGAAGGAGCTACAGAGCAGGCACAGTACTGCATACTCCGACTTTCTCGATGATCGTTTGCTATTGTGCCTCGTCTCCTCATTGATTGACATCATCATGCTGGCGGAGTTGAGCGCGTTGAGATGTCGTTCAGCCACTGACAATGGTACAGAGAGGCGTCCTGGCTATTTGGGTCCTTGCGACATTCTTGTCCAACGTTGATTAGAGAGAACCATCGACCTAGTAGTATCCCATCAACGTACAGGGCCTTGATCATACCGAAGCAATGCCCAAAAAGGTCCTCTGTGGCTACGGGATCGACGTCGACGCCGTGTCCAACTGGCTGAACACCAAAGACGGCACTCCAGTCGACGTGACCAACGTGAGCCGTGGGGTATTCGGAGCAACGGTCGGCATCGACCGACTACTCAAACTCCTGGACAAGCACAACATCAAGGCCACCTGGTTCACACCAGCCCATTCTCTCGAGTCGTTCCCTAAGCAGATGGCCAAGGTCCGGGATGCCGGCCACGAAATCGGGCTGCACGGGTACACCCACGAATACATGTCCCTCCTCTCTACGCAGCAGGAGCGGGATGTGCTGCAGAAATCGATCGATGTGCTCACAGCGTTTACGGGTAAGAAGCCGAAGGGCTTCACTGCGCCTGCGTGGACTCCAAGCCGGGCAACGGTAGGTCTACCTCCCACCCGCATCCACGAAGACCTCGAATCTTCCACAGCGGCAGGCAAATTCTGGTTTCGGGAACGTCATGGCGGTATCAGTTCCGTTGGATGATATTGTGTCACCTCGAAATCCACTGATTGGTATCTGTCTGGACTAGATCGAGCTGCTCGAAGAGGCTGCCATCGAGTACGATCATTCTTTCATGCACCACGACAGCCAGATGTACTACGCTCCGTATACTGCTGAAACAAACGTCGAGACGAACTACCAGTCCGCGGAGGCTTCCGAATGGATGAAGCCAATGAGTGCACTCAAGCCGTCGAAAATTGTCGAGATCCCAGCCAATGTAAGTCCCAGATCCTAGAAGCCTTGCATTTTGTGCCCCTGCCGTCAAATGGCAGCCATGGAAAAGGGCTCTGGCCACGTTCTGTTACCATCAGATGGTTCCTGACAGAACTTGCTCTGACCAGAGCCGGAGTCGGAGCTGGCATGAGTTTTGATCTGCATCTGATCTCCTCCAAATGTTACATTGAATTGTGCCTGAGTACCGTTTCTGACGACTACAGTGGCACGTGTAAGTTACCCAGTCTCCCAAGAGCCAGAATCGGTGGACGTGGACAGACATTCTTTCACAGTCCGAGTATGCATAATCGTGGATGGCACTGGCATTCAACAGCGGACGGTCATGATTCACCTCGTCATGGCGGACTCTATTCTAAGTCTCCGACTCCATACCCTCGAGGTCACCGCGATCCCCTTTGACCCCTCGTATGTGAATTATGAGTGCTGACGCTGTTTTTTGACGTTTCAAGCGATGACTGGCCCCCATTCCAGGCCAAAGCTGCAATCGGAGCGGGCTTCATTGACCCGCATCACATCGAGCGCTTCTGGAAGGAACAGTTCGAGTACTGTTACGCAGAGTACGAAGAGGGCTTTGTCTTTCCGATCTCGATCCATCCCCAAGTCAGTGGCAAGCCACAAGTCTTGATGATGCACGACCGACTCATCGAGTTCATCAACAGCCATGCAGGGGTGGAATGGGTTACGTTTGAGGAGATGTCAGACCGATTCAAGAATGGTCAGTTCCATGGAGTTACAGTCGAAGGCGGCGTAGAGTAGGTTCTGGTTCTATTGCGTAACACAACAGATACGTGGAGCAGCGGTAGAGAGATCCGAGATTTGAGAATCTTATGTTGGCGAGACCCCGTGTGACAGGTCTGAACGCGGGACACAGTGTCAATACGAGAATATCCTTGATCAGAGGCGCTTCCACGCTGCACGTCGATGAGCTTCCATCAAGGAACGCTGAGCCGCCCATGTGTTACTCCAGCCGTTGAACTGGTCCGACAGGGTGCTGCCTCAGATGTCAGATGTCAAGATCGTCACTATCTACGTGGTGGCTCAACAGGCTCTGGCACAGCCTCGCTCGATTTAGGCCAGCCAATCGGGGCCCAGAAAGAGCGATTCAGCCGTACGGCAACGTTTCATTTGCAACCGCACTCATCCTTTCCTTTCCTCTCACACGGCGTGCTCCAGCAACGTCAAAGAGTCATGGCAAAGAATCTTTGTGTCTTTTCTGCCTCAGCATGTGCTTCGACAACAAGGCCAATCCGGTGGCCAGTGCGCGCGGATGTCGGATGCTGGGAAGCTGGCCCTAATCGGGCTCACCGCTATTCTGTCTCCCCTGAAGGCTGACCCCCCCAACGCCCCGGGTTCCCGCTATGATCAGCCTTCCGCGTGTCTAGAAGCTCCGCTGAAACACAGAGCCGAAGCACTTTGCAGGCAACTTCCTGCCACCGACTCTGACACAGCTGCCTCACCGCAGTTCCGTGCCTTACTGTTGGGTCCGGATTCGCGTCCTGGCATCAAGGGACCTGCATTTGCGTCCTGGCTGTTTTCGGTTTCGCGTCGTGCTTGCTAGCAAGCTAAATACGTCGCTGCCTTCTATGTTGATTTCCCGCACACATTCTCTGATAATCGTAGCAGCCTTCTGCAAAGATCTCTGTTGTTGCTGCTCAGAACTTACATCACACAGCCAACAGCTCAACTCAGCACATCAAGAAGCCACGATGCAGGATCTCGTCAACGCTGGACGCGGCATCTACGATACCACGGGAGTCAAGAAGCCTTTTGGACCTCTTCCTCCACCGCCTCATATGCCTCAACTGCCTCAATTCCCAATCCGTCCTGCTCCTCTGGAGGCCGGCTCTCCCAGTCCCAGCGACAAGTGAATGATGTCGACGCTCATACCGAGTTGCTCGGTTGCTATCTGCCATCGTAGCAGCTTGGCCTACCCAAATCTCTAGCCTTCTTGGCACCTGCCTTCAACGAGGGCACTCCCATCTGGCCATGGTAAGCTCACCGCATCCATCATCTTTGGCGAGTAAGTCGAGCCGCCTGTCTCCGAGCTCGTCTGCTTTCTCACCCCACACGACCATCCTCGCTTCCATCCGGCCTCCCATACTCTATCTCAGCCGCATCTTCTGACTAACCAAATCCAGTAATCAGACAAGGCTCTGGCCCGCGAGAGTGCTCACGTGGAGTCAGCCCCCACTGACAACGATGCATATCAGCTCGCATTATTGCGGCTGCACAACGAACGACCGCCGATGATGATGACAGCCATGACGATAGATGACATAGAGCAGAAATGAAAATAGAACTGAGAGACGGCACGAAGCGAGGCGCAGCGGTAGGATAACTGGAAACTCGGCCCGCACTGTGGCCCTGTGCGAGGCGGGAACACCCATGTTACGAGATCCAACGCCGGCAATGATCATATGGTGATGATGATGCACATTTTTTCAACGAGGCAGACCGTCATGAGTGAGACGGGATGGACCGAGACGACCCTCAATGCCTGCCCGATATGTAACGGCGCCCCCCGTGGAACGTTCATCCCATCATCAACTGCCTAGGCCGCTTCAATGCAAGAAGAAACCGCTTACTCGCAAGACCTTGGGGTTCTGACATATCAGCGCGGTGGACTGTTCAGCCGTGGTGTCGTGCACAAAATAGACCCTCTAGATGTTGCAGATTTACCCGGAAAACAATTCTCCTTTCCACCCCCCTTAAGAAAAGACAGCCAAGCCTTCATCCTTCATCTGCCTACCTTAAGCTGCTGACAGCATCGGTCTAGCCTACCCTATCCTGCCCTAGCATGTACATCCCCACGCTCTGCCAGGTCTCGTCATGCATGCATGCCTGCGTGCGAGCACTACGGTCTTACCCCATCACCGCTCCTCACGCGACATAGGCCGGCGGGGCTCCTCCGGGAGCGTGAACGAGCAATACAGGGCAACACCCTGACACGGCCAAGAGGATGAGATCAAGCGTCGTGGGTTCGCCTGAACCGGTCCCCGTGGGGGGCTTGGTTCCTATGTAAGCTGGCTATCTGTCGTGACACTGGCTGCACTGCACTGGCATGGAAAACGTTTTGGCCGCTCACCGGTCCGCCGAAGCGCTTAGATCTCTTGCAACCCCCTTAGAGAAATGGCGGTCTAAAGCGGCCCCTGCAGGCTCTTGCTTAGCCTCTCCTAACCGTGCTGCCACTCCTGCTGTTGCTGCTGCTGCTGCTGCTGCTGTTGCTTGGCGCCTGCAATGCCATGAGTCTCACAGCCTGTCACCGCCGTTCAGAGTCTGCTGGCCCTCTGCGTACAGGAGGGCGACTGCAAGCCGCCACTTTTCCTCCGCCGTTGTAGCCCCGCCTTACGAACCAGCAAGGTCTCCCCTCAAGTAGTCATACCCCCGCGGGTGAGAATAATCAGGCCTTCCAACTGCTCACCACCTGCACCACATCCTCATCGCTAACCACATGCGCCAGCCCGACCCGCTGCGGCACATGCTTCGCGCTCGCGCCCCAGACCAGCGCGTACTTGAACGTCTCCTTAAGCGTGCGATGGATCGAGTCACACACGTCCTCAATGGTGCTCCCACTCCTGACGATCAACGCCTCGGAGAAATCCGGCTCGATGCCCTGCCGCTTCGTGTACAGCCGGATCAGGCGCAGTTCCTCCCAGCAGCGGTCCACGACCTCCGCCACGCCCAGGTCCATCTCGCACGACATGACGGCCGTGTGGGGCTCGCGGGCTAGCTCGTCCAGGAACGACATGCTGACGCCATCGATCTTGTTGTACACGTACAGGCAGCGGATGTAGGTGCGGTGCTCGCGCATGATGATGTCGATGAAGTCGTCGACCGTGGCGTTTTCGTCGCGTACCAGGACTTCGCAGTTCAGGATCTTGTAGTCGCGGAGGATGTTGTAGATCATTTTCTCGTCGATGTTTTTGGGTGGGGATTGGAAGGTCTGTCCGAACAGAAAGGCGTGGTTAGTAGGTAGAAACTATCGTTGGGGGTTTGGATGGTTTACAATTTTCATGCCCCCGGCTTTCTTGGCTTTGAGGTAGATGTTGGGTGGGCTGCGGTTGAGTCGGATGCCTACCGCTTCCAGCTCTGCGGTCAGCAGCGCGCGCTGCTCGGCGCGTTTGGTAGCGTCGAGGACCATGAGTACCAGGTCTGAGGTCTGTAGTGAAGAGTCAGTATATACAGGCGGGTGCTTTCGGCAACTGCGAGCATGATCCGGAGATTCAGTGCAGCGATAGACAACGATGATGTGAGCAATGCCTGGGACGAAGCACAATGGGAGTGTTCGGCTGATCTGTTCGACGGCTGGTCGAAGGCAAGTCCCTGTGGTGTTTTGGCTGCTCATACGCTCGAGATGCAGACGTGGCCATAGCCTGGGACAAGTGAACATACCTTTGCTGCGCTAATGACCTGTCGTCCTCTACCCTTACCTTCAGACGCACCCTCAATGATACCCGGAAGATCGAGAATCTGGATCTCGGCGCCACCATATTCAAGTACGCCAGGAATAGCCGTCAAGGTCGTAAAGGAATATGCCGCCACTTCAGACTTGGTCTTGGTGATTTTCGAAAGGAAGGTCGACTTGCCGACTGAAGGAAAGCCCACCAGTGCGATGCGAGCATCCCCGGACTTCGACACATCGAAGCCCGAGCCAGCACCACCTCCAGCTCCTGGTCCTGGCTCCAGAAGTTGTGCTCTTAATCGAGCAAGTTTTCTAATCTCATGTTAGGCTGACTGGCTCTCACATAGGGAAAGAAGTCATTGGAGTGCCCTTGCCCAGTAGCAGCAATCACTCCGGCTCAAAAGAAGCATGTGATGACGCCCCAGGCCCCACGCTCCAGTGACTCTTCTCACAAGGAGAAGTCACTATTGTGCACGGACACCTTTTAAGGCCTGAGATAGGCAGCTACAGCCAAGACATATCACGTGATATGTCTTGGCCGCGCAGTTGCGTTTGTTGCTTGAGCGTGTCTGCTTCTGCAACTTCGCAACTTCCTACCACATCGCACACAACGGACCACTTACCCTTTTAGCAGACCAAGGTGGTATTCTGTCAACAATCAGCCTCAAAGTCAACCGACATCAGTCGTTACCGAAAATACTGACCAGTGGCCTTATTCTCTGCTAGAGGTCAATCGCAAGACTTCGCAGACATCATCCGATAACACTCACTCTGAGTCCGAGCCATTTCGGCCTCGATCCTGAAATCCACTCAGCATCCGCACGAATCATTGGAACCAACGAAGCAACCGACTCCTTGATTTTGTCCGTAATGTTCACCATCTTGACTAGTGGAAGATATTGTCCGGTAGGTTGAACGGCACTTGTACTATTGCTGCACCTCGCAGCAGAGTCCACGAGTGATCAGTCTATCGCAGTCGCAGAGTGACGCTTTGCGACTTTTCCTTCGAGACTGAGTACAAAAGTCCAAGAGTGGTCGACTCCGAAGTTACCAAGACTTTCTAAGTTGAAGTTGCCTCGCCTCACAAAGGTTTGTCCGCCTTCCGGCTTGGCAGTATCAGGTCTTGGCAAACGCTGTCGAGCCCCTCGACACCACAGCCTCGTGTGGTTGTTACTATGGTGGCTGGCCATTCTGCAGGTTCTTGCCTATTGCTAAGGCTCCAGTGACTGCACCTGTCCCGGAAATTTGGATCAGCCTTGCCGACCACCCGCTCGCGTGAGTTGCCATAATGGCTCGCAAGAAAGCCAACAAGGCCAAAGGCCCAGTTGCCCCCACTACCCCATTTTCACCCGACAAACCACCCGAGTCTCCGCCCCCTGGCTTCGGAGATGCAGATGGTGGCATAGACAGTTACCCAGAGGTCCAACAGAACGAATACCTGGCGACTCAAGCTATCTATCCTGACGAGTTTGTGCGAGTGCATGGTCGTAAAGACGCATGGAAGGTTTGTGTCCTCCTCCCCAGACCGCCATGCATGATCTAATGCCATCACAGGACCGTGAAAATCTTGCTTTCCAAGTTCGTCTAACGTCGCTTGAGAACCCAGAGTTCTTCATCAAAATCGAGATTGAATTTCCTGGCGATTACCCAAAAGTCCCCCTGAAAGCCAAAGTCATCACTCTCGAGCCCGACATCGCTAAAGTCCGGACACAGCTTGACTTGATAACAAAAAACGTTACCAAAGCCCACATCGGAAGCGAATGCGTTCACGAAGTTACCGGAGCTATTGACGAGCTGCTGAACCGTAGTGCGCTTTCAAAAGCTGAGAAAGCGAACCCCTTCAGCTTGGAGGAGGAGCGTGCAAAGCAAGAGGCGGCTGCCAGACTCGCCAGTCAGCAGGCACAAGACCAACTTCGGCAACAGCAACGAGAACTTGAGGCAAAAGGTCGTCAGGAACTTGTCTCTCGTTTGGACACGGAGAGAAAGCGACGTGAGCACTCTAGAGCAAAAGGCAAAACCAGCGATATGGAGACTTGCAACCCGATCTCGGTTGACTTCGAGAGACCCCTTTTCTGCAAAGACGCTATCGATGGGCACCTAATCGAGTTCACTAAAGTGGATGGCAGAGCCGCTACACTCAGACGCGACGACAAGATCAACAGATTGGTCTCTCCCCAGGTTCCCAACAATGACAGTGTCAACGTCCCGACCCTGCTCCTGAAACAGATCATGTTGAGAAAGGACCTGATTTCACCGGACGATATGCTTACGACTATGATGAAAGTCGAGAAGCTTCTCCAGGAGTCCTGCAAGCTTGAAGACGTGAACATAGTTTCCATCATCGGCTACAAACTTGAATATCCGGATGAAGAACGAGGAAAGGAAGAATACAACTTGTACATTCTATCCGAGTTCTCGTGGGAAGGCTCATTGAGACAGGTCATCCATGCGGCTGGACAGCTTGCCCCTGCAAAGGTACGCGAGTACACGCGACAAATCATTCAAGCTCTGTGGTTTTTCGAAACTCACAACTTCGTTCACCCTGCTGTTCACACAGGCAACCTCATAATCTTCCGCTCTCATGGCCAGAGCGCACCCATAGTCAAACTCTCCGATGGATACGGCACAGCTTTACGTGAGTTGGTCGACAAAGCGAGGGACAATTCCAATGCGCCGACTGTACTACCCCCATTATGGAGAGCCCCAGAACTCATCGAAAATGCGCAAGCGCAAACCGCACCGACATCCATGTGGAATCTTGGCAGAATCATCCTCGAAATGCTCCTTGGTACCTCGATTTACGAAGAATACACATCACCACGAGACTGTCTTAAGAAGCAGAACCTTGACACTGGTCTGTCAGAGTTGCTGTACAAGCTCTTCAAACCCGATCCATCCGCCCGGCCCAGCGCCGATGAGCTCAAAACCTCAAGCTTCCTCTTCCAGCATGGACCACTCATAATACATGCGGGATGGTCGATTGAGGGATTGCCAGGATCCGCTAGAAGTGGCCGGGTTGCTCCGAGTAGATGGAATGATGACTGGGAGTCCCTCGGTAGACTTGGAAAAGGAGGGTTTGGAAGCGTCTATAAGGCTCGAAAACTCGCCGACCAGGCTGTTTATGCCGTGAAGCTTATCAGAGCCTACGACCGCAAACAATTAGAAGAATATCGTTCCGAGGTGCTGAACTTGGCAAGGCTGCAACATCCATCGATCGTCAGATACTACGATTCCTGGGCCGAAGCCGATGACTCTTCCTCCAAGCAGAGAAGCCTTGAGGACACTACCTACACAGAAACATATTCGCCTCCGGTTGAACCCAACCCGTCCATGTCAAAGGGAAATGCCATGGCAGAAAGCTACTTGGCCGATCAATACACCCAGAATTTTGGCCGATCAGGGCTAGAAGCTATGAACCCAGCAGGACAACGAAATGATGCTACCCAGTCGCCAGCTCCACCACGTTTCCAGGTTACAGAAGGGTCAGCGCCGCATCGCGTTGCGCCTAACGATTCTAACGACCAGAGTGATGCGAGCGAGCCACAATATGATGATAGCGACGACTATGACAATGCTTATGCCGGAGACGCAAAGGTCGATTCGGCTCTGTTCCGGAACGATTTCTCGGATGACAAAGCCAGAGTACCCAGACATAAGGACTCCTCTCTTCAACAAGATGGTCCACTCGAGGAAGAGAGTGAGCAGGGCGGTGTAGCTGTCGTCAGTGCCGAAGTCGTCGTCCCTACCCAGCCCAGGAAAACCACACGCAGCAGCAGCACATTCACAGAAGGGGTCATATACATCCAGATGGAATACTGCGAAGGGAAGACCCTGAAATATCTGGTTGGAGAGAGCCTCTGTGACAATGTGAATCTCGCGTGGCAGCTCCTACGTGGCATTCTCGAGGGCCTCGACTACATCCACGCGAACGGCATTGCTCACCGAGATCTGAAGCCTGATAACATCTTCCTTGGGGCAGGCCAGACACCGAAAATTGGCGATTTTGGTCTCGCAGTTGCTAACGCAGCAAAGAAAGGCTCTGAAGTTGGTACTATGTTCTACATCGCTCCAGAGCTCAACCGTGGCCTCGATATCACTGATTACAGCAAGGTTGATATGTTCTCGCTTGGGATCATACTTTTCGAGATGAGCTATCATCTCCCAACCACTTCTGGCCGTTACGCAATGCTTGACGCTATTGGTAAGGACGTCGGCAACATACCGCAGCGACTGTTCGACGATCCCAAGTACAAGGAGCAAGCACTCATCATTAGAGATTTGCTCAGTCATCAACCTGCGGACCGTCCATCAGCGAATGCTCTTTTAAATGGAGGAAAGATCCCGGAGCCAATTGAGGAGAGTAAACTGGAACGTCGTCTCGAGTGGATGGCCCAGCACGATCCGAAGAAACTAGCCAGCATGCTCGTTAAGAGAAAGAACACCGATCTGCAGGACCTTGCCTGGGAGTATATTCCAACAGCTGATGATGAACCAATCCAGTCGCCATTGCTTCTAGGTACCGTCAAGGATCGCTTAGAGGCTACTTTCCGAAAGCATGGCGCAGTCATGACGAGCCGCCAGGCTCTACTCCCGATTGCACTCGAAACATCAGCTGCCGCTGTAGCCGTCCTCAACGACGACCTCATCACGCTGCAGCTCCGCAAAGACTTGACGACGCCTTTGGCTCGTACCCTCGCAAAGACCAAACCGCAACACAACAAGATTTTCTGCTTTGCCGACATTTATGAGGCCAGAAACGAGCACGGAAACACTGAACCTCTTCACTTTCCACGAGCCAACTTCGATTTCGTGTCACACAAGGCTACTGACCTTGCTCTTAAGGAGGCGACCACGATCTACATCATCCAAGACTTCATTGGACAAGTCCCGGCACTGCTCTCAGTAGATTGGACTGTTGTTCTCAACCACATGGACATCTTGGATCTGATTCTCGAGCACTGTGACATTCGGCAGGAGCACTGGCTGAACATGAAGGCACTTTTGTCAAGATACCCATTTGGCCGTCTCAACGAGAAACAACGCCAGCAACATCTGAAAGCCTTCGGACAGGCGGCTCGTCTCCAGTACAACGTTGCAGACACTTCACTTGCTGGTCTGGGCAAGTTTGCATCTATCAGAGGAGAGCCGAAGGAGGTACGTCGAGCCCTCCAGACCGCTTTCGGGAAGTCCAAGGCTATGGCCGCCACCGCCCTCGCTCGCGTAAGCCGTCTGGAAGAAATCATCAGCTATCTCCAGCGCCTGAACTTCTCGCATAAAGTGGTGATAGCACCGCTCAGTGCTTCGGACGCGCACCTTTACGAGCAGAGCATTGTCTTCCAATGCATCAACGACGAGACCAGCCAACCATTGGCTAATGGTGGCCGTTATGACGAGCTGATCAAATACCACGCCCGCGGTAGCAGCGATCCTGCTCCCCGCGCAGTCGGCCTCTCCTTCAACCTGGAGAAGGTCGCGAAAATGCTCGTCGACGCCACCGTCGCCGATGCCTCCGCTGCAAAGGGCAAGAACAAGCCCGGCAAGGCCGGTGCCTCCACCTCCTCTTCTGCCGCTGTTTCCTCCGCCTCGGCCGCGCAGCCTTCCCGCTGCGATGTGCTCGTCACCAGCTTCGATCCGGAGCTGCTGACGACGCATTGCATGGACGTGCTGCGCGAGCTGTGGACCGCGGGGATCAGCGCAGAGCTGACAGAGGAGGTGGAGAGCATGGAGCAGCTGGAGGAGGAGCACGGGGGCGATGGCCCATACTGGTTGGTGATGGTGCGGGTCGTGGCGGGGGAAGTGGTGGTGAAGGTGAGGAGCCCGGTGGGGGAAGAGCAGGGGGTGGAGATGGAGGGGCTGGCGGCGTGGTTGCGGGTGGAGGTTCGGAGGGGGAGGAAGGGGGGAAAGTGAAGGGGGAGAAGGGGGACAGATACCCCGTGTTTGAACTACCACTGCGCTGAAGCGCAGCGTAGCGCAGCGCAGCATACAAGCTGCAACGAGAAGAGATAGATATCCTCTCAAAACACTGTTTTCACGCTGATTTGAGATCCTCGCCATGCTTTTCAGGTGTTACTCAGCGGGAATGTGAGAACGTGATCAACGAGCAGCAGATTTGAAGATCAAGCGGTTTCGATAAGAAAATGATGTAGAGTTGAAAAATTTGACCAAGGCAATTCGGGAAGGAATGAGTAACACGTCAAACCAAGCGTGCCTATGGCTCGGAGAACAGCAAGTTCTATACTGCCGTTTTTCTGTCCGAGTGAGCATGTCTCGTCCAAAGGTCTGTCACGAAGGTGAGAGGAAACCCGTGAAATGGCTGACGACATTCGGGCGAGGCCCGAGCTCTATAGGCCTATTGTTGGAGGAGGCTGGGAGTTGGACTTCCCAACATGGTCGTGGCTGTGAGCTTTAGAATTAGAATGCTATACCTGCTTTTGCGGGGAATAGATATGCAGGCTTTCTGGTAAGCCACTGGTATCATTCATGCGGGGAGAGCCTCGGGGGGGCAAACTCCTTCTTCGGCAGTGGTGAAGAAGACCAGCATGACTTTTCTACATCAATTGGCTACGTGGTTACTTATTCCATCTTCAGCAGCCTTTTAGCATTGCCTGTGCAAACTTTCTCGACCTCTTCCTTGAACACCTGGGGCAGATGCTCATCATGCTCCTCGCAGCAAGCGACGACGGCGTGCAGCGGCGTGAACGGAAAGTCGGAGCCGTAGAGGATGCGTTCGGGCGTGACGTACTGCAGCAGCCCGTGCACCTGTGCCGGGAACGGCCAGCCCGCGGTGTCGAAGTAGAACTGGCGGTTGAGCCTTTCGCGGACAAAGTCGGGGGAGAGTTGGGGGTCGACGCCCGGGAGGCCGAGAAGGGGGGCGACGCGGGAGAAGCGGTCGACGAGGGGCGGGAAGGCGCCGGCCATGTGGGGGATGATGAAGGTGATGTAGGGGTTGCGGGAGACGGTGCCGGAGGCGAAGAGGTTGATGACGGCGCGGCA
Source organism: Cyphellophora europaea CBS 101466 (assembly GCF_000365145.1). Taxonomy (NCBI): domain Eukaryota; kingdom Fungi; phylum Ascomycota; class Eurotiomycetes; order Chaetothyriales; family Cyphellophoraceae; genus Cyphellophora; species Cyphellophora europaea. The sequence goes on along the minus strand of NW_008481810.1, from coordinate 1,193,826 downwards.
GGTGTCGAAGAAGAACTCGTAGGTTGAGCGGGGGAAGAGCGTGACGGGGACAGCGGCGGTGTGGCCGTCGGGCATGCATGGCGTGGTAGGGTGGATGAAGACGGTGGCGTGGCGGCGGTTGAGCTCCTCGAAGATGGGATCTAGGCGCTGGTCGCCGAGGTAGACGCCGTGCTTGTTCGTCTCGAAAGTCACGCCGTCGCAGTCGAGTTCGTCGTAGGCCCGCTTGATCTCTTCAAGAGCACCACTGATGTCAGGGACGGGCAACGAAGCGAAGAAGCCAAATTGGTCGGGTCGTCGGCGTTTGAGTTCGGCGCCGGCGTTGTTGCAGAGGTGGGTGATCTTGCGGGCTAGCTTGTCGTCACCTGGGACTAGATGGACGCCTGGGGTGGTGATGGACAAGATCGACTTGGAGATGTTGCATGTCTCCATCATGCTGAGGTGGCCATCCTCAGACCATGACTGTATATGTGAGAAGGGCCTTCGTTGCTCGAGGATACACTCTTACTGGGATGCCGGGCATGCCATCCGGGTGCTTATGTCTGAAGCAGTGTTAATAGTTTGCAAGGATGTGATGGTAACATCTCTCAGATAATGAAGCTCTCAATCGTCCAAAACCAGGCTTGGTGCCCCCAGAGAGTAGCACTGCGAGACACTTACCCATGCTCGGCGAGCGCTTCGCCATATCCACTGCCTAAGTCAGTCTATCGGCAGTCGTTTAGGTGTGCAGTTTGCTCACGCTGGCAAGTAGTGCGAATGGCAGTCGATCTTCTCATAGGGCGACGGCATGGTCCGAAGCAATGGTAACCTGAAAGCTTGTTCTCCGGCCGGAGGTCAGATTTTGCTGTTGTCCAGGGGCAACACTTTCCGGGGAGTCAGGCAGACAAGGTAAGGTCGAGGTTGGCTTATGGTTTGCTGGAGATGAAGGTGGGGTAGATGTTGCCGGAGATCTTTACCCGATGGGTTCAGCTTGCATATTGCATAGGTGTTGCATATTCGTGAAGTAAGTGAATAAAGCCATGACTCTCTCAAGCACCCGGTCTTCAGCCGAGACATTATTGCCAGCCCGACGTCGTGCTCGCGGTGGAAGTACGATGCTGGCTGAGGATCGTCCGAGAGGAATACCGGAGTCCTGGATACCAGTAGAGCTGGGACCGTTCCATACGAGGGCATGGGAATAGATCAGTCGCTTTTCTGTAGGAAGAAGCAGATCCCTGTTGCGGGCTTGTGGCGATATCACCGAGTCTGGCCGGAGGAGGTCCCGTGGGCTTCGTAGGCACAGGGCAGCCTGACTTGCGGTGCATCCTTGGACCGTGCGATGGCCTTAGAGCGCGACTTGGATAACGAAGTCCTTCTCATCTCAATTTGGCGCCCGTCGAAACACTTGCAAGCATGAGAGTGTGCTCCACCTCTGATACAAGCCATTCAGCCCGATAGCACACGCGGCGCAACCAGACCCATCATCCCGCCAACGCCCTCCCCACCAACTCCTTCGCCCTCTCACTCAACTCCATCTCCTGCACCATCTCCCTCCCCCTCCCCCCCATCTTTCCCCATGTCTTCCTCAAAATCCCCACCATCTTCTCCTCCTCCACGCCCTTCTCAAACCCATCAAACTGATCATCCAGAAACACCAGACACGCCACGTCCTCCAACGCCTGCGCCTCCTCGTCGTCTCCGCTCTTCAGATCCTCCTTGGCAATCAGCGCCGCCACCCGCGCGGCCTCGTCCTCGCTGAAGCCGCAGCCCAGGCAGATCTCCTTGACCTGCTGGGCCTGTCGTTTCTTTAGGTGCGTGCGCCACGCGAAATATCCGGGTTTGGTGCGCGGGAAGCTGTCGCGGGGCACTTCCCAGCGGCGGAAGTGCTGGGCGCGGACGGCGACGGTGAGGAGCGGGGAGGGCTCGGGCGTGTGCTTGCGCAGGTAGGCGGTGCATTTGAGGGCGTAGTGGAGTTCGTAGGGGACGGGACTTTGCGAGTCTGGGGAGATGATGGTGTTGGGGTCGAGCGCGTGGGCGGCGTCGATGGCGGATAGGGCGGCGGGGACGTCGGGTGCCATTCTGGAGGAGTTGCTGGCGAGATTCTATGAGGGATTCTTTGAGCGCGGCTTGTTTGGAGGGCAGGCACTGTAGATTCGATGGGTTGGGCGGGGGGATGGAAAAGATTAGGGTTGAGGCACTGCTGAGCCCTATCAGGCAGTGAATGAACTGTCAGTGCAGGTGACACGCTGTAGAATAGACGTCTGCTCCTCGAGTATAGGAGAAAGAAATTGATATAAACACAGTCATTCAAGCCTCTCTTCTAAGCTACGTCGAATCAAGCGACCAAGACGCCTTCGCTACCCAGGCGACATCCCCAGCCATACTCTACCCATCATGTCATAAAGCGGTCGTCGTAGGTACACCGTACGGCGAGGGTACCCGGTACGGTGACATTGACTTGCCGCGGAAAGCCGCAAGGCGTAACTGGTCGAACGTGTCTCCTATCGAGGACGCGGCAAAAGGGAGAGAATGGTGTGAAATCTCGGCCCAGGACTCATCCCACACTTTTTCGATTTGTGTCTTCCTGGCTGGGTCCATGGTGGCGCCCCATGCACTGATGAGACACACGGGCACCCAGCCGGCGCCGATCGGTTTCCATATTGACCCTTCTAGCGAGAGGTCAATGATTTCGCGGGTCAATTGGTCGTTCTCGACCTCCAGCACGTAGTCTTCGGGCGAGTACGCTCGCAGTAATCCGTTCAGAATGATTTCGAGAGCGAGTAAGATGGAAAAGGTTCGCTGATAGAAGGCATGTATTCTCATTGGCGCAACTCGGATCATGGCGCGAGGGTTTTTGAAGGGCGGAGCTGCCGGTACGCCGCTCTTCATAGCTGTTGCAGCTTCGGAAAGCCTCTCACGCATGACTTTTGAGGTAGCTTGGACAGCCTGGTAGTTTTGTCGAAGCTCCCAAATGGTATCGGGGTTGTAGCGCATGAATTCTGGAAGGCGAACAAGACAGGACATGATGCGGCCGGCTTGAGGTTGGCCGGTGTTCTTCGTGGTCTCGGCGTTCTCGATCAACGGCTTTTCCTGCTCCATGACCCATTCTTTGACCCATGGGTTTAGCTGGACCTCTGGATTGAAGATACTTTCGAAGATCTGGCACACGTTTAGTCATTCATGAACCAAGTGAAGGAGGGAGAGACGTACGACTGGACCGCTTAATGTCATGAGCAGCATGGTATCGAAGGGGTCTTTAGAGTCTCTGTAAGGAGCATTTGCCAATATCTGGACAATGCCTGAACCGTGACCGCAGTTGTATTCTGGCTCTATCCCAATCCATGTCTATGCTTGAGTGAGCATGCGACCTTGAGAGCTGTGGCACATCATGGCTTACCTGACAAATCCATATGAGATAGATTGCACATAGCGTGCTTGACGACTGACTTGAGACAGGATCGTCGAGGCAGGTGCGGAGGGCGGTCAAGGCGTGCCCGTATCGTACCAGTGCCTCGGGAGACTTGTATCCCAGGCTGAGGTCAGAAGCAGTAGTGGTGATAGCATTGACCGCCGCATCCAAGGCAATATTGGTGCCAAGCCGTTTGGGGATCTCCCTCAGCAGGTTGCCGTAAGCCCAGCACAAGTCGAAGCGGATGTCCTTGACTTCAAGCTTGTCGACAAAGTCGCTGAGCATCATCGTTGCATCATTGCTGGGCGTTCTTGATAATGATCGAACGCTGCTTGTACGTGACGAGTGTGACTCTGAGCGTCGTGCCCCCGCTCCAGGGACTGGGCCAGCTCTAACCTGCTTGAACTTGTAACGCTGCTTGCCAGACCCGGTACAGGTGATCTGCAGGCGAGCGCACCGAGAACACGCTGGTTTCAATTGGTCGCACTACTCCTTATGTAAGTATATGCGCCGCCGGTACCTGCAGGAGAATACGGTACCGTACCTTTTTCTTCTGCTTGACGCATGCGTCGCATCCTTTACCTGATGGCACTCCGGGCATTGTTAACTTTTGGGTGGGGTCAGACGTTCGTTTTCCAAACGATGGCAGATTCACAATATACCGCAAAGGGTATTTCGCGTTGAGGATATCATCTTTGTATAAGTTAATGAGGCCTCCTATTCATAGCAATGTCGTTTGTCCCAGTGCCAACTGCCAACTGCCAATCGCGGGGCAGATGTGGGTGTGGGTGTTTGAAAGGCACCATCTCTTCAGCCTTGCCGCGATCTTCATGCGAAGCGGGCGCAGTCGTGGGCCCCATTTCGGACACATTTTGCACGTGGTGATTGGGATGCCCAGCGCTTCGCCTCTGTTAGTAGCGGCACATGTCGCCTGAAGAGGCCTAGCGACCTTCAGCACGATGACGCCAATTTGATGGAGATCATGAGTGTCGGTGCGACCGTACGACCATGTCCGCCTCAAGTTGAATCGTTTCTGCAATGAGCAGGTGCTGCGGAGACCTCCTTAGCTAAGGTAGATTCTCGCCTCTGACTCCGGCGCTCGTAAACGATGCTAATTTGGTCTTTTGGTCGTGCACACTGCCTCTCCCCCAGCCTGTGCGAGGATCGGCAGGGTACAGTTGTTGCATGACAGCGGTACAAGCATCCAAATCGAGTTTTGTGCTTCAGATGAGGCTCCCTGTCTATATAATGCATCCTCCGTGCCCCGGATGGATTGAGTGGCAAGTCACTAAATACCCCAGAGTTGCATAATCACCATCATACCAAGAAGAACAACAATGCCGAAGAATTACGGATCCAAATCTCTTGCTTTTCGCACCTTCACCTTCGACAAAAAGGGCGAGGTGCTTTTTACCCACGATAAGGGCGGTAGGCGAATGCCGGCCTACGCCGTCTCGAAATCCCGATTCTCCAAGCCTCATGTGAGGGTAGCCCGGATAGCGGGGAGCAGTTGGCACCCCCAGACATTCGATATTGGCTCCATCGCCTTCCACTCATTGTCCTCCAAGATGGATATCAATCTGCACGGTCACAGCATGCAGATGAGGCGAGATGCCTTGTCCTTTTCTGGACGACACAACTTTGACTGGCCACCCGTTGGGAACCTCGAGTGGAAGGAGAAGAAGTTGGGCAACGAGTTACACCTCCTCGACAGCGGAGATCGGGTTTTGGCACGATGCAAATCCAAGTGGAGCAAGATTGGAGAAAAGTCGGGCACGATTGAGATTCTAGTGCCTGGTGATGACTACTTTATCGACATGGTCGTTGTCACCGGACTAGCAAAGTGGAAGTACCAGAAAAAGGAGCACGCGGCGGCTTCGGGTGGAGCAGACGCAGCGGCTGCTGTGGCCACCGCTTGAACCATCTGAACCGTCGCAGAAAGGGACGAATGTACCATCACTGTTTCACTAGACAGAACGATACCCATGTATGAAGACTTGAATTAGAGTCAGCACTCTAGAATTATGAGATGTTATAACCTGGCCGATCTCGTTTGCACTCTGAGGGTCTAGAATATCTGTCTCCTCTATATCAATGCGCCCAGGAGAAGGGTCTTGCCTGTTAAGCACCACCCTCGCGCTTCGCGTACTCATCCTCAATCCTCTCCTCGTACTGACGATCAGCCTCCACCTTGTTCAGCCGCTGCCCGCCGCTGGTTGTGGTTGTGGTCTTCTTGCTCGAGGCGTGGGTGCCTGCGCTCAGAGAGCCAGAGAAGGCACCCGCCAGACTGGCGCCCGCGGACGACGCCGTCTCCGTGACGGTCTTCATAGTATCATTCGCCGCTTGGCCGACGGTGCCGGACTCCTTTTGAGCTACTTCTTTCGAGGACATGGTGGGTGGGAGCTAGGAGATCGAGTTTGTGCTCGCGTGCTCGTGTGCTTTGTACGGATGAGGTAGAGCTCCAGTGGTGACGGCGAGGTGGATGCAATGGGTATCTGCAGTTATTGCAAGGCTCTACGAGTGTTTCCTAGCTATGGTTATATAGCATGCTTCATTGCACAAGCCTTCAAAGCATGCGTTCAAGGAAAACCGGTTTCGAAGGTGAGCTGCGTCATCGGGACGTTTACGAGCTGCAGGTACCAGGTACCGGTGTCGCAGCACCACTGAATTCTTGTCAAGCTATCCTAGCCACGATCGATGTGAAGCTTGCGCTTGTCGTTTCAGCAGAAGCAGAATGCGTGATTTTTATCCGGAGAATGACTGAAATTCAAACGCAGCGAGAGGAGCGTGATGTGGTGTGGTGCGGTGCGGTGGGCATTTCAGGCCCATTTCTATTACCCTAAAAGACAGCTGTCCGTACAATAGGAAGCTTGACTGTTTCTGTCAACAATCTCACGCGATCAAACGCTGGTCACACTCAAAAGCAGGGCCAATTCAACAGACTTATGGATTGTTGTACTGCTACTTCTCTTCCCCAATACTTCGATCGAATCGAAGATAATGATGAAAAGTTCTTCTGTGGAAGAAGCGAGACAAAAATTGCGCAAGCCAAAGCCCCGAAGGACATTGGATTAAAGCCTCTACCCCGATGTGCAATGGAGAGAGTCCTCAATAGCAAACCGTCTTCTTGATCACGGTCGCTCTCACAAGGTAAGTATGCAGAGGCGAAAAGAGTCTGAGAGAGACCGGATACTTATAGGTTGCTGGCAGCGGTGCAAACACGCCAACTGTTTGCCTGCGTTATCGATAACTCGTGCTCCAATTTCGACTAGGGCTAGCCAGCGCTTGGCAGCCTTGCTTCCACCTCTTCGATATCATTATGACCTTCTTCGACACCCGTGGCCAATCCACGACTAGATCCACAAGGCCTTCAACAGGACTTATCGTGGACAGTAGCAGAGAAACTGTTTCCTACTGCATCTGTCTGTTTTCTCTTAATGATGACGTGATACAACTGTGGACTCTGACGGCTCCTTAACTCAGTTAAGTGAGATCTACACGACTCGGACCACCAAAGCCATAGTCACACACTGCACAATCTTATCTTGTTTTTTTGGAGGCCGATGCTGCTAATTGACCGCAGCTTGGGCTGTGCCTGTGACAGGAAGAGCTGCAATGCAACCAGTATGCGTCTGGCTACAGCAGATGTGGAACGGCAAAGCTCGGTGCTTGGGCCAACATAGCTAACACGCTCACTGTAACATCTTCATAGGATTTTCACTTGTCCATCAGTCTTCAGACCGGTCAAGACACTTTTCGGTTTCGTAGTAACCTCGTAGACGATAAAACGCTCGATGCCCATGCTTGCTAATCGTTCCGTGGGTGTCGATATAGCAACATTCTTGACTGACTGACCTTCCTGACTGCCAGGCCCAGCCAACGACACCGCTCCCTACTTGTGTACATACGACTCTCCATCTGATGCATTGTAGTCGGGAGTACTCGTCTTGAGAGGTTGAAAGTGGGTCCTGGACTCACAGCCTCGGTACTTATGATTGGCTCCGGCCCCAGCTGTGTCGGGTTGCGGCAACTTTTTTGAGCGCTCTTGCCTTCGGTCGAATACGAAACCACTTCCAAAGGCGCGCCATCCCTCTCTTCCCTTCCAGCAGTAGACCAAACTGTGCCTTCAACATGGCAGAAGTCATAGACGCGCGTACAGCGTTCACCGAGCGGCCCTCATCGCCTTCACCCTCACGCAAACGCTCTGCCTCCCCACCTCCCACAGCCACCGATCCTGAGACGGCCCTCACCACGAGCACACCCGCAGAAGAGACTGCATCTTCGGAACCTCCCGCAAAGAAGACCAAATTGATCCGTCGAAAACGTCGCCCTGCCCGCCCGCAGATCGATCCTTCAGCCCTCAAATCTACATCTGGACCACCACCACAAACCGGTACCGTCTTCAACATCTGGTACAATAAATGGGCAGGTGGCGATCGAGAGGATGCGGCGCTCTCCAAGACCGCCGCTATTAGCCGTTGCCACATCAAAGAAGACTCAGGCTGGACGGCGGCAGACAAGACCAGCGGGTCCTTCTTCTGTCTTTTCTTTGCGCGCGGCATATGTCCAAAGGGTCACGAGTGCACATATCTTCACCGTCTGCCCGGCATGTTTGACCACTTCAACCCCAACATCGATTGCTTTGGGCGGGACAAGCACGCGGACTACCGCGACGACATGGGTGGTGTAGGCAGTTTCACGCGGCAGAACCGGACCCTCTACGTCGGGCGCATCCACGTCACAGACGACATCGAGGAGGTGGTGGCACGGCACTTTGCCGAATGGGGCGAGATCGAACGTACACGCGTATTGACGGGAAGAGGAGTGGCATTCGTGACGTACTCCAACGAGACCAACGCGCAGTTTGCCAAAGAGGCCATGGCGCACCAAGCACTCGACAACAACGAGATCCTCAACGTGCGGTGGGCGACCGTCGATCCCAACCCGCTGAGTCAAAAGCGGGAGGCGCAGCGCATTGAAGAGCAGGCTGCCGAGGCCGTGCGGCGAGCACTAGGGGAGAAAGCCGTGCGACAAATTGAAGGGCGGGAAAGCCGTGAAGAAAGAGAGCAGCGACGCCTAGAGAGCGGCTTCGGCCTGGATGGCTACGAGGCGCCGGAGGATATCTGGTTCAACGCGCAGAAGGCCAGAGAGCTCGAAGGGGAGAGATTGGGGGAGACTGGTCTACTAGAGGCGCCTCCTGCGCCCAACGCGATGGACGGGGAGGGAGAGGCCACGAGGCAGGACGCGAGCAGTGGCTTCTTCGGCGCGAGCACGCTGGCAGCGCTGAAGGGGCGGAGTGGCACAGGTACTCCTACGCAGCAGCCCGCCAAACCTGCGGCACCGTCAGGACCTTTGGTAGGATACGGCAGCGATGATGACGACGATTGAAAGCGACTTTGCTACGAGGGGAGTCTATTGTCAGCGACATCATGGGCATGAACCTGCAAGCTGGAATCAATTGTCTAAATGATCATTGCTTTTTTGGGTCTTTTGTTTATCCATCCTAACCTTTTGTGCTTCCTGTATTTTGCTCCGATCCTCTGTAATCTGCGACTTTTCCTTCTTGCCGCTTCTTGTCTATTCTACAACTCACCATGACTCCCTCCGCCCTTCCCGCTGCCACCCCCCAACGGCTCCATCGCCATGATGCTCACGACCAGGCTCGTCCAGCCGGTGAAATGCTGGGTGCGCTGGCCCTTGCCCGTTTCAGGATTATACTGCTCCCAGGCGAAGCCCGTGTCCTTCCACTGGCGGTAGACATTGCTCACCAGATTCTCGCGCAGCTCGTCGTACAGTCCTGTGGCGGTGGTTTTTACGGCTTTGGGGGCGTCCGGGGAGGTGGCGACGGCGTGCAGCTGCTTCACGATCAGGTAGTTCATGGGGACCCAGATCGGGGAGCGCCAGTAGTTTTCATCGGTGCCATAGTGGTCGTCCTTCTGGGAGAGGGAGCGCACGCCGTAGGGGGACCAGAGCTCTTCGGGGTCGCCGATCAGGGCGAGCACGTGCGGGAGGTGGGGGTGTGTGGCGGGGAGGAGGCCGGTCATGAAGGGGAAGAGAGAGATGTAGCCCTTGTGGCAGACGTGGTAGGATTCTTCGTAGTCGTCGATGCTGGCGTCGCAGTAGGCTTTGTGGTGGTCGTTCCAGTGCAGGGCGTCGAGGTTCTTGAGGAGGGCGGTGTGGTGGGCGGTGAAGGTGGCGGCGTCGTCGGTCTCGGAGAGGTAGGTGGAGACGGCGATCAGTGCGCGCTGCATCATGCCGACCCAGGAGAAGAGGTCAACGTGCAGTTCTCCCGGATGTGGGGGTTGAGGTCGAGGGTAGTCATCGAGGCCGGAGGTCAAGATGTGTTGGACGCTGCGGCCGCGCCAGCGGTAGGCTTCCTTCGTGGAGGGAGCTTCTCGGTCATAGGACTTGATATCGCCGGACTGGGTGCGACGAAACCAGAGGTATTGCCGCTTGAGCAGGGGATAGATGGAGCTGAGATGTGCCTGGACCTTCTGGACCTGATCGGCTGGGAGGGACTTCGACTCGAGTTTCGCAACGAGGGTTTCGATGATCATGAACAGGGTTGGGGGGTTGGCGTAGTGCGGGTATTGAACTTGAAACTCTTGCGGCACTTTGCTGCGGGCCTCGGGCCCGAGGATCTGCTCACGGGCTATCCACCCATCATTGTCCATAAGATTAAACCATGAAGACAGAATGGACATGGTCATGTCCAAATCCCACTCCGCAATGGGCACTAGATGAAAGCCTTCATCCCACAAAAAGCCACGGGGGAAGAACGGTCGAGAGGGCACAGCAGTGAAAAGCTCCTTGTTTTCGTCAAACATGACCTGAGCTCGAGCTCGAGCTTCCGCCGTCTCTTCCCAGAAGCCTTCATTCTCCTCATCGTACTCCGCGGCGTAGGAGCGATCAACCAACGAGTCGCCGTAGAAGTAGCCAACGCCTCCGAGCAGGTTCGAGAACAAAGACTGGGAGAACGTGGTGAATTCTGCTTTTGTGAAAGGCGCCAGAGGCTTCAGTATCTGATCAAACTTTGCCTTGAAGCTCTTCGAGTTCGCAGCAATCTGCTTGTCGAGATCAGCAGACGACAGGCGCGGACCGGCTCCAGAATTGTAGATGATGTCAAAGTCGAAAGCGCCGACCAAGATTTTCTGAACGATATGGAAGTTGCTCGCTGTTTTGGGCTCGTTGGAAATAGTGAAGGCAGCATATGCTGGCGGAATGTTCTCCTGCCCAAATTCCTTCCCGTACCTGTCGATGGTTGGCTTGATATCTGCCATGATAATATTTCTGGCCGCCCACAGGTGCTCCGGCGGGACATGCAGACTGGTGATCAGAGTCTGGTCAAGCGGCCTCAAATCCCACGAAGCGTGCGTCTTCTTTGGGAATTTGTTCTTCTTGGGCTGTGTGACGCCGATAGAGAAGTCCCCAAGCTTGTCCGACTTTCCCTCGAGCACAACATCGCCTTTCTGATTCGTTTCCTCGCCAAACCCCAGCTGCCCCAAGCCCTCAAGCCCGACATGAAAGAACATGGTGGTGGTAATATCATGCGGCGCCCCCTTCATAGGTTGCCCTTTTACTCTCGCAGCCCAGCTGCCGCCGCCCGGGCCCGGGGACTTGACGAAATCAATCGTCAAGTCAATCTTATTCCCCTTGTCATGAATTGTCTGCCGGCCTCCAGCTCTTGCATCGTACTCGTCCCAACCATAGCCATGCATATCCTCACCCTGCTCGCAGGTATGTCTCAGACCCTGGGTTACAGCCTCAAAGCTGTCTGCGTTCGCCCACATCAGGCCAGCGAGCAGGCTGTTGGGTTGACGGGGGCGCACGCCGAAGTACAGGTTCGGTCGGTAGGGACCCCAAAGCAGGGTATCGTTCTCAGCGGCCCCTCCAAGGGGGACCTGCTCGTCCGCATGGCCACAGTTAACGAACGGGAAGATCAACGTGCAGAGCAACAGGAGACCTTTGGTCGAACACCTCCATGACCGCTCCTCCATGTTGCGTTGTTTGTGCTGGTGTGGGCAGGAAATTGTTCGTCCTGCGATCTGTCCATGTGCAGTGGACAGATGAGGCTCCGGAATGCGGGCCGCAGGTACCTCCGCACACCCTGGTCAAGCAGATCTATGGGGTGTGGGTACATCCTACGCACATGCAAGGCTGAAACGTGAGGCACAAAAGTCTTGGCGTCGGGGAGCTCCCTGACTGTTTTGACTGAGCGCCATTGAGATATTGCTCACTTCTTTCTCCTACGGCGACATAAATGCCAGGGATTTCGATGCACTAGATCCAATACGACAGGTAGTTGAGAAAAGCTCATTAGTACACAGGCGAGCACACTGGTCTGCCCTCAGCAACCAGCAGTCATAGCAGCCATTACCAAGCACGTGGCGAAAGATGAGTCAACAGACTGATGCCTTCGAGAGAGAAGGAGAGAGGGAAACTCCTTCGCCGTCAAGCGTGCGAGTTGAAACGTGCTCCTACTTGATTGATGATAAATACGTTTGGGTTGGCAGCGTACCACCGTATCGATCACCCATGAAATAATCCTCCATTTGACTTACAACCTCCCCTAGAAGCTGCCGGTGACACTCGATAGCCCCTGCGCGTACGGTAGCATCATCGGAGCAGATATGAGCGGAAGAGAGGACAGAAATCCGTGAAAGACGATCCTATCATCCAGCGTGTCCGGTGGCAATCACATCGAGCAATGGGAGGGTCTTGTTGAACTATCTTCGACTCCCGGGGAAGATCCAGACTTGCTCAATGACGATTGAAGACAGTGATCTCACGCGAAAAGGTATTTAGCTCTACTCAGGGCGGATCTGGCGATGGGTTGCCGGCCAACGGCGCTACGGGCATCATTTCGGGGGGCTATTGGCTTCAGGGGCCTAATTCAAATAGTTTCTTGACGGCCAAGTAATAGCACTGGATCCGCCCTTGAAGCGCGGTAGCCTACTTCAGTATCCAGTCCTCAAAAGGTTTTGTCTGCCTGTAGTGAATCCTCGGAGCTCACCGGGTCCCTTCAATGGGTGCAACATCGGCATGTGCAGCGCGTTTTCCGCCCAGTGGAAAGAAATTTCTGAGCCGCATAAGAAGCAATGATGCGCGACTTGCTTCTCCTTTGCCCCAGGCAGGCACCGGCGCAGGCAGCAGCCATCTCTTCAGACCTATCGCGGTCGTTCTTCTAAGTGCACGGTAGCGACCATACCGAGTGTCATTGTCGGGCATTCGTAGTCACTGGACGGTCGTACAATGCTGAAGGCAACGACTAGAGTATGGTATGAGGATTAGCAAAGAAACCTGCAGGCAACTGAATCTCAGCTCAGCAGAAATCGGGAGCTTCTGGAGGAGCGTGACCTTCAAGTTGGCCAACGATAAGTTCCACAAGCATCAGCCGCCCGACAGAAGCAAGCCCCCTTTCGTTCTTCTGCCACGACGAAAGCTGTCATTGGCGCTGTGATTGCAATGACAAAGAAGGCAACCTTTTGATCATGCGCGTGGGAAGAACAGCGCACGAGCAAGACCACATCAGATGCAATAGCTCTGTCGTAGCTCCGAATAGGTCAGTGGCGACGGTTGCCTTGCGGGTCTCACACGAGAAAAAGCACCACAAGAACTTGTCACGCGGGTGATAAGGTCCAGCAAGAGACGGGCATCAACAATCGTATCACCCGAGGGTAATGCCTGACGCTTGGATTGGGCATTCGGAAGCAGCCAGGCCCAGATGGCGGCTCACCACAGGTGGATGGACATCAGATTGAGGCGCAGCAACGGGGTCCTGGTGGTTCTCCGATGCATGATCTGTCCACAGCAAGTCACGGATGAGTGCGACGAAGCCCCTTGGTTGGTCGCCATTGGTCGGCCGAGTCGTCCTGACAGAACATTTCTGGACCATACACTACCAGAGGCGCCACTGCTCGTGCTAGCACAATAGTCGTTGCCTCGCGGTGATGGTTGCATACCGCCACGAACTCGGCCTGAGGTCATATGGGTAAGTTGGGTCGGGCCTCCGGGGCATCATCCCTGACCAAAGAAGGTCGGGACTAAGAGAACGAGCGGGGCTTTGTTGACTGGGAGTCGTTGGCCACAGAGCGCTTTCAGATACATAATTCAGTGTAGTACCGCACACTTTGACAATACTTTGACCAGAGTTGGTTCTGTATTCGAGTATGAGCGCCGGTCAGTTCGAATGCCGCAGAAGCCATTTGAGCACCGACCCGCCCTCAATCGTATTCTGCCAGGCAGACAGTTTTTGCTAGTGCAGCAAAGAAAACGCTTACCGACTGTGCCGTTGGATATTGTGGATAGACACGGAAACCTCCATGAATGAGGCAAGTGGTATTGAAGAGTGATAGCCAATGTCCGTCACCGGATGATGGGCTTCGCCACTTTTAATGCATCAGCATTATTCGCTGCGTTCATGCGATTGGATCAAAGAGGCTCTCGAAGATCCTGGTTCCATCCACGAGCTTCGGTTGAGCCAAGATGGAAGGGTCCGTAAGCCGATGGAGTGTTGCTCGTTGACCAGTGAAACTTGCAGGGGCTTGTTCCCGGTTTGCAGTATCGGCAGAACATGGCTGGCTGGCTGAAGAGACCTGCTAAAACCAGACCGCTCAGCTCCTGTCGGCCATGCCAACGGAGCTATTCAGTGTTCTACAGCTGCAAAACGCTGCGCCATCAATGTGCACACTCGTCGAGTCCGCGAAGATGCTTCGATCGAAGAGGATATTTCCTGCTGGGTGCGATCCCGGACTCGCACCTGTCACGCGACACAAGCCTGAAAATCCTCCTTCGGAAAAGCGCGACCAATGGAGTCTTGCGCAGTACGATATGCGATCGCAGCTGTGGCGTGAGACGGCAGGATGACAACACCTGGACGAGAGAATTGTTCTAGTATCCGGACATCAGTAATTGGATAAACCTGCGGAAGTTGTGGCGAACAGAGCGATATATATGTGTTCTTTTGTGGCGTCCCAAGTTCAGCTGGAGTACCCAGACAGGCAGCCGTTGGCGAGGGGAGGGGCCGCCCCTGTCTGGGCCGCCTATCAACATGCGCATAGCATTCGGGTCGTCCCTTCGGAACCCGCCGAGAGTCTTTGCTAACGAGCATCATGCAACTACAGAGTAGCCACGGCTTCAGCCTGATCAGGAATTGACTGTAGATCCGTCAAAAAAGCACAGCATCATGTAGAGATCGGTGTTCATCAATGGTCTTGTTAGTCGAAACGTGTTTTCGTCCATTGAGATGCCGTGCAGCTAGAAGCGAAAACGGTGGTGAGAGTCTGGACGTTGGCTCCATCTACTTTCGCAACCACTGTGGCATGGGGAAAGCTAGTGTGTACCGAATCTGGCTTCAGATGGTAGGGAGAGGAGTCTGAAAATGAAGACGATGGTATTTGCACGTCAGAACTACTGGTTCGGCCCGTATACAAATGACTGCTATGCTACCAGCAAGCGTTAAACTTTGGAGGATAGTGTGCTTCAACACCGCATAGACCACGAACGGATTGCTATTGTGTTATTGTCAGCAGGAACTCTTCACGATCTTGCACTTCATTGGGCTTTCTCGAACGGAATGTTCTTGAGCGGCTGACTTACCTGGAATACAACAATAATCCGTCGTATCAGGTGCTTTTGACAAATCGTACCTTTTGTCGCGTTGGAAGCTTTTCTGTCCCAACTCACTCCGACCGCCAGTCGCAAGGCGCCTGGCAGCCTCGTAAAGGCCCAACGGCGAATATACGAGGCGTCCTTCCGCCTGCGAGTAGAGGAACAGGGAGCTAGAAGTGCGCTAGAAAGTGCTGCAGGATGTTCTCGAACTTCCATGGCAGTGACATTGTCTTGAGGGATTAACGGATTTCAAAGGCCTCCAGCAGACGAAAATGAGGCGGCATAAGAACGCAACTGTTTACTTTTCACTTCGGTCAGGCTAAGGCTAATGTACTTTTCACTGCCGCACAGTTTGTGCTATGAGCATTGACAAGATGCATGGGCTTCTGATCAAGGAACGACACTCATGTTCCTCCTAGCCTGCTCCAGAACCCCAGCCGCCACCATCATGGCAACCTTGAACCCGCCGCTGCCGTCTTCCGTACCTATGTCCGTCAGTGATAGGACGCGGGGTGATCCCTCAACCATGTTTGACTCCGCAACCGCCGCAGCTGCGTCTCACGACTCTGGCTTGTTTTTGGCGGACTTATTGAAGGGCCACTTAGCCCCGCTTGTCACGCCGCAAGCGCCTCTTTGGCGGAGGCTAATCGGTTGCGAGGCGGCTTGCGGCGGCAACGTGCGACTCTGTTCTGCATCCTCGATAGGAGTGCGAATTACCCTCCTGTCATTGACTTGTCATTGTCTCGGTCGGCCAGCGCCGGATCAGCCCTATCAATCACGACATAGTCCGCATCGGTCTCAACGGTTCTTGCATCACCGCTCTGCATGTCCGACATTGGTATCTCGTGGTGGGCAACTTCGGGTCGGAGAGGCTTCTCAGCCAACGTATCATTAGGAGAAGGTATGGACTGCTGGCTCTTGCCAAGGGCACCCTGCTCTAGGCTCAGCGCATATTCAGAAACCGAAAACTCCTTGGTTGTCGTGTCGTAGTCGATGTAACGCTTGAGAGAAGCCAGGCGAACGCCCAGCCAGAGGCAGCGCTCGGCTCGTGGCGCTGTGTGACTAGGAAGTTCAAGAGTGCGCTCGTCTTCGTCCGTGACATTGATTCGGAAAAAGTCGTGAGGATAGACATGTTGTGTCCAGACAAGCCCACGGGCTAACCAATCCTCAGGAAGCTGGTGACCGGTGCCGTTAATGCTCTGAGGAAATGCTTCGGCTTCGACTCGGTCGTAGGAGACCCCAGATCGAGTCACCGTGTTGAGAAAAGTGACGAGGCACTGCCATGGGATCTGAGACTCGAGATAGATCATAGCTCGACCAACGTATGAAAGTGACCAGGTAAAACTGAGCACAAAGTGCATAAACGGTACAATATTCCTGTCGCCAATTTTTCTCGAATTGATCGCGACAGCTGAGCGGAAGGCACCCAGAACGTTAATAGTGATTGCCTCGGTTGAGGAGATGTCGACGGCACCAGCATTTCGTGGTATGGCCTTTCGAAGAGCTGCATCCGATGTGTTCAAATTGGCCCAGAACTCGTGTTGCAAGATTGTTCTGGTCTCCGCATCCTCGGCGTCCAAGATGGCTGGGTTCGTGGGCTCCGGCGAGCTTCTCCGTGACTTGACGGTGACCAAGAAATCCTGGTACATGGTCCATATGGGATTCTGTTCGTGGCCAAAGTCGAATGCTCCGGCGATCAAGGTGGCAGCAACCTCCGGGCCCTGGGTTTTCCATTTAGCTCCCATGCGAATGATCTGCTCATCGAGTCCTGTGAGGCAAGCCTGAATTAGGGTATGGTACTCCAAAGGATGGCCACGGGTGAAGAGTAATCCAAAAGCGGTAACAAAGGAGGCTTCCACGACGGGGTATCTATCAAAATGGGATGCATCATCCTTGTCCAGCAAGGGATTGAACAGAAGCATAATACTATCCCTTGCATTAGTGAAGGGAACTACGCTGACCAGCGCTTTAGTGTAGAAAAAAAGCTGCTGGACAATATTCGGCCTGGCTAACACAGCAAGGTGATGCTGAATCCTTCCGACATTGGGTGACCTGTCCGCGGCTTTATTGTACCAGGTGCGGGCGACGTTAGACCAGATTTCGCGATCCCGCATGTCGGCTTCCTCAATGGCCATCCTAACGGTAAAACAAGTCAGTTTCTATCGCCCTGTTGTTGGGGTTGGGTTGAATTCGACATCTGCTATAGGTGCGACTTGATATATGTCGATAATTTTCGAGAACGGAGCTGATTGGCAGTTGTTGGGTTGCTGTAGAGGGAACCGTGTGGAGGAAATTTCAAGACTCAACATACCTGTACCTCGCCAAATCACCGAGGCACTCGATCCAGGTTTCTAGGAAGCTAGGTACTGACTCCATCAAAAGCGCCATCATCGCATAAGCAATATAAACAAAGGACAGCATATGCTCAAGGGAGTGCGGTAGCTGCTGTCTGAGAAGTTCCAAGAAGGAGTGAATAGCATGACGCCACATTCGAGCTGGCATAGCGTACTTGGTAGCCAAACGACGTAGTGCAGGCGACGCTGTAGGGTGCTGTGAGGCCAAAAAGAAATCATGATGCTCGTTCAGGAGAGTCCTGTGTAGAGCTATCAATGCTTGCCATTGGTCATGGGTGAGCTTGCTGGCAGCGGTGGCGCGTGCCTGAGTGATTTCCACACACTTGCGTTCAACCATGACCAGTCCGGCATAGATTCCCTTGACTTCGTTAATGAGCTGGTCCTGGGTGATGCGCTTGGTTTCTGGTTGAAGAAGCATAGTGATGTCGCCCTCTGGTTGGTCGACGTCATAACCGTCCTCGGGACTAGTAGGACTGTCATTATATGACGAAGCGCCCGGCCCTCCTTGAGCTAGAATGCTGAGACTTGGATGCTGTGCCGTCGTCGATACAGGATTATGGCCGGCATCATGGACATGTTGACGAGGAGCGATAGCAGCAGAGGCGGGAGCTTGCGTGGAGTGTTTGTGTCGCTTAGATTGAGGTGACTGCTCGGCGGTGCGTTTGTGAGAGACGGATGTCTGTTGAGACCTAGGCCCATCTCTCAGGCTGAGCTCGTTGACTAGAGACCCCACTTCTGGCGACGTTCTCCTTGTCAGAGACTTGGCGCCTGAGGAAGCAGGCTCGGGTTGTTCCGCTGGTTGCTCCTTCTCATTGGGGCTGGAGTATTGTGCTTGGGCTGTGTGACGCGGCGAAAGTTTCGGCTGGCCGGGGTGGACGCCTACGGTCTTTCTCGAAATCGAAAATAAAGTGCTGAACCGCCCCCTTCCACCTCCGTCTTTTGCTTTGTTGCCGCTGCCGTTGCTGGGTTGCTGATCTTGATCACTCATATTCCGAATCTTACGTGAGGATTGGGCAGTACAAAAATGCCAAGGCCGCTGCAACTCAGACTGTTGACGTTCGCTTGCCGATGGAAGGACTTGCTGTATTGCAAGCTCACAACTGCTGCTTCTGCTAAGGAACCTGCGGATTGCTGGATCTGCTGTCCGGCGAGTCAGATAGGTGATTTTTAAGCCAATAAGCTCTCTAAGACCGCAGTCTGCTAGATATTTGCCAGAAAGAGTAGTTACTGATGCGCTAGGAGCAACAGACAGAACACAATTGTGCAGGTTCTAGGCTAGGAGCAGAATACATACTCATCAGAATCAAGGAGTCTGAAATTGGGCGCCAGCAAAAGACCCTGGTTTGGGCGCCGTTGCCTTGCCAAGATGCGAACACTTCGGGGTGGTTCGCAGTGCAGCCAGTAGCGCGGTGGAGCTGCGGTGGTTCGCAGTCATGGAGCTTTGGTCCAGACCGTTGGCCAATCAACGAGTATCCCGGCTAGAACGTTGAAGAAGTCACAACCGGTGACTTTTGACCTTCTAAATCGCTTACTCCCTTTGGATTTCACTACCGCACTGGGGCGCCGCTGGGCGTCGCCGGGCATCAATGCTCTCAGCTGCACCGAGATGGCTAGATTGACTGGAAGAGCTGCCCACTGCCCACTAGGTGTCGATTCATCCTCGTAATACCCAGCTGACTGGGAGTGTCGCATTCTCGGTGCCCATCAAGTAGATGCCCACACCGTCGTCGCACAGTCGTCAACATCACTTTCCCTTGATCAACTAACATGGCAATTGTCGCCGAGGTTGGAACGTGAAGGTCCGTTGATGTTGCACAATATAAAATACTTCGTCGTCCCGTTCCCAAATTCACCAGCCCGGCTGTTGAGTCTCCATACATTTTGACCAGTCCCCCCTCCCCCCTTACGAGATGCTCTCTGGGCCACTTGGTTCCAAGACTGATGATGAGCGTGATGCTGCTCGGACAAACTTGGGCAGCGCCTTTGTCACGCCATCACGATGAGACTTTATTGGCCTAGAGAGACTCCCAGTAGCGCCTTGTTGCCCGCCTGCGTCCGATAACCAGGTATGTGCCTCTGTATAGTCAGCCTCGTGGACGTCTCGCAATTTGATGCTGCAACACACGGTGCACGACCTGGCACAAACAGGAGGCCAATACTGTACATGACGGACATCAAAGTCGAAGTAGAGGTGTACTTGAGACGGTGCATCACTGCGTCTGCTTGTTGTTGAACGGTGTCAGTATGCCACAAAAGCTGGAGCACTTGCACGGTAGTGGGCTGCATTTCACCAATACGTCCTTCTCGTTTGGCGATAGGCCGGACATTGGCCGTTGCTGTCGTCAGTGAAGGACACTCGTCGCCTCGACACTGCATACTGCCAGCCCTGCATGCACAGACCAACAAATCAGTACTAGGTGCACAAGCAGAGTATCTGCAGTCGCTGGCCGACTCCCCAAGCAGGCTGTTTCCAGCTGATGCGGGCTGATGCTGCACACCAATTGGGGGAAGGGCACGCATAGACTGAAGGGACGATGAGCCCAGTGGCGTTGAGACTGACTCGTGCGAATCTGAGCGTCTCTCTTCCACCGGCCGCCAGTGCGGGCCTAGACATGTCGACAATGCTCACATGTCAGTATTTCATCAATCATGCAGTTAAGATCAACGCCCGACAGCCATGTGTACCTGTAATCGACACCCACGGGACTGGAGGTAGAATCTGCCTCCTCCACAGTCCAGGCTACCCCTATCTGCAGGATCAGCCCGGGCAAGCCAGGCGGTGAGGGCGCTCAAATCTGATACGGCCGCTCCCTTGGAGCTCCCAACTTGCTTCCGTTAGTCGCGGCCAGCAAAATTCTCCACTACTGCAGCCGGATCCTAGTAGACGACTGAATGACGACCTTCCCAGGTGTGAGCAGGCCAACAAACACGCAAACGGCATCCAAGGCATGGTTGCGATTCTTCAACCATGTCGCATCTAGATGCCACGATAGTCTCGTGGATGCGGCATGCGTTGTCATCCCGGATGATGGTACAACCTGAAGCTGGTCGTTACAGTGTAACAGCCACTGTATGCGGGCCGCACCCGCGTTGCCGTGGGTAACTCTTTGTCAGGTCGTGCCCGATATTTACATGTGAGCTTGCCCCATTTCCATCTAGGAAGCGATCTTGGACTTGGTAAGCCACACAAATTGTGACAAGGCTGTGCCAGATGCCCACTTCGAAGTTCCGGCACTAACACTGCTATCTTACTGTACTATGCTGACCCCGCGCCCAATGTCCGACCAGTACGCAGCTAGGTGTAGTGCCCGAGTTGCCTTGAACCACCAACTGATTTAGTTTTGTTGGCCTGGACCACTGAGGCGTTCGTGTGCGCAGAAGGTTAATGCTTCCGCAAAAACCTGCACACTGGTTGCACTGTGAGGACGAGAAGGCTCCAGTGTGGGTATCAGGCGTGCTCAGTGTTTGTCAACTCAGAGAGACATTTCCAGTGCGATGGACCCGTGGGCATTCCAACAGTGCCTTGAATCGGAATGCAACAGGAACTTCAGAACATATCGGCACCGGACCTCCGACTCTGACATAGCTTCGTTCGATCATCCTTCAGATCCCGACTCAGACTTTCATCAGAAGGTCTCCGAGACACCGGAAACAGGAGGCGTTCAATGACAAGAGCCGAGATTGCAGTTGCCTGATTCCGCGGAATGCGGAACCAGACTGTCCGGCGGAGTTTCGAACTCAGCTATCAAGCCAGGGTCGCAATATCGACTATTGAGCCTTAAAGTTGATGTCTGAACTCAACTCCGCATACAGAAGGCTGGGGGCTATGAAATGGACTTTCGGCTTATGGGTACGAGGGACGGTTTTGGCCCCAAAGTTGCCTCGTGGACCACTTGCTGCGGCTGGGGAAGGATATAGACGGCTGGGATCATCAGAAACGAACCGCCATATCGGAACTCACGAGCAAGACGTAAGAAGGGCTCGAGACATCTATTTTTGAGGGGGAAAGGCGACAAGATTCCTAAGCCTCTTGATCGCTTGATGCGAGGCGGCAGCTGAGGAAGAATCCGCTACGGCCGCATCAACCCGCGAAGTGGACCACACGAGGCAGTCGCAAGCAAACCGGCACGATCGCGAGACAGATCGCATCATACTTCTACGAAGAGGTACTTCGGCTGGAACGAGTCCGAAATAGCGCGGGTAAGGCATATGCTGTCGAGAACGAGTACGACGTATTCACGGCTCACCGGTCCAGCTACTACGCAAAGATCGGTCATTCCCATCTTACCGTGCCATGCAGTGCAAGCCATGGCATACAGAGAGTAAGCTATAACTACGTTCTCTCGGCCAAATTGGCTTGTTGCCGTTCTCGCAAGCACATCCGTGGAAGGGACGGCTGCGAGAACGTTTGCTCCATCGCCACAGCTTTCATGGTAAGGAATGTGCAGTGCTTGATTCGTACGTCGAATCCCGTGATATTGTTGAGCGTTCAAGTGTAGACACACAAATGCTGCAGCGCTGAGATCTGTCAGTGAGGGGTTTAGGGCACTTGTATGTTATGGCTTTGCAGGCCATACGAGCAACATGGTGGTGTAGTCGATTCAAGCGGAGAGTACCATCATGAAGAAGCCGTAAGCGTGGACATGTCCGGTCGTAGCTTGATGATGCCGTGTCAACGAGGAGAAGGTAAGAAGAGTGCAGTGAACCCGCCCGTCTGACGAAACAAATGCCAATTGGTAGATTTTGCCAAGACCACTTTACGCGACCTCCGTCGCGTTGCGCGTGGACGCGTTTGGGGGGGTTATGAATTCTTGCAGAATCGACACCACCACCACCACCACCACCACCACCACTCACAACGACAGCACGACAAATAAACACAACACACAATGTCGACTTTGCTGGAATCTGCGCTGAACACTGACCCTCTCGCTCCGCCTTCCTCAATCAGACGCTCCGGCGATCTACCCTCCTCTTCTAGACCCCGCCCACCCCCTTCAGAGAGCAATGGCCTTCCTTCAGAAGGTAATATCTTCGAGGACGACGAGGTGGCGGCGCCTGCGCGGAACCGAAACGCGAATCCTTTAGACCGCAACGTACAGAAAGTCGAGGACAAGACAGGTTTGGCGGTTACAAAAGCCTTTGAACAATTTCTCGAGTCGCACGTCGAAGAGCCCTCTTCTTCGGGTCTGCCACCTTCCAGCGAACTCAAAACGGACAAATACTACATTAACCAGATTCATGGGCTACGAGAATTCCAACTCTCGACCTTGTACGTCGACTACAAGCACATCCTAGCCTCGAAGGAGGGCTCAATTTTGGCCTCTGCTATTTCGGCGTCATACTATCGCTTCCTGCCATATTTGACCAGAGCTCTTCACAACCTTCTCCAGAGATATGAGCCGGTCTACTTCAAGGACCATCGTCAGATGATGAGCACCTCGTCACAGGCCAATACTTCTCTTGCTGGCAACGCTGCTAGCGATGCAAGTACAACTGCAGAAAAAATCACCAGTCAACAGACAGACAAACTTTTCACTGTCGCTTTCTACAATATCCCCCTTGTGACAAGGGTACGTCAGCTACGGACGGAGCAGATTGGCCGCCTGGTCTCCATATCAGGAACCGTCACCCGCACCTCAGAAGTGCGCCCAGAGCTGGCATACGGAACATTCATCTGTGAGAACTGCAATGCAGTGGTTCCAAACGTAGAGCAGACATTCCGCTACACTGAACCCAACATCTGTCCCACCATTACTTGCGCAAACAAAATCGGCTGGCGTCTAGACATCGCCAACTCAATCTTTGTGGACTGGCAGAAATGCCGTATCCAGGAGAACTCTTCGGAAATTCCCACCGGCAGTATGCCGCGAACAATCGATGTGATACTTCGTGGCGAGCAAGTCGAGCGGACGAAGCCTGGCGAGAAGTGTGTTTTCACAGGCACGCTTATCGTCGTCCCTGATGTCTCTCAACTTGGTGTGCCGGGTGTGCGACCCGAGGCATCGAAGGATAACCGTGGGTTTAGAGGTGCCGATGAAGGAGGTTCGGGCGTCAGTGGTCTCAAAGCGCTGGGCGTAAGAGATTTGACCTACCGAATGGCTTTTCTGGCTTGCTTCTCATGTCCGGATACGACCACACCTGGCCAGCCCATGGGTGAATTATCCGGACAGTCCACTAACATTCTCAACTCGCTGCACCAGATCGACCTCAACGACACTTATGATGACGGCTCCCGCGCGCAGGAGGCATTCCTCGAAACTCTTTCGTATGCTGAGATCGAGGATTTGCGAGCAATGGTTCACAGCGAGAAGATTTATGACCGCCTGGTCAAGTCTCTCGCGCCAACGGTCTATGGCCACGAGATTGTCAAAAAGGGTCTCCTCCTGCAGCTATTGGGTGGTGTTTCCAAGATGACCCCCGAAGGCATGGCCTTGCGTGGCGACATCAATATCTGCATTGTTGGCGATCCCTCAACCTCAAAATCCCAGTTCTTGAAATACATCGCTTCTTTCCTGCCCCGGGCTGTCTATACCTCAGGCAAAGCCTCCTCTGCCGCCGGTCTCACTGCAGCGGTCGTCAAAGACGAGGAGACCGGCGAGTTCACCATCGAAGCCGGTGCCCTTATGCTCTCCGATTCTGGCACCTGCTGCATCGATGAGTTCGACAAAATGGACATCTCGGACCAGGTCGCCATCCACGAAGCTATGGAACAACAGACCATCTCTATTGCCAAAGCTGGCATTCATGCGACCCTTAACGCCCGCACATCTATCCTCGCCGCTGCCAATCCCATCGGTGGTCGCTACAACAAGAAGCAAACTCTGCGCGCCAACATCAACATGTCTGCGCCCATCATGTCGCGTTTTGATCTCTTCTTCATCGTACTCGACGATTGCAACGAAAGTGTCGATCGCCATCTCGCAGACCACATCGTCAAGCTACACATGCTGAAGGACGCCTTTGTGCAGCCCGAGTTCTCCACCGAGCAGCTGCAACGGTATATCCGCTTCGCACGCACTTTCAAGCCCGTCTTCTCGCCCGAAGCCAAGGCACTACTGGTGCAGAAGTACAAGGAGCTGCGCGCCAACGACTCGGGTGGCGTAGGCCGTAACAGCTACCGCATCACAGTCCGCCAGCTGGAGTCCCTGATCCGCCTGAGCGAAGCCATCGCCAAGGCCAACTGCGTCGAAGACATCACCGAGCCCATGGTCATCGAGGCCTTCACCCTCCTCCGCCAATCCATCATCAGCGTGGAGCGCGACGACGTCGATGTTGACGACGACGACGACGACACGCCCGCTCCAACCACAAGCACCGCTCGCGACGGCGACTCTCCCATGGCTGACTTCGACGCCGGCACCCCCGCAACCGCAGCCGCAGACGGCGACCGTACCACCCCCGCAGCTCCCACGCAACGCATGAAGATCACCTTCGAGAAGTTCGCGCGCATGCAGCACGCGCTGGCGACGCGGATCCGCGACCACGAGGAGGCCGAGGGCGAGGGCATCGAGCACCAGGAGCTGGTGCAGTGGTACCTCGAGCAGCAGGAGGGCGAGCTGGAGAGCACGGAGATGCTGCAGGCGGAGCTGCGCCTCGTGGGGAAGGTGCTCAAACGGCTGACGAAGGTGAGTTCTTTTCATCATTTACTACTTATCACTACCATTGTGAGGAGATCCCCTGTGTGGATTTAGAGAGGAGATATCCATGCCCATTTTCAGTACTGGTGGATAATCTTGCTAACTGAGAATGTAGGATTCGATCATCATGCCGATCCGCGGCGAGGGACTGGTCGATGAGGATGGTGGCCCGGATGGTGGCGCCCAGGGCAGCGAGCAGGTCGCGTACGTGCTGCACCCCAACTGTGGCCTTTTCGACGAGCCATGAAGAAGGGGGGAGAGAGATTTTGCACATACAACATTGCCCGCTTTGGCTGTTGGTTGATTCAAAGGTTAAAACGCGGGCGTCCTGGAGCAGATGCTGGAAGTGGGTAGAGACTACTGATGCGTTCTCCTGATGGTGTGTACGAACATTGACGATGCGACATGAGGAAGAGGTGAGTCTCTGCTGGGCACGGCAAGGCGTATGAAGATGAGCACGAGCAAGATGGTGGGAGACTACGTATTGGAACCTGCCAGGTGCATCGAAAGTCAGTAGCACGAACGTTTTGATAACAGTTTCGAAGAGGCACGTCGTTTTCCATGCTGCGGCGGAACACAGCACTTGTGTTCGCTGTATACGCTCACCTTGACTGCATTCCATTTCTCACCGGGGGAAAAGGAGCCCTTCATCGCCGAATAACTTCTTGCGAGGCTGGGAGAGTGTATTTCCGCCCCGCCCGGTCTCAAAGGGGCTGTTATCCCAAGAAGGCATCCGGTCGCCTACTGGGCGCGAGACGTCGACTAGTTTCAAAATGGCGCTTCGACTGACATTCATGCATGTATGCGGCACACTTGGCCCCTGTGGACGGGAAGGGTCATGCATTTCTGACGCCCGGATATCCGAAGCGAGCCTCGTGTATGCTGCCGTGCGCCGCCAGCACCTCCTGAAGGTCTCTTGGTAGCCTGCCGCAGGACCCGGTCGCATGGCGTCACAGCGATATTGCGTGAACTGGGTTGACGGCATGGCATCACGACATCATCACCTTGCATGTATGCATGCCGATGACGCCAATCTACTATCCTCAGACCCGAGCGGCACTGGGTACCTTGTCGAGTAGTCAGAAAGTAGGCGCGAGGCAACCGCTATGCCTAAAATAGATTAGATCTCACGAATTCCAAGCGCAACCACCCACCCCACCTTTCCAGCCATCACGTATTGATGCGGGTCTCGGTCTCGAAAGCCTCTCCCTACATGAGCGACGTGGACTCTGGTTCGGCCGAATGCCCAAGGAGGTGGCAGCGAGGAATTGGCATTCGCAATGCTCCCAAGGCACTGTCCCAGAGCACGCTTTGCTTCATAGTTCTCTCTCATCCTCGGAGTGATTGGTCTCAAGCTTCAGAGCCCAGAAGTCTTGCATGCCAGGATCTTGGTCGGCTGGTCACGTCGACGATGCGTCCTGCGGACGTCAAATGCGCCCGACATGCCGATGCTATGCACCAAGTCCACGCGTACATGGGGTTGGGCTCTGTTAGGAGGACCTTGGACCGCCTGGCGGTGAGTGGGTTTGCATTCTGGTCCAGCGCGCAGCCTTCTTGAGACCGTGATAGGCATCGGCCACAGACGCTGAAGTGGGTTGCACAGATACTTCGCATGCCTGCAGAGCTGTAATGGAGGCGCGAGCTGGCTCTGCAGCCAAGGTCCATATCACGAAGGTTCTCGTGTTGCCTATCAGCTCAGCCGACCGGCCAGATCGTCCGACACAGATAGAGGTTGGGCGACGGGCAAAGTTCTGCTAGTCACCACAGACCAGCCTTTATATGATGGACCGGGCCAAAAGGCCAAATAAGTAGTGAACGCATACCAGTCGTTCGAGATCTGCCAGGAATGCTATTTTAGATTGGAGCAGTTTAGTATCTGCATTACACCAATCCGGGGCGACGGGATCGAACCTTCACGGCGTTTTGCAGTGGTACAAGGCAACTGAATGATGTGCCCCTCGCGTTGACGTGTGGGGGTCTGGGCCAATCACATTTGACTCTCGACGGCATTCTGAGCTCTGAGCTCTGGGAAGTGGTGTGCACAACCGAGTGGGTTGCAATTGGATAGGGCGAAGGGAAAGGCCAATCTAGGAGACGTGAGGGGTGATCGAGCAGAGGATTCTCGGCAGTCGTGCTTCGACCAAGGCTGATCTGCAGGTGGTGATGGTGAGAAACGAGCACTCCAGGCAGTTGAAGTCAGCATTATGACTGAGTCTAAGTGTTGACAGGGTCTGGATTGATTATAACACAGAAGCTTGATATCATAATATTCGCAGACGCCATGGCTACCTGGAAAGCTCCATCTGCAAAGCGTAGTCTAACACTACACTCAATCATCATCTTGCTCTACCGGCCTCGTGTTTCGAGTCTTTGTCCGAGCAGACTTGAAATGTTTCTTGCTGCCCGTCTTGACCTCTGTTGGGTCAAGGTCCTTCTCCAGGGCGGCCATAGTCCTCGCTTTGCGGCCTGACAACTGTTTCTGCTTCCCCTGCTCGGTATACTGGTGGTTGAATGGCATTGTCAGATGTCCAGCGTTGCCTGAGCCTGCACCAAAGAAGCCTTTGTCAAGCTGTTTCGACCTTGCGCCGGTCTCTGATGCTGGGCCTGGTACTGGAACGTCACGCGCAACCTCAGCTTCTGGTATCTCCTCACTGTGCGAGATAAGCCATGCCTGTCGTTTTGCGGGCAGATGGGCAAAGTCATATAGATCCTTGTTGAACTCGTTGCCGTCAATCTCAGGATCGCTTGGCGGAGGATGGCAATAGAGCAGCTTGCCGTTGACATAGTCCTTGAGTACATATCTTGCCGCCCGAGACTCATCTGGTTGGCCATGCCCCGTTGTAGCAAAGCCTCGCGCTTTGGCGTATGCTCTAAGCACTTCAGAAGCTGTGGGCACACCTGTACCACCTTCCTCAATCGGTCTTGTATGGATTTTCATGCCATAGACATTCTCCAGGAAAGGCTTGGGTATCCGCTGTGCGACCAGACCGGCTGGCCCGGTGAATTCTCGTAGTTGATCAATTGGCAGCACACCCGCACACACCAATTCAGCCTTGGTGGTGGCAAAGTTAGGGAAAACGAGACCAGGACAATCACACAGGATGACCCGATCGCTGAGATGAATGGTCTGAAAGTGCTTGGTCTTACCCGGTGTTGCCGACACGCTGACCTTCTTTGCACCGATAAGCGCATTGATAGTTGATGATTTGCCGACATTAGGATAGCCGACGAGTCCAATGGTTGTTTTCCGATCCTGAGCACTGCCGGCCGGGATGTTCTCTAAAAACAGAGACTCGAGCTCGTCTACCGTCAAGATCCTGGTCCGCTCATCCGACGAGTCGTGATCTGAGCCTTCTGATCCACCTGCTTCTTCGTCTGACCAGTCTTCCTGTTCCTGGTCCTTGAGGTTGAGGTCCTGCACATCTTGGACCATCTCTTTCTGTGGATCATTCTCATCTTCGACCTGCCGCGCTTCTCTTTCGACCAAGTCATCGAGAGCATCCTTACCCTCGTTCAACTCCTTTGCGAGATGTGCAGAAAAGAACTTGTAGTTGATACTCCTCTCCACAAAGTAGCTCGCCCATGCTTCTCGTTGTCGTGCGGTCATCATATCTGCCTTGTTCACTAACAATAGGTTACGTTTGGCAGGGTCAACTTCTTTCACGTAGCGCTCGAGGTCTTCGCTTCGGAACAGCAATGCATTTCTGGCATCCACGATTTGAACAACCAGATCAGACCGCTCGATGACCCGCCACAGCTGGCGCCAGACCTCGATATTTCGTTCGAAAGGCGTCATAAGAAGGTCATCGTTTTCTTGGAGTTCGGCAAGGCCGCGTCTCCATTCCAGCAGGTTTGCTCTCTCTTTCTCATCCAGCTGAAGAGGTGTAGTAGATTCATCCCATTTTGGCCGCCGGGGCACCGACAATCGTCCTCTGTTGCGAGCGTGTTTTCTCCTGATGCCTTGCTCTTCATCCGCGCTGAGCAAGTAAGGGTTCTTCTGGTCTGCGTGTATAATCTTCACGCTGCTCATCTTCTCTGCGGTAAAGTCTGTGCCCGCAAGCTCGGCCGTTGACAGAAACTCATCGAGGGCTCCCTGTTCAGTGACACTGCGCATCTTCACCCAGGAAGCCTCTTTTGCGGCGTTGGTGACATAGCTTTCGCCGGTAGCATGATTCGTCCTGACCACACCTGCTGTGGCACTGGTCTTCTTTCGATCACTGCCTTTTCCTTTGCCAAAACGATCATTCATGAGACTGTTTCCCAGCCCAACGCTGTTCTTGCTCTTCGGAAGCACCATTCTAGCGGCTGCAGTGCAGTGTGATGCGAAAAGTTGGTTGCGAGACGAGAAACAGATACACCTTCATGCACCAAGGCGACGTTCAAGCGTTAGGAGGACTTGAGGTGAGCAGACTGTGCAAGATGATAAATCTAAAGGATAGTGGGGCGACTTTTGGACGTTCACAGGCAGTGATTTCGTGATTTTTAGGTGATATTCAGGCGCTGCGACGTCATTCGCAGGCGCCGCATCGGACCTGCCAAGCAGGACTTCTTCAGCCTGCGCAACCTCTGGACTTTTGTCCGCCGCAACAACACTGATCTCAAGCGCATTGTGGTCAACGCCGGAGCCGTAATCTCGACAAACATACGTGTACCTCGCACCTAGGTCGCACCTAGGTCGCACCTCACCGGAAAGGCTCAGCCTCCTCTTTCTAAGCCAGACCTCCCGAATTACCGCCACCATGCCTCGCGCCGAGGTTGGTTCGACCAAACACATCGCAAATCAGATGAAGGCAAAAGGCCTTCAACGGTTGCGATGGTACTGTCAAGCATGTCAACGCCAGATGCGCGATGAGAATGGTTTCAAGTGTCATGTCGCCTCAGAGTCCCACGTGAGGAACATGCAAACCATTGGAGAAGATCCTCGGAAGGCGATCAACGAGTTCTCAAGAGAATTCGAGCGAGACTTCGTACAACTGTTGAGGACAGGCCACGGCGAGAAGAAGGTCAATTTGAACCACTTCTACCAGGAGTATATCTCGAACAAAGAGCACATGCATATGAATGCTACGAAATGGGCCAGTCTAACCGAATTTGCAAAACACCTCGGTCGTTCGGGAACTTGCCGCGTGGAAGAAGACGAGGAGAAAACGGAGCAAGGTGTTGGTGGCGCCTCAAGCCTCACCATCTCCTGGGTTGACAACAGCCCAGAGGCGTTAAGACGGCAGGAAGCGCTCAAAAAGAGAGAAAGGCAAGATAAGGGTGACGAGGAGCGCGAGCAACGCATGATTCAGCAACAGATTCGGCGAGCAAGGAAAGACGCAACCGAATACCGAGACCAAGACTCCGAGGAGGATGAGGATGACGAGCCATCTGCAGAAGGCATCAAGCGCAACAATGGCGAAAAAGTTGTGCTCAACTTCGGCGCGAAGAAGCAGTCGGATCCAGAAAAGCCCCCATCTCCACCTCTGACCGACGACGCCGAATCACCAGACAAAGCCGACGCAAACGAGAAAACGTCGTCACCGGAAGCCGAAGCCTCTAAGCCCAGCTCGACTGCCGCAACCGCAAAGCCCGGCTTCAAGCCCATGTCGTTTGGCGCTGCATCCAAGCCAAAAAATGTCTTCGCAGCCGCGTCCAAGAAGAATGCTTTCAGTGGCTCCAAGAAGGCTACCGCACCAGGCCCTCAGAGACCCATGAGCGAAGCGGAGCGAATCATGAAGGAGGAGATCGAGAAGAAGCGGCAAAGGGAGGCTGGTGGCGGTAATGCCTTCAAGAAGCAGCGCGTATCATGAGGCAGGCCCTTGGGATCACTTGGACGAACATGACTCTAGCCCAGCACGCGTTACGGCAGCATGCTTCCTCCGAAGAATAGTTTCCTAAAGACTGCCGAAAACGACATCTAGATGCTCAGCGTCCTGCACCATTGCGAGGTAGAGCACGGTGCAGCCGGCTTGCAGCACCTCTCCACCAGTCTGGCAGTTAGCATCAACGATGGGATCCTGGTATCTCAACCTGACGGTCCCTACCGCATCTCAACCTTTGGTAGTCCTGTGAGAAGGACGAACATGCTTATATGTCGAGACTTATATCCCGGCCCAGTGCAATGCCTCTCCCCGAGACAAGTCGTCAGAAGAGGAGCACGAAGCCGAGGGAGGAAGTTAGCCATGGGCCGAGTCTATGGCCCAGTCTCTATGATAGGAGAAGGAGGCTGAGTGCCTCGCACGCATATCATGCAGGTCACAGGGAATGAGGACGTATCGCAGCATTGCTGTGTAGATATATTGTAGCTAGACAGGAGTTATTGGAGGAAGGCACAGCCGAGAAGCATATCCACTCTTCGGTTGTGCCTGTCGATCGTCAACATGATGCAATACAATATGCATTGACTAGAACGACATACGCAGCAAGCTTCACATCTACACTGTCACGTAGCCGAGCAATTCTGTGTTTTCTTCTCCATCAGCAGTGCCGAAAGAGAAGTTCAGGACCTGAAGGAATATTATTCGCCACGTACGAAGCACGTCTCTTTCGCTGGACCATCTCTGCCTCACGCGTCACACATCCGGCAAAAGTATCCTTTTCAACCATGGCTGACGGTCTTACCATAACGTCAACTGTCCCTCTGCACACCCGCGCCCTCTCGACCAGCCAAAATGCCAGTAACAGCGCTGAACCTATCCATATGCCCCGCCTCGGCTTCGGGGTCTACCGCTCCGATCCTTCAGTCTGCCAGACCTCAAGCGTGTCCGCCATCCGCGCCGGCTATCGCCACATCGACAGTGCACAGTTCTATCGCAACGAAGCCGAAGTCGGCCAGGCGGTCATCGAGTCCGGCGTGCCACGCAGTGAAATCTTCTCGACCACCAAGATCCTCTCCGCTGGCGGGTCCGTGGACGCGAGCTACCGGAAATGCGTCGAGAGCGTGCGGAAGCTCGATCCCGGAGAGGACGGAAGCGGAGGCTACGTCGATCTGTTCTTGATCCACAGCCCGAATTCGGGGCGTGAGGGCCGGCGTGAGATGTGGCTGGCGCTCGAACGGCTGTGGGCTGAGGGCAAGGCAAAAGCGATTGGAGTGAGTAATTGGGGTATTGGGCATATCAAGGAAATGCAGGAGTATGCTACCGCGGTTTGGCCGCCTCACGTCGAACAGATTGAACTGCACCCGTGGTGTCAGCAGAGAGAGCTGGTGGCGTATTGTGAGAAGCTGGGCACTGTGGTACAAGCGTATTGCCCGATTGTGAGGAACTACAAGGCCAATGATGGAACGTTGAAAGGACTGGCCGCGAAGAATGGGAGGAGCACGGCTCAGGTGCTGGTCAGATGGTCTTTGCAGAAAGGATACGTGCCGCTGGTCAAGAGTGATAACGAGGGTCGGATCAAAGAGAACGCGGACGTTTTCAGCTGGGAGTTGACTGAGGAGGATATGAATGTCTTGGATGCATTGGATGAGGGAGAGGCAGGCAGTATCGTGCAGGTCGCGAAGAATACGCTCTGAAGCGCTACATGGTGTGCTTGAGTGCTTGGATGGAAGCCTGCCGTTGTTCAGTGGCGGCCGCAACGTGCTTTCAAGTGCAATAGGTGACTGAAGCTTGCAGTAGCAGCGTCAAATGTCTACCACAGCCACAGGCCTTTTCAACCGGGGCGATCGATGAGGAAGGAATTGACTGCTTGCAGTGTCGCTCGTGATGGATTGGCATCCGACTTGCAGCTGGAAATCCATACAAGCCGTTGCTTGATGACCATTTTATCAATGAAGTAGGGCTGACGGGCAGCATTCAGCTCTCCTGCGACAAGTTAGTCTGCGAACTGGATAAAGGACTTATCGTATCAACATACCGGTATCGCTGAAGAAGAGGCATATGAGGCTCAGAGCGGTGCCAATACTCAAGTCTTTGCCCGAGGAGCAAGTAACCAGAATACGACTATGAGGATTCTGCTGCAGTACCGCGCCAGCCACGTCTTTCGCGCTCGCCAGCTTGTCCCTCAGGTCTTTGCTTCCAAGCTTGCCTTCTCTGCACTTCAGGTTGAGCAAGCTCTTCCCGTCTTTGCCGCCCCCCTGACAGTTGATGACCAGATCGAAGCCGTCACATTCCTCCCGCCTTCCTGCACCAACAAACAAGTTCGACGCCTTTTCAATGCGCGTGCCTTGACCCACACTCTCCGTCGCCTTTGCCGTGGCCACGATCTCACCGATCATGTCCTCTACGTCTCCCTCCCCAGCTGCCAGCAATCTGTCCTTGTTTTCCCACCACAGCTGACTCGTGAGGCCTCTAGCCCAGCCCTCACTATCATCTCCAGCCCCCTGCACGTAGCCGCCTTCGCTCATCTCGGCACCCCTGACCCTCCGACTCGCGCTCGCAAGCACCAGCACATTAAAATCGCCCATACCCCTAATCTTCTCCGCCCAGCCATCAGGCTCCCAAGCCCCATTAGCAACCCACACACACCTGATTCTCCTCTTCACCCTCCTTCTTAATTCCCCCAAGTCAAGTCCCAGCCCTCTGAATTCCCCCTCCCACGCCGCCAACCTCGCCTCGACCTGCGCCCGCTCACTCTCCCCCACCCCCTCCTCCCCCTCCGGCGTCTGCAACCCCTCTCTCCCCCTCCCGTCCCCTCCCTCCTCCACCCTCCCCCCCCAAAGCACATTATCCACCACCGCCACCCACAACGGCACCGTCCTCCTCAACGCATCCGGCCACGCCTTCCCCCTCCGCGTGCTATCCACCAACACCCCACCCCCCTGCGCCCCCAGCACATCCAGTACCTGCAGATTCAGTCGCCGCAGGCTGAACGCCCACTGCCCGTAGTGCCCGTCCGTCGACTTGAAGTACGCGCTCGCGGCCTTCAGGGCCGGCGGGATGTACCAGGCGCCGCAGCGCTCGTTGGCGATGAGCGGCAGGCCCGTGGCGCGCCGCAGCGAGGTGACGAAGGCGGCGTCCGTGGCGATGGAGCGGAGGCGCGGCAGCGGCGCGAGCGTGTGCTGGTGCAGCGCGTGCAGGGTTTTGTAGAGGTTCGGCACGAGGGTTTCTTGGGGCGCGAGGTCCGAGAGGTGGGTTGGGAAGGGCGTCGTGGGTGCAGGTGCGGGTGGTCTTGACGTCGATGGCGAGTCTGAAAACGCTCCTGAACTATCATTCTCATTGCCCGTGTCCGACGCGGCGGCCACGTCTGCTGATAGATCGGAGTCGCTGTTTTCGTTGTCGACGTCTAGAGAAGTAGCCATGACTGACAGATATTAATCTTCGTAGTGCCGACAGTCACAAACGGAGGCCCAGTACGGTGGCATTCGGTCACCTTGGCGTTGGCGCGTGCAGCAGACAGGATAGAAATAGTTTGGACGCAAACACGGTGATGTTCGGAAGATGAATGCAAGTCGGGAGAAGTGTCTTTCTATCGCTTCCTAAAGTCTAGTCCAGCGCTGGCTGTGCATCTGCCACTTGCGATGGCTCGATGTTGGGTATCTGCCTATCCAAAGGAAAACTCGAAAGTTGCCTTGAAATTCTATGAACGCCTCGCGAGATCTTCCCAGTATGCCAAGCCCAAACGT
Source organism: Cyphellophora europaea CBS 101466 (assembly GCF_000365145.1). Lineage (NCBI taxonomy): Eukaryota > Fungi > Ascomycota > Eurotiomycetes > Chaetothyriales > Cyphellophoraceae > Cyphellophora > Cyphellophora europaea. Next base: position 1,159,293 of record NW_008481810.1, on the reverse strand, counting down.
CGCTATCCGATTCTTTCGGTCCTCATCAGCTTTTTCTTCTAGTTGCGGTGCTTGCCACCATGATGTACACAGGCTCGGATCATTGTGCGCCTTTGCGTATTGTTGTCCCATGTTGTTGTGTTCGAGCGCCATTAAGCAGCAGCAACTGTGCCGTTCTGACCACCCGCAGCCGCATCCACTGCGCCTCCATCCGTGCCCATAGCCATATCCATACCCATACCCACTGCCATGCTCTCGTCGAAGACTGGCTGTAATGCATAGGTAGAGCTCGTGAATGTCTCACCATCGAAGAGTAAGAAATTCTGCAGTGGTTGCTCCCGCTGACCCAGCACATTGATTACGTCCTGTGCCAGTCTACCGCCCAGAAAAGCAACAACGGGGCTAAGCTCAGCGCCTAGATTCTGCAGAAAGCTTCGTAGAAAGTCGGCCTTCATGGTCTCGGGTGGCAGTTGCAGTTCGAGATGTTTATCGTGCGCCATCTTGGTGAAAATAGCAAGGTCTTGCTGGCTGTGAACGGGTAAGCGGCCACCGCTCTGCTGTTGGAAATCGAAGAGGGCACGTAAGCACGAAAGCAGAGGCGACACCTTCTTGCGCTTGGAGACGGTCTTAGTGGCCTCGGCCGGGAGAGGCGAGAGGTTAGACAGCAGGAAAGGCGAGTATTCCTCTTGCTTGGTGACGACTTCCATCTTCTTGCCATTCTCAGTCTTCTCAGAGACGCCAATCACGCTGCGAAACGCAGTTTCGCGCTTACCAAGCTGGGTAGGGACGTTGGATTGTAGACGTTCTTGTACGAACTGGTGAATGACAAGATCGGCAAAGATATAGCCGTACATGCCATGCGTATCGGCGGCATAGAATTTGCGGTTGAAGTTGCGGCAAGACGTATTGATGGAGCTGATGGCCTCGATGGGAAGTCCGGTCGCGATCGTTAGGTCGAAGGAAGAGAAATACTCTGGCATCTTGCTGAAGACGATGTCGGGGTCGACGAAGAGGTTGACACGGGGATTGAGCTTCTGGATCTCGGGCTGTGCTGCTTGGGCGCGATTCTGTCCAACTTGCTCTTGCGATACGAAGAATTGCGTACCAAGATCATGGTCAGCAACAGCCTCGCCGTCGAGGATGGTGAGCGTTCCGACGCCGGCTAGCACCAGGTTCTTCGCAATCTCAGCGCCCAAGCCCTTGAGACCAATAAGTAGAATGTTTGCGGAGCGGATCTTCTCTTGCGCTTGGACTCCCCAGAGTCGGATTTGACGATCGTAAAGAGCAATTTCGTCAGCGGATATCGGCTGCGCCATTGGAACGTCCATCATGGGAGCTTGCATGAAGTCCATCTGAGGTTGCATGAAGTTAGGATCGGTCATGGAATAGCCGTTCATGCCATATGCGGAGGGATCAAACGGCACGTCTGAAGTTCCGTTCAGATCAGGGACGGCAGGCACAAAGTCTGGAGGAGGGGCGCCCTGTGCAGAGTCGTTCGTCGTCGCAGGTGCCACAGCGGTTGAGTCCGCAGTCGACGATACAGTCTTCTCTGGTTCTGCTTGAGGGTCTGGTGCAGATGTAGGCGCAGGCGGCGGTGGTTGTTCAGAGGGCAACTCCGCCTGCGCCTCGGCGGCAGAAGTAGCTGGGACGGCCATAGTGGACCTCAAGTGACTAGCACCTCGCGGAGTGAAGTCGCGCAAACGCGAATGCGCGACTCAGGCCAAAATGAAAGGAGCCTCTACGTGTACTAGATGATTACCAGAGACACAAAAGTGTCGACGATTATATGCAGTCAAACAGTCTCACCTGGGGCTTGTCCCTGCAGTGGAGGCCGCCGCCAAAAGGGAATAGCTAAGCGAATTCCTTGTAGGGATCGGCGGGGGCCTGCGTCATGCCGCCCGCGTGCTTTGCTCTGGGCGACCTAGGCTGCACCTAACCACCCAGGAATTAGCCGCCCACGGACCGCGCTAGGCTTGACTGTGGAGAAGGAAGCCCTCATTGTCTGACTGGCTGCTGCTCGACGACCATTGAAGGCACTCATCACCCCTCTTCCCCGACTCTCTCACAACGACCACTCCTTAGCCTATGCCAATAATGGGCTCAAGCGCATACCATTACTGCTGAATGCCGCCTGCTCGCCACTTCCAACGAGACATAAGACTTCTTCAAGATTTCAGCCACCGCCTCGCCCAGTCATCTGGCCTAGACATGGTCTGTCCCACCTGCAACGGCACAGACAATGCGTGGGAGCCAACACTAACACGAACAGGCCGATGAGACCACCCAAGGCCTGAGAAACTCCATTAGACAATTGTCTGATGTTCACGCAAGACTTCAGAACCTGAGAAACCTTATTCAAAGCGAACGCCACACTCCGGCCGAACAACGTCGAGCTCGAGAGGCCTTTGAACAGGAGATGGACGACATGGCCAATGATGAGTCAAGGTCGGTATCAGCCAGAGCGTCTCAGCTACGTCAAAATGAACATCGGAGACCCTATGTTGATACTCCCGGTGAAGATCGGGACTCTGGTCGTCTTCCTTCGCCGCTGCCTAACGCCCCAGTGCCTAGTGGCGTCACCCCATCGAGCCTGGTCAGAACACGGCGCCGAGCTTTTAGACCCAGTGAGCGGTTGACTAGACACCAACGAGAACGCCTCGGACAAGGTCTGGCCCCTTCAACTTATACGTCAACCAGTCCAATCTCCCCTATGTCTGACTCACCAGACACATTCCTAAACCGTGACTATCGTTCTCGCGCGAAGCGGCGCAAGCTTGATGACGGTACATACGAAGACGAGAACAAAGCTATCAAGTACGGACACAAGGGGCAGGTTGTACCTGGGCAGCTCAAATTGGATATTGCGAGCTGTGACGGTGGCGAGTACCAGGATCCAAATCATGGCATGACTTCATGGCCACAGAACGCTCTTCAAGACGATGCAACCGTATATTGCACGAAAAGTAGTCGCTGCAATATGCTACTCCGACACGCCAGTGGTATGCCTTTTACTCTGACTAAAATGGTCATCAAGGCGCCCAGATCAGGTTACGATGCTCCGATTCAAGAAGGCATGATCTTTGTGGCTATGACTGACGAAGATATTCTTGAGAAGACCGCAAAGTACGAGATCCAATATTCGCCTAAAACCTTCCGCCTCCACCGCCAACGTTTCGAGCACCACCGTCCATCTTCCGCGTACTTCAATTCAACTCGCTCGCCTCTTCGCTCAATTGATCGTACTCGATATCTTAGGGATCCTCATGCCCTCTCGCAACATATTGATAACGATACTACCCTCGATAGCGCCGTTGTTCCTGGCTTCACTGTCTCCATAGGTGATCCATCCGACGAGGAAGAAGCAGCTACCACTTCTGGTCCTCCATCGCCACGACCCTGGCACAACTACGATGCAGATGACTCCTACCGACCTCCTTACCTTGACCGCTATCGCCCTCGCTACACTGACCCTGTCAATTTACTTGACGAGCACAATGACCCATCCAACCCAACCAGCGACTCTGAAGACTTGGCGGATCATGTCGCCCATGTCGCCGATGCCGCCGAAATGGTTGCGGTTCTTAACGAAATGGGCGAGCACGGTCAAGAGGCTCGCCGCATCCTGCGCCGCACCCGACATGACGCTGAAGCTGCCTCCCGCCGCCTTCAAGAAGACACCGATTCCGACGCTCCACCACAAGTCCCTGTCTACCGTCGATCGACGCCCAGTTCCAGAACTGTGCGTGGCTATGGCAATCATGAGCATTATGTACTTGGACCTCCACCTCCTCTCACTCAGGGCTACGAGAGACTCGGCTCGGACACCGAAGCTATCGCTGGAAAGCCCGTGTCAGAAGCAGAGGCGACCGCCGCCGCCGCAAACTCGTTGGATATATTGGCGCCTCATGCAAGATTCTTCATCCCGCGGAGCAGAAGTAGCATCGCGGTGAAGTTTGACCCTCCGGTGTAAGTTTCGTTCATCTCAGAAGTCAATAAGTAGTAGTTTACTGATTGATGCCAGGGCCGGAAGATACATCCTCATCAAGCTCTGGGCACCTTGTCCGAATGCCAATATCGATATTCAGGCTATCACGGCCCACGGCTACGGCGGCCCGAGATTCTTCCCCGGCATCGAGATGCGCTGACACAGGTCGTTGTCGAGAGCAGCGACCATCCAGTACAGGAAGCCGATCTCCTTCATCTACATGGAAAACATGAGCAAGCTCTCACCACGTCGGAATGGGCTGTCGCAGCTGCAGTATGATTCTTTAACGCCTCATATATGACAAATACCCCCCTATCTAGCAAAGCTTTGGAGCAAGTTCCAAAATTCAGAGAAGAGCAATCGCCACCCACTTCTTCATTCCCTTCTTCCCGGCGGCCTAATTGTGTCGAACCTGCTGTACGATCACATCGCGGCAGGATTGACTCCAGAAAGTGTGAGCACGGAGTGAGCGACGGTCGGTCGGTGACTTGAAGCCGTCCTTGTACTGTACGCAATATCAATAATGCTTGCATCAGGTTAAGTGCGAGGCTGGACGACCGCTGTCGCCAACAAAGAAGAACAAGACATCGTCTCAAGCTTGAGATGTTCAAATAGCCAAACGGCCTTTGCTTCATTGCTACACAAAAAAGTACTCCCAACAACACTCTCCCTGTATGTTCATCCACTAGAAATCCCAACACTGTGTTCAGACACCTTTATCTCCGTACCCAGAAATTATCATCAACAAAGCGGCCGACCAATTGCCTGCCGTAGGGTATCAACAAACCAAAGCATCAATCAATTTCACCGTACCTGGGCCAAGAAGGTCATTTCCAGGCCGTAGAACGCAATAGAGCCGACGCCCAACAGAGGCAGCGTCAACCCGAATACCCCATTCCTGTAACCGGAACCCAACCTTCATCGTAAAATCGTGGTCAGGTCGTGCCGTGGTCCGCGAAAACCACAACTCTCCGCCTCGAGGACCTATTAGTAAGCGTAATCTCTCCCCTTTGTTGTGTTTTAGACAATCACTCCTGATCCCATGCCGGCGCCGTCGACAGGGTCACTGCTCAGGCTGACCAGCCAGTCCGCCTTGCGGAACTTTTTGGCTTCTTTTTCGGCTTCCATGTCAATGTCGAGGCCCAGGTCGATTCCCGAATCGTCGTTGACGCCACCTACGCCCGCCCGCATCGGCGTCTTGCTCATTTTTAGTGGCGAGGTGAGGCCGGTGTGAAAGCCCAGGCCGATGCTTGGCAGATGTAGAGGTCCACCACGACGAAGCTCGTCCATTTCTGCGTCTGTCTCGTCAGAATCTGCGGTCTGTGGAAGTTCAGGCAGCGTTGGTTCCACAGTAGCAGATCGTGCCTCAAGAGCAGATGACCGGGCAGTGGCATGAATATGAGTGGTTTCGATCGAGCCTGGGAGCGGATAGGAGGTGTGACGCTTCGCAGGTCGACTAGTCCAAGCATTAGAGTCGTCGGCGTCTCGCTTACGCTTCCCTGGATTAGACGACGTTGACGAACTGAGGTGCTGCTGCATCTTCTCCATCTCGCGGGCATCCATCAATTTCTGATCGGCCTCACACATCAACAGGCCTTGCATTTCAGCCATCCATGAGAGCAAGGAAACAGCAAAAGTTTTGGCATACCACCAGGCCTGGAAGCTAGTTGCACCATTGTTGCCGACCTCAGCGAGTATGCTGTCCCAGAAACCCTTGTGCCAGCCAAGCATGCACTGTGGATGATGGCCTTCAAAAGTCTCGGGAAGGCATTGCAGCCAGCTGATCCACTTGTCCAGGAGCGCCATAGGTTGGTCCAAGACGTCAAAGCTAAGAACGCCAGGGAGGCCTCCAGATGGGTCGTTAAGGAAGCCTACGTAGGTGCTGGTAGGATCCTCTTCCGCAGCAGTCGTCAGAGGCCCGTGGAGCGGGTCCAGGAGGGTGCGGAGATCATGCTTGAGTACACCCTTGACACTAGACAGGCATTCCATAGGCGGATTGCTAGAGTCGAGTACAGTCTCAGGAGTGACCATGACAAGTAGGTCGAGCCACATCTGTGTACGGGTATTGCCATCTTCCAGCAGGCGACTCATTTGAAGCGTGGCGGTATTGGCAGTCTTGAGCTTCTTGAGCAAGTTGGCGAATCGAGCAGCAGGCACAGTCTTCGCAACCACAACATGGACTGGACACTTCTCTTCGAATGAATTGATGATGTGCTGTACGAGCTTGACAGCTACGCGCTCAAAGACACCCCATACCATGTCAGGCACATTCTGGAGGACCAGAGGTGCAGTAAACTTGGCAATCTGCTTATACATGCGCATATCGCACTCTTGAATCCACGGAGCGAGACACTCTAGAGTGAACAATTTAGAGACTGGCACAGTCATCTTGCCATTGAACGCTGAGTGATGGTTGAAGAAGTTCTTTTCGCGACACTTGCGGAATGAGTCGATAACATCTGTACAATAAGATCGATATAAGTGAAACAACGACTTGGCAATGTCTGCATCGTGCTCGACGCCAACCAGATACGGAGCAATGTCGGGGAGCTCAACCGGGGCGTCTTGTCCGGAGGATTCCTGCTGAGATACCAGGTGAGGGCTCGGCATGGCAAGGTACGTTGCAATGCAGCCCGGAGCATTTGGGCGAAATTTAGGGAGAGCTGCGACGAGATTGTTGGTCTGGCCCTTGGTAGGTATCTGGATGGTTGGTGTATTGTGATACTGGCAATCGAGCCAGTAAGATTGGTTCGTTGAAGGTTGAGAATCGGGGACGGGTGCAGGTGCTGATGGCGGAGGCAATGAATTGCTAGGAGCAGGAAAGTCAGCCGTTTCCATACTGTGTCGAGAATTCGGCCGACCATCCAACGTGGAAGCTCGAGGTTGATGGGTCTTGCTATCGGTGGGGCCGTCGGTGTCTGTTGCAGCGCCGCCAGCTGTAGCAGGTCGAGACAGCGATGTATTTGCAGCGTACATACGTTCGTCATCATCGTTGGCGACAAGAGACAGGTCGACGTAGTGGTACTTTGACTCGCCACGGACACCGAGTCGACGTGTTTGGACATTTGGAAAGATGATTCTGACCAGCTTGCCGAAGGAAGCAGGGTTGAGGGTTGGAACACGCTCGCCACCACAACGTTCCGTGTATCTCGCAAAGACACGATCTCTTCTAACGGAGCTGCTACTTCGCACACAGCTTTCTCGTAGCCTTGAGCAGAGTTAGGACAGGAGCAGATAGGAGATACAAATAGCTTACCAGAGCATAGCAAAGACTTGCTTCGCCTTCTCGGCCTTTCCACCATTGTGACCTTCGGTCTTCTGAACTTCTTGGGCCACTTCCTTCAAGCTCTTTCCCTGGTGCTGCTGAAGGAGGCGGCGCAGCTCTTGGTCATTAGCTAAGGTGGAGGCGGTACCTTTTCTTCGCTTGTTCTCGTTGTTTGAGTCCTCTGGAGCAGGCGAGCCCTCGTAGTGTTCCGATTGCCGACGAAAGTGCTGCATGTGAGGCTGGTATTGAGGCATACCGTTGAATGGCATGGCGTAGGCATTGTCGTGGAAGCCTTGCTGCGACACTGGGCGCATGTCGTGCTGAGCAACGCCATGGTTTGGGTCCATGTGGGGTTGCGCATATGGTACCTGTGATGGCATGTGCTGCTGGTACGAATTGACCATAGCTGTTGGGGCTCCATGAGCTTGTATAGGGACCTGTCCTGGGTGAGGTTGCATGTGCATGTATTGTTGTTGTTGCTCTGGCGGAACCGAATGCGATTGTGGCTGGAAGGAATTACCAACGTCAACAGACTGTAGGCTAGTTGTGCTTGTACGAGACTTAGGTCTCCGTTCTTTCAAGGAGCTCGAGGTATCCGATCTTGAGCGGTTAGGAGGGCGAGTGTGGTCGTCCACGTCGGAAGTTTGTGGTTGTGACATTTTGGTTAAATGAATCGGAATGCTGAGGCACTGACGTATCTCGCTTGCGGTTGTCGCCAGCCAATTGTTGCGGCACGCCAGTCAAAAGCCGAGCAAGATCGCTGTTCGTTCGAGCAGGTGAAGGTGAGTAGTGTACAGTCCGATTGCATGAACGAGGGCGCGCAGGACTGGTGTTTGCCTCGAGTTTGGAGTGGCTGGGCGGCGGAAGCGGCTACGCTGCACACAACAACCGAAATCGAGTCGTCGAGGTCGCAACAGCGGTCTTCGCGAGGGCGTCTTCGCTGATGATACGCTCGTGGTCGCGAACAGAGCAGTAGGGGATTCGCTGGTAGCGATGCGAGACCAGGCGACAAGGTGAATACAGCAATTGCTTCGAAATATGAGGCATTCGAGTGTCTGTTTACTGTTGGGTATGCGGCCGGAACCCCAGTAACGTCGCTAGGCTAGCGCGTCTCTGTTGATTGGCCAGAGATTCGCTCCACCATCGAGCGGCCGACAGTACCTACTTGCGCAATTCACACCGAATTTTGCCGGTCTGATCTGATGGGGGGGAGTGTGGGTGGTGACCCTGACCTCTGACGACACCGTACGCATACTTGTCACCCACGCCTGCTTCTTCCCACACTTTCCAGTTCCTCCTCCAGATAACTCTAGACACCCGTCCAACTTCTACTCGACCTGCATTCTCATCTGCAATTCCCACGCATTGACTTGCCTCTACCACACACATATCTGTCAAGATGTCGTTCCAAGACAAGGCTCAACACCAAATCTCACAGCTCGATAAGGAGGTACGGCGCACATGCTTTTCCAATGCTGCCTGACTGCCAGGCTGCTCTGACCTCCATGATTGTCTACTCTGCCACAGGATGTCACTAGTCTTCATTGCTGACTCTATAACTGTCTAGTTGTCCAAATATGACGTTCTCAACAATTTTGAGAAGCAGGCCGGTGTTCCCAAGGTCTACGTGATCCTCGCCCTCGGCGGCCTGTACTTCTTCCTCGTCTTCTTCAACCTCGGAGGCGCCTTCCTCGTCAACTTTGCTGGTTTCATCCTTCCTGGATACTACTCTCTCGAGGCTTTGTTCAGCGCCAGCAAGACTGACGATACCCAATGGTTGACTGTAAGATACACTCCTCAATTCAGACTATCATACACTGACCGTCCGCAGTACTGGGTGGTCTACGCATTCCTTAATGTCTTCGAGAGCCTGATCAACGCCGTTTACTGGTTCCGTACGTATCCACTCGATCGAGACCACCGCACCTCACGCTGACCGTATCTAGCTTTCTACTATACCTTCAAATTCATCCTGGTTCTGTGGATGGCTCTGCCCGTCACCAACGGCGCCCAGATCATCTTCCGCTCCGTCATCCAGCCCGTCTTCTCCCGCTTCTTCTCCAGCACCGGCTCCACTGCCGCCGATCTGCGGGCCAAGGCGGACGCTGCTGGGAAAAGCCAGTAAGCGTTTCATAAGGGAAGCTGGCGGGTTCAAGCGCTCGGCTAGCTCATTTGCACAAGAGCTCAAAGAGATAGTCGACGCTTGACTGCCATCAGAACACAACGCGAACGACATCAGGACAATCAACACAAGGACAACACGACGTACAAGGATACAGATCTGACTTACGCAAATGCAACATGGCTATGTATGCTGCCTCTAGCATCGGGAGTGGGAACTTGGGAGCCGGAAGCGGCGGGGAGTGCGGGGAGTGCGGGAATGGTGGACGAATGGGACGCGGAATGCGGAATGCTGGTGCGATAGACTTGGTATCAATATTCAATTGAGGATTGCCAACCACTTTGTTGCCCTCGTGTTTTTCAGCTGTGTCTAGGCTAGAGAGGCGGACGTGGCTCATTGTCCAGCTAACAAGTCCCTCGACCACCTGCGTCTAGTCCAAGTACTCTAAACGCGACTATCAACAGATTGGTACCACTGCTCCAGTCACCATCCAGTTTGTGACGTTGGCCACCACATCTCTGCAGCGCTGTCTTTGCGCTTTCAGCTCCAACCGCCAAACCCTTTTTCAAGATTCTGCTGCTTGGGGTTTACTAGCATCCTGTAGGGGAAAGGGTTCTGCTCGCTCGTTGTTATTGGCGGTATGTGGTCCTTCTCCTTATTCACTAGGTCAACGATCTTGAGCGCCGTCTTCTGCAGGCTCGACTCCATGGCTCTCCTGACCTTGATCCGATCTAGTCACGCCATCAGTAAGTCTTAGTTCCTTCAGCCTTTTTGGCAGATTGGTAGGAGGCAATTTCTGAGCACTCACCTGCCTCGCTCCTCGGTCTCGCGACGACGACTTTCAAACGCCACTCCTCCCAGCAGACCTCTTCGTCCGTCTGCGCCCCGCCACCACCCAGCCGTCCAAGCCAGCCGCCCGTGTAACCGGTCTTCCGCCTTTTGCGGTCAAAGAACTGAACCACGATTTCCCCTCTGCTACCGCCCGGCGGCACATTCCCCGGTCCTGATGGCGTATTTAGTTGCGACATTAGTTCTGCGACTGAGGTGTCGATTGCGGCGGCGATCTCGGGCGGATCCAGGATACAAGGTAGCGGTATTGGGAGTGATGTATCTGTAGTGCTAGCAGTGCGTGGTGTAGGGGCACTAGATGACGAAGGAGCATACAGTGAGGGGCGGATCGAGGGGAAGTATCGGTGGAAGAAGATGGTATGTAAGATGCCCTTCGCGAGATCGCGAACAAGATGCTGGTCGGAGAAGATTTCGAGGGTATATGAGTGCGGCGGTGAAGATGCCATATCGAATGCGGAATCGTAGGAGTAGGTGTGTTCGTACTCGTAGAGCCCGGTTGTCGAGCTGCCTGTGTTTCGCGGTTTGGTGGGGCGACTGCCAATGTTTTGAGGGCAAACAAGGGAGGGGAATGAATGGGTGGCAGCCAGCTCAGTGGCGCCGTATATTTACAGTAGTTCAGATCATGGTGGTCTACTTGATTTGGATCGTGCCAGAGGCAGTCGAGGAAGACGTTATGGTGAGATAGATTTCAAGAAGAAACACGATAGCGCTGGCGCGTTGAGGTACCTGGGGTCGATGGAGGGGTATGCCTGAGGCACGGCGAAACGCACCCCGAAACACCGTCATTGATCCGACTGTAGGCGCCACAGTACTGGGGCCGGGGGCCTCTGGATGTGGCTTGCTGCCTCCTGGGATCGGAGGGTGGCTGGAATGGCTGGGGGATGCCTCGGCTTAGATGCCTTCAGAAAGGCAATTGGTCTTGTCCGGGCATCAAAAGGCATGCGTGCTCATCCACCCGCGTGAAGACTCAGTCCTTAACAATCACTGCTCATTCAAGTCTTCTTCTCATGTCCTTGACGGGCTTGAGCCATTTCTCCGTCCTCTTGATGACTTGATGATCATGCCACAGCATCTCGTCCATCTAAGATAGACTAACGCAACATGTTATCAGGCGCGCGGCGCTGGTTGAGGCGCAACCGGAATACTATCGCAGTCGGTGCTGCCGTGGTAGGAGGAACATATTTTGTTGGTCAATATGTCTTGACGAAAATCAACGAGTCGCGCCAGCGGTCACAGCTCGATAGAGTTGCGAAGGAGAAGTAAACGACACGTATCGAGAAAGACTTCAGTTGACTGACACCTGCCAGCATCCGGCGACGATTTGAGCAGAACCAGACTGACTGCACGATCACCGTCCTTGCACTCCTTCCTACTCTTACCGAAAACATCCTCGAAAAACTCCCCGTCGAACAGCTCACCACCGAACTCCAACAGAAGCGCGCAGAGCGTTTAGCGCGTACTGCTGGGGAAGGCCAGTCAGAGTCTTCCAGTTTTAGAGATGGCGATACAGCGAGCACGTCCAGTTTCCAAACCGGTAGTTTTATCCATACCAGTCAGATGGGCGAGAGCATTAATCCCAATGCTCCTCGTAAGACCAAAGCTCAACTATGGAATGACATCAAAATCAGTTCGACCACAAGAGCCTTCACCTTCATCTACTCGCTCTCGCTCCTCATGCTCTTTACAAGAATACAGCTGAACCTATTGGGTCGGCTCAACTACATCGCTTCAGTGAAGGCTTTGGCGCAGCCTCCTCCCCCAGGTACCTCGAACTCGATACTGCTTGAGGATCATGATGATGCAACATCCAGCAGCTTCGGCAACAACTACGAGGTTAATAGGCGATACCTTACCTTTTCCTACCACCTCTTGCACAAGGGGTATGCGCAGATCCTGGACAAAGTGAGGACGGCGGTAGAAGAGGCCCTCGGCCAAGTGTCTCCGACAGAGGGTTTGTCTGCAGATCGGCTACGTAAGATAGTGCTGAACGTGAGAAAGCACGTCGAAGGTGCTACGGAGCAGGAAAGATACGCCACACGCTGGCTACCATATCTGCTCCCACCTCAAGAAGAGGAGGAAAATCTTCTCGTCGAGGCCAACGTCATCACCCCTCCTCAGACGTCGTCGTCGTCGTCGCCAGGCGCCGGGTTGACCATGGATCCTTCGCCAGAGCGAACGTCCTACCTTGACACCTCCACGGGCTCTCTTCGGCAGCTCTTGGACGAGACGGCCGATCTCATCGATTCTCCCTCCTTCACCAGAATACACACACTTTTGCTGAACACTATGTTCAGCCACCTCATCGACCAGAAGGTCATCGCCAGTTCCTATCCTCAGCCAAACATTCAATCTCCGCCGGCATCCGAGGCCAGCGCTCCTCATCCAAGAATACAAGAACTTGACTCAGCTGTGACTGTGGTGCCGGCCGAACCACGCGTCAAGCTGGCCAACATTCTTGCGATACTTACGCGCCAAGCCCATGCCATCGGTAACGGCAACAACCCGCCAAACGAGTATGTCGCCAAATGCGACGCAGAGGTCAGAGAACTTGACTCATTCGCTGCCGTCATCTATACCAGCAACCTCGAGTCGCAGATCGAAAGTACCAAGACACAGCCTGGGTCTGAGATTAAGAGTTCTGATGGCATGGGCGTCAGCGACGCTGGCATAGAGCACGCCGACGAAATGATTGAGAGTCACTTGGAGAGCGCATGGGCGAAAGTCACGAGCTCAACAACGTTCTCGTCAAGATGACACAGCGTTGAGTAGCAGGCAGTCGCACGTGGAGAGGAACAGATCGGTTGGACTAGATCTCAGCAAGCCCGTGTCGCAGCGGGGAAGAAGGAACACGTAAGCAGACAGCAACGGGTATATGTTTGGTGGCCCTCAGACGAAATGATGAAACTTCAGTGGCATTTTTGCCATGCAGCTGTTGCTCGAGTGGCACCTTCTGCCTTCTACTTTGGCGAACTCTGCCACCTCCATGTTGTAGATTTCGAGCCTCCTACGCCACTGTGCCTGCGCCGGCTTCGCTGAATTTTGTCAGAGAAGCCATGATGGGTCCATCTGAGACTTGTCAACCCTCACCGTGACCCAATATCGCTATAATCTCTACCGAAGATGCCAAGAGCCAATATCAAGGAGATGCAGCCTTGCGGAGACAGAGTAACCTCTTTCATCTTATGGAATCCAGCCCGTCTTCACTTTCGGGCACTCATTACTAGACCATATATACACCGTCTTCCAAATGGTAACGTGCAGACCGAGAGGCTTCTCGCGGGCATTCGTGGTCTACTTACTCAAACCAGATACTGCTAATAAACAATGCAGCTGCTAGATCTCCGATTGCATCGCGTGCTGGTCTGAACGTTCAGAAACTCGGGCAATCGTGCACGGCTGGTGTACCTCGTCACTTCACGGACCCAGACTTCACCAAACGACTCCCGAACCAAGTCTTCCAAGTATACGCTGTCATCTTTCATATTTGTCAAGTTGGTTCAGATCTGCCGTTCACGGCAGTTCGCAGATGAGGGGCAAGGCATTGCGGAGTTGCTAAGGCCTGCCACTCATGCTATGGCTGAGCATAATCATTCATCCTTCCGAAACAGGCGCGCACTTCTTCACAGGAGGTCATCGTTTGCTCAAACGCACTCCGTGGCTGGCCAGAACAAAAACGTTTGGCGTGGTTGCTATAACTAGGAAATATGGCCCCAAGGCTCATCGCTGTGGTCGGAGCGACTGGAACTCAAGGTACGTCCAACGGATATCCCTATAGCATCTAATGTGCCGCAGGCGGCGCAGTGGCCAGGCTCCTACTCCAGTGGCCTGAAGAGTACCGAGTTCGTGCCATTACACGCAATACAACTTCTGAAGCTGCCGAGGCTCTACTCTCAGCGGGTGCTGAAGTCTTCCAGGCGGACCAGAACGACGAAGATCAGATGAATGACGCCTTCGAAGGGTGCTGGGGCGTTTTCGCGGTGACAACAAGCTATGACCCGGTCATCAACCCATCTTCTCTGCGGCAAAGACAAAACGCTGACCCTTGGGCTTAGGCCGTTATCAAGCGTCCTGAGTTGGAGGAGGAACACGGTCGGACAATGGCACGCGCTGCTTCACGGAGTGGAGTCGAATGCTATGTTTGGAGTACTTTGCCAAGTTCGAAACAACTAACCAGAGGAGAGGTTGAGGCACGGATCTATGATTGTACGCCCGCTCGCCTCGCCGGATCCGTTTCGTTAAATTTTTCTGACAAGCCCAGCGAAGCATCTGGTTGACGCCTACATTCAAGAGCTGGGCTTGCCGTCCACATTCATCTTGACTGCCACATTCTACGAGAATCTGATCACCAGAAAGCACGCAGTCTACATCAAAGACGAAGACCGCATCGAGTTTCGTCATCCTGTCATTGAGGAGGATACTGGCTGTCCGTTCAAGGTTGCTCTTGGGGGCTGGAATGCTGACGTGAATAGTACAAATGGTGTGGATTGAGAAAGATCTATCCGCGATTGTGAAGGCCGTCCTCGATGAGTGGGACGCCAAAAAGGATGAGCTCAACCATCAGTATCTCTTCGCATCCAGTGGACGAGTGACATATTCAGATCTTGTCCACCTTATACAGAAAGGTCAGTCACTCAACAGCTTATGACTATCAGTTCCGAACTGAGGTTACCATGCACCAGTCTCTGGAAAACCGACGAAGTATGTCCTCGAGACATCTTCGGGAATCCCCGAACGAGACAAGCTATTCAAGATGTACAATCGTTTCAAGCAGAACTATCCAGGCTTTGTGGCGCCGGATCCCCAGGTCCTGGCATTGGGGGTACGGCTTGCAGAGCCTGAGGACTTTGTGAGAGAGCGGATCTTACCTGCCCTGGGGCTGTAGTGCAGAGTCCATGTATTCCTTGCGGTGTGGGTGGCCTAACTCACTTCGTGCTTTAACCCCATTCGGAACATCGGCGTCTTTCTGTTCCTAACCTCAATCCCTATCCCAAAATACTTAGCTTGTAAGGATATCTTCAGCTTGTCCCTCAAGATTATTCGAGACCCCAGGACCACTATGGACCTCTTACCACAATCCGATGGCCTGCTCAAATGGTTTCTGCTTTATGTACGTCAGCCCCTTGATCATATCAGAATGCTAACGATGATGAACTAGACCTCCATCTCTGCTGCAATACACTCTGTCACGACCTATGTCAACCCCATTCCATCAATGGTTCCCTTTCAGGGTCCAAATGCACCACCACGCTCGGCCTTACAGGCTCATCTTTACGGCATTAAGAACTGCTACACCGCCTTGATCCGAATGTATGCCGCCTACAATCTACACAAGAGCCGTGAGCTCTATGTGCTAGCCATGTGGACTTTTGCGGGCGTACTTTTCTTGTATATTACGGAGTTGTTACTTTGGCAGACGGTCCGACTGAGGGAAGCATTCATTGCTCTGGTCACGGCGGCGGCTGGACTGGTGTGGATGTGGGTCCAATTTGATCATTACGTGCCTTCGGGCTAGACAATGTAGCTTGCAATTGGGCTATGGCATTGGGAACAAGGACCACTCGCCAAGAGACACCAAGGGCCGCCGACGGAAGCGAAGCAAAAACATACGGAAGAGGCGTTCTGGATCGAAGCAGTCGTCCCGGAGCTGAGCGGGACAGCAGCGGCATCGAAGTCATCACCTGCGAAGTTGGTATGGCTGTTACCGAGGGGCCTGGGAGGTCGGACGTAGACCTTGCACTTGACGTGCTGAGCGGGCGAAGGCGTGCTTGGACAAGGTTGGGTGCGGGTGCTGCTTGATTGTACCGAACGTGGCGCGCGCAGTGACCCGGAGCGTTCCTGAGTGGGCGCTGACGATGTGTGCAAGCAGCCTCGCGAGGGGTGACATAGAGAGGATTGTACAGTTTTATAAGAACAAGTGAAATAGACATCAGGGAGCGACGTCCTTCTAAACCTCAAGACCTGGCGCTGGGCAGCGTACACGGCAAAACCTCGGGCTCTGGCAAGCAGGCCCGGGATTTTTTTGGACGCGAATGGCATGCGCTGCTGTCTTCTGTAGTTATCTTGCTCCAGCACTTCGTTCGTTACAGCTGCCTCTTTCTGTGAAGCCATTGCGGGTGTAATGAGCTTGCATCATGTCTGTCTCTCGTGTCTCCGACATGGCAGACAAGAGATTCCAGCGCCCCTGCGCCTAACATCGCGGTACAGACGAGCGATTTCTGCGACGCCTCCACTCGTTTACATCACTGTCCAGAACCGCCTGTCTTCACAGTTGTCAGAAAGGGCTAGGGCGCAGAATGGATCAAGCCCAATTCCCAAGGTTCGGATGCCAGAAGTGCTCCATCCTCCACATCCACAAAATGAACCACCCAGTGTCCCTGCGAGAACAGTTGCAACAATATCGGCCAAATCAAAGGGCCGGGCGAAGTCCCGGGCGAGGAAGCCCAAGTTGAACGGGGCTATACTGCGCCTCGGCCAGCGCCTCGAAGGGCGTCTGACCGAGCTGTCCCGTGCCTTGAAAAGGACTAAGAAAATACTTCTGCACGCTGTCAATACATCCTCGGAACCACGCGTGCGTGCAAAAGCTTCGACGTTGGACGCACTGAACATGGAGGCTTTGATCCAGCAGGAGTTCAGTGCCGATGAGCTGGAACTCAAAAAACAGATGTTGCTGTTCTTCCGACCTTTATACGGGAGACAAGCACAGCGATTACTGGATGAATTCGCGGATGGGAAATTGAACGAGGTTGCGGAAGCCCTTACGCTTGGAGGTCCTCACCCTCTGATATCTTCGAAAGAGGTCACACAGGAGGTCCCTGGCACCCAAGACGTTGGCGACAAACACCGCGAAAAGCCTGACACAGGCCATCCTGCAACAAACGACCAGATTCCCCGAACGGCCGAGCCGGTGACAGAGAGTCTTCCGGAAAAGCCGGTGAGACTCGTTGTTCAGGGGAAAGAGAAACAGCGCCTCTTGGATGCCGATCGCAGTGCTCCTCATCAGCCAGGCACCCCCACAAAGCCCAGACTTCAAGAGAGAGAAGAACAGCAAGGCTCGTTGAAGATCGCAGACCTTGACCCTGCTTGTGTCAAAGAACTCGAAGCCGCGGACGCCAGACTCGATCCGGTTATTGTTGAGGATATTGATGTTCGCTCCTTGAGCTTTGACCTATCTCGAGTCCTTTTCAATCCAGGCGTCTATCAGTTACGGGATCCGCGGTCTCGCGTCTACAACTTTGACCCGTACCTAGAAAAAATCATGCCTGTCACCGAATTCAACTTCGATGCCTTGAACGAGTACATTACTTCCTCCGACGACGGGAAGCTGCGTGGGTTAGCCCTGCAGAACAATCAACGCTACACCGGCTCCTCGTCCAGCATGACATCTACCATAGCCCAATTCCACTTTCTCATTTCGGCTTTCCGCGAGATCAATCTGGACAGCTTGAGCAGGGGCTTTAAACCAGATTCGACCAACTTCACAAGACTGACTAGAGCCCCCAGCGCGGTCTTCCTTCGCTGGCGCGACGGAGTCTACGCCCTCGATGCAGACAAAGAATTTGATAGCGCCAACATCCTGATGAGTTTGGGACGGTCTCTTGAAAAGCTCTTAACTCTCGAGAAGGACGATTTTGAGAAATACAGGAAGTCGGCTCGTGGGGGAGCCAATTTGGAGGCAGAGAAGCCCGAACAGTATCACTATGGACGTATCGGCAAATTTCTCATGAGATCGCAGCTCGATGCTTATGATTCTCGCCTGCCTGGCAGCGGTATGTTTGACTTGAAGACACGCGCCGTGGCAGCGGTTCGCATGTCTCTTGACGATCACGAGCCTGCGCAAGGCTATCAAATCAAGGAGCGATTCGGACAATGGGAATCTTATGAACGCGAATACTACGACATGATACGATCGGCGTTCCTCAAATATTCTCTCCAGGTTCGTATGGGGAGGATGGATGGCATCTTTGTGGCCTTCCACAACATCGAGCGGATGTTTGGTTTTCAATACATCTCACTCCCAGAGATGGACATGGCGCTACATGGCCAGACAGATCCAACCCTGGGCGACCGCGAATTCGGTTTCAGCGTCAAGATCCTGGAAGATGTCTTTGATCGCGCAACGGCGAGATTCCCAGGTCAGACGCTCCGCTTCCATTTCGAAACGAGAGAAGCCACAGCGAAGCTGGAGCCTGTTCCATACATGAATATTTTCGCGGAGCCTATGTCCGAGGAGGATGTGGATGAAATCCAACGTGCTAGTAAGGAGGAGATGGCAGCTTATGAGCAACGCATCTTCAATGGACTTGATCCCAAGGGCGACAAAGCGATGGGGGATCAGCCTTCGACAAACACAGATCTCACAGAAGAAGAGTCGCAACTTTGGGAGCCAGCGACTGATGGGTCCGAAACCGCTAGTTCTCACCAACAGCCGGAAGGTGCACAGGAGGGTGTAGCGAAACAGAGTGAGGGTTCAACGAAGGTCACGGGGGCGACAAGCAGTATCCAGACCAGCGATGCAAATGTCGACTTTCTTGAGAGTTTATCAGAGCTCGAGTTCTCCTCGGCAAACGAGGGTACACCTTCTTCAGGCCCGAGCGAAGGCCATGACGATTCGTCCAAGCCTTTGATGGCATTCAAGGTAATGGTGCGCAGTTCGGTCAATGGCAAGCCAGTAGGCCGTCCAGCGAACCTTGGGGCCAGCGATGATTGGAAACTTGAATACACTATCGAGGAGCTGCCAGCGGTTCGAGCGGCTTCGAAGTATAGGCTGTGTAAGAGCAGACGTGCCGCCGCGCTGAAATTAGCAATGCAGGAGCGGGACGGCAGGGACTACTTTCGGGAGCGGCTGCTGCGCATGAGTCAGGCTGGCGAAAAGTGGCGGCAGCAACAAGACGAGCTGGATGCACAGCGAGAGCAAATCGTCCTCTATGGTCTCGATGGGCAAGGCCAGCGGCAGGTCCCTAATGGGTCAAATGTACAACAGCAGATACAAGAATAGTGCTGGGTAATGATGAAACCTTTAGAGACATTGTATAACTAGTAATGAACATGCAAGCATCTCTGATGTTGGGAATGAGACCTGTCGCAGCAACTTGTACCACAACCGTGCGAGACAGCTGCCCAGAGAGTATTACATCGTGTATTAATGTCTCGAGCAAGCGGAGCCCCATGGAAGCCTTGGAAGCCTTATTGGTATTCGCTAGGGAGTGGAAACGGGCTTCCGGGGCTGTCGATTGTTCCAGAGCTTGCGCAATCTCCCCTAATTACCTGGAAAACCACGTCATGGTCGACCGGGGTCGAGAGCTCATGCTTACCCCCCCACCAATAACTGTTCATGGAGCTCATCTTCCTCGCTACGCATTCTCGCCGGCGCTGTTCATCTGCCTCTTAGCTGCATCTCCACGCTTCACGTTTCCGTGAATACATTCGCCTACTGCAGCCTCGAACCGGGGTGGGCTCAGCAAGTCCATCTTCGCTGTTGCAGTTCCGCAGAAACTTCCTCTGGCGGATCCCGCCGTCATCGAGCCCGAACTTCCGACGCGCGCCATCCTGCACCTCGAGATAACTTGGCCCGGTATCCAAGAAGAGCTGCTTGCCTCTATTTCTGCCGCTTGCCCCACCGCTCAACTACTTGTCTAGTGCTATCTAAAATCTGTTTAGGCAGGTCTGGCACTCCGGCAATCTCCCACGTGGGCGGCAAACAGGTGCACGCAAAGTTGGGAGGGCATATTGTTGTAAATGTAACAGCAGCACAGGTGTCAACGTTCCCTGTGTAGCACACGCATGGACCATGATTTGGGGCAATGAGTTTCTGCATGCACTACGAGGAGTTCGAGGCTGCTGTGTCGTTGATTTCTGAGTGTCCATAGGACCTGCTGGCCGTCCGGTCGCAATCCATACCCCAGCAAGAGCACTACGGCCATGGCAGACAAGCGGCGAAGAAGGAGCTTAAGCATGTTCCGCCAGAAACACGAGACTACCGCCCGTCCCAATACGCCGACCAACCTCTCACACTCCGTCACCCTCGACAATGTCAGTGTGTCGCCCACGGGCAATGCCGAATCCTCCAGCCCAAAGAGCCGCCCTCGAACCCTCCAAAAGCAAAACCGAGGATCAGTCTTTGGCTCTCTCCGGTCCCTCCACTCCCTCGACGGAGACGAAAAAGCCGCGTTGACGCGCTCAGATTCAAAATCATCCTCTTTGCATGAAGATCCGGACATGCCCAAGCGAGGCCTGTTCGGCAATACTGTCCTCCATCATGGAGAGATCCAGGCTGCAGCAGGGAATGTGTTCCGGAAGAAGAGCCATTACGTGGTGTTGACCGAATCCCATCTCATAAGATTCCGCACCCAAGGTAAGGCTGCCGAGATGTTCCCCAGCATCCCAGCCACTATCACCAGGACTGCATCGAGAATGTCCGTTAGCTCATACACCGAAATGCAACTTGCAGCCTACCAGGACATAGCATCCGGCATTCCGCTGGACCAGGTTGTGGCAGTTTACAAGCTAGACGACGGACGGCCCTTCTTTACCGTCGAGGTCGCGTATCTCGATGAGCGCGGGAAGAAGTCCTCTGCAATGCAGATGCACTTTGGCGAGCCACGAGACGCAGAGCAGTGGACACAAAGGATTCGCGAGGCAGCCCGTAAAGTCGCTGCGAAGTCGGATACGAGCTTTAGCCGGAGCACTTTAGAATACGTTGCTCGAATGCTCGAGCGCGACCGCGACTATGATCCCGAACACTTTCGAGTCTTCAAGGTGGTCCAGAGAGCAGGGCCGAAGAGCGTGAGCAGGTCGTCAGCCGAGGACCTGACCAAGCTCACTTCCACTGTTTGCTATCTGGCCATCGGTCTGCATAAGGTTCATCTCGTGCCATGCCCCCGGTCTAGCGCTCGATCTTCGACCCCTTACTTTGGTGAGTTGGAGACAGTGCAGTCTTTCGGTATCACGACTTTGAGTAGTATCAAGTCTCAAGCTGAGGAGGACGCTTTTCAACTGACTTTTAAATCTCCACTGAGACCGCCGCATTCAGCGAGCTTGGCCTCCGCCAACGCCGCCGACATCGTCCTGTGGCTGAGATATGCTGCAGAACATCTGCGTCCCGAATGGCTGCGGCAGCCATTCATCTTCGACGTCCCTGCAGCCTTGGAAGATCAGGTGCAATCGCCTCCAACCATCGTCGAAGACTACAACTGTTTCGATCGAACCTTGATGGCCTACTGCGCGGGCTACGATGTGGACTCGTCACGGATATGCTACAGTGTCGATCACAAATGTGAGGACGCGCCTCGATTCCTCCTACTCCCGTCAATAGACGGCGGCCCCTACACGACTCTGGAGCTTCTCGCAGTCTTCAAAGCTCTCAGATACAATGAGTCGTTTGCGAGCATCTCCTTTGCCAATGTCAATTTGTGCTCTCTGCGATACCTCTACGATGTATATGCTACCGATTTTGACAGTGTCTGCAGCCGCTCTGGCTCACCTGTCAACCTGGTAGGACACCACGAGCTGCCTGTGCTGTGTCAAGAAATCCGAGCGCTTGCTATGAAGAGCCGAAAACTTCGACGGCTTGATTTTTCCACCGCCTTCCCGACGCTAAACGAGGGTGAGGAGGAGGCCGACAGCTGTTGTGTTCCAGAGGCGTTGGTGCCGCTGTGCAAACGCGGACTCACTAACGTGGACTGGATTGTACTCAATGGTGTCCGCTTGGCCGACTCGGACATCAATTTCTTAGTTGATGCAGCTTCAGAGCGAACGTGCCATCTTCGAGCGCTGGAGGTAGGAGAGTGCTGCTTGTCGGTTCATGACGCAGATGTGCTACTGTCGACGTTGGCCTTACAGGCTAACACCATGGAGGTCATGAACATCTCCGGCGTTCAAGGGCGGTTCAGCGCCGAGATGTTTCAGCGTCAGATTGGAGCCTTCAGGTACATCCGGCGTCTTGACTTATCGAGGGTGCACAAGAACCATGGACCTGAGCCACTCATCCCTCCCGAGACTTTGATGACCTGGCGCCTGGAAGCTCTCTATCTTTCGCAAACGACGCTGAACCAGCAGACTGTAGATTCACTGGCCGCCTACCTTGCTTGCCCGCGATCGGAGATCCTCCGAGAGCTACACCTAAACCAGTGTCAGCTCACTGGGCGAGATTTGTCCATCTTCTTTCGGTCCATGACACGAGAACCTGGACAAGCGCGTGAGATGCATATCGATGCAAGTGAAAACAGGTTGAAACAGGGAATGTCAAACTTGTCCAAGTCTATCGCCAATGGTCAAGGGCCCACGTCGCTGACCATGCGGATGATGGACTTTGAGAAGGAGCACTATTTCAGAGAGCTCATTCAGGCCGTGACAATGAACACAACCTTGAGAAGTCTCGACATTTCGAAGGCTTCTCTGCCATACGACGCTAGCACAGAGACGTGCGAAGCATTACAATACATGTTTGCCACTAATCGTACGCTCGAAGAGCTCGACATCAGTGGCGAGCACGCGCACCTGGACGCGACGCGATTCGGGATCGGGCTCAATATTGCGCTTCGAGGGCTCGAGAAGAACCGAACGCTGAAGCTTCTTCGGATCGAGCACCAGAGTCTCGGGATGCAGGGCGCCAACACACTGGCCGAGGTGATTGAACGAAATAAGACGCTTTTGGAGATCCACTGTGACTACAACGATCTGAATCTCCAGAGCTTCACGGTACTCGTCAACGCCCTGGAAAAGAACAGGATGCTACAGTACCTGCCCGCTATGGACGGAGACCGGGCCAAGTCGATGGAGAAGGTGCGACGAGAAATCGAGATGGTGGACCGGGCGGAGTCACCGAAACCGACGCACCGAGGTGCATCATCAATCAAGCGGATGACCATGGTTGGGGCGCTTGCAGGCCGTCGAGATTCGCACAAGCGCGTCGCTTCATCGTCGTCATCAGCATCGTTCACCGATCAGGACATTACAATTGCGGTGACGGCACTCGAAGACAAGTGGAACGCCCAAACAGCTCGGTTACAGCATTACCTTTACCGGAACTATTGCCTTGCAAATGGTTTTCCATGGCAAGAGGACACGCCTCGAATGCCGGCAGCCGATATGCGACCGGAAACTGCGTCATCACTGCAGAAGGTATTTGACAAGGTCATGTTGAACAATCGGACACCGACGCAGGAACGCGATGCATTCTTCGATGCGCGGGACGAGAAGACTCTGGAACGAGAGACTGAGTCGGCGATTTTTGAGCTTCGGAAGAAGTAGAGGGATGTCGCATCTTCCTATTTGCACTCATAGGAGGCGTTGGTGTTCGCAATTCAGAGATACCCAACGATCGTTTGAATGCTTTATGCAGGTCTGGCAGGCGTTGTGTACAAAATAGGCATTGACACAAGGTGCAAGGGTGTGATGGCACGGCATATATTTTGCTAATACGACATGATAGAAGTGCAACGACGAGAACAATGGCCGGCTACCTTTACTCGCTGCCACGGACAGCACACAGGTGATGCTGACTCGTACCGGCTGTAAACGCGGATAGATCAGTCGGGCCGACGCCGACGGTAAGATGCCTGATGTTGACATGCGCCAGGGCCGATGGGTGGCCCAGCTCTGACCCTCAAAGCGAGCGACGCGAGGAACTGATATTCGTAAGCGGTAGCCCAGAGTACGGATAGAATGGGTACGCATGCGCTTGCGGCTGAACAAACAGTGAGCTTAGCAGTCGTTTAGCAACGCTGTTGTCTTCAGCAGCAATAGGATGCATCAAGGACCGAGGCCAACTTGGACGCAGGGTGATTCCGCGACCATTAAGGCAGATTCTTGCGAGATGTAGGCGTGTCTAGCTACCTGTATGAGCGGAGCGTATCATATAAGTGGACAACGTCGAAGACATGCAGTGGTGAGGACCCGTTTTAAGAAAATACGAGCCGGACCCGTACTTTAGGCAGCACCGAGCCGGAAGTAGCTTGAAGATCTCGCATCCCAGCCCTTAAATCGATTTAGGCGGGCCCCTCCTTAACCAATCGCAAAAAAGTCGTGCAGGCACTGCCTCAATGCAAGAATAATCTTTCACGCATCCTTAACGTTTGCTATTTGCCTGTTGCCTGTGTTGGAACCCTTATACTTGCGGTAGCACCACTATCTGGTCGACGTCATTAACGACGAGCCTTGGACTTTCATCGTCGCGACTGTGCTCCGGTAACATGGTGTAGACACGCAGCGACCCCCTGATCCCTATTCCTTGACACCGGTCGCGAATCCTACTCTCCTTCAAGTCGCGACCTCACCTCACTTCTCATATACACGATGCGACGTCCCACCGTCATCTTCATCATCATAATCCTCGCCCTGCTCCTCTTCGCCCTCCACAGTGTCTCCACCTTGCTCTCCCTGCTCATCGAAGACGCCTCCGCAGACGCCATCCCTCGCAGTGAACTTCCCGCGATCGACGACTCCTCCCACCCTGCGCAACGCCCAGAAATAATCCCCCGGATAATACACCAGACCTACATCAACGAGTCAATTCCCGCGCGCTGGCAGGCCGCGCAGAAGTCCTGTATCGACCTACACACGCCTGACTACGAATACATCCTGTGGACCGACGCCAAATCGCACGACTTCATTGCCAAAGAATACGACTGGTTCCTCCCCACCTTCGAAGGCTACAAGCATCCCATCCAGCGTGCCGACGCCATTCGCTACTTTGTGCTCGCGCACTATGGCGGCGTGTACATCGACCTGGACGACGGCTGCGAGCGCCGGCTGGACCCGCTGCTCGTGTACCCGGCCTTCGTGCGCCGCACCATCCCCACGGGCATCAGCAACGACGTCATGGGCGCCGTGCCGCAACACCCCTTCTTCGTGCGCGTGACCGAGAGCCTGGAGGGCGCGAACCGCGCCTGGGTCCTGCCGTACGTTACCATCATGGCCAGCACGGGCCCGCTGTTCCTCAGCGTCATGTGGAAGAAGTGGATGGGCGAGCACGCGGCGCTGGAGGACGAGGGGGAGGATTGGCCTGGCCGCGTCAGGGTGCTGATGCCGGACGAGTACGACAATCACGCGTGGAGTTTCTTCAAAACCTACAAGGGCGACAGCTGGCACGGCAGTGACGCCAAGCTTATCTTCTGGATGGGCAAGAATTGGATGCTCTTGACGGCCGCGGGCTTCATGCTCGCTGGTGTCGTGGGCGTTGCGGCTTGGTGGGTTTATACGCGCCTGTTCGGCATGGGCAAGCGCAAGGGCCGCAACAAGTCCCCCTCGAGGTTTTCCTGGTCGCCCATCGCCCAGCGGTTGCCGCTCTGGAGAAGGGTTATGGGCGGTGGCGGCGGCAAAGGCGATTATGAGCTGGTCGAGCAGCACGATGCGTAAAAGCGTGTCGCGCCATTGAATATTTGGCCCACGGCAACCGGAAGGCACCGAGGATAGTGGTGGCATTTTGACTGTCATTTGCACAGCGTCTGGCGTAGAGGACACGGCAGAATATGTAGGGACATGTGTACATAGCCGCCGCTGGCTGGCTTTAGATGTAATCTGTATATGCCCATGCGGCGCGTCGAATACCGACCGAGCCTAATCTGCGCCCACGGAGGAACGTATCAGTGTACCTCGTGATTCTCCAGCCGTAAACAGATTGACGCGAAGCCGTCCGCAATCCCAAGATTGATTGAGTAGAAAGGTCTCCCCTCCTCCCCCTCCCCTGAAACCCTCACGGCGCCTTGCCCCTCGCCCCCTGCCCCTCCTCCTCGCCTCCCCCGTCCCCTTTCCTCCTCGCAGCAGCCTCCTCCTCCACCTCCCTCTCGACCCTCTCCCGAATCTCCCTCTCCTCACTCCAGGCCCGCGCGCTCCTCTCCAGCGCCCGCCGCCTCTTCCTGATACTGTCATTATACTCGGTCACATACTTTTCCGCAAAGATGCAGCCGCCCAGCGTGCCGCTGCTGATCTGGATGAAGGTCTTGAATTGTGGGGTGAGGTTGCGGTAGACCGGGTGGATGCGTGAGAGCAGGAGATGCGCGATCAGGGAGATGCAGAGGAAGCGCGAGGCGCCCGTGGCGAAGCCGCGGAAGGCGACGGATGTGGTGTCGCTGGGCGGGGTCCAGATGGCTTGGTGGTGGGAGGGGGGTGGCATTGAGGTGGTGGTGGTGGTGACTGTGGGTGTGGGTGTTGGGCGGTCTGGGTTTGGAGGTCGGGTAGTCAGGGGCCAGAGATTTGAGCTGCGCTGGAGGGCCAACAGATTCACCAGATGGTTGAAGGCAGGATGAAACTGGGTCTGCCGCTGTTTTGTGCAGCTGTAAATGGGTTCAGATCTCGAAGCTCATGCGACAACTTCCGCAGATGCTCCACGTGCGATGACGTGTATATTGGGGGTGACAGCCTTGCATATGGGCAGCCTCGTCAGTCAAACGGTCTTTCTCATGCTACCAATCTTCGTCATCCCTAATAATCTGTATGAGATGGAATAGTGGAGGACAACTATTCGTTGGTGCTAAGACAAGCCAGACATCGACTGGCCCAAAGAAGAGAACGCTTTGAGTTGAAAAGGCCTGCCACAGAGAATGGTTCCCTCTTCAACTCTTTCACGCATCTCCAACCCACTTGTAACGTCGTCACAACTGCTCCAGTACAGGTCAGCGAGTACCGACACCTCCCACTCGACGAACTTCGCCACCTATGTCCTCACTCATGCCGCCGGCATCCTCCTACGCCTCCCCATCGAAGTCATAGCCACCGCCATCGTTCTCCTGCAACGCTACCAAATCGCCTACTCGCCTACCCAAACCAAGTCCGAATCCGAACCATCACACCTCCTATCAGCAGCTGCCCTCTACATCTCTTCCAAGCTAGCGTCGATCCCCACCTCTCCTCGCTCGATCGTCAACGTCTACGCCTACCTAACCCGCCCAGCCAGCAGTCCCCTGCTCTTCGTCAACGCAACCCCTCCCACCGACGCGCCAGATCCAGACAAACACGCCCACTACGTCTCTGAAGGCGACCTCGATCGTGTCCGCGTCAAGCTCTTCCACGCCGAGTCTCTTCTCCTTGCCGGAATCGGCTTCGACCCTCAGGTCTCACTCCCGCACCCGCTAGCATTGACTTACCTGAGCGCGCTGGGCGTGGCGAGCAATCAGAACTTGGCCAAGCGAGTTCTCGAGCACCTCAATGGCGCGTTGTTGTCGCCTCAGTGGCTGTACCTGACGCACCAGCCGAATGTGTTGGCGGTGGCGGCGATCTACTTGGCAGCGAAGGAGACGGAGGTGAAGCTGGTGGGCGGCGTGAATTGGTGGGAAGTGTTCGATGTCGGGAGAGAAGAGTTGGGATTTGTAGTCGTGGGGATGGGAAGCTTGGGTGGGTTTGCGGAGGATGAGAGGAGTAAATGGCGACAAGGGGTGGCGTTGGACTTCGGACAGATGTGAAGATTGTACTTGGTGTAAGCAAAAGCGGCACGGGGTTTCATCTCAGCCTCATTCATAGACTGCTTCTCCTCCAACCAGATATAAATGCTTCACATAGCTGACTGGGTATCTGCGACTCAAGGTGCTCCCACCTACAGAGTAGCCCCCTGCCGCACCAACTACACAGTCTTCTCCTGGGTCACTCGATAGATCTATCTTGCAAGATAGTGTCTCGCCTTCCTAGACTAGCGTCTGTGGGTCTGGTATGTAAGGCAATTATCAGGCAGTGAATGTGCCAAGCACTGCCAAGGCCGATGAACGGACTGCATAAACCATAACTGTATGTAACGATGTTCGAACATCTCGCCTCATCCCCACCTATCAAGTCAGAATCTCAGTCTCCTCCGATTCTACAGTACTGATATCCCGACACTGGACATTGGATTCCCCCCCCCACCACCTACGACACGATGTCCCCCATTCCCTAAACCATCACATGTCAGGACAGCCAAGCCGCCCACCATGGCCACGCTCGCCACCCCGCCAGATCCCAGTCCCAGTCCCAGTCCCAGTCCCAGTCCCACCACCAGCAACAGCGACAGATCCGCTCTGATCCTCTATGGCACCGAAACCGGCACGTCTCAAGACCTCGCCCACGAGCTCTCGCGCACCCTCACCCGCCTGCGCTTCTCGCCCGTCGACGTCCTCGCCCTCGACGACCTCATCACCTCCACCTCCACCTCCACCTCTCCCTCTTCTTATTCCTCCATCCAAACCCTCCTCCAAACCTACACCCTCACGCTCATCACCCTCTCGACCACGGGCCAAGGCGACTTCCCCAACAACGCGCGCAAGTTCTGGCAATTTCTCCTCCGCCGCAAACTCGGTCCCACCACCTTACATGGCGTCAACTACGCGCTCGTCGGCTTGGGCGACTCTTCATATCTGAAATTCAATTGGGCCGCGAGGAAGTTGGGGAAGCGGCTCGGGCAGTTGGGCGCGAGGGCGGTGGTGGAGGCGTGTGAGGCGGATGAGCAGGGGGACGAAGGGGTGGAGGGGTCGTATCTGCAGTGGGTGGCGGGGCTGAGGGATAGGGTGTTGGAGCTGTGGCCTCTGTCGGAGGGAGTGGAGGTTCTGGGGGAGGAGGTGGAGGTGCAGGAGAGGTGGAAGCTGGGTGTTGGCGTGCGCCAAAGTGCTGGTGCGAATGGATTCAGTCATGTGAATGGAGCGGGTGTCAATGGTAGAGGGGGCAAGGAGCAGCAGGCGGGGCCGCCGATGGCGGACTCGTTCCCGGCGGTGCTGGAGGTCAATGATCGGGCTACGCCGGCGTCGCATTGGCAGGATGTGCGGTTCATGAAGCTACGTGCCAGTGGACAACATGACTACCTTCCTGGGGATGCGATAGCGGTGATGCCGGAGAACATGGCTGAGGACGTTGAGACGCTCATCAAGCAATTGAAATGGGACGACGTCGCCGACGTGCCGCTGACGCTCCAGTCCAATACCGCCCCTGCTGTTGGCCGCCCATCGCTACAGAAGCCACCTCTGGACCTCGAACCAGGCCAACAGATTACGCTGCGGACACTCCTCACCAAATACCTCGACATCAACGCTATCCCCCGCCGCTCCTTCTTCGCCACTATAGCCAGGTACACCTCCGACGAGATGCACCGCGAGCGCCTCCTCGAGTTCACCGACCCGCAGTACCTGGACGAGTACTTCGACTACGCGACGCGGCCCCGCCGCGGCATCATCGAGGTCCTGCAGGAGTTCGACACGGTCCACATCCCCTGGGAGCAGTGCATCAACATCTTCCCCATGCTGCGGGCCCGACAATTCAGCATCGCTAGCGCATACCACGACACGCCCAGCGGTGAGACTGTGTTCGAGCTGCTGATCGCCATCGTCAAGTACAGGACCGTCATCAAGCGTATTCGTCAGGGCGTCTGTACGCGCTACCTCGCCAAGCTACCCGTGGGCACAGAGCTGCGCGTCGCACTTCGCCGTGAAGGACGCATCGCTGACCGCAGTGAAATCGCTGAGACCAACCACATCCTTATTGGTGCAGGAACCGGCCTCGCGCCGCTACGGGCGTTGGTACACGAAAAGGAGCTGCGGTCCCTGGGGCGATCTTCGACGATGCTCATCTTCGGCTGCCGCAACCGAGACAGCGACTACTTCTTCTCCGAGGAGTGGGCGAGCACGACGGCGCGATGGCCGCGCTTCCAGCTCGTGCCGGCCTTCTCGCGAGACCAGGCGACCAAGGTCTATGTCCAGGACCAGATCCGAGACCACGGTGAGACCATTGCCAGCATGATGCAGGATGGCCGCACCGTGGTGATTGTGTGCGGTGCGTCCGGGCAGATGCCGAAGGCTGTGAGGCAGGCGCTGATAGATGTCCTCGCCCAGAATGGTCAGTGGCGAATGCTGCCAGAAGAGGCGGAGGAGTACGTGGCTGATATGGAAAAAAGGGGGAGGTACAAGCAGGAGACCTGGTCGTGAATGGGCGACCTGAGTAGGTCGTATCACTGCTGTCGACACAGCCGACCCTGTACATGATATGCAGACCGGAAGTTCGCTCCTGAAGCACACCAACACCATCGATGCTAGCACCGGCGAACTTTGGACATGGTATGGGAGTATTGACTCGCATCGTCAATATGCACGCCAATTAGGCGGAACATCAGCGAGCTGTCATACATCATCACACGACGCCAATAGTCTGCGACTGTACCAGTCCATCCAGTAAAGGCCGCATGACGCTTGGCGCAAAGATGAGCTCACCCTCGAAGGTGGACGCTAGGGCGTCGATACCACCATGGCTCGTCCTACTGTAGAGCGCTTGGAAGCGCATGATGCACGAGGGTCGTGACTTTGCGCCCGAGGAGGGACTGCTTGCGTCACCGTGTGTGCTGTGGAAGATCAGGTGCTCAACTGCGGTGCCCATGAAATACAGCCAGAGCAGTACAAGCTCAAGCCGGTGTCGGGCATGCCGGGCTCGGTGGTTCGATTTTCTGGCATATTCTGCTTCTTCTGCTTCTAGAAACGTCAAGTGAACGAGGTAGCGGGTGAACTGTGAATGTCGTTAGCTCTGGCCGGGAAACGAGAGGCAGGGGGCGCTTGAAGCGTTAAGGAATCGTGAAGGATGCCAGATAGGAACAGCATCGCGATATACTCACTGTAGACGGTCAGCATAGGTTTATATACAGAATTGAGGCGGAGAGACCGGAGAGGAACGGATTCAATAACATGGGTACAAGGTCTCAAGTACATGCCTATTACAGACTTTTGATTCCTGCGCTTTGATCGTTCTCTTGGCCGGATGCGACTTACCGTAGGGAGTCCAGTGAGCGGTTGCGTCTTCACCAGGATGCAGCTTCTCGAACATAAGGCCATCGAAGATCCTAGACGCCATACATATGCAAAGTTGCCACATGCAGATGTGTCTCTTGGAGGAGAAATTGTCGTCTTTGGTCATCTGATGCTCACGGCTAGCTTCGTCGTAGCGAGACTTCGTATCATGCCAGAGATGGTCCAGATGAGCCCTTGTGGCAAGCTTGCGACGGAAAAGCCATCTGCTCAGCCGTCCTAGAACGTCCTTTCGAAGAGTTTTGTTTTTCCTGACCACTTCGACCGCTGGAAGGGCTTCATCCATGGCTTCCCAAAGTGTCACCAAACGGCTACCTGCTAATTTCGAGAACACTGTGCCGGTAGACCGTCCGTGCGAAGCTTGGCGAGCACTCTGCTCTATTTGGCGAATAGCGGGAGCGTTGAGATGTCTCTGAGCAGACAGTGGACCGGGGTCAAAATCTTCTGGTCGAACCAGTGGTCTGGTCGCAAAGTGGAAGCACACACTGACAAACATCCACATGGCCGACTCTCTTTTGGGGTCAGGGAGAACATCGAAACCACCCATCAGTGTCTGAAGGGCGTGAGCCGATCTCATATGCAGCATGACCGCCTCGGCATTGCCTGCGGACCATTCAATCGCAGCTAGGCACAGCATGGCTTCCCAGGCAGCACACTGCTGCTCGAAAGATGTGAGATTCGTGACAAGCTTCTGGAGTTCCTGAATGGTCAGGGTTTTGTATTCAAGCGCATTGATGGCGATTTGCTGGGGTGGGTACGCTTGAATGCTTAGTCGAGATGTGTAGGCCCATGCAAGAAGGCCATGCATGGCCACTGCATGCGTGGTACCGATGCCGTCTGCAAGCCACCAATTAAGGGTTGCCTCCTTCAACTCCTCATGGGCCACCTCATCACCCCAGATACTCCCGACCTGAAAATCGCGCGCAAGCCTGTGGCAGTGAGCGTTGAGCGCGGTGAGTGGTACCACAGTGCTATTGAAAGGGTCAGAATTGCCTCGACGAAGTACCGAGTGTGCGTTTCTAATCTGAACCGTATCGATTCGATGTTGACTATCTGTGTTCGTTGAAGACACTGGCTGTGATGCGGCGGGTAGAGGCCGCTCATGGACCACATGGCGGGCAGGGGCGAGCTCGTTCTTTGACAGACAACATGTGAGCTAGTGCAAAGGCGGCATCAGAGTCAGACGCTTGCTACTTACAGAAATCCGCTTGTCTTCGTCTATTGGCTCGCCAGCACATCGTGGAAGGGGGACCAGTTCGGAACGTAGACGTCTCGAGCTCTCTTTGCGCTTCCACCGGGCGTAGCTGCCATTGATGTGGGAATTGATGGTGTATACTTCGCGGCGGGTACGGTCTCGAAAATTGGTTGGGGTTTTGTTGACCCATGTGACCTCTTCTGAGAAAGTCCTCGTCGCCATGTTCGTGCCTCCTGGATTCGGAGTCATGATGCCTCGGTGTAGACAAGGAGCATCATGTAAGATCGGGATCTACCATCAGACGGTGCTCAAATTGTGGCACTATCTTTGTGATTCACAGGACTCTCGCAGCTCAGGAGGATCCCTACCAATTCGGACCGTATTACGGAGGAGTTGGTATACGGGTTGAACCTCGCGTGTCGCGAACTGTGTATCCACCTTGCCTCGGCAGTGATGCCGCATTGATTACACGATGTGGTGTCGACGGAATGGAAGATGGTGTTCTCGGCCGTGCAAGGTTCTCTGTTCTGTGTCTCAGAGAGAGATATGGAATGCTATTTTCGATCGGCGCTACCGAACGTCGGACCAGGATTGTATGATGTCGCTAAGCCCGTTTCGACAGTCTGTCGGCCACGCCGTCAGCCTGGTGGGGAGGACAACAATGACGAAGAGGGGTCGTTCTGGGCGACATCGGTAACGAAACGGGTGTGTCATTCAGTCGCCGCGGACCATATGCCGTGAAGGTGGATAGTGCTTTCTGCGTGGAGTGTGACGGAACAAAGAGGCTTCGCTGATTATTCATAGTGCAGATACAGCACTGTCGAGTTGAGGCACTCGAGGTCAAGTCGAATAGTAACGTGGGGCGCACCCTTACAAAAGCCGAAAGCTAATCAGTAGCACCTGCTATGAACTTGATGAGAAGCAATTCCACGAGAGTCTCCGATGTCGCGGGAGGTACCTAAAATGACATATTGTACGACTTGAGCAACTGGAGTCGGATGTGAGATAGTCATTAATTCCCAGCCAAAGCCATCCGTTCATATGTGTGACCCTAAAAACAATCATATATTATGCATGGCCTGCGCGAAGCGGCCCCCCACACAGTTCGTAAATCCATCGACCCAGGAATCCCACCATCGCGACGCTTTCCGATGCAGATCGACTCAAGAACCGCAAGACATGACTCCGACCCTCCCGTGCTGTGCATTGTCGCCGCAAAATTTGTCCCAAGACCCAAGCGGGATTCAACACCCCCGTAACAATGGACGCTTCCCAGTCCATCTGTCAAGCCCGCCTGTGGTAGCTCCCATATCGTTGTCCACCGCTCCCCTTGCAACAAAGGGGCGCCCACTCGAAATTTTGACGCTTTTTTCCCTCTCAGAGATCCAAACGCGCTATGCCACCAGAAATTAAACACCATAAGCACACCTAAATGACCACACCCAAATGCTATGCACGCCAAAGAGATGTTGCGACATGTTCAACACAACTCCATGCACACAATGACAGTCCGAGCGCTGAATCATGGACTCGTTAAGGTCGTTTATCCCCATACCGAGGTGGCTCCAATCTTGTTGGAGCCCCACACTCCACTGCCGGTGCCCCAGGCACCCATACCTGCATTGTTCGAGCCTTCTTTGGGAGCGTTGGAATTCGAGTTGGATGAGTTGGATCGTTCGTTGCCCTGATCCCCAGCGTTGAAGCCGTATGAAAGTGTTGACGGGAGAGGAGACGTCGTGCGCTTGTTCATTGGTTGGTTCTGAGGGTTGGGACGGCTTCCGATGGGGGCCATGCCCCCAGTGAGAGGAGCAGTCGTCGACTTGGAGAGCTGTCGGGAATGGGGACCATCCTCGCCAGTGGGCGGAGTGGTGGTGTTGCCTTCGAAGCTGCCAAACCCGGGAGGTTGCTGGATCGGCGGCGAAGTTGTCTTTTCGGCTCGAGATTGATCTTGTCCTGCTTCACCAGGGACTCCCTGACCCGGTGCACCAAAGGAGTCCTGGGCGCGAGGGGACGGACCACGGGGACCGGCTCCGATGGGCCCCGTGATGTTGCCTGCTTGGTCTCGCTGGCCCTCCTCTCCGAAGGAAGGGCTCAACATCCCGGAACTTTCGCCATACAGGGCTCGATGCTGGCGGGCGATAAGATCCCTACGGCCCTCCTCGCTTAGGGTGCTCGGGCTCATGGAACGGTCGGACTGGTTCGAGGCCATCTCTGCGACGACACCTGTCGATGACTGTTAAGCTGGATCAAAAGGTTGTATCGGGAGGCGGCTCACTTCGGTTGTACTGCTGCTCTTGATGGTAGTTGCGTAACTCCCGCTCCCGTTGGGCGGCCATGCGTCGTTTGGCCTGCATCATTTGATCGGGCTCGCCATGGCGGCCTTGATAGCGCTGGTTGGCGTAAAAGTTCTGCATGTTGGAAACTGAACCGCGCGAGGGGTCGAAGTCGCTCACTGAATGGCGGCCACCATGCATCCGGTGCCCTGGATGCTCGTTAGTACATGATCGGCACACGGACGGCGCACAGGCATACCGAATTCTCCAGCGTGGCCTCCTCCTCTACCCATTGCCATCATGGGCATAGATTCGCGCCTTGGACCAGGCGGGTAGAACTTCCCACTCTTTATCAGGTTGTCAATTGCTCGATCGACCTCTGCTCGAAAATCAGCCTATGGCACTGGGTCTGTCAGGCGTGTGACAAACCTTCAAATTGAATCGCGAAGGCATTGCCATCTTCTCTTTGTGAGGTCGAGCTCGCACCTGCCGCGGTGTTAGAAATGGGATCCTCGGTATGCCTTGGTCAATGCAACATACCTGAGCGGGATGGCGGTGGTGGCTGTTCCCAAGAAGGCTGCCGTGCAGGGGCCTGCCAGCCTTGGGGCTCGTAGAATGACATTGTGTATCTGGTGGTGGAGGAACAGATGCAGGTCTAATCTACCGATCGGAAAAAGTGCGCAAAACAGGAAATCAGAAAACGGCCGGCCGGTGAGAGGCTAAAATCAGGACGCAATTAGTAAAGGAACCAGACAACGATCAGACATTCAAATATGTGGCCTTTAAAGAGAGAGAGGGCGAGAGAGATATGGTGGTAGTCGAGAGGGGAAGAGGTGCATTGGTGGGTGGGGAGAGGCATATTTTCTTTCGGATCGGCAGAAAGAGCACCAATTGACAGTCCGGCGTTGATGACCGCAACCCCCGGGAAATCTTGGAATTTTTGGGGTATTGGAATCCGGTGTGGTAAATGATCTTACTTGTGAGAGGTCGCTTCGAGAGAAGCGCAGTTGTGCGACCGAGGGCGAGGCACAGGCGCTACGAGAACGAGGAGGTCGAAGGCGAGGTGGGAAAAAAAGGAAGATGGAGAGACTGCGGCTTAGATTGCGCACGAGCAGAAAGAGGGAAATGGGAAGAAGGGGAGGAGAACGCAGTTCGGGAAAATCACGAGCATCAAGTGACAAGAGGCTTCGAGAGCCGTCCTTCTTAGCGGCAGAGATGTGTGGAACGACGAGTCAAGCAACAAGCATTTGGGATGGGAGGGATGACGGGCATTCGGCATGGCCCTAACTTCTAAGCGGCGCGAAGGGAAGACCGCTGGACCCTTTTGGTGAAAGCCTAAGCTCAAGGCACCTAGCGTGGGTAGCATCGTCTCGCGAGGAGGATAGCGCAATAAGGTCGCCTGGCGCACGAAGCGAAGGGAGGAAGAAGAGATCAAAGGGTTGGTCGTGCATGACTTCTGCGACGGCGAGTACAGCATCCTCAGGTACAAACAACCTGCACCAGCGAAGTCGTCGCGCCGCAGAATAGGATATCAGTAGTAGCCGTGTAAATTCTTTGCAGAGACACAGAAAAAGGAACAAAGCGGATCCCACTCTCCGAGGGACCCTGGTCCAACGCACGAGGACGCCAGTGGGGATGACAGCATTGCAATCTGGGGCGTTTTAGAGCCCTGGAACAACGTGCAGGCAATCTTCTAGATGGGTACACCTTCGCTTGTCCTCTGTTGATTGGGAGAAGCTGTCGGGCAATTTCGTATTCCGTACATAAAACCGCCAGCGACCCGAGCACCCGGCGTCTATCAAGTACACGACACTGCTGATACTCCGCACATTGACGGTTATTGTGGTAGGGACTCGGCACCTGTTCATAGTGTAGAGTGTAGAGGGCACATATACCTAGCCTTGGCGCGGCATCTCCTCTGGTTCATTCCCCGGTTGAGCCCGCGCTGCGTTGCAAGTTAAGATGCTTCTATACCGGGAACCACGACGCCGTCAACGCCGCCCTTTTATCGCAATCTTATGAGTAGCTCACTCGTTAGCACTAATACTGGTGGCCGACGAGGTTGCCTACTGGCTTTGTGGCAGACCCCAACCATCATATCGTTCGAGAGGCTCGGTTGGCGGTCATAAGGCTGAGAGATTGCTTCAGCTGTTTTCCATTCTCGTTTTTTGGTGATGACTGCATTTACGCCGACCGACTGTTGTCAGCTCGGAGGCCGTTTAGGTCGGCGTACAGATGCTGTCGTGCAGAAGCAGTGGAATATCAATGCCCGAGGATTTCAGGCCTTCTGCTCCTTTCGCAAGCCTGGCTGGAAGGGTGGACCTACACATCTCCCGGTGACATTGGTCTGGCTACACCCCTGACACGCTGAACACAGGCTGACGGGTTTCCTGCACTTACATCTCACCGAGTGTAGCTTGGACACACGAAAGCCACCGGTCATCCAGGGATCCACACTGGGTGGCTGATGAAGGGCTAAATTTGGAAAGGAGTTCGAGACAAGAGCCACAGCATAATACTCAAAGTATGTAAACGGCGGTTGACTTTCTGGCGGTAGCTGCCCGTAACCGATGGATCGCCTCGGTCGCGGCAGTTGTCGGAAGCCAGCAGCCACGAGGCGACGTGCACAAGGCGACATACACAATTGCAATTCTGACCACAAATACCGTCATTGCTGTGGGAGACATGGGGCGCGCGACGAGGCGTCTCAGGGAGTCAGCTTCGACGCCCATACATAGCCCAGGTGACATTGATTTAGGTCTTTTAGGGGGCTTGAACCATGCATGTGCCATGTGCCGAAAGGCCACGGAAAATTGGAGTGGTAGGTCGGAATGAGAATAATCAGACGACAGACGGCTATTTGTCGCGCGTTCAGGCGTCGCGCGTTCAAAGTAGAGGGGCCGTCTCGACTGGGGAAAGAGGGAGGAGCACGGGCCAGGGCCATACAGGGTCGAGAGGGTGCCGGCGCAGGTGCTGGACCTCTGGTGCAGGTGCAACTGTCTCCTTGGCGGGTCCTGCGCCAATCCCTCCCAATTCACCTGTCTCTCGCTAGTACGCTGTGGTAGTAACTTCATCCCGTGCACCTCTTCGTACACCTCGAACGCTTCTTACGTCCCTGTCACTTTTAACCTTCTCCCTTCTGAACAGACATCCTCCGTACATCCGTCGGCCGCTCTCGCACGTGTTGGGACGCGTAGAGAACGTCCGCTGCCTCACTCTCAACCCCGTCATCCCTCAAGTCGCCAACCTCAGTACATATACGTCCAGTAAGGTGCCTACGCAAACAGGGCTCCGTTCGACATCCATCGTGTGCTGTACACTCAGAAATACTGTATTTAAAGTGCATTGAGCGGCACACAATCTCGCCCTGTACAAAGACGGCTTGCTTGGACGTCAGGCTATATTAGCCGTAGAAAGGGGAACTACGGGCTTACACAAACGCATTTGTCTAGCCCGTTGTTACTCCCCACGACACCACACACAATCATAAGAACATCAAATCGTTCCCCGAGCCTCGGAGACGGCACTTGACCCTGGTCAAAACGCTTACGGCCTCGTCGCGACAGCGACGCATCCAGAACTTGGGTAGTGCCCTGGAAGATACTGCCCCGCCCCTGGTGGGTACTTGTCACATTTGACGTGGTCTTGAAGGCTGCGTTTGTCTTTAACGGCTTGTCACCGACAAGCCGAGAAAGGGTTGTCAAACTCGTGCTACAATTTGGTCTCATGACGTTACGACTGGGAAGAGATGGAACAATCGACCCGGCATCAATGACCACAATGTCTGAGGTCAACTCAAAGCTTGGTTCTGCTGAGCAGGTCCCAGCTACGTCGCGCCCCTTTACGAAGCCATTAACCGCCTCGCCACCCACGAGGCAACACTCGAAGTCCATGCCCTCGACTCCGTCGCAAAGGCCGCATCCCGATAATGCCTCCGATCGATCCCCTTCCCTCCATCGTAACCTCAACAACATATCACCTCGTTCATTACAGTCTGATCCGAGTCACAGCAATCTGATCCGAAGACCACCTCCAGGTGGCTGCAAGTATGAGACTGGCATGGCCAGAGCCAGACGGCGGGTCCCATATTCCCTCGGCCCGGACAAATTGCCACCTGACTCGACAAACGCCGCTAAGCAGCTCAGTCACGACCGCGAGCAATGCTTGACAAGAGACATGCGCGAATTGTATGGTCATCTAGTCCCAACCCTGGAGAGTGAGGACCGTAGGAAACGCTTCATCGCGAAGCTAGAGAGAATCCTCTGTGAAAAATGGCCCAGTACTTCTATCAAGGTCAATGTCTTCGGCTCTACCGGGAACAATTTGGGGACTTCGGACTCTGACGTCGACATCTGCATCACCACAGATAACAAGGAGCTGCTGCGGGTTTGTTCGATTGCCGAGTTACTTGCGAGCAAAGGTATGGAGAGGGTCGTCTGCGTTTCGAGCGCAAAAGTGCCAATTGTGAAGCTTTGGGATCCCGAGCTGCAGGTTGCAAGCGATCTGAATGTGAACAATCCCATTGCACTGGAAAACACTGCTTTGATCAAAAGTTACGTGGACATCGACGAGCGGGTCCGGCCTCTGGCCATGTTTATTAAACATTGGGCGAAGCGGAGAATCCTCAACGACGCCGGTATGCTCAGATTCGTTTGTTTGCGTACCACCTGCTAACAAGTACTAGCCCTCGGAGGAACCCTGAGTTCTTATACCTGGATATGCTTAACATTGAACTTTCTGCAGACACGACAACCCCCTCTGCTGCCATCACTACAGCGACAGCATGGCCTTGAACCTCGATTGTTGGATGGCGTGAATGTCACCTTCGACGAGAATGTGTCCAAGTACTCGGCATTTGGTTCCGAGAACCATTCTTCCCTTGGGGAGCTATTATACCAGTTCTTCAGATATTACGCATACGAGTTTGATTTTGATGAGAATGTCGTCTCCGTGCGTCAGGGAGGTTTGATATCGAAGTCATCCAAAGGCTGGCACATGCTTCAAGACAACCGCTTATGCGTGGAAGAGCCTTTCAATACGAGTCGAAACCTAGCCAACACGGCAGACGATACCTCAATGAGGGGAATTCACCTTGAGCTTAGAAGGGCCTTCGACTTGATCGTTGACGGCAAAGTCGAAGAGTGCTGTGCGCAGTACGAGTATCCTCCGGATGAAATCAAGCCTTCCGAACACCTTGTACTTCCTCAATCGAGACCAGTCAACTTGCAAGCTCCGCAACCACAATCTATTCGGCCGGGCAAGGGCAATCGACAGGGTAGGAACGCGGCGCACCTGAAGGGCAGCGTGGCTGCAAGGCGGTCTTCCAACCCCATCAACCGACAACCGATTTACCTGCGCAATTTGCCATTCCAGATGACAACGCAGGAACTACAGAGTCAGGCATTACACCAGCAACACCTCCTGCACGATCAACTATTCCAGCAGTACCAATACTTGCAGCTTCAAGAGCAGGAACTGCGGGCGAGGCTCAATCAGCAAAATCTACGACAGCAACATCTTCTGGCACAGCAGCGCGGCAATTACTCTGGGTCGGGCACTCTCTACGGTAACCAGGAGGACAATCTGGACAGCATCACAGCCGCAGCCTTCAACGCGCAGCATCGTGGTCCCTTGTCGGCTCCGCTGTATCAAGCGCGGTTCGGCGCACCCTCGCCATTCCTTCCCCCATCATTTCCTGGTAACGGAGTCACCACGAATCCATCTTCTCCCCATTTATCGCCCGCAACGCCCGACAGCAGAAGATATTCCCGACGCACCTCCGTTGGGCCGTCTGTCACGGGTGGATCGCTGCGTGCGCAGTCGCAGCCGGCTAGAGGTCTGGTCAGCTCGATGTCCATGACACACCTGCAAGCTGCACCAGAGATTCCAGACTATTCCAGCAGCCGAAGATCGTCGGCCTCGGCGACGACCCACGAAAGTGGGCCGACTCTCAGTAGCCAACGCAGTCATGGTGGGAGCTATCACGATGCCAATCGCAAGCCAGCCGAATATGTCGGTTACTATGTCGCGCATTCACCTTCGTTGTTGGGATATCCACCAAGCAATACGATCTCACCCCTTCCGTCGCACGCTGGGCTTGCGATTCAAAACGGAGGTCTGTCGCCCAGGACCATGTCACGTTCGCCACAAGCTTCCACCGCCACAACGGGGACCACCAGCCCTGTCAAAGATCTTGACGCGAGAACGCCAAGTCGGGAATCTGGGGCCACCGTTACCCGCACAGTTGAAGCAAGTCGCGAAAAGACCAGCTCGCCAGCTCGCAGCCATGCACCGTTGATCGTCGATGGCTCGGTGCATTCCCCACGTCGAAGAAGGGCCAATGGTGGGTCTCGAGAGGAGAGCGAGGAGCAGATGACGTTCAGCGGGTCGACGTCAGAAGATTTCGCTTTTGACACGCCCTCGAGCTCGGATGACGCAGATGAGACAGCGACGAGCCATCTAACTCAGGGCGGGCTTCGGCCCACCGAGGTGCCAAGTTACCCTGCTCCTCTCACTAACGGGCACGCCGTCAAATATCCACAAGTCGTTTCCGACATGGGGACATGTGAAGAGGCGACGGCAGTTACAGAGCAACCACACTATGCCGGTCATAAGCCGAGTCACACAGCGTGGTCTTTACCGCGACAGCTCAGTGCGGTGCAAGAGGTCAGAACACCGTCGCCGGGATTTGAGTTGTCACCACCTAGCATGGGGTCACCGTTTGTGGGGGGATCGCAAAGAGAAGGCAAGCAGTCGCCGCTTGTGCCCAGAGAGACGAACAACACCGGGCTTGCGACGAGAACCAATGGCGTGACGGCCGTCTCGAACAATGCTAGCTCATGGCAGACATCGAGCAACCGAAAGAAGCATCGCAAGAAGAAGGCAACCAAGTCGGAGAATGATGCATCAACAACCAATGCTTCGGGTGGGGACTTTCTTCCCGTGGACGAAGCGCAGCGCAAGGGTGGATGAGTCCAAGCTGCACAGTTACGAAAAGAAGGCTGTTTGAGGGAGTGAGGATGTCGGTTGCGTGGAAAGTTGACGTGAGCATTCTTACGGAAATCCTTGATTGGTTACAAGGTCAGAGACCGTGAATGGCGTTCCCGGACGGTGACTGGTTCGACAGCGACGACCAGCGCCTCATTCGCATCAGCATGTACAAGGACACTGCCATAGGTCCGCTTCAGCATTTCAGGACACAACTGGCACGGAGGATTGCAGGTCACAGGAATTGTGCATACAGGGAGCATTGGGATCTCGGATGACGATTGCCACGGCATTAAGCATGAAAGCTGGGCTCTACATCCAAAAGCAAGCAGTCAGCATTGATGGGGTTTTATTGGAATTGCCTAGTGTGCCCTGGGGCATATACATGTGGCTGCTATGGTAGAAGAGTCGCCAGCTTGAGGGTACCAGGTATCAGCAGAAATGAAGGAAGCGGGGACCGGCTGGCGATGCAGATAGAAGAAAATTCGTTGAATCTCGCTCTGTGTGTTGTAGACTTGGAGTGGCCTGTTCCAGGTGGTCTGACATGGGTCTTCGAACACATGTTAGCGATACCAGTACTGTGTATAGTGGACAGAGGACTAGTTGAGGTGACGAGGAGGGACTGCACTGTTCCTGGCACGTGACCTGCAGCCGAACCAATCATATTGCTTGGAGCTCGTCAGTCGATCTCGCAGTGGCCGGGCCGGGCCCCACTTAAATTTCTAAAGGGTCGCGGTGGTTCGACGACGCCAATCTGCATCAGATCATCATCAAATGCCACCCATCTCAAAAAGATCAAGACCTCGACCACTCCGCCACTCCCCACCAATATCGTCCCTTCGTGTGCCGCACTGGTATATACACGTGCCGTGTCTACGACGTGCCTCAACCGTCCACTATACGCTTGACTTCGGACTCCGCTGCGCCGCGATGCCGCTAATCCTTGACTCCTCCTCCGAGTCGTCGGTCGAGCACGACAAAGACACATTAAGGGAGAGGAGGCAAGAACATCATACCGCCGATGTGGTCATTGTCGGCGGCGGAATCCTGGGCTCTGCTCTTGCAAAAGCACTTGGTGATCAAGGTCGCAGTGTTATTCTGCTAGAAAAGTCGCTCAAAGAGCCGGACCGCATCGTGGGAGAACTGCTTCAACCTGGTGGCGTCCAGGCTCTCGAACAGCTAGGTCTCCGGGACTGCCTCGAAGGCATTGATGCCATCAGAGTCAAGGGTTACGCTGTCGAGTTCTACGGTGACCTTGTCCACATCCCCTACCCTGCAAATGCGCTTCGACAGCCAAATTACAACGCCAAAACAGAAGACCCTCCCCTCAAGGCCGAGGGATGCTCGTTCCACCATGGTCGCTTCGTCCAAAAACTCCGCGCAGCCGCTCTAGCCCACCCTAACGTCACCGTCTTCGAGACCGAGGCTACCAACCCCATCACTGCCGACATTTCATCCCAAGTCCTGGGCGTGCAAGCCATGACCCGCAAAACGGAGCGCGACTACTTCTTCGCCGACCTGACCATAATTTGCGACGGATACGCCTCCAAGTTTCGAAAACAATACTCGCCTCATACTCCACGTGTTCGCTCGAAATTCTGGGGGATGGAGCTCATCGATTGTCCCCTTCCCATACCGGAACACGGCTTTGTGTCCCTCGCCGATCGCCCTCCAGTCCTCCTGTACCAAATCGGCACGCACGAGACTCGCGTCCTAGTCGATATCCCAGAGAACGTCTCCACTGCGACTAGTGCCGCGGGAGGCGTCAAGAACCATCTCCGCAACGTCGTCTGTCCCACACTCCCACCCGACGTCCGGCCCAGCTTCCTCTCCGCGCTTGACAAGGGCCATCTCCGCAGCATGCCCAATTCATTTCTCCCTCCAGCCACCCAGCGCACACCTGGGCTTGCCCTTCTCGGCGATGCGCTCAACATGCGCCATCCGCTCACGGGCGGCGGCATGACCGTCGCCTTCAGCGACGTCGTAACCCTGACCCAACTCCTCCACCCTTCCAAAATCCCCAACCTTGCCGACACCAAGGCCGCCCTGCGCGCCTTCCGCCACTTCCACTGGCAACGCAAACACGTCACCTCGGTCATCAACATCCTCGCGCAAGCCCTATACTCGCTCTTCGCCGCCGACCAGACGTCCCTCAAGTGGCTGCAGAAGGGCTGCTTCCGCTACTTCCAGCTCGGTGGAAACTGCATCGACGGGCCTGCGGGACTCCTAGCTGGCATCATCCAGCGGCCGATCGTGCTCGTGTACCACTTCTTCGCCGTGGCCCTGTTGAGTATATGGTGCATGTACTGCGAGAACGGCCTGCTCATGCTGCCCTACAGCTACTTTATGGGCTGGGTCGTCTTCGTCCAGGCCTGCATCGTCATCGGCCCCTATCTGCTGGCCGAGATGCGGTCTTGAATTATATGTGGCGTGGCAGTGTCGGTTCTTTGGACTCGATTTATGAGTGTATGTATGTCTGTATGCGTTCAAGCGCGTGTGTTTCTGGCGTTTGATTTTGATTTAGAAGGGCGCGGTTCGCGATGTCTGCTTGCCCTTTCTTGTCGTTTTGGGACCCGTCCCCCAAATACACGGTGATTCACTGGCGTCAATACTGGACCACTGTACACAGTACATAACGGATATATATACATGTACGTGGCTATAATCAATTTTCAATGTCATCCAAATAATCCTAGCACCATCTTTGTGACCAATAGATCCGCCGTCCTCCTCAGCCCCTGCCCAGTGACCCGGCAGACATTGGCTCTACTGTAAATACTCGAGGCGCGAAGCACTGCTCCCCGAGTCTACCGAGTCTACCAACGAACGAAACGCGAGTTAATTCATGCAAACACTTTCCTTCCCTTGCTCTCTTAATCGAGCTGATTGAATTGATTTGTTTGCTGGATTGCCACACACACACACACACACACACACACACACACACACACACACACACACACACACACACACACACACACACACACACCCACCCACCCCCCAATCTAGCTATTCCAATGTCTTGTACCCAGACCTCAGGCCTCAGATCTCAGGCCTCAGCTCTCCTAGACACATGCAACAACAAAACGCTGCCTACCTAAATTCACATCCAAACGACCTGTCTCCTTATCTCTGCAGGGTATAGATGGTCGAGTTTCACAAGACTCGTTCTCCCAAAATGCGTGCGCGCGCGCGTATATGACTCGGGGGAAAATCGAAGCATTTTCCAGTAACAGAGAAAAATTCCCAATGTGGTGCGCGCGTCGATAGCGCACGACGCACATCGACCACAACATGATCATTTTCC
The DNA here is from genome assembly GCF_000365145.1 of Cyphellophora europaea CBS 101466. Classification (NCBI taxonomy): domain Eukaryota; kingdom Fungi; phylum Ascomycota; class Eurotiomycetes; order Chaetothyriales; family Cyphellophoraceae; genus Cyphellophora; species Cyphellophora europaea. The sequence goes on along the minus strand of NW_008481810.1, from coordinate 1,114,587 downwards.
TCCCTTTGATCCCGAACCCTCGCTCTCTCAACTCAGATCCACACTCCTTATTTCCCTGAGCCCTCGGCCCTCACTCGCAACATCAACCCCCCCCACTGACCCCTAGCCAAGCGTCATCTTCTTTTCCTCTTCTCCTCCTCCTCCTCTTCTCCTCCTGCTTGCTCAACTCAAAACTCAAAACTCCGCCGCAGTAACAAACCGATCCATCTGCGGCCTCTGGGGAGCCGGCAGTTCCTCAATCTTCTCCTTCTCAACCGCCAGCCCCTTGGACTTGTCGCTGCTGACCAGTATTTCCGGGTGTGCCAGGCTGCCGTTGGGCTGCGCGGGCACGCTGGAGACCGAGTCGCCTCCGGCCGCGAGCTTCTGCGCGACGGCGTTGGTGATTTGCACTTGGTGGGCCGGGGCGGGACCCGGTTGGGGGATGGCGGCGGCGTGGTTGAAGGCCGGTTCTGATGAGGGCTGGGGTTGCGATTGCGATTGCGATTGCGATTGCGATTGCTGCTGTGGCGGCTCGGAAGTGTGCTTGACGCCATTGGTGAGAGCTGGAGCTGCGGCCTCGATGGGTTCCGCGGTCGCCACGGCGGCGACGCCGGCTGCTGCGCCGGCTACTGCACCGGTCGTTGCGGGCGCTGGCGCAGTAGTAGCTGGCTTTTCGGCAGGCTTGGGGCTGGGACTGTCGGACGAGATGTACTCGGCGGTCTGCTGGGGGAAGGCAGCCTGTTCGGAAGGTGGTGCGAGGTTTACGTGCGACCCTCCTGGAGCGGTGCGGACGTTTTCCGGAGGGATGTGGCTTGGGATCGTCACTGCCGGGGCCGGCACTGGTGCTTGTTCTTCCGGTTTGGCAGTCTCAATAATGTTGGTCTCTGCTGGCACAGCATCTGACGCTACCACCTGAGCTGTCTGTGGCGCAATGTTTTCCGACTGGATCTTCTCAAGTTTTGCGGTCGCGGTACCTTGAGCGAGCTTGTCCCTGATGGTCTGGCTTGTCACCGAGGATGCTCTCCGTTCTGGGTGTACGGGCACCTCGGTGTAGTCTGCAGCGTAGACAATAGGCTTCATCTTCTCGATGTCTTCCACGGAGCGCCTTGGCTTGCCATTTTCCGAGCCAACCACAATGCGCTTGTGGTCGAGCCACAGACAAGGGCCAGCAATCCAGCCTTGCTTACCGTCCGTCTCGACCGCGGCTTTGGCTTCGTCATCAAGATGTGGGAGGTCGCCCCACTGGAAATCCAACTGCCCGCCGTACTGCTTTGGGATGTCTTTGGGGTCCATGAACCTTTCAAGCGTCGGCTTGACTTCGTGTTTCCCCAGAATGAAAATCTTCGAAACGGTCACGGGGTCGAACCATCGTTTGATCCAGCTCCAGACGGTTGGGAAGAAAGCAGGCGCGCCAATGATCTATATCAGTTAGAAGGCAAGGTGGACAGAGCGACTGGACTGCTTACAAAAATGCGGTCCAGGGTTTCGGGGTAATGCGCCGTAGCCAAAACGCTAGCATCTTGCATATGATTCTTGAGATTCCAAAATTGAGTCAGACCAACGCCAGTAATGTCGACAATGTTCGTAGAGTTCGTGACGGGGATTTCAGGATTGGGACGTTCCAAGCTGGAGACAAATGGTAGGACAAAGTTGAGTAGATTGTGGTACAGAGCAAACAGCGGTAGGAGTTTGGCCGGCGTATCTAGTTTCTTGTGGTTCGGTAGACTGTTCTTGTAGGCCTGGGAGGCTTTCTGGTACTTGCTGACGGCCTTGCTGTCGAGATGCTTTATGACAAAGAGGTAAATGGGAATGCCTCGCTTGTCGCGGTGGCCGGTCCATTGGGGATACTGGGAAGCAGTTAGACTAGGGCTGCGCCGAATGCGGTGGAGGGAGGATTCACCATGCGCCTGGCCTGTTCATAGTGCTCAACATCGAAGTTCTCGTATAGCTCATCTACGCGCTGCTCCTTCAACCACTTTTCGGTATCGGTGAATTGACCGTATGCGCCATTGACGTCGAACTTCCGGGCTCGGAGATAACGTCTACCAGAGGTCAGTCAACAGCTCTGATGCGCAGACGTCGAGCACTCACAGTAGTGTACCGTCATCATGACTCGGCTTCCCATTTATGCCAGCCGCCGTCCACCAGCCATCTGCTTCTAGTTTCTCTTTGAACTCGACGAGCTTCTCCAACTGAGCCTCGGTGAGGTGGTTGAGGACGCCGGAGTAGGGATCGGTGGTCGTGGTCTTGCTCAGGTTGGCACCGGGCTTGGAGACATGTGAGTTCTCCGAGTGCTGCGAGTGCTGCGACTGGCCGGTCAGTGTCCTGTAGAGGGTGGCCATGTTGGTGTGCCTCGATCGAGCGAGTTGGAGGTGGGGATCGCGTGCAGTGGAGACGCTGCGCGAAGCCGGGCCACAAAGCCTGCAAGATCGATGCTTCGCTGCGAGTCAGAGCTGGACAAGCACGGTAGGCCAACGTCCAGCACCTGGATGATAAGAGGAGGGGGAATAAATGGTCAGGCGTGCGACAGTAACGAACGGTGTGACGGAACACAGCAGGACTAGGACTGCACGGCGGTACGGGTAGGGCGAGTCCCTCAGGGTCTACTACTGCAGGAGCGCCGCTAATTGCACAATGCTGACCCGTGAACGTCATTATTAAAGCCCGGCTGAGCGAGCACGCATCAAAAGTCGACCGACACGGTGCGGAAATGCGATCTTAGCCCGTACCGGCTCCCGGCGGAAGCGAAAAGTTTCCCGCGTATATTACATTTCGTTATTTTGGGATTCTTGCGGGCGCATGGCCCATAGCCAGCACGACCCTTGGGCCAGTATGGAGTAAGCTGACTAGAGATGATTGCCTCGTGTGCACAAGGGCAGCCAGTCGCTCACTCTAGAAAACCCTCCGATGCAAGGCAGCATACTCGTCCCTATTTCAGGGCAAGTTTTAGGCATCAAGAAGGCTAAGATTCCGCCCTACGAGTCGTCCGGAATCGGCAACTATTTCGACCGAGTTCGCGTTGCGAGCCTGACATGATCTCGGTCTTCGATTTCAATCTTCAGAAATGTCGCCGTACTCCCACATACCTCGGTGCTCCTGCTTAGCCTCGTCCTGTAGTTGCTTAAGGTTGCCCAGCACGTCTGCCGACTGCCTCTCCCATGCCTTCAGCTTGGTTGGCACCATTCCCAGGCCCTCCCGGATCACCTCTGCGTTGACACTCTCTTCGGGCTTGGTCGAGATCTTAGGATCGAAGAGCGTGATGGACAGAGGCTCATCCTTGCCGCCCTCAGAGTCGACGTTTGCGACCAGCTCCCGTCCGTCCGTCTGCTCCGACAGATAGGCGATGGCATCTCGCAGGTACTCTGGGTTGGGAGGTAGCTGAACGAACGACAGTACCGCATCACTGGCCTGCGCTCTGAGCTTGTTCAGCGAGAACTGAGGCTGCTCAAGCGGCCGTAGTCGTGACCACGGAACGCTCTCCGAGTTGCCATAGTCGAGGTAGGTAACATCCGCCTTCTTCCCCTCTCTATCAATCCGTCTCACCTTCGCGCGGTACCATTCGTTGTCAACCGTGAACTTGGCGGCCACGATCTGCCCCGCAATGGGAGGGCCATCAAGCGATTTGTTGTTGGAAGGGCTCAGGTGGAATTGCTTGAACGCGTTCATAAGCGCCGTTAATGACACCGTCCCCTGACCGATCTGCTGGATCTTGAGCTTGCCTGTCTCGTCAATGTGGGTGATGACAACATCGCGGTAGTCCTTTCTTCTCGCTACAGGCTCAGCACTGTTTCCGTTGATGCCCGAACCATTGGCTGCCGGAGTAGCTTCTTCCTCCTGCTCTTGGCTGGGGTCCCAGTCCTTCCACAGGCCCTTCCGACCTTCTTTCGCCCTCTGTTCGGCAGCAAAGAGCTCATTGCCATTACCCGACAGCTCAGCCGAGTAGGCGTGCACCTCCGCAAGACCCTCTTCAACCAGAGCTCGTGCGAAATTCTCTCGACCAACGTACAGCGAACCGATGAATCCACCTTGCTTGTCGGTGTTCTCAACATCAATCTCAACATCACGCTGCATACATCTCCGGCTGGCGAATTCAAGCGCTTCTTGCCCGAACCGCTCCGCAGCCTCACCCGACGGTCTGGCAGGTTTAGGAGTTCGAATACCCGAGAGAACGAATGTGAGCTTAGCGTTCTCGCGCGGCACGAGAACCACAAATCGGGATCCAGCCCGGACAAAGTCGACGACGGCCGGAACCTTCTTTTGTCGCTGCATCACACTGGCCATCATTTTGGCCTTGGCCAGAGACTCCGAGTAGTCCTGGTATTGCTTGGCAGCTGGCGCCTTGTCCGAGTACATGCCTCTCTTCTCCTCTTTGGCCACCTCTTCGGCGAGCAGGAAGGAATCGTATTCGGGTGATCTATCGGTATCGTCGCGTCGGTGTCTGATGACCGAAGCATAACCAGATTCGACTAGCTGCAAAGCGACATTCTTGCCGTTGGCCAAGACCGTAGCCACTTCACGCTCCTCGTACCCATCAGAGGCTGGTTTCTTACCGTCAATCGATACCTTGACATGCTTGCCGATCAGTTTCTTGCGCAAGAACTCCTTAGCATCGGCGCCAAAAGGAGCTTGTTGCGGATCGGAGGCCTTGGGCTGACGGATGCTGGACAAGGTCACCTTTCGCTCCTCGCCGGACCGGGTTCGCAGGAAGACCGTCTCGGCATTGAGCACTCTCGCAACGGTGAAGTCGGCATCTTGAGGACCAGCAGCCTTAGCAGCCGACGTGCCAGTGAAGACACCTTTCCTCGCATTCTTCGCAGCAGTCTCCGTCTTCCGGAAGCGAGCCATGTCGTTGCCCAGCAGCGTGACATGTTGATCATTGCATCTCGCCAGACCCGCTTCGAGCAAGAAGATGGCGATGTTGCCCCGTGGGTGTAGGACATGGGCGATGAGCTGATTCTGGGGTGTGACACCAAGTAGGTCGATCGACACCTTGCGCTGGTGTATTCTCGTCTGTACAAAATCGTGGGCTTCGGTGCCGAATGGCTCCGCCGGGACATCACGACCTTCGGGAGAAGTCCTCTTGGTAGAAGGGGTCCGGACACCGGCGAGAACCAGCATGGTCTGAATGTGTTTGGTCGGTGTGAGTAAAAGACGTGCAATGAGTCGGTCGCCAGTCAGGACACGCTCGACGACGGCTTCAACCTTCTGGCCTTTGTATTGCTGGACCAAGGCATTCGGGTCGGACACTTCGGAAGAAACCTCGATCTGGCCGCCCTTGCCCCAGAGACCCTTGCCCTCAGCCTTTGCTTGCGACTCGAGCGATCTCAGACGGTCAATGTATTCAAGAGTCTGTTCATTGTCTTCCTTCTTGCCCGCATCTTCACGCACTTTGGCCCAGCCCTCGGCGACAATCTTGTCAGGCAATTCGACGTCGTCCGCTAGTTGAACCTTGCCGTAATCTCGACTGTTGGTTGGGACTGTATAGAGGACCGTGAACTGAGCGGGTTTGCCGAGAAGTAGCTGGCGGATGAACTCGCGTGACTGGAATGCAAAGGGCTAGGGCAGTCAGTGCCTGGATGTTGATGCCTTGATGCTGTGCTTACCTCGTCCCCTTCACGCCTCAATCTGGGAGCAGAGATGTAGGCAAGGCTCAGAGTTCGCTCGAGGGTGCCTTTGGGGTTGGAGAGAATGAGGGTGTCGCCAGAAAGAACACTTTTGACAGTTCCAGTAAGAGGTTGCGCCATGATGCCGATAGACCCGCTGAGGATGCTTCACAAAGAGATGCTTTTGATAGAAATGCTCATGAAGAACGCACAGGAATCTGGTATTGTGGTGTGAGAGAGTGTGCTAACGTGGCATCAAGAGAACATGTTCGAGTCCAGGCCAAATAATGGACAAAGGCATTGTGGGGTCGCCCGCTGCGGTGCGGTGAAGCTCCGGCCCCATGTTCTTCCCGTGCCGAAGCCTGTAGCTCACTGCACATCAGCATCAGCATCTGCAGGTACCAGGTACCAGGTACCTAAGATGGGGCATCTGTCGCTTTGATGTGCACCGTAAAGGGCAGAGAACTAGCCTAGTCCAGAACTCTACAACGAAGGCCTGTAATCTAAATGCCCTTTCAACCGTTGTCCCGCTGCCCTCCGTCCTGATTTGACCCTTATCAGCAAATGCGGGGTAGATACTGGCGAGGGCAGGCGACGAGAAGGAGATGAACGCTGCTGTTGCAATGTTGTGGAAGTGATGATATACGTAAGAAGGGTCTTTCGGGTCGGTCTGACCTTCATACCAATTCAGAGCTGCCACTGACTGACCTGTGGTTCAGCGGACAGTCAATTTTAGGCACGCGCTACGCCCCTGAACCCCTCAGCCTCGCCTCTTTTTAGCCCTGCCTACACCTGACTATCCCCCTGCCATCAACGCGATGAACACCACAGACACATCTCACCGCAAGGGCCTGGTCGGCGCCGGGCCCACGACTTCATTCTGGCTCTACGATTCCGAGACCGGTTTCGACCTCACGCACCCCGCCACGCCAGACTCCAAACCCCTCTACCCGCGTGTCACTCTCCCCACCACATCGCTGCCCATCACCATCAGTCCTGCGAAGACCGCACTCGTGATCATCGACATGCAGAACTTCTTCATCTCCCCCTCTCTGGGCCGCCCTGCTGATGGCAAGGGCCTCAAGGCACAAGATCAACTCCTCAAGCACGCCATTCCCGCCGCCCGCCGCGCAGGCATCCGCATCATCTGGCTCAACTGGGGGCTCACGGACGCTGATCTGAGCAAGATGCCCCCGGCAACCTTTCGTGCCTTTGGCTTTGGGTAAGTGACCTGTCTTAAAGAGGACTCTCATCTCCTCCAATACGAGACCTAGACTGACTCTGCAACCTGATAGTGAGTACTAAACACCCTGTGTTTCCCATCCACTTTCCCAAACCACACACATCCCATTTCCCATCTCTCACGCGCGACGCAACCCAGAAACCGTCCCCGCCACCGACTTCCCCGCCGCCATCCTCGACCCCAGCAGCCCCTCGCGCCAACCCGCCATCGACAGCCACGGCGTCAACGAGCTCGCGCCCCAAATCTCGCGCCAGCTCGAATCCGGCGGCAAGAACGCCCGCATCTACAAAGGCCTCGGCAGCGAGATCGGCCCCGTCACCACCGCGGACGGCACCACCGTCGAAGCTGGCCGGCTGCTGTTCCGCGACACGTGGAATGCGGCCATGACCCCGGAACTGATGGCGGAATGGGAGGCGGGCAAGACGCAGAAGGCGGTGCCGGACGTGTGGCTGCACAAGAACCGCATGAGCGGGCTGTGGGGCCAGAGCACCGACGCGACCGACTTTGTTGAGGAGCAGGGCATTACGACGTTGGTGTTTGCGGGGGTTAATACTGATGTAAAAGCCCCCCCTCCCATCTCCTTTCTCCTTTCTTCCCCCACCCTGCTTTTCCCTAACTTGTACTTTTCTGCCCAATTGGAACTGACAGTTGACGGCACACACGCAGCAATGCGTCGGCGGCAGCCTGCAAGACGCCTTCTCCCGGGGCTACGACTGCATCCTGCTGTCCGACGGGGCGGCGACGACGAGTCCCCCCAGCAGCCAGGAGAGTATCGAGTTCAACTGCGCAAAGACGTGGGGGTTCTGCACCACGTGCGAGAAGTTTGCCGAGGGTGTGGACAAGATCGATCGTGGTCCTGTGTAGCAGCGGCGCGTGATTATTCTAGAAATACATTCCAATATTGCCTTCTTCTCAGGAATGGGTAGGAGTGAATTCAATGATTTCAATACTCGAATGTTCAACCCTTAGCTCCTGCAAAGGGCTCAGGGGACTTAAGATGGGCCATACCATCCAACCTGTAGAGGATTCGACAACCCATGATCTCATCTTCACAGCTTTGCTTTTAATTCCGTCTCGGTCTGACCGAATGCTGCTTCCTGCAATAAGCCACTTTGTGACCACTGCGCTGATGTAGATGACTTCCTAGCGATGAGGGGTCCTCAATATCAACCCACACCTCTCTCTCTCTCCAACACCCTTTTCCCCCCACAATCCAAAGTAATATCCCCCATCCTCCAGGACCTTCAGTGGACTTTTGTTTGCACCATATAGAAACACCAGGCCTCAACTATTCACGACGGCCTTCACCAGCTGGCCTCACCACACTATCCTCTTGCCATTAGCTTTTGGCCACGTTGCTAGCCACGGCCTCTATTACCATACCCAGAGCCATATGGTCGGCCTCGTACACTCTAACCGCGACCACCGAGTGGGGCTCTCTGCTGACCTCTCGGACCAAGCGGACGCCCCAATGACGGCCCCATTGGAGGGTTGCGTGAGTTCGAGGGGTTGGGCTGGTGTCCGACGGACTGAGAAGCTCCAGCAATACTGTTAAATTGAAGGCTGTATTTGCGGTCTCTGTGCAGGACCCGGAGCTGGCCGCGGGGTATGAGCGAACGGCATTTTGGCTGTTGTGTGGTGCGTGGTTTTGGGATGGGAACGAAGGCTTTGGAATGGAAGTCATGTGCTTGTAGAGCAATAGCGATTGCAGAGCGTCGGTGAGGGATGCAATGAATCAGAGGTGCGGGGGGGCGAAGGTCAACAAAATAATCTCATACAAGGCATCGTCACCACGATGAACGGGCAGCAGTGACAACAGCTTGCTGGTGAGCTGGACGGTAGAAAAGGCAGAAGTGGAGGCAGGGGAAGATGAGAGGAAACAAGAGCGCCTTCATCCACTTACAAGGGTGGGTCAATACATTGGCTTTGTTTGATGCGGTCCCGAATGCTGTTTTGTCAAACTTCACTCGTCATTATCATCGAAGAGAAAGTGGAAGCCTTTGACAGGACGAGACTGCCGGCGAGAGTGCCAGAACCTGCGCCCAAAGTTGTACTGAAAGATGCTCGACGCCAGTATCGTAGTCCTAGCTAGGACCTTTGGTTATTCCGAATCCTCCAACCAGAAATACCAACCTTGAATCTGCCGAAGGTGTCCGTAGAGCTAGCCGAAAGACAGCAGATTCTCCTGAGAGGTTGTCTAACGGGGCCAGCTTTGGGTTCTGCAGTATTTCTATGTCTGTCATGAACAAGCTCTCCTTTGCACGGCCAAGCATATCCGACGACGAATGAAACAACGTCCATATCCCTGCACAGAGCCATGAGCTCTTTAGCAATAGGCCTCTGCTGCTGGACGTTGTGGCGCAAGGGAGGGCACCAGGATGATACTCGCCTTCTAGTCAGTTGCTGTCGGGACACCAAGTCTTCCTCGGAAGTACCGCGGCTTTATGGCACAACCTAGGCCATTATGTCATGATGCCGTGCGATATCGCTCTCGAGCGAGAGACGAGATAGATACAGCTGGCGGGATCAGGGCGTTGAAGGGAAAAAGTCAGCACAGATCGATGGAACGAGATGAGGTGAGTCTCCATTGAACAAAGCCACTGACTGTACAGAAGACAGAGAGTCACGCTATCTGTGCTCTTCACCAAAGCAAACACCACCGCTGCTCGCCGTAATTGTACACCTATGTGTTGCTCGATGCTGGGGTAGCTATCCATAGCTGAGAAACTTAGTAGTTGTGATGCGGGCCTCTTCGACCTCGTCACTGGGGTATCATGAATAAAGCCGTGCTCGTCATTACCGTTATTGTGTCGGGTTGCTCATGCCGTCAGGTGGCAGGAAATCGTGGTACGGCGTATTTGAGAAATCCGCCCAGTCCCATTCAAAGGTCATTGGCATCTGCCAAAGATCCTGCGGCAGGAAAGGTTGTTGGAAGGCGCCACCCATGCCCAGTGGTGACATGGTCGAACTCGGCAGCTGCTGGGATCCATCGACGTTGGGGCTGAGGTTGTTCGGCTGCAGAACGTCCTGATATTCCGAGTTGAAGTCTGGGGTGCCGAAGAACGTCCGTCCGGCGTCGAACGCATTCTGGTCCTGCGCAGCAGCTTGTTGGTTGTTAAAGGGCGATCCACTCTGTCCGTTAGCTTGGCCGGAAATGCTTCCGGAGCGAGATCCTGTAGTCCCTTGCTGCTTGTTTGGCGTGTTTGGCCGTGCTCGTCCGTTGATCTGGGCCTGAGCTTGAGCCATGGCACTCTGGCCTGACCGCTGAAGATCATCTGCATTGACCTTCCTCTTTCTGCGCGAGCCGTCCTTCTCCGCCTTCTCAATGACAATGCGCGCAATGCGAGCAAATTCGGCACATATGCTGAGCATGCGCTTCAGCGAGCCGCTGCCCTCGTCGGCCACAACGTTGGTCAGGAAGTTCACGACCAGGTCCATCAATTTGATGTCAGCCCGGGCGCGGGCATCCTGTGGATTTTGCAAGATATTTGCGAAAATCGTGACGAGCGCCGATACCGGGAAGTAGATGATGAGCCACACGCAAGCAAAGTCGCCTTGAGGAATGTATTTGATGAGATGTATCGAGGCTCGGGCGGCAGCAACGCAAAGAGCTGCTGACGAGAAGACTCGGGGATTCAGTGGTCGAGCATTCAGACCTTGAATGGCGTACTCCGATAGTCGACTTGTCCAGTATCCGTGATGCACCGACATCCGATGTATGGTTGTGAGACAGTTGTAATACGAGAAATGTAGCACCACAATATGAAGAATAAGCGGAGTATGAGACGTCTTGATCTCGTGCTCAGGTCTGAAGTCGAGAGGAATGCTGTCCTTCCAGGCCTCGAGCTCCTTGTCGATCTCACCAATAGTGTTAAGCAGTTCGCCATCGGTTTGTCTCGATGCTTGCACTGAGTAGAGGCGGCGGTAGACCTTGCTGCTGATGATCGCAAACTCGCACATGAGGCGGAAGAGATTGACTTTGCCCCCGCCCTCGAGAGGGATATTGCCAATGTTGTCAGGAGGGTCATTGGAGGGCAATTCGACGTTCATGTCGTCGTCGTCTTGTGCTGGTGGGCGGCCGGATCGTAGACAGGTATCTTTGTCCAGCATATACGCAATCCAGAACACCCTTTTCCTCTGTTCAGCTTCGATGGGGTTGAGGTTGAATGCTGACCCTCGCTTGTGAAGACCAATACTATGGGACTGGCGAATGGCGGCCGAGATGAGGAAGAACGAGGGTTGAGGATTGGGCGTGCCGCCGAGGAAGAGCGCCATTCCCAGCAAAGCCTGAACGCTAAGGAGGTCCGTATTTCTGAGGGTCAGCTCGGTGAGTACTCCCATGGCGTTCTTGAGATATAGCCATGCTTTCTGATCGTCTTCTTGTGGAACGACATTGCTCATGACGCGGATTCGATAGGCGATAGCGAGCGCAACGTTGATGCTGGCCCACCAACCGCTGCCTTCGTACGGATCTCGGGAATACTGCTTGTCGACGAGATGCATGAATGTCGGTTCGTGGTAGAGCGGGAACATGCAATTGAAGTTCTCGAAGAAGTCCTTGAACAAAGAAAGTGCTTCCTCTTTGGGCGGCAGAGGCTTAAAGACGCGGCGTACAAAGATATCGCCGAAGATCTCAGGTTTCCAATACATCCACTTGTTCTCTTCTTCGTTGACGGCATTCTGGATGGTGTCTTGAAACGAAGCGTCGCCTGTCTTCTGGTTGACCCATTCGATACCTTTACTAGAGAAGATAGAGAAGGCCGAGGACGACCCTGGTCACGTTAGTCAACTCTTAAGACAACGTCAGGCAGGCACCTCACCAATATACCGCGTCTCTCCAACATTATTGGTAACCAGGGAGCACATCATATCAGACAGGTTCTCGACCTCCTCTCTTTTCTTATCGTCGTTACCGTCAGTTGTCGGTGATGTTGCCGACTCCTGCGGGCTGGATTGGACATCCTGGCTCGGCGTGTGCTGCTGAGAGTCTGTGGCATTCAATGTCGAGCTGCCTCCGCTTCTGGTAGGCTTCGGTGACTCGGTTCTGGCGGCGGACGAGGACGCCTTGTCAGCTAAACGCTTTTCCAAGGTCCCAAGGTCAGTGCGACCAGCTTCCTCCTCCGTCAATAGGCCGGACATTTTCAATAACGATTCCATGCGGCCGAGGCGGTTCTCGAGCCCTTCGATGTATTTCGCGCTGCAAAAGTGTGAGCGTTCCCTCGTCTTCGCAATACGACGACGTTCGACCTACCCTTTCGGCGGATTCCTTTTCTTCTCGACCTGGGTGAACACACACTCGGTCTTGTAGTTTGTGCAGTGCGAGCATTTGGGAAGCTTTCCGTCACACTTGATCTTCTTTTTCCGGCACCTGTAGCACCCGATCAGTCTCTGCGCACGTGTTGCTGTGTCACCGCATACATATCGCAAGCCTGCACGAATGTATGTTAGTCTTGTGCAATGTGCGCAAAGTAGGACGATACACACTCTTGCTATACGCCTCCGCTTTGGATCTGAGTCATCCAGTCCGTCCATTCCATCGCCGAAGTATGCCCCTTGGTAGGCCATCGGGCCCATGGGGGAGCCATTGTGATCATAAGCGCCAAATATTTGCGGCGGCTGCTGAGCTGTGAAAGAGTTCATGTCGTATCCCAAGCCGTCCATGTTGGTTCGTGGATCCATATTTGAGCACGCTGGGTTGGAGGGAGGAGGGACAAACAGGGTCGCGGTTCGGGGCGCAGTGGAAGCAACCAGCACAGAGATAGCCCTGAGCACGGCCGGGCCTGAGGAGTGTGCTGCGCTGGAATATGGAATTTGTGATAAACGACGTTTCAGATGTGAATCGGTTTGGGCATTGCGAAACTTGGCCGGCGAGGCAAAGGAGGGGCAGGGAACTAGACAAGCATCCCCAATGAGGTGAAGGATGCGGCCGTGAAGCAGATGTGATTCAAGAAAAGTATCATACGTCCCTGATTGGAAATCAATGGTGGACGCAATGGGGAACTGGAGCAGTCTTCTACTTGACTGTAGTCTCCGCCAGGCATCAGTAATTCTGGGCAGAATGACGGGCGTCGTCCTTTCCCCCCCTTCAGGCCTATCACGAAGAACGGAGTACGCCCAGCAGTTTTGCACTGGGTCAAGCCTCTGAAGCGCAAACAGCCCACCCGGAGCCGGACACTCCTGTCGGTCTTTAACGGACTCTGTACGGAGGTATCCCCACCTACACCTCGAGCATGCAGTATACTGCAACTCCACCAAAGTATCCTGGACTCATTCCAGGAACGCTTGATATAATATACAGCCCATGTATCTAGTATGACTTGAGCCCTACAAGACGTTGCTGTGACTCAAGCAGAAAGCGAAAGCGACAAGGGCTCCTAAAAGACATGCCCGGCGACTTACTTTGCCCGGGCGAGACAAGTCAAGCTCAGCTCGCGAAAGAGGCTCTCGTTGGAGGCCGTGCACTGCGGTTTCACAGCTCGTTCTCCCTCGTTTACGTCGTATCCGCCGACTCGGAAGCTTGCTAAAGTCGGGCGGTCAGATACGATGTGCTCGGGTTGGCGGACGCCTAGAGAGTTTTATCCCCGGGTGGCACCGGCCCAGGACATCTCGACCCGCAGATGCTCACTCACGCCTTGGTGGTGTGTCCGCTTCAGCCTCATGGACTGGCACCTTTGCCATTGTTAGACAGGACAGCTTTTACTATTCAGGACAGCTTCGAATGAAGCTCTGGACTGCAATCTGAACAGGTCGTGCGCGCTTCTCGGTCCTCTGTGCCGATGTCCCATTGCTACGAACGTTTCCCTGCTAGTTCGTCCGGGCGATCCGGCATTTCACTGGACTAATCCCAGTGATCTCATTAGGCAGCGAGTGTCAGCGCAAGCACCAAAGTGGCTCACCCGGCCGAAGCCACGTGAGCAAGAGGGACAGCGGTTCCATGGCTTTTATTACTGCCTCGTTAGAGGCTTTCGGTATGTGGATATCCTCAACTCGTGCCCGCATGCACATACCAGCTCTCCAACGCTGCCATTAGAAGTTCTGAGACGGGTCTATGTCCCCTTTGCTCTTAGTCAAAAAGTGGCCCTGCCGCACTGGCTTCCTTTCGAAATCCATCCGTTGCTGCAAATTGGCCTCGAGCTCTGCGCCCTGGTTGGACGTGGCCGGTGTACTGTGCAGTTCAGCTGCATACGGATTGTCAGAGCCCATCGACATATGGTAGGGATGTGCATGCGACGAAGAGTCGGACATGGTTCTCGAATGAGCCGTCTGAGGACTGACTGTGCCCCCGTACTGCCCTTGCTGTGATGAACCAGAGACGTTGCGCTGATGCAGGTTCTGAGAGCCGTTAGACAAGGTGCGAGCCCCACCGTAGGCGTGAGCTTGCTGGTTCTCGGGCAGCTCATGTGCATCTTGCCCTGATCCTGGATAGTAGCCAGCAGCAGCTCCAGCTCCAGCCCCGGCCCCCACTGCCGCTGCTGCTGCTTGCTGTCCATTATAATCACTGTAATCTGAAACTGATTGGTTAGAGTGAGGCCCTTGATTCGAGTTGGATCCCCATGATATGGGACCTGCGGCAGCTGGTGCTAGTCTGTCTGGGGCTCTGCCGCCCAGCCCACCTAGAAGAGGGTCAGGGCTGCCGAGCGGAGGGGACGGCAGCTCAGATCGCGTCTCGGACCTCTCAGTATACCCCACGCCCCCAGCAAGAGCACTTCCGGCTCCATAGTCGCGTCCTCCTGAACCATAGGTCATAGCTGGGAGAGAGCTGGGCGGGTAATGATCCGATTCCGCCAAGGAGTTCCGCTTGCGCTTCTTGCGTTGGTACCAACTGAACCAGAACCCGAATGCTGCGGCAATAACCACAGCAAGGCCAACGCCTACGCCGATGCCGGTTTTCGCCCCCGAGGACAATCCGCTGGACCCGCCCGCATTGTCGCTGCCCGCGAGCGCAGTTGGCGTTGTTGTATATGACGAAGCCTCTGTGAGTGTGCCGACAGCCGAAGATGCCACGACAACAGTCGTAATTGTTGTGAAGCCCGTAGTCCCGTCACTTGTGACGGGGGCCACCGAGATTGATTCCGAGCTTGTAGCTGAGAATATGACGGATGTCCTGGTGGTGATGAGTGTCTCGGGTGTAAACGTCGAGGTCTCACTACTAGAGGATTCGGAAGCTTGTGACTTGTTAGTGATCGTCCACTTTCGGTAGAGTCGGCCGTTGAAGTAAGAGAAATAGAAGAGCGAGGTACATGTCACGGAGCACTCACAGTCACTGGACGTTGGAGTACGTGACATGCTTGAAGATGGCGAGATTGCTATTGAGGAGGTCTCAGTTGCTGTTGTAGATGGCTCAGAACGAGGTGTACTCGAAGAGGAGGAGGTATTGGATGTTGCTATGGAAGAAATCTCAGTCGTGGTTTCGGTGCTGCTGTCAGAAGACGACGTGCTCGACGAGGACGGTGTTGGAGGAGACGACGATGCTGGTTTTGTTATCCTCAAGTAGTCGTTACCGAGCCGACAGCATGCAAGGCGATTTAAGGCGCGTTTGGACGCACATAGCAGGCAAGAAAGGAAGGTTTGACTTACAGCTTTGGGTAGTGGGTGACGGAGTGGTCGCTGGGGGTGGTGTAGTTGAAGATGGAGGCGGAGGCGGTGACGAACTAGTCGTTGTGGTAGAAGGTGGGGGACTGCTGCTGGTAGTGGTGGTGGTGGTGGTGGTTGGGGGTGGTAGAGGCGATGAGGTTGTTGAGCTTGTAGGAGGCGGTAACGAGCTCGTCGTGGTGGTTGTGGTTGTTGAGCTGGTCGTCGAGTCGGTGGAGGTCGACGGTGTGGTGGTAGTGCTGTCTGACATTGCGAAAGAGCCAAATGGCGAGTTCCTACAGTATCAACAGCAATTCCGCGATATGAGCTCAATCGCTCGCGAGCCCAGGAGCTCAGCGACGACGAACAGAATGCATGGCGAAGCCAGCCTTACTGTGTAAGAAAGTAGGGACGGCGGGGTATTTCAGCTGATGGTAGCAGAACGAGAGCCGAGAGACCTACCATGTAGAGGTCGCATGTAGCCAATGTCGTAGCATCAACTGCACTGATACGACCCACGCCCAAAGTGAGTGGACCTACTGAGACCGGTATAGAGGGGAAGCCTGCGGGAAGTCAATGCATCCTGAACGAGCGTTGCAAGGTGTGGGAGGGCGGCGAGGGACTGTTGGTCAGCCGCAAACAGGCCTCGTGTGCCGCAGCAAGGTTCGCTTCACTCGCTTGGCCAGCGTAGAAAGAGTCAGATACATGCATATGCGTTAACCGTATGCAGAGATAGCAAGCTTCTCGGCCCCAGTGGCAGTAAGACAATCTACTGTATGTCCCAGTCAGGCTGAGCTTCCAAGGTACTGATGAGATCTCTCGGCGGTTCATCGTAGGTAGGTGCATGTTTGTACGACTGGATATAGCTCGTGCCACGGTCTCGGAGCTGGTGGTGTGTGGTTCCAGCTCACAAACAGCACCCAGTCACGCGGCTGATTTGGGACAACGTTCCAGGGAAAGCTGTGTACGGCAGAAAGCATACTTGGACTCGTACCTGCACCGGCGAGGTGCAGGCTAGGCCTAGGCCTTGTGTCATCCCGCTCCGGGACTGGGAGGCTGGGAAGCCTGTTGCGATCTGAGCTGAGCGGTAATAATTATCATCCCAGTGCTAAGCTATCTTGCCGCGGGCACGGCAAATATCGCTTTCGCCTCCGTCGGCTATGATGGCATGGCGTACGTACTCCAGAGCTTCGGGCATTACGCGACCACCTCAGGCCTCTAGCAAAACGCGACTCTGAGCCTCGCACTGTCCCTACCTTTGATCCTCACCATGCTTCAATGCTGTCTCTGTGTGCCAAAGCAGTTGACCACGACGACTTGCTCGGATCAAGGTTCCAGCCGCCGTTCAGCACTCGTGACCACCGTCCCCGCCACGCGGCCAAGCACAGTGACTTCAGTGGCTCGGTACTCGCCGACATTATGACGACTACTTCACGGTCCAGTATTCTAACTCCCTCACGTATTATGTTTTGGATGGTAGCACCTTTCCCTTTGTCAGGCTCGTAGGCAAGATAAGTTGTTTGCTACCGTTGTCACACCGCCCTCTCTTCGCTACAAATACTTCCCCCCGCAGTTCTGCGATCACTCGCCCCACAATCCTCACCAGAGACAGTCAATATGGCAGACAAAGATCCCGTAGTCTGCGTCTTTTGCGGTTCGTCCGCCGGCAATAAACCCAGTCATGTCGAGTCTGCGCGAGCCCTCGCCAACTCCCTGGCCGACGCGAACTACCAGGTTGTGTATGGCGGTGGGACCATGGGAATCATGGGCGAAGTTGCAAAGACTCTGGTACAGCGCAAAGGCCCAAAGTCGGTCCATGGCATCATTCCACGAGCCTTGATTCGCACAGAGAAAGATGGCACACTACGGAACGGTGAAGCGCAGCCAGAGCCTGAAACCAAGCCCAAGATCGAGCGATCAATGACCAGCGAGGAACTGGAGCGCATCACTTCCAACACATCTCAAGAAGACCCTGATAAGAAGATCGTGCCCGAAAATAAGTTCGGGGCAACCACAATCGTACCAGACATGCACACCCGCAAGCGAATGATGGCTGCTTCGGTCGAGGCAGGCGGAGCAGGTTCAGGCTTTGTTGCGCTGGCCGGAGGTTACGGAACCTTGGAGGAGGTCATGGAGATGGTGACTTGGAACCAGCTGGGCATCCATAGGCTACCCGTCATCCTCGTCAACATTGATGGATACTGGGATGGCCTGCTCGATTGGGTCAAGAACAGCATTCGCGAAGGCTTCGTGGGCGAGAGTAATGCCGACATCTTGGTCGAGGTGAAGCGTGCCGAAGATGTTGTCGAGGCTCTGAGAGACTACAAAGTCGCGGAAGGGAGGTTCAAATTAGACTGGTCCAGGACGTAGCTAGAGATTGAGAACTTTCCACAGGTTATATCACCATTTCGAATTCATTAGAGCTTTGAAGTCACATTTTAGCATGGAAAACGCGAGCCTAATCGTTGTTGACAATGGGATCAGGGTAATTCATTCAGAAATCTAGAGCAATCTTTGATCTCGCACCAGAATTTCGAGGGACAGCGATCGGCCAATCTGAGGAAAAGAGGTCGTTGAATTCGAAACTGTTCAGATAGCCTCGTGTCTGCCATTGAGAAGCTACCGGCTGGTGACCGCCGCGAGACACTCGCCGGCGTCCTTCCAAGTCCAAACTTCTTTGCCCCAAGCCTTTCCTTCAGACGCCTTGACACCGTGCCCATTGCTATGCCTCATGTCTGATCCACGGCACAAGCTCATGAATCGGTCTCCATAGCATCTGGTCCGCTTTGCGATTCTACGTTTGCTTCTAGCAATGGGTGGATGTCCCTACCATCGTAGAGCTTGAACTTCTGAAGCTTCTTCTTGCCGTTCGGTCCGTCGTCGATGCCGATAATTGCTAAGCTTGTATTGTCGATCGTCAACTCCTTGTCCTGTGCCAAACTCTCTTGAAGCGCCAATAGACCGTGCTTGATCAGTTCGTCTCGACTGCAATCTGCAAACTCATCTAGGTGCCGCTCCAAATATGTTCTCGCCATCTGACTTCTCGCACCAATTGCACAAGCTAGCATCTCTTGCGTCATGCCTGACGGCGAGAACTCGAACAGATGTGGTCCCAGCTCATCCACGCCTGCCACCAACAGCCCCACACCGTATGGTCGCTTGCCGTAGTGCTGAGTGTTGGTTTGCGCGCGGTCACCGATCATGTTGACGATCCGTTCGACGGGAACTGGCCGGCCGTACGTCATTTTTGAGGATAGCGATTGCTGCTTCATGAAGTTGGAGAGTACACGCGCATCGGAAGCGAGGCCGGCGAGGGCGACTGCTAGGTGGTCATCGACACCAACGATCTTCTTCTGATAGGATGAGAGCTCTTCCGCATTTCGCTGCTGAATGTTAGTGATACTCGCGTGATATTGGATCCGATTTATTCACCTTTAGCGCTGTGAGGACGACATGCGTCTTGCTAGCCAGGCCGACCACTACTGAGCCCTGCTTGACGGCCTCCTGTGCGTACTCGACTTGGAAAATCCGTCCTTGCGGAGAACTAAAGACGGTCAATCGTTGTTCAGACAAGGTTTCAGCGGAGCCCCTACAATGTCACCGAATCGTTGTCGTAGTTGTTTCTGAACATGGCGACGGCGTTTCAGGAGGAGCGGCGGGGGGTATAGACTAATTCACCGGATGAAGAGTTGATAGTGAGGTGAACGGGATATGTCTGAACGCAGGCAAGCAACGAGACGCGAAGCATAGAACGCTCCACTTTTCCACAGCCTTGCCTAGCACCAGCCACCCGATTGGAAGGAGCAACGAGTTCAAGTGCAGTCAAGCTGCGACGACGGTCACTACTCTGGTCTAGCTACACTCACATATCATTTTCCAGAGACCCTACGCTATAGCTGGTCATATCGCGTGATAGCATCTGCGAGTCACATACTCTACGGCTGGCACACCTGCAGACACGCGACCTCTGTCCCACTTCCGCCCACCTAGGCCACCGCAATGGCGGCAGGCCTCAAGACTATTATTGCGCTCTCCTTTGTAAGCTGGTTCATCTATCATGAACATGCTCATGCTAACGCCAACTTAAGGTCCTGGCCATAGGCTTTCTGCTTGTCATCCTATCCGCCGCGCTCTTCCACAACTACCTCACGCTGCTTGTGGTTGCGACCTATGTGCTCGCGCCGGTGCCGAACTGGATATGCGGAAGATGCGCCAACCCCGATGATTTTATGGAGAGTGCTGGCAATGCGGTGATTGACTTCGGGAGATTTTGCACCGGATTTATGGTGGTAATGGGCATTGGTACGTTGGCACAGGTGCTGCCGAAGAGTCACACTGACCCTCACCAGCTCTCCCTATTCTGCTGGCCCATACAGCATTGATCCAAATCCCCGCCATGGTCATGTCCATCATTGGAGGCCTTCTCATCTACGGCACTATTATATCATTTACGCAATTCTTTAAAGAAGAGCAAGACTTCTGAAGTCGCCCTTCGGTCTCTGGCTGACAACCAGCAGAGAAGACCCAGCCGCGCTATAGCTGCGCTCAGCTGTAATCTTGTAGGACTACAGAATGCATGTGTTGGGCGTTCTTCCTGGGATACGGACTAGCTTTAGCACGCAGTGATGTTCAATGGCAATTACACGATGGGCAAGCATCTGTTTTGATTTTCTACAAGTCTGCGTCCAGTAACATGCAATATCTGATAGACTGCCATGCTATAGAATATCGTAAGCTTCCGTTGACGAAGTCAGCGACTGATCTACTGGTGCTTCTATTCGATCGTGTTCAAGGGCTCATGCACCAATGACGTGGGTGCTCGCGCTCAGCCTCGCGCCTGCCCGCTCGGCGGTAGTACCAGCCACTTCCGTCTCCAAGCTCTCTTCACGTCGACGTCTACAAGCTGCAAACCAGTCGCATTGTAAACGTCGCCTGAACCAGCCTGCTCCCGATACCTCATATATGACCTTGCCTATAGCCATGGACAGCCATAACCGCCTCTTCCGTTTCCCGAAGCCTCAATGGCTTAACAGCGCTAATACTCGCACCGCAGGCGTCTACTTTGCCGGAGCACTTGTATGCAGTTCCTCTATGACCCCCAATCGCTGAACACGACTAACTTAGCATGCAGTTCTCCCTCGGCTTCTTCTTCTTCCTCGACGCTGCCGTCTTTTCCAGAACCCTCAATGGCTCCAACATCCACATCAACTTCGTGGACTGGATCCCCGTGATCTGCTCCTCACTCGGCATGCTGGTCATCAACTCGATTGAGAAGTCGCGGCTTTCCGCCGACTCGTTCTCCTACTCTGGCAACGGCGTGGCATGGAAAGCGCGCACGGTCTTGTTCCTGGGATTCGCATTGTTGGCAGGCGGGCTGGCTGGAAGTGTATGTGTATTGGTCCTGAAGTACTTGATCAATGAGGCGGAGTCAGCTACACTGTGGATGGGTATTGCAAACGTGCTGGGGAACGGCCTCGTCATGTTGAGCAGTGTGGTGCTCTGGGTCAGTCAGAACATGGAAGATGACTATACTTATAACCTGCAGCTATGAAGGAGGACGGAGCAAGTCTCAATGGTGCAAGGCGAACAGCATATGACCGGCGGATTACAAGGCAATCGAGCTTGATGATTGTACAACATAGCGACGGCGAATGGGCACGTGGAGAGCATCGGTATGTTGGTGCTTTAGCGGTAAAGCATGAAATCATTTATATTCATGTTGGCATCGAGTGCCCTGATCTGCCCGTATATTGAAGGGACTTTCCCAAAGCCAACTCCGGCGACTGCTCGGAATCCATCCCCAGATGTTCGACATTGAACAATCTGGGTGTCTAGTCCTTCCGTCTGCGTCCCATATGATCCAGTCCCACCACCAACGCCAACCTCATGCAGCAATTGTTCATCGTTCATTGTTCTCGTAATTTTGCCATGATAGCATCGATAACGTCCATGTCGGTAGCTGATACCTGATCAGGGCCGACCATACTTGAGGGCAAATTTTTCACTGCCTCATTCATTGACGGTTGATAATTTCGCACACTGGAGCTGAGAGCATAAACGGCCTTCCTTCGCACTTGCTGGTTCTCGTCCTTGACTGCTACGTTACACAGCTTCGGAATGCCATTCATGGCCAACAGTCTCTCCTGGGACTTGACATTGTTCTGTACGGCCGTGCCAATGCACCAAGCAGCCATCTTCCTCATATCGGCTGCCGGGCTGTCGAGTTGACCAAGGAGAGGCGTCCAGAGACCTAGCGGCTCCAGATTGTTGGCGTTGTCGAGGTTTTCGATCAGTTGCTCGAGGTTGTCGAAGGCCGTCATCTTGGAGTCCTCGGTCGTTTCTTCGGACACGATGATGGCCATGGCTTCCTTCATTAGGTCGGCGTCTGAAGGACCGCCCATGAGGGAGCGAATGGCATCTGCTGACAAGCCTTTGGGCTCTGTCGCAGGCTTGTTGGGATCTCGCCCTGCTTCGGAGTTCTCGACGCTCCACTTTAGGAGTTCGTTCAGTCCTGGGTCCATTCCGGCCATGTTGCTGGTGTCACTGTGGGGAGAAATTGGTGTGAGATATGTTTCGAGCGTAAGACCTCTGTGTTTGTGTCTCAATATGGGGACAGGATGAGTATCGTAGTCGAGAAAGAATTGGTGATTTTTGTTTCTCTGAGAGAACAAGGAAGTATTTTCTAGGATCTACTCCAACCTTCTTTAACATTCTATTGGCCAGCAGTCGCCCGAATGGGCCGTCAGGCTTGACAATGAGGCACAGGAATACAGGCCAGGTCTACAGATTCAACATCTACAATCTGAGCATCCTCAGATGAGTGTCGGTGGTATTAGCGATGGCTTGATAGCGCAGGGCAAGGCTGGGAGTATACATGGATGACCAAATGGTCGGCGAGAATGAGGCGGGAAAGTGTGGCGTCATAGCACATTCTCTTGGCTTGGCATTTTGGCTTTCCTCGAGCACTGCAGTCGAGTGCCCCTCATTGTGGCTGTGCACACAAACGGATTTAACTCGCCGATGGTTTTCTTCGCAGCGGAGGATGATACTCTGAAGAGCGAACTCGAGAGCGAGTCAATGCAACATCGAGTAAGCATGCCGCTTATGCGAACGACTAGACGCCAGGGGATTATGTCACCCGACCTTTAGAGGCGTTAGCAGCCTGGGGAAGCCGTATCAATGGACGCCGAAAAGCAATTGGCTACCACAAATAGCAATCGCCTTATGAGCTGAACCGGAACACCTGGAAGTATGCAGATCGAGTCTGCAAGACCTTTAGATTGCCGTCAATTCCAGAGGACGGCGCAGCGCAAAGGCGCAGTGCAAAGGCTGAAACGCAGCTGCCTATGCTGGGAGTGCATTGCGAAAGCCATTGCGTGGCTAGGCCGCCACTCCAAGGCTCTACGAAAGAAGCGTCTATCAGATAGAGAAGAGACGTAGTTTTCAAACGGCTTGTACAAATAATTTGAGTGAGATCGTTGCAAATAACTCGGCTGCCTTCGGCAATTCTGCAATTAAGACAGGCTGCAATCATTCCTGAGCTGGTGCCCGAGCGCTGTGAGCAACGAAGCTTGCGCATTGACGGTGAAGGTAGTCCACTTCAACGAAGCGCGGAAGCCGCCTGTCTTGGCGCCTGCCTTCTCACACCCAGCCCACCGCCGGTTGAAATCTGTCTTACCCCCAACATCATCCACTCCCCTGACTCCATACATCCTCGTCCATCTTCCGGTCATCGTCGGTTGATTTGAGATTGCTCCTCTGCCATCCTATTTCAGCACCAATCCCCTCGCTTTCGTCCTCGTCTAATCGCCCGTTAATCTATCACCTCCAGCAACGATGGAAGGTAAGCACAGCTTCCTGGCTGTGGTCGGCATCATCCACGGGCCTCGACGATATCATTTGAGCTGAAGCTGACATCTCTGTAGAAGAAGTTGCCGCC
Organism: Cyphellophora europaea CBS 101466; assembly: GCF_000365145.1. Lineage (NCBI taxonomy): Eukaryota > Fungi > Ascomycota > Eurotiomycetes > Chaetothyriales > Cyphellophoraceae > Cyphellophora > Cyphellophora europaea. Next base: position 1,091,252 of record NW_008481810.1, on the reverse strand, counting down.
CTCGTCATCGACAATGGGTAAGCTCATACGCCTGCGCTGCTAGCACCTCCTCCCGATTGCGCCCCCTTCGCTTCGACGGTCGAGAGCTCCAATGAGGCCACCTTCGCCAGACGCATCCACGATACGTACCGTCAAAAGAGTACAGCTAACATACATGTCTACAGCTCCGGTATGTGCAAAGCCGGTTTCGCCGGTGACGATGCCCCTCGAGCTGTCTTCCGTAAGTACCCCGCTATTCTGCATCGATGAGCACGAACTTACCGCGCTCAGCGTCCATTGTCGGTCGTCCCCGCCACCACGGTATCATGATCGGTATGGGTCAGAAAGACTCGTATGTCGGTGATGAGGCTCAGTCCAAGCGTGGTATCCTGACCCTTCGATACCCTATTGAGCACGGTGTCGTCACCAACTGGGATGACATGGAGAAGATCTGGCATCACACCTTCTACAACGAGCTCCGCGTCGCTCCCGAGGAGCACCCTGTTCTGCTTACCGAGGCTCCGATCAACCCCAAGTCCAACAGAGAGAAGATGACGCAGATCGTCTTCGAGACCTTCAACGCCCCAGCCTTCTACGTCTCTATTCAAGCCGTCCTGTCTCTGTACGCCTCTGGTCGTACCACCGGTATCGTGCTCGACTCCGGCGACGGTGTCACCCACGTTGTCCCCATCTACGAAGGTTTCGCTCTCCCTCACGCCATCTCCCGTGTTGACATGGCTGGTCGTGATTTGACCGACTATCTCATGAAGATCCTGGCCGAGCGTGGTTACACTTTCTCCACCACCGCCGAGCGTGAAATTGTTCGCGATATCAAGGAGAAGCTGTGCTACGTTGCGCTCGACTTCGAGCAGGAGATCCAGACCGCTTCCCAGAGCTCGTCGCTCGAGAAGTCCTACGAACTTCCCGACGGTCAGGTCATCACAATTGGCAATGAGCGATTCCGCGCCCCCGAGGCTCTATTCCAGCCTTCTGTTCTCGGTCTTGAATCTGGTGGCATCCACGTGACCACCTTCAACTCGATCATGAAGTGTGATGTTGACGTTCGTAAGGATCTCTACGGAAATATCGTCATGGTAAGTCGCCACAGAGCTTCACAAGACCTTGAGCGTTGCTAACTGAGGGACAGTCTGGTGGTACTACCATGTATCCCGGTATCTCCGACCGCATGCAGAAGGAGATCACTGCTCTTGCTCCTTCGTCCATGAAGGTCAAGATTATCGCTCCTCCCGAGCGCAAGTACTCCGTCTGGATCGGTGGTTCCATTCTCGCCTCCCTGTCGACCTTCCAGCAAATGTGGATCTCGAAGCAAGAGTATGACGAGTCTGGCCCCTCCATCGTCCACCGCAAGTGCTTCTAAGCGCACTTTACTTTCAATCGATACATGCAATCCCCGACCTACTTTCAGCGAGACTCTGAGCCCCAGGGTGAATGATGCGAAGAATTGATGACAAATGAAAAGTGGTGCATAGAATTTCTGTCGGAAAGCGAACATCAGGGCCGTGCCGGGATTGCAGTTCTGGGGTGTTCATGGCGACCTTGCAGAGAACGCCCCTTCAATTCGACACTATGCAGGCATGTATCAATCAGAAACTGCACCTCCAAATATCATGGTTCCAACATCTGGTTTTTACCAACAAATGCCGATAGATTCAGCACACTTTACTCGTGTACCATTCATTCCCTTCCCTCGACCATTAAACCACAACGCTTCCAGCTCGTAGCTATTGGATGCAGATCTGACTCGCATGACCATTACGTGGAGTCCCAGGGCATTCGAGTGCCACACCTGTCTTTAACTCGACCGCGAACTTGTGGCAAAGAAGAAATGTAGTTTATCGATCCGCGTGACTCTATTGCTCTATTGATCTGGTATCTCTACGACGGTTGAGCCATCCTCCGCAGGCTCCAATAGCATCCACTCGCAGTTAATGCCTCCTTCCTCCTTGAACTTTGCGATCGCCGCCTGTGCAATGGCTTCAAAGTTCTCCGTCGCCAGCGCCAGGATGGTCGGGCCGGCGCCGGACAGGCATATCCCGCAGAGACCCTTGTGCGTGGCGGGTGTGATGGAGCTGATGATGTTGGGCAGCGCGGGGATCAGGCCGGCGCGGTACGGCTGGTGGATCTTGTCTTGCATCGCCGAGTAGATTAGTGCTGGGTTGGGCGTGTTGTCGCCTAGCACGGTGGTCAGGAGGGCGAGGCGTTGGAGGTTGAAGATCTGTAGCATGGGTGTAGTTGTTGGTTAGTGAGAGGTCCGTGGTAGCTGTCCTTTTGGTAGAGTCCTGCTGTTTGGATCTTCGAGTGTGGACTGGGGAAGGGGGCGTGAGGGAAAAGACTCACCATGTCCTGCCGCGAGTACGTCGTGGGCAACACCCCTCTCGCCTTGGCTGTGCTGACCTCAAAATCGGGAATGATGGCCACGGCCTTGAGGCTGGCGCTCCACTGAAAGCGGCGGAAATGGCCAATATCGACGGGTGGGACGGGCGGTCGCAGGCCCGTGTCCACACCGCCAGCGGGCTGTGGCAGGACCTCAGACAGGGGCACTTCGATGCGCACCAGATCTTCGGGCGACAGCTCGTTCAAGTACGTGCCCACAAAGCCGCCGTACAGCGCCGCGGCCACGTTGTCCGGGTGCCGCTCCACCATCAACACAAAGTCCAGAATGCGTGCTTTGGGTAGGTTGAGCCCGCCGAGGAGGTTGCCGAGTAGGGCGCCCGCAACGACTGCCGCGCCGGAGGAGCCAAGGCCTCGGCCGAGGGGGATGGGGTTGTGGATGGCGACGCTGGTATTTGGTGGGAAGCCGTGTTGGTTGTGGCAGCGGAGGAGGTACAGGGCGGTGCGGGTTATGAGATTGTTGTTGGGGTCCAAGTCGATGCTCTCGGGATCTACGCCGGTGTAGCTTAGGGTGCAATTTAGAGGAGCTGGTTCGGTGGGTCCGTTGGGATGTGGCTTGGTAGAGACGCGGAGCTCCAGGTACATGTTTAGGGCGAGGCCGATCACATCAAAGCCCGGGCCTGGTGACAAAGGTGTCAGGCGGCAAGGTGGAGGAGATCGTATGCCGGTAGTGACTTACCTATATTGGCCGACGAGCACGGGACCTCTGCATAATGGTCAGCTTCTGAACCCCTGGTGTGTCCCATGGCCACAAACTTATGAGATGCATGTTGTTGATGCTCCCTGCCGGAGCCAAGGTATCCTGGTATACTGAGTGCCAAGAGCCGGGTACCACGAAAGGAGTGAGAAGTATTAGTAGCAGCTACGTGCAGCAGCCAGAGGACGTAACAACAACGGACAGCTTCTGAATGCTAAGGAGGCTGTCTACACGTGCAAATGAGCTCGAGAAGCTGTAAGCGGTCGAGGGCGTGGTGGTGAGAAAGGGTAAATTGCGGGAGCGAAGCGGCGGGACGTCGACATCGGAGCCAGCCTTGGCGTGAAATTTGTCTAGATTTTCGCGGTCGCGCCCTGCTCAGTGATCCTTCACGCCCAGGCAACGCATAGATATCTTTCTACAGTATTGAGCCTCGTGGTTTGCTTTGGTGCCTTCTTGCGAAACCATGCGGGTTTGAACCGTTCTCCGAACGCAATATCAAAGGTAAGCGACCGTCCGCCATCTATATTCCACGAGGCTACCATCCCTGTGCACGAACCCTGGAACAAGCAGCACAGACACAACGCTACACCTTGTCCAAAAGTGACGGCTTTTACAAGCCATTGACACCATGGCATCCCCATCTCTTCCATCAGCGTTTCCCCATTTCCAGAATTTGCTCGTTTGGCCCACCAGAATCATTTGCTTGCTCACCAAATCCATGCTGAGCACCATGCACCCCATCCGCATGCCATTTGCTGACCAGAGCCTCCTCAGAACCTCACACATCATGGCAGAGCGCCTTCGCATCCTCGTTGTTGGCTCCGGCGGCCGCGAGCACGCTTTCGCCTGGAAACTCGCACAGTCACCCACTGTCGACGTTGTGCACGTAGCGCCCGGCAACGGCGGCACCGATGCAGGTGACAAAGTCCTCAATGTTCCGATTGCTGTCGACGATTTCACGGAGCTGGTCGCGCACGCCCGCAAGCATGGACTAAACCTGGTGGTGGTGGGTCCGGAGGCTCCATTGGTAGCGGGCATCGAGGGCATCTTTCGTGCCGTGGGGATCAGATGCTTCGGGCCCAGCAAGGCGGCGGCACTGATGGAGGGCAGCAAGACCTTCAGCAAGGATTTCATGCAGAGGCATGGGATCCCAACGGCCGCATTCCGGAATTTCTACGAGTACGAGCCGGCCGCCCAGTACTTGGACAGCATTGATCATAATGTGGTCATCAAGGCGGATGGGCTGGCGGCTGGAAAAGGTGTGATTATCCCGACGAGCAAGCAGGAGGCGCACGATGCCCTGAAGAAAATCATGGTCGCAAAGGACTTCGGCGCTGCTGGCAGCCAGGTCGTCATTGAGGAGTTTCTCGAGGGGGAGGAGCTGAGTGTGCTCACGTTCACCGACGGGTACACTATCCGATCGCTGCCGCCCGCGCAGGATCATAAGAGGGTAGGCGATGGAGACCAGGGCCCAAACACAGGCGGTATGGGCTGCTACGCGCCCACGAAAGTGGCCAGCAAAGAGCTCCTGGCGCAGATTGACCGCGAGATTGTGCAGCCGACGGTTGACTCGATGCGAAGGGATGGAATACCGTTCGTGGGCATCTTGTTCACAGGGATCATGCTCACAAAAGCTGGACCCAAGGTACTAGAGTACAATGTCCGTGGTGGAGACCCCGAGACGCAGACACTGCTCCCCCTGCTGAGTGACGACACCGATCTGGCGAAGGTGATGCTCGCCTGCACGGAGCACTGGCTGGATGGCGTGGAACTGAAGGTGAAGCCGCAGTTTGCCACCACCGTAGTTGCATGTGCAGAGGGTTATCCCAACAGCTACGCGAAGAACCGGCCGATCACAGTCAAGGAGGTGGGAGCTGACACGATTGTGTTCCACGCGGGCACAAGTATGGATGATAAGAAGCTGCTCAGCACAGGTGGCCGGGTCATTGCCGCAACAGCCACTGCAGACACGCTCGAGGAAGCGGTCAAGAAAGCCTACGAGGGCATGGACAAGATCAAGTTCGAGGGCATGCATTTCCGGAAAGACATCGCACACCGGGCGTTCAAATTGGGCGGCGAACAGACCGACGACACGCCGTTGACGTACGCCGCAGCCGGCGTGTCGATCGAGGCGGGCAACTCACTCGTCGAGAAAATCAAGAAGGACGTCAAGGCCACGAGGAGGCCGGGCGCCGATGCTGATCTCGGTGGCTTCGGTGGCCTCTTCGACCTGGCTGCCGCGGGTTTCCACGAGAAATCTCCTAGCATCGTCATTGCCACAGACGGCGTGGGCACGAAGCTGAAGATTGCGCATTCGATGGACAAGCACGACACCGTGGGCATCGACCTGGTGGCCATGAACGTGAACGACCTGGTCGTGCAGGGTGCAGAGCCCCTGGCCTTCGTCGACTGCTATACTTGCAGCATCTTGGACGTGGCTACCGCAAGCAGCGTTGTCGGCGGCGTCGCCAAGGGCTGTCAGATCTCCCACTGTACGCTACTTGGCGGCGAGACGGCCGAGATGCCAGGCCTGCTCAACGGCAACGAGTACGACGTTACTGGCACGGCTATCGGTGCGATCGACAGGTCGACCACAAGGCTCCTGCCGGACAAACAGAGCATGGTGGAGGGCGATGTGCTACTGGGGCTGGCTTCGAACGGTGTTCACTCCAACGGCTTCTCCCTCGTGCGGAGGATACTGGAGCGGAAGCACCTCGCACTCTCGGACACTGCCCCGTGGAATTTGGAGGAGAGCGTGGGTGAGTCACTGCTGACGCCGACGCGCATCTACGTCGTGCCTCTGCTGCAAGTGGTAAAGAAGGACCTGATCAAAGGCATGGCTCACATCACGGGCGGTGGCCTGGTGGAGAACGTGCCACGCATGCTCCCCGACGCACTCACGGCGGAGATCGACGTGACGACGTGGCAGCGGCCGAAGGTGTTTGACTGGCTGCAAGAGGCTGGCAAAGTCAGCAACGAGGAGATGAGCAGGACTTTCAACAATGGCATTGGAATGGTGTTGGTCGTGTCAACTGTGGCTTTTGGGGAGGTGAAGAAGGTGCTCGAGGAGCAGGGCGAGACTGTGTACAAGATTGGCACGCTCGTCAAAAGAACCGAGGCGGGTTGCACGCTGAAGGGTGCGGAGTCTTGGGAATCCTCGTAATTCTATGGGGAGTCGATGTTGCGCTGACCAGAAAGCGCCCTGCTAAGGAGTGCGCTTTTCGAAAGGTGGATTTTCACGACGAGGCGCACACTTCATAGACTACAGGTATTTTCCATGAATATCGTTTCATTGGACGGTAGGAAGCGGCGGTGATCGTCTTTCGAATAGATTTGCAGTGAGATACTCAAGCCCTGATGTCTCCATGTTCTTGTCCTGATCCGTCATTCCAGCATGACAGCAGATCTCCAACGTGGCTCGGATTGAAAACTACAATGCTTTCTTCGTCACCAGCGGCACAGCAAGCGGAGTGCTACGGGTTGGCGCCTACCAGCGCGGAAAACAGGCCAGGATGACCTATTTCTACACCGGCAGGGCCGACCACGTAACGGTGTCCGCCGCCGGCACAAGCTCCCTGACCAGGGGCGCTTCAACGTAAATGTGAAATTGTCGTCATTGCCAGTTGTTGTCTTGAGATCTGCCGTCATTGCCGGCCATGCGGTCGTGTGCGAGAAGGGCTGTCGGGAAAACAACGCTTCGAGGATCGGGACATCGAACGAACGCGCTGTCGCGGCGAGGGAAGAGAGGAGCCACCAGCTCAGACGCCATCCGATCATCTTCGCGATCGTGCCGCCTGGTGGGACGGCGACAATTTGAGATGCTTAAAGACAGCGCCCGCCTCTTGCACCCTCGGAGTACAGCCGTGATCGATTGTCGAGGCTCTCAGCGCCAAAAGTCTGAACGTGCCAAACAAAATTCCCAGCTCTTTCTGCTGAGAGACCGCGTGCGAGAGTGACGGTCGAGAAGTCAGAGCAGCGTGAAAGTGCACTGAGGTCGAGGTCAAGTCGCACGCCGACTTGGCAAGTTTCCTCTCTGTTTTTTCTCATGCGGAAAGGTCTCGGATAGATGCATGCCTTGGATCTCTGTTCGCTTTGTCGCTCAAGGTCGCACGCTGGGACGTTTAACGGGTAGATGCCTGATGCAGGGACCCGTGCGCCGCTCCAGGCGCGCGACATCAGCCGTGTTGCTCATGTGAAGAAATTCTTTTCGTCATCGGAACGCGGTTCAATCTGGTACGACATGTTAGGAAGGTGAACATAGATGTAGGCATTGAGTATGGTGTCTGGCCTGAGACATCGGGACTGACCTTCGACCTTCGCAATGAAGGATCGAAGTTGAGTACAGACGTGGTAGAAGAACGTGGCCACCGAAGCCTGCAGGGATCAACGACCCACATTCATGGCTGCAGGGCCCTGGTTCCGGGGGGTGATCTTCAGCGCTGTCGAGGGCCAATAGGCATGGTCAGATACCGCCGGGGGCAACCCGCGAGCGGCTGCTTAACCAAAAGGCTCAGTGGGTGTTCTGAACGACGTTGGTGGTTATGATATGACTGTATCTTACAAGGCATCTTCCTGCTTATCCTCGAGCAGAGTCATGACATTGGGAGACTTGTGGCAGATGGCAACACCCCGCCGGGTGGACTGAGGCTCTTTACTCGGCGCCGCGGGAATGTCCAGCCTGTCCTTTGGTACTCACTGAGCAAGGTTTCCCGGGAACTTCAAGATGCGGATGATCGATGCCGACTTCGGATCATGAGCACACGGACGACTTCGTTGCCGTTGGTAGCATCTGCCGGGTGAGGACTGAGCAAAAGGTACTGGGACGCCTGGCCAATCCGGGGCTTTGCATTGAAAGCAGACCAGAGCACAATAAGCGACCCCACACTTATGTAGTCTTTTCGACTGTCTGTCAGCGATTGCAGCAATGGTCTCAGGGCCTGATCGAGGGTGCTGAGCGAACATGGGCAGCTCTGGGACTAGTCAGCCAGAGAGATTGCGGCTGGCTGACTGTAGAAAGCGACAGACTACGAATCAAACGCTTGGTTAACGAAGAAGCGAGTTTCGGGGTTCCTGAAGTCGTAAACTTAGAGTCAGATCCAGTCCACATAGAACATTTTCCGTTCCTCACCGAACCTCCGTTTTGTCCTCATCCACGAAAGCACTCTGCAGATTCGCTGTCGACATCTTGTATATTGCCACTATCATGGAGGCTCTTCTTCGTCAGTCAAAGGGCTTGTGTCCATTTCTGCAGAAGACCTGTCCCGCAACGCTACGCTCTCTGTCCTCCTCCACTCGCCAGTCGCCTGGTGGCGGCACCATCACGAACCTTCAGCACATTGCTCGACGATGCCCTGTCATGAACAAAGCTCTGGCTGTCCAGAGCGCGAGAATCTCGTCTCGTAACTATGGCAAGGTCGCCACCGGCAGCTCAGGAACGGTCAAGAATCTGCTCAACAAGAAGCTTCATACCTCGGCTGAGAAGAAAGCCAGTGTCGCTGCCAATGTTATTCGTGGTGCTCCAGCCGGTGTGTATTTCTTTTCTTTGAAGCTATAGCCTCTCTGACAGTTGCTAGTCCCGCCCTCTGTTGCGAAGCAGCACGTTGTCCACGCACCCGACTCACAAATTCGCCCAAAGCCGGCGGCTCCGACCACTGCGCGCTTCGATTACGATGGCTTCTACAAGAACGAGTTGGACAAGAAGCACAAAGACAAGTCGTACCGCTACTTCAACAACATCAATCGCCTGGCACAAGAGTTTCCGCGCGCACACATGGCAACTCCAGAAGAGCGTGTGACCGTCTGGTGTTCCAACGACTACCTCGGCATGGGCCGTAACAAGCATGTACTGAAGACCATGCACGCAACCCTTGACAAGTATGGCGCCGGAGCCGGAGGCACTCGCAACATCTCCGGTCACAACCAGCATGCCATGGGTCTGGAGCGCAAATTGGCTGATCTTCATGGCAAGGATGGCGCCCTCGTCTTCAGCTCCTGCTATGTAGCGAACGATGCCACACTCGCAACTCTGGGTTCCAAGATGCCGGATTGCGTTATTCTCAGCGATAGCATGAACCATGCTTCCATGATTCAGGGCATCCGCCACTCGGGTGCCAAGAAGATGGTCTTTAAGCATAACGACCTGGTCGACCTCGAGAACAAACTGAGTTCGCTCCCACCTGAACAACCAAAGATTATCGCTTTCGAGTCCGTGTACTCCATGTGCGGTTCCGTGGCCCCTATTGAAGAAATCTGCGATCTGGCGGATAAGTATGGGGCGGTTACTTTCCTCGATGAAGTGCATGCGGTGGGCATGTACGGGCCGAACGGCGCAGGCGTTGCGGAACACCTAGATTACGACGTTTGGGCGGATCCCAACCGCACCCGAGAGACTCAGAAAGGTACAGTCATGGATCGTATCGACATCATCACGGGCACGCTGGGCAAAGCCTACGGTTGTGTGGGTGGCTATATCGCTGGAAGCGCAGCCATGGTCGACACTGTTCGTTCTCTTGCTCCCGGCTTCATCTTCACCACATCTCTTCCTCCTGCTACCATGGCCGGTGCTAAGGCCGCTATCGAATATCAGTCAGAGTACCAGGGAGATCGTCGTCTTCAGCAAGTGCACACTCGCGCCCTGAAGGACGATCTGACCGCCCGTGGCATTCCAGTCATTCCCAATCCGAGCCACATCGTTCCCCTCCTGGTAGGCGATGCGGAAACAGCCAAGATGGCCTCGGATATGCTACTCACCGATTATGGTATTTATGTTCAGAGCATTAATTACCCTACCGTACCGAGAGGTGAAGAGCGTTTGAGGATTACCCCGACCCCCGGACATACAGCTGAGCTCCGTGCTGAGCTTGTGGAGGCACTTGATAGTGTCTGGAACCGGCTTGAAATCAAGCGCGTAGCCGACTGGGAAGCCCAAGGAGGTTTCGTTGGAGTGGGAGTGCAGGGCGCTGCGCCTGTCGAGACTCTCTGGACCGACAGCCAGCTCAACGAGATCGAGACCAAGCTCGCGTCTGCATCCGTCGAGACTGTTGACACGCCGCTCGCCGCAGCGGCGGCCGCGGCTTAGTGTTCTGTTGCCATACTGTTTGTGCGTTTCCTCGAGCTTCGTGCTACGAGACGTCGCCAATTAGTGTGGTCTACGTTGCTGACGATGATTCATAGTTTCTTCGTGGCTTTCTGCGAGCGCGAAAGGCGGCTTGACAGTCATGGATTTCAAAAGAGACAGCAATATATATCAATGTTGTCCTATACTTCCGCTGCGCGGCTGTCTCCCTTCTTCAATCCCAAGCTCAGGTGCTTTCGGGCTGTTTTCGTGTGAAATGCGCCGACCGAGCTTTCCTTTCTTGCTTACCAATGTCTAATTGGAACGACTGACTTGCAGGATCTCACGTCACAGGATGGTTGCACCAAGTTGCAGGGGCTGATACTCCAGGACCGTGGGCCAATCTACGGCGGCGTTGGCCGTTGTTTGTCGAAGCCAGGAATTGACTCAAACGACGCACAAACAAGACGCTGACTGAACAGACCAGTCACTGTGCTGGACTATCATCTAGGTGGTATCGGCTCCCAGTGCGGAAGCATGACATGCTGCAACTACCGGGCCTCAATCCACCCACACCACGTACGATCTGGACGTACTTGGTTGAATTCGGGCCGCGCCTGCTCATCATAGATCGACCGCCACGGAGGCAGACATTGTGTTTGGTCTCTTCGACAGCAACGCTCTACTGCTGGATCCCTTACCAGAAGCAGCAAATGGTGCTCGACCACCAGGTCCCACCGTACTCGGATTGTTACCTGTCAAAGCGCCCTTCGAGCGTCTTGGGCCATAAGCTTCGTGCTCTGATCTCACAGATCGGTGCTTCTGGACGACATCTGGCGATACAGGAGATGAGCAAGGGCGTATCATTGGGCCTGCCTCGCTTCACGGTCTCTGTATAAGTGCGAGAGCAACGCGGATGACAAACCCATATCAGAGTATCGTCCACATTTATGCACAGCTGCTTGTGCATCCGAATGCATAAGGCGTACATGGCGTTTACTTGCTGCTACGGTGCTACATAGCAACCACGATGGCATCGCGACAGGTCCAACAAGTCCGAAAATGGTCGGACAACGATCGGGCGTGGCGCCTGGGCGTGGTTCGCCGGCCTGCTGCTGCCTGCGGGTGGCCCTTTGGGTCGCGGTGTACTCGCCAAGGTTCACAGCCTCTGACGATTTTCAACCATGGCTGAAATAACGTACCTAACGGTCCTTTGGTCTGTCACAGCCACAAGTTGCGCGTAGTCTCTTTATTGCTGAGATGGGAAATGCTATACGCCTGTGGGTATATGCTTACTCGAGGCATGAATAGGCAAAAGCAAACAATCACTGTGGAGACTTTGATGACTGTCGGAGAACAAATCTTTACCCGTACAAGCACCCGAGGATGCCCGGACTGTGGTGGCAATTCATCGCAACTCCGCGCAATCCAGGCTCCGAGGAGCGTTCCTTGTCTCATGAACTCCGAGAGTCGAGAGCAGCCTGGCTTAAAGTCTTTTCAACCTTTCTGACTCGCGCCCTGGCCAGATGCTTGGGTACGTTGGCAGTATTTTCGCTGCCACCCTGCGATTCCGGAGCAGGGCGCGAAGGCGACAAACGGGAGCTTCCTGCCTGTGGCCTGCGTTGCACACGGTAAGACGGGGCTGCTGAGCACTGCGTTTGAGGGGCGAATCACGCTCGCGATGATTCATATTCTTTGCGGGGCCGTACGACGCCTCATTTGCTGGCAGCATTGGCTCCTCGGTGCCTGATTGGGACAGAAACCCGGCATCGAGGTCGGCTTGCTTGTTCGGCTGCCTGTCTTGTCTCTCAGCACTCGGCCCTCGTACCCATCCCATCTTACGAGAGGTGTGTCATGTCATCTTTTTTGGATCATCACCCGCGTGTCTGTGACTATTCCTCATGCCTGATGCGGCGCCTGGTAAGTGCTTTTGATTCCCCGATCTGATGCTTCGCTCAAAGTAAGGTCAAGAGTCTGTGCTGTGGTGAGGGTATGCTGGCCCAGTCCCTGGATTGATGCCTCGACGGCGGTGTATGAGTGCTATCAGGACACCTTTAATGTTTACTGTATGATTACTATTGTTGAGCATCGTTGCAGCAATTATATCAGCCACAAGTTCTCTTATGTTATTGCTTCCATTAGTATTGTGGCGTGCTAGCTGTTAGACATCGTGACCCAGGTATTCGCCTCGAAGAAACATGATCGTAGGGATCAACACGCCCTGTTCCAGGCATCAGAGCCAGAGAATGGTTCACTGCCTGGAATGTCAGTGGACGAGAGGCGCCTTCGTGTGGCGTTGGGCCTGAGGGTGTGAGTGGCCATGGTATTGAGTCATTCGGAGAGAGGCCCGCAAAGAAGGTTGGGTGGGTTTTTTCGTGGCAATGGCGGGAGGCGAATTGCCCAGCCCGGACTCCTCAGCCAGGCAGCCTATGACTACCACCGCGCTGCCGCCCTCTTCCTCTGCCTCTACCACAGCAGCAATGAAGTCGACAAGCACAAGCAGCGCACGCTGCCAATCTCCTCCGCCCGTGATCTGAATTCTACGATTAAATTCGCAAGACGACGACACACATCCTTTGTCCGCTAGGTGAGTGCCTCCAAGCATCCGATCAGCCATCCGCCACCGTCAGATGCGTTCCGCCGCGACGGAAGCGCAGACTCATCAAACAATGAGGACAAATGCTAATTCCACTTACCATGGCAGCGTTTTCACCTCCTCTACGAGTCATACTCACACCTTGCCACCACTCTTAATCCTCTCTCATCCGAATCCGATCCTATAATCGGCGTCGTAATAGGGAGAGCCTGAACACCGTTCTTCTCAGCCTCACCTGGCATATCGCAACTCACTACGCCGAGTGCCATTCACGCCAGTCACACGATCGTGTTCTTTGTCTCGCCCCAGGCAACACGTTCATTCACACATCTATCTGCACATCAATATCAGTTGCCTAGCACTACCGCCTGCGCAACATAACTTCTACCACCTCTCCACTCCAACATTCCAGTCATAATATCTGCTCGAACCATGAGTCCTTGGACAGAGTCGATATCATCGGAATATCTACCTGCTACACTGTGCCCGCCACCAGAGTCGTTTGTTCTTTCGATCCTCGAACGAAAGCCTCGAATTGCTGAACGCGAAGGACCACTGTTTGGCTACGATCAGGTCGTCAAACCTGTCGCAGTCTAGCATCAGTCCCCCGCGTCGCATTGTTCGTTCTCACTTCGGATCGAACAACAGCTTTTCAATTGACCCTGACTTGTGGCGGGATCGCAGCAGCAGGTAGATCCATCACCAGTACGCGCCTCAATTGCGATCGTTGACCGCAGCACGTTTGGCTAACTTGTCTCTCAGCACATTCCACCAATCCCACTTTTCCCTTAGAAACTCGACACCTCCAGGTCTCTCGACCTCATCTAAAATTCGCCGCTTTGACATCTCACTAGAATGGGCTTTGCAGGGCTTGAAGAGAGAGCTCAGTTCCAGCCGGAACTCTCCGTCTTTGCACCTTGGGATAAGTCCTTGCGATACAATGAAGAGCAGCCGCTCCAGAACAAACCTATCTTCACCGCCTTAGCTACCGGTCCTACCACCTATGCCTCGACAGCCGAGTCTGACCGTCAGAGCGTCTACTCGGATGACACAGCCAGTGTAGCGGACTCTATCTTCGATATCGCGTCTGTGGCCTCGTCGCAGTCCAGTTACGGCTCGTCGGCGTCAGACTCTTCTGAAGACAGTAGCGATGGCGAGACTGGTCCAACTCCTCGCGTCCGTCAACCTTCAGCGAGAGATGCTCAGCAGAAGCTCGATGGCCACTCGGAGCTGCTCTCGGGTCTTGGCTCTGAGTCGCTGCCTCTAAGATTCAATTTGCACAAGGACGGCCCTCAGGAACCTATCTCGAGTTACGCCGAGAACGTTCCTCAACCTCAATCTCGAGCTCAACACCCAGCCTATCAAACCATCGATCAGAATAACCCGTCTCGACCACAGACAGCGTTCAAACAGCCGTTGCACAATCTGCAGAAAACAAACAGAAGAAGATCTATCAACTCGGAAGCTCCTGCTGCGCCACCATGTCGGCTCAAGCGCGACACCGACTCGGCAGACTGCTTTGTGATGACACTCATTAGTAAGTCCAGCAACACGGCTGCCCATTCTAAAGCTCTAACACATACCTCAGCGTTTGCTGCCAGACTGATCACCGCAATCTGGCCACTGTCAGCCTGCCCACCCATGATGTCTAGCTGCTTCAATGGTGCTGGCGTTCTCCCGCTTGAAGTATTCATTCATGAGACGCTGCGCCGTTCCAAGACCAGCTACTCGACCTTGCAAGTCGCTTTATGGTATCTGATGCTGCTGAAATGTCAGATGCCAAAGAACGACTTGACGAAAGAACCGGGACAGTCGTCGTGCCGTGCAATGCAGTGCGGACGACGTATGTTCTTGGCAGCGCTCATGCTAGCTTCTAAATACCTGCAAGATCGCAACTACTCAACACGCGCTTGGAGCAAGATCTCTGGTCTTCGAATTTGCGAGATCAACGAGAATGAGATGAAGTATCTCGAAGCCATCGACTACAGACTCCATATTACCAAGGATGTTTTCGATAACTGGAGTCGAATCGTCCTCACTCTAAGCAAGCTGTCCAAGCTCAAGCCTGGCTGCCCTCTTGGCAGGGCGCAAATATCACCCCTCGGATCTGGAGACTGGTCTGCGCTAAGTGCCATGGTTGACGACAGCCCTGCGCTTAGGGATGAAAATGCCTTCTTCTCCGACAAATGGTGGAACGGTGTGCTCGCAAGTCTTGACCCGCACCTGTGTGATACAGAAGAAGGCTCGAAGCAGTTCTTGCGCCAGAGTCTGCCCGCAGTTGATCTGTCCCATCCCCTGCTCCGCCTGGATCAGGGGATGTCGCCAGCTTTCGACTCACCAGTGGACAAGGCACAGACTGCCTTTAGCAGCCCTGCTCTTCAAAGTCTGCACTCCGGCGCTTCGACCCCAGTCCAAGGTGCCGAAGGTCATATGCAGTCGCTTTCGTCTTTGCCGCTGCGACCTCAGCTGCGCAACTTGCCGACGCCCGTCTCCACTCCACGCGGGCCCGAAGGCTGCTACCCTACACCATCGCAAATGAATCTGCGTTGTTCAGCATCGGTTGATGCTCTTCGCAGCGTTCGTAAACAGTGCTTTGCGAATGCGAACCTGGATCGATGCCCACCTCCTCGACCTCAATCTTACTGTGCGGCCCAAGGGTCGCGGATGAGACCTGCTGCGTCCATCCCATTCCAGTCCCAGCAAACTCCGTCACCATCGCTTTCTGAGGCATCTGACACCATTACCCCTACTGGCCGATCTCGGTCCTCTTCTATATCTTCAAACTCATCTTGGTCGTCCTCGCTCTCCAGTCAGCCGATGAGCGCACCTTTCAATCTCGAGAAGATAATCAACCAACCTCCACAACCCTCACCGCTCACTCGAGTGGTGTCGATGCCGGAGACGAGAGTCCCTGTCTCGCGCAGCATCAATGGCCATCCGCTTCGCCGGAAGCCACAGTTCTCGGACATCGCAGCTGCGCGCACCAGCGCTGCGGCTGTGAAGTCGAGGACTGACTTTGGCACTGGCCAGGATCTTGTGCAAGAGACCGATGCTGCTGAAGCACTCCTGCGCCTCTGCGCCGGACGGCGCGAGATGCAGCAGCAGATTCTCAGTGCTACTCAGCAAGCTACCCAGCAGCACGAGATCAGTCCAAGAGGACACAAGCGCAATCTTTCCAACGCCACTGAGCCAATTCAGGATCATGTTCGCCAACTTCTACAGCAGGAACGCGATGGAGATGAAATCATGAGCGATTCTGCCTTGAAGATCCACGACCCCTCTGATGAGCTCGAAAAGAAATGGCAAGCACCTACAAAGACCTGGGCGCTACATAAGAAACCGGTCACGACCATCGACCACAAGCGTATGGCACTCTACTGTGCCCCTCACGCTCAGCTCTCTGCGCCAGAGCTAACGGCTCTGAAGCTGAAAGAGCAGCTGGTCTCAGTCTAGTTGAGCTAGAAGAGACAGCGACCAACGAGAATCGGACAACGAAGGAAACCACTACAGATACCCCAACCTCATCGATCCCTTTCGTCTGTACTACCTCCACATACCTCACACTCTGCTATGTACTATCATTGCCATCCTCGCCAACTCCCAGCGTGGACGAGCATAATTGCAGAACCATCACATGCGACATCACGACGAGCACGTACGTGATATGCAGATAGTCGCGAGCCTGGCACAGCCATGCTCCAATTCCAATGCACTTCAAAGTTATATTTCTCTTCTGTTTTCCTGTTGTAGACGTCCTGCCAGACGCTCAAATCGTTGCATACCGTGCTGTCGAACGATTCGCGTACACTGTAGGTGACCGCACAACCCAGGTCATAGTTGTTACGTACAACTCATGCCATTCCTATTCGGCTGCAGGAATCATCCCACGTCGCCGAGACTGTTGATCCTGTCATGCCATGATGCCAGTCGCGGTGCGAAGCCCGCAGGACCCCCATGCGGGTAGATACGGGTAAATGCCAAGTGCGCCAGATAATCTTATCAGATCTTTATGACCTGACCCCTCTACGTATCGAGTGATCATATACCGCACTGAAGTTGCTAGCATCCCAGCGCTGCCTGCATGAGCTGCGACACCCTTACAGCGATCGCTTGATTGCCCTGACAGCCGTATATTGCTGCTCGTGCACCAATACTGGGTGATACGGCAGAGTCGCAAGCTCGCCACTGACCAAGGACCCTCGGGACTCAACTACCTCGCCACAACGAAGTACAAGCCTCGCGGTCACGACTTCTACCGCTCGAGCTCATCATTCCATCCACATCGCCGCCGAGATATAAGCCACTCTCCTCAAAGAATGCATCTCCCCACGACCCTCCTCTCGGTCCTCGCGGCCTTGTCCCTCCCACCACCCATCCACAGCATCCCAGCACCACACCAGAACCCCCTCGCCGCCCACCCCAACGACCACATTTTCCCCCTTTCCTCCTCCAGCGGCGGCACCCACAAAATCCCGTCCCGCCACACCTCCACCCTCCTCGCGCGCCGCCTCCTCGCCCTCTCCCCCTCCGGCTCCCTCTCCACCATTTTTCCCCCTTCCCACAACCTCAGCACGGACCCAGCCTACCGCTTCACGCCGGACTCTGTCGGCGGCGCCCCCATCGCCCTCCCCGAATACATCGCCGACTGCGAGGGCAACGGGGACCCCACGCTCATCATGCTGGACATCAGCACGGCGGCCAAGAACGCGCGGGAGGGGCGGAATGTGAGCTTGGCGGTGGATTGGTGGGCCGGGTATGAGAGGGTGACGGGCGAGAGGCCGGGGAGTGCGGCGGCGTTGCCTAGAGTGGCGCTGTTGGGGTGGTTGCAGGAGATGGGGGAGGGGGAGGTGGAGAAATACGGAGTCAAGGAGTGCTTTTTTGACGGGCATAGGGATGCGAGGGGGTGGGAGCCGGGGGCGAGGCGGGGGGCGCACAGTGGGAGGTGGGTGAGGCTGAGGGTCGAGGGCGTTTATTGGGTGGGCGGGTTTGGGGATCGGGCGTGGATCGGCTGGTTGGATTTGGCGGAGTGGAAGGGGGTGAGCGAGGGGGAGTGGAGGGGCGTGAGGCTGCCGGGAGAGGGGGAGAAGGAGAAGGAAGAGGAGCTGGATGAGCTGTGAAAGCGGTAGGGGTACGGTACATGACATGGACTACATGATATGGAAGTACGGCGTTTGGGGACCACGTTCCTGCTCTCTAGTCGACCCATACGTAGAGGTGTATGTATATATTCTGGACGAGATGCGTGCGAGCATCTTCAATAAGCAGCATGGGACGAGACATTGTTTCATTCATCATAGGTCAAGCGTCAGGACTGATCATTCGTGCTTGAGCTCGACTCAACCCCGAGGGCCGTCACTAGTCGAGCGTACGGTCAAAGACATTGTTGAGACGACACAGCGCTGTTGCAACATTGTCGAACAGCACGGCTGGTTGAATCAGCCCATATCACGTTGTTTCTTGCATCCGTGTATTGCCGTTCCTTCCCAGATACCTTGACGTGAGTGTCTTGAGCATCCTTTCCTTCAGCCTTTGCTTGGGCCCGTCCGAGCCTCTCCTGTGCCCGTTGGCCACTTCCTCAGGTTCATGGTCGGACACTTTCCTTTCCATCCAGAGTCGCTGTTTGCAAGCCGCTGACGGGTTCATCTTGACTTCAATTGACGCTTACTATGCCGAGTACACTGAGTCAGCTAGCGTCATACCACTGTGCCAGACTGCCGGCTTTCGCTGGCTTGCTGATGTCTTCTCCAACTTCGCTACCCGTTGGCCAACAACGAGGTTGGCATTAGTGACCGAAGACGATCCGCAGGCTTGGTCCATAAGGTGTATAGGCTCACTTTTGCCAGGCGACCCGAGGCGTGGTCAGTTGATCGCAACGGCAGCCACTAGTGCGTGCCATCAAGACGCTGTCCAACCATACGTGGCATCAGGCAGCACCGTCTACATCATGTTTACCACAACTCGTCAATCTCGAGACAAGCCTCATGGTTTGAGCTTGCTGTTGCTCTGAACGCTGGAATACTCCACATACACCTTTTGCACACATTGAAAAGTGACAAGGTGTACAGGGACCTAAGGATAAACTTGCTGCATCTCACCCATGTTCAGGTAGGGTTGTCCCTAGTAACACGATCGAGAACCTTTGCAAGTACGCCTGTTGCCCTGCCAATCTCTCCTCCTTCTTGTCGGCCTGCCGTGACCCCAGCCTCAATCTGGGGGCAGAAGTGCTCTGTGTATACACGAAGCCGATCTTCACGGTCTTCTAACATCTGCGTCTTCTCGTCTTGCACACTGCCGAAGAGATTCAGGTATGCGTATGGATCGGATTTCGTGGGAAGACGATGATGCTCGATGTCCCAGTATGGAAAGCTTTGGGCCATGACGTTGATGGCAATCTTGGGGACGGGGTCCAGTAGCCCAGCTTCAAGAAATTCGGTCAGCACTGTGATCACTTTTGCCATAGACTTGGAGTCGCCAAGGGCTGGCTTCATTGCACCCCATTTCCCTGTCTCGGTCGAGCGCCAGGCTAGCATGGTGGTAAAGCATTCCAGTGTCGAGAACCAGCCTCCAGAGCAAGTCACAAGTTCGTTAGGGGCTGTAGCAATAATCCAGGATAGAAAGTCGATGGCGGAAAGCCGGATGTCACGAGAGAGGTGGGTCATGCCAGCTCGTACATGAGGCAGCAGCCGAGGTACCTGATCTTGAATGTCGTTCCCAGGAAGAGCTTGGAGGCACTTCAAGAGCTGAGAGCGAACCCCGTTGTTTGCATCCAAGATCAATGGACACGCCTTGTCGAGCAGCGCACCGATTGTCAAGGGAAGATTCGTTCCGTGACTGAGCGAGGAAAAGTATGTCGTCAGGAATGCCAGGGACTCACGACGTTGACTGTCCGATTTGGATGAGAGTAGGGACACATGATGATGGAACTGTTGGATCGTGCTTGGGGCGTCAATGTTGAGTTGCTGGTTGAGGACAATGGCCTTGGCTCGAAAGCTGGTCTCGGTATGGTTGTCGGCCTTAGGTTTTACTTTTCCGACTTTCAGTTTAGTTTTTTGGAAGTCCTTCTTCTTCTCGCGCTTCTTTTTTGCACTCGAGCCCATCCTCTGGCGCTCGGATGCTGGACCTGGGTGAAATGGTTCCAGAAAAAGTCGATGCAAAAAGAGGACATTAACAGCTATTCCCGGTTGGGACTAGCTCTACACTTGCTGCTCACAGCCTTGAAGATGCAGCCTCGTTTGTGGAGTCCGTTCTGCCCACGGGCACCTGCGGACTGACGCGATTCGGGGGAAGCTGGCGCGATACCTGTCCGTGGAGAAGGACGAAATTTGAGGCTCTGTTTACCTTTCGCCTGGATGACCCCTCCGTGACGCCTTGTGACCGTTGCCATCATTAGGTAACAGATTCCACGCCGTGCACAACCTTTTTCCAACCTCATTTTTGCATTAAAACGAAGCGCCTCCGACCTCTCTGGCATGGCAAGCTTGGACAAGGTGTGTTCCGGTCTCCCACAGCGTGTGCTCTTCTCGGCAGCTCAGCTAACGTCCGGAGCAGCAATCGTCAATCGACGCAACCCTCCGCAGTCTCAGTGACAGGCCCAATGTCGAGTCTACCCTGATTCTTTCACGGAAAGACGGATCGATCATAAAGACTACAGGCTTCACCTCCGCCGAAAAGCGACGAAGAGCGCAGTCAACTGCTGCCTACCAAGCGGCAGAATCGCCTGCGCAAGTCAAGGATGCCGACGCTGGCAATGAAGAGGCTATCGCCGAACAGGAGAAGTTTTCGCCTGCAGAGGAGCTAGCCGCCTCCATCTTCCAGTTCATGAAAGCCGCTGGAACACTCGGCACTACACTGACGGCTGTATCCGCCGGGCAGGACGGAGAAGACAGCAACACACTACGTCGACCAGAGTCGGGGCGTGCGCCGGATACCGACGGTACCACAGAAGAGTCTGAGGCTCGACGAATAGACTCGCAAGTGCAGCTACTGCGTTTGAGGGTCAAACACCGCGAAATCATCATCTTTCCAGATCCACACTACCTCTGCTGCGTGGTGCAAAGAATTGGGAAGCAGGCTGGTTCAGACCATCGTTGAAAAGACTCGACATCCGCAAGATGAATACATGGGTCCGGCGGTTTTATCACATTGGAATGGGCTGGGGATGGGGATTGCAGCCTCAGCAACCCATTCGATTTAAGGGATAGCCACTGGCCCTCATTGGGTGCCGTGCTCCTCCGACGTCCCGGAAGATGCAATGTGCCTTTGGACAAGTGCCGGTTATCAGACTTCTATTGTCAAATCAGCAGATGGGCGAATGGCGACATGCTGATATGAAGGATACAAGAGCCCAACCGGGAAAGGGAAGACTGGAGAAGAGGATCCATGATACCGACGTCGCATTTCTTCGAGATAAGCGTATCATGGGGCACCTTGCAGCCTTATCAGAACGCGGAGAACAGGTGCGGCTCTACTTAAGCTCGCTATGCCTGAAAATCTGGAGTGACCAGCTCGCGACTTTTTCTTCGATGGTTTTACAGAAGCTGGGGCCAGCACGCACCTGCTGACTTGACATTTATGGAGCGTCTTTCGGATCTCGATTGCAGGTCTGGATGCCACTGGGGTCAAATCCATCGACATGCCTCTCGACCGTCGGGACCCCCCGATGTCGACCACTTCCACTGAGCACTTGGTCAATAATGTGCTCCTCAGGCGATCTCGCTGAAACCCGGGGGCGCTCGCAATTACTCTTCTCCCCATGAAGCTTACAGAAAGACTTGCTTCTGCGAGACAGATGATGAATCGAATTTGTCAATCATCCCACCAAACCCGCCTACGTGAGATTGAGACGGATCAGTAACCCTTCTGGCCATATTGGCGCAGACATGGGCTCGACCGACCGACCAATACTCGGCAAGGGAAACAGGTGTCGCATGTCGCCTGGAAGATGATGCACGGACCTTACCTTAGCGTGGGGTGTCGCTCAAGATGAGTCGCTCCAACGCTCGGTCCGCCCTCGTCGCTCCTGAACTGGGAGCTGTCAAATTGGCAACTATTCAATCGACTCCAGAAATACCCCATTGTCGCGTGCCTCCGACTTTGCGTCATGCGCCCTCTCCAGTGCATCGACAAGGGACTCAGTTTTAGGTGTCGGAATGACAAAAGGCAATCAATGCCGTTGTGGACAACCCGGTTTGGCCAACTGGGATGAGCGTTTTCTGGTTAAGGCGAAGGCAGAATTAGCGTGAGTTGCACATCCACCGGGTATTCTTTCAGAGACCAGGGTTGCTTAGTGGTTTGCTTGGCCCCGGCTGCGGACCATGAGCCGACCCACCCTTCTCGCGATTTCTCACGGTCCCCCGAACTGGCACACGCTCCTAGATCGAGTGGTACCGTCAACGCAGCATTCACGCGTGGTAGCAATGCCTCAGGAAATTTATCTGGCTATCGACATTCGGTCTAGAAAATACAGGCAATCACTGGCAAAGCGTGAGGTAGGTGTTGTTGAGATGTTGGTTCGGGGTCAAGTCCGATTGTGACCGACACTCGGGTGTCGGGGAGGCCAAAAATGACATGTGAAGGAATTGGAAGAGATGGAGACCATGGAGTTGAGAAGCGACACTGCTGGGGCGACACAGCATGAACACCACTTTATCGTGCGATGTTTATGTTGGTATCGATCCAATACCCATTCTCCAAGCGATGCCCTGCGCCAGAAGGGGTCTACAAAGCGGGTTTTGGAGTTTCAGGCGGTGGGTAATGCCCAACCGAGGAATTCGTTGATTGATGCCTCCGAATTGGTTGTGTCGGCGGCCAGACAGCGCAGTACGTAGAATGGTCATGTGTATATCTCACGCCATTGCAGCTCCCATGTCAATTCTGTTGCCTCTGGAAGAATGGACGATAGAAGCGCTCAGCCTCATGTGAACAGCAATATCCGATGCAGTGGTTCTAGAAGCCTGAGCTTGGTGCGCATGTGCAATTCCCGGATGGGGCCCCTCTGTCGCCACCTCCCAACAAAGAGCTCCAGCAGCGCATACTTGTACTTGTACAGAAAGAGGTACCGAGTGGATGGAAATGCCGCAGAGCTTACTTTTTCCCACCATTATTGGCCCTTGTTCAACACTATACAGAGTGCGAGCTGACTCGAACCATTACTGACCCAAGTGCTGATCGGCTCTGCCACCGAGAAAGTCTCCCAAGGGTCGAGAGATCGTGTCAGGCCAATTCCCGCTTACCAAGCCCGATCAAGTGTAGTGCGCAAGGATCTTTCCATCCCACGAGGTACTGCTGCAGGTGTATGTGCGTGCATGGATTTTGAAGTGGGCAGGGTGCGACGCGCGCGATTTACGAACCAACATGTGGTGGGACAGCACAAGTAGGTGATGCAGCGCCGAGTTTGAGCAGGTACAGCTGCAACAAAGAGCCGTAGTGGACCGGACCAAGGCGAGAAGTACATGAACTATAATCCTTCCCTTGAACCATGATGTTCCGGAGCCGCTGACTGGGAGGGAGGACGCTCGGCCAGTCGAACCTTAGTCGAATGCGAAGCCCGGGAATGTAAGGTGAATGGTTCTTTGGAAGACATCGGCATTGGCCAGGGTTCGTGATGAATCGCGTGCAGCAGGCAAGGTTTGAGAATCTTACAAAAAAATAATTTTCCATGAGTTCTCGGCCTCGTCGACAAAGCACGTTTTGTGTTCAGCTTGCACGATCCAACCAAGAATTTCGAAAGCAGCTGCGATCCCGAGGACAATTGCCCCAGGCATTGACCAGCAAGGGTAAACAGCCTGAAAACGACTATCACCACTGCTAGCAGGATAGCTTGCGTCAGTCGCGCGGGTTATATTTGAGCCCATCCCAAGCATCAGCACATCAGCACCCAGGTGGGCGGCAGTGGAGATCAATACACCCCCACGTCGGAAGCGAAGCGGGCTGTCGTGCAGCTGAGCTAGCATATACTGACAGGGGCCATCAGCCATAAGGACAAGTGCCACCGAGAGTGGCCTTCCGTAGCATGCTGAGTCCCGACTAGCGGGGCCGCTTGTGGTCATACTTGAGTCTTGTACGTGAGATCGACCTCGGGATCTGATGATGCTGATGGGCAGTTCGAAAAGACTTGAGCAGCACTGATGGAAGTGAATCCAGTCTGGCCATACTCAAAGCTTCCTCCGGCAGCAGTAGCAGCAGTAACAATAGTCGAACAGCAGCCGCTCGTCGTCTCGAATTCGGCATAAACGACGTAGCCTTACATACGGATACTGTCCGGCAGCCAGTCTTCGAGACCATGATGACCATGGCGTCAAAGGTCTCCACGAACGAGTAGTGCCCTCGTGCTTGACGCTTCGCTCGCCGCGCCAGTCCAGTGCCCCAGTGGTGTCGTAGGCCCATCAAATTGGCTCGGTTTGTCTAAATTTGTCCCCACATGAGTCTCGAGGGGCGACTGATGCACCTGTGACTCGCCGGAGTCCCCGGCCGGGAGGGTCTCCGTTCTTGGGCTTGGGCATTTGGGGGGGGGCAGGCTCCTTGTGGCTTTCGAGTCTCGCTGCCTCTTGCCCGGCTCTGCAGGCACCCCTCGGCATTTCTTCGTCGGGCGAAAGTCTTAAGCCTTTGCTGCCAGGGTGCAGCTGTTCGCGACTAGCTGCAGCCAGTGGCATGCGCCTCTCAACCCTTCAGCCCGGCCGCCGATAGGTTCATCTCAGTCCCTCCCACACTATTCTGCCGGGCTGTTCATCTCAGTCCAAGGTGCCGTGTTCCCTCCCTCTCTCTCCTGCAGGCATTCCGCACCGCCAGACTCCTCCCACTGCGTCCTGCTGCAGTCTCCGGCAGCCCGCAAGCATACGAGCCTCTCGCAGCGCGAGCCATATGCGCTATTGTTACACAGAGGCCATCCGGTCATGTCGAATGCCAGGCATGGTCAAAAGCGTGGGGGAATTGCAGCACTGCGCGAAGCCTCCGCCCATCAATCTATAGGCGCTACATCATCATCATCATACAACTGTGAATTTCCTCCCACAGCCGACCATTTTTCAAGTCCTGTCGATGCTAGCCCTCCTACCGACCTCGATCTAGCGGCATCGCAATCACATGTGAGAGATTTTGCCCGACAAACGTCCAGCTCCAACACCGCCGGCAATCTGGATCTCGCTGGCTCTGACGGCGTCGCTCATGACGAGCTACTGCGCAATGCGGTCTTTCCTGAATGGGGAGACGATGCTGGCGCTGACGACGCCGAGTCTCCAACGGAGCTGCAGAAGAAGGATCCTTTGGGCACGCAGATATGGAAGCTCTACAGCCGCACCAAGACGAGACTGCCCAACCAGGAGCGAATGGAGAACTTGACGTGGAGGATGATGGCTATGAACTTGCGCCGGCGGCAAGAACAACAAGCTGCGTGAGTCGGGCGCCTCGCATGTTAACTATCTTTTGCTTACAAGTGTCAAGGATGCTCAAACAGTCCGACGGAAATGCGGCACAGAACCAGGCCGATGAACAGGTCTCGAAATCATCAGCAATTTCACAAAGGCCGGGTCCGAGTGGTATCGCACAGCTAAGAAAGTCCAGTGAAGCGAATATCGAAGGAAGCCCTTCTGATCCTATGAACTTGGACGACTTCATTGTACCCACCTCGGTTGCCTCTCCGGCAGGCTTACCAACGCCCTCGTCGAGCGACAACGCCCCCTCAGCTGGGTCCAGCACCCGTCATGGACATGCCATTGCCATTAATACAAAGCAGAAAGCTAATGCACAGCCATCGAACCTGCCTGCTGCATCTGTGCCGAAAGGCGCCGCTCCGAATGTTGGATTTGAAGGAGTTCCTAAGCGTGTGAGGAAGACCAGTATCGACGATCGTCGAAGCGTTAGTTATCCATCTGCCGTACCGCGGGTGCTTTCGCTAATTGAAAAACAGGGCAGAAAACGGCCAGCGGATTTCTCGCCACAGGTGCCTCCTCTGGTTGTTCCCAGCGCCGAGCATCGGGGTGTGAACAATGGAGTACCCGACTATAGCCTCAACGATGTGAACTCGTCCATCTACCCGCAGCAGAATGGTATGAATTCGCAAATGCCGTTACACCTGGACTACTCTAGCATGAATGACGACCCCATCCTGACCTCCGCCGGCCCATTCCAACAAAACTTTACCTTCTCGCCTGCCGCATCTCCAATGGTCACACATGGCCCCTTTTCGGCGGTGTATCACCAGAACTCGGTTCCTTCTTCGCTGAATTCCGCTGGCGGATTCTATTCTCCTCCTCAATCTGGCTATCCGTCTGTCGCTTCCACACCGCAACCTGGTGGCGAACACGATGGCCAATTCTACTTCGAACAAAGTGCTGGAGACTATCGGAGCAACAGGAACGTCCAACCGTTTAATGCCCTTCGATCGAATCACATGATGGCTCCACTCGGCTCTCAGTACGGTTACGGACCTAACGGTGAGCCGATGTTCGCCTCGATGAATCAAGTCGGCTCAGCTCCTACTATGAGCGGCTACATGATGCAACAGCAACATATTGATCCCACCCGTGTTCTTGGCGTTTCGCCTGCCACGTTGGCTGGCAATGACAACATGTTCCAATTTGGTGCCGATTCTGATGGAGAAGATGACGAAAGCAGCTTCGCCGACCGTAACATGATGTTGCACGAAGATTTTGGTCCCGGCGGCGACCCCACACTGGATTTGAATTCTGGCCTTCAATGGGACCCGAATATGGGTGAATATGGCTCTGCGCCACGTAAGCATGTCCGAATTGCGGGGACAGAGATGGTCGATTCGCCAGATTGGAGTGGAAGCATGCTCAGCCGTACTTATGGTTCTGCAGCCTCCATCAGCGACATCCGAGATCGAAACATGGATCCAAGAAGGCAGACCAAACTACCAAGGACTACATCAACTCCTGCGTTAGCTGGCCATCCTCACGAATCCAACATTACCTCGCCGCCCGAATCCGGCTTCAGCAGTAGGGCCCCATCTCGACCTGGCAGCCCAGGGCCAAAGAATACCGACGCCAATGGTGCACCAACAACGTGCACCAATTGTTTTACACAGACGACTCCTCTGTGGCGGCGCAATCCTGAGGGACAGCCATTATGCAACGCGTGCGGTCTTTTCTTGAAGCTGCACGGTGTCGTTCGACCCCTTTCGCTCAAGACGGACGTTATCAAGAAGAGAAATCGCGGCAGTGGAAACAGCGTGCCTGTGGGCTCTGCTGCAACTCGTTCGAAGAAGGCTGCTTCCCGCAAGAATTCAGTGCAGCAGACACCGGCCACGACACCTGCTTCAGGGATTGCCACGAGCGATCAGAACTCTGCATCACCTAGTTCGCAGCAGGGGTCAGGATATTCTGGCTCTGCAGTAACGACACCCACTAGCCTCACAGGCACTACAGGCGGGAAACCAGGTGTTGTGCCAATAGCTGCTGCACCGCCGAAGCCTCCAGTACAAGGCATTAGCCAGTCTCGGCCGGTTCAAGTCGCACCTAAGAGACAGAGACGGCAATCGCGGGCATCGACGACGGTACTGCCTTCGCTAGGTGGCAGCACCCCAGCTTCAGCGGATGGAGATTCGCCGGATTCTTCGAAATCGAGTGGGCCTTCAGCTGCACGGACTACGCCCGGTAGCTTGTCCCATACACCCAGTGTAACGACAATGGCATCTGTGATGCAACAACAGCAGCAGCAGCAGCAGCAACAACAACAGGGTATTGCCGGCCCTGGCTCCATTGGTCCTGGAGGTCCCGGTGGACCGCGAGGCAATAGCCAGGAATGGGAGTGGCTGACGATGAGTTTGTGAGCTAGCGACACCGGAAACCGCCCGAGCGCTTGAATCGAAGTTCACGACTTTTCTGAGCTTGCCTCATGTCGAATACCTACAACACAGGCCCACGACGTCACGCCTTCGCTTCTCACGCCTATTTCACGACCTTATTTATTCACGCCTTAACGGGACATCCCGCGGTTGGACATGGCATAGGATCACTTTCCGGGAAAAGCCCGACCCTGACCCTTTGCAGCCCGACTCAAAAGTCTCTACCCTGCGCAACCTCTGATGGCCGGCGGAGAGGATGATGCAGCTCATGTTATGATGATGGGTGCGAGTGACGATGGGAGATGTGGTTTGTGCTTTTAACGACTATGATATCACCGCGTCTAGGTGGCCACTTGCTCTTACGAGGGCTGTGACACTAGAAGTGCGCACTGTGCTTTTTTGGTTGGCTTTGGGATACACGAGATAGACATCAAGATTCTGGAGCCGCGCGCACGTTAATGCTCTCGACTGTCTGAAGAAGGAAGCCTTTTCTGCTACAGAAGACCCTGACAGCGTACGACCGGCATTCTGGATACTGGCAACGAACTGGGTAATGAGCCATACTAGATCGCTAGAAATGTTCCAATTTCCAAGAGAATATTTTAACTCGATTCAAGACTTTGCAATAGCCCGTCTGCTGCGGGCCATGAAGAATACTGAGGGTGTTGAGAGGCACACGGCTGGTGCCAAATGCACCTGATGTTTCAAGCTGCTCGTCTCGCTTGCACTTTCACGAGGCCACGTGCAGGCTTGGCGTCTCGGCTTATCAGATCTAGATTATCTCCGCCCGCCTCGTCAACGACGGTCTTCCATCAGCGTGCACATCATCATCATCATCTTTTGAGTGTATTCTTCAGCAACTAAGCTGGAAGCTCATTTTCATATCAAGCGCCCGCCGCCGTATTCTCTGCAGGTGATAACACTGTCTTGTTGTAATTCACATCCCATCGCCTGAGCAGGTGACACCGCCAGAATGTCAGCCGGAGAGAAGCCCACAACCGGCGCTCCCAACAGCACCACCGGCCAAGCCGAAACGGCTGTCGTTCCTGAGAACAAAGAGGTCGCCAGCGAGCCTGGTCCAGCCGCGGCCGTCGCCGTCGCAGCGACCGCCCAACCTTCCGCCAACGGAGATACAACTCCTGCCGCCAAGCCCGACGAGACCGCCGCCGCAACTGAGACGGAGTCGAAGCCTCCCGCGGCGCCCATCCAACAGCTGTGGCTTTTAGCCAAGGCGCACGAATATCCAGAGATTTGGGGCGTGCAATTAGCGGATCCGGAAACACATGTGCCCTCGCAGGTCGTCTTCCAGAAATTCCTCAACGCCTACGATGGAGACCTCGCTAAGGCCAAGGAGACTCTGACCAAAACCTTGGACTGGCGTAAAGAGACCAAGCCTCTGGATCTCCTCAGCAAGGCTCACGCCAAGGGGAAGTTTGATGGGCTGGGCTACGTGACTAGCTATGGCAGTGAGACTGGCGAGCCAGAGTCTAAAGAGGTGTTTACCTGGAACATCTACGGCGGTGTGGAGGATATTAACAATACCTTTGGCGATTTGCCCGAGTATGTGTCTCCAACCTATTGTGTTGATGGGGCTAACCTTCCCAGATTCATTAGCTGGCGTGTCGCTCTCATGGAGCTTGCTCTCCGTGAGCTGTCTATCTCTACTGCCACCAAGCCTATCACGGCCGAGTATGATCCTTACAAGATCTATCAAGTTCATGACTACAAGTCCATCTCATTCTTCCGTCAATCCCCCAAAGTCAAGTCGGCATCCACCGAGACGATCAAGGTTTTCGCGGCCAACTACCCGGAACTGCTCAAAGAGAAGTTCTTCGTCAACGTTCCCGCAATCATGGGCTTTGTGTACGGCTTCATGAAGATGTTCGTTGCTGCCAAAACCATCAAGAAGTTTCATCCGATGAGCAACAGTAAGATCATGGTGAATGAGTTTGGTGATAGCAAGGTCCAGTCGCTCGGAGAGCAACTCCCACCTGACTACGGCGGAAAGGGTGACGAACTCCCCAAGGTCGGGAAGCAGCCACATCTCGAATAGAATCCTGGTACGTGCATGTTGATGGGAGAATCTGTCGCCGGCCACAAACCGCTGCTTGGTTCATCAGCAGCCTCGCGACACCGAGCTAATGTGATGCAGATGACTGTGGTTTGCTCTGCGCGGTCCGAGCAAAGGTGGCTCACCACTCCTTTTGGAAATGGGCAGCATGAGATGTGGTGGTGGTAATTATGAGCGTCGAGTCAGGATTGATGAGGAGTATTCATTTCATCTTACCCATCCCTTTCAGCGAAGACCGAAGTGATACCCTGGTGTTGGTGGTTGATGACCCTCCCTACTCATAGAATCGATAGAGAATGTTGAGCATTGACAGGCTTGGCCGTTGGTCATCCTGTCCTGGTCCCAAGACTCGATCGTCTCTGTTCATTGGCTCAGTCTCATGACTCGCGCCTCTTTTCACATGGTAAAAGCCAGTCCAAGCGCGATGGAGGGGCACGAGAAGAAAGAATGCGCGATTGACGGCTGACGTCACTGGCAAACGCGATTTTTTCCCCGGCAATCGCGATCGCGACATGAATGGAGGGGGAGCTTCCTTGATATACTGCAACCCTGCAACCCTGCAAACAGCTACTTCTTCTCTTGCTGTCACTCACCACGCACCCGTACCAGTCCTTCACCTTTCAAATCCCACAAATTACATCCTCCTCATCTCAAACTACCAGCAAGATGGCTCAGCAACCCGGTAAGGATAACTAGAATGACCCTCTCGACCTCGAATCGGCCCACTAACGGGTTACAGGCGACCAGAAGAACACCGTTGACAAGCTCACGGATACTGCCTCTTCGATCGGCACTAACGTCAAGGAGACCGGCGAACACTACGCCAACAAGCCCGAGGTCGACAAGGCTGGCGACAAAGCTCAGTCCGTCGGACAGAACATTCAGGGTACCGCTGCGCACTACGCCGACAAGACTGGTGCCTCCGATGCCACCAACAAGGCCAGCGCTGCAGGAACCAACGTCTTGGAGACGATTCAGCATGAAGCCAACAAGGCCAACCAGTCAGCCCCGGGTGAGAAGACCTACCTCGAGCAGGCTCAACACATGGCCGCCAGTGCCCTTAACACTGCCAGCAAGACAGCTAGTGGTGAGTATTCGCTGACAGACTTGACTCACAGCACGCTGACCAGTGTCAGACCTTGCCAACTCCATTTCCGGTGCCGGCCAAGAGAAGAAGTAAACGGTCTTCAAGTCTCGGAGGTTGCGTTTCATTCCAGCCTGAACCCACGGCTTATTGACACAAGTCAAACAACTTGATACCCGACATGAGCAGTAGAAGTGCGAAAACAGTCCACACGAGCAGAACGGAGCATGAAGAGTTCTGATCCCCCTTAGGGCTCATCAATTAGTTCTCTGGCATTCTATGCAACATCAACTCATCCCTCAGCCTGCTCTCTCCTTTTCTTGCCAAATCTGCTATTCAGGAAACAAAAGAGCTGACCGAAGCTGCACCACATCCTCTTTTGGCCACGTTCATCCCAGCAACGAACCCCTCCCATGATCACCATCCCGCAAGGGCTACTTCTCGATCATCAAAGAAAGCCCCCACCAGACAGCTCCGTCAGCTGTCCCAAGCACTAACTTGGCTCATACCCTCCCTCTCATTTCCTCTTCTCCTTTTCACTTTCTTCTTCCACTTCCAACCCACCCGGCCCGCGCCCTCTCCGCCCTCCGCCGCCGGAAATTCTTGTGCCGCGTTCTCCACCTCTCATCCCCCGCTTCCATATCCACACCTTGACCCTTATCATATTCCGGTCCCTGCCCACCGCCTATCGCTATCCAGTCTGGACCACTTACCTTGTACGCCGGGCCTTGCATACCGTATGGCCAAAGCACTGTCGTCATGGTTGTCATCTCTGGCGTCGTCGTCGTCGTCGTCGTCGTCGTCGTCCTCACCGGCGGGCCTGTCATTCCCCCGACCCCGTCTAGCGAGTACGACGCCCGCTGCTGCTGACTCTGCCGCAGCCCCCGCCGCTGACTCGTCTCAACGCGTCGCAAATGCGACGAAATCCTTGCCGACGTGGCCGCATAGGCGAGCAGGAGATGGCGGGCTATGATGACGATGGCCTGGGCTGGATCTGCTGGCTTCGAGGCTGGAGGAGTCGATGTCGATGTGGACGGGTTGTAAAGCGCGCTGAAGAGGAGGAGGTCCTGCGCTAGGGAGCAGTGCTTTTGCGCGAGGGGGAGGATTGGTGCGTGCTGTTGCGGGGTGTCGGGGGTGTTTGGGCTGTGGGGAATTGGGGTTAGTGTTGGTGTTGGTGCTGGTGCGGATACTGAGGATGGGAATGGGAATGGGACGCTGGCTGTGTCGCTGTCCGAAGTTGATGTCGTGGCAGAGGAGGAAGAAGAAGAAGAAGAAGAAGAAGAAGAAGAAGAAGAAGAAGAAGAAGAAGAGGAAGGGGCCCTGTGGGAGCTGCTGAGGCTCTCACGGACTAGGGTCGCGGCATGGTAGGGTTGTAAGTGCCTGGGGAGGGGTAGCAGGGAAGTGAGGCGCTGCTCGAGGGTGCTCAAGGCGGATAGTTGGGTGGAGATCTCGGTGAGGGTGGAGGGTAGGGCGGACAGCGAGAAGGCTCGACGCGAGCATCTGGCAGGCGTGGGTGTTTGGGATGGGAGCATGGCGGGTCTGTTGGGGCGAGGTTGTGGTGACATCGTAGTAGGGCCGGACAGGTAAGTCAGTCACGGAAAGAGAGCATGGGTTCTGCGGGAGGGCAGGTTAGGCATTGTATATTAGGAGAAAGGAAGCTTGCTGCGTGGAAGAAAGACCTTTGTGGTAGTCGTTCATGAGGTGCATGGCGCAAACATCTTGGCTTGGTCTTGGAGCAGTCTGAACTGTAGGCTTGTGCTCGATGCGTCTATGGCTTGGTTCCTCCATCTAATCTATTCGTTCTGTTTAGTGAGGTTTTGATGGTATATCGTCCTTTTCGCTGTTTGCTAACGTTGTACACTCAACCTTGATGCAGTGTAGACTGCTTCAATCCAAGAGCCACGGCTTGAGCTACATCGTTGACGATGTGCTTCGGTTCCCGGTTCAAAGCCTTCAATGTCAATGGCGATCCATCCCATACACCGGTCCTTGTCAAGATCGAAACCCACTGTACCCCGTGCTTCGATCGATATGAGTTCGCACCACAAATGTCACTCTCAGGATTGTCGCCAACCATGTAGACGGTTTTGAGAGGAGGAGACTCTGATCCGTCAAAGAGCGCCGTTCGGTGCTTCATAAGTTGCTTTTCCGAGAATTCGTACGTGGTCTTGTGGGGCTTGCCAATAACGTTACACTTGCTCTTCATGCTGACGGGTTGTCTCGTCGGACTAAGCACGTGGGTGACTGACGACCAAGTACCCTGAAGGGCACCGCGAAAGCCTCCTTGCCCGAGTCGCGGCAGGGCGTACGTGGCAGCCCATAGACTGTCAGGATTGGAGAAGTACATCATTGGCTGACCGTCCTGCAGAAAGCCGCAATTGGGGAGTGAATTGTCACCATTCTTGGACGAGAGTGTGCCGAGGATGCCCTCGCGAGACAGCATGAGGTCGACTAGGAGTTGGCAGTCCAGGCCCCAGTCTCTCGGGTCGTTGTAGACGAAGACGGCATCAATCTTCAAGCTATCGGCTGGGGAGTCTGTATTGATGGGCCGTGGGAGTGGGCGCGCAAAGGAGCGATAGTAATCGTCAAAGTTTTTGCTAAAGGGCCAAACTTCTGGGTGAGCGGCGTAGATATCGGCGGGTGTGACAATATTGGTGTACCCGTATGCTTCAGCGACCTCTCGACATTTGGCGCCGTCGCCGCCCACGATCAGTACGCATTTATCTTTCAAATTTTCTTGATCGCCGAGATCACTGAACGGCGTATGGCTTTGCACGAAGAGGGAGGTATCCAATGGGACGGACAGCTTGTGGGACAGCTCTGCCACCCTCTCCGACTCATGCTTTCCACCACCATTGGTGAGCAGGAGGAAGGGGATTCGGTTGGCTTGGAGAGTCTGAAGAGCCTCGGTGGCTCCGGGTATGGGGGTTGCACTGCGGAGAAGGACGCCATCGATATCAAAGCAGAATGCGAAGTCAGAGGGTGTTTGGGGTATCTTGATGGCGTCGAGGAGCTGGGGGGATGCAGCACCCGAACCTACATGCCGGCGGCGGAGTTGAGTACGGGGTAGACTGCTCAGTGTCCGCGAAGGCAGTCGCAACCGTGGTGCCCTCATCGCCGCCAGCTTCGTGTGCCGTCATGTTGGGATGGGGGAGCAGGCAGTGAACGCGCTTGAGGTACGACACCCGGCTATCGATAAGGGTGGAGTATCGAAGGCATGTGCCAAGGCTCTCGACCAACCTCCAGCAACGCATTCGATCTTCATATCCTGGGATAGCGTGGGCAAGACTGATGCCGCGGAAGAGATCAAAGTACACATCTTGAATGTCGGCTCATAAATCCGTCAAGGGTCCCAGGGTATTAAAACTCCCCGTACCAATGGGGGGATTATAGTAGGTCACTCGTCGAGTCCTCATACGACACGTAGCGCATGTAGTCTGTGAATCTTGTGAGTCTCTGTTGACGATGAAGTCGATACCAACGGACACTCTGGTATCAACTATCAAGCTGCTCTCCTCGACGCTGAATTAGCTAGAACATCATCGACCATCCTATGTGCTGACCCCATGTATCTCAATGGATCACAAAGCTCTTTCACTTGTGGCTCACCTACCTTTTCCATCACCTCGGGCAGGCTCGTCAACGCCTCGAGCAGAGACTGGTCAGACTCGATTGCGGTCTTGCAAGCACCATAGACAACATCGTGCGCCTTTTGCCGTCCCATGACCGGTGCTAGACCCATCATAACGGCCTCACCAACGATCAAGCCCCTTGTCGAGTGCAGATTCCTCGCCATTGCTCCTGTATTGACCACGAGGCCCGCCAAAGCAAAGTTTGTCTGGTGAAGTGCACCGACTGCCAGCACAAAGGCTTCGGGAACAGCCACCCACTCGAGGTGCCACGGCCCAGACGCTCGCTCAAAGTCCGACACCATGGCGTCCAGACAGAGACTTGCGTCAGCTCTTAGCAGCTTTGACGCCGCAAGAATGACTTCACTCGAGATCGGGTTTCTCTTCTGTGGCATAGTCGAAGACGCGCCACGATGGGGCACAAACGGTTCGGACACTTCGCCGAGCTCGTTGGAGGACATGATGATGATGTCGTACGCTATCTTGCCCAATGAGCCACCTACCAGCGCGAGAAAGTTTACAATCTCGGCAATGTTGTCTCGAGCAACGTGCCAGGTTATCGGCGTATCCTGCAAGCTTAGCTCCTTTGCCAACTGCGCCCGCACCTCAATGCCCTGGTCCCCCAACGATGCCAGCGTGCCCGCAGCTCCACCGAATTGCACAAGTAGGCAGCGTTTCTCAATCTCGGTCAGTCGCTCTCGATGCCGAATGGTACTCGACAGATACACTGCACACTTGTAGCCAAAGGTTACTGGTAGGGCGTGTTGTAGATGCGTTCGGCCTGCCATTGGCCTGGGTCACAAGTCAGTCTGTCAATCACTCCAGATGGATCAGAAGACTTCGGCTCACGTGTCTCGATGCTCCTTTGACAATCGCTCGAGGATCCCAATCAGCTCGTCCACATGTCGCCGCACGACCTTCAGTCCCTCTCGGATCTGCAACACAGATGCATCGTCCATGATATCTTGCGTCGTGGCCCCCCAGTGGATATAGCGTCCATACTCCTCAGGCGTGGCGTCCACCAGTTGCCTCACCAGCGGCAGAATCGGATACCCCACGATGTCCGTCTCATCAGCAAGCCTCTCGAAGCTGCCTCGGATCAGCCAGGAGGTTCATTGCCTCGATGGCAGAGCTGGGCGGGCACTCACTCTATCTTGGCACCCCGCAACGCATCCGTGATGACGCCGCCGGCCGCCGCGGGGATGACGCCAGCGGTAGACTCAGCACGGGCAAGCGCTGCTTCGACATGGATGAGTTGCCGCACATATGCTTCATCGCTGAAGATGGCGCGGATCTCGGCCGTGCCGAACAGGTTGCGGAAGATGCGAGAGTCGAGCGCTGAGACGGCCATCGAAAGCCTCTTCTTATCCCTATTTTTGGAAGTACAAGGTTCTGGTGAAGCGGGTCGAGAGTGCAAGCACTGGTCGGAAACCGGAGTAAAATGCACGTTTTGGTGGCACTCTTCAGCCTTCTCCAACCCCCGCTTACTCCTCGGAGCTGGGAACCAATTCGGGGAAACCCTAAGGATGGAAGCGCGACATGGATCCAGTGCTTGGATGACACTATCCGTATGCTTCGTCAACTCTCAACGGTCTATGGCAGACCATGGGTGACGCTGGATCTTCAACCACCACCATTTCGACACTTGATCCACCATCCTTCTGCTGCAGTATTACAGGCAGTTTCAGCGTCTTGACCGCAGCTACGCCAACGCTGGTGTTGTGCATAGATGGACCCGCGCTAGAATTCAGTGCGAGTGCGATGAGGTCGGTAACGTTGCTCCACGCATGCACGTGTTTCCGGGACCAGAGTTCCATGACCACGAGAACCGCCGAGAGACAGATATAGGCTACGAGAACGATGGTCGAAAGCAAGGCAGATGTCGATATCCCTGTCGCCGTCCTGATGCCGTACGCAAAGCCAACTACGGCTGCATCAAAGGTCAATTCTGAGCCCATACCGTTCGACGCAGACCGGGCCGCCAGGTCGTCAAACGCTTGCCAGCTCAGCGCTTGGCCTGGCACAGCCTCACTGAGCGCAGCGTCGGCATGAGTCCACGCCATGTTTTCTGCAATGGCAACCGCGAGCGCAGCTTCCACCTTGCCCTCGCTAATCGTATTCGGCGCTCCGGCTTCGAGCATGAGGTCAAGAGCTGTGCGGTTGCTGTCGCCCACGAACTGGTCAAGGCCAAGCTCCGAGGCCCATTCAACGCTGATTTCGACGTTGGTGCCACGATATCGACTTGTGGGTATGTGTGGTTCGTAAAAGTCTGAAGGTGAGCCAGTCACTTGGAATGGCGTCCCTAGAAAGGAAGATTGCATCTCGACACTGCCCCATTGAGCCTGTACCGTGCAGGCGTAGTACTCGGCGTTGGCAGAGGTAGCTCTGTTGGCGACATTCACCAAGGCACCAAGAGCTGTTTCGTTGGAATTGCCGTCCTCAAGACTTACCCACTGAATCCGGGGCGCACTCGACCCTGTGTCGATATCTGACTCTTCGAGAACATCATGGGGGCTAGCAGAAGCACCACTGCGATCTATGGCTGGGAATGTTACTGCCATCGCCGCTCCAACCATCGAGCATTTGGTGTACACCACCGGCTGCTGAGCCCTCAGCGTCCAGAGGACGTCGCGGTATCCGCACACATCTCCTGTCACTCGTACTCTGTATGGTGCCCAAATGCAGATGTTCGTGTTGTGATGATCCCACAACAGTCGCAGCGCGGTCAACGAATCCGCAGCAGCCACAGACTGAGTTGTTGCTGCTGTAACAAGGGGCTGGTACAAAGAGAATGGACCCCGAAAGCGAACATCAATGCTGCGTACTGAGCCCGGCGACGGCACCGATGCTCTCTCTGGCACCGCATACATCGCACCGAGGTACTGTTGGCCCCAGTAGTCGAAAAAGCTGCTTGCAAGGCTCGACCAGTGAGGTGCCAACTCTTCTGAGTCCTCCAGCATTGCAGTCAGTCGAGAGGGCGAGGTAAGGTCCAACACCCGAGGCCATAACTGATCTTGCGACACGTTAAGCACGACTGGAGTACTTCCTGCAGGCCATGTTGTCAAGGCAGGTTGTATGCTAGTCGCAGTAGCAGGACCAACGGTCACCCCTAGTACGATGGAGGTGACAATCAATATCAGCAGAAGCACCTTCCCCCGAAACTTGGCTAAGCATAGCGCGGCAAGCTCTTTCGACCACAGCAGTGACAGCTCAGGTAGCCGTATACCGGTGCCGAGAACAGCGAAAGGAAGGCCACCGCCGCAGACGAGAGATCTGATGACCGCAGACCAAACGAGTTGGCCCAGCGAAGTCACCATGAGAATTTCGTGGACTTTCGCGACCAGCTGCAGCGTGAACAGTTTCTGACCATCCTCCCCAATGTCACCTGTCAGCTCTTTGCCAACCCAGACACCTAGAGAGTTGAGCGTGACAACGGCGGCGGCACCGAGGATTGCTACTATGTGGACCAGAATAATGGATAGTCCTGAGGAGGAAGTGCTTGTGACCACGACTTTCTTCTGCTCGTCTCGCTCGATACCTCGAATGACTTCCCGTACCTGCTGTATGACATCAGGAATCAGAAGATCTAGTCTAGGTTTGATCGAGGAGGAGAATCGTGCCAGAGACGCTTTTTTGATTTTGTGCAGGGGCCCTCCGAGTGTTCCAACCCGTCTGTACAGATCAGTCAGCACTCGACACAAAGCAGTACCTACGATCAGGAACCTACCTGTGTCGCTCCGATGTTCCTCGCGCCCACATCTGATTTTCTAAGCTGAACTTCTCCTGTGTTGCAGATAGTCAATGCCCTCGTCAAGCTCACGTCTCAGTACCGCTCTTGAAGTCGATATAGACAAACATCTCAGATGACGAGTGTGATGCGGCTGGGTCAGGTAGAGATAGCATGTTGGCGCTAAAGAAGTCGCCTCGCGCCCGAGCCTCCCTACCTGTAAGCGAGACGGTGGCTGTGTAGTGCAGTGCCCCCCCCCGGTCGTTTCCATGTACTAGTTAATGCCAGGCCTGGGAAGCCGCAGGTGAAACTGCGCGACTCCGACAAGACGTTCACAGAGGAGCCATCCAGTCTCCATGGAGGCCACCTGCTGCTTCGAAAAACGCCGAAGATGAGATGTGAGGGCCGGCGACGCGCTTGGTAGGCTTCATGTCGTGGTTTTGACGTAAAGGTATATCGACCTAGACGTTTCAGAGTGGGTCGCTATAAGCTACGAGACTTCCGGGCGGCAAAGGCCCCTGCCGCGCCCCAGTGACCGCCAATTGGCTCAGACTTAGAGCCAGGCATCTGACCGCGTGGGTCGTTGAAGTGGGGGTCATCAATCGCTCTATTCTGCTCGCATCTGTTTCGCGTCTTGTACTCTAAATCGAGTTGCAATCATCGAGCTAGCAGCCAGTCCGCTTCTTGCGATGCAGGGGAGGGTGGTTCGCGAACACAGGCACTGCTCTGGCTTTGTTGTCTCCTTCATTTCCTTCCGTTTCTCTCCCCAACTACACTGCTGTTGTTCATGCTGATGTTGGTGTTTGCGCTGCTGCTGCTGCTGCCGCTGCTGGTGTCTCGTCGCTGAAGTCTTGAGCCTCATGTTCGTATCGTTTGCTAGCCTCATTTGCTGTGGAGCATCACCCGCTGACCGCTGCGACTCCTCGCTGCGAGTCTTGAGTCTGCTGGTACTTTGTGAACCACCCTTGCTCTGGCTCCGAACTTTCCCTGTGTTCGCAATTTCTTTGCCACGTCCGACATGGTCTGTAACGTGCACCCTTTCCTCCGCCAAACCAGAGTTGGCATGATGAACACCATTCAAAGCAGATATGTCGTGAATGTTGGCGGCAGATATAGGAATGGCCGTCCGGATCCCTCGGGCAGGGGTTGGAACGTTGATGCTTGACAGGATATCGGCTTCAGGTACTTTCAATGGTACGGGAGTTTGCTGTACCGTATTCGAGGAGAGGTTAACGAAGTCGTTGACGACGGATGCACCTTTATACGCTATACTCAGCTGCTCAGGCATAAATTGAGATCCGATAAGGTTGATAATTTATCATAGAGCTCGGGTGACCCACGACATGAGGCCTGAACAGAAGAGAAGCGCCCAGAATCGAGATAGGCTGATCCCTTTGTTGAGAGCAGCCGTCGTTGGGATTTGCTCAGCTGGCTTCGTTTGAACCACATCTAGCGCAAAGTCTTGCTAGCGGGATGGCGGCAAGATGACTGCGCAGACCTCCGCTGATATCGTCTGACTATGTGAACGAGCACATCGGCCTGTGTGTCGTCGTCCTCCAACTCGCACTTCTAGTAGTAGTCTTGCCAACTAAGACTATAGGTCCAATAGCCATGTCGGCCAAAGAATTGCTTGCAGTAATCCACTATGAAATCCTCGCGAGTGTAGTCGGCATAGTACACACTCTTCAACGATGGTTTCTCTTTGCACAGTCGTTGGAGGAGCGTGTCTTCATCTACATCTCTGCAATACACCCGAAGCTGTACGGTCTTGGCAACCCTGGGCTTGACAGGAGGACCAGAGACTTGTGTAATAATGGAGTTGTGGAAGGGTTTGGATCTACTAGCATAGCTGCGCGATGTGGATGTTAGAAGACTAGTTTTGACTCCCGTGTGGTCTTCGTTGGGATGAGCGGAACTTTGAGAGGGATTTGCTGGAAATACAGGTCTGCGGCTAGGTTAGCACAGGCATGTTGATGTTTGTTACATGGACTGGAGCCGCACCGAGAATGGTTGTCTGTTGAAGTATTGGGTTGTGGCTTTCTATCCAAGGCGAGCCGGTCGACTCTTCGCGCGAGAGGGAGCCATGGCCGTAGTGGTACACGATATTAAGCAGCTTGGGGAATGACAGAAGAACAGTTGTGCGACAAAGGAGGTTTGAGAAATAGGAAGAGAGTAGAACGGATGTTGGCGATGAAAAGGTCGGAAAGTAGGATGCTTTGATGGACAAGCTGCAGCGCGAAATAGTGGCAGTATGGCGGAGAGGCATAGGCAGAGCGGGTTTTCTTGGCACCGTTGACGGTGACCGTGTCAGGCAGGGTGAAGTCAGTGTTATTGTCAGTGGCATGATAGGGCAGCGGACAGCAGGGCACTTAGCTGAGTGACTGGCTACTGCCTTCTGCCCTGACATCGTCACGCTAGTCGATCTCAGCCACAGTCCTTCTAACACGGAATCGGAATCTTCGCCTAGACAAAATCGAAAGTGTCTCCGCTCCGTTCTGATACCATCCTGCCAACACGTTCTGTGCCGACCACTCTCTCCAGCTTCAAGGCATCCCACTTAGAGAACATTGCGCGTACCAGGCCCCTGCCTCCTGCAACCTCGCCCTCTATCAAGTCCCTGTTGATGCCTAATAAACCAACAAGCTCGGACCAAAAGACCGGATTTTCCGGCAGACCGTAGAAGATCACCCTCCGCACACCTTTCAGACGGTAACGGAAATGATGATGGGCTCTTTCGGTATACAGAAGCACTCTGTTTCGACCACTGAGGAAGTGAGACCGTGCCCTCGTGGTATCCTTGACCGAGGTGTACTCCGAGACGCTTCCGAAAGGCACAGATGTGCTGTCAGAGGAATTGGTGAGGTGATTTCGTAGACGCGTAAAGTCGGCGTAGGTTGGGACGAATACCAAGATGCCCTTGCTATGTTTGTCGCGGGCCAATTGCGGCAGGACACTGGCGCAGAAGTATCTGAAGCGAGCATCGCTATCCTGGACAGGCACTCGCGAATCGAAGCGAACAAATGTCTGGCTGACGGGGATGGGTAGCATATTGGGGACATCCGCCATGACACCGTTGTATGTTGGCGTATACTTGACCCTGCCTGCTATATTGTGGAGATGCTTAGCGGCGAGTCGGTTGATCTCAGGTGTCAGATACGACGAGAGGATAATGGTCTGTCGAAGGTACTTGGCTTTGTCGTCGAGATACCATGATCTTACTCTAGAGAAGTCGCAGCCATGCGATTCTTTTGGCAAGGCGTTCAGGTGATCAAGAATGAAGTCGACATGTTGCCAATTTTGCATCTGGAGAGAACTTGCGTGGTCGATGATCATGATCTCAATCGACGAAAGGAAATCGGCATCGGGCGCCTTCTTGCCATCTTTGCTTGCACCGGAGCTGATGGTCCGGAAAAGGCCCAGAGGTGAGCAGATGATGATGTCTGAGTTGTAGAAACCGGAGAAGTACTTGACACTTTTCCGAGTGAACTTGAGGCCAATACGGAAATCCTCTTCGTGGTTGCCGCCAAACAGTTCACGGAAATCTTCTGGTTTTTCGAGCCACTCTTCCGTATCCTCGCGTGAGAATGTTTCTAGAAATCGTGCTTTGTTCTCCTGTTGTCCTGTTTCGCTGTACTTAACAATGGAATCAACGAATCGGACACAACTCTGCTTGGTTGGTAGGACGACCAGAACCTTGGGTCGAGTGAACCCTTGATCTCGAAGTTCGAGTTCTCCGTCATCGTTTTGTGCTAGTTTGGCCGTGTTTCGAAGCACTCGGTCTCGGGTTTTGAGGATGTGATTGAGGCTGTGAAGCGCACAGATGTCCCGCAGATTCGAGATATTACCAACGGTTCTGTTGCCAAGAAGGACGTCGGAATACGAGAAGATGGAGCGTCCAATATCCCGCTCCGTCGGAGACAACCGGTTAAGAAGTTGAGGCGCCTGGGTGGTCAGACG
Organism: Cyphellophora europaea CBS 101466; assembly: GCF_000365145.1. Taxonomy (NCBI): domain Eukaryota; kingdom Fungi; phylum Ascomycota; class Eurotiomycetes; order Chaetothyriales; family Cyphellophoraceae; genus Cyphellophora; species Cyphellophora europaea. Next base: position 1,049,243 of record NW_008481810.1, on the reverse strand, counting down.
GTTCTTGAGGTGCATGTCTGCAACCTTGCGAAGAGCAAATGTCGGGTCCGGATCGTCTCCCAGAGGCATCCATGTCCTTCTCAAATCGCCATAAACAGTCTTTGAGGTAGGCGTGGCTTTTGAATCACGAGCTCTGTCGACTTGGGCTTGAATTTCACTGGTAGTGGGCAAGGCGAGATGTTGCTGGAAAGGGTCCGCTAACTCCTCATCATCGCTTTGCTCGTCGACATCCGCAACATCCTCATCCTCGGCATCGAGCCCTTCCGCATCCTCCTTGGAATCGCCATCTAGGCTCTCCTCCGCCACCGTCGACGAGCCCTCCTCCACAACGGAGCCCTTCTCCGCTACATCTTCGGTATTTGGATGGCCGAGTTTTCTGCGCTTATGCTCCCGAGGTTGCGCTTCAGTCGGTCTCAGAGCCTGTAGAAGACTAGCATACGAGCCTCTCGGCTGCACTGACTGCGAAACTGCCATTGTGATGTTGACTGTGGATAACGACAGGTGGATGATGAAGTGAGAAGGAAAGATTTTTGGTACGTCCAACTGCCAAGGCGCTAGTGGAAACCTCAAAGCTTATTAGCACCTATTCTATCTCAGCCTTGGCCCCTTCCACCCTCAGCCTTGGGGATTCCCTGCCCGACGAAGAAACAGATCGCATTGTTCACGCGCTTTCACAAGCCTACAACTAAGACAAGTTGCTCAGAGTCTGTGCCTATAGTACCAATGAGATTCGGGTCAGAGAGAAATGATTTTCATGTAAATTGCTTCGTAGTCAAGCAGCGTTCGTTATCATTCTGCTTGAAGAGCAGGTGGTAATCTAGTCTAGACCGCGAGAGTACTCGCCATTCCCCATGTCAATTGCTTATCCAGTGCAGCTCACTTGAGCGGCCCGTTTTCCAAGCCTAGAGCTCGCAGTTAGACGAGGACCCAAACTCAGCCTTCCTGCTTGACTTTGGTCGGAGTGGCAGCGGCATCGACCTTGACCTTCTTCTTGTCGTTGACTTTGCCAGCACCTCCTTCATCATCATCATCATCATCATCATCGTCCTCCTCCTCCTCCTCCGCCTCCTCCTCCTCCTCCATCAAGCGCTTCAGCAGAGTCTTAGCGACTCTCTTGGCCTCCTTCTTGGGGGTAGGAGCTTGAGCCGTGGTGGCAGTGGCGTTGACAATGACTGTGCCTTTGTACTTCTTCTCGATAGTACGGAAAGCCTGAATACTGTCAAATGTCAGGAGCTGCGACTTTGAGATTCTCGCAGGTGGGTACTCACGCAAACTTGCCTGACTTATAGAAGCCAGTGTTCTGCGCGACTTGCTCCCAGTTGGTCTTGCCCTCGGTGGCGTCTAGGCAGGCGAGCAGGTAGTCGATGGTCGCTTCAGTGCTCTTGGTAGCCATGATTGCGTGATGAGAAAGTATTCGTGGGTTTGAAGTGGAAGTGCAAAAGGTGAAAAGGTGGTTAGTAGTGCGAAATGGAAGGAAGGTTGGGAGGTTAGCAATGGTTGTGGGGTGTCGAAAATCAAGACTACTGCAGTCTTAGTGAATAGATGAGGCGTATGATACGTCATTCGAGTGACGCAGCATACCACAGGCCTTCCAATCGCTCATTTGTGGGGGTGGGACAAGTCATACTGGAAAGGAAACACCTATAATGGCCACAGGACCACCAGTGTCCATTACGGTCCTCCACTAGCCACGTATCTTCTCCCTGAATGTATTGTTATTGATGCAACGTAGGCTGATGGACCGCTTAATAATGTAGCTACTTGGTTCACGATACCATTGTCAAGATTGCTAAGCAGCGCGAAGAAGAAGTCACACACCAGCAAAGAGGCGCTCGGTCTTTTGCGGTTACGTTCGTCCGAGGCATCATTTGAGACAGCAAGGCTATTCTTGACAAGATTGACTGAGTCCACGGCGAAATGGAACGCGCGGAGGCCTAGTGATGACACCACTTGGAAGGGTAGGGCCAGTATCAGCGTAGCTGTTCAGTCTCCTTGTAGCAGTTGGCCTAGATAATTTAAAGGAGCAAACAATAACTAAAGGTTCAAGTGGTGATCGGTCTTCATTGTCTACAAGACCCACCAAGCTTCATCAAGCTAATTCTGTCCCAAACCCCATTCTTTGCTTCGCCTTCTCGAGAAGGCCGCACATGAGATAACCTGATTGATAACTATGACCCCAGCCAGCATGAGTCTAGCAGCGACTTCAAGATGCTCTTAGATGGTCCTTCAATCAAGCGCCGAGCCATGATGACGTTGACAGACTGTAGAGAGCTCCAGGAGATGGCACGGGGCTACGATTAATGGCGTCAGTCAGCTAAGGTATGTTAGCTTGAGCCGTATTACCGTACTAGCAGCAAGGTGAGAAACAAACCTCATTCATCTGAAGTCTTCGCCTTCTTTGGCGCAGGAGCTTCTTCCTTGCGATCGATAGGCGGAGCGTCATTGGCAGCATCGTCATCGTCCTCCAACATCTTGGCCTTGGTCTCTTCCTTGGAGGTGTTCGACTTCTTGCGCTTGGCACCCGAGGCCTTGGGCTTCTCAGCGGCAGCGGCAGCGGCAGGGACTGGAAGGTCACCGAATTCCTTCTGGGCCTTTTTGAGGAGACGGGAGAGGCGCATGCGGCTGAATAAAGTCAGTGGTAATGTACTAGTGGTCGAAAATAGACTGTTTGCTTACGCGGCTTGTGGGTTGAGATTCATGTATGTGCCCAAATCGCTGTAGACAGCAGGCTCGAAACCCGAAAGACTGATGACGGCGAACAAAAGCTTGACGTCCTCGTCGGAGGACTTAGAAGCGGCCATTGTGGTGTTTGAGACTGCGGTCGAATACGTAGATAAGTGTGGATCGAAGGGGTGGTAGTTGTCGAGTGGTAGAAATTTTGCATGCACAAGTTGCACAGGTTGAAGGTCATACTAGTATGTCTACTTGATCAGGTGGAGCTTGGCGTTGTGCAATGCTGCTGATGAAATCACCGTGAATAGGGCATTATAGAGCAAGAATCAAGGGCCTGGAAGAGCTATTCACGCCGACCTATGGGAAATGGGATATAGATCAGTTACGTACTAGATTTGAACAAGACTTAGGTCAGATACGTACGAAGCTAGGGCCAGCTTGAGATCAGTAACCTTCAAGCTGAAGAGTGAGCCTATTGACAATTCATCCATAGACATTGCTTGGATTAAGCTTCAGTGAGCGAATAGAAAGATTGAAGGGCATGACAGACAAAGGCTTCTTATATGCAAGCCTCCGCCCGAGTCTCGTTTGAAGATTGCATACCGCATCAACACTGGTTTGTGCGCACCGAAAAGTATGGCGAGCTTTCCTTGCTTCGCGAAAGAAAGCCACATCTCAATGAATCCTCCAAGTCTCGTCATTGCTTATCGGGACTTACTTACCGGTACTACGTATCCTACACCCAGCTTGTAGACGCTCATGCAAGTTCAGTTGTACAGCCTCTGCTCAGAAGCATACCCTTTTGATCCCCGATCTTGCACGAGTGTCGGACGCTCAGGTGATCGTAACATGTCGCAGAGATGCTACAATCACGCCAATGCCATGATGCCGGTCACCTTTTGCCAGACTTCCACTTGCTCATGGTCTCGTGGTGGAGAAATGCTATACAGCTCAATGACAAGATTTGAGGAAGTATCTTGTTGGACGACAGCATTGCTACAGATCCCCGACAGATGTTGCTGCGGCCGGCAAGAACCTCAGCCACGGACTGGGGACATACGGGTCCCGATAGGAATTCCCTTTCTGTTAATATTGGCCCTTGTCGACAGCCACCCCCGGAAGGGGCCAGTATACATATGGAAACGCTCCACAACTTGGCAGGTCGGACTGTACCTCATTCATCTAGCGCTTGATTCGTTCAGACTAGCTAGCGGGCGGAGGCGATGTTTCTTATCACACGATGGCCTACAGTCGGAGAAGGCGGTGCGTGGGATAGATGCGGGCTACTCCGCTGTGCCTCTTCACTCCAGTCGCCCACGTTGATGAGTGGCTACGATCAGCTTCAACAGCATTACAGCGCTGCTTGTATTTGGAGGAGCATACATCACTACTCTTGATCTGTATACTTCGTGTTTTGTCAATTCCAACCCGGTTTTGAGAAGCCCGATCGCCACAGAGTTCACCGTTTACCTTGAGCCACGCCAGAGCAAAAGCTGTTAAATATGATTGCAAGATCAGACGAGTCAGTAATACCCGTCATCGACTTAGAGCCCATCCGCACGGGCAAGGCCGAAGAGGCTCGTGCGACTGGTAAGAAGGTCTTCGAGGCTTTCCGAGACGTTGGGTTTGCCTATATCAAGAACCATGGTATTCCCCAGGACGATGTGGATGAAGCCTTCCGCTGGGTACGGCAAGACCTCCCTAAGAAAATCCTTGCACGTCGGTGATAGTGGTTGACCTTTCTCTAGAGCTCCCGATTCTTCGAGCTTCCCCAACCCGACAAGGATCTAGCGCCACATCCTCCCGAAGGATGGTACCATCGAGGCTATTCCGGCATAGGACGCGAGAAAGTCGTCCAGATGGTTTACGACAAAGCAGCAATCGCAGAGCTCCGCAAAGCGCCGGATTTCAAAGAGTCCTTCGAGCTTGGCCGCGAGGACGATGAACATACGCCCAACATTTGGGTTCCGGAAGAAGTGCTGCCCGGTTTCCGCAACTACATGACCACTTTCTATGCGACCTGCTACAACGCCACACTTGACTTACTGAAAGCGATCGAGCTCGGCATGGGTCTTCCAGAGGGGTTTCTGCGTGACTATCACACCAAGCAGGACAATCAGCTGCGGCTGCTACATTATCCGCCCGTAGAAGCTGAACTGCTCCGAGGCGGTAAACTGGAGCGTATCGCCGCACACAGCGACTTCGGGACCATGACCCTACTCTTCCAGGACGCGGTGGGTGGTCTCGAAGTTGAGGACGTGCACGAAAAGGGCGTGTTCAATCCTGCTCCCTACATCCCTGGAACAATCGTGGTGAACATTGGGGATTTCTTGCAGAGGTGGAGCAACGACATCCTCAAGTCGACATTGCATCGTGTGAGGGCACCACCCATGGTCGATGGTATGACCAAGGCTCGCTACTCGATGCCTTACTTTGTCACCGCGGACCGTGATAAGACTATTGACTGCCTGCCTGGATGCTGGAGTGAGACGAAACCGAAAAAGTATGAAGCCATCAATGCAAATGAGTATATTGAGATGCGTCTCAACGCAACTTACTAGCTGATGTAATGGGAGATCTATTGTATTGATAGCCATCATTCCTCTTCGCAATCCAACGTAAGCTTGTCTGGCCAGGTTGAATTTGGAGCTCGGGATCAAGGGAGCAATCCAGGCCATGAGGCCGACTGACTCCCCCTTCCCATCGACGCCTCAAGCAGACACGTGCTCTTTCGCAAACTTCTTTCCGTCACCTTCATTTTCACTGCTTTCGTCTTGAGCGGCCGATATATCCGCAGCTTCTCCATGGAAGGCGTCCCCCAAAAAGGGAGTTTCCTGTCCCAGCCCATCAGGTGCGAAGAAATGGCTGCAAGCCCAGAAAACGACGAAGCTAATGGCAACGCCGATGATGAATGTGAGGTGATAGAGGCGGACCCAGCCATTTTCGACAGAAGCGCCGGTAGTGTTCACAGTTTCGACCAGACCGGCTGCGGCAGTATGTTAGCCGGAGGCAATAATGAAGGCAGGAAACAGTGCGACTTACGCAGTAGAGGCCAAACTCCGGCTACAAAAGCAACGACCGCTCGCCAGTTGAGGCCACCACTGAACCAATAGATGGCAGCGCGGTCACTGGTATACAAATCGTTGAGCTTCAGCTTTGCACGGCGGACGACATGATAGTCAGCTAACAAGATACCACTGTTCAATAGCTTGTTTAGACGGCTTATACATCTTCGATAGGGTAATAAGGAGCACTCACGTAGCAGGAGCCATGAAAACTCCAAAGCCGCTAAGAACCTTGAGAAATTTGTCCGCCGTATTCAATAACTGCCATGGCTGCGTGGCGATGCCGATAATAGCCATGATGTAGCTGCCGCGAATGATATTGATGTACCTTGGACAGAGGCCTGCCATGTCCATGCCGGTAGACACGGAGTTCAGAACCACGGAAATCTGCAACAAGGTCAGTGACCATGCTTTGTAGCCGATATTTGGGAGGTCCCATACCGCAAGCTGCGAGCTTACCAACCCTATGCTCGCAAAGAATACGCCAGCTCTTACCCTGGAGCTGGAGTCGTAATGCTCCTGTACCTCCGCGAGTAGGTAAATTGGATTCCAAAGAATGTCGCCGCCCAGTACATCCCGGGCCGCACTCGTGACAATGATGCCGATGGTAGCAGTCACGGAAATCGTGATTGGCGCTGCGACCAGTTGGGAAAGCGTCGGTGCGAATCTGCGGTTGGCATAACGAGTCCAGTCAGATTGTCCTAAGGTTCCTGCACCCCAGGCACCTAGGATTGCAGTGATGCCAAACATGAATGCCCAGCCCACATCATCGCCAGTACTAGTCTCGTAGAACATGGTACCTGGTCCTCCGGCATTGTGAACAGCCCTTTTGATGGTCAGCCACCGGGATCAGGCAGACAGTGTTTGAAGTCCACCTACCAAATGAGTATACCGAAACAAGAGCCTGCAAAGAGCACAAAAGAGATCGCGAATGGTATCTGCAGGCGCTCTGGTGGCACCAGCACGAGTGGCACAAAAACAATCATCCATATCAACAAGCCAATGAAGTCGTTAGTCAGGAGATGCGAGCTCTCGCTGAAATAGTTCTTCATGTGCGCGAAGCCTTACGGTCATCAGATATCATGTTCGCTCATCCGAGCCTGGCAGCCACTTACCTGGAATAATGGCTCCCCAGAGCACTCTTGTGGCCTGTCCTCCCCAAAAAGCTTGCATACCAAACCACATGCAGGCGACAAAGACGCGGAGGATGACTGGAAAATAACTTCCACGCATGCCCCAAGAAGACCGAGACGCGACGGTGAAACCGATGTGGTGGACTTCGCCCATCCAGCCACAGGCCACCGCCAGGAGGCCAGTGAGGACGCCTCCTACGATCTAAACCAAATGTGAGTCACTCACGAACGCTCCGTTGTAAGATGGACATACCACGACGCCAATCGCTTGTGGGGGCGTAAGGCCGAAGGCCAGGAGCGTGCTACCCGTCGACCAGGCGGATATACAGGATCCTGACACGGTCCAGTATCCTGTGGTTCGTGAGTCAAAGCTCCAAGTAGATATTGCTTCGTTGCCCTACCGAAATAGCCCCAGACGCCGAAAGTTCGTCTCTCGGGCGGCATGGGAATCAGATCGCGGTTGCACCACGTGGTATTCTCATAGTACGAGTCATGATCTTTGGGCCTTTGGGCGACAAATGTCAGTACTGATCGTAGGCCGAGGTGGACCGTTCCAATCGGGCGGCTCACTCACACTTGCAGCCGCTGCTTGAGATGATCCCAATTGCGGCCCATAACGATTGGTCCACCTTCCGGTAGCCGAGTAGAGGAGAGTTGGAGTCCTAGAGATGGCACAAGAGCTCACAAACCCACCGAACTCTATATCTTTTCCTAATGGTATTGATGGCCCTGGTGACACAGACACTTTTGTGTGACTTGAAGCAGGTCGGGCGCAACCCCTTGAAAGTGCCATCGAGCCTCGGTTGCGGTGCCAATGTTGCGTTATCGAAGGATGATCGGACAAGTCCTAGTCGGCGCGATACGCACCGAGCCATGCTTTAGGCCGACCATAGCATCAGCATTGAGGAGTTGATAGGTCGAATAAACGACAAAAGAGGAGTTGGCCGATAGGATAGTAAGTCCACTGATCGACGCAGGGATTACGCCGCGATTGGCACCCACAGGTGCGCCGCTGCAGGGAACCTGACTCCGCAGTGGATCAAGAGTCTGGGCGACCTTGAGGACTGCGCGTCATTCAACTTCCAAGGAAAGATGTTCGGGCCCTGATGAAGATAGCATTGAAATCAGTGATATGATCGACCGTTGACTCGAAGTCTTTCAGCCCCAATGTCTGGTGTTGTGGGAAGGATTAAGTAAGTATAGAAGTATTTCGAGGCGGTCCCAACTGCAGAAACCGGCAGCATCCTCTGCACTTATACCCATGCTCTGTACAACCTCAGACCTTTCCCGAACCTTCATCTTGCGACTGCTGGTATCTGATCTTCACGGTTTCCCTGTTCACGAAATCCACGTCGTCGGCTTCGTCCTCGATTTGGCGACCCTTCCCGGCAGCATCGACAACATTATGTACCCACTGCATCTCCCTACAATACATGACACCATTACTGTCTGCCAGTTGTCCTCCGCCAGACTGCCTTTGCTTTGAACCCTATGGATGATATGGTGTGAACTGGGCATATTCCCGAAGACGCGGATGCTCCACTCAAGATACTGGTGAACCTCCTCAACCGTGACCCCGGCCGGTCGCCACATGCTCAAGCACGGCCGCAGGCTCATCGACGTACGCTCATGCGAGGGCATCGCATGGACAACCAGCGAGCTTGGCCTTTGAACCCCGCTACGACGCGGTCTTGGAGGGTCTGTGTGAGGAAGCATCTTGGCATGTGCCTGCGAGCGAATGTAGACGCGACGGCGTTCGCGGTACAATTCTTTCCGGGGATTTCAGAGAAGGCGGGTTCGCAGCCGAATAAAGTGAGCTTTATGCCAGGTGGATTGGAGAGGATCATGGACAACGGACTCGCCCTGTTGTGGGACGGTTTGACGGGTGATCGTGCGGACAACAGGAACGAGGATTACACGACCTGTGTGTTGGGTGGAATAGGTGCATAGAATCTGATCGTGCTGGCATGCTTGGAGATGAAGCCGGTCATGGATGTTGTTGAAATTTACTGTAATGTGGTGCTGCGTTTCTTGAAATATGCCAGTAGTGGGTGTGAAGACTGCTTGCATTCCCTGATGAGCACTAGAGTTGCCTCATGATCTCAATCAAGAGAAGACGTATAAACCTGTCGGTGAGGACCCTAAACCAGGGCTGACACTTGAACTGTATGGGTACCTTTCCTATTTCCACCTTTTATGACAAAATCCGAATTCCTTATTCTCTTGCACACAGACGAAATCGTTGCAGTTCGGAAACAATCCCTTGCTGGCTTGGCCTTTATCATTGCTTACGCTTCTCTCTGACGAAAGCCCGATCAGAGCTTCTTGCCGAACCGGTATTGCATTTATTACAGGTTTGCTTGGAAAGGTTTGCTTGGAAACGAGCGCAGATGCAGAGCTGAGACCCCAACCAGGGGCTGAGATTTACTTTCATTCTCTGTTAGAAGCAAATAGCTCCTAAATGTTCACAGATTCTACCCAGAGTTGGTTCTTCGATCCTGTAAGCATTTCAGAAGGATCCCTCGTACCAGTAGCAGTGGCTTCCGACCAGACTATGGCTCAGTCCTCGTCTCCCCCATCGTCATGGATATGAACAACATGGGCGAAAGTGGTTGGTGCAACGATTCCGGTTGTAGAAGCTTGTGAGCTCGCCTCAGCCTCCTCGGCGACCTCACTCCCGGGTGTCTTGTCCTGTTCTTTGCCCAACATTGCACTAACCGCCCGTGTACTCAGATCCTCGAGATACTGTCCATATTGGCCCGCGATATTGTCGAACTCGGGCAGAAGCTTCGACTGTCTCTTGCCAGGGAGCTTCCTGGGAATGTTGCGAGCAGTCTTCGCTCTCTTCCTTGGTGGGCTGGTAGTGTTGGGGGCGGGGCGTTTGGTCTCGGTCTCCCGATCGGGCTCTACGTTTAAACGTGTCAGTGTGATGTAGGCGTCAGAACATGGTCTTGGATGCTCACCTTCGACCTTGGTGGGGGCGGTCTTCTTCTTGTTGTAGGCGCGTTTGGCCTTCGGCTTGGTCGCATCGGGCTCGGCCTTTACGACGGGAGGTTCAGGCATGGTCAATAGAGTGGACTGATCGAAGTCGGGGACAGATTTTGTGGCCTCCACGTTCTCCCCAGTCAACTTGAAGCCGTGCATGTCGCAGAGTGACTTCAAGCGTTGTCTCCTTGCGATAAGGTCAGTATGTTGTTTTGCACGGGTGGCAGGTGAATGAGATTACACAGCGCTTTGGTTGTGAAGACCTAACGTTGTTGACATAGAGTCGAAGCCTGGCTTAAACTCCGAATGGGATATGAGGCGGAGTAGGAAGTCGGCTTGCTTGCGCTCAGACATGGCTTCCACCCTACCGTAAATGGCTTTGATGGACCGTGCGACGGGAGAGAGATCTAGACTGCTTCCCCGTAGATACTTTGCGTCAGGTAGCGTGAAATAGGGATTCTTAGGAGGGGCGAACAAGTCCATTGGCAGTGGTTTTGAGAGGAAGAGATGATGAAGCTAGAGGTCAGAGTATAAGATGAAGTGAGAAGTCCCGAGGAAGAAAATGAGGTGGTGAATGCGAACTGCACAGCGACGCCAGAGGAGAGTAAGATGAGGCCGAAGTCAGGCTATAGAACCACGGTGTCTCTATTGCTACCTGCCCCTCTCTGCACAGTCGAGCATACTACTCACAGACGTTGTCTGACGCGTGGATTGTTGGAAAGTACAACCATTCGCGGGGTGTTATACCGAGAGGACCTAATCATATGTCTTCACTGACTGGGCGAGAAGACAGTCCTCGCTGGGGAAACTTGTTGCCGCGGCGAGCGCAAAGCTATTCGTGAAGGCGAGACCACACGGTACCCTGGCAGTCGCTCAGAGGAAGAGGTTGAAAACTCCGTGGGACCTGTTATCGCAGCGTTCGGTCTTTCCCAGAAAGAGGTACGAAGGCGATGCCGTACCGACATACGTATCTGGCGCGTCCATAGACGTCGCTGGGAATTGCGGCTCATCTACCGCGAGCTTCGAAACGGCAAGTTTGACGTCTTTGCACCGGCACTCAATCCAAGAAGAGACCTTCCGGCTCTCTGCGAGTTTTTCTTTTGGTGGCTTCCAGCAGAGGGCTAGCCCAAGGAATACGGCGAAGGGCTGAAACGGACATTATTTGCGAGGCTAAAGATAGCCTTCCGGGGCGTCAGAACAGATAGCAGCGGGCAAACGACTCGTGGGAGATGGGGCAGGGTGACAAAGCATCCAGCCGAGAGCATGAAGTTTGATCACATTGCACAGACATAGAGATATCAAGGCCTTTCACATTTGGAAGTCTAGCAAACTTGAATTTACCAGGTTGCCTTGTCGCCTCGCCGCCTCACGCTAATACCCAAAACCGTTAGCGCAGGCAGTGAATTGAGTCAGTCTTTTAACTTCACTACCGCGCTAAAAGTCACTCTCATCCAATGGCCGGCAGTTTTTGGAAGTGAATACGCGATCAAGATCCAATCTTCTCAGCTGTCGACTCATCTTATTGTGGCTATCTATGGTCTATCCCTGGCTCAAACCTCAATTCCCAAGATAAACCTTCTTGCATTGCTCGTAGTCTCTAGAGTAGCAGATAGCGAACTTATCATGATCTGACTACTTCCATCGGTAGCTCTACTCGTCATCATCATCGGACTCGGGCTTGGCTTTCTTGTCGATGTGCTCGTCGTCGGTGGCGGCGTCGGCGGGAGTAAAGGTGGCCTTACGCTTGCGACCCTTGGAGGAAATGATTTTGGGCTGGGCGGTGGGCTGGGCGGCGGCGTCGTCCAATGCGACGAACTTGCCCTTGACGAGCTTCATTCCCATCTTCTTGAGGATGTTCTGGAACTTGGTGCCACTTTGTGACAAGAGTCAGTATACCGATATCTGTACAGCCTGTTCTCAAGAGAAACTTACGCATTGTCAGCGCGAGCGATGCCGACAGCCGGAGCAATAGTGCGCCAGTCGGGGCTGAAACCCTCGACCGATTTGAGAACTGTGACCAAGTAGTCAATGTCGGCTTGGGAGAGGATGGCGGAGGCGCCGTTGGTAGAAGCGTCAATCTTCTTGGGGGGCATCTTGAACGAGGAGATTGATGATGAGAGTGTGCTTGATACAGGGTGTGGACAAGATCGAAGGTGGAATGAAGGTGGTGGGTGTAAGGAGGAAGGAGAGAAATTGGTTCGATGTGGGGAGGGGTTTATATAGTAGATCATTCACCCAACGAACAGGCAGCCGCAGACCCTGCAACCTCGCAACTATTCACTTGAGTATTGAATGCAAAGTGTCCACTTCGTGGCTCTAGGTATCCAACTCACTATGTGTTTCCCAGTCACAGGTCCCGAGGCAAACGTCGTGGGCTCCAATACCGGACCAAGATGGTGTCTTCCATGCTGCAGTGGCGCATCGGGGTTTCAGGAAGTCGACGAGAAGGATAGAGCATGATGTTGAACACTGCTCGACTTTTGAATTGAGTCTACTGAACTGATATCGCGAGCACGCTTCATCGTCTCTAAACACAGCTCGAATTCGACAGGATCACAGCCAACGAGGCAAAGTTCTGGACAGTTTTGTTGGATAGCAATTTGTTTCCTATGAAAAAAGCTATTTCAGAAAACTTCATTTGTAGCAGGAATGATGCTTGTTACCTAGCTTCATAGTCGTGACTTTGTGCTCTTGCAACCTGAACCAGCCTCAACCAACACTCTAGCAGTAATAGCATAATGCCAGCTTTGCCGGTACCCTGAGGCCGGCGTCTCCGTAGCGATATCTGATCAGTAGCACGGACTGATCATGTCGCATCCTGTGTGGCTGACGAAGCTAGGTCATGACTGGTTGTTCAGGAAGTACCCTCGTCCTTGCGGTCGGCAGCATTGCCATCCTCACCCTCACCCTCGCCCTTGCCCTTAATGTCAGCGTCAGCGTCATCCTTGATTTTGGACTCGTCAGCATCATTCGGATCGTCCTCGACTTTGGCCTTGGCTGGGGCGCCCTTCTTCGCACGGGGCTTCTTGACGGAAGCTTCGCTCTCAGAAGCATCAATAGCCTTAGCCTTGCGCTTTCTAGGAGTATTGACCTGAGCTGGAGCAATGGCGGCGGCGGCGGCGTCGTTACCATCGGTAGCCCAAGCAGCGCCCTCAGCCTCGAGACCTTTGATGATCGCGCGATACTTGTTGCTACATGCACGTCAGAAAGACAAGATATAAGACCAGAGGGTACTTACCTAGCACCGCCCTTACTCATACCGATCTCTGGAGCAAGCGTATCGAAGTTGACCTCGACCTTAGTCTTGGCATGCTTGATGCACGCGGCGAGGAACTGGTCGTTGGTGAGGCTGGTCTTGGGAGGCATGATGATGAGAAGGCGGAAGTATTATCGATGAGAGACTGTAGGACAAACAAGTTAGTAATGTTTGCAGAATGTCGCCTTTCTATCACAAGCGTACCTAGACTCAGAGCGCGGACCGAGATGTTGTGGTGGATAATGGGTAACGCAGAGGGTCGATGTCAACAAGAAGGTGCAAATTATCGGTCTGTGTGCTCGTGGCCACGCAGCTACCTACCTGGTGACTGAATGAGAGCCTTGGCACTGGGTAGGTGTGCTGGCAGACTACCTAGGCAGATGTCCGTATTCATTTGATACTGAAGTTAACCTGACAGCCAGGCTTCGGTAAGACATCTGTCAGCGTGCCGCTGTAGAAATGTTTCTGGCAATCTTGAAGCAACCACTGCCCGATCCATGTACTGGTAATTGTTGGACTCTTCATCGTTCCATGAGGCTTGCGCCGCTCTACTGGAAGCCACCCATACTGAACCATCTCACTGCTCAACTTCACCTGGAAATAAGTCGCCCTATGCTCCAGCATCTCGAACGTCCTTGCGTCCACAATAGCCTCATGGAGGCCGGTTAGAAGGCGAATCTCCTCGAGGCAATCACCCCATACTCCATTGTGATCATGTTGAATAGTAGCTCAGAGATAGGATTTTACCCGGTGGCGCGTCCAACATATTAGCTTACCAGAAGGCCCGCTTCAGGCTCTGACGGCCCCTGACGCTGACAATTTACAAAGATCTGGCATTGCTGCTCGCTGAACATGACCTGGGATACTTCGAAGGACTCAGCGAAGACATGTTTCTCTCGACATTGAAGCACATCGAACGTTCCGAGGCAGCCACGAGCAGCTCCAGAAGATGCAACTTCCGCACCCGTTGTTTCCAGAGCAGGCCATGCAAGTGTTCGCTAAAAGCCAGAGCTCATGAGCTGAAATCATCCACTGAATCTCGCTTCCGGCCACATAAAAGGGGGGCCAAATTTCCGACTTTGGGCAGAGCTCATCGGCTCCGCAAAGCAACATTGATTAATAAAATCGGTCATTTACGGACGAACAGCAGCAGCAATGTTTCGGGGGCGCATGGCACCAAGAAAATGGTCGCCGATCGCGCTCGCCAACATCCTCCAATCGCATGGGACCCTTCCCGCAAGGTCGGGTTGTCTCCACCAACACGACATGGTGGCCCGCTCCAGCCACACTTGATCGGCTGATGCTCGGAGGAATGCACCCGAGGATGATCTATTGGTATACGATGCGCTGGGCTCGAGGATGAGACGGCACGTTGGCCGGCAGGGCCGATTTCTCAGCTGCATTGAAGGTAACTGCTGCGGGTGACCATGAGGAAGCAGAAGCTTGTCAACGGAAATGTGCCATTTCTGGTCGCTGAGGTGCATGTTCTAAAGTTGAGCTACACGAAAAAGCACCAAAAGCGGCACGGAGGCCATCGAAGAAAGTGTTAAAATCAATGCCGCATAACGAACTTCTTCTGGCCGAAGCCGATCCCTGACCCGTGGTAAATTCGGAATACAGTATGCTCGGAAAATGCACCGCTGCTGTATGCTACTGTGACAGGACTGGAGGTCGTGAGTAAAACACCCGAACTTGTAGACAGAAAGAATAGGTCCAGCTGGCCTGTGAGGGCAATTGAGATAGTGATAAAAACAGTGTCTTTTGGATGGGTCTCTCGCTTGAACGCTACTCCTAGCTGAAGGAGATGAAAAGTCGTAACAACCTGGGGTTTGATTTCGTGCCGAAAAATGAATGCGCTGCCGTTCGTTCAGACATAGGTAAACATTGCACTCATGCAGTCTTAGGACTGTTGCCTCCCTCGCCACCGTGGCAGCCTTTCTCGTGTCGCTTCATGTTGCTGCGGACACTGAATTGCTTCCCGCAGCCTTCGTGCTTGCACTTGTAGGGCTTCTCCCCCGTATGAGAATATGTATGTATTTTCAGTGAGCTAGGCCTTGAGAACGGCTTGCTGCAGGTGGGACAAATGTACCGCTCCTGTGTTTGAGGGTACGAGGGAGGGTTGGCCGGTGGATAGTAATGATGATGCTGCCAGGTCGGGGCCATCTGAGGATCCATTGGCGGCAACCCTTGTGCGGGAAGTTGAGGCGGAAAATTGGCCGGCAAAGGTCGTTGCTGGGAAAGACCCTGCGGCGCCTGACCGGTCTCTGCTGGAGGCGTAGAAGCATTGGTTGCTCGAGCCGGGTCTCGTGGCGAAGGATCTGATCCAGTTCGCGGGTGGGCTGGAGCTGCTGACCACTGATGAGGCTCAGGTATGGGCGGATAAGAGTTAGGCTCGGGAACGGGGGGATATGCTGATCGCTGGGAGTACAGTCCAGGATTGGTGCTTGCTGTCGTTGGTGGCAGATATGGACCACGGCTTGTTGTAGAAGTCGGAGAGTGGTTCTCAGCTGGGCGCTGGAAGTTGAAGCTCGAGGCGGGTGGCAGCTCTGGTGTTGGCGGTGGACGTTTTCGTGGTGTGCCGCTGACTGAATGCCGGTCGGGACTGGTTGAGCCTTGAGAGCCAGCCGATATTCTCCTGGCCTGTTCTTTGGGCGAATTTTCGTGCTTGACTACCAACTCGTTAATGCTGCTTGGGGAGGCGAAGGCGTGAGACTTACGTTGTTCTGCTCGCTCATTCATGGCCTCGATCAAGCTAGAGATGGGAGGCAGCGAAGGCCTGGTCTGGGGTGGCTGATCCATGGCGACGGAAAGAAAGCTGCGATGAGGGTTGGTGGAGTGGTAGGAAGTTGGACTGGGGTGTGTTGGACGGATCGCTAGAGCCATAACTTGACGGAGATGTAAATTCCTATGCCATAAGGCAGACCCGGGTTATGGTGGATGCCGTAGGTCCTGACGAAGGTCTGACAGCGGCAAAGACCGGCGATGATGCCCTTAGTGGGATAGAAGAGCTAACTGTCGTGCGTACCCAGTAGAGCAGATTTGGTTGTGAATGAATAGACGGCAGGTGGATGGCAGAACCTCGGGCGGTAATGAATGGATGTACCGTTGGCCTCAAGCGAGGAGGGAGAACAGTAGTTGAGGAGAAGAAGTTGAGGATGAGGTCAGAAGGGTTCAGAAAGACCACGAGGGCGATAGAAGGAAGAGATCAGACTCGGAAACGGCAAGATGATGTGCAAAGCCGAGTGAAGATCAAAAGTGGGCAGGGCGGCGGCTGGCGAAGATCTCGCAGGATAGATTTAGACTTGCAGCCTCAAAAACGCTGAAATGTGGTCACGATCCGGGAGCGGGCCATGCGCCTGACTCAGGGTCGAAGTCAGTGTTTGCTGACGCGAGGAGAGGGGCGCCAGAAGGGGCACCGGAGGGGTCTTTTGGGAAGTGCGGGATGATGGAAGATGGTGGTAGAGTGAGGGAATAAGAACACGGGCGCGGGAAAGAAAGTGGCCCTTTCGAGCCATGATGAATGTACTCCGTACCAGTTAGTTACAAGACTATACGAGCGTGGGCTGGGCCCTCTCCATGCCCACCGCGCTTGATGCTCATGCCCATGCCCATGTCCATCTCGGCTCCTCATCGTGTGTCCACGTATTATGATTGTCACCACTGCGGCGGGTCCCGCGAGAAGGGCAAAAAGGGTAAACAGATAGTTAAGACTTTTGGATCTGCAGCTGCAGTTAGCAACGGCCCCCCCGCGAGAAGCTTTCCAGGGGAGACTAGGCAGGCTTGCAGGCTCACAGGCTGCCGGCAGGCCTGGGGGAGCCCACCTAGTCAGCCCCACGTAAGAAGGATGCGGTCGATTGGGATAGTACAACCAGGGCCGAGGAGATCTGGGTTACAGCCTGTAATTTATGCATCGCCGTTCCAGCTCGCCGTGATGCAGCCATGGGCGTGGCGCATCTTGAAGCTGCTCGGCGATCTGGTGGTGGTGAAGGCCAGTGCATTCCCGGGCACCCATTTATTCTTAGGAGCTCGGCAAGTCTACCCGCACGCGTCTGTCTTAAGCTCTTACTCAAACAGACACGGACGGGATTATCACCACCGTCCCAGGATGTCCAAGACCACGAGGAGGGGCACTTTTCGCAAGCGAGGGTTGACGACTCGAGGTCGCCTACTGACCAGGATCAGTTCCAAGACTTCAATTTTTGGACTTCGCTTAAAGAAGCCGCTGCTGGGACGAGCCCGCAGGCAGCCGCCAATAGGGGCGCTCACAACACCTCGCCTCGATCTATGGATCGACGACCCTTTCCACATTAAAAGTGGTCATCACCGTCATCCTGTTCATTCTTGGTGCAGCGCCCAGTGGCTTATCCCTGCTTGCCATGCTTGCAGATCGTCTGCCATTTTCGCTCCTCACACAACGGATCCTCGGATCGCCCCCGTCTCATCTCTGATGCTCTGCACATCCCTCGTGTCGCCTGAGCAATCATCTCGTCTGACTCGGCCAGTGGCTGCCACATATCACCAAGCAGGCATCCTGAAACCACGCCGCAGTCGCTCGACTTCCAATCCAAGCCCCAGTCTCCGTCGTGGGTAGCATCTCATCGAGCAAAAAGGCTCCTTTGCCGCACAATAATTTCTCGGGTGCGCACTGCGCATCGCTTAGTGGTACGAGGGTCCCCCTGATCGTCTGCCATACGAGACAAAGTAGCGCCTAGGCTCGGTTGCTGCATTGCAGTACTCCGTAACTCCCCCCTAGGGGAGGGCCTGAAGTGCTACACCCGAGCGCCACAACACTAAACGCTGCTGCAGCTCTGACCAACTGCACGTGGCGGCTAACGGCATCGATGAACACACTTGAGGTGCCCCTAGCGCATCCCCGGGCATCCTTACTTTTGTTTAACGAGAGACAGACCCTTTTTGGCGTTGCTACCTGCCACCTTTTGCTCCGCAAAGACGATGGACTGTCACTTCGCTCTCCATGAGGTACGGATATAGCGACAGTTCCCACACACCCAACATTCTGTGTACGTACAAAGCTCTAGCTGCTTTGGGCGACACGCAGCTTCCATGCATCTGGATTTACTCCATGCGGCTGGCTGAAAAGTTGAAGCGTTAGTTCTCCACGCGCTCTTGCATTCTCCAAGCTATTGCACTCTTGGGCCCTGACAGGCTGCCACCGCTTCATCCTTAGCCCGCACCAAGGGCACGTAGAAAGGCATTGCCCCACATGGTCATGAACGCCTCTCGTTGTATCGGACTTGCGTTTTGACCACTACTGTGGCCGTGCCTCTAACCGATGCTAATTCCGCGCGAGATCGGCACAATACGACCTCGGGTCTTGCCTCCACTATCCGCGAGCATACTCCGTACACAGTACGAGTATACGGTAGCTCAGCAACTGGCACAGCTCTTCGCAGCACTTCACAAAACAACAGTAGTGCTACGTACGTACTCTGTACCTGGCCACGTTGCAAGACACCTCGCTTATCAGAGCGGCTACTGTTTTGGTTGCGGAAACCGCCTGTGAATAGTCTCACCTGCCAGCACGCGGTAGCCCATAGGTCCGAGCGCCGATAATTTAACAGCCGAGGCATACGTTTGTCTGAGAGCAACCATAATCACCTTTACCGGGCGCAACATGACAAACCTTTCCTCTCGCATATTCGTTAATTCGCGGTATCATGATATGAGAAACAAAAGGACAGCACGGAGGGGAGAAGCCCCATCGGGCGAGCATAAGAAAGTGCCACAAGGATGAACGGCGCAGCTTGCCGCCATGCCCGCTGCATCCGTGAAAATCAGCCGCCCAGTCCTGGAAAGTCGAAACGGCAGAGATGGGGCTACGAGTCGATCACTTCTAGAAGCAGCCACATTCTGCCGCATGCGGTGAGAGGTCGCGAGCGCGGACAGATTTTCGTTCCAACTCACCACGACTTAACCGTTCTCGGGGCTCGCGGTTATCCCACTGCCACGTGGTGCCAGGGTGTCTGCAACACAGACCAGCCTCTGATCACCATCGGCATCTGCCAGCCGGCTGCATCATTGCTGACTCTCCTGACCCATTACTGCACGGCTGACGACTCGATGGTCAAATTACAAGTGCTTCTTGGGCCAACGCAAGAAAGAAGTAGTGACACAAATGCCTTGAAAACACCCCCGTGGCCCAAAACGCATATTCTGATTTGAAACATGACCCGACGATTTGGCAAAGGCTGCAGCTTGTAAAGCAGACCAACGCACGACGTTCTGCCTACTAGTCTCCGAAGCACAACAATCTGCCAACCGGGAGTGCAGGGCACGATAGAGTCTTTTGTGGCTGGGAACCCAGAATACGCCACCAACACCACCCGTGACACATCCCACGGAATCTCGGAGCCACGCCAATGGATCAGACACTTGGGAAATTTTGGTGCCTGCCATACGGAGTAGATAGCCATGTACGGAGCATGCTGAGACGTCTTACCGAAGCTCCTTGCTTTGGCTCAGGATATGACAGATTTAGTGCAGCTCTCACCGCTCCAGCATTGGCTCCGGGCGACATGCATGTTGCTTTTCATTCCTGGGCCCCTTGTTCGACCATCTACGTCGATGAACCTAGAAGGTGTCCCCACAAGGTTACAGCTTCGAGCCTTCAATTCTCCATGGAGTCGGGAGCATTGGCGCGCCACTTAAGGTTTGATCCAAACATCGCTATCCATCGGCGTCGCCGTGATGGCTGCATTTTCGGTGCGATTGAACAACAGTATTTCCTTAACTCACTCGTACACTACCTGCCGCATTTGGCTCGGCATGATTCGACATCTGTCACATTGATACGAAGTTCACGTAGTGCCACGTGGGCGATATGCAAGCCTCTGCGCTCTCGCACAGAAACTGTCCCGAGGGGCTGGAACCGAACGGACAGCATCACGCACGTCTACGAGTATCGACCCACCTGAGACAGCAGACCGCTTCGTCGCGGCGCCTGCTGCCTGTCTGAAAGCTTCAGACTCAGTTTGCGGTGTTAGTGTCTTCGGTCGTCGCTGTCGTTGCGCAGGATCGCACCAGGTACTCTCAAGGCGTCTTGCGGACGATGGAGAATTCTTATTTTACTTTTGATGCCCGGCGACCTCCTGGAGCACCCGGGGGCAAGCAGACGCTCCCTTGCGGCCTGCTCGGGAGCACTATACGAGCCGCGGCGCGGTCTGAGCGTTGGCTTCCACAACAGGCGGAGAGCCCCGCGCGAATTATACTTTCCGTACCCTCGGAGATCGCAAGGACAATACTCGGAACCAGCATCACCATGCAGCAGATTTCATGCTTACTTGCCCGAGGTCGACCACAAGCAAATAAGGAGCCTTGTGATGCGCCTCGTGTCAATACCACCCGATGGGTGTATTGATTCGGTTTACGAGTCGTCGGGTCTGTCCTACCCCATTCAACAGCGCGACACAGTATTGCTGGCTAGAACAGGGCTGAGTCATTTGTCGTATTCAGGAAGCACTGCTCTCATCATCAGGCTGTGGTTGTGAATAGGTGCTGGCTCGCTGATCCAGCGTACGGTAAGCTTTAGTACTGCTTCCCATCAGTGACAATCCGTAATGGTGATGGTTGACTGCATTGACCTCAGTACATGATGGACCAATGCAGCTGACCTGTTCCCATGGTAGCATTGCCCTGCGCCTGTTGACGCCAAATGAGATCTGCTCACCCAGCCAGCGATCAAAGTTTCTTTGGGAGTATTCCAACCTACAGTGGTCTTCTCGCCCAAGAAGTCGTCGCATCACAATACCTAGATGTCGGGGACTCTCGCTGGTCAGGACCGTTTACAAGTCGTAGCCTACACTAGAGAGACGTATTAACTTCATCTACACCATGCGGTATGCTGCTATAACACGAGTCAGATGCAAGTGCGCTTCATGCCTCCTTGTCCGAAGTAGTACTGGCTTGGGAGGGCTGTACAGATACAGTCTGGAGGATACCGAACACGAGCTTGAAGGGTGCGGCAAAACGCATCGAGATGTGCCAGGTATCTCTCCTTTTGTGCAACAGCATATAGGTGCTGCAACCACAACGCCGATGGTGGGCTAACGAGCGGACGAATGCGTGCAACTTGAAGAGGGTCGATTTATGCCAAGAAGTGACGTCGGATTGGTGGTTGCCCCTCGCAACCCTCTTGCATCGGTTACCCGTTTCGACACCAAGGCCGCTCTGGCAACGGCGTTGTCGACGTCGCCACTCCTCACCAAACCCTCAGTCGCGATACACTCATCGATGAGACCCTTTAGTGCAACTTTCTCGCTCATACTAAAACAGCAAAATACCCGCGGACATCGCCTTGTCGATATCTTCGTCTGCAGAGCCCACCATGGCCTTGGTGCAAGCGGACAACGACAAGTACGATGTGCTTGAGATCATCGGTATGCGCCTTCCTCAATCCTTCCACTGGCTACAGCTAACTCCCAATAGGCCGCGGCGCCTTTGGCATCATCAGGAAGGTGCGAAGAAAGAACGATGGACATGTATGTTCCTTCCCTTCCATGGCCAGCGTGATTCCCGCCCAGCTGACCTCAATCAGATCCTTTGTCGTAAGGAGATCAATTACCTCAAGATGTCCACAAAGGAGCGCGATCAACTTCACGCCGAGTTCTCCATCCTTGCCTCCCTGAAGCATCCCAATATTGTCGGTTATTTCCATCGCGAACACCTCAAGCAGACCCAAGAGCTGTACCTTTATATGGAGTACTGCGGCGGAGGCGATCTAGGCACAGTCATCAAAGATCTGAAAAAGAAGCGTGAATACCCAAAAGAAGAGTTCGTGTGGAGAATTCTCAGTCAGCTCGTCACAGCCTTATATAGATGCCACTATGGCGTCGATCCTGCAGAGGCTGGTAGTGACTTTGCTCGTCAGAAGGACACCCGTCCAAAGGGCAAGGACATGATCCTACACCGAGACCTCAAGCCAGAGAACATCTTCCTAGGAGCCGATCAATCGGTGAAGCTGGGCGATTTCGGCCTATCCAAGCTCATGCAGTCCCACGATTTCGCCTCCACCTATGTTGGCACACCCTTCTACATGTCGCCCGAGATCTGCGCATCGGAAAAGTACACCCTGCATTCCGATATCTGGTCGGTCGGCTGCATCATATATGAGCTATGCACCCACAATCCTCCCTTCAATGCCAACTCTCACCTCCAACTCATACAGCGGATACGAAAGGGCGAGTACGCGCCTATCCCCAGCACGTATTCCAAGGACCTGTCCAACGTCATCAACCAATGTCTGAAGACTAATCCGCATCAACGACCCGATACCGCCTCTTTACTTACCGTACCTTATATCTGGCTGGCTAGACGGCAACAAGAGATGGTTGGGTTGGGAAAGATCCTGAAGACCAAGGAGGAGCTTGCGGAGCAGAGATTGCATCAAGCAGAAGAGAGACTCTCAGCCATGGAGGCTGACCAGGCGGCCATGCGTGCCGAGATCGAGGCCCAAGTCAGACGGGAGTGGGAGGTCAAGGCTCGCTTAGAGATCACTCGGCAAGTTAATTTGGAGGTGGACCGTTTGCGAAGCCAATTCGACGACGAGGTCCAAAACAAGGTCGATGCAGTGCTGGCTGAGTCGGGTAGCAGGCCGTCGGAACCCGTACCAGCGAAGGAAACGAATGGCCGGACAGTAAGCCAGAAGAGTTATTCGTCGTCCATCAACACCATGGGCGAGGAAGACTTCCCGTCTACCACGGACATCAGTGAGCTTTCGGAGTTGTCGTTGCATTCGCCCACATCCTCAACCATGAGGCCGCTGCCGCCGAAGAAAACAAAAACTCCTTTCTCCCGGGCAAAGACGACACTCGATTCACCTATGGACGTGCAAATGTCCGAAGCATCTCCAATGTCGATCTCCGGCCTGGCTCTTTCACCACGGCGTACTGCTGCCGCACAAGTTACTGCCAACAGCACGACGACCAGCTTTGGCGTCAAAAACATTTTTGCTGAAGCTGCGAGGCAGAAGGCTAGATGGGAACCCACTTTGGCGTACAATTTCGAAGACGAGGAGAATATCGATCCTGGAAGCGACTTCTCAGACGAGGAAGACGATGGGATCCCGGAACTGCCCAGCCCAACACGGGTGAAGCCAACTGTCGCCAGCACTGATCCTTTCAAGCAACCAATGCCTCTACCTCTGAAGAGTCGTCCCGGCTTCGGACGCCAGAACACCACTGCTACCATGCAGCGGCTGACATCCAAACCGAATCTCTTTCCGACCAATACTCTGGCCAGCGCCAAGGCTGAGGCAGTGAAAGCCAGCATCGCTGCCGCTAATGCTCAGGCAAACAATAGCAACATTACCCGGTCCACCACCGATGGAGACCTTCGAGCCCCCAAAAGCCCGGGTAGGAGACTGAGCAAGATTCCTACTCAGCCACTGGACGCCAACTTTACTGGCAGCACATCACCAATCCGCCGCACCAACACAACTGGTAAGCTTCAGAGCAAGCTCGGCACCGCGAAAGAATGTGCCAATGGCAACGTCGTTGGAGGCCGGACTCTGGTTGAACTAGCACAAGCTCGTGCAGGCGGTCGCCCAATGAGCAGTGATCTCGGCAGCGGTCTGAGGTCCAAGTTCATGCGGGAGGAGAAGGATCTTCCGCCCGTACCGATTTGGGATCCAGATACCGAGGGCGACAACATGCCGAGTCCCTTCCTGAAGCGGGATGTCAGAACCGTTCCCTGCAGAGGCTTGCGGTGATGAGAGCCTGGGCATGAGCAGCGTGGGGGCGATTCGTATTGGTGAAGGCGTACATCATGATCACGAAATATGAGTGATGTAATTCGATTGAGGGAGACTGGCGACTTTGGGCCGGTGTACCGGCCGGGCGTTCGCATCGGCATCTGCGTGGGCGTTGTTGGATCTTGACTTGAACTATTTGTCGGAAACGAGCCATTGTGGCTTTGATGGAACACAGCATGGAGCAACGTTGGATGGCTGATGTTGACCTCATTGGAGTGACGAGACTTTCTTTTGTGGTAGACTCTTGTGTTCTTGGGCAGTAGGATAGTCCAAGGATAAGACACCATGTGCTAGAGTAGAGCTAGGGGAAGCAAATGAATGAGAGAGGCTTTTTCAGAGTCAGCAATCGCACTGTTCATCATACCCACTCATCATGATTGTCAGTTCCAGATCGACTTCGGCGGCCTTGTTCTGCAATCAGACGCGTCTCTTATTTCTGGTCCAACATGCTGCGACTAACGGTAGCGACAGACAGACAGGAGAACCATCTCGGGCCAGATCAATCTGCGAATGATCCGTAGCAGATCCATTCTGCTCATCGGAAGGCTGCAAGGACGGCCTAGCATCGCTCGCCTGGGTTAGCCGGCAATGAGACCGGGATGAGGTACAGACAGGCAGAAAGGAAGAGACAATAGACACGCGCGCGCGTGCGCATAAACGCGCACAAGGCGCAAGGAAGTGATGAGGTTGTAGAGAGACATGTATTTTAGCGACATGGAAGAAATCCTTCCTAGAGGCCAACCCGTTGGGGGGCTCTGATACTTTATGGTCTGTTATTGCATTGCATTGCATTATCGCATGCACGCGTCCTTTTTGCGTTCGGCGCCCTCCAACCACAACCTCTCTGGCTCGCCGTGCTATGCCGTGTTGTGTGTTTTGTGTGTACAACTCGTGAAGTAGACGAGGATGTGCAGTGATGGCATGCGGCCGAAATGGCGTAGCATTCCCAGTCGGAAAGTCTGATGCGCTGACGCGGTGCTGTCGAGTGGGAGAAGATCTTTGCTGCTCGTGCTGCCGCTTGCGAGGAAGCGGATGTTGTGGCCGCGTACTTGTTGGTGACGGGGCGTCTCATTTGCACAAGTGCCGGCGACGGTGGATGGGGTGGCGTTTTGTCGTGTCAGTTGTTGAGACTGACAAGATTGACAGCGAGTCTGAGGGCGTGCATTCTCTTGGAAGATCAGCCGTCCTCGTCTTCCACCTCCTCGATCTCCACGTGCCTGTTCGTATGGGCTGGCCCTGTAGGTGCAAGCTTCTGAGCTTCGTGCTCGGGGGTTTCATCCTTCATGCCCGCGGCCAGCTCGCGTTCAAATCTTGCCTCTTCTTCCGCCAGACGCCTCACCTCCTCGTTGTCCTCGGCCTCCGCTGGCTTCTGGTCTGCCTCCTTCTCCGGCGCCTTCTGACCGTAGTATCCTTGAGCCTCCAATCGATCCATCTCCTCAGGCTCCACCAGCGCGCCATGGCCTTTGACCGCATCCTGCTTGCGACGGACTATATCCGGAACGAACCGCGAGGTTGCTTCCTTCTTCAGGTCGCGAAGTTGTGGAGCGGCACTGTATGTAGTTTTGGTCTCTATCACCGGCGCTGCTGGATGCGGCGAGTAACTTGCTTCAGTCTCACTTCCAAAGTAACGTCGTTGCTGGCGTGGCACGGGCGGCGGCGTGTCCTCCGGCATGGGAATGCGCCGCACATCTTCATCTGTCTCACTCTCATTCTCGTTTTGTCTCCGATTTGGAGGTATGCGCTGCCCGTTATGCTGCCTCTTTCCCAATACCGACTCGCTGGCGCCGTCATCCCGGCGTGGCGGACGATTGCCGCCTCCATACTGCGGGGCTTTGTCGCCAAGTGCTTCTCTCGCTTTGCGCACAGCGCGCAAGTCTCGTTCGAGGTCTTCGAGAATCGTCTTCTCACGCGGCTTGATCTCGCCAGACGACTCGAGAGCTTTGAGGTCATCGATTTGGCGTTGCAGGCGGTCGGGGTTGCGGCGCGCTAGTTTCTCATTGCGGCGGTTGGTCTGTTCAGCCTTGGATTTTTTGAGGGCTTTAGCTTTTTCGAGCTTGCGTTGTTGTTGCGCAGGGTTGATGGAGCGTTCTTTGTCCTTTGCCATGATGATAGAAGAGCTATGACTTCGGGGGTATTTCGACCCGCTTCGGCCGCAGGTGCACAAGGGGGGTTGATCGGCTAGCGCTCGTAAATGGTGAGGCAGTGTTTCACGATGGTCGACTTCTACTTGCCAGACAGAGGCATTGGGTCTCACCGGTCAGGGGTTTCGCAGGCAAATGGGATGGAGCGAAGTGGCAATAAGGTGATTTCGGGTGCAGCAGTGGTGCAGCAGAAGCGTCCACTTGGGTGCAGCAGTGCATGAACAATATGCAGCTGCCAGTCAGCGCAAACCAGGCTGCAACCAGGATATTGGGGATGTCTGTCCAGCAATACTGCGTAGCTCTTGTAGACGGCGCCACAAAGGCCGCGGAAGACGTATGTTGTGCCAGGTCAATTTGAAATTGAGAGCGCTCGGTAACCTGGGTCCTGACAGCGCGAGCGGCCGTAGGGCAGGGAGTTGGGGAGCAGACGAGAGGGGAGTTGGAGTAGTGGTACTGAAGCTCAGCGCCCAGGCTATAGTTAAAACAAGAATCTTTTGGGGTATGGAAAAGATTCAGGGCTCTGTCGTCGGGCTTGCAAGCGTATACTGTTGCCGCTGCAGGTTTGGAGTCGTGAGAGGATCGGCTGCGTAGACTGGGACGCGGTCCAATAGAGCCCTGGTAAACGCTTTGAGTGGGCGCCTTTTGTAGAAAAGAAAGTGAATGGGTGGGTGGGTGAGGGGTGGAGGCAACAGAGGAGGAGAGAGGCACGGAGGACTGACCATACAAGCCAGACCACCAAACTAACCACGCTCGTGCTCTTCGCGCTCCTCTTCTTCCTCTCCTCTCTTCTTCGTCGCAGGCTCGATGCAACGACCGTAGCCCTGAGGGTTGCTTGCTTCCTCCCGCTACTCTCTTCACTCTCTCTTTGACTCTCTCCTGCGGGTAACCCCATCGCCTGGAAGCCGAAGATCCAATTTGCATTGGCCTCCGCAGCGCCCGCCTTTACCGCCGTCCCTCGTCCCGCCGCTTGCTACCCGCCCTCAGCCTGATACTGATCCTGATCTTGATCTGACACCGCGCAAAAACTCAGAGACACCTCGAGCGCTTCGTCAAACAATCTGCGCTCGCCTAGGAACCGTCCCGTCACCTCCTCCACGCAACCGGCGTCAGTCGACCATGCTCCCACAAACGACGTTGGCCATATCTCGCAGCTGTATCGCTGCCCTGCCTCTGCTGCGCTGCTCCTGATTCTGCCACGCCTCCCACCTATCGGATTCGAGAAACCTGCTATGTTGATTAAGTCTCCTGCCCCCTGTCCACCAATACCAGTACATGCTCTGCCCTGTCCATGTCCGCCTCTCAGTCGGTCCGTTCAGTCGCAGACACCGAATTAGGACTGACACAGGGAGAGATCCAGCTTCTTCGCCGCCAGCAAGAAGTCATGGCCCAGCGCAGTCATCAAGGTGGTAATGCCGACCGGGGCAGAGCTCCAAGCCGTCACTCTCAGCCATCTTCGCGCGCCGCAAGCGCCGCCAGCAGCACCGGCCCTCCCAATCGTGTCATCCTGGATCCTCGTCATCTGCAAGCGCTTCAGACTCATCTCGACAATGTCATGCGACAGATCAGCACTCGCATCAATGAGGTATGGTTCTCCATTGGCCCCGGACCTTTGTTCTCGCTAACCCATGTTCACAGCTCGAAGAAGCCACGGAACGGTCCGTCAACTCAAGCAGCGACCGCCATGGCCGGACTAGCCGAGATGCAGACGCCGAAATTGAGCGCATGCACCGCATCATGGCCGATATCGACAGACTAGACGCCGACTTCCGGCGCATCACCCACATCAAGGAAGTTGTCAAACGTCTCCGGGCTCGGGTCGACGCCACCGACGGCAGAATGGAGCGTGCAACCCCCTCTCACCAAAGTCAAGCTGCAAGAGATCGACACCGTCGTTAAACCCATAGCAGCAACACGACCTACCGACCTACCGACCTACCGACCCACATCGACCCAACCATCTTACTAATATCTGACCGCACGACGACTGTTCGAACATCACTATGATACCTACCTAGCAAATACGGAAGCTTTTGCTGGCGAAATGAAAGAAGGAAGCCTCACGGCAAGATTTTTATGGACAGCATGTCAATTCATCTACGACTGTATGACTAAACGCATTTGCGAGCGAGAGTGTTTGGGATCAAAAGCGACGTCTAATGGCGCCTGGCGTTGGTCAACTTGAGTTTCTGGTCATATGCATTGGACAAGCATCTCAGGACTACTTCAATTGCGAAATACTGTTTCCATCCCCCGATCTGACCGAGGAACCACGGGGAAGTTCCTTCGTGCCGTCCTTCCGTCTAGTTCGTGTTTGGCCGATAGGAAAGCGTTTGACTGTGCCGCAGGTGCTGCAGTAGATCTCAAACACATCGGCCCAGGGTTTCGATTCGTCTATGCTGAGATTCTGCACACCTTCTGTGCTGGATGAACCGGCGACGAGGAGACTCTGGCACCGCTTACAGAGTGATCTCTTCATATCTCGTGCCACTCTGATTTGAGTCTTTCTCGAGATTCCTCGAACATGCGTCAAAAGATGTCGAGATTCGTTCGTCGAAAACCCGTCTTGCGATCTTGTCAGGGGTCCTTTAATTCTGCTGTCGGTCTCGTGGTCTGCTGTTTTATTCGAGGCTGGTGCCTGACAGGGTGCTGTTGAGAGATAGGTCGCAGCCTGATGCAGATATGACAGCCTCGAGTGAAGGTGCCGCTGTTGGATCCCCTCACCCTTCTTCTCTGCCTTGGACCTGCCCATTTGGTCTGATCATTATTAGTCAGACTCTGACCTTCTTCCACAATCACATATGAGCGTGAGATGTGAAAGGCGGGCGTGATATGTTTTGTGGTTGAGGGCAGACAGTTCCTGCCAAGACCCCGCAAGGTCTGATCACGCTAGCACATAAGTAGACTAGCTTGGTCACCGCCGCATTCCTGCGACTTCTGCCTCATCCTCAACCCGCAAACATCTTGGTCTTCTTTGTTATCATCAACGACCGATTTATCTTGACCTCCGATCACAGTCGCAAACGTTGCGAAACCTCTTTGATACACTGACGCCGGTCGCTCTGGTGTCGTACCTACTCTAACTGCGGAACACTCTGCGAGCCAACGTCTCTCCTACCGCCACCGGCTGCGAGCCTCATTCTAGCCTAACTACAGCACAACTTCGCATCTAACACCATGTCTGCCGAAGAGGATCTCATCGACTACTCCGATGAAGAGCTTCAGACCACAGAGGCCCCTGCCACCAATGGCGCGGCTAAGAAATCTGCGGCGACAGCTACTGTCGGCGACAAGACCAAGGGCAGTTATGCAGGCGCCCACTCGTCCAGCTTCCGCGATTTCCTGCTCAAGCCCGAATTGATTCGAGCCATTACCGATTGCGGTTTCGAGCATCCTTCGGAGGGTTAGTCCATCACATTCTTGCAATTCTTCACTCCCTACGAGTTCGTCCATCTCCAAAGCAAAGGGGCCAATCGACAATCAAGCCGAGCATGAGCCAGACAGATTACAACTGCGGATAGCTGGCGAAAGCCGCGACCCTGAGAACAGGTGTCTGAACGTTCTGCAGTCCGCGTCATCCGGTAGCAGGATGATGCGGACTGCATGAATCATCGCCATCGAGTTTGTGTGGTGCACTGAGAATGTCACCATGCTCTCTCATTTGCGATATCGTCTTTCTCGATGTAGCAATCGAGGCAGAGTGGGAGGAGCCCACTACCCCTCAGCTGGGAGGAGTTGAAAAATATACGCGCGGCTATCTAGTGCATTGGCTTGGAGATGGACGGACCGACACCTGCGATGCGCTTCGTCCTTCATTCGTTCTGCGATCACAATCTAACGTTCGATCCACACAGTCCAGCAGAACTGCATTCCGCAGGCCCTCCTCGGCGTCGACGTGCTCTGCCAAGCCAAATCTGGTCTCGGTAAGACGGCCGTCTTCGTCCTCACAACCCTCAACCAGCTGGAGCCCGTCGATGGTGAATGCTCGGTCCTAGTCATGTGCCACACCCGCGAGTTGGCCTATCAGATCAAGAATGAGTACGCTCGCTTCAGCAAGTATCTGCCCAACGTCAAGACAGGTGTCTTCTACGGCGGAACTCCAATCCAGAAGGATATCGAAATCATCAAGAACAAGGAGACTTGCCCCAACATCATCGTCGGCACCCCCGGGCGTCTCAATGCTCTTGTTCGCGACAAGATCCTATCACTCCGCAATGTCAAGTCTTTCGTCCTTGATGAGTGCGACAAGATGTTGGACCAGATTGGTAGGCACCATATTATCCCCGACCTTGGCGACGTCTTAGTCCACTAACACTGCTCAGACATGCGTCGTGACGTCCAAGAGATCTTCCGTGCCACTCCAACCGAGAAGCAGGTGATGATGTTCAGCGCCACTCTCTCTCAAGACATCCGACCTATCTGCAAGAAATTCATGCGCAACCCCCTGGAGATCTACGTCGATGACGAGACCAAGCTCACCCTGCACGGTCTCCAACAGTATGCTATCAAGCTTGAGGAGTCGGAGAAAAACCGCAAGTTGAACGATCTCCTCGACTCGCTTGAGTTCAACCAGGTCATCATCTTCGTGAAGAGTACTCTCCGTGCCACCGAACTTGACAAGCTCCTGCGCGAGTGCAATTTCCCCAGCGTTGCTGTCCACTCCGGTGTTAGCCAGGAAGAACGGTAAGTTCTAGCAATCTCGCTGTCATGACTTATGCTAACATCCAACGTAGTATCAAGCGCTACAAAGAGTTCAAGGAGTTCAACAAACGCATCTGTGTGGCCACTGACGTTTTTGGTCGCGGCATTGATATCGAGCGTATCAACCTCGCCATCAACTACGATCTTCCTGCTGATGCTGACTCATACCTGCACCGTGTCGGTCGTGCCGGTCGTTTCGGTACCAAGGGTCTTTCCATCTCGTTTGTAAGCACTGAGCAGGACGAGGAAGTGCTTAAGCAGATTGAGAAGCGGTTCGATGCCAAGGTTCCCGACTATCCCAAGGAAGGCGTGGACAGCTCGACCTACATGGCATCCTAGGCGTTGCCAATTCTATATCTGGCGCCGGCGGCTCGGTGGGAGCTATCTTCCCCTACTGGATCATTGTATGAGTATCAACTCTGGAACGGAACCAAAATTGAAAGGCCACCGTGAGCCAGCGATGCTCGGCGCCACTACGTGAGCGTAAAGCAGCCCGCTATCAAATACCAAGTGGCACTTGCGTCCGCTTTGACATTGGCTCGGTTGCTTCAGTTCGAGGCCATCTTAAAGCTGCATGAAATCCTAGAATGCAAAGACATCCAACTGAATCATTCCATGTCTCACCTGCTGCATCTTTGCTACGTGATTGTGTCTTCGATGCCTGACAAGGAGTGTAGTCCCATTTTTATTCCATCGGATTACAATATGCCCCGAGTCTCATTGACAATCACCGTATGTGACAAGACACACTCGTGACTCGGCCTGCTATATCCTCAACTTAATGTGGGTCTCGCTCATCTTGATAGATTTCTGCCTTGAAATGCTGGCCATATCGGACAGGGCGCCCGATTATTACTTGTGTCATAGTCGTCTTGACAAATGGGCAGGACATCTTCTGTGGACCAATGTTGTCATATATGCTTCGTAGGCGCGCCAAGACCCGAGATGGCTTTTGAATCAAAGCCATATATACGTACCGGCTCGACGCGACACATACGGTTGACTTTCCAACACAGAAGAAGGGCGTTCATCTGTGGATCGCGGCCGGCTTATTTTTACTAAAATTTCTCCAGTGATACCATTCTTTTGAGACGTCAATCGCGGCTGCTGCTGCGGCCGGGCCCACATGCCTCGATTCCAATGCTATCAGACATTTCACTGAATAGCCTGACATGATCTCAAGGCCACACAGCAGCAGCCGAGATTACCGTGCAGGGAGGCTGAATGCTCAGCTGGGCGCTGCGAGTGAGTAGCCGCTTGAAATGGTATGTCATCCGGTGCTATGCCCTTGTGAAGGAACCACACCCAAGAATCGGGTTGAGAATCAGAGTTATAGTGCAAACAAGCATGAATTAGTCTCGCAATCGGCCACAGGCTGTGTAGACCAGGCCTTCCCGTCCGCTCAGGCAACTTAAACCACAGGCCGAATAGTTAGTAGTTGAGTGGGTGACCATCAGCGAATCCTGTTTGTCGATTGTTTTTTGTGTTTTTGGATGGCTTCGAACAACACGGGCACGGAGAGAGAGCCGTATGTATATATACGTGGCTAGGGCGGATGAGCGTCGAGGATATGCATGTTAGCGTCCTGATAGGATCCCGGGATTGGTCGGTGTATGGATCGATGAGCCCGCTCTTTTTCAGGATGACAAACATGGCAAGAAGTTGTCCCAGATTGCCCCAACGCTATGATCACTGTCGTTGGGCCTAGGTCCCCGGCGTCATTGAGTCGTGGCTGCTAAGTACTATCTCTCGCTAAGGTAGCGGCCGGTGTATTCGTGTCTGGTAGATGAATGTCCTCACGCGGCGCGGAGTCCCTTGTGATCCTCCGCGGCACACTGGACTGCTGGTTCTTCTTCGGCCTCAACTCCATCTTCTCATTGTTGTTTAAATTGCTGTTACTGCTGGCGATGTTCGTACGAGTCTCCGTCCTCGTCCTCTGCCGAAATTGGTCTTCACCAGCCTGACTTACTTCAGAATCATGTCTCTTCTCTTTCCCTTGCCTCGCGTGGCCCTCGCCATCTCCTGCTTGGTCATGCTCCAAAGGCCTCTGCCTGGCTCTTCTACCGTAATCCCTTGAGCCTCGACCTCCGCTCTCTTCCGAGGGCTGGACCCGCTCTTCTGGGAAGTGTATCTCGGCCGACTTCTCCTCCTTGCTGAAATGCGCATCTGCCACCACCTGCTTTTCACGCTTTGCTGGTTGCGTTTGCTGCTGCTGAGCGCGCAGATTTGTCCTGTTGAACTTGAGCTTCAGCGCGCGCATGCAGCAGATCCGGATGTCGTGGTGACAAAGGGGCACCCAAGGAAAGTTAGGGGCGTCGAGCCATGAAGCCTGGTGGTGCAGCGGATGTTGCGGTAATGATATGGCTAGCGTGCTGAAAGCTTATGCTTAGGCATCGAGCTTCAGCTGGTCTAGTAGGTTGTCGATTTTCTCCAGGAGAATCTGGTAGTTGATCGCATCCGCTGCCATCTCGTCTCCAGCAATTTCTCCGTCGAGAGTGCGAACTGCGCCTGTTTGTATGATGGCATGCTGCGCGGTCGTGTTCTGTACGCCAACGCCGTTTTCTTGTAGAAGAGGTGCTGCCGCCGAAGGTTTGCCGTCGCCTTGACCATCATCCGTCACCGATCGCAGACTATTGGTCTGAGCTTCCGCCACATCTTCTGCTTCGTCCATAGCATCCTCGAAATTGACATCTTCCATACGCAGCCGGAAGCGCTCACTCAGATAGTAGCGGATGTCATCGAGCAGCTCAATACTGTCAGTCTCTTGTCTGGCACTGATTCTGCCCGCGCTCTCCTGGACGAGATCGGCGAATTCGGGATCGTCAATATACGTTTCCAATCTGTGCGCAATGTACCGTGCCGCAAATTCCTCGAGACGTTGCACTCGTGTAATCCAAGCAGCACGAAGGATTTCGTAGATGTCGATGATATCATCTTCTCTGGCCACTTCCGCTGGCATGGTAGTCGCCGTGCCATTGCCAAGTGTCGATATGACAACCGCTGCTTTCGCTTTGATCTTTTCCAAAAACAGCATATCTGCGGCAAAGAGCACGTCAACGGCAATTTCGAGGCCAAAATCAGCCTTCTCGGTATACAAGAACGTGAGGATGATCTCCAGCACTTCTGGTGAGCAGTCTATGGAGACGATGTGGAGGTGAGGGCTGTCCTGGGCCTCCTTAAATTGTGATTCAAACATGGTCATAAAGAACTCTGACCTGATCAACATGGCTTTGTGGCAAGGGTAGATCTTGGATCGTCGAGTTTTTCGCGATCGAGACGGTGATCGAGACTTGGAGGATGGGCCCAGTGGCATGCCCAGCACGTTTGTCGTCTCTCCCGGGGCGACATGCCCACTCAAACCTGATGCTGCCGCTTCGTCGTCCTCGTCCTCCTCATCTTCATCCGCGCGAAGAAGGATATCGGCGAATATGGCGTTGCCGCGATCCCACATGATGTCGTCCGCTTTCGAGGTGTCAACCTCAATGGCATGCTGCAAAACACTGGCACGAAACCAAGTTTCTAGCTGATCACGGCCCCTTTCAACCTCGTCCTGACGTCTTTGTCGTGCTAACCGGCGATCACTGCTGTCAAGTATGAGTTGTGATAGGCTCGTAGGTATCTCTAATTGCTTGCTGATGCGGTCGACACCGGCTAGAACCTCGGAATCGGTGAAGCCAGTGCCGGGACCACCTCCTATATCTCGAGGTAGCTCTCCAAGATAAACATGTTTCAGTACAATGCCAAATGATTGTGGTGGAAGGTTCGCCGGGATTTTCCATGTTGCGGTATCGGGAGCCGAAGAAAGCTTGCTCTTGAAATAAGGTGACCTGGCAGCTAGGACGAACTTATGAAGGGCAAAAGACTCGTCGAAGCCGCTGACGGTAATGTCGGATGTTCTAGGCTGCTCTCTGCTTAATAGAGAAGTCAGGTGGGCTGCCAATGGCTGCAAAGGATCTGTTGACTTGGAGTAGTCGTAGGAGAGCAGCAGGTTACGTATCCTGTCGTTCAGTGCATTATATAAGCATCGTTCGCCTTGGAAAGTGTCCCGTTCGCAGAGAGCACCTGACTCAAGCAGCAGCTGGACGGTCTCGTAATTGCCACAAAGGCTCGCCAAGATGAGTGGCGTGTAGTCGAACTGATCTTTGGCGTTGATATTCACGCCGTCCTGGATCTTCTCCTGACAAACCTTGAGATCACCTCGCCGACATGCTTCACACAGGATGCGGAACGAATCTGACAGATCGAGAGGGTTGTCCTCTTTTAGGACGCCTTCGTCTATCAGTTTCTTCTCATCAAAGAGGCTTCGTTCCAACTGATCCTTGCGGAGCAGCGATGCTCTTTCCTGAGCAGATACCATGTCTATAGTCTATGCAACATCGACAACCCAAGGACCATTCGTATAAAAATCCAGACGAACAGGCCATAAAGAAAAGTGAGGATGGCAAAAGTCAAGAGCGATGCTCAAGTGATGCAATTGCCATGCGGATAGACGACTGGTTAACTCCGTCATCACCATGCCTGATGCGGCAAGGCGCCTCCCACACGAAAATCGCGGCGAACTTTTGAAGATTGATTGATCCTGGCGGAGAAGCGCAGCCCGACCCTGCGCACCTGAGCCTTCTCTCGACTTCACTCTGCAAACTCCCACTCAAGGCGAGGACGGTCCTGATCAATCATCCCCTACACACTTCGGACCTCTACCATGCCTTCGCAGAACGGCTTCCTTCACCTGGCGCGACCGCTTGGCCCCGCCGCCGCCGGTACACAGGCGGCAACCACACCCCTCAACGTGGTCATCCAGCCCCAGGCCCTCTTCAGTATCCTCGATCACTCTACACGCCGGCCTCTTGATCAACATCGAGTGATTGGCACGCTCTTGGGCACCCGGAGCGACAACGATGAGACCCTCGTTACCGTCCACTCGGCCTTCGCGGTCGGCCACACCGAAACGACTGACCAGGTCGAAGTTGATATGGAGTGCCAAAAATCTATGCTGTCCCTACACTTACGCGCCAACCCCAAAGAAATCCTTGTTGGCTGGTATGCTACCTCATCCGACCTGAACACTTTCTCCGCCCTCATTCAGAACCACTACTCGTCACCCAACGAAGGCACCTTTCCCTACCCCGCCGTGCATCTGACAGTCTCATCGGAGCCGGGCCAAGACATCCAAATCAACACTTACATCTCCAGCCCCGTTGGCACGACCGATGAGCGAGCCGCCGACTCGGCTGCCTTCATTCCCGTACCCCATACCATCAATTACACCGAGTCCGACCGCGCCGGCCTGGCCGCCGTCTCTGGAGCCAAGGACACCGAGACCCGCACCACCAATATCCTCACCGACATTGAGAACCTGGAGAAGTCCATCGAGGACACGCTGGGAATGCTAGACCGCGTGGGCCGCTACGTGGAAGCCGTCATTGAGGAGGAGACCGAGCCCAGCACTGCTCTGGGCCAATATCTGCTCAACACCCTGGCGCTGGCGCCCAAGGTGGACCCAACCGAGATCGAGAAGGACTTCAGCAATCACGTGCAGGACGTGCTGACCGTGTCGTACCTGGCTAACACGATCCGCTCTCAGATGGACCTGTCGAACCGGCTGGCAACCGCACAGCTGACGTTGGGTGGTGGTGAAGGCTCGACAAACAAAGAAGGAGGCGGCGGCGACAAGGGCGGGAGGAGACAGGGTGGACAGAACCGGCAAAACAGAGGCGAGAGCGTGTCTGCTGGTAGACTGTGAGTGATCCGCCGAAGAGCCGGCAGAGTTAGTTCGAGACGCAGTATGAGCAAGAGACGAAGAGAGCGTGCTGGTAAAACAGGAGAAGCGGAAAAAGTATCAGCTAAGCGAGTGTTGGAGCAATCCGAACATGCATTGTTGGGGTAGAGAGGAAGCAGTGGCCCTGCATTCCTTCAGCTCTACCTAAGTTGCGAGTCCAAGAGGGCGTGGGAACGCGACTGGCGTCCGAGGTGGAGCAACGCCGCGAATTGATCCTCGCACTCCGAAGAACAGGCGGAGAGCACTCGACGCGGACGAATGCCGGAGACATTGTGCACTAGGTCTTGCAGACGGCTTGGTGCCAAATAAGTGACGCAGACGTGAGTGGTGATCGTCGATGGCTGGCAAAGGTGAGCCAGTGTCCAATAAAGGACGCCGCCATACTAGTAACTCGGCCCGTAAAACGTGTGGCCCGTAGGTACAATCAAGGCAACGAATCGTGCTTTGCCGACTTTCAAATCATCGTGGCTGACTTCTCATCGTCCTATCGTTTTCATCTCGTCTTCGTCCAGCTAGATATCTGAATCTCGAAGAATGAATAGCGAAATATGCAAGCCATACCGATGCTGAAGCCGTAGCTCATGGTTGCTTGAAGTATGTGCCGAATGTGTGAACTGCTGGTGATACGAAAACCATCCTAAGCAGGATCCATATGGTTCGGCGGGGCGGCAAGCCTGGTTTCGGAGGCAAAGGGTGTCGCGAGTAGTTGAGTAATTGGCCGGTGGTTGCCAATCAAGCTTGCTCGTCTCAAGAAGCGTTCTCGCTGCGTGCCCTTTTCGCCAACGGCTCCTCCCCGTCCCTAGTCGCACCGTCTCCATCTTCCGAACCCCCATCCGACACACCGCCCGCCGGGCTCGGCGCATCGTCCACGTCCTGCGCCTTACGCTTCCTACGCCCTTTGCCCCGACCTTTACCCTTGCCCGTACCCTCCTCGCCCGCCGCCTCTCCCAACTCCATCAGCTGATCCACCGTCATCTTCTCTCCCATGGGTTTATCATCGGCCATCTTCCTCTGCTCCTTGATTACCCTGCTCTTACTCGACATGGCGCGCATGCGGCCCAGCATGGCCTTATCGTTGCGGAACACAAACGTAATATCCTGCGGGTTGACTTTGTGACGGCCTTCAAAGGTGGCGTGGTCGACTGCCTCGTGGCAGACCTCGATGATGAAGTCCGTGACAATCTCGTCCAGCACGCGCAGTGTCTCCGGGAAAGGTTGCTGATGGCCGTTTTTCTCCGCGTCTTTGCCGCTGCTGTGGAAAGGATGTGGCCGGTGCGAGTGGTTGGGAGTCGGGAGTCGGTTGAGATAGGTTAAAGAGTCGGCGTGTGGGTCGCTGATGTCGGGGTGGGCTGGGTTGCCGTAGGCGTATAGTGCATTCTCGAGGTCCTTGCCAAAGTTGAGCGTGCCGTGATGCTTGCCGGCGCGGGCGCGGTATTCCATAGCCTTGTGCTTCTTGAGAGGCCGCACATACGGCCCGGGAAATTGGTGGGCTTTAAGGTATGGAAATTTGTTGACCTGGTTAGGATTCATGGTGACGGTATCGTTGGGAGCCATGATGGACGCACGGTGGTGCAGGGTGGTAGCTTTGTAGGAATGGTGAAGGAGTGCAGTACGAGCGTCGAGCTTCTCGGACAACGTATCTGTAACAGAGTGACTGCAACGGCCTATAAAGCGGCCTGCGCAGTAGGCGAGATGGGTAAGAAGAAGATGAACGCCATAGAAGTCGTCAGTTGGCGGCGCAAGCTGGGGTCGATGCCTTCCTCGGCAAACTTGCCCGGGCAGGAGAGGAAAGGCGACACGCTATGCCTCAACTGGAGGCCAGTTTGTTCTTAACCTCACTCTTCCACAGGTAGATAAGACATTCACCTCGCCGCTCAACGGCACGACCTTGGGCCAATAAGTAAACGACTGATCTATTGGCAGCCTTCACACAGGTCACGACACCGCAACTCCGTCAATCGATGACCGCGACTTCACCATGACCGCCATCTTCAACTTCCAGTCGCTGCTGCTCGTGATTCTCCTGTTCATTTGCACCTCAACATATATTCACGCCATCTTCCCTTCAATAATGGATCGCAACAAAGACGGGATAATGGGAATCTTCTGGAAGTCAGCACGTATAGGAGAACGCCTAAGTCCATATGTTGGTCTTTCGTGCCTGGTCATGGCGGTATGTTGACCGAATTGTCCCGCTGCGTCGAGCTCTTACTGACTTTGCCCTCTGGTAAGGTCTCGATATTTGTGGGATGAGCGGGGAAATACCACGCTGTTGCAAAGGGTTCTACATATCCGGCCTCTGGCTGGTCGTGTCCTGTACAGATTCCTTGCGATGAAATACGCACGCTGCTCTAGCCTTTCCAAGTAGGCCGCCAAAAGCTGAGAGGCGTAAGCTAGTCGCTGTCAACCTAGCCAGTTGCTATCTCTAAATATGCGCAAGGGGTATCATGCAGCAATAAGCTCAAAGCAGCTTTTTAGGCTTGCTGCCAAAATATGTTACAATAACGCCCCATTATCTCATGAAATGCCATCGTTGGTCGATGCCTTGGTTGCGTGTCCTTCTTATGGCGCCGCTTGCAACCCATTCACGCTCCCGTTTCCCGTCCCTAAACACCAGTTCGCCACCCTTGTCTTCGAAGATCGGATCTTCCGGCATGCCCATAAAATCATCAAATGTCATCTGTGTTATCTCTGGTTGCGGTGGATCGAGTGGATGCCTCCAGGATTGTGTTGTGCTGTCCTGCAATTTGACAGCCTTGATTTTCTGGCTGTCCGCTCGTGCGACTACCATTCGATGCGGGTGCTCTGTTCCGAACTTCTCGCGGCGAACCTGGAGCTGATAATGGAGCAGGTTCCGCCAGGCAGACTTTTTGCTCCGTCTAGGGCTCGTGGCTGTATTGGCAAAATTACTCCGCGTTGAATCGGTAATGGAGATTTCTCGCAGCATCGGTGCAATCTCGTATAGGTCTTTGGAGATATCCTTTCTCTGCCATGGGTAAAGCACTGCTGGCTCTCGTGCTGAACTGCTTTCTCCCACTTCATCGTCTGATGAATCATCTTCGAACACGACGCCTTTATCTTTGAGCCGGCTGACCACGCTACTGATATCGACGTCGACCTGGTCAACTTGATCATCTTTCCCGGGTCGCTCGACAGTAGCCGTGACCATAGGTCGGGGGAAAGGCTGCAGGGTGCTGCTCTCAAGAAATTGATAAGGTGGAGTTTTTGCACGATTGGGTTCAGGTGCTGATGCAGGAGAGGCAGCTTCGGCGGCAGCGTCGCGAGTCGCGTTCGCACGCGCTTTGATTGACGTGTACTGCAAGCTTTCCCAGCGCAATGAGCTTACCTTCCTACTGCGGGTCTCTTCGACTTGTGTAGCAACAGGACTCTTGCAGACAGTCGTGCGTCCCGCCGGAAGAGGCTCAACACTGCTCTGCACCACGGAACTTCCTCTATCTTTGCATCCCTCGCCTTCGATGTTGGCGGTTTCTGCGCTCGGCTTGACTGTACTATTACCAGCTTGTTTAGCATAAGCTCGGCGGCGTCTGCCTGCTACGATTGGCTCATCATCATCAGACTGCTCTGCAACGCCCTCCACAGTCTCGTAGCTGTACTGCGCCGGGTCTAGCCTTGTCTCAGCATTGTTCGAGATTGATGAATCGTCGTCGTGTCTTAGGAAGGTTGTGGGCTTTGTCTTCGCGGAAGAGCATTTGCCAGCTGCGCCTCGAATTTGTTGCATCTCGCTTTTCGTGCGAGAGTTGACCTTTTGTGCCGGACCTAAATCCTTGAGGAAAGCTTTGCATAGCGCAGGCTCATATGTCCCGTCCTTCGCATGCAGGCACTTCTTATGATGGCTTCGACAGTTTCTGCAAGTGAATGGCTTGGGCGAAGTGCTACTTTCTATGAGGAGATTCGTGGGCTCCTCAGGACGCCAATCTTGGCTTGTGTCTTGCATCGACGCTGACAACGAGGCTTCGCTGGTACCCGTTGTTCGCTCATCAAGTAAAGGGCTGGTCATTGGCTGCCGATTCTCTTTGTCGCTGCTACGGGAACTTTCTTCGTCCGTATTGGCCCGAACCATGGCCTTAGACCGATCTTGATTGGCGGTGGACGTGGTCCTCGGCGGCGATTGAAGCTTCCTGGTTTGATCCTCTCGCGGGGGAGCCATTTCTCCATTAGATGGAAGCCTTCCTCTCATCATAGTCGGAGGCTTTGCACGTTTTCTGCTGATATTCCACTGGTCATCTGGCGCCGGTCTCTTCGCTATTGGATTTTCTTCATCCTTCGACGGGGCTGAAGCTTTCGACTCCGTGTTCTCCGCATGAGGGTCCGCAAGGCTGCCTTGTGTCGTTTCCGCCGGGTCTTCTGCGAAAACGCCAGGAGATGACTCCCGGCGATCGCCACCCTTCCAGGCGAGTTGACACCGCCTACATCGAGTGCCGCCCCAAATAGACGCTGAACATTGTGGATTCTCGCATTTCCGTAGTACAGACATCGATTGGTTGGTGCTCTTCATTTTAGGACTTGTTTGGTCCAGACCTGAAGAAGGAGCAGTGGGCTTGTTCGATGATTCGCTGGGTACTACCTTTCGCTTTGGAGGATTTTGACTCTGCAAGACTTTTTTTCTCTCCAGGATTGCGAGCAATCGAGGGTCTTTACTGCGTCGGGCATAATGGACTGCAGGAGCTGCGGCGCGGTCTTTATTGTCAGTCTCGCTGACCCTCTCAATAGGCTTGATGGCATCAGATACCGAACTTTGCGACGATTGGCGCGTATGCGTAGCTGTCTGGCTCTGAAGACTTGGCACGGGCGAGAAAGGTGTGTCCACGCCCCGAATGGGGGTTACAGGAGAATTGCCTGCCTTTGGATCCGAGCGAGCCGTCACTGAAGGTGGTGAAGCTAACGAGGCCCCAACATCGAGAGCTCCGCTGCGTCCATATTCGGGACTCGCCATCGACCTGGGAACCCGGTGCGGGGAGATCTCTAGCTTCTGAGAAACCACATCCTGGATATAGCCGGGTGCATAATCCATACCCTCCACATCCTGTAGGAGACCAAACTTGTCGCAGCGGTCAACATATATTCCAGTGTCTTGGTGAGCGAAACGACATTTCTCACCATTCCAGCATGAGGCACCACCACTTCTGGACTGTAACCAGTGTGGACAGGTTATGTGAGCTCGGGTCGCGAATCCTTTTGCATCCACGTATAGGCCAGTATCCAGATGGCTATATCTGCAGTGATCTCCTGACCTGCAAACCCCCAGGTTCTTCCAGCCGAAGCAGGTAAACGCTTTGTCACTTGGGAATGGTATGTGACCGGGCTCTTGTACATCTGTGACTCGATGGGCATAGTAGCACTTCGTTGGCCGGTTCTCATGAT
The DNA here is from genome assembly GCF_000365145.1 of Cyphellophora europaea CBS 101466. NCBI lineage: Eukaryota > Fungi > Ascomycota > Eurotiomycetes > Chaetothyriales > Cyphellophoraceae > Cyphellophora > Cyphellophora europaea. The sequence goes on along the minus strand of NW_008481810.1, from coordinate 1,007,363 downwards.
TGCAGGCCGAGTACCGCCAATGATAGCATGTCAATCTTTTATATTCCTTGGCGGTTCTTAACGCCCAGGCTTTAAGCAGTTCACTTCCTCTGTTTTGGCCGCCCTGGAAATGGTCGGGCTTCCGCCCGCTGGCAGAATTGGCCAGTACAGGAGCATGCTCGCGCGAGCGTAAGTCAGTATCGGCACCACAGGTCGACCGCAGCGGCGCAACATTAGACGCACGGTGCCTATACATGTTTCCATCTTTTTGCTCTTGTTGCTCGCCACGAAGCAAAGCATGTGGCGTATCGATAACATTTTGAGGTCTTCCGGTCGGGCTCTCCTTAGGATAGTTTTCGATCGTTTTAGTAGAACTCGACTGCAACGATGTCGAATCTGTCTGGCCTGGAACTTTTAACCAATGACGGGTTTGGCGGGTGAGTGGTTCTGTTTGAACACCTCCAACAGTGTCCAGCACCGGCGCCTGCCTGCCTGTCACGGGGTCGCCGGTTTCGACGCTTTCGTTATACTCTACGTTGGTTGACGTGGTAGACTCTGCGATCAAGGACCTGTCGATATTTCTGAGATCGAACAGCCGTGGACCGCTGCTCGCGATCAGCACTTGTGCAGGTTGCGGACTGGCTTCAACAGAGTCTGTCGTTTCTTCATTTTTTCCCGCTGCTAGACTTTGGTCAGTACCCAAATTGCGACGCTTGAAACCACTGTCGGAAAGAGGACCATCAGCTGCTCGTTTTAGAGCTATCAGCGCGGGACCACCGCCGCTTTGGTGCTCTTCGGTGTGGCTGGCACTTGCTTGCGGCACTCCAGGAGGAATTCTTTTGCCTCTTAAGCATTTTCCACACACGAACTTCTGGCCGTCTTTAATAGACGCCGGACTTGGGAATCCACACCAGCTGTGATATTGCCGATGGCAGGCTGTACAGCTAATGAGGGGTCGCACTTCGCCACCTTCTTGCTTGCAGTCGCGGCATATATTCTTAGCACGAGATCCCCTGGACGACGTTGATGCAACAGATGAGCCATCGTCTACATTGAAATGTCGACGCAAGCTCTCTCTCGACCCTTGACGCTTCAGCTCAAAGGGTACATTTTCGTTGTCGACTGTGGTTTTGGGCACAGGGGAGCTACGAGATATAGTGGTGTCGTCTGCGTCTAACGAATTCTTTTCTGTTGCTATGCCATTGCTGTGGGACAGCACGGTGTTTCTAGCACCTAGGAGCGTGGAATCAAAGTGGGACACATGACTCAGATCGATCGAAGGTTTATCAGCGATATTGGGCCTGAATTCGAGTTAGCTGAGCACGATCTACACTGACGATGACTCTTACCCTGTATGCTGTGGGGCACGTCGTATGGCTGGAGGCGAGATATCTCTCAGCAGTCTCGGACCAAGTGGTGGGGTGCTTCTAAGACCATCTGGTCGGCTTTTCACAGCTTTTCTGTCGGAGAAGAACTTGTTGAGGGGTGCGTCGTCTCGTTTGGAGGGTACTGCAAGGCGCGATCCAAATGTTACCGGCATCTTCTGAGTTGTGAGATATTTGCTGTTCCGCCAAAATACGGAAAGTATCGATGAAGGCTAGATGCTAGTCTGCAATACTGATGTTAGCCAATGTATCTAGCAACCAGTTGATATGCAGAAAAATGGGTTGAGCTTCTAATCAGATCTTTTCTGTTTCTTGGACTTCATGCCGCCGTCAAGAGGCTGTAGGAAGGTTTTCGAAGTACCTAGGTAAGACTCCACAGCTTCCACGACGCAATCACTAATATGCTTCCTGCAGCGGTCTTCTTCGCCACCTGACAGTGGGCTCGAATAAGTGTACGCTGTAGCCATTGACGTGATTGCGTGGCTTTCTTGAGCAACAGGTCCCATAATAACAGCGCTGGGTGGAAACCAATCAATGTATACTGAGACTCCAAGGTGACTGAAGCAACGGAAATGCCACGGTCTTCAGCCTGACTCGGTACCTGCTTTACACTAGGCGGAAACTGGGGCGGATGCATACTGAATCATGCCTATTTGGAGTGTATCCTCATCTCAGATAGGTGCACCGAGAAGACATTCCACGGCCATCGATGATCAGGTCGGTCAGACCTTTTACCAATAACTCATCTTGAAGCTGTAATGTATAAGGCCACGAGTGGCTGGGCTAAAGCACTAGACAACGAAATATGTGACACGTACCGTGAAGACCAGCATCGAAGAAGACCTGAGTGCACCATCGGCACGCTCAATGCTGCTTCATACAAGACGGGCGCTTAGCGGCTTGAGGTTGATCTGGCGGCACTGATTATCGAGACCGGGCGCTTGAGTTGACACTCAATCCGGTGGTGGAGACCGACCACGAATTCAGTGAAATCAATCGAGAGCGCACTGAAAGATGATGCATCGGCGATGATTGATGTTAAGACTCCAAGACAAATGAAGGATCATGCAGTAAAAACAGGCTGGCGCAAGCGATGGAAGGCTAGTGAAGGTGTTAGGGAGGAGCGAGCATCTTTATTGTTGAAAGAACGGCAGGCACCTAGAGGTCCGATTAATCACACCCGAGCTGCCTGCTGATTGGCTGAGCACTTAACAACCCCGCAACAATATAAACGGAGCTGAGTACAACTTCTAGGCCTTTCCAAGCCTGCGACAGTTGCCACTGTCTTCCAACATTTATATCTCCAATGTGTCATCATAGATATACATGTATGTGCTCTGCATTGTACCAGGCAAAGGGTTCCGGCTTTGGCCTTCAGAGCGAGAATTGCTCTTTCCCCATTCCTAGATCATCCTGGCCATCTAACTCTACCACTGTTGGAGCGAGCCCCCCCTCCAAGTCCTTGATGAACTTTCTCACATCGCGTTGCCGTGGCCAACGATCTAAGATTGCTTGCAGGCCTCCTGACGTGAATTTCTGATCGAATGTCTCCATCGTCCGGCGCACCTGATTAGCGCCATCCTCTTTTCCGTGCTTTAGGAAACCCGAGATGATGATCGCCCAGTCAAGCTGCTCAACTTGGTCGGGCATATGTTTGAGCAGATACTCGAGCACCTCCACCATGCCATTGAGTGTGAAGGGACTACGGCCAAAAAAAAACATGAAAGCGCGGAATACACCGGAGTAATGCAACGACTCCGACACTTGGGGATCTTTGCGACTGAGGAGTCGTGTGAGAGCACTCCAGACCTGGCGCACGCGAGCTTCGTGAGTCTGTGTAAGGATGAATGCCCACATGAAGTTTGCAAGCACCATCGGATGCGGATCGGGAAGGGAAGACCCTTCGCTACTCAATTGGTCGGCTTGCAAGATGCCAACTCTGATCAGCGCACCTCGATTATACGCTCTGTCATAGATGGCCAGGAGGTGCTGCAAACACTCCTCGGGCTCCGCTTTCCGCTCGTGAAAGCAGATATGCCGAACAATATTCATCATGACGGACATAAGATGCGGATTGTGCATCAGATCCTCGCGTGCTTGAATCAGATTCATGAGTTTGTTCATGGCTGTCAGATCTTTGTGAAGGAAGCTGTGTTTAAGCAGAGTGGTGTGGGTGTGGGGATCGATTGGAATGCTTTCCGTCTCGAGAAAGCGGTAGAGATCTAGCGAGACGTCGATGAGTCCCGACTTTGCGGCATTCTGTACCACGAGATTATGGACAATATCGAGAGGCGGAAGACCGAGCTCCAGTATGGCTGGAAGAATGCGGAAAGCATGAGAAGACCGCGTTCCTTCGACTGTGTCAAGTTTGAGCAGATTCACACATCGGCCAATGCAATACGAATGGGGCGCTTCGAGTAACTCGGGCGAAACCCGACGTAGCAAACGCAAAGCATTCTGAACGTCGCCAAGCTTGGTGTAAAAGCCAACCAGATATAGGGCATCCTTGTCAGTCAGGAAAGGATAAGTCTTTTCAAACTTCTTGACCAGCTCCAGAGCTTCGGCTGCTGTCGATTGCTCCAACAGAAGATCGAGATGCCTAACTTTTAGACGAGTGCGAGACCACAGGCTACCGGGCTCCTTGAGCCTAATGATCTGTTGTTGGAACATGACTTCTAGCGTAGGGCTCTTTTGAATCTCTCGCCATCGAGCCGGTATTCGACGAAGGTGGTAGCAACAGTCCGCTCGTTGATTCCAAAAGATGTGATGAGGGCCCGCGAGGAGTTGCAGCGCGTCGTGCGAAGAGCTGGCGAGACTTCCAATCATGATTGACATGAGCGTACTGTACTCCAGATCCGGATCGCGTTCCTCCAGAGGCCATTCACGTGCTCGATAGCGGTGAACGTCCAGAGCATGGTGAGCGCGTGTGTTGCCAGACCGATAGGCGAAGGCAAGTAGAAGAGACAGCTTGTTCCAATACTTGAAAGGTGTCACGACCGGACCATGCCCATCTGACTCGAAGCTCATGAAGGACTCCATAGCGTCCACTGCGTCGATGATGCCCTCATCCACAACCTCATCTATCTTAAGTGGTTTCCAATAGCTCGGTATTATTGGAACGCCCTTTGAGTCGAGTTCATCAATGTGAAGATCATAGGGCGATCCCAGCTCATCGTCTTCTGGCTCTTCCGATGTCTTTGCAACTTGTGTAGTGGCCTTGAAGGTTCCTGGTCTGCTATGCCTTCTAGATAGCGAGAACGGCCTGGCAGCCTGAAAGCCTTGGGTCCCACAGAGGGAGGCGCGGCATGATCGGAGTAGAGGGTTTCGAAGTGGACGGCTTGTGAAGCGCACGAAGCCCGCGCCGCTAAGTTTTGCACATATTTGGTGGGCTGCGGCTATGCGACAGGACATTAGATTCGAGCATTGAGCCTGAAAGGACTGTCAGATGCGTATGCGCACGATCGTGGACATCGATGGGATTGGAGCGTATAATGAGTCGGTCAAAGTCGAAGTAGCTGTAGGTTTGCGCAGTGTTCCAGGCGGCGGTTAAACCGCCCGGAAAAGTTGGACCGCAAAACTACGCGACTTTTACCGCACTACACTCGTGCTTCAACTCTGAGTAGTTGCTGCTCTCCGAGTCCGAACTCGAGACAATCAATCATTCGTTATGTCTACATCCCAGGGTAGTCTCGACGCCGCGGCCTCTGAACGCAAAGCCAGACTCGCCAAGTTAGCATCTTTGAAACGCAAGCAACCGGGCTCCGACACAACGGTCGACGCAGTCCATGCAGAAGTTGGCGCGGAGAGCGCACCATCTCAGACAGACGTCTACATATCTGGCCGAAACTACGATCTCACCACGAAAGGGCCAAAGCTTGGATTCGAAGCCGTCCCAGGCGCCGACTCCCAGACTCTCGAGAAGCAAGCCGAACGCATAGCATTGGCTGCGAAAGAACAAGCGGCCAAGGATGAAGCAGAGAACGAGAAAGGCATCGATCTATTCAAGCTGCAGCCAAAGAAGCCGAATTGGGATCTTAAGCGGGAGCTGGTCGAGAAGATGAAGGTCGTAGATGTCCGAACACAAAATGCTATTGCCCGTCTGGTCAGAGACCGTATCGCAAATTCCAAGAAGGAAGCGCAGCGTACGACTGGTGGTCAGACGACTGATGGTGGGGGAGAGGAGGTCGGCATTGAGGGTACAACACTAGCAGAGGCTGTTCGCGAGCGCGAGCGCGAGGATGAGGCAGAGCGACAAGACGAACTCGACGAGGACGCTGTGCCGTAACGGGACTTTGCACAACTTCTTGAATTGCTCCTCGTCTGGAAGGAGACGATTAAGACAATAACGACATCGTAACGCCGTACCCAGAGTATCGTCATTCATTCAACGCCGACGCTAACAGAGGCAAATGATACTATGGTACACCATTACACAACACTGGTATCACAAGAAGACGTTCCAATCAGCGAGCAACGTTCATGGCCTGGGTAAGAGCCAGACGCTTGCTGTACGGGCTCAAGCTCCTCTCTTTTCGTTGGGCAGTTGGTGCTGACTGGCCCTCGGCCGCCCCACTGCCATTGCGATCGGGGCCTGAACGACCAGCTGCACGACGATCAACCCGATTTTCCGTTGCGGTTGTCTGATCAATCGAGCGACGCTCTCGAGTGACTTGGCTTTTGTCCATGCTTGGACTTCCACTATCCCGATGACTTCCACGTCGGAGAGAATTTGGCCGACCTCTGTCTTCGGGGGTCGAAGTGCGATATCTTCGGTTCTTGCGGTTTGAGCCTGGTTGGCGAGGACGTGACTGGGATCGAGACGATGATGACCTAGACCGCCGCCTCCGCTTGCGACCTCGGGCTTTCGACATAGATCGACTGGAGTACCGGCGTGGGCGCCGTGCTGGACTGTCGTCGCGACTCATCCGGCGACGGAAGGGAGATTGAGACTTGGATCGAGATTTGCTGGTAGAAATCGTGGAGATGGAGTCGACTGAAGACGCTGAGCGGGAGCGAGGCCTTCGCGGAGAGGGAGCGAGGGCATCAGGGCTCCTTGATCGACGCTCTGCCTGCCTCTTGGCTTCCGCTTGCGCTAGAACATCATCCGCCACACCTTTGCTGATGAAGTTAGCACTCACAACGAGTCGAACCAATTGCCTGATGACTCACCTTTTGAGAAGATCGTTCGGCTTGTCACTGGTCAACTTGGGCTGCAACTTTGGATTGCTGAACTGCTGGCTGCGAGAAGGTCTAGAGGCATAAGGTCTGTTCTGAAGAGCTTCTTTGCATTCATAGCTGTAGTGGCGTAAGCCCACAAGTTAGCCCGAGACCGAGAGAACGAGATCGAGACCTATCTTTCTGAAGACATTTCTGGCAAGTAGTGTTCGCCGTTGCTTTCTGTGGTCCAAGACCAGGAGCAGTGCGATACCTATTCATGGATGGCGTCTAATCCTCTGATCGACAGTGCTGGAAATGGCAAAAGAGCGTCGGCTGGAGAAGGCTCAGGGAAGCCTAGAAAAAACTGACTCGCCAGACTTATAAGCGGGAAAGTAGGAGGAATGGTGTTCTCTGACAGGGATTGATGCTACTGGAATACCCAGTACCTGGAAATGGGTGCCTAATACCAGTAAAGTATCACAAATACCCTGGAGATGTGCGGCGTATGAACAGGGCAAAAGATCTCGTAGTAGCACAGGCTCAGAGCGGAGAGAAGTCTCGGATCGGGCAAGGCTTGGCACTGCAATGGCCGCCTCTGCCTCACTGCGCAACTTCTTCAAACCGCTTGCTTCCAACTACCTGCGCTCCTCCTTGGTCGTCAATATCGTGTCTGCCCTCTTTTAAGGGCTCTCTCTCGCATTGAGATCATTTGCCCTCTCATCTAATTATCGAACCGGTGGGATTCCTCCGCCGACCGCATCCTGCACGCGGTCAGCACTTTACCGCAGCATCAGAGCAACAATTCAAGCCTCGTCCGCCTTGCCCGTGTTCCCTTCGCCAGCCCATCGAAGAAAGTTCCTATCCCATCTTCCTTCACGGTTGATACTGAGCCACCCCATCGCCATTTCTGCGGAGACTGAGCTGTCGCACCGATCAAGCACACGTCTCAGCTTCAGCGCCAGACTTAGGAGCGAGCGTCAAGACTCCACAGGCAGCAGGACACCCAGACCGATTTTTTGAACTCCATGGAGCCATTTGTTGCGCCGTTGCGAGGCTCGTCTGGTGAGCAGTGTGCTGTGTGAGCAAGTATTTCCGTACAGAGAGCCATCACTCCTTTACATTCTTCCTCCCAAGCCTGATCTTGGATCTCCCCACCAGGCGGTTGGGCACGACGTGACGAATCTCTTAGTGTCGTTATGGCGTCTCCAGGAGTCGGTGCTGCTGCTCCTGCTAAGCTGTCGTTCGCAAAGGTGAGCGCTTTTCCACTCATTCACCCAGCCTTACTAAACGATCTAGGTTGCCGCAATGAAGGCGCCCGCAATCCCTACTGCTATCGTTGACAACCATAGAGGAGAAAGGGCATCCGGGGAAGGAAGCACGCGACGAAGCACTGTCGTCAGAGACAGTTCCCAGCTTTCGGCTTCTCCAGGAAACCCCTCGAGTAGTCTGTCTGACGCCAATGAGCAGTCCGTCCAATCCAATGGCACAATAGGTGCCATAGAGGGCCTGTCTCTCTTCAACAAGCGTCCGCAGCAGGCGAACGGCACGAGTAATGGCGAAAGTGGTGATTCGCTCGAAGACGATCAGTCACATCTTTCTACCTCTTCCACAAAACAGCACAGCTTTGATACGAAGAGCGTGGCATCCGCGACAACCTTCGCTATGGACGAGAAAGAGAGCCTCAGGCCGGATGACAGTGCCAGTGTAAGAGCAGTTGACGACGAAGATGCCGGTAGCACTCTCGGCCGAAACTCGACCTTCTCCAACGAGCCTGATGTCCTAATGCCATCATTGCGCGGCGTGGTTAACCGAACAGGTGGGCATCCTATCACTATCGCATCTCGACGGTTCCAAACACTTATCAATCCTCCTCGCTTCGGTGATCTCGAAGCCACTCAAGACCCTCCAGCAGACCTTGCAGACATATCTCGATCCAGCCCCCCGGCGGCCACCCAGGATGATCCGACTGCAAGGCAGGCATCTGTTCCGGCGCCTCCAGATGAGCGACTCCTCGATGCTCTTGCGTCGCCAAAGGATCGCTTGTCAATTCTCCAGCTCGAGGAGCGCCTCTTGGCTTTCATCAGACAATCTGACGTTGAATTCATCGATCTACCTCCCCAGAACTCTTACGCAAGACTCTTAGCGCATAAATTGGCCGATTATTATGGGATGATGCATCACATCAATGAAGATGGTACATCGATCCGCATCTTCCGCGCAATCACCATTAGTCTACCCACATCACTCGCAGTTCTTGCCAAGTCCATACCTGCTGGCTCGACGCAACTTCCCGGACCCACCGCTGTCAAGATCATGAGGCGCGCCGGCATGTCCTCTCGACAGATGTCCGCTGCCGACAGCACTGCGCCTAGCTCATCAGCGCCTTCCAAAGCCACATCTGATGCTGGTCATAGTGAAGAGGGCCTAACCTCGCCAATTGAGGGTACTCCCGGTCGTGACAAGACCAAGAAAAGCAGAGAGGAACGTGAGGCACAGTACAAGGCAGCGCGAGAGCGGATCTTCGGAGATTTTCAAGAGGTGTCGATTAGCGAGAATGTATCCACGGGAGAGAATTCGGCAAGTATGTCAAGATCAAGTTCTTCGAGTGGAAAGAAGAAGAGCCGTCGGCAGAAGACGCCCAAGGACGACAGCTTTGAAGCTCGATCTGCTTTCGTCCCCAGCTATGCACCTATGACTGGCATGAACGTACATGGGCCATATCAATCGACACAATATGTCGATTCCGCAGCCCAGAACATCTACGAACCTAATCAGGGCTTCTTCGGTCCGCAGATGAACTATGGCACCACACCTACTCAAGCTCACCCCGGCTTTGATCCTAACATGCCTACATCGCCCATGGGCTATGGGCAAGAAAGCTCGGCCGAGTGGGGTGCGATGCAGCTTAGTGGATTTTACGGCTATCAGCAGAATCAGCCTCGACCTGGCTACCCAGCAATGAATAACATGGTTCAGTCGATGGGAAACCAATACGGGCAGTTTTCACCGGCGCCTCAGCAACAGCAAACTTGGCCAAATACCCAGTTTCCAGTTGCTTATCAGCCACAAATGAACGTGGCGGGTGCCACAGGGAACTGGCAGGGCTATCAGCCGTACAACTATGGTCAACAGATGCCCAATCAGCCGTACCCGAACAGCAATGCCGCCATGTCTGGCGTTGCGCCCATATCGAACAACTTCAACCGATCACTCTTCAACCCGCAGACGCGGTCCTTTGTGCCAAATAACTCGTCATCGCGCGCTGGCAGCCGCAATAGCAGCAGGAAGAAGAATTCCACCAGCTCTGCCGGGCATGGACATGGACATGGTCGCAACAACACTGCCGTGCGCCCGTCTTCTGGTACCCATTCCGGCGCTCTACCATCTAGCCCAAGAGGGCAGGACTCATTGGTGGACGCGAACGTGGACGCTACCGAAGAATCGCTGCAAAAGAAGTACGGCACACCTGCGAATCTGCCCAAGAAGCCGCCTCCGTCGCAGGTGCCGTCACACTTTGACCATGCTAGCTTGAGTGCTGTACGCAATCCCGGTGCCCCAGGCATTAGTGGGCGAGCGAGCAGTGGTGGCGTTCCAGAAGGAACATCTACGTCTTAGCGACACGTGCAGCAGTTGGATCGGAATAGACGAAGTATGATGACCCCGTGTTGCATTTACTGGCGTACTAAGAATGGTATGGGCATTGGTAGGATCGGGTAAGGTCAAAAGTGCAGCATAATGGCATTTCAGCGGGTCGACAAAGAGCCGCAATCGGGTGGTGAAGGCGGCAATAGACCCGTGGCTCAAGAATTTTACTTGGAATTTGAGACCGTGTCTCAAACGGATATGGCTACAGCCCGTGGCCATTACAGATACGAGGTGGGTTAATCATGCGATGCTGCTACCATCAGATAGCTTAGGCATTGAACCGACTAGCCTCGTGAATGGACCATTGATACATCACATAGACTACTCATCGTGTTCGAGCCCTCCAGAGATCCATGTGAAGCTGAGCAAATGTAGGTGCCTGTGTATAGTAGGAACAAGACAACTCTTACCTACTAGTCCCTACCGTAAAGTCTTGGCATTTTTCTATCTATCTAGTACCACACCATCAATCTGGGCTGTTTAGTGTGCTGTGGCACCAAAGATAAACCAACATGACCAATGTATATTTTGTCTATGATAGCAGTCTATAGAGCGGATATCTGCATTGCCCGGAGCAAAGGCTCTGCTTATATATGCCTCTAGCAGAATGCTAAGAGATGGGCAAGGTAGCCAGTGAGGGACTGGTGAGATGCCACACATAAGGCCACTTGACTATGAACAGGTTACTCGGCGGGTCTAGAAACTAAGGAAAGCAACAGCCACCAATGTTGGATTGTTGTTCAAGTTCTGCTCCATCACTCAGCCTATTCACAGACTCTCACTCACCTTCACCAGTGCTGGATTAAAAGTATCGCTGTCATTTGTGCAACTTGTACGCTACCATTTGCTAGCAAACGGTAGGTGGCAACCTAAGCGAGCCAGCAGTCGGTATTCACTACCCAACAGTAGTTTGAAAACGTCATGTCCTCTTCAACATCTTCGCCTTTGAAGCGGTCTCTCTCCCCAACCAGCACCTTCACCATAGAGGAGTCCCCATCCAAGAAGACGCGCACACGTAGTAGTCTCTTCAGTATCTCCGGGCAAGTACTTTTGTTGGCAGTATGGGAACTATAGCTAACGCGCACCAGCGAAACCAATCTCGAGATGTCGATTCGGGATTGGACGTGGGATGATCCAATCGATTGGACCACCGATGAGACCACCGACGCCGCAGGAAGCGACTGGCATACCTACAGCACCTGGAATGTCAAGTTCGACGAGCTTCCGCCCTGCATTTTGGCAAGAGTTGGTGCGTACGTGATGGGTGTGCCCGTCGCGCAAGTTGAGGAGGTCCGCGCCTGCAATTGCCTCAACCCCGGCCGCAAGCCCTTCCCCTTCCGTGGCGGTGCGACCACCTTTTTGCACGACACTGAAACCAAGATGGATATCCGTCGAGACTTAGAGAAGTGCCGTCTGGATGTCGGCAGTGGCCTCGGTCCCTGGTGCTTGAAGCATGACCTCGCACGCCGCCTTGGTCGCAAACACCTTATCGCTAACTTCGCCGCTACCAACAAGACCATGTACAAGAAGTGGCGCGACGTGACCGCCTACGTCTTCTGCTGCGAGTCCTGCATGAACATCGCGATTCTCAAGCAGCCCCTGGGAAATAAGAGGATGATGACTCGAGTCCGTTTCTATGAACGGTTCAGCGACATGGATATTGAAGGACTCAGTCGGGAAGCGTATGCGAAGGGAGACCGCGGCACTTGGGAAGACTTCCTCGTCTACGAGACCAACGGCAACCAGGAGGTTGAGTACAAGGGTTTCAAGGTTTGGGTTAAGGAATTGGTTCTCACCAGTGATGATATTTGAGACTGGTCGAGTGAACAGGATACTTCCTCGTTAGCATGGGGTTACGGGCGTTTGTGGACATGAGTGGCCAGACACCAGGGATCAACGGCGCGCAGAGAAGCCTGTAATATGAACATAGATGTCATTGTCGCCAGAATTGAGACGAGTGAACCCAGAGAGATGGAGTCAGAATAGCCCCTGCCGTTCTTCTTGGCTCCCGGGGCTCTTGGGCTAAACTTCTGAAGGCCCCTGTCACTTCCGGCACCGAATCACCGGGCGGCATCTCGCTTGACCCTGCGTCTCTCCTCTCGACACGCCTGACCATCTACCACAACTCGCTTCCTCATCTCAGCAAACACTTCACACTCCTGCAAGCCACGTTGGCCACGTCACTCGTTCAGCATCCCCCACTCCTAAGAGTGTATCTGCTTGCCTCAGTCGCTCCCATCACATAAAAAAGAACAGTTCCGTACCCGCACGGCTCCGAACCGTGTGCCGCAACCTGCTCAGATCGCTTTTCGCTTTCGCCTGCGTCTGCGAACTTCTTTGACCGAAACGCGGCACAAGAAAACTGCGCCGCAAAGCGAGTACCTTTTTCGTACTCTGATACGCCATGCCCGACTACGGCAAAGGCATCAAAGATCCAGAGGGGGGCGCGACGTCAAAGTCGCCGCTCTCCTCCTTCACCCGCTGGCTGCAGATCAAAAAGTACCAGTACGAAGTCACGACATCGTTATACATGCTCACGCCAACCGAGAAGTTTGTTTTCAGTAGGTAGACCCCTCCCACCCTTCCTCCTCGCCTCCTCTTACGGTCCTCTCATTGTTCTTCGATCTTCGTCTTCTGACTCAGCTCCCCCAAAATAGATGTCATCATACTCGTCCTCTTCACCCTCCTCGTCGCCGCTGCTGTTGCCTACCTACCCAACCACATTGCCGTCATATCTAATCGGCTGTGGTACTACGTGCACGGCGAATTCCTGTACGCTACTGCCGGGACCGCGGCGCAGAGTTCTACGAAACAGGCGCTGGAGACGACGGGGAAGTTGGTACAGGGGATGGCGAGTCAGACGGCGGAGCAGGTGGTACGGCAGGCGCACGAGCTTTAGTACCATTGGAGGCTTTTCACGTTTGTCATCACTATTCTTCGCAGGCCGACCTGCGTTATGCCGCTGGCGGTCTCGCGTGTATCAACAGGAGTAATGTTGGGAGGGCCAGTCAAAGATTAAGAACGCGTTCACCCCCGAATAATGTCTGAAGTGCCTCAGCTGGTATGGCGACAGATGTTGAAAGCTGGCAAATCGCTCATCTGGAGAACATAATGAAAGGCCCGGTGGCGGCTCACGTGCGTAAACGAGTAATAGGATATCGTTTCCACGCAACGTCTTCAATCAATCTGTTTCAATTACGCCCATCCCGAGATCAGAGAACAATGGTGCCTCCCACAACGCCTCCTCGCTATGCTCCTATAAACCCACACGTATATTTTGTACACCGGCTCGGCCCAGTTACCTACAATGCTCGAGCCCTGTAGTAAAGTACATTTATGGTGCCGCCATTGCGCACCCACCACCTATGACTCCGCCGTGCTCTCATTTTCCATCTGCTGCGACCGCAACCGCTTCTGCCGCTCCGCCTTCTCGCGCATCTTCTGCTGCAGCCGCGCCACCTCACTCTTGAGCTCTGAGTGGTCGTACGGTAGCGTGTGGGAGTGTTCTCTGGTGGGCCAGAAGTCCGGCACGGAGAAGCGCTCGTCCAGGTTGGTGCCAAAGTAGTACATCCAGCCGATGGGGAAGGCTAGGTACATTCCGAACTTTGTGGGTGTTAGTTTACTGGTGCTGGGGCATTGCAAAGGGAGATGGTGAGGCGGGGAGGGGGCCAGAGGGAAGCATGCAGCATGGTGGAGGATGGGCAGGCGCACCTTGAAGACTTCGAGGTTGGAGCCGCGGAGGGAGCGGAGCAGGGCGTTGAAGACCATGTTGTTCGATAGACGACTAGATGACCGAGGACGCTTGGCGAGGAGAAGGGGTCACCGCATTGTGCTGCGCATTGAATGATTGCTGTCGCGTGTGGTTTAATGGCAAGTATTGAAATTCGAGGCCGTCACTCCACTGAACTTTTGCATGAATCATGTGGATGAGCGGTGCGGGCGAAGCTGGAGGGCGATCATGACTCAGTCTGTGCCTCGGTATCTGGTGCCTGCTTCTCCGCAAATCGATGTCCTCGCATGGATTAGAAAACATACTTATACCGAAGCCGTCAGTCCCCTATATCTGGGGTAACCGAAGAAAAGAGTAAGCTCGATTTTGTCGTTCTCGGATCTGACCCTGTGTCTTTCTTGCTACCACTCAATCCACCGTCGAGGAGTACTCAAGACGATCAATTGGCTACATATTAGCTGCCCTCTAGTGACACTACTACAGCCCGCCCTCTTCCACTACTCACCCTTCCCGTCAAGATGGCCACCCCAGAGGAAGCCGTCACGCTCCGTACCCAAGGCCGAGTCGCCATCATCACGCTCAACAACCCCAAGAAGCTCAACGCCATGAACCAACCCAACTACTACCGCCTGTCCAGCCTCATGCAGGACGTAGCCGCCATGCCCAACATCACCGTCACCGTCCTCACTGGCACGGGCCGCTTCTTCTCCGCGGGCGCCGACGTGACGACCACGCGTCCCGCCACGGACGACTCTAACCCGCACGCCCAGCGCGACGCCCTGCTGCGCGGCTTCGTGGCCAACAACCTCGACATCACGCGCGCCTTCTACACGCACCCCAAGGTGCTGGTCGGCGCCCTCAACGGCCCCACCGTCGGATTGTCCGCCGCGCTGCTGGGCTTCTGCGACTTCATCTACGCGGCGCCCCACGCCTTCTTCCTCACGCCGTTTGCGTCGCTGGGCCTCGTTGCCGAGGGCGGCGCTTCCGTGGGGTTGGTGCAGCGCATGGGCATCGCCAAGGCCAATGAGGCTCTGCTGACAAGCCGCCGTCTGAGCTGCGAGGAGCTTGTGCAGTGTGGCTTCGTCAACAAGGTCTTCAGCGGCAAGGATCAGAATGATAGCGACGGGTTTCTGGCCAAGGTGATGGAAGAGGTGGAGGACAGGTTTGGAGAGCATTTGAATCAGGACAGCGTTCTGCAAATTAAGGAGCTGATCAGGCGGCCGTTTTTGGAGGGTCTGGAGGCGCAGGGGGTCAGAGAAGTGGTTGGCGGGCTGCAGCGCTTCAGGCTTGGGGCGCCGCAGGAAGAGTTCCGCAAGATCGCGAGCGGGGAAAAGAGGCACAAGCTGTAGTGTAGGGTATCAAAAATGTCTATCTTGGACTTGTGTGTCAAATCAGATCATCAGGTCTTCGTCGCGGTACTGGTCTTTGACTACGCGGTAGACGCCTGAGCCTGCCACGCCGCCGACATTGGTGATGAAGAGCTCGACCTCGCCGTTGGCGCCTTCTACGATGTCGGTAAGGGGATTGCGAAGGTCGCTGAGACCGTTACGTAGCTCCCCACCTTGAGACTCGATCACCTTGCCAGCATCTCCATACTCGACCAGCTCGTGTGAATCATAAGGATATTGTGGAGAGAGCTTGTAGGTGGCGGCAAGCACGATCACGGGCACTCGGTGTAGCCGGGCAGCTTTGACCACGGCTTTGGTACCCGAAGTAGCGATAAATGCGCCGTTGGCCATGACAGCGGATGCGGAGAGAAGGCATTTTGAACAGCGAGGTAGCAGAGCAAAGATGGCCGAGTCGGGCACTAAGATGACCTGGACACCCGCCTTGATTAAAGGCTGCTGGAAAGCATCGATGCCCATATCGACCTCTGATTCGTCGTCCGAGATCGACGTGCGGTTGCCAGTGACAAGAGCATGGGTTTGGCGGTGGTTGTTGGGGTAGCCCTCGGCATGTATGACGGTAAAGTTCTTCCGTTTTGAAGCGGCTTTGAGGAGGAAGCGCTGCACGGTGAGGGATGACGAGTAGGTGAAGATGGTTTCTGAGGGTGCAATGTGGTCGAGCGAGTAATTGGCAATTTGTTCATCGGCCTGATCCAGCTCATCGATCAGTTCGGAGATGCCTTCGAGGACCTCAGCACGGAGATCCACTGGTGTTGCAGAGAGGGCATTCGGCGGTGTTTGAGTGCTGGTGGGTGACGATGTGCCTGAGGCTCTCATGGTGGGGTGCGAGATGATACTGAACATTGACGTGACTGGACGGGTGGGGACTGGGGCGCCAGTGTGAGAGGTGAGCAAGGGTGGTCGCTCCATGGCTGGGGTCTGTCGTGGAGGAGCAATAGCAGCGGAGGGCAATGCGGTGGGAATGGCGGAGGGGAATTCAGTACGGGGTGTGGCAGGTTCGGAGGTGGGCTGGCTGCTGGTTGCACTCTCGTCGGCGATCCTCTGCTCATCTTCCTCGTCTCGAATCAAGCCTAACACGCGGCGGACGATGTTGCCAATGGCTAGCTCGCGCGGGTTGGCCTGTACCAGCCTCCTTCCAACATCGCGCACTTTCTCGATGAGTTTGGCAGGGTCGGACACGCGGCCGGTGGCAATGACTCGACGGAGGATGCACGCTGTTGCGAGAGCACAGGGTTTGGAGCCTGAGATCTGCCGTCGCTTGACCAGGGCGATGAAGTATTCTATTGAAGTTTCGACCTTTTCGTTCGACACGCTGCGTAGGAACGAGGACAAGCTCGGAGTCGCATCCGAGGAGCGCGCCATGGTTCGGAAGGAAAGGCGGTTTTGGTGGAAATGGCAGAGAAAGGTGGCAGAAAGGAGCAACACGAGATAGTTGAGTCCTGATCGTAGAGTCACTGGCGACGGTAGTGCTTGGTATAGCGAGAAAAAACATGTGGGGGTGTTTTAGGGAACGATGTCATGCCAGCCAGCCAGCCTCCGAGTTCCGATTCTGGCCCTCTCTGTCTCTGGCTCTTCGCCCTGCTGACCTGGTCCTGCATACCACCTCTCCTCACCTCCTTTCGTACATAGATACTTCTTTCGTTGCCCGCAGCTTGCTGTCTTCGACCTGCGCATCGTCTGGCGTCGTCACCTCGAGTACCCCGATTATGTAAGGGATTTGGCTCTTCCGACGACCATTTGATCATTCCATCCCTCTGTTCCGGCATCGTCCATCGCAGAGTTCTGTTTCAGGCCGCCGCTCGTTACCCTGCAAGTCACCACCATGCGCCCGTAGCTATTCTTTTGCTGTCCGAGTCGCGTCCTCCAGCAGCTGAGAGCTGCACTGCCGCTGCGATTCGAGCAATACAATGAACTCCCTCAACTTACTGTCTTCCCGTGTTATCGGCCAATCCCCAGCTACTACTCGTCCACGTTCCAAATCCCAGGGAGAGATTCTCAAAAAAGAAGAGCGCGAGGAGCTCCGAGGCCGATCATATAGCGATGAAAAGGTCCCTTTGCTGAGCAAAGACACGGCTCTCAGCAGTGGTAGCGACGACACTGAGGGCAATGAGTCGCCCATCAAAGACCAGCATGACGAGAAGAAACCCTTCCTCGACGTTGCACACCAACTCGAGCCTGTCGCAAAATCGTCTGCATGGCGAAGCTTTGTTAAACGTATCACCGATGCTTTGACTGCCATCCTCTCGGCCATCGGGGCGCCTGTGGTGTGGCTGGCAAACTGCTTCAAAGATGAGGATGGCCGCTACACGGTGCTGTCTCGACGGAAGACCAGGTCGAGAAATCGGCACGCCGCCGAGAAGCCCACCAGCAAAGCGCTGCACGAGACCCAGCTTCGGCATTCCTACTCAAGCGAATCTATGACCTCAGCCGGCTCAACTGAATCCGACTCAGATCACCCTATGCAACGGTCATCTGACTCCAGGAGCAGCGAGCCACGGCGATCGTCTATTCGTATCAAGGAGCAGAATGATCCGGCGCTGAAGAAGCGAAAGCAGAAGCGAAACAGCCCGTTGGGGGAGTCGACACCGTTGACCGTGGACAACATCAAGTCGCCCACATCCCCTATTCCGTCCCTAAAGGTCACTCGATACCCACACGCGCCACAGCCTCCGCGACCTTTGGTGCCTCGACGACAGCCATCGTACTCGAACATTGTTCCGCGGTCACCCAGTCGTCATTTGTCGTCATCCCAGGAGCAGAAGACGCTCGTTCTGGATTTAGACGAGACACTGATCCATTCTTTGGCCAAAGGAGGCCGCATGTCATCCGGACACATGGTGGAGGTCAAGCTGAACGCACCAGTCGCCGTGTCTACAGCACATGCAAACCAGCCTGCGCAGGTCATTGGACCGCAACATCCGATTTTATACTACGTGCATAAGCGGCCTCACTGCGATGAGTTTCTGAAGAAAGTGTGCAAGTGGTACAAGCTGGTGATTTTCACGGCGTCGGTGCAAGAGTATGCGGATCCGGTCATTGACTGGCTGGAGCAGGAGCGCAAGTATTTCGTGGGCCGCTACTATCGCCAGCACTGCACGTTCCGAAATGGGGCGTATATCAAAGACCTGAGCAGCATTGAGCCGGATCTGTCCAAAGTCATCATCCTGGACAACAGCCCTGTGAGCTACATCTTCCATGAAGGTATGTCGATCAATGATGCAGGTGATGCGCCCTCTGACAAGTCAATGCAGATAACGCAATCCCAATTGAGGGATGGATCAATGATCCGACGGACAATGACCTGCTGCACTTGATACCCATGCTTGAGGCTCTACAGTACGTGACAGATGTGCGGGCTTTGCTGGCTCTACGACGCGGTGAGGCAGAGGCAGCAGCTTAGTATTTGGAACATTGAGGATGAATGCTTCTGACCCTGGATGACTGCTGTCCTTTCAGCAACTGCTGCTTCATTGGTGCACAATTGGCCAAGGCCGTGTCCGAGTTTGCCGCTGTCGTGACGAGAATCCCTGCACAACGCGGCCCAGCCACCCCCGGCCAAGATCCGACCGCCTAAGTCCCCAAGTCCTAAGCGCCCCACAAGCCTAACAAGTTGCGTTCCCAAGACCTACTCTCCATGCGGAGTCATCAGAGAGAGCGAGCAAGCGCCTTTTGACACCATTGTAGAAGGTTACGAGTCTCTTCTTTCGCATACATTTCCAGTATACTCTCATTCCAAGTATATACCGCGTCAGTCTTTACCTCTCCAACCTCGCAAGGCGTCAGGCACCCAGCGAGGCTTACTTCCACCGCCACCACTCGTCCGTCTCGTCCACACTCCGTCATCACCCCGTCAAAACCGGGCCGCACGACTCCGCCCACCTTAGATAACGACGTGTCTCCCACCTCGCCTGCGGTTGTGCAACAGACACCCGTCTGAGGTTCAATGGACGGCCATGTCCTTAAAAGATAATAATGACGGGCCGACTCTACTAGACGGCCTCACTGGTCCCACTGGAGAGCCGCAGTCTACCACCAACGACAAACCGGCCGAGCAGCCAACGCAGAATGCATTCCTCTCAGTGCCCTCGCTGAACGATGGACGATCGCCACGGCCGTCTTTCGATAGCACCTATAGCCTCTCCCATCTCTCCGAGTTGTCCTACGTCTCCAGCCGCCAACATGAGCCGCTGATGCGCACCGACTCGAACGCCTCGCAATCGCAGTCATCTAGGTCCTCGCTAGTGCGAAAGTTGCATTCTGCATGGATCACCAACTACGGTGCTCTACTCGTCCTCGGCGCTCAGTTGTTTGGCTGTCTCATGAACCTCTCCACCCGACTGCTCGAAACTCCCGGTGACCATGGTCCCGCCATGCACCCTTTCCAGATCCTCTTCGCGCGTCAAGGCATTACCGCTGCTGTCTGTATCACCTACGGCGTCTACACAAAGTCTATCCCGTACTTCCCGTTAGGGCCCAAGGGCGTTCGCTGGCTCCTAGTCCTGCGAGGCTTAGGCGGCTTCTTTGGCGTGTTCGGTCTATACTTCTCGCTCTTGTACCTCCCGCTCAGCGAGGCTACCGTCCTCACCTTTCTGGGGCCCATCTTGACCTGCTACGTCTGCAGCCTGGTCCTGAGTGGCGAATCCTTTACTCGACAGCAGCAGCTCGCCGCCTTCGTTAGCTTGGCCGGTGTCGTCCTAATTGCTCGTCCACTGACGCTACTGAAGCTCTTCACATCTACCTCCGAGAGCGACGCCACGTCCAGCGACAACGCCATGACGTCCAACAACTCTACCATGCTTGCTGATAATTCTCAGTCGAGTGCCACGCCAACACCCACCCCCACTCAGCATCTCGCTGCCGTTGGCATCAGCTTGATTGGAGTTCTTGGCGGCACCTGCGCCATGACCTCCATTCGTGCCATTGGAACCCGGGCTCACCCTTTCATCTCCATCAACTACTTCAGTGTTTGGTGCGTCATTGTGAGCTTGGTCAGTCTCATCATCTTCCCCGATGTCAGTTTCCGGTTTCCAAGCAACTGGACTGAATGGGGACTACTGGCTAGTCTGGGCGCCTGCGGCTTCATCATGCAGTGGTTACTAACCGAGGGGCTCGCGTACGGTAGTGCCAGTAACGCAAAACCCATCGAAGGCGAAGAAGCAGATCTGGAAGCTCGCGGCAGGAAAGCCTCGCCCCGACCTACGGCGAGCAAGAATAGAGTTATCAAAGGGGCCGGCACGAGAGCGACCTCAATGGTATATACACAGATGTTGTTCGCACTGGCCGGAGATAAGCTCGTGTTCGGCATTGTCCCAACCGCACTCAGCTGGCTGGGAAGCGGCTTGATCCTCGCAGGTGCCGTCTGGGTCGCCGCGGCCAAAGACCAACCGGGCAAGAATGATGCTGTTGACGAAGCGGACAGGAGAAGGTCCGGCCTGACTGGCGGTGGTATGGAGCTCAACGCCGTGACTGCCAATGCCGTTGGCTTCGGTGGTGGCAACTTGTATCCGCACAGCGAGACGGCGTCGGCTGAGGCAACGAAACAAGAGACGGTGGGCCTTATGGCGGATGTGGAGGAGCTTGATGCTAACGAATTGGAGGCTTCAAGCCCGAGCAGTTCAAGTGAAGGGCGTTAGCAGAGCTGATAGCAGGCTTTGAAAAGCTTACCAAGATAAGACGATTTATGAATAGATGTAAGACAACCTCTGAACCTCTATGTTCTATCTGTATTCTCTCGTCATGTCCAGCCTCCTACACGCTTATGCTCCCGGATCCATTCCATAGATGTGTCGTCGCCGTCTAATTTTTGATCTCCAATCTTCACCGTCCATCACGCCTTGCCATCTGAGAACTGCACAACCGCCCACTTGCCATTGAACGCCCACTCCCGCGCGCCGGAGTCCCCACCACCGCCCGGCAATGCTCGCAGCTCCTCGTCTTTCCCCTTGGGTAGTCCCACCACAACATCGCCCTTGCACGTCCGGAGCGCCAGCGTGCGCAGCCCAGACGATTTGCCCAGCGGGCCGATGGCTTCTTGGAACGGCGTCGTGGGATCCCAGTTTGCCTGTAGTTTTCCGCGCCGTTAGTCATTGGGCCTTTAACTCTTCTTCTCGGAGTAGGAGGAGAAATGGTGTTGATGACCAGGAGGGAGAAGGGAGCGGGAGGATACTCACGTCGCCGACCAATTTCCGGTAATTGAGATCGCCTTTGAACACCGTCAGCTCGGCCTCCTTCATATCCTCGAACAGCACGGGCTCCACGTGCGGCAAGCGCCAGAAGCTACCCGGATGTGTCCAGAAGCGGTTCGGCCGTAGGATCAGCTGGCCCTCAGCGTGCAGCGTGGCCCAGTGCTCGAACAGGAACTTGACGTCCTCCTCTTCCTTCTGGCCCAGCGGCGCTGTGGCTTGCTTTTGCTGCTGCTCCTCATCCGCACCACCCTCGTAGAAGCCTCTGGGATCGCGCATGACCTCCAACAACTGCTCCAGATCCTTGGGAATCACGTCGCTGACGAACCACGGGATGCTCTTGGGGTGCATGACCACCTCAGTCGCGAGGCCCGTCTCAAGCAGATATCCCGCGAGCACCAGGTCGACGTAGAGCTCAAATCCCGCGTTATCCAGCACGAAATCCACCCTTCGGTTCTGCTTCCCTTCCTGCTTCGCCTGCCACAATACCTCAAAAGCCTCTTGAAGCTGATTGACCAGCACCTTCTCCTCGCGTCCCTTCTTGGCCTCACTCCCCTGCAGCTTCTGGATATCCTCGTAGCTCAGCGTCGTCAGTAAACTCAAGTCCGTGGCATTACCCCACAAGCAAATCTCCGCCATCTCCTCGAACAATACGCGCTCCGCCTCCTTGACCACCGCCTCATCGGGTTTCGCCGAGTCAGACGAAGCAGAACCCTCCACCGGCGCCGCCACGGCGCTCTCCCGGATCCGCTGCACGATCTCCCGATACCGCGCCGCCAGCTCCAGCACCGCCGGCCTCGAGCTGCGGAACGTCTGCGTCTTCTGCCGCGCGAACACGTCGTAATCGCGCCAATGCGCGCTGCGCGAGAACAGGTTCGCCATCCGCCGGTACAGGTAGCACTCGCTGAACAGCCATTCGACGTCATGCCACCGCAGCTGTTTGGTCTTGGACAGCTGCTCCCGCTGCGCCAGCTCCTCGTTGTAGAGCGCCAGGTCATCGCCATTGCTGCCCTGCTGTGGCTCGAGTTCCAGGGGTATCAGCGCCCGGTCGTGCTGCAGCTCGTACTTGAGCGCCGCGAGGTCTGCCACGATCCGTTTGCCCTCGCAGACTTTGTCCGCGGGCGCGCTGGAGGGGAGGGCTGCTACGCTGCGGTGCATGTCGTCGATGGCGGATGTGATGATGGCGGGCCAGCGTGTGCGCGCTGACGGGTGCGCGAATGACGTGCGGTCAGAGGTCATGCATTTGGAGACGGGCGGGTCGTGTTCCATGGTGAGGAGTTTGAAGCGAGTGTTGCTAAGGTTGACGGGGCTTGTGTTGGGAGAGAAAAGTTGTTGATAGTGGCTCGTCGCTCTTAGGTCCTGGCAGCGCTCCTCGGCGATGATAACTCTAGCGCTAGTTCGAGGGCAAGATTAGTTCTGAAAGGAAACGCTTGAACTATTCTACAGAGCGCTGTCGAGTCTAGTGAGGCTACACGAAAAAGTTGAGAGGAAGGAAGCTGGGTGGGGGGATTGGTGGGGGTTGGCGGCAACCATCAGATGGAGAAGTCGGAGCGCCAGAAAAAGGCGTCCGGGCCACGCCAAGCACGAATCACTGACCGCAAGCTGAAAAGGCGATGAATGAAGCAAGGCAGCACGCATCTCTGTCCTGCCATAGGAACGCCGTCACAACAACATAGCACAAATAATGGGTATATTACGTCTATGCATGCCCTTCGCCCACCACCATGAGCATCAGAAGTCCATTCTCAACTCTATCGCCGGAGCCCGGAACTCCTCATTTTCCGGACCACCCTGATCGGATTGCTTCCTTCCCAGGCCTGCGCTTCGTAACAGACTCTCGAGCGAAGCCCGTCGTTCCTCATCCAGCATAGCAATTGATGCACGGAAGCCAAGCTGATCGATCCCCGCAAGATCAAGTAGTCGTGAAGCGACCTCCCTGCGAACTTCTGTTTCCTTCTCACCCCGAGACACTTTATTTGCACGGTGGAGCAGGACTGGGACGAGTATCGCAATTGCTGCCTGCCGTCTATCTTGTGCTAGAGTCCCGATCGAGCCCACAAGAGCTTGGGTGATGGCGCTTCGTACGTTCTCCGGGTCCTCGGTGCCCAGATCGCAGATGAATTGAATCAGCTGCGGCCAAAGAATACGACCGGCGGCTTCATCGCAAGCGGACTTGCTGTTGCTCTGCAGAATGGTGCGGATGCAGTTGACAGCTATCTTAGCGAGGCCGACGTCTTGAAGACAGTCCAGAAACTCGGCCACAGCTTTGCGAATAAGCTCGTCGTTCGCTGGAATTGCGTGGCCTGCAGTGGTAAGCATCACAGTCATAGACAGCAAGCAATTCTTCGCAGCTGTGAGTGAGCCGTCATGTTCTCGCCTTTGCGCCACAGAAAGTGTAATCATGACTTGATGCAGCGAGCCGCGTACCAGGTTGGACGTAGTCTCACCTTCGGAGGAGTCGGCTACCACCTGCAGGAAGCTTCTAAAGACGGGCAACAACGATGGCACCACTTCTTCCTGGCAGATACCTGTCGCCAGCATTGTGCAGTAGCAGTGGAAGATACATGCATGTAGATCGGCCTTGATGATGGACGGGAAGACCTCTGCCACACCCACCAGCGCCTGGAAGACAAGGTGGACAAGGGATATCCCGTCAGGACTAAGCTTTCGTATCGCCATTCCAGGTGGGTCCTCCAGGGTAGGAATCAATCCGGTCAAGACCAAGACCATGATTCTAGTGAGCTCAAAAAGCTGCTCGATATCATCTGACAGCTTCTCATCCCGGTCCTGTGGGGCTTTTGCCGATGGATGGTCCAGTGAGAGGTTTCTGGCGATGTCGACCAGCGTAGATTGGGTCTGTGTTGTGCTTGTGAGAGCGAGTCGTTCAAGCGTGTCGGTGGTCTCATTGAAGACCGCTTCCTCGTAAACGGCACTGCCCGAGACGGCAGGTGTCAGGATCTTGCGGAGCGCATGCAAGATCGATAGGCCTTGTGATGGATCTTCTCTCGCTCGAGTCACCAGCGCTTCGAACGCGAGACCAAACAGAATGAAGAAGAACGCCACCGGCTCCTCTCGGAAGCTCATGTCCTTGCCTTGTGGACCATCTCCATTCGTTGCCGCTCGTGACGAAGCTGTTCTGTTGTCCATTGCATCGAAGACCGCATCACTGTCCTTTTCTACCAGCGCAGCAATAGCATTGACCACGCTAAGCCAGCTGCCCTGGTAAAATTGGAGGCGTACGACTCGATTGAAGGCAGCATAGCGCTCATCTAGATTCGCAGCAGTGGTGTCAGTGCCAAGCGTGTCGGATATTTCAGGTTCGAAGCGTAGTTGGGCAAACTCCTGAAGAGCATTGAGCCATAATGGTGCCAGCTTTGGCACGTAGGGATGAACAATCTCGCTCAGGTAGGACTGTTCACCGCTGGCTAGCTGTAGTTGAGCCCAGCCTGACAGCAGGGCCATTTTCAGCAGTGACTGCGCATTAGGCGTCAGATTCTTGAGATCCCCAATCGAGGCTTCGGGTTGAGGCAGAGCCAGGTTGTCTACACCGTTTGCAAGAACCTTGAATATTCGTCCCATTCTGTCAGCTGTGGTGACTATGCCAGTCGCTGCAAAGGTCGCACAAACAGCAATGGCTTCTGCAGCGAGTTCAGGGGATGAGTCGGCTGCAAAGGCCGGGGTCAAAGCCGAGCCAATCTGCGCTTGGTATTGCTCCAGCAGCGAAGCTTCCGCAAAATCGGGATCGGGAGTCTTGCCAAACATCTTGAGGACTTGGTCTATAATGCGAAGACCCCAGATTCGGAGTTCGACAACATTGGCTGTGGACGCTGCGAAGGCTACACGAATGATATCCGCAATCTTGCCATACAGCGCCTCCTCAGCTGGTATGCTCTGGTCCGGCAACATGGCATCCTGTACCAACTGCAGTGCTTCACTCAGGAGTCTCATAGCAAAATCGCGCGTCTGCCATCTTAAAAACTCCTGGCCCTCGGCAGCTGGTTCTGAAGAATCGCCCTGCGTCGCTGCTGCGAAACCTGCAACTTCTTCGTCCGCCAGATCCGGCATCGTGTTGGCTGTCTTTGCGGTCACGACAGGAGCCCTGGCCTTCTCCGAAATTCGCGTTTTGGAAAGAATTGTCTGACACCTATCGACCCATGCTCCAGGGTCGGTCAAGACTGTCTGCTGCATCCAATTGCGGAGCGTGAGGTGGAGAAACTCGTTTTGGGAATCTTGGTCAAGCATCGCCCAGATATCGTCATTCAGCTTCTCGTTGGCAACACGCATAACCTCACTAGCACTCCGTTTGATAAGGTGTCCGATACCATATAGTGCCGCGCTGCCTAGGAGCTGGTGGTCCTTCGACGAGAGATTGTCTTGCAAATTTCGCACGTACTTGGCAAACTGTACGTGGGCTGGGGCATACATCCATAGATGGCCCAGACACACAAGAGCTTGATGCCGTAGAATAGGTGAAGCCTCAGCCTCGAAGTAGCGGAGCAAGGTCAAGATGAGCTGGCGCGGTTTTGATATGTCTTGCAAATCCGGACCTAGTACATTGATTATGCAGTCAACGCATTGTGCAATAACCAATGTTGTAGAGAACTCGAGCTCCAGATTTGATGTGGCCAGAGAGGTAGACTCTGAATTGTGATTGTCACTGGAGTAAAGTTGGGCCAACATTCCCAGAGTACTAGAAGCATAAGCTGAGAAGCTCAAGCCGGCTGATTCAGCGACCTGTACCAAACCTCTGAATGCCCAGAAGTGTACGACCGGGTGCGAATCATTGCATAGTGACAGCAGTACACCCACAATCGATTTGATATGCAAGCTGGATGCCATCGCGCCAACTTCTGCATGGATACTGCCAAGTGCCAACGCACATCCAGCACGCATGTGCGGATCTCGGTTGGTGACAATACTGTCGATGAGTGCTTTTACCTCGTTGTTAGTATATTGAGTCCCTCCCAGATTGCACGCGAGGGCTAAAGCTCGAGCACATAGCGCTCGCACACGGTAGTCCGGCTCCGCCATACGAGTCTTTAATAGCTCTGCTAGAGTCTTCCCAAATGTATGCAGATGAACTTGACCAGTCGGGAATGGTGTCTCACCATTCGCTACACTTAGTGAGAGTAATATTGCCAGTGTGGAGTTGACTTGGACCGCAGATTTGCGGCCGGGATCTCTTTGACCTGGCATGGCTAGTACGGTAGCAATCTGCTCCATAGTGCTCTCTTGAACTCGAGCAGATTGTGAGGGGAATACCATCGAAAAGAGCTTGATCGAGGCATCAATGCAGGCAGTCGAAGGTGGGCTGAGTTCGACAGTGTCTGACCTCTGCGCAGAGCGAAAGAGAATGGCTGGATCGTGTTCCAGAGCTGCAAGTGTTGGCGACAGCGGTAGTTGATCCAGATCATCATCATGTGCTTCCGAGGAAAGGGTAGGGCTCGTACGCTTTACAAATCCCTTCCCTGTGGGATAGAAGACACTTCTTCCGTGCACGAGGCTGCTGACGCCAAAAGCCCAATTGTCACCTATCTCCCAGAGTCCATCAAAATTGCTGGCCGATGAAGCAAGTGAGGCCTCAAGATTCTTCTGCGCTGGTCTTTCTGGTGACGTGAAAACTTCCAAGCTCAGGCCAACCAGATCAGAGTGAGACATGACTTCGTTGACTTCGACATGCTTCAGTCCAATGAGCGCAGCATAGCATTGAAGCAGTCGCCGGCGAAGCATGAAACCCATGTCCTGCAGCTGAAGCGCTGGGACCAGTCGATTTGAGAGTTCCGCAGAAGATCGATTCATAGGCAAATTTGCTAGGAAGCTCACTGTATTCTGCAGCATGATCGAGATGCGCCTGGACCCGTCTGTGGTGACAAGTCCATTACAAGACTCCAAAAATGCAAGCAGGCCACTAAGAGCACATTCTCTGACATGACAGAGAAAGCTGAGTTCAAGTTGGGTTCTCTGTGCCGCGTTTTCCTGTGTCAAAGGAGGGGGTAGCGCATTCCTCCACAAAAGGAACAGTTGTCCCAAGTGTACTTTGACAAAGCTCGATCCTAGATTCATCAACCCGCCAATCAATGTCCAGGCTACTTGTAACAGTGTTGCCGAAAGGCGCAGCTCAGACGTGGCGCTCCTTTTGAGGAGATCCGTGGCGAAAGCTAGGATACTCGAGTACGTTTCCACGGACCCGAATATTGGCTTTTGGTTGGCGGAGTGTAGCATAGCAGCAACTGCCAGGGCTCGTCCAGAGCAAGCACGCAAGCTTTGGCGATTGTCGGAAGGGTTTTCAAGGGTTTTCCTCAACTGTGAGACAAGATGCTCGATGGTCTGAATCATCTGCGATGGACAGGCCAACACAAATGTCCTAAAGCACTGCGCGGCATAGCTCTGTACAGTGTGACTGGGATGCTGCATGACTTGACAAAGGGCTTCTCGGGACGAGTCTTGCAAAACGGCAGCTGCGGACCCTATTGATTCCAGTAAATGATAAAGCAGCTCTAAGGTCGCTGCAAGCATCCTTTTGGATGGCTCACGCCTTTCTGCAACGACCTTTGGATAATTCTTGAGGACATCATTCACGAGATATCTGACAGCGTTGATCTGAGCGTTCTCGGTTAACGTGCCAGAAGTGATTGTTGCTCGCAGGATGTTTTGCACCATACATCGAGAGAGCAGAAGACGATGTCTATGAAAGCTTAGACTTGGATGATCGATAATCTCCCAGATTAGTTGCTCCGATATGCGCCCAAAGTTGTCTTCGATCACTTTGACCGGGAGGTTCGCCAGAACGAACTTGAAACAGGCTGCGATACCTGCTCGAGCATGATTGGAGATGGCTGGCTTCACGAATTGAATGGACAGCATGCGGATGATGTCTTTGATCGTGAAAGAGAGTGCGATTGCTCCTTTCGAGCCTGTTGGAGTGGGCGAACCAGGCCGAATGGATTCATCGTCGTCTTCTGAAAGCGGTCCTTGCTTCTTTGAAGGCTTCTTCGGCTTTCGGACCACTGGGACATCGGCTGTATGGACCTCTGAGTGCGCTTGAACTAGGGTAGCACCAAGCAGCCGGGCAACAGCGTGTCTTACCGCTGGCACAGGGGTATCAAAGGCCTTCCACACAAGCGACTCCAGCTTGTCGAAGTCGGTGGAGTTGTTGAAGAAGCCGGTAAAGGTGAGAAGGCGCCACAGACAGTCGCATGCATCTCTCTGAACTACAGCGGATTTGTCTGCACCTGCAGCATTTCGCCCAGCTTTCCAGATGTCTCTTGCTGAGGATTCGTCCAGACCTCGATTGGTTCCCTTCGCCAGTAGACCAAGTGTGCGGAATGATGCAGCGCGGATACCAACGTGAGAGGCCTTGGTTCCCTTGACAAGGGATTGTACCACAAGGCCGGAGAGGTTGAGAGCGCTGTCACCGGCAGATTCATAGACTTTCCCAAGGCAGACAATAGCCACGTGCTTGGGGCTGGGATCCTTGTCAATCTTGCTCGAGTTGAGGACGGCAACAAGTTCGTTGATGGTATCAAACAAGAGGCTGCGGCTTCCACGATCGAATGTGTCTGCGAGTGTTCCAGCTAATGTATCCCTGATAACACGAGATGGCAGGGGGGTGCCCAAGCCGACAATTTTAATGATCTCTTTCTTGATGGCAGGTTGCTGCGGAGGCAAAGCGTCGGGGGAGAGGCTGTGAACAGCATCACGCAACTCGGAAACGAAATTGAGCAGGAACAGGTCTTGCTGTTCCGTCGGCAAGGCATGGAGTTTCGACACATCGAGTTCGGGGACATTGGAGGCAGTGGATGTCCCGTTTGGTGCACCATCTTCGACGGACGACATTGGGCGCAGCTAGATTTGGTGCGCATCGAATCTTCCTCTTTACGACAACATTTACGGTCGCCTTTCCAAACCGCGACCGAAACGGAGGACGTTTGTGTGCAAGAAGGCTGGTGGCAGTAATGAGGATGCCAGCGTGGTTGCATGTTGTCCGCTCCGCATGCGCTCCGCAGTCTTGGCGCTGCTCTGCAGAATCTCAACTTCGCCGTCGGAAGGCCTTCGTCCTACTGCTTGCTGATGAGTTTGCAGAGTATCTGGCGTACCTCCACAGGTACGCAGCTGTGTCGCTTGCAGTCACGGTCGCTGTCATGTAGCGCAGCTGTTAAGTCCGGCCACAACAGATGGTCGAAGATCAAGCACGATAAAGGCAAGGAGGATGCTATCAAAAGCAGAGCGCGCACGATGCTTTCGCAGGAGATTATGCTCGCGTCAAAATGTGAGTTTAGCTCCGAGAACACCACGCAACATAGCTTACACCGCGCAGTTGGTGGTCCCGATCCCAGCCTCAATTCTCGGCTTGCTATAGCCATCGCCAACGCCAAGCGCGGTCAGCTATCCAAACCGTCCATCGAGCATGCGATAGCGAAGGGCCAGGGCAAGTCCCTCAGCGGTGCTCCTCTCGAGTCGATCACAATTGAGGCTATGCTCCCCGCCACTGTCGCTGCGATCATTGAATGTCAAACCGAGAACAAGGCAAAAACATTGCAGGACCTTCGCGCCGTGATCACCCGAAATGGCGGCACACTTACGCCTACATCTTTTCTTTTCGACCGTAAGGGCAAAGTGTGGTTTCAAGAGCGGGAAGGCGTAGATGCAGAAAGAGCGATGGATGAAGCCATCGAGGCTGGAGCCACAGACTTCGCTAGCGAGGATGGCAGACTGGTGATCGAAACCGAGCCGAGTGATGTGACTGCTGTTTCAGACAGGCTCTGTGAACGGATGCAGTTGCAGATCGAGCGGGCAGATATTGTGTTTGATCCGAAGGAGGAGACTATGGTCGATCTTTCGGACGATCAAGAATCAGAATTGCAACGTGTTCTGGAGCTCATTGAGGCGGACAACTCTGTACAAAATGTGTATACCAACATCATATAGGCACTCGGAGCCCAATCGGACGCTGAGCCATACATATAGGAGAGAATTGGGGTCACGTTAGAGTAGGGCATGAGAGATGACATAGGAGAGGACATAGGAGAGGACATGTGCTGCATCCAACACTTCTAATAGTAATGCTGTGAACACGACCCACACAAATTAGACGCTTCAGGGCATCCACGGAGAGGACGAGGCTTTCCAACATGTTGCCCGGCAAATGTCACGCCAAGACATGTTGTCTCCCAAGACTCTGCTGTCATCAAGGGCTCAATATTGTCCATACCTCCGTATACTTCCCTCGACCGTCTAGCGCGTGGTTTACTTCGCCAGTCGGGCCAATACTAACAGCCTCTCTGTATGCTGCCAACGCTGTGAGCCTGGCCTGGTGCGTGTCGATGAACTGAGGGAAGGGATGGATCCCACGTTGAGCCTCCAGCGGTGGCAGCAAGCGTTTGAGGACCATCCAATATCGACAACCAGGAGCATTGAAAAACAACTGCGCGCAAACGTCGCTAACAATCGTGAGCGGCTTCGAGGTCTAGTGGGGTGAGTAGGCGCCGAGTCGTGCAGTCCTTGTTATGGGCGAGTTGGGAGGCTGAAGAGCACTAACGCGTTCCGTAGTGGCAATTATCGAGACCTCTTGTCTACTGCAGATCAGATTGTATCCCTCGACAGGAAAACGCGGGCTACAGAATCTCGGATATCGGATCTTGGACAGTTATGCAGTCCGCCATCCAAGCCCGAGACACATACCACCTCCACTCACAGCCAGACCATCGCAGAACTATGGCTCCTCCAGCGATGTCTCGATGCGACGAAATCATCCGTCAGCCAAGGGGATCTCCTCAGAGCAGCGCATACACTCGTCATCTCACGTCTGTTGCTGAAGTCTCTCAGTAATAAAGACGACAAGCCAGCGTCACTAGACATCCTACAAGGACGAGTCACTTCACTAAGGCGACACACTCTGCTTCGCATCGATACGATTCTGTCAAGTCCGCATTCGTCTTCCGCCAAATTGGTGAGGTCCGCTTGTGCCTATTGTTTGATCACGAGCGCTTCTTCCGCAGATGCCTTCAAATATGCTCAACGTCTCAGACTAGAGAGGCTTCGCAAGACTATTGAGGTCAAGCACATAGAGCCCCACATTGCTGTTGGCGTGCTTCGGTATCTTCTCTCAACGTCCCAGGTTCTTAGGCGTGTCTTTGGGACGGCATTGACCGATGCACTCAGCACCATACAGCGTCGGCCAATCTTACTCAATATAGATTTGGTCGGCTCGGATCTCGCAGGCTCAAACGACATTCTTGGGCTAATATCAGATGACATTCGATCATTCTCGCCATATTTCAAGCGGGATCCTGTCTCGGCTTCAGATTTCACACGGAGCCTTGAGCTGTGGACTTCCGAAGCTTGTGAGATTTTGGCGGCGGCGCTCGATCAACAGCTGAGTTGCATTTCTGATGTATCTGAGGTGCTTGGTCTCCGTCGAGAGCTCTACACTGTCCTACTCCCGCTCTACTTTAACTCAACATCGTGCGCAGCCATACATCAAACGGTCCAGCAGAAAG
This sequence comes from Cyphellophora europaea CBS 101466, assembly GCF_000365145.1. Lineage (NCBI taxonomy): Eukaryota > Fungi > Ascomycota > Eurotiomycetes > Chaetothyriales > Cyphellophoraceae > Cyphellophora > Cyphellophora europaea. The sequence goes on along the minus strand of NW_008481810.1, from coordinate 975,380 downwards.
CGACTGATCGGATTGGGGCTCTGGTCACAAAACACATGTCAGAGCTGGGAATCATCGCCCAGAAGATCATCGAGGCCCAGTCTGACGATTCTCAGAGTCTGGAGTTGTGGAGGTCGGAGGTCGCTACCATGTCCGTGGCTGGAGGAGGAGCGGCTTTTCTGAATCACGTGCACAGGCGTTATCATGGCACAACTTCTCACATGCTGAATCTGTCACGATCACTCAACCAGTGGATTGCTTTGGTGCAGCACACGTCGGCGGCCTTTGAGAGTAGTCGTTTGGTGCGTTGGCGAGATTTGCTTGAAGAGCCAGACGACGAGCAGGAGGATGAGGCAGCAGAACTGATCGAGGGCCTAGCACGCAGCGATCCTGATACCTTCTCGACTCAATCTCGATCATCTCTCAAGACATGCGTTGCCGCTTTCGAGTCGAAGCTAGTGCAAGCGGCCTCCCTATGCCTCAAAGATGAGGCAGACGTCACAGGGTCGGTGCACTATCTTCGTGCAATCAGAACAACCCTCCATCCGCTTCGCCAAGCATTCCCCGAAGAAGCAGGGCTTGTCGATCTAGCTTCTATCGTGCCCGAGCTATACGCGCGGGTGGCGGAGGAGGTGGTTGAACGGGTCCTCGCCCCGCTGAAAGAAGGTTCCGATCAGGAATCAGCCGCGCCACTCATTGATAACTTGCCCTCGCCATCGGCATTCAATTTGTTGCAGGCGCTTTGCACAACCATGACTGATGTAGGAGGCAGCGACGTATGGTCTCGTGCTGCAGTGGCCGGGCTCAAAACACAGATGCGTGCCAAAGTATTGACGGAAGATAGCCCGTTCATCCGAAATGAGTTTGATCAAGCGTACCTCGGTTGTGCGCTGGGATCAACAAAAGAGGTCACGCCGCAGGCGGCGTTGCCCGAAAAAGAAAAAGCAGCACGCGAGTATTGGACACGCACAAAGTTGCTGTTTGGCGCTCTTGCCGACTAGCGCTCCCCACAATGGCGAATATCCAGATATAACCGGCTGATAAAAGTGTCTGGACTGATACTCACGAAAGGAGAAAGTGGTTCTACGAGCAAAATAGGAAGGTGAGGGACGTTTGATCCGATAGCGTGCTTGCAAGAGTGAATGATGCGTGCCGCAGGGTAGCAGTGGCATGCAGTTGATCAAGGGGTCGCTAGCTAGGTGATGAAATTGCCATGTAACGATTGGTCTGGTCGCGCGGATGTGTGCACGGAGATGCTACCGGATAGAAGCTAGACGGGAGCCGGGTATCCCACAGATGGAAGTTTCGAAGAAGCCAGCCAGGTCTCGACAACCCGAAGCACAAACGGCAGTGATTGGAGCGGAGCAGACGATGGAGGAGCAGATCCAGCTGGCTAATCAGAACGGGATTGGGCAAGTACAAGCCTTTCTGCTCCATGATAAGCTCCTCAAGCTTCGAGGCTTGGTCTGCTTGGTTCGGCCACAAGTGGGGCAACCGGCAAATCTGGGGTCTCGACCAGTTGTAGAGCAGCAGCGCCGCCTCCCGAAGATGCTCCCGCCACCACGATACGAACCGTCGAATTTGCTATCTCGAAAGCTTCCTCTCAATGCAACGATACGGGTTGACACCCCATCTTCTTGACTGTTGATCGGGGTTTGACCGAGGGTTCCATCCTGTGAAAGTACAAAATTGGCTCTCGCGCCCCTTCCTTAGTTTCCCCCGTTCACGCGTTGACATCTTCTCAAGCCCTCACTTCCTTGAACAAGAAGAAATCCCTTCACCATGAGCGACGACCTGTGGATCGGGTCAAAGCTTGACCCTGCTCTTCTCATCCCTGGTGATCCCAACCACCCAGAGCACCGTCGCGCAAGCGCTTCTGAGCTGCCGGCCGTAATAGAAGGCAAGCCTACCCTACGCGCCGATATCATCGATGAAAACGATTTCCCTACCGATGAAGAGATCCGTACTTTGCCTCGTGTCGCAGATCACATTCCTTGGCGCATCTACACTGTCGCCTTTGTCGGTAAGTAGCCAACCGAGCGTACCTGGAGCAGTGGCTGATCAAACTCAGAGTTATGCGAGCGTTTCTCCTACTATGGCACCCAGATCCTCTTTCAAAATTTCGTTCAGCGGAACCTCCTCACCCCTACCGGTGCTGCGCCTAATCCGGGTGGTGAAACTGGCAACAACCCCGGTGCACTTGGTCAGGGTCAGCGGACTGCCACCGGACTGGGTACATTCTTCAGTTTTTGGTGTTACTTTACTCCATGGTACGTTTCTGAACGCTCTCATGCACCACTGTATAGAGGCAGCTGGAGGTCCTCAGGCTTTGCTTGAGGTCCAATACGGCTCCCTCTCCAAAGCCCTTACTCTCCACTTCCTCTACCGAAAGGACGCTCCTCTCCATCTTATCGAAGCTGTACTGATTATCTGGCAGTGAGTTCTTCCTGCTCTTCCTTCACCCCTTCAGAAGATCTCCTCAGGTCTCAACTCATATTTGATTCGACGCTCGAGAGCGCTGATTCGAACACTATGCCTGCCCCCTGTCCGGCTGCATCTTTTCCTCTGTTGCTCCCCATTCGAGCTAACTCGATTGCTAGTGTTCGGCGCATGGATCGCCGATACATATCTCGGTCGATACAAGACGATCATGGGCTCGATCGCTATGGCCATGATTGGTCACATTATCTTGACTGGCGGTGCTGCTCCTTCCGTGCTCAGCAGCCCTCATAGCGCCATGGCGGCCTTCATTATTGCCATCATCATCTTCGGCATCGGAACCGGTGGCTTCAAGCCAAACATCTCGCCTCTTATCGCTGAGCAGATTGTTGGTGAAAAGCTCCGCGTCGAGACTCGAAAGGACAAGAAGGTCATCATTGATCCAGCTCAAACCTCGGCTCGCATCTACAACTGGTTTTACTTCTTCATTAACGTCGGTGCCCTCATTGGACAGCTCACTATGGCCTACACTGCCCTTTATGTCGGATACTGGCTCGCCTTCCTCCTGCCAACGATCATGTTCCTGCTTTGTCCCTTGGTGCTGATCTTCGGCAAGAAGAACTACCGGCTGACTCCTCCGCAAGGCAGCGTCTTGGGACCCGCTGTGAAGTTGTTCGTCTTTGCGACCAAGGGCCGATGGTCTATTAACCCAGTGCGTACCATCAAGAATATGCGCGATATGTCTTTCTGGGAGAACGTCAAGCCGTCTCGCATTCCAGCAGAGCAGCGGCCCACATGGATGAAGTTTGATGACCACTGGGTTGATGAGGTCCGTCGTGGCTTCAAGGCTTGCACTGTCTTCCTGTGGTATCCCTTGTACTGGGTAAGTACTCCAACACCAAGAACCTTGTATCATTCACCTCTGTCTCGTGAGTTGTGTACCAGTATCAAGAACAAGTCCTATGCCTTGGCGGACTCAATCCTTGAACTACCACTCCTCTGGTGTCTTTGGCCCCTATTACAACCTCCTCTTTTGAGCACATTCGCTGATTCAGGGTTTTCCATCTCTCAGGTGTGCTATAACCAATTGAACAACAACTTCACATCCCAAGCCGATACTATGCGCCATCAAGGCGTACCTCCTGAGATCGTCGCCCAGCTGGATCCCCTTGCCCTGATCATCTTTATTCCCATCTTCGACTTGCTCATCTATCCTGGATTGCGCAAGGCCGGTATCAAGTTCACTCCGATCAAGAAGATCACTCTCGGATTCATGTTCGCATCGGCGTCCATGGTATGGGCTGCTGTAGTTCAGAACTACATCTACAAGCACAACCAGTGCGGCACACACCCGAGTGAAGGTCTTCCGGATGGCACCGACTGCGCTCCTGCCGATATCTCGATCTGGTAAGTTCTGCGTGTCGCGTGGCTCAACCAAACGCCGGATGTCTTCACGTGTCAGAAGCTTTGCTAACCGTTTGCCAGGGTTCAATCTGGATCGTATGTCCTTCTCGCCACATCTGAGATTCTGGCTTCCATCACTTCTCTGGAATATGCTTTCACCAAGGCTCCCAAGAATATGCGATCGTTGGTACAAGCTTTCGCTCTTTTCCAGACTGCCATCGCAAACGCCATTGGTGAGGCGCTGGTGGCCCTATCCGCCGACCCCCTCTTGACCTGGAATTACACCGTCTTCGCAGTTCTCTCGTTTGTAGGTGGCGTTCTTTTCTGGCTTTCTCATCGCAATCTCGACCGGGACGAGGATCTTCTTAATCAACTTCCCACTGGTCACGTTGGCACTGCTGCACAGGCTGCGCAGGCCGAACGCCGCGCGAGTCTCGCCGAGATCGCCACTGCCAACGAGAAGCTGTCTGCGTAGACTTGTTAGCATGAAGTCTCATGCCAGTCATAATCATCATTTCGGAAGCTATGATAGCTGGTCGTCTCGAATGAGAAGGCATTAGTCCACGACAGCGACAGCACTAGTTCCAAGACCTCAAAAGCATGAACAGTCTCAATGAAACTCACACCAAACAAACTCTCCGCGCTGTGGTCATTTTACTTCATCTTGATACCTAGTAATTTGCCCACTTGCCCTCCCACTCCTCCGCGGGTTACCAGGCACTTGGTGCAAGATGGTTCCTGGTGCTCTGCACGGAGTTTCGCAGTATGGCATGCTAAGATCACTTGCCCTCATCCAACCACCGAAAAAGCAGAGGACCAGGTCTGTCTACTTCTCCCATCGGCTTGGATTACACCGGCACTTTCTCCGAACATGCTTTCCTCGAGGTCCAGTCGAACAGCTCCCGCTCTTGGCAGCCAAGCACCGGCTTCAGAGCTCACCCCACAAGATAAGGCCGCTTTCCCCAACCATTGCTCTCTTCGCTGCACGTGGACTTCGCTTGTTGCCCACATGTGCGCTGATCTCTACGATTGACACTGGTCCAGGTTCTCCAGCCCTTCTATCGAGGTGTAGTCCGACATCAACCCTCCGCTTGCGTGTCCAGGTCTTGATATGTCATTGGGGAAACGAGCTTGCCTCCGCTCCGCCCAGCTCACGCTACCCAAATTATGGGAGAATCCAAGGCTTGGGCGTTAGATATGTTACCTGTTAACGGTCCAAATTATGGAGAAGCTACGGATCTGACTTTGTCAGCGGTGAGATCATTGCGGCCTTATAAAATGGTCGTGACAACTTCACTTCGGCCTATGGTGCTCCTCAGGTCAATACTTCAGAATGAGGTTCTCTAACTTGCTCCCCTTTGCGGCGGCGGTCACGGCATGCGCTGATCATGACCTTTCCAAGAGAGATGAGCCTGAGGGCCTCGTTCTCACTGGACATATCAACCCCAACCAGCTCTCAGAGTATCTCTATGTTCCCTTTGAGGTCAAACCTGGCGTCACCTCGATGCACTTTAGCTATGACTATCCGGACAAGGATACCAATGTCCTCGACATTGGTCTCTTCGACGAGCGCGGCTATCAAATCGAGGATGCCGTGAATGGCAGCGCCGGGTTCAGAGGATGGTCATTCACTGTCCTCGATGAGTTCACCATCAGTCCTTCCGGGGCCACGCCTTCTTATATTGCAGGACCCATTGCCCCCGGTACGTGGCACGTTGTGCTGGGTCCTCGCGGCAGTGTTGACGACGGTTTCGACTATGAAATCACTATCGAGTTTGGGTATGAGAAGGTCGAGAAGTATTACTCAAAGGCCTTCGCTCCAACCGATCTCGGCATGAATGAGGCTCGCCGCGCTCGCATGGACAACGATACTGACGGCCAGATCTGGCTTCGTGGAGATTTCCATGTGCACAGCATCTATTCGGACGGCAACTACACCCCTGAGGAGCAAGTCAGCAACGCTATCAAGCAGGAGCTAGACTTCTTTTTCTTCACCGAACACAACTCTCACTCCGGCAATGATGTCATGGGAGTCTTTGCTCCCGAAGGCGATGATCTATTGATTGGCCGAGGCATGGAGGTCACATCGCGTTATGGGCATTGGAATGCGATCGGAATGGAGCGGGACCACACGATCGAGTGGCGGTACAAGCCAGGTGATCAAGCGTATGCTGATGCTGCTGAGCAAGTGCATCGCTCCGGCGGGATCGTTTCTGTGAACCATCCTTATATGGTAAGTGCCCATGAGGGAGCGACAAAATTGACGTTCATTGCCCCCAAACTCACGGCAGGCGCCTTTGGCTGTGAGCTGCTGTGAGTTATGTGGGTCCGTCCACCAATTTTGTCGACTTTTGGTGCTCGCCTCACATTCTGCCCCTGTCAGTAAGCCAGGTCGTGCTAATTAGATGTCAGGGCTGCCCCGAGTGTATCTGGAATCTAGACCCAGACTACCTATACAACGATGCCATGGAGGTCTGGAACGGTTACGAGACCACAGATCTCAATGAACCGGCTTTGGCACTATGGCAGAGTCTTCTGGTCAAGGGTCACCGCATGACAGCCATTGGAGGCAGCGACACGCATCATCCGCCTTCTCTGATCGGTAAGCCCACCACCATGGTCAAGACAACGACACTTGGCCAGGCTGCGATCTCGGAGGGTATCAAGAACAGGCGGGTTTATATCGTTGACGGCCCGGGTATGGAGATTGACTTCACTGTCAAAGGAGACGACGTGTATGCCCAGGTCGGAGATATTGTGGCGGCAGAAAGTTTCCAAGGAGGAGTCAAGGCGATGCTGTCGGTGACTGGCTTTACAAATGTCACTGCTTGCTTCGTTACAGATGCTGGGTATGTTCAAAACGAGACGGTGACTGAGGAGGCCATTTCACTGCCTATCGAAGCAGGAGTGAAGTTTGTTCGGGCCGAAATCCGCAATTCGACACAGTCACTGGTCGGCATGACCAACCCTATCTACTTTGAGTAATACGTGAATGTAGTAATAATGAAGAAGTACGTTGGAACGGGTCACGGTGGCTTATTCACGTTCCACTTCCCCACCTCCCCAACTGTGGAGAAACTGGACACCCGCGCCAAGGCCTTAGGTCTCAAGCTTCGAGTCTCGAACCTCTCTTTCACTTGCCTATGTTCGAATTGCTATCACAACGCCGGCGCTCGATATCGGGATCTTTGAGATGGGATATCGATCATGCAGCCGTCTCCAGGAGCCGACAACAGTAGTGACGCATCCCTCATAATCTCCAAGCCAGGAAGGCCGAAGCGCGGCACCGCCTGTGAAAGGTGCAACCACCGCCGGGTCAAGTGCGACGGGTGGATAAGCGGTCTGCCCTGCTCGGAATGCAAGAAGTCAGGTAACTCGGCGCACTGCCAGCTGGTCAGGTCCAAACGCACAAGGTGAGTGATCTCCTGCTCGGTTCCCCGATGCTGACAACAGTACCTAAGAGGGTCCAATGGTCGATATGTTACTCCCAAAGACAGTGTTGATGCACCGCCACAGACGGGAAATGAGCCGCTACGTGCTCCTCCAGCCGGGTCAGAACGCTCAGCACATATGAGATCGATTTCGGAACCAGAGATCAATCACGAGCTCGCCAAAATCTGTGGTCCCGATGGCTCCCAATCTGGTGGAACAACGCCGAGGCTTGCGCATGCTCGGCACGGTTCCGAGTCTAAGGACAACGACGAAAGGGCCAATTTTGTTGGAGAAAGTTGGTACGCCTCCTACGTCCTTGCACACAGCAACACCACTACCGGGCACTCGGAGCTCCATCGCGCTCGGGAGCAGCCTTATGCCTCCAATGTAAGGAGGCCTGTTCCCTCCGATTTACCTCCACAGCATCTTCTTGAACGCCTACTGGAGGCCTACTTTACCCGCTTCCACGTCTTTTGTCCGATCGTCGACCGCGTACCGTTCCTCGAGACAGTCCGAGAGGGCACTGTGTCCATGACACTGTTCCGATCCATCCTCTTCGTTGCTTCCATCCATTGTGCTCCAGAGACCTTCCATCTCATGGGCTATAGCACACGTATGGACGCCGAAGACGATCTTTTCAGTAAGGCTTGTGCCTCGTTCGATGCAGACAGCACCTCTGACCGTACCACCATGGTGCTGTCATCCTATCTTCTTCACTATTGGTTCGGCAAACCCACCACCTACAGAGATGCACTATGGTGGCTCGCAACATCAATCAGATCGGCTCAATGTATGGGTTATCACCGCAGCACCAAAGATTCTAAGATGTCCGTAAGCGACAAGTCCCGGTGGAAACGTATTTGGTGGTGTCTGTTCATCCGAGACCGGCAGTTATGCTTATCGACTGGTGTTCCCATGGTCATTAATGATCTAGATCACGATGTCGAAGAACTCACAATGGAGGACTTTCCTGGTGAATCGCTGGACACCGCAAGATACATTATCCTTCAGGTCGAGCTCAACCAGACTGTCTCGCAGATGTATTTCCGACATTGTGCTCCACCACAACTGCCCTTGAGTCGAGATGCGAACGTTCGAGCTCACGCCCGGCGAGACATTGAGAACGGATTTGAAACCTGGGTCACCCGAGCGCGGACGTGGGACCGATGGAATGAGAGCCATCAGCTCAGCTTGCTGCTGAAGGTCATCTATTACTACTACATCCTCAATATTCAGCGTCGACTCCAACGGCTGTCGCCCTCAGCCCAGCCCGACCCTGAAGGCGCCATCATTCTCTTAGAGGCAGCCAACAATATCGCGCACTTTGTCGAGGACTCTTTGTTATACTGGAGTCCAGAGCATTTCCCCTTGATCTACGTTTCAGCCATCTTCAGCGCATTGATTGTTCATGCAGAGCGTTCCAGGGTTCCAAGTCATCGAGATGAGCAGTTATCGATAAAGATCCGACCGTATTTACTAGCTCTCAAGCAATTTGAGCAAGTCTATGTTCTGTCCCGCTGGGTACGCAACCTCTTCATGGACATGACAAGCCGCGGCCAGAAACGCGAAGAGACCGAATGCCGCAAACAGAGACCTCCTTTAATACATCACGACTCCTCCACTTCGCTGAACAGCCACCTTGAGCCGTCTTCAGATCCTTATGCTGCAACGAGCTACCCTATGCCGTCGATGCCAGGATACTTTATCGATCCGTTCTCATCAAACATGGATCTAGGGCAATTTGTTGGCGATTTCCTCCCCAACTTCAATTCCGATGAAGACTTCAGCTCTCGATCAAACTCGGCCAACGATATGCCAGGTTATCCTCATCCAGGATCGGTGGAGTTTCAAACGCTGCATTTCCTGACCGATCTCGGCATGCCCAATACTACCTGAAGTCGAACACCTTGTGGATTTGGCGCGCTTAAGGTCATGTCAGCGGGCAACAGAGGCTCTGGGTGAAAAGTCCACCAGTCGTCGACGACATCGACTGAAGGGCTCCCCAAAATCACAATTGTGCACTCCTAAAAGCCTCCGTTATGATTCGGGGACCCCCTCCCTTCAATTTGTCGGCTCTTGGTCCCCCGCCAAGCCTCGCGTCTAGACTGCCCGGATAGTAACGGCCTCGGGCTTTCCAGTGTGCATCTCGGCCGCGAGCGTATCGAAAATATACGGCTCTATCTTTTGACTTCCGGAAGACAAAAATGGGTCTGTTGCCTAAAACCTTGGCCGCACGTGAGCCTCGTTCGTTGGTCATGAGAGCTGGAATGAGCATCCACCATTCGAACATCTCAACCGCCCTTCACGCACGTAGTCCTGCCCTTTGATAGTGATGACGCCCACCAGCAACAGCCAAATGTCCTGGGCCGATATAGAGATTCATTTGATTACCTGATTGCTGAACGACAGGGCTAAAGGCGGAGTTCTAGCTTCCGATACGAGTGACATGAGGTTAGAGTTCGGGTTCTCCCACCCACAGTACTTCTATGATGGCTCGAGAACGTCATGATATTACAGTGATGGTTTCTGGAGGATGGATAGTTCGTGTACACGCCCTTATATATATAGACGCTGTGCTCAAATCCGAATGTCTTCGAAACACTTTCAAGCCAATGTCAAGTCTACAAAGATCACTAGTCAATCCCCTCAAACGCTCACATCGGATTATTCAACGTCCAGTCAGTCTACGATTCTACGCTATGCAAAACGATAAAGGTCAAGGCGTGTCCCACGCAAAGGACTCTTCAGTCCCCCGCAAAATCCAGGAGCAGGCGCCGTCGAAACTTGAGCACGAGCTCCCCGATAGTGTCCATGACACGGGAAGCAACAAGGAGACTGGCAAAGAAAGCCACGCGGTGGGAGATTCCAAGGTTCCTCAGGCGCTACAAGAGGCTCTCCCTGAGTCGGTTGAGAAGGCAGTTCCAAATGCTATTCACGACACGGGAAAGAAGTGAACTGCTGTGTGAACAGTTGAAATTCGCTCACCGTCGAGGCGGACGATTGAGATATTGCCGTAGGGCGGGCACGCGATTATACCTAGTAATTGAAAGCAGCAATCACATCGAGTCGCTCTCACAAGTTCTCTGATTACGTTGATCGTTTGTCATTCGGTTGATACATTCAAATCTGCTTCGCCGCCGAGGACGGTCGCATGTAGGGTGTGCAGTTGAATAGTTGAGTCGACTTCAGCAAATGGACCTCAGATGTTCATAACTTGGCAGCCTTCAGTAACCTTCCAACCCGTTTTTTATTCGCTGTTGCTGTCTCTTCTTCTTTCGGTCTGTAAAACATCTCGTCACTAACCATGTAAGGCTCTGTAAGGCCATGTACTGAAGGTAATTGACGTTTGTCTGGCTCTTGATTTCGTCGTCGCTGCCGCTAGTTCTCTTCTTGTGCCCCGTGCACGGCTAGATGATGACCACTGTTAGCACTACGCACGTGCATGGTGATAGTGACGTGGTTGTGTCTCTAGGTATAGTAACACCAGAACACCACGAAACAATGTCACTTCGTACTCTTGTGGCTCCACTTCAAATCATTCAGGGTTATCAAGCTTCCAGAGTGGACTCAGTACCAAGTAGCCGAACTCAACTCAGCGCCCAAACGCAACCTGACTGGGAAGATGAATGCAATCTTCCCACTCGGGTGTTTTCTCGTTAAATGCGATAATTTCGCACCTACTGGGTATGCACCTACCTACCCAGTATCACAATCTACCCTTTAACTCCACCCACGTTATTCTTGCAGAAGGAAGAGGCTGGCATCTTCAAGTGCGGCTGCTAGGAGACGATGCTTAACGACAGTCTCATGCCAGCATTCACCTACCTTACTGGCAGAATCAACCTGCCTCCGTTCCGAGGGAGTAGTATTCAAAAGATTCTGGATGTACGCATGGCTCATTTGGAGCAGAAGATTACCCAGTTCTTAGACAGTAAATCCCTATAAATGGTCCATAAAGCCAGGGCCGGAACCCTGGTCGCATGTTAAACACTTTGCTATTTGAGGTGAATAAGTAGGGAGGGAGAGCTCTCATCTCCGGGATCGCACTAGGGGCGTTACCTGCAAAGTAGTACCTTATTGCTGTACAGAGCGTCTCTCTTGCCTACTAGGTACTCGTTGCCATTCTTCCCGCCTACCAGTATCTCACACACTGGAACTATCTCCGGCAAGGCCGAAAAAGTCCCACCACGGGTCGACAAGGTGAGAAGGCTTCTGGCTTCCCAATAAGGTCATCATATAGGGTCGACAAAATTGGGCGGGGGAGGGGGATCTCCAGAGTTATTAGCAGACGAGGTGAATCATGACAGCCTCTCTCTATAACCCTCTTTTGCTCGTTTTTGAGAAACATAATGCGAGACAGTCTACTACACGTACTTTGAGCTCTTGTATCACTTAGGGATCACATACGTATACACACATATGTGTTTCTTGTAGTCCGGAATCTTGTCGGGTAAGGTACCTCACAGTCACAGTACTGCCCAGGCCAAGTAGTATAAAGCTATGGAGCTTGGTGTTCTTAATATTGTTGTCAACGCTGCTACGAGAATCATGTAGGTATTGTCTGTTGCACTACGCACATGGCTAGATGACATGTGCACTAGGGGTGCGCAAACGCTAGGTAGGTGATATTCGTTATTCTGCAGTGGTTTGTGCGGTAGACATATAGCCTCTTCCACTGTACATAATGGCAACAAGGTGGAAATAAATAGTCTCAGGAAGCCATGTCGTCAGTCTACGAGATGTTACTATAGTGCCAGGAAGTGGGTACTTACTAGGTAGGTACCTTGCCCTCACAATAAACAATGCGAAAGCTCGGATAGACCAGATTCCTCCACATAATCCAAGACTTTTTTATAACTAGTTTACAGTTCAAAGATAGCGATACCAAAGAAACTAAATACGGTAGGTTAGAGATAAAGATAGGAGCAATAGTTGTAGTCAGTAAATGCTTACCTATAGCACAGGGCTTATTATGGAGATGGAGAGACGGAGACGCCTCAAGCTAACAATAAGCGCGAAGGAAATTTTAGCTGAGAATGAGGACTATCAAAGGATGAGATAATACTTAGAATAAGTATCTCACTATACTGTTAGTATATCTGATGGAACAGAGACATATAGAGAAGATTCCTGGTCTAAAACTTGAGATAACGAAAGGAGAGACAAGGAAGAAGTAGATTGAAAGGTACGTAGTAGGTAGTGGGATCGAGTTGTAGTGGAATGAGTACCATTAACGCAGTAGCCAGTACACCTGAGCAGAAATGAAGAGTCAAGTGGACCCTGGTCCGAGTCAGTGCAGATAATATACCCTATTCTGGATCCAGTATTACCTTAGTCCTGCTAAAGTGACAAGAAAACTTGCCTGTATTATGCTTATACTTACAAACCATTTTGCCTAAGCCTCTCAGCTGCATCCCTGAGAATGACGGGGTCAGAGGATGTACTAGGTAGGTACTAGAAGAAGAGGGTTGTCCAGATTTATCTCGGCTTAGGAGTGTGTGATCGTGCGACAAGTGCGTACTCCGGAGACATTGAGACTGAGGCCTGAAGAGGAGTAGCGGCGCGCGCTAGTTCCATGGCTACGCCGGAAGTTGACTCTTGAGTCGCCCACAGCCTAACTCATTTTAGAACAGAGGTACTAGGTATTACCAAATAGCTTTTGCGGTTGTCTATTATAGTAAAAGTTGCCTTCCTCGATCTCAAAACTGCGATGAAAAGTTGGGTGTAACTATGGAAATCCATAGACTGAGCTTACCTATAGTTACCCATCACAGCAGTCCATCTAAAGGTCAAAGTTGCTCCTTAGGCAGTCTCAATTCATCTTAACAATCCCCTGATATGCTCGCCCACATAGTTCGCGCCCTCGATCCGGAGTGGCGCATCGTGTCCAATGTTATCCAGGAACATCTAGATACCTGGTCTTGCTCTCATCTGCCCTCAGATTGAGCTGCGCCCGTCTAATTTGCTTCCGATACAGACCTAACGTCGCAAAGAACCTTGAAGTCTCTGGCAAGCCTTCGCTCGTATTCTGTCCCGTTGCTCATTTTTAGGCCTTCGTCATACAGCAGCTTGTAGGTAACTAGCTAGTAGTAGTATCACTGTAGAGGTGCTCAATGCAGCCCAAGACACTGACGATTCTCGGTGTCACTCTGACCTAAGCACTCCTTCGTAGCCTCGGGATCGCCATTATATAGGTATCGTCAGACTCGCCTCAGTCCACAATATGGACAAAGCTGGTCGACAAAGTCCCACTCCGACTGACCAGGGCACTCGCGGGTGGCGCATCGCACACTTAATCTTGGGTCATCCTTGTCGGGGTCCCGACCTCCCCGTTTCCCTGGTTTCCACGACCTCCCTCCTCCTCGTGGCATGTTGGCCTTGTCAGTGCTCCGGTCTTCCCGATCCCGAGGTCTCCACGAGTCCCCTCCCCCTTTTGGCATGTCGGGAAGTGGGGATGTTGGATGGGAAGATGGTGTGCAATCTCGTTTGGCGATAGGTACTAGTATCGAATCGTTGCGTACAATTTGGATAAGGCTTTGTGTACAGGGAGACAAGATACGAAACTAGGTATTTAGAAGGCATTCCAAATGTTAGTATGGCGCAGCTCGGCATAGCCGCGAGATGTTGCGTGTGATGATCAAGTGAAACAAGGCTCGACTCATACCTACTTAGTAGCAAGCTCCATCTTCCTGTAAACGGCGGTGATGTCGAAGCAAACGAACGCCGTGGAAAGGCCAACGAGGCCTAGCAAAACAATCGAACGACTCTCAGAACACATTCGACAAATCTAGACTCGGTGCGTGCTGGTGAAAGCATAAGGCGGATAAAATTGACGGCCGGGCTGGGAATTAAGACAAAAATGTCCGGACCACGTCAGCGTTATTGCGGTTGATGCCCATGGCGTCTCGACCATTTGTAGACTCTACTTCATCGTAGTCTTTCCGAGCCGTAGACCTGAATAGCAAGAGAGGTAGTCGACCGCAGCTAGAAGAAAGCCCGAAGAATAGTCAACCGCGAAAATTACTCCTCCTCGCGCCTCTTGACCAGCCACTATCCCTCTCTCCGCCGTAGTTGTCGATCGAACATTTCAACAATTGCAATGCCGTGACAGCGGCGTTCTGCATACCTAGTAGGTACCTAGCAGGTGCTAGGTATATGGAACACCTGAATGCCGCACGTAGCACGTTCGGGCAACATAGTTCTGCAAAAGTATAACATATGAACAAGAGTCCTTTGTGATGCTATACAACTTCTACTATAGAAGCTCAAGACGAGTACATCAACAGCTTCAACTCTACTGCCACCTATGCGCCATTGTACAACTGCATGATGCATCACTAGCCTGTGCAGCTCGATAACAAGCCGCGCGAGCCATTTTAGATCTAGTACCCATCCGATCCTTGGAACACTGCAAAATATTTCAGCCACGAGATCCGATACCCGGGTATCGGATATGCTTTCAACCAGCTCCTACGTGGGCTGCACGCTGTCGCCGAGCCCTGTTACTCCCACCTTGGATCACTGCATCTAAGGTCCACAAAATTGACAGAAGAGCTCCTGCGATCCCCATAAAGGTCACAGTAAAGCATCGACGAAATCAATGGGCGGGCTCCCCTGACTCACATTAGATCGTTTTGCGTGGTAGGTACCTAGTGTTCTACTGTGAATCTCAGACGCCTTCAAGTTTCCGTCAATTTGGTCGACCCCTGGTGAATTTCTTTCAGCCCCTTGTCAGGGATGCACGAGCAGTCCCTCAACGAGAAGACCTCCGCTTATTCAAAAGAATCTCAATAGAACCAGAATCACGACGCAGCCAATCAGCCACGCCCGGGGATACCCTAGCGTGGCCAGCTACATAATGCCCATATATCAGTACTCCGGGTCTATAAGGTAGCTGGGATTGTACAAGATGAGCAACGGAGCGCATACTAGGTACATTGTACGATACCAGTGAGTCAATGAAGAAGCTTCATTGTAAGAAGTCACTCGCTTCATCTCTCAGACCTGAGGTACTCCCCGATCTACAGCAAGCGCCAGCCCCCAGCTTGGTCGTGGGGCTGAGCTAAGGTAACGCCGCTAATACCGCATCCGGTCCGGCGCAACACCAAGGTCGTTACTACTGGTATTTCACTCGATGTCATCCGTACCCAGTATTCGTGCAACGCTGAAGTCATGGCATGGGTTTCGATTGCTTCGGCGGTAGATTGATGCGTAGCATTGTATCACTACTAGGTACTACGTAGGCACCTAAGCTTCTGCAACGTGATTCTGGATCCGTCCTGCACCTATGTCATCCTGGTCTGCCTCACCGGTTCGTTCAGTGAAGCTAGGCTACTCAATCCCAGTTTTGTTCCGTTGCTGCTCCGCGATCGTTTCGATACTGCTTCGGTTTGGCTACTTAGTCATTATGGGAAGAAATCAGAGTGCACCCGGTTTACGTCACCTAAGGAGGCGTGATAGGTACTCAATAGTTCGTATACCTACTGTCAGCTCCACAAGGCTAGCAAACGCACAGAGAACCGTGTGGATGCCACCACACATCGTCTTGCCTGAATTGAGGACGGTAAAATCATCCATAGTGCGGTAACACGCCTCTCATACTATCACAAGCACAATGTAGAGATGCGGCCTACGTCTTGTACGTCCAAAAGCTACCTAATCGACCATACTGCGGCTGTATCACCGGAAATCGCGGAATAATTGCGCGATTGCGTTCAGCTGATAAGCTCCTAGCCTCTCCCTCATCTTAAACTATCGCATCATCATCCATGGCCTCCGGAACAGTCCGAGTTGCTGTGACCCAGCATGAGCCGATTTGGCTGGACCTCGAGGCTACAGTGAAGAAGACATGCGAGATCATCCAAGAAGCCGCTGCAGCAGGAGCTAAGCTGGTGGCATTCCCAGAAGTATGGATTCCGGGCTATCCTGCATGGATCTGGTCGAGACCGGTTGACTTTGACTTGGGTGTCAGCTATGTTGAGAACTCCCTAGCGGTCGACAGTCCAGAGATGAAGCAAATCTGTGCAGTAGCTGAAGAGAACGCGATCAACGTCTCCTTGGGCTTCTCTGAGCGTGCAGGCCGGTCCGTATACATCGCCCAAGCACTGATCGACGAGAAGGGCCAGATCAGAATGAAGCGACGCAAGATGAAGCCCACTCATATGGAACGTACCATCTTCGGCGATGCCTCCGGCGACTGCTTGGCCAAAGTTGTGGATGTACCCGAAGTTGGCAACGTTGGCAGCCTCTCCTGCTGGGAACATATCCAGCCTCTGCTGAAGTATTTTACACTCAGTCAACAAGAGCAGATTCATGTTGCTGCGTGGCCCCCACTCAATGATTTCATCGAAGGGAGCCCTGGATTCTGGTCTATGTCAACCGAGGGATGCCGTAATCAAGCCCAAACGTACGCTATCGAGTCGCAAGCCTTTGTCTTGCACTGCACGTCGGCCCTCAGTGAAGCTGGCATCGACCTCATGAAGACCGCTGGAGCTCCAGTGATGGGAAACCCGACAGCCGGCAGCTCGGCAGTCATCGGCCCTGACGGACGTGTCTTGACTTCTGCTGGAAAGAGCGAACAACTCATTACAGCCGATCTCGACTTGAGCTTGGTCACGAAGACGAGGATCTTCGCAGATGCTTCTGGCCACTACTCTCGCCCTGATCTTCTGTGGTTAGGAGCTGACCCGACCACAAAGAACGTTGTGAGACCAGCTTGAAAGAAAATGTTATGAACCGCTCCAAGCGTCGGGTCCAAACTGGGTTTAGCAGCTGGGGGGATAGTATCAGGGTCAAGGCTAGGCCAAAGTAAACGTAGGAAC